>NC_136071.1:928374251-929647846 GCF_964261635.1 Lissotriton helveticus | reverse complement strand
TTCCTGCCTTGGGAGGTGCTAGCACCACCCCAGACAGGATTTTGTGTATTGGGTAGGACAGGGCTGAACAGAATCAGACATGCCTGGGGCACACAAGGTGTCCCTGTGCATAGGCCAGTTCAAACCGGTGCTGGGGCTTTCCAGCCCCAGTCCTGGCGCGAACTGGACAAAGGAAAGGGGGTGTAACCACTCCCCTTCCTGGTCCCACCCAGAGGAGGGACCTAGTAGGTGATCCGGCCCCCCAGATTCGAATAAGAGTGGGAGCTGTGTCCTGAGACTTCAGATCATCCTGAATCAACTTGAAACTAAGAAGACAACTGGACTTCGACATTCTGCTGCACAGAAGACTGAAGAGCATCTCCCTTGTGGCCTAGGAGTGGCCACCCTGTGAACACAGGCACCATCCAGCAACTCGACGTCTGCTTTGCCGCCGCCTCCCACCGGAGCCCGAGCCCAGAGCCTGACAAGACCCAGACTCCCATACTTCTCACAGCCCGATCCACAGTCCCTGCAAAGAAGGGACCCGTGGAGGCACCGAGAGACGTGGGACCTTTTGCACTGTGCCACTCGACGCGCCATCCCGGCCACTTGCCACGCGGCTAGCGGCCATCTTGGCGATGAAATCTACAAACTACGCCGCTGGTCTGGTTGCTCCAGACTGGCCCTTGCTCCCCTGAAACGGAGCACCCGCTCTGACCTTGCTGGTCCGAGTGAGAAGCTTGAATCACTTCCTGCGTGGCTTGCTTTAGCCAAGGCCTGTTTGCTCCAATCAAGTTGCCGACACTGCCATCAGCGAGAGCCTACGTGGGACAGCTCGTGACCAACGCCTGGACGTCCTTGACCTCTTCGTGTCCACGTGGCTGCAGAGACAATCTTCACGACATCGCCTGTTTGCACCCGACATCGCCTGGTTCCTTCCTGGTTCCACGGTAGTCACTGGCTAGTGACTTTGAACATTGTCCCCTCTGCTTTCAGGTCTTCACCTCTTCAGATCCACCCTTGGATCCACCGGAACTCTTCACATCGAGCCGCCTGCAGCATTTACAGCTCCAAGCACCATCGACCTGCGTGACGAAACCCGACACTACTTCGACCCTATGCACCCGCTTCCTGTGGGTGAGGTTAACTCAGCAACGCCGGTGTTCCCACACTGGTATACACCTCTAGTGTCTGTGTCTAAAGTTTCATCCTTTTAGGTCACTCGGAAAGGTTCCTTAATAACTAACTTTGTAACTTTTACGCACCATTGACATTGCATTGGTGCGTGCGTGCACTTTCCGCACTACACCCGAGTCCCGCGGGCCTTTCCCGACTTCATCACTGCTAGTCTCGAACAGCTCCAGCGATTCCCCAGGCCCTAGGCCTCTTCACTTTCCCCATAGTGGTTCTTATACCACTATTTTGGTATATGGTTTAGGTGGCCCCTAGGACTCATCCATATTCGTGCAACTTTTGTATATTTAAACTGTGTTTTGTTTTAACGCATTTGCTTCTGTGCTCATCAAGAGTATAGGGGATATTTGTAGAAATAAATCTATATATATTTTCAATATATATCTGTGTGGTGTCCTTTCATTTGGTATTCAAGGGATTGTGTATGGTAAAACAGATTGCTTCACATGCCTTTACAGAGTTTAGCCTAAGACTGCTTAGTCCATGCTACCCCTAGGATAGCTTGTCTATAAGGTTGACTTTACAACCTGCACCATAAGGGTTGCTTGGCATGGTACAAGGTGATCACTAGAACTAGTGAGCATCATATACCAGGCCAACTTCTCACAACGTGCACGTCCCGTCCCCCTTCCGACGAAAAACCGACAACAATAGAACTCGCCAAGGCGAGCTACTCATGCGCTGCATCGCTAGGCGAGACCTACAAATAGTACGCTTCATTAGGTTCAATGTGGAAAACCATCAAGCAGTGTGTAATATATAAATCTGAAACACATGCTCTCCGTTTTGGCGCCTGTGTTGTTCTAGCAGGTTCGCCACTTCATTTAAACGGGATGGGGCATACTGCCGCCAGGAAAAATGTACCCATGGAAACAAATACAGGAATGGTGGATTTGTGAGACGAGATGCCCGTGGCAAAACTGTACATCGACATAATGGGGCGCAGAGTAATCTGTGAAGTAACCCTGAGAATGCTATGCCATGAGTTGTTTCTCTGAATATTATGTCACAGACTAGACACCACGAGAACCGTGTACCACAAAATAGTGTCAGAGCTCAATGCCCTAGATCAATCAGGCATATGATAATCAAAATCTTCTGTGCCACAGCAAAGCCAGTGCAACCTACCACAAATCTGCAGCTGTATCTGGCAATAGTTCAAGCAGACCACTACAAATGGAAGTACTGCTATCAATATTTTAATGAAATCTAATCAAGAGGATTAACAATTATATCCCGAAATGATAAAAATAATCTGTATTCTGTATAATTGTTATGGGTTTCAGTCTAGAGAGCCATGATAGGCAAAAAATGATTAACTTGAATGTGGACCTAAGTAATTTCCTGTTGCTGAGGTTAGTTTAGGAATTTCACTCATTACCTTTTTGTTTTCCTCACTGCATGCTCTAAATGAGATGGGTAGTCCTAGGCACTGGTCTATAGTCCTTGTGTTATAGGAATCAAGCTACACATTACTGATAAGGCCTAAATTGCCCAATACCAGTAAGGTGCTGCTTGTGTTACAATATCGAGGGGAGCTTGCCTGGCAATTCGTTTTGGACTCTTCCTATTGGAGCAGAACCATGGCTGATTTGCAATCATTTGGCCCTTCTCCCTACCCGGCCCCACAACCTGTAGCCGGGACCCCACACACAGTTGAAAGTTGTGTCAACGGGCTTCTAATACTTGCCCTTAGTTGTACAGTTTCATCCTCCATTTTAACACATATTCAGATTGTGATTCAGATGCCAGTCAAAGGAGAAAACCTTTTACTATTCAAATGCAAAATCCCTTTCAGAAAAATAAGGCAGAACAATCTAAACTGAGGGACGAAACCAGTATTTCACAGATGCCTCAGCATTAGTAATAATTGTACAATAATTTTGTGTGGCCCCTGAAGGTACTCAAACATCCAGCCCCATGCTGGGTGCCATAATACTATTTTACAAGTCCCCCTGTACACTGCACCATAGGTTCTCCTCAGCTCTCAGGTAAGAATAGGGAAGAACCAACTTACCAGCTTCGGCAGGAGAAACAAACAGGGATGTGGCCCGCGTATCTCTCATAACCTGCATGTTACAATTTAGGGTGGGCGGTGACCTCCGCTCCGCCAGCGGAGTTTGCAGAGTTTTGCAAACTCCGTGCTCAGCTGGGAACACAGAGTTTGTAATAAAAACTCTGATTCCATTGCATGCCGAAGTTTGCTCCCGCCGCTTCCCCCTAGCTAGGACAACATTAAGAGACACACATAAACTATATGAATATAACTGATCACGAAAAACCACATCAAGACGATTCGCTGTCTAAGCATCACTTTTTATTTCTATCTGTGAAGATTGAAGTGAGTGTCTTCCAATCATTACACTCTCTAGTGTACGCTCTGTCAATTCAAGTGTCAGAATAGGAGCGCCGTTGTTTGCAGAATTCGGATTGGTTTAATGTTTGGGAGAGTGTAGCTAGATCATTTAATTTCTCATTGGAGTCTTGCTTGGTTGTGCCTCTTAGTAGATGTAGGCAAGGTGTCGGTTTGAAAGGTTCTAAGTGTCTCAGAGTGCTGATTGACAGATTTCCTTCTCCAATAGGTATACGGTATACTGTGAGGCAGCCAATAGATGTGTTGTGAAGGAAGTGCGAAGGTTGAATGAGGTTTGGGTTCAGTGCGAGTTACTGGCGGTGTGGTGACCCTTGAGAACTGTTGCCGATATCTAATCACCCCCAACACCTGTGGCCGCCATGAGTGGCCGCCATGAGTGCCCCCGTATTCCGTACCCTCTAGTCTCGCAGTGTGTCATTAAGACAGTGGGTCTTTGGTGATCTATACCGCCGCTGGATGGGCAGCGCAGGCTCCACCATGCCTCGGGAGGAACTGGAGTCGCTGGTGAAGCAGCACAAGGTGGTGGTTTTCATGTGTGGATTCAGTAATGCCGTTGAACAGATTCTGCGCATGCACGGTGTACAGGAGAATGGAGCCCACAATGTTCTTGAGAATCAGGACTTGTGGCTGGGTGAGTGTTGAATGGGGGTACAAATTTAGTAGTGTGCCACTAGAGTTGTTGCTCTGTGGGTTTATGGCCCATTGTCCAATTGCAGTCCATTCTGCCTTGGCGCGCACATTATCCATGCCACTACTCCCCCTTATGGTTACTGCCACAGTGCCAGGCTTTCCATCACTATGCATGTCCCACTGGAAAGTAACTGGGCACGCGAGCCGGCTAGGCAAACAGCCATGTGGAACCAGTGACAAGGAAGACATGGCATCAGAATGCTGAGCCTGTTAGCTTGCTTCTCTCTCACTCACTCCGCTGAGCGGATCACTGCTGAATTCCACTGAGTTTTTATGCAACTCCGCGGAATTCCGCAGAGTGCAACTCCATGAAGTCCGCCCACACTTGGTTAAAATGTGTAACAAGTAATGATCAGATCCTGCCAGAGACGGTCAGCAATGCGTGTATTTGGTTTGGTGTGGGATACTAAATGCCTTTTCCCAAAGAATGCATACACACAAAAAACATTTTTAAAAGGCTTTATACATTAATTCCACATGTAGTGCAGAATATGTGAAAACCCTTAATTGCATGTATAAGCGTTATGGTGATTGAAACAAAAGATGTAAAGAATATGAAAAACTGCCAACATGATTAATGACATTCACTTTTGATGCACTCTGAGACTGAATCAGTCCACTCAGTTCTCTTCCTCCTCAATTCTAGCATTCGAACCAAAATCTTGTCAATATCAGGCGTTTCCTAAATGGTGCACAACCATACCTGCTTATTATGTTCGTATTTTCCCATTGTGTTGCTTGCTCGTGGGCAAAGCTGCTCTTCATCTCTGTTTTGTCACTGTTCTGAAGACAGTGTTTGTCACGCAGAAGATTCTTCTGGAATGTCTGAAGCTAGTCTTTCTCTAAGAGGCTCGAGCACAGGCTTTATATTAATATTGTTCAGCATTAATATGAGAAAACGAAACGTGTGATCTGTGATGCAAGGTATGAAGAGAAACAAGTAAATTATCTTGCACATTTGTCCAAGACTACTGTGTTTGTCACTAAATAACACATTGCATGAATACATGACATATGAACTGCTGATGCACCATCAACTTATAATAAAAACATTGCTATACAGTGAATATACAAATGAAAAAAGCAAGCAACATTATGCACAGCAAAATATATGTAAATGATAATGAGCACATGAATAAATGTAGGCTATGAGGGGGCTGAAAAACAGAAATTAGCAAAGAAATATGACCGAGTAAAAATGTGCTGAGATTGAAAGAGGCTGGAATTACCATTTCGGAATAGTACCTGCACGGGTAAACCCATTACGAGTTAAACCACTTCTAAATAGAAATAAGTGTGTGGACATGGAGTTACCATGCACTCCCTTTTATGAGGGATTTAACTCCCACATTTGCAACCTGCTTTAAGAAGGTAGTAAATGTTGCTATTGCCATAGCAGTCAATCCTCATATGATTTTACCAGCAGGAATAATATCCAGCTGGTAAACGACTGTGCCATACTCCCACACCTGGGAAAATGGTGTGTAGGCCGAGTGGTCCATTCGTGATAAGATGGAACCCTACCTAGCATTCCACTCCGCCCGACTCTTAATCAGGTCCTTTACATTTTAGGGTTAGGAAGTTGTTTCTCTGTAAATTAACATCATTTATTATTTTACGTTCTGATGGACAGTCTACTCTTCGTAAATGTCTTTTTGAAAACGGGGTGTTTTGGTTCACTTTCTCCCACTTGCTACATCACTCAAGCCTGGTTGCTTTAGACTAAGTACAACGGTTCATAGAAAGGGGAGAAAGTGCACAAAAAGCGTGCATATTTCATGAAGGCCCTAAGGAAGAACAGTCTTCATATGGTAAAATGAGGAGAAAAAAAAAAGATTTATGCATGCCACAAATAGACAATCTCTTCAAATGCAAAGGTTTAGGTAACAAATGTATTCACCAATACAGGCGATAAAAAAGTAACTGTGAATGAAGTGAACATGAGGGCTTTGAGAATCAGTTTTAGATTTCAAAATATTAGAATGAGGGGGCACCAAGCTTTTCATGTAGGGATGTACAATGTTTTCACTGAGAACATTAGTGTTTACTAAAGTGCTGCTAGTCAGGAGTCTGCTCCGGACACACTCATCTTCCTGGTGGTCTGGCAACATTTATATAGCATCAAAAAGACTATTAATTGTGTTTAGAAGGTCTGTGTTGGTAGTGAATGATGTCAGAAATACTGTGCTTAAACTGAACACACTTAAAGAGCTCTATATAAGATAAAGTACCGCCTGTCGCACATTAGAAGGATATTTCAAGTCACTGAGGAGTTCTTTGAAAAGATAGAGGAAGGAGGCCAAAGACCTAGTGCCTGTAGAGCAGGGAACTCCCACCTTTCTAATAGCAAGAGCTACTTCTGGTTATTGAAAACGGTTGTGAGCTGCTGACTAATATAGGGATAAGATAAATGTACACAGAGGTCAAATAACTTAAAGAAAGAGCATAAACCATAAACGGCACAGGAGCTTTCTCGTAAAATGTTTACATTTGGGGTCTCTATGGATCAGTTTTGCCCCTCTGCTCTTGACAGCGAACGGGACAAAGAGAAATAGAGGAAGAGAGCGAGCGAGAAAGAATGCGAGAGGATAAAGGAGAGGAACAGAAGAACAAGAAAGACAAAGTAATAAGAAAGGAGGGAAAGAATGAGGAAACAAAAATAAATAGCAAAAGGAGCAAAAAAACAAGCATTGGCATAGCCAATAGGTCTCGATTTTGGGACCTTATAAGTATTTAGTTTTGCAGCAAAATATCCTTGGTGCAACAACATCAGCTGTTCGTGGCTAAACCTTGTATCTTATAAGTGTTTAGCCATGCAACAGTTGATGTTGTTGCACCAAACATATTGTGCTGCATAACTAAATACTTATAAGGTCCCAAAAGCTAGACCTATTGGCTATGCCAATGCTTGTTGTATATAAGGCGGTGTCCCTGGGGTCTCCTCCTCTTTGTCTCCTTGGACCCAGGGAAGCTGCAAGAAGGTTGGAAACAGAGAGGCATGTGGCACGGTGGGTCTAGGGAGGCCTGGCATAGGGTTGCAAGGACCACTTGGCTCAGTGCAGTGTTAGTGTGATCTTTAGTGCTGAGGTTGACGGGTTCGATCCTTTCGTTGGTTAAAATAAACAAACAAACAAACAAATAAATAAATAACACAATAAGTTTTAATTTTTGGAGGCCCGTACCTGGCCTTGCCTAGCGGTGTAGGAAGCCTGAATTTGTTATGGGGGATATATGGGCAGCTGCGTGGTGTTCAGCAGGTTTATGGGATGGGGCGTTGTCATCGTCGCCCCTGTTTCCTCTACTTCTTGAGGGAATACATGCGAGATTACAATGCGCACCGGGGTGGCATCACGGCTGTGTTCTGACGGATTCGATCCTTTTGTTGGTAAACAAAAAAAAAAAAAACTCAATAAGTTTTAATTTTTGGTGGAGTGTCACTGGCCTTGCCTAGCGGTGTAGGAAGCCTGAATTTATTGTGGGGAATATACGGGCAGCCGCGTGGTATTCTGCAGGTTTATGGGATGGGCGCGTGGTCAGTGTTGGCACGTCATCGTCGCCCCTGTGTCCTCTACTTCTTGAGAGAATACATGCGAGATTACAATGCGCACAGGGGTGCATTGTGGCTGGGTTCTGCGCGTTAGCGTTGGCAGGAAGGGTTCTGTTCCCGCTGCCGACGTTGCATTTTTTAAAATAAATAAAAAGGTGCTGCGAACAAACGTGTTAAATTTCACATTAATTTTTACACCTTGAGCATACTCGGTGTTCCAGGGGCAATCCTCTTAAGCAGTTGGGCAGTGCAGTGCCTTTGCCTGATGCTTCTGCCGCATGGTACAGGGCGGGCCGATAGGTGGTGGGCGTGGCCGGAGGTGCGCATCATTTTGTTGCCCCGGTAAGGCGTCCCGCGGCAGCGGCCTTATTTCTTAGGCTAGTGACCCACTGGCTTTGGCAGTCAAGCAGGCGCAGAGAACCTATGGACCCAGATTGTGGTTTAATGTCCTCCGAGGCAGCGTGTGTCTGCATGGGCTAGTTCTTGCGTATACCATCATGAGTGAGCAGTAAATGCACACCGTTGGGGGGCCAAATCCTGAGCTTTAAGGCAATTTAAAGCCGCGGCTGGTTGCAGGCTCAAGTTGCATGGTCGGACTGATGCAATGGCCTGCTCGTTTCTAAAAGGGGTGGGGCTTTGGCTTCCGGCACTGTGTATCTTGTAGTTGGCCCGGTTTTATGAGGGTGGATTGCTTATCCCCTTGTTATGGTTCGGGGAATTGACCCTATCAAGTATTTGTTGCACATGCCAGTCTCGCTGAAGGGCAGACGGGAGCAGAGTCCTTTAGTGTAAAGGGTATGCGTGTGACTATGGTTTCTGGTTTTAAAGGTGTTCGATTCCTGCCATTGAAGAGTTTTTTCAACCTAAAAGACCACAATCACCTTTGGGGATTAGGGAGCCCGCCTACACTGGCTGAGCACATGATCTTGAATCCGCTCCCTGTTCTTGCACCTTCGCTGCTCTGGGCAAACCAGATATATACATGCCTAATTACAACCGCATGGCAGCTTGTACATGTAGGCCATTTCTGTGTGGAGTCCAATATTCTAAGTGCAACACAATCTACTTTATTATGGGAGGTAGAAAGCACAGTATTAATAAAGTGCTGTTCAATGCAACACCACGCAATGAATTGTTAGCGGACATCATTTGGAGTAGGTTCAGCAGAAATTATATGGTTTTATTTCCTAAAGAACCTTGATAATTGTTTCTGTTTGTTATAATACTTTGTGTATCTACGTCTGTTGGAATTCAAAATAGCTAGTTCATTCCACATTTTCCTGTAAACACATAATGTACTGCAAACTTTGAATTTCCCTGCCGAATGTTTATAACAAATACGTAAAATAATGTAGTTCTCCATTGCCGAATAATTCCAGCTGCCCATACAATAATAATACTCTGGGATAGAAAATCGATGAGGAAACTGAAAATCTTTAAACTCCACAGGACATCTTTTAGTGGCTGTATCACATTTACAACACAGATTAAATACACATGCAGTTGTTCAAATGTATTTTATTTATTAATTAATTCGTTGGGGTTTAAGTCTATAATCGCGGCACCCGTTATTTACTTTTAACATTAAAAGTGAAGAGCGGGTGGCAAGATAAAAGCAAAGAAAGAGATGTTTTTTCTATTTCTTTACTTTTGCTATAATCGCGGCACCCGCGCTTTACTTTTAAGTAAAGCATCTATTTCTTTACTTTTGCTATAATCGCGGCGCATGCGCGTTACTTTTTAACATTAAAAGTGAAGAGCGGGTGCCACGATTATAGCAAAAGTAAAGAAATAGATGTTTTTCTATTTCTTTACCTTTGCTATAATCGCGTCACCTGCGCTTTACTTTTAATGCTAAAAGTAAAGCGCAGGTGCCACGATTATAGCAAAAGTAAAGATAGGGACACGGACAAGGCGGAGCGAGTGGGTGCGTGGCTGTGAAAGTGAAAGCAGCTGCAGCATCCACACGCTCAATGACCCGTGAAAGACAGATGGCGGCTGCGAATGTGCCCACTCGCGAGAACGCATGTGCTAGGCCAGCCATGGCAGCATTTTTTGTAAATGTGTATTCAGAAGGGATTAAAGGAAATAGCACAAAGACAATGCAAGAAGAGTAAGGGGGCAGCAAAAAGGACGAACAAGTAGGAAGTACAAAAGGAGAATAAGAACAGATCTGAAAAATGAGGAGTGTAAAGTAAGACAGCACCATTCTGCTGTGGGATGAGAGAGTCCAAGAATAGAGCCAGAAGAAACAGTCAAATAGGAGTCAGTTAAAACAAGAATATGAAATGAGAAGAGAGACTAAGACAAGAGCACAGAAAAAAAGAGAGAAGGAAATGCAGCAATGGGTACTGACAGTGCAAAGCTGCTGATACAGAAGACAATATCACTGAGGCGTGAAGATAAAGAGTGAAACAATCAAACAGAACAGAAAGTAGGGATGGGATGGGAGAGTGAGAGAAGTCTACAGAAGAAATACAAGCTATAAGTGAGCAGAAGCTCAGAAATAAAAAGCATTGGCAAAGCTAATAGATCTCACTTTTTAATAGTTATCCGACCGTTTGACTTTGCCAGTGCTTGTTGTTGATGTCGTCTTGCATCAGCAAACGGCAACAAATACGTTTTTTGTGCCAATGCAACATGCTTCTTGTGCCGATGTGGAACTGCATAGAAGGGAAAAGAAAGTGAGATCATGAAAACATGTGAATGAGTTACCACGCAGGCCTGCACATGTCATAAGACTTTGTGTTTTATCTGACTATAACAAGATGAGAGACACCAATCTTGGGGTGGTAAATAAAAAAGTATAAAATGTGTGCTAAAGCATGTATGTATGTGTGTATATATATATATATATATATATATTACCTACTGGCAGTCGCCAGTAGGTATATATAGTTAGGACCTAGTTACCATAGGAAATGCCGAACATTCTATTGGGAATAACTTTGGTGCCGATTGAGGGATCTGCCTGTAATTTTCCTTAAATTTGCCTCGCTGCGCTCCGGGGGGATTCGTCAAGCGGGGGCCGAGAAAAAAGGGGGGGTCCCAAAACGTGTTTCCCCATGTTAATTTCCATAGGGACATTCTGACAAGGCTACAGCTCGATTGGCTGAACGGAATTACACCAGATTTGGCAAAATGGTAGGGACTGGTATGGAGCAGTGCCTTTTGTATGTTTGGTGTAAATCCCTCCAGTAGTTTATGAGAAAATTGAATGTGAAATTGAGTCAGATGCAATTTTCCATAGGACCTTTAGATACAGCTACAGCCCGAACGGCTGAATGGAATTACTGCAAACTTGGCAAAATGGTAGAGACTGGTATGCAGAAGTGCCTTTTGTATATTTGGTGAAAATCTCTCCAGTAATTGTTGAGAAAATCGACTTTTTTCAAATTATATATCTATAGGCGGGACACGGTGCGCGCACGGGCTTGCACCGTCCTTGCACGTGCGCGGACCTTAGCGTGCGCGTGCAGAATTCTGATTGGCTGTTGGACGTCTGTCAACATTCCAGTCGAAAAGAGGAAGTGTTGTCCGCCATCTTGTTTTTGTGGCAGATGATAGTGGTTGTAAACAGAAGTGTAATAGTTGACAAGGAGGCAGGGTAGAGATTCCTGAGCCCCCTAGTTTTGTCATGGTGTCTGTAAAGGACCCCGAAGGTTGAAAAAAATAAAAAATAAAATTTGTTAAAAATCGCGGGGTCCGCGCACCGTGCGCGGACCGCAGCTCAAAAAGACAAAAAAGAAATACATTAAAATAACAAGTTTCAGTGTTTAGATGTTGGTTGAGTGCAACATTGAGTGATGACTCTTTCACCTTTGGGTTTAGGTAGGTGTTTTGTGGAGAGTTAGTATGGTAATTGGTAGAGAGCATTGGGGGTAGGTTGAAGATAATGTGAGTTTGAATGTGTTGATAATTTGAACCAATTAAAATGTTACTTTGGTTTTGATTTTGTGTGTGATGAAATGTGATTGGCTGGGTATTTGAATATGTATGAAAAATGAGAGGGAAACACAGCCATTTTGAGATTTTAGTGTTTGAGGTATACTTCTGAGGTGTGAGATTGAGACAGAATTTACTGTACAACAGTTTTCTAGAAGGTGAGTTGTTAATTTGTAAGGAGAACTCTGTTGTTCACTTTAAGTTAATAGGAAAAATGTTTTCTATTAGTTATTTAATGTTTTTCTCTAATACTTATGGATTGAGTAGGGCAACATCAGATGCAGTGCTTTGTATTTCTAATTCTTGCTTGATACTATACACTGTCCAGGGAAACACGGCCATTTTGTGACTATAGTGTCTGAGGGACTTTTGTGTGGAATTTTTGGTGTTCAATTTCTGGTGTGTGTTTTACACAGTAGTAACTCTTCTTATAGAATTTAATAGTTTTTCTCTGCCCTATCTCACTCTTATCCTGCAACATCTCACTGTCTTTCTCTTTCTTTTAATAGTACACTAACTTCAATAATGGTTGAAAATGAAGAGTCATTTGACATCGTTATAGACATTTTTGTGACTGTTATTGAGGATGTTCCTGTTGATGAAAGTAATCCTGAAGGAGATACCATGGCAGATTTTTTTGATGAAACACTAGATATGGAATTAATGGAATGTGTAGACGTTGTTGAGTTTGACGAATCATTTTCAGACACTTTGATGGATGAAATTTCTGATGAAGAAATGCTACAAGTTCTTTTAGATTTTGAAAATTCTGATAAATAAATTTTAATTTAGTAAAGAAAAATAGTTTTGAAAATTATACTTATTTAAATGTAATTTATGAGGTAGTAGCAAAGTGATACAATTTTGTGTTCTTCATGTCCTGTATCCTTTCTGTCACTGACTGTCTCTGATGCACTAGTTTACAACATAAGTAAGTATATAGAACAGCAAGTGTGTTTCACCAGAGTAGGAACTCATGACCCCCTACGCCAATTCTGACCACACATTGAGAAAGGAAGGAATCATGTGAACAAATCTGTTTCTGCTTTCCTGAAAGACTACAGTATGGATTCAATATACCACAATAACTTGCATTACAACGTACAAGGTATCTACAGAGGAGACGATGTCCATTTCCATTTAGTTTTATTTTTATTTTTTTTAAATTCCAATAGGTCGGCGCACCGTGAGTGCTCGGTGAATGCACGGTGCGCGAACCCTTTCGCCGCCATTTTGTGGTTTCGGAAGAGAGTGAAAAATAGAACTTAAAAACGTGGGAAGGGGGTAGGGTAGAGTGTCCCTGACCCCTTAGGCCTTCTCAGGGGGTTCTTCAAGGACTCCTAAGGTTAAGAATAATGTTTATTTTTTTTTTAAATACCAGAAAACACGATAGGTCCGCACACGGGGAGTGCTCGAGAAGGGCTCGGTACGCGGACCTCGGTAAAAATTAATAAAAAAATTAAGTTAAAAATCATATTTGAGTGTTTACATGTTAGTTGGCTCTAAAAAGAGCCGTTATGTTCATTGTGGTTTTTTTGGTACCTACAAGTAAGTACCAATGCAGAGTCTGATGTTACAGGGATAGACTTTGTTCCCTTCATCAGTGAAATGTACACCATCTGTCCTATAGATGCCTTGCATGTTGTAACGCAAGTTGTTGTGGTATATACAACCCATTCCATAGTCTCTCATGTATGCAGAAACAGATTTATTTACATGTTTCCTTGCTTTCTCAATCTGTGGACAAAATTGATTGGACCAATTCCATTTTTGCCTTTGGCATATATTGGAATAGACAAAGGCAGTTTGAGGAAAAAGTGACATAAATTGTCCAAAGATGTCCTTCAATAGCATTTCCAGACCAACCCCAGTCAAAGTGCATAAGTCATTTCCACCACAGTGCACAATTATGAGGTCAGGATGTGGGAGATGCATGAAGGATTTCACCAATGGTATCAATTGGTGACATCTCAATCCTCTCTGGCCAATCCATAAAATATCCACATTTGGTAAATCAAGGTTTAAAATTCCTCTGTTTGTTGCATACCTTTTAGACCAGAATACAAAACGGTGTCCTACAAACCATACTGAAGGCATCTTCAAGGCAGGTCTGGTTGTACTCAGATGAGGGCTGTAAATGAAATGGCAGTTGGAAAGCTTGCTGTTTAGAAAAAAAACAAGCATTTGCAATGCAATAGGTCTCGCAGTTGTGAGAGTTTGAGCTATTGGCATTGTAAATGGCACTGCCTTTTATTTATGTGTTGGTTTTTAAAACATAAATGAAAGGCATTGTAATTTACAATGCCAATAGCTTAAACTGTCGCAAATGCGACACCTATTGCATTGCAAATGCTTGTTGGAAGTTGCAACACTTATATTATTTAGCCTGTCACTGTGTGTAGGCATTTGAAGCAAGCAAAGAATAGAAGGACGAACCTGGAGAAGGGCTGCCTCAGAAAACTGGGTGTGAGTGGCCATTTTAGGATGATAAATGTTAAGCAACACCAATTGACAAGATACTCTTACAAAGTAGAAGGAGGTTAATAGATACATGAATGGCAATTATTGTTTTTTCCCACTTCCGAAAAATAGTCAAAATTACTGCAGTTCATTATTTCTTCAAAGCCATGTTTGTAAGCATCTTAATGTGCACAAGATCATTTTTTGCTTTGTCCACATATGTTTTCCTAGTTACCCTTCTTGTTGAAAATGCAACGTTTCTAACAAACAACATAGCTGTTTCAAGTGAGCTGCGCTGGTGAGGTCACACAACTGGCTGGCCCTGTGATCTTGCCAAAAGGGCATCCTTCTATTATGTCTACTTCAGAAACCTTTTTGGAATATGGTAAACCGCCCGACTCCGAGTCACGTTTTTTTCTGCAAAGGGGCCTTGCTGCCCTTTTATAGCCCCGCCTATGTATGAATATGTAGAACCACCATAGAGAGCATGATGGGAACTGCCGGCAGCAATATATGTAATCACCTTAACGTACATGAATTTTTTTTGCTTTGCCCACATATGATTTTCTACTTACCCTTCTTGTTCGAAATGCAATGCTTCTACTAGCATGCTTCTGACATGCTGCTCAGCTGTTTAAAGTGAACTGTGCTAGTGACGTCTCACCACTAGCTAGCCCTGCAATCTTGTCAAAAGGGCGTCATTTTATTATGTCTACTTCAGCAGCCCTACTCGGATTCACGTATTTTTTTCTGCAAAGGCACCTACCTGCCCTTTTATAACTGCGCATATGGCGAAGAGCAACCAAACATTACAAATAAAACAAGTATTAGTGGAGAGGCTATGGGGCTGCTGACTCGAGAGTGGGAGATCCGGATTTGAGTCTCTGCTCCTCAACATTTTGTCATTCTGGGAAAATCACGTAATTTCTCCTGGTGATAAGTTGTGAATATATATGTGCTGCAAAACAAAAAAGCACGTAATGAACCGCTTTTATGGACGCTCTATTAAATAAAAAGCCACGGCGATTGCTGCTCGATGCTGTGGTGAAAGTGGGAGGGGTGGGGTGTTCTTTGCAGACAAGCATTACGGACACTCTAATGGGGCACTTTGAACAAAGAAAGTGAAACCAGCCACGACATCCATGGCGATTGCTGCTCGATGGTGTTTGGGAGGTGGGAGGGGTGTTCTTTGCATGGAAGCATTATGAGCGCTGTAACGGGGCGCTTCTGAAATAACAAGTGCTGGGTGAGAGCAGAAAGGAAGCGTCTGGAGCAAAACATTTACAATTAATGAAAGAAATCCTAAATCAAAGTGCGAGCAGCAGAGAAGCAACGGCGGGCAGCAATATGAACCAGTCTTTGCTTCCAGGTTGTAGATGTTTGCATTAGAGGACAGGCACTTTTTTTTAGGTCCATAGGGAAGTCACCTGAACAGGCTGCTTTTCTGGTGGATGACATTTCAAGGTTGTCTCATTTATTAACCTTAGAAGAATGAACGATTGAGTGAGCACCTGGAAGAATTCACTCTTCCGTCTTGTAAGTTAGCTGCAGGCAGTGGGGGCATGTATTTCAATGCGCTGTTTTTCCACAAGTGGAACTTGTGACTAGTGGTTTGTAGAAGTATCTGAGCAGCATGTACCCTGACCCACTGAGCTGTTGTAACAGAATACAAACCTGTGACCTGCAGGTTACTTGCCAAGCTCTGCATGAGGCGCAATAACCCTCCAAACTATGTTAGGACAATTTAGCTTGTGGCCAGCAGATTACACGCAATTCTCTGCAACAAATGCTAAATACCCTAATTTATTTTAATATGTGATCGATAAAGTGAGCTCGAACAGCTTGGTGCGTAGTTTCCTCTAGTCCATCTGTTTGTGGGCGGAGTGTGATAGAATAATGTTTATTTCCTGGCAGGCTGCAGGCGTATCTATCGCTGCTATGTCCCACAGACTCCCCTGGGTTACTGTTGTAGCAACCTTCCTCTGCCTCCTGGGCCTTCTGAGACACCTGTGCCCAGTACCCCGTCCAGAATGCCGGTTATAACGCTCAACCCGCTGCCTGGTCCTGGCTGGCCTCGGTTGGCCACTGAGGCTGTGCAGCAAATGCCTGCTGCTTACATGGAAATTTGTGAACGCCATGTTAGATGCGTCAGCCAGCTAGATGGCTCAGTGAGTTGATTGCTGTAACCTACATGTCACGGATTCGAATCCAGCAAGGCCATCTCAGCCGTATAGCCTTCCGATGCCAGTAAACTGAGTACCTTAAAAATTGGCAATAGGCAGATCTGTTGTTCACAGTGCCGAGAAACAAAAAGATACAAGGCGCTAAATAAAAAGGAGATTATTATTTTTATCCTCACAGACAACGCTTTTCTAAACCTCCCTTCACTACCTAAACCTATAAAACATTCTACAAGTTGCGGGCGCATGGTGGGAATTCTCTGCATGGGAGTGCATTTGACATTCAGTAGCTCGCACGTAAATTATTTAAGCAGGACACCACTTCTGGGCTTGTAGGTAGAAAGAAGTCCATAACCCCGGCTGTCACTGGAATAAATAAATATTAATTGACATGAAAACTGCCCATAGTTGAGCATAACACTGAGCAGCTCCGTGGTGCACACAATTAAAAATTAAAAGCTACCAGAGCCTTGGATTGCACTACGAGCATTGTTTTTCATTACTTTTGAATGATGTCATTTTGAAAATTACACATTAAGGAGCAGGTGTGTAAAATATGTAGAACAGCTTTATGTCTCTGCATTTTTGCTACGAGTCTTGCCAGCATGCTTTGTAATTTGAATCCAGCCGCATTCCAAGCTCAGACACGAGACGAAAAAAAAACAAAAAACCATGGCTGTTTATCGGCGCCGCGCGCCTCTCTGCAGACTCCCCCTGCATTCCAGAGAGGCGCGCGACGCGATCCGGTCTGCCATGCCATGCTGTGAAGACAAGACCTGGCCGCGAACGCACAACGTTATCCTATGGGGAAACGCTGCGCGCGGCCAGGTCTTGTCTCCCTTCGTCGTTCTCAGACTGCTGAGACGCCGACTATAGTTCTCGCTGCGAGAACGCGCTTTCAGCGCGTTCGTCGTAGGCGAGACCTAAAAAGGAGGACATTCACTGCACTTGAAGCTTAAGAAATGATTGGTGCTTTCTGAAAATGGAAAAGAGCATATTACGGTACATAGTTTTGTTTTTTAAAAGAAGCAATTCTATTGGTTCACAAAAGGTCATTGAAAGAAACATTGCACATGATTAGCTGTTATATTGAAAGCTCTAACAACCTTGCTGGATTCATTTGCAACATAGCATGATGAACTTTTAAACTCTGTTCTTCCTTAGGTGGGAGTTACCATGGTAACAGGTTGAATGAGCAGTAGGGGGATGGGTGAATATTATGTGAGTTTGAAAGTGTGTAAATGTAGAACCAATTGAAATGTTAGTTTAGCTTTGAAATAGTGTGGTAAGACATTTCATTGGTTATGAGCAGAAATAAGTGAGAAGAATGAGTGGGAAACTGTGCCATTTCTGTTTCCAGTGTCTGAGCTGCAGTTCAGGGATTCTGCTTAAGAAAATCTGGTGTGTGTTTCACACTGTTCTACATTTTCAAAAGCGATTTTAAAGGTGAGTAATATAGAGAGAGTGCTGTTTGCAGTATTGGGAAGCATAACAAGCATATTGGGCTGTATTCCTGTTGTATTTTGAAAATGAGTCAGGTTTCTGCATTGTAGTGTAGTGTTCATTTAAATGGGTTGTGCTCTGTGTGTAAAATGATTTACCATGCTAAATGTTTTTTGATTACATGTGTGGCTTAAAGATTTTTGACAAGGATCACAGTGAGTGTCTGTGTGAATTAAGGAATTATATTTTTACCTTTTTCCATAATGTTAGCTGTGTGTGCCTACAGTTTGCATTTTTTAGTTTATACGGTAGACTTCTTTTTAAATTGTTTTTTATGCTTGAATTCAATGCTGGTATAGAGATAGTGTAATGGTTTCATTGGACTTGTAAATATGCTCCTTTTTTAGAAGTGCCTTGTGCAACCTTTAACATGGGTGGAAGCAGTGAATGTATGGAGAGGGATAGGAATAGCTGATAGAAAACCACATGAAATGGTGTGGAAGATGCATAAAGGATTTCACTAATGGCATCCATTGAGATGGAATATAAGATAAAGAGGGGCATATTTACAAGCCCTTGCGCAATGTTTGACATGGGTGCAAGCAGAAAATGCATGCAGAGTAATAAAATTGGCACACAGACAAGAATATGAAATGTCGTGAGAGATGCTTAAAGGGTTTTTCTAATGGCATAAATTGAGATAGAATATACAAAAAAAGAGAGGCATATTTACAAGCCTGTTGCGCAATGTTTAACATTAATGCTGGTATAGAGATAGTGTAATGGTTTCATTGGCATATTTACAAGCCCCATGCGCAATGTTTGACATTAATGCTGGTATAGAGATAGTGTAATGGTTTCATTGGCATATTTACAAGCCCCTTGCGCAATGTTTGACATTAATGCTGGTATAGAGATAGTGTAATTGTTTCATTGGCATATTTACAAGCCCCTTGCGCAATGTTTAACATTAATGCTGGTATAGAGATAGTGTAATGGTTTCATTGGCATATTTACAAGCCCCTTGCGCAATGTTTAACATTAATGCTGGTATAGAGATAGTGTAATGGTTTCATTGGCATATTTACAAGGCCCTTGCGCAATGTTTAACATTATTGCTGGTATAGAGATAGCGTAATGATTTCATTGGCATATTTACAAGGCGCCTTGCGCAATGTTTAACATTAATGCTGGTATAGAGATAGCGTAATGGTTTCATTGGCATATTTACAAGCCCCTTGCGCAATGTTTAACATTAATGCTGGTATAGAGATAGTGTAATGGTTTCATTGGCATATTTACAAGCCCCTTGCGCAATGTTTAACATTAATGCTGGTATAGAGATAGTGTAATGGTTTCATTGGCATAAATTGAGATGGAATATACAAAAAAGAGAGGCATATTTACAAGCCCCTTGCGCAATGTTTGACATGGGTGCAAGCAGAAAATGCATGCAGAGTAATAAAATTGGCACACAGACAAGAATATGAAATGCCGTGAGATATGCGTAAAGGGTTTTACTAATGGCATAAATTGAGATAGAATATACAAAAAAGAGAGGCATATTTACAAGCCCCTTGCGCAATGTTTGACACGGGTGCAAGCAGAAAATGCATGCAGAGTAATAAAATTGGCACACAGACAAGAATATGAAATGATGTGAGAGATGCGTAAAGTATTTTACTAATGGCATAAATTGAGATAGAATATACAAAAAAAAATATTTACAAGCCCCTTGCGCAATGTTTAACATTAATGCTGGTATAGAGATAGTGTAATGGTTTCATTGGCATATTTACAAACCCCTTGCGTAAGGTATATTCTTGTCTGTGTGCCAGTTTTATTACTCTGCATGCATTTTCTGCTTGACATCTACCAGCTGACCTGTCCCTGCAATGAGAGATACATAGGGATGACGATTCGCAAGTTTCGCACACGGATGCTAGAGCACAAGAGTGCCTTCAGGTGCAATAAAAGCTTTTCGAAATTGACTAAACACTTTCTGGAACATAATCACAGGGAATCAGACTTTAGTTGGACGGTTCTTAAGAAGCATATATCCCCCCTCACATTGGCGATGTGTCAAAATTTTTGTTCATGAAAGAACAAAAGTGGATTTATAAATTGCGTACAGACAGTCAAGGTTTAAATGACGAAATACCCTGGACCACCCTTTAGATCCATACATATAAAGATCCAATTAAGGGGTCCATATTTATGAGTAAGTACGTTCTTCCTATATACTGGGTGTGGAGGCTTACTATGGTAATAGTGAAGATCGATAAGTCTCCTGGTCGACACTATATAGATTTATCATGCCTTGCTATGCCACTTTCAGCATAGTACACTAAGCATAGTATCAAGGGACGTACAGAGGGGAACAGCTTCTTACATAAGTGCCCACGGTCCACTGGACCAAGTTGTTTCGAATAATATGGTATGTCAACTCTTTTTCTAAGCATAGGTCAAGTATTCCCATGGAAACACAGATTACACCGTCTCATTATCCGTTTTTCCACAGAACATGCTGGTACCAACTTTACTTTCATCATGGATTGTTTCCTTGGTGTTTCTAAGCTCGTGCACTACGATTACCACGCACTATGATTTGCACTCTTACATCCCAACCATCGATCAGTTCAAGTCATTCTTTGCGGCAGTCTTTACTGACACAGTTACATAGGAGTATTCACTGCCCAGTGGATAGAAACTACGCGCACTCCAAACTACAGTTCGTAAATTGGTGAAGTCATTATGTAGTTTCTTGAAAGATCGCGAGACCACGCGCTTCAGTTTGTTGTTCACGAACATAGCGTAAGAAGAGCATATTTCCGGACTACAATAACTCTGACAGTGACGTCATCATGTAGTTCCCTAGACATCGCGAGACTACGCACTCGTGTTTGCCTGCATTGTTTCTTCCGATGCAGTGAGAAAAGAGCGAGGGTAAGCCTCTGTTTTGCTTTACCTTCTTTGTAGGTATACCACAATGCGCTTCTGTATATGCCGCTATATTAGGGTAGGCTAAATATGAACGCTTGACTGGTGGCACGTTTTTCCATTTGAATCGTAGTGCTTCCCTTTGATTGGGCACAGACATTTTGTTGTGACCTATAAGTACACCCTAGCCTGCACCGATCGTTGCCTCCCCCTGACTCGGGACTTGTCAGAGGCAACGACGGACAGGTATGATGTGGGGTGCCACAAATAATTTGTGATTTTAAGTCTCTGAAAATCCTTAGCAGTAATGTGCCATCTGAGAGCTAAATGGGGCTCACATTTCTAGGATTGGTCTTATAAGTTTGAGAGTAGTGGTAGAGAAGCTACCCTGGAGGGGCGAACCTCTAGAGTTTTGAGAGGTATGTGTGGAGAGGATTTGTAAAGCGTTAGGAAAACTGGCAGAGTGCACCCGAGGATGCAAGGGAGAGTGGAATCAGTTTCTTCACCCTCTTGTATTAAGCACGTGTTTCCTTACCTTTACAGAGCGGCCCTCATTTTTCCTGAGCACGGTCCAGGTGAGGTGAGGTGAGGTCTAGTCCCCGGTCATGCTGGGTGAGTGTTACAATCTTTACTTACTCTACTATGAAGAGAGAGATAATAGGACGCAACTCTAACACTATGTCATGTCATGGTGTTTGTTATTTGAGATGTACAGTTACACCACTTGACACGGAGGATTTGTAATTGATCTACTGTATCCTTTTGAATACTTCCTTGGCAGGAGTATAAGTTACTCACTTTATTTTTCATTCACTACACTTACTGGTTTGATCACTTTGCAGTAGCAATGGTTTAGAACAGAGGCCCTGAAGAAGGCCTTGGGTCTTTTCCCCACTCAGGCTGAAACATGTTGGCCCTCTTGCAGTTACTTGTTTAACACTGCTTCTTTGCACTGTTCTTGTTTTTAACTAGGAAGGGGTCAAGTTTTAATAAAATATGTCTTTTTGCCCTCTATCCCATTTTAACTCACCACTATTATAATTTTTGCACTGCACATGAACCCATCAGATCAATTTCATATGGTCAGAGTGTGATTGTGGGTATATACCCAGCTGCGGTTTAGGGTAAGACAGTGGTCTCAATGATCAAGAGACTTATTACCCTTTTTGGATGACCAAATGATAAAATTGATCATAACAAGTCTTTGATGGGAATCCTAGAAACACTCGTTGGGTTTTATACAATCACCTGTGGCTGTGTTTATTGAATTGATGTCCTATTTTAGGAATCGGATCAACTTTTGATCATCGATGCATCTTATTAGACACCATCGACTACAGATTGAGGCTCTTTGATATCCTCATAAGTAGACCCCTAGGTTTTTTGGTTTTTTTTGTTGTTGTTTATATATTGATTGGGGGGTTGTAACCTAGGCTAGGTCTTTAAATATCCCTCAGACCCTCTCTCTACTGTTTCGTATACTATAGAGAGTGATATGAGACACACAAAGAGAGATGTGAACTAGTGTTTATATTGTTTAGTTAATGTAATTGCTATGTGCTATGTTGGTAGTGGTCTATAATGTCATATTTTTCTTTTCAACAGATTCTAAATATCTACAGAGTCATAATAGATTATGCCTACCAAGAACCGCAAACAAAGACTTTATAAGCAAGTTTTATCAATCAAGAGGACTCAATTAGAAGATTCATCCAGAAGACAATCTTCAGAGAAAAGAAAAAATGCTCCTGGTAATGCACCTGTGCTTCCTATTTTTTTGCAGGATAACTTGAATGGACTCTTGTGCAAAGGTTATTAGTTTCTGGCAACAAATGCATTACATCATCAAATTCTTAGGTTCAGGTTGGATATTTGCAACCATTGATGCTTGCATTGGTTGTGCTGTTGGTTGAGAAGAAGTGCTGGGAGCAGAGCCCTGCTCCTCTGATGATCATTTCATACTTTACTCCAATTGTTTGGATGTATATTCTTGAAATGGCGTTCCATGCTAAAAGTTCCAAAGCTGTACTTCTTCTGTGGATCCCCTCTGGAAAGTACAGTGTCACAGATTTTGCATGTGACAAAAGGCGCATTTACCTTTTTCTCTCTTTCTGGGTTTTTTAAAAATTTCCGTACTATGGACTCTCTCTGTGTTCAAGGGGTTTTAGGAACAAACTCTTCTGAAGATGAAGTAGAAGAATCCTCAAGTTCCTTATGTTCAGAATGCTCTTGTCCAAAGGCTATTAGTTTCTGGCAACGAATGCATTGCATCATCAAATTCTTAAGTTCAGGTTGGATATTTGCAACCATTGATGCTTGCATTGGTGGTGCTGTTGCTTCAGAAGAAGTGCTGGGAGTAGAGCCCTGCTCCTCTGATCTTTTCATTACAGCTTTACTCCAATTGTTTGGGAGTATATTCCGGACATGGCGCTCCATGCTATAAGTTCCAAAGCTGTACTTCTTCTGTGGATCCCCTCTTGAAAGTACTGTGTTACAGATTTTACATGTGACAAAATGTACATTTACCTTTTTCTATTTTTCTGGGTATTTAAAATATTTCCGTACTATGGGCCTCTCTCTGTTCTAGGGGTTTCTCAGGTTCCTGCTGTTCAGCCATTTCAATAGATTTTTCAAGAGAAAAGTGCTGATGAAAAAAGGTGTTGCTTCCTCAAAAGCCAAAGAAGAATGATGAAGATGACAGGGGTCTTTCAAGAATTAGAGTAGGAAGTATTATAAACCAATAAAATCTTTTGTTATAAGGTCACATGGTTGGACGTAAGCTTACGGAGTGTTTACGGAGCGTTTACGGAGTGCTCACGTAAGCTTATGTTGCGTTTACGTTTTATTTACGGAGCGCTTACGTCATCTTATGATGTGCTTACGTGGTACGCACCCTCGTGACATTTATAATTGTTTAAATAAAGTTATATATGTTGTTTAAAAGTTTAAAATAAACATGTTCTTTATTATCTCAGTTAATATGTTCCTTTATATTGTATAATGAATAAGTAGATATAATGATTTAGCACCCTCGTGAGATATATAATTGTTTAAATAAAGTTATATATGTTGTTTAAAAGTTTAAAATAAACATGTTCTTTATTATCCCAGGTAATGTGTTCCTTTATATTGTGCAATGAATACGTAGATATAACGATTTAAAGTTTATAAAACTTTCGGAGGTAAATAATGAATTCCTGTGTACATGCATATCTGTGCATGTACATTTGTGCCATGTGGCACACATACATGTCATAAGACCATGTATGTGTGTGACATGGCACACAAGTCAGAATCAGGGGTGCAACAGGCTGTCAAAGTGACAACCTGTCTCCCTTGTCAATTCGGTAATTTTACCGATTCGGTATTTACTGATTCGGTAATTGCCATTGATTCCTATTGGCCTCAAGACTTATAGGAATCAATGGCAATTACCAAATCGGTAAATACCGATTCGGTAAAATGAGTGAATTATACAGATTTGGTAATTTCAAAAGAGAAATTACCTACATCCAAATTACCTACTCTTAAATATTGAAGTGGTATGATTTGGTATTTATGAGTAGGTAAATCGAGATTACGTACATTTGGCCTATTGAGTTGTTACATATTTCTATACATATGTTACATTTCAGTGCTTTGGAAGTAGTACAATATACTATAGGTAAACACCTTATAGGTTTATGCTGTACCACATCCTTATAGTTTTGCACTTTGACATTCAGTATGACAAACTTTTACATACAAACATAGAAATTTAGTTCTTTTTTTAACCAGTAGAGGTAGTTGCAAAAAGAACTGTTTGGTACGCACCCTTACAAGATTTGTAATTGCTTAAATAAAGTTATATATGTTTTTTAAAAGTTGCTTAAATAAAGTTATATATGTTGTTTAAAAGTTGCTTAAAGTTATATATGTTGTTTAAAAATTAAAATAAACATGTTCTTTAATATCCCAGATAATGTGTACTTTTATATTGTTCAATGAATATGTAGATATAACGATAAAACTTTCTGGGGTAAATAACGAATTGCTGTGTACATGCACATCTGTGCATGTACATTTGTGCCATGTGGCACACATACATGTCGTAAGACCATGTATGTGTGTGACATGGCACACAAGTCAGAATCAGGGGTGCAACAGGCTGTCAAAGTGACAACCTGTCCCCTTTGACAATTCGGTAATTTTACCGAATCGGTATTTACTGATTCAGTAATTGCCATTGATTCCTATTGGCCTCAAGGCCCAAAGCAATCAATGGCAATTACCGAATCGGTAAATACCGATTCGGTAGAATGACTGAATTAAACAGATTCAGTAATTTCAAAAGACAAATTACCTACATCCCATTTACCTACTCTTAAATATTGAAGTGGTATGATTTGGGACGCGATGTAGGTAGGCATTTACCGGTCGGTAACGGCTGAATTTGGCCGTTACCGACCGGTAAATGCCTTTTCCTATGTAGGAGGCATTTATTTACCGATTTGGTATTTTTACCGATTCTGTATTTACCGAATCAGTAAAATTACCGAATCGGTAAATACAGACTCGGTAAAAATACCAAATCTGTCAATTCTAATGTAGGTAGCACTGTTGATAGTGCTAGAGGCATCTAAGAATTCGTTATTTACCACTCAATGCAATTGGGTGGTAAATAAGGAATTCCTGTGTACATGCACATCTGTGCATGTACACCTGTGCCATTATTATTATTATTATTATTTAGTCACTTGTAGAGCGCGAACAGCTACCCCCAACGGGGGTGTCCCGGCGCTGACAGCGTGTGTAGTCCAAAAGGGTCCAACCGGAGGTTCCAACAAGCTAGATCTGGGAGAAGAACCAGGTTTTGAGTTTCCTGCGAAAAGTAGTCTCGGATGAAAGGAATCTGAGTTCTATTGGGAGGGCATTCCACAATCTGGAAGTGGCAACCACAAATGCTCTGCCGCCAATGCGAGATAGACGAAAACGTGGGCAGAACATAAGCCCGAGATGGTTAGATCTTAGATCCCTTGTAGCTAGGGATCGCCTGATTCGGAGCTTTAAGTAAGCCGGGCCCCGGCCATTGAGGGCTCTGAAAGCAAGGACCAAGGCCTTGAACTGGATGCGGTATCTTACAGGTAGCCAATGGAGTTGGACCAGATGGGGTGAGATCGAGTGACGATAGGGGATGTTGCAAACCAGCCTGGCCGCAGAATTCTGCACTAATTGCAGTTGATTAATGAGATATGCAGGGGCGCCAACATATAGACTGTTAGAGTAGTCCAGATGAGATGTGATTAGAGCGTGTACTACTGCTCTGCGGGAATCAAGAGGTAAAAAAGGAGTACTTTTTTTTATCATTCGGAGTTTTCCGAAACAGGCTGATGACACCTTATTAATCTGGGTTTTGCAGGACAGTGCTGTGTCAAATTGAAAGCCCAGGTTACGAGCAGCTTGCACCGGCACAGGGGGGGGATTGAGTTGAGATGGCCACCAGATGTTGGAAGGGAAGGGAGATTTTTGATTAAAAAATAGCACCTCAGTCTTATCAGTATTCATTTTAAGATTGTTGATGGACATCCATGAGGCGATGTTAACCAGACAGTGGCGGAAGTCTGCCATGGAGCTGTCAGAGTGATCCCTGAAAGAAAACACAAGCTGAGTGTCATCAGCATAAGAGATCACTCTGACGCCCCATGTTTCGACTAATTCCGCCAAAGGCCTCAGGTATACATTAAATAAGAGGGGACTGAGAGCAGATCCCTGAGGAACCCCCCATCTCAAAGGTTTTTTGGAAGAAACAAAGGGTCCGAGGGAGACCTGTTGAAATCTATTAGACAAGAAAGATTTCACCCAAACCAGAGGAGTTCCACCTACACCTACCTCCTGTAAGCGAGTCAATAGAATGTCGTGTGAGATGGTATCAAATGCGGCGGATAGGCCGAGGAGAACCAACATGGTCTCCTCGCCCCTGTCCACACACTCGCGAATAGATTCAGATACTTCCAATACAGCTGATTCTGTACTAAAATCAGGCCTAAATCCTGATTGAGTATCATGAAGGAGGTGGTTGGATTCCAGATATTCAGATAACTGCTCCTGTACTGCTTTCTCCAACACTTTTGCAGGCTTGGGGAGCAGTGAGACGGGGTGGTAGTTGTTAAAGCACAGTGGGTCAGCACCAGTTTTCTTCAGAATGGGTATCAATAGAGCCTGTTTCCATAGGGAGGGGAAAAAAACAGATTCCATAGAAGAGTTCCATATGTCTAGCAAGGGTTTAATCAACAAAGGTGCCAAGTCACTCAGGACATCGGCTGGGGCAGGGTCCAGAGGGGAGCCAGATTTACATTTCAAATACAGCGATAGAGCATGGTCTTCCGTTAAAGGCTTAAATGAGGTAAACACATCCGCATAGTTGATGGACTGAACTGGCGGTACAGTGAAAGAAATATGCTGGATGTTTGCTGTGATCTTGTTTATTTTCTCAAAGAAAAAGTCGGAAAGTCCTTCACTGAGTAATTGGCTAGGGATGATAGGGGAGGCCATTGCGGACGGATTCGCAAAATCCTTGACAATATTAAAAAGGGCCTTGGAAGAATGTTCCGCTCTTTGAATTTTATCTGCAAAGTACTCTTTCATAGTTAGACGTTTCAATTTATGAAAATCTTTTAGCGCAGATCTGTAGCGGGCCTTGGCTGCCGGGTCATAACCCCGGCGCCAACTTCGCTCCAGTTTCTTACACTTACTTCTGTTTTCTCGTAATAACTGAGTGAACCAAGGGGCCGAAGGTTTGGATCTTAAAGAAGAGAGGTTTTTCAGAGGGGCAATCTGCTCGATAGCTTCAAGAAGATTTTTTATTAAATGAGGCTACACGTTCATTAAGATCGTTAACTGGGGAGGCCGAAGTGGTGTTAAATCCATGCTCCAAAGCAGGATAGGTAACTTTGTGCCAATTTCTACCCTTGTCTCTGCAGGTGGTTTCTATCCTAGATGCCTTGGACAAATAAACCTCAAACGGGATTAGATGATGATCAGTCCACGTTAGTGGCACCGACGGGAGGACTTTAAGGCCCGGAAGATTTGAAAAAATCAAATCAAGAGTGTGGCCTGCAGAATGGGTCGGACCGCTCACCTCTTCAGCTAGATTTAAACCTTGCATAGCGTCAAGAAGATTTTTAGCAGACAAACAGTCATGCAAATCAACATGGTGATTAAAATCCCCCAGCACGATGAAATCAGAGTGTTTAAGGGAGAGATCAGCCGTGGCGGCAATTAACGAGTTCAAAGCCGACTGATGGGAACGCGGGGGATTATACACCAGCAGACCTGAGAATATAGCAGCGGAAGACTCAGTGATGGAAAAATAAAGAGCCTCTATGGGCTCGACGTTAGGAATTTTCCTAGAGGTAATGGTGAGGTGGTCCCGTAAAATAACGGCAATGCCTCCGCCAGGTTTCCAACCCTCGCGGCTAATTCCTGTGAAGTGATAGCCCGAGGGAATAGCTAGGGCAATATCTGGATTGGACGTGTCCTTAATCCAGGTCTCGGTGAGGAAAAGTAAATCCCATGGTGTAGATGTTAGTAATAGCCAAATGTCGCTCGAATTGCATGGCAGAGAGCGGCAATTTAGTAAGCCAGCTGTGAGGGATCGCGTGGAAGGGGGGGGGGGCTTCGGAGTGGGAGAGGGGGAATTGATATATGTAGCTAAGGAAAAAGCGCAGTTGTTACATTTAAAATTGGAGCTGCAAGGGGAGGCCAAATCGCAACAGATCTCAGGGGTGCAAGGTGCCTGATTTAATGCCATGAGCTGGGATCTAGACCAAGGTTGATAAAGGTAGAGGGGGGGAGCAGAAGCATGGCTGGCCCTAGGCACGGGGCTGGCGCGGACGGGCGCAGACGGGCTCGCCTTTGGCGCGCCGCCGGCTCGCCTTTGGCGCGCCGCCGGCGCGCCCGCTGCGCTTCCGGTGCCAGGGAACCATTTATGCCTGTGGGGCGGGAGGGGCCGAGCACTAGACCGCTCGCCGGCTCCTACCTCACACAAGATGGCGCCCAGAGTAGTCGATCCCAGCCAGACCGTAGTCGTCTGTGATGGGGGCTACAGCGCTTCTGGGAGACGAAGGTAATTCCCAAAATGTAAGCGCAGAGAGCGCAAGGACAATAAGTATTTTTAAAATAGTGGGCGAAAGTAAAATGCACCACAAACAATTTGCGATGAGTTTTAAAATAATAAGCATCAAGTCACATAGATAATAAATCTCTCAAGCAGAGTCCCGGCTTTCCGCCTCAGGACTTACTTACACAGCTGTTAATCGCCGAGTGAAGGGAGAGCCAGTGCTTTTATGCTTGTGGGGCGGGAGGGGCCGAGCACTAGACCGCTCGCCGGCTCCTCGCCTCACACAAGATGGCGCCCAGAGTAGTCGATCCCAGCCAGACCTTAGTCGTCTGTGATGGGGGCTACAGCGCTTCTGGGAGACGAAGGTAATTCCCAAAATGTAAGCGCAGAGAGCGCAAGGACAATAAGTATTTTTAAAATAGTGGGAGAAAGTAAAATGCACCACAAACAATTTGCGATGAGTTTTAAAATAATAAGCATCAAGTCACATAGATAACAAATCTCTCAAGCAGAGTCCCGGCTTTCTGCCTCAGGACTTACTTACACAGCCATGTGGCACACATACATTCCCTAAGGGCATGTATGTGTGTCACATTGCACACGAGCCAAAAACAGGGGTGCTACAGGGTGTCAAAGTGACACCCTGTTCCCCCTGGAAGGATTCGGTATTTACGGATTCGGTAATTACCGAATCGGTATTTGCCATTGATTCCTATGGGCTTCAAGGCCCATAGGAATCAATGGCAAATACAGATTCGGTAATTATTGAATCGGTAATTAACGAATTTTACCGAATCGGTAATTAATTCGGTAAAAATACGTACATCCCCATTGCCAGTTCTTAAATACCGAATCGGTATGATTCGGTATTTAAGAAGTGGTAATCTGGGATTACCTACATCGGGCCCTCGGTATTTATGAGTAGGTAAATCGAGATTACGTACATCTGGCCCATTGAGTTGTAACATATTTATATACATATGTTACATTTCAGTGCTTTGGAAGTAGTACAGTATACTATAGGTAAACACCTAAAGTTTTTGCACTTTGACATTCACTATGACAAACTTTTACATACAAACATAGAAATGTAGTTCTTTCTTTAACCAATAGAGGTAGTTCTAAAAAGAACTGGGTTTTTTGTTGTTTTTGTTTTGCTGGAAAAACGATGTAAAAAAATAAACTTTTTAAGGCAGATAATTGTTCAACCGGAACAAACTATGAAAAATAAAGAAATAAATTATGGGGTGCACATGTGCTTCCTGTTTTTTTGCAGGATAACTTGAATGGACTCTTGTCCAAAGGCTATCAGTTTCTGGCAACGAATGCATTGCATCATCAAATTCTTAAGTTCTGGTTGGATATTTGCAACCATTGATGCTTGCATTGGTTGTGCTGTTGGTTGAGAAGAAGTGCTGGGAGCAGAGCCCTGCTCCTCTGATGATCTTTTCATTACAGCTTTACTCCAATTGTTTGGATGTATATTCTTGAAATGGCGTTCCATGCTAAAAGTTCCAAAGCTGTACTTCTTCTGTGGATCCCCTCTGGAAAGTACCGTGTCACAGATTTTGCATGTGACAAAAGGCGCATTTACCTTTTTCTGTCCTTCTGGGAATTTCCAAGCTATGGACTCTTTTGGTAATCTAGGGGTTTCAGGAACAAACTCAGGTTCCTCATCTTCAGAATGGTTAGATTCCTCATGTTCTGAATGCTCAGGTTCCTCATGTTCTGAATGCTCAGGTTCCTGCTGTTCAGACATTTCAATAGATTTTTCAGGAGCAAAGTGCTGATGAAAAAAGGTGTTTCTTCCTCGAAAGCCAAAGAAGAATGATGAACATGGGAGGGGTCTTTAACAATTGGAGTAGGAAGTATTATAAACCAATTAAATCTTTTGTTTTGAGGTCACATGGTTAGACGTAAGCTTACGGAGCGCTTACGTTGCGCTTACGTAAGCTTACGTTGCGTTTACGCTCTATTTACGGAGCCCTGACGTCATCTTACGATGCGTTCACGTAGTACGCACCCTCGCGAGATTTATAATTGCCTAAAGTTATATATGGTCTTTAAAAGTTTAAATTAACATGTTCTTTATTATCCCAGATAATGTGTACCTTTACATTGTGCAATGAATACGTAGATATAACGATTTAAAGTTTATAAAACTTTCGGGGGTAAGAGCGCGAAGCTTTTACGGTGCGCGGATGGAGCTCTTACGTTGCGTGCACGTGCGACGTACCCTCGCGAGATTTGTTACTACTTAAAAAAGTAATATACTGTTGTTAAAAGTTTAAAAAAACATTTTCTACATTTTAGCAGATATTGTCTACCTTTAAAATCTACGTTAAAAACGTAGATATTATGTTTTAGAAACTTAAAAAATTTGCCGGGGTAAGAGCTCAGAGCGTTTACGGTGTGCTTACGGAGCGCGGACCCTGTAATCATATAAAAAAAAACCTAGAAAATAAAAATTATATATATATTATATTAAATATATATATTCAGTGAAAAAACCATAGGTTTCAAGCCTTACATAGTTAGGTATTAGCATTTAAAAAACCTTGCAAATTCACTAAAAAAAACATAGGTTTCAGGTCATACATAGTTAGGTATTAGCATTTAAAAAACCTTGCAAATTCACTGAAAAAACCATAGGTTTCAGGTCATATATAGTTAGGAATTAGCATTTAAAAAACCTTGCAAATTCACTGAAAAAACCATAGGTTTCAGGTCATATATAGTTAGGAATTAGCATTTAAAAAACCATTGAAATTGCTCCTATATAGTTAGTTGTACTAACTATATTTCGCGCACCCGCAATCCACTGCTGATGATGTCACATATTACATCATTCATGACATGGTCAGTGACATCACTCATGACATCTCAAATGGCATCACTGATGACATCACTGATGACATCTCAATTGACATCACTGATCAGATCACTGATGATATCATTCATGTGATAATACGATGCACTGCTTCACACTCTAATATAACCTTTGATACACCCAGTGTTAAACACAGACTAGCATTCTTATTTATTTTTTTGTTTTTTAAGTTTTATATAGCGCTGTCAAGACCCAGAGGTAACAGAGCGCTTTACAGTCGAGAATAGCATATAATCAACAAAAGCATGACATATGAAGTGTTTTTGACAATCAACGAGTGTCACAGTGAGAGCTGCATATGTGTACTGCAGAGCTTCTTTGGTTTCAAGGGTTCAATACACTTTACAGTCATAAAATCGCATATAATCACCAAAGGCATGGCATAAGAAAGGTATTGACAATCCACGAGTAGTAGTAAGAGCTGCATAAGTGTACTGCAGAGCTTCTTTGGTATCAAGGTTCAATGCGGGCACAACGTTCTGGTGTTGCAGTCTGTTACATCTTATCCACAGCCAAGAGAACGGATGAGGAACAAGGATTTGAGTTGGGTTTTAAATTCCACAAAGGACACCAATACCAGTTACTACATACGCACACACTGATTGCTAGGTCTATACACACATCCAATCATTTACCCATACAATCACTCATACATACAGTCACTCATCAATACAACACTATCATCTGCACTCAAACACCTATACAGACACTCACACTCTGCCACTCATCCATGGAGTTACTCACACATCTAGTCAGTCATGCAAAGAATCAATCACACTTTCATTTCCTCAACTATACAGTTATACACACAACACCTTACTTATTCAAACATATACTAACACATACTTACTTTGTTATACAATTACTGATACAAGTACACAATGATCCATACAGCCACTCCCACAATTAGTGGCTCTTATGTATAGTCATATATATATGCCAGCTACCCCCACACACACTCAGTCTCCCATACAAATACTTCTGCAAACAATCAATAACACATATAGCCACTCATATAGCTACTGATCAACACATGCAGCAGCTTACACAACAACAGACATACTGATGCACACATTCAGACAGTTTAGTCACTAACCCATGCATTTAGTAAGACACATTTAATCACTCACTCATACAGTCAGTCACGCACCTACTAAATCTTTCATCCAGACACTTATACATCCACTCATTTTTCAATATGTAAAACATATTTAAACTTTACAGAAACACACAGTCACTGGATGATATCAGTGATGTAATCAGTGATGTCATCAGTGATGTCACGGACCATGTCATGAATGATGTAATATGTGACATCATCAGCAGTGGATTGCGGGTGCGCGAAGTATAGTTAGTACAACTAACTATATAGGAGCAATTTCAATGGTTTTTTAAATGCTAATTCCTAACTATATATGACCTGAAACCTATGGTTTTTTCAGTGAATATATATATATATATATATATATATATATATATATATATATTCACTGAAAAAACCATAGGTTTGACACCAGTTATAGTTAGCTGGAAATTTTACTCGCATAAAACCAATGAAATTCCCACGTTATAGTTAGTTGGACTCACTATAACTTGCGCGTGCAATGCACTGCTGATGACGTCACATATTACATCACTCATGACATGGTCAGTGACATCAGTCATGACATCACTGATGACACTATCCAGTGAATGTGTGTCTTTTTTAAAAATAAATATGTGTTATATATGTATATGTAAAAGTTGATGGAAGAATAAATGTTTAAATAAGTGATTACTTGGATGTTTTAAAACATTTTTTTTATTGGTTAACTGGTTTATTAAGTGTATCTTAGTGAATACATATATTAGAGAGTAATGTTTAAATATTTAAATATATGTATTAGTGTTTCACTTTGTGTATAAGTGGTTACATGGGTTGGTGAGTAGCTACATGTGTATGTATATGGGTTATTAGATGTTTTTGTTAGTATCAGTATGAGTGTTTGTATGGTTTGGTGGGGGTATTACTTAACACATAGATGCATGAATGACTGACTCTCTCTTTGTATGTGTTTTGAGGCAGGCATATGTGCAGGACTGTATGGGTGGAAGAGTGTGTATATGTGTGTGTTAGTGAGTGAATGACTGTCTCACTAGTGTCTTTATCAGTAACTACATATGTTTAATCTAATATATGTGAATATTGATGTATATAAGTGAGTATATGTGAGAGAAAGAGATTGTAAGAGTTCCTGTTTAGATAAGTATGTGTTTCTATAAGTGATTGTTTGAGAGAGTAAGTATGTGTAAGTTTCCATAGAAGTAAGGTGGTTGTGTGTGTATAGCTGTATATGCAAATAAATGGATGTTCAATAGTTTATTTGCATGTGTGAATATGTGTGAGAGTATCTTTTGGATGACTGTCGGTGTGTAACAGGATGTATAGGTGTATCACTACATATCATGAGTGAGTATATGTACGAGTGACTATATAGAACTGTTGATCAATGAATGGATGTGTATATAGATGGTGGAATTATTGAATTGTTTGTTGTAACTGGTATGGGTATCTCCATTTTTTTGAAAATTTTAGTTTCTATTTTTGAATATGTGTTTCAAGGGTTACATTACAGTGAAAAGAGGTCTGTCACTCTGTCACAAGGATGTTGTCATCAGTGATGTCATGACTGATGTCACTGACAATGTCATGAGGGATGTAATATGTGACGTCATCAGCAGTGCATTGCACGCGCAAGTTATAGTGAGTCAAACTAACTATAACGTGGGAATTTCATTGGTTTTATGCGAGTAAAATTTCCAGCTAACTATAACTGGTGTCAAACCTATGGTTTTTTCAGTGAATTTCATAGGTTTTGTAAATGCTATTTCCTAACTATAACGTGTGTAAAACCTATGGTTTTTTCAGTGAATTTCATAGGTTTTTTAAATGCTACTTCCTAACTATAACGTGTTTAAAACCTATGGTTTTTTCAGTGAATATATATGTATATATATAAAATTTCTATGGCAAAATGAAACCCCTCATTTTGTTCCTTTTCAAATTAAATGTATTAAGTGTTACCACTTTATTCCAATCAAGATGACTTCAGGTGTGCCATACTTTTGTCATAAGTAAGACTGTTAGCGTTCTAGTTGTTCTTTAGAACACTCTGGGACATTCTGTCATTGGGCTATAGTTGGGCTACATCTGGCTGATATTTGGGCTACATTTGGGCTCTTTTGTCTCTGGTGGCCATCTTGGGAGACTGCATATCAGAATTTTTTTAATGAAATATAAGAGGATTTGAGAAGTCACTCAAAATGTGCCCTAATTTTTCTTTCTTCAGCACTAATCATAATTTCTATGGCAAAATGAACCCCCTCATTTTGTTCCTTTGCAAATTAAATGTTTTAAGTGTTAACACTTTATTCCAATCAAGATGACTTCAGGTGTGCCATACTTTTGTCATAAGTAAGACTGTTAGCGCTCTAGTTGTTCTTTAGAACACTCTGGGACATTCTGTCATTGGGCTATAGTTGGGCTACATTTGTTTTTTTTGTCTCTGGTGGCCATCTTTGGGCTACATTGGGCTACATTGGGCTACATTGGGCTACATTTGGGCTCTAACATATATATAGCCCAATGTAGCCCAATATATATTTTTTCAAAGTTAATTTTCTCAGCAACTACTGAACAGATTTACACCATTCAAAGAAAAGCGTAATCTGCGAGCCGGACTCTACCTTTCTACCAAGTTTCTTATAAATCCATTCAGCCGTTCGAGCTGTAGCCGTGTCTAAACGTCCTATGGAAAATAACATGGGGAAAACACGTTTTGGGACCCCCCTTTTATCTCAGCCCCCACTTGACGAATCCCCCCCAAACTTTCAGGGAAGGAGCGGAGCGGAGCAGGCCATCTTCTTTGAGAAATTCGCAAAGATTCGTCCACCGGCGCCAAAGTTATTCTCAATAGAATGTTGCGTATTTCCTATGGAAACTAGGTCCTAACTATAACTACCTAAGGGCGACCGCCAGTAGGCAATATATATATATATATATATATATATATATGTAACGCAAATGCCTGAGCATTTAAGGGGCACACTGCGGGGCTCTGCCTTGCGGGCTTGTTCGTTCCAGCATACGTCTCCACACTGCATATTGTTTCTTGCCCGACGCGTTTCTGGGGGAACCTCCCCCCCTCCTCAGGGGCTGCTTCCATCAGACGCTCGAAGGTGCATCATTTGTTTTCTTGACCTTTTGTTAGCACAAGTCTCAAGGTAGGCGTATATTGTCATCTTACGTCATACCCAGCATTGTGGGACTTGTAGTTACTATGGTGATGCACGTGTTTGTGTAAACTTTTTAGTAAAGTCGAGGGTCTGGGATCCATCTTGCATTCTATTAATACCTATAGTAGGCTGCCTGTGTGTTTCGGTGCGCTGCATATGTAATAACGAGTCCTGCGCTCATACTGCTTCCAATTAGTTTGGAGACCCGAGCTTCATCCAGCTGCTCGTTTGTTCCGATTAGCTGGCGATGGTGCTCCCTCCACGGCCAGGCTGCCGTGTTGTAACATGTAACGCAAATGCCTGAGCATTTAAGGGGCACACTGCGGGGCTCTGCCTTGCGGGCTTGTTCGTTCCAGCATACGTCTCCACACTGCATATTGTTTCTTGCCCGACGCGTTTCTGGGGGAACCTCCCCCCCTCCTCAGGGGCTGCTTCCATCAGACGCTCGAAGGTGCATCATTTGTTTTCTTGACCTTTTGTTAGCACAAGTCTCAAGGTAGGCGTATATTGTCATCTTACGTCATACCCAGCATTGTGGGACTTGTAGTCACTATGGTGATGCACGTGTTTGTGTAAACTTTTTAGTAAAGTCGAGGGTCTGGGATCCATCTTGCATTCTATTAATACCTATAGTAGGCTGCCTGTGTGTTTCGGTGCGCTGCATATGTAATAACGAGTCCTGCGCTCATACTGCTTCCAATTAGTTTGGAGACCCGAGCTTCATCCAGCTGCTCGTTTGTTCCGATTAGCTGGCGATGGTGCTCCCTCCACGGCCCCTTAAATGCTCAGGCATTTGCGTTACATGTTACAACACGGCAGCCTGGCCGTGGAGGGAGCACCATCGCCAGCTAATCGGAACAAACGAGCAGCTGGATGAAGCTCGGGTCTCCAAACTAATTGGAAGCAGTATGAGCGCAGGACTCGTTATTACATATGCAGCGCACCGAAACACACAGGCAGCCTACAATAGGTATTAATAGAATGCAAGATGGATCCCAGACCCTCGACTTTACTAAAAAGTTTACACAAACACGTGCATCACCATAGTGACTACAAGTCCCACAATGCTGGGTATGACGTAAGATGACAATATACGCCTACCTTGAGACTTGTGCTAACAAAAGGTCAAGAAAACAAATGATGCACCTTCGAGCGTCTGATGGAAGCAGCCCCTGAGGAGGGGGGAGGTTCCCCCAGAAACGCGTCGGGCAAGAAACAATATGCAGTGTGGAGACGTATGCTGGAACGAACAAGCCCGCAAGGCAGAGCCCCGCAGTGTGCCCCTTAAATGCTCAGGCATTTGCGTTACATGTTACAACACGGCAGCCTGGCCGTGGAGGGAGCACCATCGCCAGCTAATCGGAACAAACGAGCAGCTGGATGAAGCTCGGGTCTCCAAACTAATTGGAAGCAGTATGAGCGCAGGACTCGTTATTACATATGCAGCGCACCGAAACACACAGGCAGCCTACTATAGGTATTAATAGAATGCAAGATGGATCCCAGACCCTCGACTTTACTAAAAAGTTTACACAAACACGTGCATCACCATAGTGACTACAAGTCCCACAATGCTGGGTATGACGTAAGATGACAATATACGCCTACCTTGAGACTTGTGCTAACAAAAGGTCAAGAAAACAAATGATGCACCTTCGAGCGTCTGATGGAAGCAGCCCCTGAGGAGGGGGGGAGGTTCCCCCAGAAACGCGTCGGGCAAGAAACAATATGCAGTGTGGAGACGTATGCTGGAACGAACAAGCCCGCAAGGCAGAGCCCCGCAGTGTGCCCCTTAAATGCTCAGGCATTTGCGTTACATGTTACAACACGGCAGCCTGGCCGTGGAGGGAGCACCATCGCCAGCTAATCGGAACAAACGAGCAGCTGGATGAAGCTCGGGTCTCCAAACTAATTGGAAGCAGTATGAGCGCAGGACTCGTTATTACATATGCAGCGCACCGAAACACACAGGCAGCCTACTATAGGTATTAATAGAATGCAAGATGGATCCCAGACCCTCGACTTTACTAAAAAGTTTACACAAACACGTGCATCACCATAGTGACTACAAGTCCCACAATGCTGGGTATGACGTAAGATGACAATATACGCCTACCTTGAGACTTGTGCTAACAAAAGGTCAAGAAAACAAATGATGCACCTTCGAGCGTCTGATGGAAGCAGCCCCTGAGGAGGGGGGGAGGTTCCCCCAGAAACGCGTCAGGCAAGAAACAATATGCAGTGTGGAGACGTATGCTGGAACGAACAAGCCCGCAAGGCAGAGCCCCGCAGTGTGCCCCTTAAATGCTCAGGCATTTGCGTTACATGTTACAACACGGCAGCCTGGCCGTGGAGGGAGCACCATCGCCAGCTAATCGGAACAAACGAGCAGCTGGATGAAGCTCGGGTCTCCAAACTAATTGGAAGCAGTATGAGCGCAGGACTCGTTATTACATATGCAGCGCACCGAAACACACAGGCAGCCTACTATAGGTATTAGTAGAATGCAAGATGGATCCCAGACCCTCGACTTTACTAAAAAGTTTACACAAACACGTGCATCAATATAGTGACTACAAGTCCCACAATGCTGGGTATGACGTAAGATGACAATATACGCCTACCTTGAGACTTGTGCTAACAAAAGGTCAAGAAAACAAATGATGCACCTTCGAGCGTCTGATGGAAGCAGCCCCTGAGGAGGGGGGGAGGTTCCCCCAGAAACGCGTCGGGCAAGAAACAATATGCAGTGTGGAGACGTATGCTGGAACGAACAAGCCCGCAAGGCAGAGCCCCGCAGTGTGCCCCTTAAATGCTCAGGCATTTGCGTTACATGTTACAACACGGCAGCCTGGCCGTGGAGGGAGCACCATCGCCAGCTAATCGGAACAAACGAGCAGCTGGATGAAGCTCGGGTCTCCAAACTAATTGGAAGCAGTATGAGCGCAGGACTCGTTATTACATATGCAGCGCACCGAAACACACAGGCAGCCTACTATAGGTATTAATAGAATGCAAGATGGATCCCAGACCCTCGACTTTACTAAAAAGTTTACACAAACACGTGCATCACCATAGTGACTACAAGTCCCACAATGCTGGGTATGACGTAAGATGACAATATACGCCTACCTTGAGACTTGTGCTAACAAAAGGTCAAGAAAACAAATGATGCACCTTCGAGCGTCTGATGGAAGCAGCCCCTGAGGAGGGGGGGAGGTTCCCCCAGAAACGCGTCGGGCAAGAAACAATATGCAGTGTGGAGACGTATGCTGGAACGAACAAGCCCGCAAGGCAGAGCCCCGCAGTGTGCCCCTTAAATGCTCAGGCATTTGCGTTACATGTTACAACACGGCAGCCTGGCCGTGGAGGGAGCACCATCGCCAGCTAATCGGAACAAACGAGCAGCTGGATGAAGCTCGGGTCTCCAAACTAATTGGAAGCAGTATGAGCGCAGGACTCGTTATTACATATGCAGCGCACCGAAACACACAGGCAGCCTACTATAGGTATTAATAGAATGCAAGATGGATCCCAGACCCTCGACTTTACTAAAAAGTTTACACAAACACGTGCATCACCATAGTGACTACAAGTCCCACAATGCTGGGTATGACGTAAGATGACAATATACGCCTACCTTGAGACTTGTGCTAAAAAAAGGTCAAGAAAACAAATGATGCACCTTCGAGCGTCTGATGGAAGCAGCCCCTGAGGAGGGGGGGAGGTTCCCCCAGAAACGCGTCGGGCAAGAAACAATATGCAGTGTGGAGACGTATGCTGGAACGAACAAGCCCGCAAGGCAGAGCCCCGCAGTGTGCCCCTTAAATGCTCAGGCATTTGCGTTACATGTTACAACACGGCAGCCTGGCCGTGGAGGGAGCACCATCGCCAGCTAATCGGAACAAACGAGCAGCTGGATGAAGCTCGGGTCTCCAAACTAATTGGAAGCAGTATGAGCGCAGGACTCGTTATTACATATGCAGCGCACCGAAACACACAGGCAGCCTACTATAGGTATTAATAGAATGCAAGATGGATCCCAGACCCTCGACTTTACTAAAAAGTTTACACAAACACGTGCATCACCATAGTGACTACAAGTCCCACAATGCTGGGTATGACGTAAGATGACAATATACGCCTACCTTGAGACTTGTGCTAACAAAAGGTCAAGAAAACAAATGATGCACCTTCGAGCGTCTGATGGAAGCAGCCCCTGAGGAGGGGGGGAGGTTCCCCCAGAAACGCGTCGGGCAAGAAACAATATGCAGTGTGGAGACGTATGCTGGAACGAACAAGCCCGCAAGGCAGAGCCCCGCAGTGTGCCCCTTAAATGCTCAGGCATTTGCGTTACATGTTACAACACGGCAGCCTGGCCGTGGAGGGAGCACCATCGCCAGCTAATCGGAACAAACGAGCAGCTGGATGAAGCTCGGGTCTCCAAACTAATTGGAAGCAGTATGAGCGCAGGACTCGTTATTACATATGCAGCGCACCGAAACACACAGGCAGCCTACTATAGGTATTAATAGAATGCAAGATGGATCCCAGACCCTCGACTTTACTAAAAAGTTTACACAAACACGTGCATCACCATAGTGACTACAAGTCCCACAATGCTGGGTATGACGTAAGATGACAATATACGCCTACCTTGAGACTTGTGCTAACAAAAGGTCAAGAAAACAAATGATGCACCTTCGAGCGTCTGATGGAAGCAGCCCCTGAGGAGGGGGGGAGGTTCCCCCAGAAACGCGTCGGGCAAGAAACAATATGCAGTGTGGAGACGTATGCTGGAACGAACAAGCCCGCAAGGCAGAGCCCCGCAGTGTGCCCCTTAAATGCTCAGGCATTTGCGTTACATATATATATATATATATATATATATATATATATATATATATATATATATATATATATATATATATATACAGAAAAGAAGGAGAGAACTCTGGGTAGTTCCCAAGTTTAGATGGAAGGCACCTCCTGTATAGAGCACCCTCAATACCAGCCACACTCTAAATTTGCTCACCTCAAATGTCTTTTGTCATTTTACAGCTCGTCGTGGATAGAACTGCGCTAATCCTATGCTTAAAGACTTTGCCGTACAAATAGCAAAAGACTTTGTCCATTTCTATCTCGCGTGGATAGCACTGTGCTAATCCAATGCTTAAAAACTTTGATAGAAAAGTAGACATTTGAGGTGAGCAAATTTAGAGTGTCGCTGGTGTTGAGGGTGCTCTATACAGGAGCTGCCTTCCACCTAAACTTGGGAACTACCCAGAGTTCGCTCCTTTTTTGCATAATTTATGCGTCACTATGTCGTAATTTAGCAGCGATTAGATTAAGCATTAGCAGAAGACATCCTGTATTTAGAGACTATCTTGTCTTTTTATGGAATCCATTTTGTATTTGGCAGCCATTTTAGATGGCCATGTGCTCACCATGTACTCAGTCCTATCTTGCTGTTCTCTGCTTGGTATATTTAGCCTCTTCCTCCTACTTTGCACATGCTCAGTTGTGCTTGCAGCTGCTAATATTCTGTAACTGTCAGGATGTGCTTGCTAGCATTGGCAAAACTGTTAGCTCCTCCTACTTGTCGACTGTGCATTTTCTGTATGACCATCTAAGTGTGTAACTCTTCTTATGTGCACTTGTACTGCCCTTTTTTAGCCCCTGTGAGGGTATATAAGAGATGCTGTGGCCTTCAGTCCTCAGACCATCTCATTCAGAGTGCTGCAGCTTCTGTGTGACATGGCCTCACTTGTTGTAATTTAATAAATATGTTTCTCTTGATTACAGATTCTGTGCCAACTTTTTCATGCTGCTTTAAAGGATCAGGTGTTAGTGCAAACCCCTGAGATGGGATTTTTGATTTCCTTCATTTGGCGCGCCAACTTGGGGCTCATCAGAGCGGTGACTATCTGAAGGAGCGATCTTGTCAGGAGACAGACATTTACTGAGGAAGACAAGGCAGGATTCTACTAAAGGAGGTACCAATTCTGGGGGTTCTTAGTCTCTGTAGCCCAGTCTACTTCTGATCTTACTGATTTTTGATCCTCCACATGATGGCACCCCTGACTGAGAACATTTCTGGCGTGAATATTTTAAAAGAAAAGACTGTTAGGTCATTCAAAACTTGGCAGATAGAACCTGGACGCTCGTGCTTGGTAAGAACCATTGTATGGTAATTACTGTGAGCTTATGGTAGCCAGTGACTCGCAAGGCAGTTTTAGGATACGCTTGCTGTGGCTTATGGATATGGATATGGATATGGATATGGATATGTATGGATGATCGATCATATTTATGATATGGTTTATGTGATATGTGCGTTGCAACAAATGTAGGCAGGTAATGTGGAGATGTTTCTCCATTTATGGTTATGAGCGGCGCAATGATTAAGTGCCATTTTAGATTATGATAATGCATATTTTGCATTATGTTTGTTTGCATGCCTGTTCCAAACTCACATGTAAAATGTGTAGTTTTATGAGAGGTACCATAGTGAGATATGAATTGAATTAGCCGGCTTCCCCTAGAGGGAAAACTTAAAATAGGTTTTAGGTATGAAAACATATTTCTTCCTTGGTGAAATTTTTCCCCAGGGAATTTAAATATGCCCATAATACACATGAGGATCCTTTGTTCTGTGCAATTTTATGTATGAAGATATGCAGAGCGGTTTTTGGTGTTCTGCCAGCCTGAATTAGTGAATTGAGAGTATTTCTACTTCAGTTTTTAGAATACTGTTGAGAATAGGGTTTCTCCTTGTAAATATGACTTACAACTGGAATTTACATAGGTGGTTTGGATGCAGTCTGCGGGCTGTGTTTTGTTTCTGGCTTTAGTGTTGACCCATGGTTTAAAAGGTGTGTTTAAATGTCTAGCTGGTTTGTGGGTTTTTCCCATTCATGTAACTTTTGCTTGTACATTGCGTCGTCGCTATTTACGAAACATGGCTAAAGCGCGCTGTATTGTGTGTCTTTTGTGTTTTACCCCTTTCTGTTTATGTCTGTACTGAGCTCAAATGCATTTTTTGTGGTTATTTTTGATGTTTTCAGTCTGTTAAACATAATGTTAGATTAATTAATATTAGGGAAAAATTCGATAGAAATTCAGGAATGACCTATGTGATGTGCTAAACATAACTATATGTTTCTCCTTAAAGTTATAGGGTAAGGAATAGCGCACATGTACAATTGTTAAATGTTTAAGGGATAAACTTAAAATTCTTATTCACTAGGAATATTAAAGGCCTACAGCAGAAAAATTAAATGGTGTGTTTTTGTAGACGACACTCTCATAACATGTTTGCTCCTATACATCGCATTAGATGTTAACGGACAAAACAGTTTAGCTGGAGTGAATTTTTCTGAACTCGAAATGTGTATTCTTGCACACGCATTTCAAAGCTTGGAATGTCTGTTTTTAGTAAGGCTGCCACCAGGAAATTCAACACTGGGTAGGGCTTGCCGTCAAGGACACAGCTGTTGTTTTCGCAGGCCATGTTTATTTAGCCAGGACTTCTTCCTTAAGTTAAACGTGCAACTTTGCATTTCAGAGTGTTATTTTGAAAGCAAGGTTTACAAAAATAAGGTTAATTATTTGAATCAGAGACATACATTTTAATTGCGGTTTCCCTTCTCTTTTAGCATTTATGGCTCTGTTGCTAAAATCATTGTCCTTTTCAAACAAAAGTGGCGCGAAGTTGACGTGTATTTAAAATTGAGATTATATGCTTAGGCGAATGACTGCTCTAAAAAGATAAGCAAGGGGCAGATTTATAATAGGGATGCAGCTTGGTTTTAAGATATAGGATTATTACAAAAACGAAATATGGAGAGTAATTTTTTTAATTATGACATAAAAAAATTTATTTTTGAAAAAAATAAGGGCTTTTTAAAATCGTTTTTTTATATTCATAAAGCTTAATACTCATACTGTGACCTCCTAGCATTATAATTTAATTTAAGTTGTGCAGTACTGCATAATGAGGACATTTATGTATGGGACATTCACTTGGCGCAGGCGTAAGAAGTCATTTTTTTTAAAGATTTACATGAGATATGTCTAAGTCTGTTTCCTGCAATCTCTAAAGAACATTTTGAGGATGATTAATATGTAACACAATTATAGGTTATTTATTTCTAAGTGCCTCAAATTGCAAAGTCGATATTGTGTTAAATAGACCATTTTAAAAGGCTTTCTTGCCATTTAAACTAGTTTTATAATGCCTTAGGCTTCAGTGAATGCATACATTCAAGTATAATACAAATGTGCACGTTTGCTTTTTCATAGCTTAGTGAGTTAATGTGCCCAGCGCAGAGGTTTGTGTTTAATATCAGGGTTGAAGGTTTTTTACTTCAGCGGGGCCTACTGAGCCATTCATTCATTTAAGGTTGATAAAATGTGTAGCATTGCATGGCACAGTGACACACATTTATTCTGAAGCTGGTATGGTGTGTTGTTATGTTCCATGAATTATTCACAGTAAATGTGTTAATGCTCTGAGAATAAATAAATTGTAGTTCTCTAAAAGAAGTAATATATTTAAAATGTCTTTTTTTAAATAGGGTTGATTATTGCACAGACTTGCAGAGACTTATTGTCTTTGTCAGTTTCACAGGGAGGTTACAAGAAAGCTTGGTGCTCCAGCCAGATTTTGACCTTTAGGTCAGTGTGGTGGGGGCTTAGGAGTATGTGACAACAAATGGTGAAATGATTGCTTGGAAAAGCGTCACGCAAAGGAGCCATTCACGTCGACATTTGAAGAGTGCATTCCTGACACGGCTTTTTATAAACAGCAGGGCCTAAACTGGGGGGTTGGTGTAAGGGACACGCAGAGACTGTGAAAGAGTTTTTGCTTAAGAGATTTTGTACATTTACAAAAACTGGGTGGTTCTACTTGAGATTTTGCGTGTTATGTGAAGTATTGGCTGTATGATGAAACAAAGATGTGTCTTTATGACTTCTTTGAAATGAATTATCTGTGCATTTTTATGTTTTTTGCATTTCTTGTATGAATTTTCCCTGCTTTTCCTGTGTGTCTGACGCAACACAGTAAGTTATATTTGACAGCTGATCTTCACTGACTGCTTGATCTGCTGTCAAAAGGGTGAGGATGGATTAAAAGAAGGTGTTATTTAGGTATAAGTCTGACAAAATTAAAATGGGCCCGAATGTTTTTTTTTAATGTTATTGGAGTGTTTATTGTGCAGAAAGTGCATGAAATGGTGTTGCATGCTATTGTGTTTTTCTGTGCTTCGGTATATAGCAAAGTATATCTGATGGCTTGGCATGAAATGTCCTATATTATGTATGTTTGTGATCCATGTTGGTGCTTTTGTAAGTTTTTCTGTGTTGTGAAGGGATGACATGACGATGTATATCCTTTGAGCAACAGTGGTTAAAACTTGTTAAGTGGTAAAACTTGCTGATACTAAATTATGATATACGATATTGTTATATTGTGAGCCAGAACAGACAGCACTTCACCAAGTGCATGCCTGTGTGGTTATAATATATACAGCAAAGTGTGTCACCTTTACTCACGTTACTGCTCTTTTCCCTTAAGGAAAAGGCAGCCTCACATTTATATTTCCTTGATTGGACCTAAGGAAGCAATTATAGATCTGTGACTCTTATGCAAGGTGACCTAATTTCTATATAGTATTAGTTAAATGATGTTCTGTCTTAAAAGGAAACCAGGTTTCATTTTCCCCGAGAAAGGAAGGAATGGGATCACTAGCTGAGATTACCGTAGATGGTGTAGTGGCCAGCGGTAGAGTTATAATATGTGTACTATTTTTGACTTTTTTGTATCACCCATGCTCTTGGCATTATGTCCCAAACTTGATTGTCACCCAAGTCATTTTTTGTCCTTCCTATAGATTTTTCTTTTGCTGCTTCTCCCCTGATTGATGTCACATTGTGCCTAGTTTTTGGGGATTTTAGCTGTGTTCTAGTCCTATTTTCTTTTTCGTTTTTCTTTCACCATTTAGAGGTTTACATTTCCAGACTACAGTGATGTATCAGGTTCCTCTATAATATGTGTAATTCCCTTTTGTATGACGAAACTGGTTTTCAAAATTTCTTCAGGCCTACTCTGATGTTTTCTAGTCTGACTGTTAGGGTAGTGATAGATTATAGTAAGATCAGTTGTCCACCTCAATAGGAGATACTTTCACGTGTATTTAGTATGACAAATTCAAATGCCTATTCTAAATTTGGTTTTCAGTTCTTTTTTCCCTGCTGCTTTAATTTTTGGTGGGATCAGATGTGTCCTAATCATAGAAATACCAGGACTCTAGTTCTTGTCTGTTGTTTCTACATTGCTATTAGCTTTTGTATTGTATAGTCCACCTGACGCACAATTAGTCTACATGTCCCTGATAATCTGTATTATGTGATTTCTCTTTTTGAGGTGTTCTAGATAAGGAATTTAGGAACACCTGCACTTAATAATTGAGGAAAGTGTGCTTACCCCCTTAGACAATGCCACTATGTGTGAAGACATCCATTATGTAGTTGTCTACCTTTAGATGGATGAGGGTATGCTCTCACATGGAAACCCAATTGAAGAGGCTAGAGGTGCTGTTTTACCTACTACCTTTTGTCTTTGTACTCTATGACAATTACAGTATTTTGTTTTTGATCACTATAGTCCCATGGTGTATGGCCACTCCTTTGAAGATTGCAGGCCACCTGCTTGCAAATCCCCTGCAATGAATTGTTTTTTGTATACTTGCCAATAGGTCCAGCCTGTGTTTTTTTTTACTCTCACATAGATAGATGGAAGTGGTTCTTGGGTGCCTTGCTAATATATGGGGCATCCCAAGACTAGGAAGTATTTTCTAACACTCTGTTGATAGACTGTTTCTGTGCCTTGTCTAAAGACAATTTGTTCTGTCCACCAATAGATATTTGCTGCTGTACAAACCACTACCAGAGGGGCCCGGACATCAGATTCAGCCTGGGGAGTCAGCGTCAGCACCAGTGCAGCTTGAAGCCAAAGTGAAGGTAACCAGCACAAGCATTTCTGGCAACTAGGACCTCAGTGAAGGCGGAAGCCCTGTGATTAAGTGTGTACCCCTGCCACTGTTTTGAGCGAAAGACGGGGTCACAAATCAGAAAGGAGAAATCGTGGATCATGCCTAGCTGAGAGTCACAGACCGACCAGAATGGCAAGGAGGTTTTGCTTGAGGTGACCCCTTCTGAAACAAGGGTTGCTTCAGAGATCCTAGAATCAGGCCTCTGATTTCTGGTCCTAAAGTGAATACAAGTTTGCACCTTTGTTTGTTGGTCAAGAGATACCTGGGTACACTGGATGCAATGTGTAGCCCCAACGAATGAGCAGTGCGCCAGCAGAGCAATATAGGAGATAGGGAAGGACTTGAGATTAGGGTTCAAGTTCTGTGTCTCTGGTGCCTGTTAGATTGAAGTGAAGAAAAGTGGTGCACTGTTTGAGACACTGGACAGGATCGCTAAGAGCATTTGCCTGTTGGGTGACTGCCCTATCCTGAAAGAAGAGACTTTTTTCCTTGAAACTGGACTGTGATTCTTGAGTTGCGAGTTGTGCAGCTCCACCGTGGAAACAACAAAGAGCCTGCCTGTGAGGCTCAAACGGACACAGGGAGAAGACTCCCCCTCTGGTTGGTTGTACAGCAGATTCAATTTCCCCAAGGACTTCCTCTTTTTGTTAATAATGTATCCCTTTAGTTGTCCCATTTTTGAAGAGCAGCCCTTTACAGCTCTTGGTCCTAATTCCTATGGCCCTGTGTGGTCCTTCTGGTCCCAGATATGCTTGATGTTCTAGCCATCATAAAAGGAAAATGGAACAGTCAATTGGAAAATGTTTTTATTAGATATGAGCTGTTAGCTATTCTGAAATTTAAAATGAATAGTCACTGAAATGCATAGGAGCCCTGAAAATGTCTACTAGATGATTTTAGGATTTGCTTTAGCTTAGGCCAAGAAAAATGATAATTCTGTTTATAATAGTGGCCATTGCTTTCCCCTACTGTCTGTATGTTTATTATGATCCAATGCCCGTTTTTCTTGGATTCCTGCTGATACCCTTAGTGAAATGTTTAGACTGGAAAATGCTCCTCTAGCAATGAATTAAGATATTGAAAATTGTGAAAATGAATGTACAAATATTTTCTATGTTCTTACTGGATCATGGGAATGTCTTCAGCTAATGCTGAAAGGGTCGTCTGTCGTAATTTAGCAGCGATTAGATTAAGCATTAGCAGAAGACATCCTGTATTTAGAGACTATCTTGTCTTTTTATGGAATCCATTTTGTATTTGGCAGCCATTTTAGATGGCCATGTGCTCACCATGTACTCAGTCCTATCTTGCTGTTCTCTGCTTGGTATATTTAGCCTCTTCCTCCTACTTTGCACATGCTCAGTTGTGCTTGCAGCTGCTAATATTCTGTAACTGTCAGGATGTGCTTGCTAGCATTGGCAAAACTGTTAGCTCCTCCTACTTGTCGACTGTGCATTTTCTGTATGACCATCTATGTGTGTAACTCTTCTTATGTTCACTTGTACTGCCCTTTTTTAGCCCCTGTGAGGGTATATAAGAGATACTGTGGCCTTCAGTCCTCAGACCATCTCATTCAGAGTGCTGCGGCTTCTGTGTGACATGGCCTCACTTGTTGTAATTTAATAAATATGTTTCTCTTGATTACAGATTCTGTGCCAACTTTTTCATGCTGCTTTAAAGGATCAGGTGTTAGTGCAAACCCCTGAGATGGGATTTTTGATTTCCTTCAACTATGCCTGCAAGTATATTGTTTTGACTTATACTGGGTGCTTAAAGACTTTGCCGTACAAATGGCAAAAGACTTTGTCCATTTCTATCTCGGCATGGATAGCACTGTGCTAATCCAATGCTTAAAAACTTTGATAGAAAAGCAGACATTTGAGGTGAGCAAATTTAGAGTGTTGCTGGTGTTGAGGGTGCTCTATACAGGAGCTTCCTTTCACCTAAACTTGGTAACTACCCAGAGTTCTCTCCTTTTTTGCATCATTTATGCGTCACTCTATGCCTGCAAGGGTATTGTTTTGATATATATATATATATATATATATATATATATATATATATATATATGAAAATGGAATTTGGGCGGGGGTGTTGAGGTAACTGGGAGTAACGTAGAAGCCAATAAAAAAAACTGAGAGAAAAGTGGGGTTAAGAAACAGACAAGGTTTGAGTGTGTGTGTGGGGTGGGGAGTAGTCAACACCGTGGGTCTGATAATGATCTTGGCAGATGGGATACTTGTCACAAACATGATGGATATCCCGTCCGCCATATAAGAAGTTCAGTTATATCCTATGGAATACAGCGAACGGGATAAGCATCATGTTTGTGGCAGAGTATCCAGCCTGCCAAGATCGTACTCAGGCCCTGAGTTCATAGGGATTTGAGGGGGGAGAATATCACACTAGAGAAAGCAGAAATCATTCTCCATGACGTGCTGAAAGCAAAAGAAAAACTGTTTCCTAATGCGGAGCTGTGGAAGGATACAAGTCATCCAATCAAAAGAATAGTGAAGAAGGCATGTTTTGGAAGAGCGACAAACACAAGAAGAGGAAGAAAAGCCCTTGAATAAGATAACAGAAAATGAAATCGACAAGAAATCAAAAGCAAAGGGCTGACCCAAAGTCCATTGTTAAGTACAGGCATTCGCCACAACAGGTCTTCAATAATAGCTAAATGAAGAGGATAAAGCGCATACAATAATGAAATGTAGGTGAGGAAATAAAGCAGAGAGAACTGAAAGATGTGAGAGAGCAGAAGCGAGGACGTTGCATAAAAAATAATCCTTTTTGGTTATTCTAGTACATTTGAGAAGATTCATTATGGGCAGGCCACATTCTGGGAAAGAGCAGAGTAGTCAGCACAGAGAAGGGTAAAAGGGAACAAGTCTTCTGCTATAATCGCGGCACCAGGGCTTTACTTTTAAGTAAAGTGCGGGTGCCGCGGTTGTAGCGAAAGTAAAGAAAATAGAAAAAAACATCTATTTCTTTACTTTTGCTATAATCGCGGCATCCGCGCTTTACTTTTTTAACAGCAAAAGTAAAGAAATAAATGTTTTATTCTATTTGTTTACTTTTGCTATAATCACGGCACCCGCGCTTTACTTTTAACGTTAAAAGTAAAGCACAGGTGCCACGATTATAGCAAAAGTAAAGACATGGACACAGACAGGGCTGAGCGAGTGGGCGCGCGGCTGCAAAAGTGAAAGCAGCTACAGCATCCACACGCTTAATGACCCGTGAAAGACAGATGGCGGCTGCGCGCGTGAACGCAAGCGCTAGGCCAGCCATGGCAGCATTTTTTTAAGCCCTTACTTAAAGTCTGGCCAGATCAGCGCATGAGCTGAGTCAGGCGAGATCTAAAAAGGAGACGAGGGAAAAGTCAATTTGAGGGAAAATAAATGAGGAAGAAAAAAGAAAACAGTGAAAGGAATTAAAGGATAAGAAAGAAAGAGGATAAGAAAGAAAACATAAGAAATGGAAAAAGAATGAAGGAAGACCATGATCGAGAAAGAAAAAGAACAAAAAAAAGAAGGACAGTAGGGAAAGGAAAACCGAGAGAAAGAAAAAGTAGAAAAAAATAATAAAGGATCCAAGATGGAGAGACACAGAGAAAAGAAGAGTGGGGTAAGAAATGAGTAAAAGAAAGGAAAAAGTACAATAAGTAAATACAACAATAAAAAGATAGAAAAAAAAACAGCGACGGAAAGATAAAGAGATAAAACTGAAAGAAAAGAGGAAAAAGTGGGGACAGGAAGAAGAAGAGAAAGGTTAAAGGAAAGGAAGTACAGAGGGAAAAATCAAGATCGAGGGGAACAAGAAAAAATAAATGGAGAAAGAAGAGGGAAAACAGTAGTATTGAAAAAGCAAAAGAAAATATTTATTGAGAGAAGGAAAGAAAAAGGGTGAAGAAAACTAGAGGGAAACGAAAACTAGAAAAAGAGGAGATAAAGAATTGGTGGGGGGAGGGATAGAAAGAAAAAAACAAGCATTTGCAATGCAACAGGTCTCCAAATAATAAAGTTTGAGCTATTGGTATTGTAAATGATTTTTTTTTATTTATGTGTTGGTTTTGAAAATAGCGAAATTAATAGCTTTGTCATTTACAATGCCAATAGTTTTAACTTTCGCAAATGTGACACCTATAGCATTTGTAATGCAATATGTGTTGTATTTACGTGACTTAGAGTGAGGGCGATAGTTAGAAGCGTGCACTGACGTCTGGTGGTGTGTGTGTGAATGGTGAAATTGTGCACTGACGGCTGGTGGTGTGTGCGTGACTGGTGGAAGCGTGCACTGACGGCTGGTGGTGTCTGTGTCCGGTGAAAGCGTGCATTGGTGGTGTCTGTGCGTGGTGAAAGCGTTTACTGATGAGTGATGGTGTCTGTGCGTGGTGAAAGTGTGCACTGACGGTTTGGTTTTCAGTGTAGTTGTGTGTGTGTTTGTGTTTGTATGTGTGCTTGTGTGTGTGTGGTTGTATGTGGTTGTGGGTGTGTGTGTGGTTGTGTTTGTGTGTTGTGTGTGTGGTGTTGTGTTGTGTGTGTGGTTTTGTGTGTGTGGTTGTGTGTGTGGTTGCACTGTAAGGCATTCGCGAGCGTGGCAGTGCTAGAGTTCACACCTTTTCAGTGAGAGGCTTCGGGGTAGAGGTGTGCCAGAAAAAAACTCATATATATATATAGATATATATATATACATATATATATATATATATATATATATATATATATATATATATATATATATATATATATATATATATATATATATATCAGATATACACAACAGTTTCAGCACACAGCCGACCGTACCAACGCCCCCCACCACCACCCTCCGCGCCTGGACCCCGGTCAACACCGAAGACACCATCCGCACGATGAACTCCATCCACTCCGGATCACCAACCGACCCCTGCCCTCACCACGTCTTCAAAAAGGCCGACTCCGTCATCGCACCCCATCTCCGGGACATCATCAATGCCTCCTTCGACGCCGCCACCTTCCCAGAGAGCTGGAAACCTTCAGCGGACCCCACCAACCTCAAAAACTACCGCCCCATCTCGCTCTTGCCTTTTCCTGCCATGGTCATCGAGAAGACCGTCAACAGACAGCTGGCCGCCTTCCTCGAGACGAATGGATCCCTCGACCTCTCGCAATCCGGCTTCCGGGCCAACCACAGCACCAAGACCGCCCTCATCACAGCCACCGACGGCATCCGAGCCCTATTCGACAACGGGGAAACAGCGGCCCTCATCCTCCTGGACCTCTCCGCAGCGTTCGACACGGTCTGCCACCGCACCCTAGTGCAGCGCCTCAACAACATCGGAATCCAGGAGAAGGCACTGGAGTGGATCATCTCCTTCCTCGCCGGAAGAACACAGAGTCCGCCTCCCCCCGTTCAGATCCGAGGCCACCGAAGTCATCTGCGGCGTACCACAAGGATCATCGCTCAGTCCCACGCTTTTCTTTTTTTCTATTTTTTTTAAATTAATTTATTTTGTTTTAATCAGTGAAAACATGCAGTAGTACAGAGTCACTTGCCTACATCCCTTCTCGGGCCGGCAGCACCGTCTGTCATCATCAAATCAGGAATCATGTACATTGACAACATAAGTAAACTAGCAACTTTCATTTACTGTGAGGTTAAGGATCATTAGCTGTACCAATGTGTGCCTGTACTACATGACGTATTTCATACAAACAAGAAAAGGAAAATATGCCCATCAGTACGTTCCCCCCCGATAGTCTGAACTTCCCCTCCCAATCTCACTCCCCCCTCCCCCAACTGACCTAAACTAGATGCGCTTACCAGTTACTAAGCCCTACTGTGTTGTGAGCTGTGTACTCTGTGTATGTGCCAGTTGAGCTGTAGTCATGTGTGTGCATGCTCGCCTTGCCGTGCTCCCTTTCCCTACATTGTGTGTGCCGCTATACAAGTCGTGATACGTGTCTCCCGCCCATGTCCCACCAATGTCATGGCAGAGGGGGGTGGTGTAGGATCTCTCCCCCGTCGATATTATCTAGTGGAGTGTGGCAACCCTCGGCACCTCGCGTCCCCCCTGTGAATGTGTCGGTGTGTCACTCTCCGCATCCTTGGCTGTCAGGTAAGCCTGGTACAAGCCCCAGAAGTTCTTAGGGTGGCTCCTAGGAGGGAGCAGCTCTCCAAAGGCCTCCGATTGCGTATTACAGTATAGCATCTCGCGAGACCATCTTCCCAGGACTGGCAGAGGCCCTCGCATCCAGCAAGTCGCTACCACTGTACGCGCCACCAAAAGACCCATGTCAACAAGCCTGCGCAGTGGAGCGGGGACCGACTTGGAGTAACCCAGCAAAGCAAGAGCCGGGTCTGGCGGTATCTCTACCTCAGTCATATTACTCATTTCGCTAAAAACCGCCTTCCAGAATTTTTGTACTCCCGGACACACCCACGCCATGTGCATAAAACCAGCTATCGGCGCGTGACACCTCTCACACTCCGCTGATTGTCTAAGACCATATTTGTGGAGTCTTTCCGGGGTGTAGTACACCCGCTGTAAATATTTAAAATGAATCAGCCGGTGCCTGGCATTCAGAGACACCCTCCTAGTACTTGTACAGCAGTAGGTCCACATAGCGTCGTCTATCTGTACGCCGAGATCCGCCTGCCATGCCAATCTCGCCCTGGTGTAGTTTACTTGTGTATGTTGGTGTCCAATTTTGTACAAATTGGTAATCAATTTACGTTGGGATGTTGTTTTTATCACGTAGGTGAACTCCGGTATTTCTGGGGGCTCCGCTAGGTCCGGGCCAAGCAGTTCCAGAAAGGCTCCACGTACTCTATGATATTGAAATTTTTCTAGGAGTGTATGGTGCTCTCTGCCCTGCGAAACCTGCTCCCAGGTCTTGACTATCCCAGCCTCGAACAAATCTCCCATAGTTTTAATATCAAGTTTTTGCAAGGCCCTGACTACTCCAGTTTCCACAATCGTGGGGAGCCATCTTGCCCATTCAATCGGCATCAACGGGGAGTAAAGAAGCTCGCAGGCCTGTGATCGCAGTATCGAGTGCCAAGCGTGATTAGTGGCCATAACAGAGTCGAGTGTTCCCACTCTGTGGTCCATAGGGTCACATACTGTAGCCGGCAGCGGAACAGGGGCTGCAAAGAGACGCTCCATTATCACGTGTGGGGTGTCTCGACGGCCGTGAATCCAGGTGTGTAAGTGCGTGGCTTGCGCAATTCGGTAGTATCTTTCAAAGTTAGGCGCTCCCAACCCACCCTGCTCATACGGGAGCATCAGAACCTCCCATTTCACCCTAGGCTGTCCACCCCCCCATGCCAATCGAATGAGGAGCTGCATGAGAGTACGGAAGAATGATTTCGGCATTACTATGGGGAGATTAAAGAATAGAAAGAGGAAACGGGGAAGTACCACCATTTTAATGATAGCTATTCTACCCATGAGGGAAAGCGGGAGTTTGCACCACCTGTCGACATCGTCAGCTAGCTTGCTACAGGCCACCCCATAGTTTTCGCGGACTAAAACGTCCGGGTCAGTGTGTATCCGAATGCCAAGGTATCTGACTGGATCCGTAGACCACACTAGAGGGTACTCCATGTCAAAGCAGTCAGTACCTCTAGTTAGCGGGAATGCCACCGACTTAGTCCAGTTCACACGTAGTCCGGAAAGTGCCCCAAAGCGCACCACTTCCCGCAGGACCGCCGACAAGTTATTAACAGGATCCCTGATATATAGCAGTGTGTCATCAGCATACGTGGAAATCCCTATCTTATATGTCGGAAAGCTGATAGCTCTGTGTCTGTGGTACTCTCGAAGTGCACACGCCAAAGGTTCCGCAATCAGCGCATACAGTAGCGGAGATAGGGGGCAGCCCTGCCTGGTGCCTCTACTGATCGGGAAGGGATCCGATACAGCGTCTCCTATCCGAACCCTGGCTGTAGGCTTATGGTAGAGTGCACCCAACATTTGGACAAAGGGTTCGCCCACACCCAGCTTTCTCAACACCCTAAGCAGAAAGGGCCACTCCACTGAGTCAAAGGCCTTCTCCATGTCTAAGAAGACAGCAACAGCCTGCGTGTCTTGGCGGGTGTGTTGAATCGCGCCCAGTGCCGTGCGAATGTTATAGTTCAGGTTGCGTTCAGGGATGAAATCAGCTTGCTCCGGCGCCACCAAACCGGCCACCAGCGCCAAGCGCGTCGCCAACACTTTCGCGAAAATCTTGGCGTCAACGTTGATCATCGATAATGGCCTATACGACTCGCAATGGTCAGGGGGCTTCCCTGGTTTAAGTATCGCTACTATGAGAGCCTCTCTCATGGATGGGGGCATCATTCCAGTCTCACATATTTCGTCAAATAGAGTGGAGAGATGTGGAATCAGCAGGTCTTTGAAGGCTTTGTAGAAGCCCACCGTCAGTCCGTCCGCCCCGGGGGCACTGCCGGATCTCATGCCCTCTAGAGCGTCAGCAATTTCATCCTTTTGCATCGGGTCCATAAGGAATTCCCTTTGCCAATTTTCCAGGAAAGGCATCTTGATATAGCTCAGATAGTCGTCTATTTCGTCCTCTACATTGGTTAGTCTAGCTCCCCCTCACCATAGATGCGCGCTGAGGCGTATTTACCCAGGTGGCGCACCTCCCTGTCTGCTTCTTCACTAAATTCCCGGAGCAGATCCTGCATTCTTGTCACGTCAGCTTCGGGATCGTTCGCTTGGTGAGCCCGCTCCAGCCTCGCTATACTCTGCTCTAGGTATGACAGTCTCTGTCGTATGGCCCTAAGTACACTGGAATGTTTTGCCATCACCTGGCCCCTTATGACCACCTTAAAAGTCTCCCAGACGGTGGAAAAAGTGTCAACCGACCCAACATTAGTGCCGAAGAATGATTCTATCTCTTCGGCCAGCTCTGCTCGGAAAGTCTCATCAAGCAATGAGTATGGAGGGAACCGCCAGGTGTAGGGGGGTATTCTTTTCTCCGGGGTGTCTATCACCATCAGAACTGGGGAGTGATCAGATAGTGTACGAGGCAGTACCTCACATCTCCGTACATGTTTCATCACGACACGTGACGCCAGCCAATAATCTATTCTTGTATAGATGTTGTGGAAAGCAGAGTAGTGTGTGAAGCCCCCTGTGTTCGGATATTTGTCCCTCCAAACATCAACTAAGTCTAGTGTGAGCATTTCCGCCTGTAACTGTTGTGCCGCTGCCGCCGGGCGTCGTGAGGGCCCCGCCGATCTGTCTACCTCCGGGTCAAACACCAAGTTGAGATCGCCCCCCCATAGCATCTTGGAGTATGCATACGGGGTACACGAGCTGGCCAATGCATTGTAGAATGCAGGAGTGTCATAGTTCGGGCCGTACACATTGACTACGATAAAGTCTTGCCCTTTCCCCACACACCTCGAGATAACAAATCTGCCATCCGGGTCGGCTCTCAATAGCGTAAGCTGTAGCCGGGATTTGGGGTTGACCCAAGTGAGTACCCCCCTGGAGTGTGAAGTGAAACCTGCCTGCACAGTGCATCCCGCCAACCCTCTAGTATTCAGCATTGTACTAGTGGAAACTAAGTGCGTTTCTTGTATGAGGGCCAGGTCAATGTGCTGTCTCTGTAGGTAGTTCAACACCTTCCGGAGCTTACGATAATCATTAAGACCCCTCACGTTCCATGTCAGGGCCCTGAAGCAGATCGTGTCTCCCTTCAAGCCAGGGTTAGTCGCTTCAGTCATAGACATTACAATCTAAACAGCACTATATAGGTCACAAAAGCAGGAATGTTGTGGCACTCAGGGAGGGTCAACTGGCAAGGACGGCGCCCTCCCGCCAATGCACCAAAGGTAACACCGCAGTGTCTGGCAGACATGGGCGAGCATACACTAGCTGATATGGGCGAACATACACCATCAAACACACCTTGTATTTACCTCATCAACAATCCATTGTTGTCACCTGCATTCAAGGCATCCCTAAGAACTTTAGCATACAGCAACATCTCGTAAAACAATCCCCAACCCCCAACCTCCCTCCCACAGCAGACCTCCCCCAACTTGGCCCGACAGTATACCATACCTTCCCATCCCCCAGCGTCTCCCCACCCAGCCCCAACTTTACCCCAAGTGGCCCACGTCCGGGCCACAATAGCCAAAGGCGCTAGGGCAGAGGTCACCAAAGTAGTCAGCAGTCGTAGATCCAACAGTTCTCTATGTGATTCGACCCCTACGCCTACATACCCTTATTATCTACCATTGCGTAGTGAATCTTAGCATTTCTCAAAAAAAGAAAAAAAAAGGGGGGGGGGGAAACTCCATGCTCCCCTTACACGCGGAACGTGGGTATATCTCACCATTCGAATTACTCGGCCACCTGCCATACCTCCCGCCCAGTAAATGTATTACGAAATGCACAAGTGTCCGCCATACAACCCAAGAATCATTGTCACCTCATTCCCGCCCCTGCTGGTGAGCCCACTCATATACCTGGGATAAACACACCTAAGGGGGCCCCCTCACGGGTGAATACTGAACCATTAACAATATGTACAAACAATGCAAGAGGCATTGTCCAGTAGTCAAACATTGGTAAGATCTCACCCAGTAGACTCCGCTGTACTCGTATATGAGCTGCTGATCCTCAGGTTCGTCCATTCGCCCACAGAGTTCTGGAGCAACGCCACTACCGACCCCGCCCCACACATGCAGCGGGAGGGAAGCCGCTCGCTCAGTCCTGCTCGTCCAGCAGCGCTGTATCTTCATGGTCCTCACTTTGGCTACGCGGGCTATTTCGCCGTTCCTTCGACCATACCTTCAGAGATTTCTGTAGCTCCCTCGGGTCTGTGAAGAAGTGAGATCGGCCCTGCTTATTGATGCGGAGTTTAGCGGGGTACAACATCGCGTAGTCCAGACCCAGCTCTCGCAACTGCTTCTTGTAGGGGGCAAAGTGGCGTCTCTCCTCTTGTACCTTAGCCGTGAAGTCCGGGTACAAAGATATGTTCATCCCCTCAAACTGCAGTGACCCCTTTTCTCTGGCCACTCGCAACGCCGCATCTCTGTCCCTGTAGTTTAAGAGTTTGGCTATGATGGGTCTTGGTGCAGTACCTGTTGCAGGCTTGGGCCCCAGGGTGCGGTGCGCCCTCTCCACAACAAACATCGATGAGAAGGTTTCTTCGCCCAGGAGGGTGGTAAAGAGCTTCTCAACAAATAGCTCCATTTTCCCAGTATTTGTCGTTTCCGCCACTCCCGTTATTCGTATATTCGAGCGCCTGGAGCGCGCCTCCAAGTCCTCCGACTTGTCCTGGATGACTTGTAGCAGCTTACTGAACTGCCTGCGATCTTTGTCCCACTCCAATTGCGCTTCTTCGACCTCCGTGATCCTCCTTTCCGACATGTCGAGGCGTTCCGCATTCTTATCAACCCTCTCCGACATGCGGTCCATGCGGTAGGAAAGGGCGTCTATTTTGGTGCCGACTGCTGTTATGCTATCCTGCAGGCCCTTCTCCATGTTTGTCAGCATGTCCCTGATTTCTGAGCACATCCCGCCCTCAGGTGCTGTAGATCGCGTTGGCGACCCCGCGGCCTGAGGCTCCGGGACCTTCGCCCGTCTTTGGTCGAATGAAAGCTTGGGCTGAATCCTGTCGCCCTTACCCATGGTGCACCCGCCAGTCGTCCAGTGGGTGTCTGCTACTCGTCGCCCGTAATTCTGTTCACTCCTCGTGGGGCTATCAGTCGCGAGCCACAGGCTGCGTTATCGGCGTAGGGCGTGAAGAGTGACTCTAAGCTCCGCAATGCCTTGCCCACAGGGGCCCTTTGTGAACGTCTATCCTGGAGCGGGGCCCTCGTCGTGCGCTTCACTCTGCTCACCGGTCTAAGCGGGGCGGGGGGGGCAGAGCCCGTCGCGCAGTGGGCGCTGTGTGTATAGCCGCACCCCGTTGCCCTCTGCGTACCTCTCTCCTCTTGTTGCAGTGCGACGTGGTGCCGAGAGTGTAGGCCAACCGACCTCCCCGGGCCCGTGGTGAATGGATACCAGCGTGTCAGGTCACTGGGACGGGGTCTCCGCGGACACAGCTCACCCCCCACCTCGCCTCAGGACACTCTTCAGAATAGTCCCCTCGTCTCAGGAGGGGCGTCGATGTGGTCCAGAGCGCCGTTTCGCGCTCACCGTCACAGTGGGGGGCCAGGGATCAGGGCCCAATGTGCGGCGAAAGCACTCGTGTTTTCTGCGCCTGTAGGCCGTCAGCGGCAGTGTGCCAGACAGAGACGCGATTTGGGCTCCAAGGTCCGGCTCCAGCGACGGTGGCACCGCAGGATCCGGCGCGTCTCCAGCGGAGATCGGGGCGCCTCGCACGTTCCAGGGGCACTTAGTACACAGCAGCCAGTGCCGGCCGCGGCTCCCGATCGCCGTTTAATATGCCTGTATCAGGGCGGGAATGCGTCTTCCAGGCCTGCAATGCTGTCCGGCAGGTCTTCGGTGGCTGGAGGCGCGCTGTCTGGCGCCGACACGGCCAACTCACACCGCCGCGGGGAGAGGCCTGTCACCGCGCCGCACGCACAGCTACGTACAGCGGATCCTCCTCAGCGCAAGACCGGGGATGGAGGCCCAGTCCGCCACTCTGCGCGTCCAGTAATTGCGAGCCGGCGTGGTTCTCCCCGGGAGTCGGAATCTCTGACCGGAGGTGCCGGACGCTTCTCCCAGTTAGATTCAGCTGCTGGATTGGCGATTCACACCAATGGAAGGATTATAGTAAGGATTATGAGGGTATCGGCGAGGAGCCTAACGCTCACGCGTCCACCATCGACGCTGGCAAGCTCCGCCCTCCAGTCCCACGCTTTTCAACGTCTACATGAGCCTCCTCGCGGCCATCGCACGCCAACACAACCTCAACATCATCTCCTACGCCGACGACACCCAGCTGATCCTCTCCCTCACCAACGACCCCGCAACCACCAGAACCAACCTACACGAAGGGATGAAAGACGTAGCCGAGTGGATGATGAACAGCCGCCTGAAACTGAACTCAGATAAGACGGAAGTTCTCATCCTAGGATCATCACCCTCCGCCTGGGACGACTCCTGGTGGCCCCCTGCCCAGGGCAGCGCACCCAAACCAACGGACCACGCACGCAACCTGGGCTTCATCCTGGACTCCTCCCTCTCGATGACGAGACAAGTCAACGCCGTCTCCTCGTCATGCTTCAACATCCTACGCATGCTACGTAAGATCTTGCGGTGGATCCCCACCGAAACCAGGAAGATGGTCACCCAGGCCCTCGTCACCAGCCGACTGGACCGGAACCACAGCCAAACTTCAGAAAAGACTCCAGCGCATTCAGAACGCCTCAGCACGACTCATCCTGGACATCCCCCGTCACAGCCACATCACCGGACAACTGAGAGACCTGCACTGGCTCCCCGTCAGCAAAAGAATCACGTTCCGACTCCTCACCCACGCACACAAAGCTCTCCACAACCAAGGCCCCAGATACCTCAACGACCGCCTGACCTTCTACACTCCCACCCGCCAGCTACGATCGACCAGCCACGCCCTCGCCGCCGTTCCCCGCATCCGAAGAGCCACAACGGGAGGAAGATCTTTCTCCTACCTGGCTGCCAAGACATGGAACTCCCTCCCCATCCACCTCCGCCTGACCCAAGACCACCTCTCCTTCAGGAAGCAACTCAAGACCTGGCTGTTCGAGCAGTAGCGGACCCCCCTCCCCCAAGCGCCTTGAGACCCTCCGGGTGAGTAGCGCGCTATACAAATGCTTTGATTGATTGAATGATTGATAATAAACGCCAGATTGCAGCATAATGTGTACTAAAATAGATCAGCCTAACAAAAGTGTGTAAAAGACAATACATTAAAAAAAAGTTGTGCGCATTAGCTCAGGCGAGACCTAAAAAAGGACCATGAAGGGCCCCTTAAAATACGGCTCCTCAGGGAGAAAATTAAGCAAAGGAAGGGGAGAAAAACGTTTTTCATAGTGGAAGACCCACTAGGTTGTTTAGAAAGCAATATGTGAATATAAGTTAATATATGATCATTGCTCTTCCATGCCTAGTGCAACTACGGGTCCTTCTACCCTGCCTAGAGCGTGTGCAGCCCCTTCTCCAGGATTAGTGAATGTGATGTTCCCTCTTTCATTTCCATAGCTCATCCTCGCCTAGGCTATCACTTCAATGTGACTTGGAAGTACTGGAGGAGATAAGTGTGTTCCTGCAGCCTTCCGTGCAGCCCAGTGGATTGCAGCAGATGGCTCGTGCTTAGCTTTCCTCCTGGTCTGCTGAAATAATGATGAATCTCGTTGGCCTAATGACACATTAGAAAGAAGGTGGCTGCAGGCCAGTCATGTCTCAAAGCTCCCCTTTCATGTACAATGTCCACTGTGGATAGCATCAAACAGCATTATTGCAGCAGGCATTGTGTGTGACCCCGGTTATTGCGTGCGTGGCCTGTAATTTATAAGCTCAGCTTTCAAGCACTTAACTGCTCAGTTTGGCGCTGTCTCAGTCTCTCTATAGCCCAAGAGTATACAGATACGTCGTGACCTGGAGTTCCAAGCAGAGCAATCGGAGAACGGTTTTTGATCAGAAACGACAGACGTACTTAAAATTTTGTTAGAATTGCCTCACTTTTCTTCTTCATGCTTTTCACGAGCATAAGGAGATGGTGTGGCCTGGATCCTTGGCACACAGTTCCAGAATCTTCCACTCGTTGAAGACTCTTTCTTTGCATCTGAGCTAAGCTAGCGTTTTCTTCAATACATTCCCCATTATATTTCCTCTGTGTGCCCTATGAGTAAATTGGGTTGTTGATGAGACAAAGAGTTTTAAAGTGCAATCTTTATTTTATGGGGAGCCAAGAGGAGCAAACGCCGCTAAGACCCCAGCCGAACTGTGACAGGTCATATTGGGTTCGAAAACGAGGTTTGAACCGCAAGCGTCCTTTCATTGGCTCACACCTTTAGCACGACGGTATGACCGGTGGCTCCCTTCTGAGAGTGTGCAAAAGGTCCAGCTGGGCAGAAAACGTGACGTTCAGTCTGGGATGAAAAGCGGAGAGGGCTGGAGGCACATTGCCGGTGCCTGCCTCCACCGCCTACCAAGCCCGTGCAGCCGCCACCACCGCGGGACGAGAGGAGTCCGATAGACCCGGTGAGTGGGGTGGGGGCTGTGTGTGTGTAGGCGTGAGCCCGTGAGTGGGGAGGGTGTGTGTGTGCGCGTGCGTGACCCGGTGAGTAGGGTGGTGGGGCTGTATGTGTGCGCGTGAGCCCGTGAGTGGGGTGGGGGGTGCGTGTGTGTGTGTGTGTGTGCGTGTGTGTGTGTGTGTGTGTGTGTGCACGCGCACGCACACGTTATCTGCTTCCTGGCAATGTGGGACAGGAGACGTGCACGCTCACATGGGGGAATCTCCTGCGCGTGCACATCCCCTGTCTCAGATTCCCAGGAAGTGGGCAACAATAGATACTTCGTTGGACGCAATGCTTCGCATTGCTACACCAGCTCGACCTAACAAAGAGGGGGCAAAAAGAGGGTAGAAATGAGAAAGAAAAACGTTGAGAAAATAGAGTAAAATAAAGCCTAGAGCAAAAAGTAAGAAACTAACAAAGAACGGATAAAAAAGAAAGAGCGGAATAAATTAGTGTAAAATGATAGAAAGAAATAAAAAAGGGCAGAAAAGACACTGAGGAAGGAGAGAAAGACATCAAAGCAAGGCAAAATTAAAGAGAGGGCAGGAGAGGCAAGAAAGAAAGGAAAAATTAAGTGCACTTTTCAGAAGAGGCACTGTCGGCTTTCAAGACCTCACAGAAACCTGTTCAGTGTTTTAAACAGCAGCTAACTTATGTGGGCATGTTATCTTACGTTATGTTATGTTAGAAAAACGTATACAGCGCACAGTTACCCTGAGGTGTCCTGGTGCTTGCTGCAGCCCTCCCACCTTTCGTAGATTGCTGCCAGAGTGGTGTTCAGGACAACCATGTTTTCAACACCTTCCTAAAGGCCAATAGATCATTAAAATTTCTCAGATAGAAAGGGAGCTCGTTCCAAGCCTTAGCTGCACCAGAGGCAAAACTTCTGCCTCCCCATCTAACTTTTTTTGTAGGTGGTACTACTGCTAATTTCGCACCTGACGAACGTAAAGATCTTTTAGGCACGTACCACTGAAATTGATGCTTCAGATGGGCTGGGCCTGTGCCTTGAAGAGCTCGGAAAACTAAACAGTGTTTTAAAGAGGACCCGTTTTTTAACGGGCAGCCAATGAAATTTTTTGATTGCACTCGAAATCGATGCGTGTGTGGGGTGGGGAGTAGTCAACACCGTGGGTCTGATAATGATCTTGGCAGATGGGATACTTGTCACAAACATGATGGATATCCCGTCCGCCATATAAGAAGTTCAGTTATATCCTATGGAATACAGCGGAAGGGATAAGCATCATGTTTGTGGCAGAGTATCCAGCCTGCCAAGATCGTACTCAGGCCCTGAGTTCATAGGGATTTGAGGGGGGAGAATATCACACTAGAGAAAGCAGAAATCATTCTCCATGACGTGCTGAAAGCAAAAGAAAAACTGTTTCCTAATGCGGAGCTGTGGAAGGATACAAGTCATCCAATCAAAAGAATAGTGAAGAAGGTATGTTTCGGAAGAGCGACAAACACAAGAAGAGGAAAAAAAGCCCTTGAATAAGATAACAGAAAATGAAATCGACAAGAAATCAAAAGCAAAGGGCTGACCCAAAGTCCATTGTTAAGTACAGGCATTCGCCACAACAGGTCTTCAATAATAGCTAAATGAAGAGGATAAAGCGCATACAATAATGAAATGTAGGTGAGGAAATAAAGCAGAGAGAACTGAAAGATGTGAGAGAGCAGAAGCGAGGACGTTGCATAAAAAATAATCCTTTTTGGTTATTCTATTACATTTGAGAAGATTCATTATGGGCAGGCCACATTCTGGGAAAGAGCAGAGTAGTCAGCACAGAGAAGGGTAAAAGGGAACAAGTCTTTTGCTATAATCGCGGCACCAGGGCTTTACTTTTAAGTAAAGTGCGGGTGCCGCGGTTGTAGCGAAAGTAAAGAAAATAGAAAAAAACATCTATTTCTTTACTTTTGCTATAATCGCGGCATCCGCGCTTTACTTTTTTAACAGCAAAAGTAAAGAAATAAATGTTTTATTCTATTTGTTTACTTTTGCTATAATCACGGCACCCGCGCTTTACTTTTAATGTTAAAATAGCAAAAGTAAAGACATGGACACAGACAGGGCTGAGCGAGTGGGCGCGCGGCTGCAAAAGTGAAAGCAGCTGCAGCGTCCACACGCTTAATGACCCGTGAAAGACAGATGGCGGCTGCGCGCGTGAACGCAAGCGCTAGGCCAGCCATGGCAGCATTTTTTTAAGCCCTTACTTAAAGTCTGGCCAGATCAGCGCATGAGCTGAGTCAGGCGAGATCTAAAAAGGAGACGAGGGAAAAGTCAATTTGAGGGAAAATAAATGAGGAAGAAAAAAGAAAACAGTGAAAGGAATTAAAGGATAAGAAAGAAAGAGGATAAGAAAGAAAACATAAGAAATGGAAAAAGAATGAAGGAAGACCATGATCGAGAAAGAAAAAGAACAAAAAAAAGAAGGACAGTAGGGAAAGGAAAACCGAGAGAAAGAAAAAGTAGAAAATAATAATAAAGGATCCAAGATGGAGAGACACAGAGAAAAGAAGAGTGGGGTAAGAAATGAGTAAAAGAAAGGAAAAAGTACAATAAGTAAATACAACAATAAAAAGATGGAAAAAAAACAGCGACGGAAAGATAAAGAGATAAAACTGAAAGAAAAGAGGAAAAAGTGGGGACAGGAAGAAGAAGAGAAAGGTTAAAGGAAAGGAAGTACAGAGGGAGAAATCAAGATCGAGGGGAGCAAGAAAAAATAAATGGAGAAAGAAGAGGGAAAACAGTAGTACTGAAAAAGCAAAAGAAAATATTTATTGAGAGAAGGAAAGAAAAAGGGTGAAGAAAATTAGAGGGAAACGAAAACTAGAAAAAGAGGAGATAAAGAATTGGTGGGGGGAGGGATAGAAAGAAAAAAACAAGCATTTGCAATGCAACAGGTCTCCAAATAATAAAGTTTGAGCTATTGGTGTTGTAAATGATTTTTTTTTATTTATGTGTTGGTTTTGAAAATAGCGAAATTAATAGATTTGTCATTTACAATGCCAATAGTTTTAACATTCGCAAATGTGACACCTATAGCATTTGTAATGCAATATGTGTTGTATTTACGTGACTTAGAGTGAGGGCGATAGTTAGAAGCGTGCACTGACGTCTGGTGGTGTGTGTGTGAATGGTGAAATTGTGCACTGACGGCTGGTGGTGTGTGCGTGACTGGTGGAAGCGTGCACTGACGGCTGGTGGTGTCTGTGTCTGGTGAAAGCGTGCACTGGTGGTGTCTGTGCGTGGTGAAAGCGTGTACTGATGAGTGATGGTGTCTGTGCGTGGTGAAAGTATGCACTGACGGTTTGGTTTTCAGTGTAGTTGTGTGTGTGTTTGTGTTTGTATGTGTGGTTGTGTGTGTGTGGTTGTATGTGGTTGTGGGTGTGTGTGTGGTTGTGTTTGTGTGTTGTGTGTGTGGTGTTGTGTTGTGTGTGTGGTTTTGTGTGTGTGGTTGTGTGTGTGGTTGCACTGTAAGGCATTCGCGAGCGTGGCAGTGCTAGAGTTCACACCTTTCAGTGAGAGGCTTCGGGGTAGAGGTGTGCCAGAAAAAAACTCATATATATATATATATATGGATATATATATATATACATACATATATATATATATATATATTACCTACTGGCGGTCGCCAGTAGGTATATATAGTTAGGATTTTTTCTCTATGGGTTTTTTGAAAATTCTATGTCTAATAACTTTGGTGTTTGTGGACGGAATTGGCTGAAATTTTCAGGAAAATGGCACATTTTGTTTCTGAGCAGCCCCTGAAAATTGGGGGGGGTTCGTCCAGGGGGGGTTGAGAAAAAAGGGGGGTCCCAAAACGTGTTTTTAACATTGAGTTTTCCATAGGGCGGTTGGCCTCACTTTTAGCCCGAACGGCTGAATGGATTTGCACGAAACTTGGCAAAATTGTAGGGACTGGTAGCCCGATGTGCCTTTTGTAGGTCTCAATATATGTGCTACAGTGGATTTTGAGAAATTAACGTTTAAAAAAAGATATATATCTGTAACAGCGGACCGGGCAGCGCTCCAGGACGCGTACTTTTCGCGCAACGGAGCTTTGTGAAGCGAAGCTGATTGGTTCTCCGGCGTCTGTCAACATTCCAAACAGTCCGTAGCGGCCGCCATCTTGTCTCTCGGTAGGATCGAGAGACAAGAGGAGGCCAAAGCGAAGGGGCAAATGACCATAAGGGGGAATAGTAGATCCTCGCTGACCCCCTAGGTTTGATGTGGAGGTTTTAAAAGGGCCCCGCGGGGCAAAAAAAAAAAATAATAATAATAATCGAACGGCTGAATGGATTTGCACGAAACTTGGCAAAATTGTAGGGACTGGTAGCCCGATGTGCCTTTGCTAGGTCTCAATATATGTGCTTCAGTGGATTTTGAGAAATTAACGTTCAAAAAAAGATATATATCTGTAACAGCGCACCGCTTCGCGTACTTTTCGCGTTACGGAGCTTTGCGAAGCGAAGCTGATTGGCTCTCCGGTGTCTGTAAACATTCCAAACAGTCCGTAGCGGCCGCCATCTTGTCTCTCGGTAGGATCGAGAGACAAGAGGAGGCCAAAGCGAAGGGGCAAATGACCATAAGGGGGCATAGTAGATCCTCGCTGACCCCCTAGGTTTGATGTGGAGGTTTTAAAAGGGCCCCGCGGGGCAAAAAAAAAAAATAATAATAATAATCGAACGGCTGAATGGATTTGCACGAAATTTGGTAAAATATTAGGGACTGGTAGCCCGATGTGCCTTTGCTAGGTCTCAATATATGTGCTTCAGTGCATTTTGAGAAATTAACGTTCAAAAACAAGATATATATCTGTAACAGCGCTTGGCTTCGCGGAGATAAAATTATATCTGTATTACCTAGCTGTTGCTAACACCAGTTAGCGACGGCTAGTAGGAGATAGCGACCATCTTGGGCCCCACTTTGCATGTGAGTGATATTTATCACTAATGACATGCAAAGTGGGCATGCCAAGATGTTAGCGACTGGAAACAGTCGCTAACATCGCTATCTCCTATTATCAACTTTTGGAAATATTCGAGATAAGCGCGAATATCTCCAAAAAGTAACAGCTGCCCTGAGCAGTTCTTAGCCATGTTATCCAATGGGAGGTGGATAACATGGCTAAGAGCATTAGCTCGGTAATGCATGAATATCGCTGAGTTTTCAGCGATATTAATGCATTGCGGTCGTTTTTTATCGTATTTGCGATAAACCTTGATAATAGCAAGGTTTATCTGCGATAATTTCTGACGGTAAAAAAATCTTTGCAATGCATCGTTAGGGATAAATATCGCTTAACTTTGGTAATATGCCCCAACGTCTGTTAACGTTCGATTCGAAGGAAATCAGGAAGTGTTGAAAAACATTGTCTGCGCCATCTTGTCTTTTTTCAAATGCCACACTTTTGTCGTGCACGGCAGCCATTTTAGATGCCTTGACCAGACCCACTCTGTGCACGCTGTCGATCCTTAGCATGGCTCCCCACCCTCGCAAGCATCTCACCCAGGCAGTGGTCACCCCCGCTCTCTGTCTTATGCATGGGTAATAAACCTCCCCCCATCTGCGCTGCTCTTCCCTGAGAATCACACCCTGTGCCCGCCCGACACCTCCCTTTCGCCCTATTCACTACCGCACCCTCTGACACTCCTTTTCCTCTGTGTCCGATTGTCCAGGCCGGTCCTAGGCTATCAGCTAGCCCTGCAGATGTAGTTTATGGCCACAGCTGTAAAGAATCACCCCTCTTCAAAGGAGTTATAGTAGATCTAGGCCCACACTCGATGAGATCCGTCACAGCAGAAGCGTTGCTATTATCTGAAAACCATCCTGTATTGTGATTGGGGAGGGGACCGAGCGTGAAGCGGAAGATTCCAGGGATGACTCTTTGTACATCAAAGTTTTTACAATTATGTGTCACATTAAAAATATATAGCACTCCGACAAAGTAGTAAGATTATAAAACTTTAATAATTTATAAATATATACAAGAAAACAAAAATAGTAATAACATATAAACATTTTTAGGGAAAAACAACGAAGTAGCGGTCGGCTGTGCGAATAGTCCCAACGCAGCACAACGTCCAGATTTCCGGCGTGGGGCGTCGCGGGGGGTGGGTCATCAGTAGCAAACTGTTGTGCGAATAGTTCCAAGGCAGCAGAACGCGCCGAAATCTAGATGACACGAAAGTGATGTCTAGTAAGTTGCCACCCAGCAAATAACGGCGTGGGGCGTCGCGGGGGGTGGGTCATCAGTAGCAAACTGTTGTGCGAATAGTTCCAAGGCAGCAGAACGATGGCACCAAGGTGATGTCCAGTAAGTTGCCGCACTGGTTTTGGTATCCTACAATGCTGCTCCGAATAACGGCGTGGGGCGCCCCGGGGGAGGCGGCGTGAACGGGCCTCTCCAGGTGGAGTGTCATCTGTTGTAGTGGGGCGCCCCTTTACCGTTTCAGTTGCCATTCCGTCCGTTTTTGGTCCACTGTGTCAAAAGCCGCCATTCATCTGAGTTGCGCCCACTCTTGCGGTGCAGCGATAGGCGGCTGTCACAGGACTCTCAAAATGGTAGCAGGCTCTTTCCTTTTTGGGCCTGGTCCACTGAAATGGCTCTGGGACACCTTGGAAATCGGACGCTTGTCTGCTAGGTCTTGGACCCCATTCTCGAAAGCGTCCCCTCCGCCTTGAGAATTCATCAAAAGTTTTGGGGGCCCCGACTCCTGCAGGCTTCTGGTGGGGAGCGGCTGCCATGATTGCTCGCGGAATGACCACGACGGAGCTACGAGATGGTGGTGCTCTCATGCTGACGCCAGTTTAGTCTGAAACATCCAGAAACAAGGTGGGGCTTTCATCGTTTGCGAAAAAAAAAAAGTTTTCATCCAATGAAAAGTGTTGTTTTTAGGTCATATGATCAAGCCTTCCATCATTAGGAAACCAAAAGTAAAATGAACCAATGAAAAGTTTTATAAACAAGTCACATGACCTGTTATGCGGCATAGGGTATAGAATGCGGAGAAAATACGTTGGCACGTGAGGCGGCGTCAGTAGCGGACCGATGTGCGAATAGGCCGAAGGCAATACAACGCGCCAAGATCCGGATGGCACTGAGGTGGTGTCCAGCAAGTTGCAGCACTGGTGTGGCCATCCTACAATGCTGAAAGTCGGCGTGGGGCGCCCCGTTGGCCTGTGAGTTTGCGTCAGTAGCGGACCGATGTGCGAATAGGCCGAAGGCAGCACAACGCGCCAAGATCCGGATGGCACCGAGGTGGTGTCTAGTAAGTTGCTGCACTGGTGTGGCCATCCAACAATGCTGAAAGTCGGCGTGGGGCGCCCCGTTGGCCTGTGAGTTTGCGTCAGTAGCGGACCGATGTGCGAATAGGCCGAAGGCAGCACAACGCGCCAAGATCCGGATGGCACCGAGGTGGTGTCATAGTTGAGAGTTCTGAGCAGCGGTTGTAACACTGTCTGAAGCTTATTTGCAGCTGCTGCAGCTTCACTATGCGTCAAGATCCGGATGGCACCGAGGTGGTGTCTAGTAAGGTGCACTGGTGTGGCCATCCTACAATGCTGAAAGTCGGCGTGGGGCGCCCCGTTGGCCTGTGAGTTTGCGTCAGTAGCGGACCGATGTGCGAATAGGCCGAAGGCAGCACAACGCGCCAAGATCCGGATGGCACCGAGGTGGTGTCTAGTAAGTTGTCGCACTTCTATGGCCATCCTACAATGTTGAAAGTCGGCGTGGGGCGCCCCGTTGGCCTGTGAGATGGCATCAGTAGCGGACCGATGTGCGAATGGGGCCAAAGGCAGCGCAACAATATTTTCTGATTTGAAGACACCACAAGGCGCTGAGATGCCAAGATCCGGATGGCACCGAGGTGGTGTCTAGCAAGTTGTGGCACTGGTGTGGCCATCGTACAATGGTAAAAGTCGGCGTGGGGCGCCCTGTTGGCCTGTGAGATGGTGTCAGTAGCGGACTGATGTGCGAATGGGGCCAAAGGCAGCGCAACAATATTTTCTGACTGACACCACAAGGCGCTGAGATGCCAAGATCCGGATGGCACCGAGGTGATGTCTAAGTTGCGGACTGATGTGCGAATGGGGCCAAAGGCAGCGTAACAATATTTTTTGTATGGAAGATACCACTAGGCGTTGAGATGCCAAGATTCGGATGGCACCGAGGTGATGTCTAGCAAGTTGCTGTACTGGTGTGGTCATCCTACAATGCTGAAACTCGGCGTGGGTCGCCCCATTAGCCTGTGAGATGGCGTCAGTAGCGGACCGATGTGCGAATAGGCCGAAGGCAGCACAACGCGCCAAGATCCGGATGTCACCGTGGTGGTTTCATAGTTGAGAGGCACTTCATCTGCAGTGGGGCGCCGAGATCCGGATGGCACCGAGGTGATGTCTAGCAAGTTGCTGTACTGGTGTGGTCATTCTACAATGCTGAAAGTCGGCGTGGGGCGCCCCATTAGCCTGTGAGATGGCGTCAGTAGCGGACTGATGTGCGAATGGGGCCAAAGGCAGCGCAACAATATTTTCTGAAGAGAAGACACCAAAAGGTGCTGACATTCCAAGATCCGGATGGCACCGAGGTGGTGTCTAGCAAGCTATGCAGTTGAGTTGTGTGCGCACTTGCGGCGAATAGGTCGAAGGCAGCATAACAATGTTTTCTGAATAGAAGACACCACAAGGCGTTGAGATTCGGTTACCACCGAGGTGATGTCTAGCAAGTTGCCGCACTGGTGTGGCCATCCTACAATACTGCTCCGAATAACGGCGTGGGGTGCCCGAAGGGGGGGGGAGCCGGCGTGAATGGGCCTTCCTAGGTGGAGGCTCGTCTGCTGTAGTGGGGCGCCCCTTTACCGTTTCAGTTGCCATTCAGCTGAGTTTCAGCTGCTCTTGATGCTACAGCGACAGGCGGCTGCAAGAGGACTCTCAAAATGGCGGCCTGTTCTTTGGATTTGGGCCTGGTCCACTAAAATGGCCCTGGGACACCTTAGAACTCGGACGCTCGATTTTTTTTTCCTTTCCTGTACATGCAAAAAAAGGTAAATGCCCGGTACGTTACACGCTTCATCTGCCACGATGAACTCTCCAGAGGAACCGAAAAAAAATATAGTTGTGGTAACTATACCATGCATCGTCATATGGAGAGGTGGCACCAATTAATTATAGTGCTGCATAAAAGAGAGATTTGGAGGAGAACCCCTGACCTGCTAGTACATTCATCAAAGAAGTGGCACTGAGAGCTTCAGAGGCAAGGGAAACGGTCCCAAATATTTAGAAGAACTTTGGAAAGATTAAACTGACATGTTTAGATTGTGGCAAATTAATTTCATGTGGACAGATGAGTGTTACTCTAATAAATACAGCATATGAACATCATTATAGTCGATGGTTGGTAGAGACATTTTGACTATATCCTGGACCTGCCCGTCCTCGCCCAAAATGGCGCCGGAATAAATGGGACTCGTAACTCCTTGTTGTGTACTGGTTGCAGAACCTTGAAATCACGAGATACGTATGCAGTTTTGAAGCACATGGCGGGCGGGGACGAGAATTGATTGAATATTTCGACATCCCTATTGATATTAAGTTCTGATGTGTTATTGATTACTGTACTGTTGAAAGTTCGAATTAACGTCACCCATGGTACTTGCCCGCAAATGTATATCTAGATAATTTTATTGTAACTGGCCCTGTCGTATTTTAATTATAAAATGTACGTCCACCGATTCCGTAACTGTTAGACACCTTAGTTCTTGCAACCTAATGGCCCGCCCGTTACGTTCCTCTACAGTGTAAATGTCTATTCATCATATACGATTACAGTTTGCTCCGTGGCAGGCCCACGTGGTTATAGGCTCGTATTTGTATAATGAAATTTTCACAATAAAGGTTTTTAAAAGAAAACATGGTAGTAGTATATACATTGGTAAAGTTTTTAATAATAGTGACTGTTTTAGAATCATTAAAAGGCAAGTGAAATAAAGCAGACCAATTACATGAAGGGTAAAAGGTATAATACGAAGGAACGCAGTAAAGATAAATGGTCAAGGGCTGTTGTGTTTTCTATTCCTGCAACATAAAGTGATCGATAAGAATCTCATATTCAGGCGTATCGGCGACTAAGACAGCAGGTCGACCCTCTTTTGCTCAACGGCTCCGTCATGGGACGAAGAAACGCTCTTTTTCTCGAAAAAAGAATATATTTTACTTGCAGGACAGTTGTAAAATTTCCGGGAAAGTACATTAGCCTGGAACATTATAACATATATTTAAGAAAAAATAATGTTCGGAAGTAATGAAAAGCGTAATTTTTAGGTCATATGACCAAGCCTTTCATCATTACAATAAGAAAAGTAAAATGAACCAATGAAAAGTTTTATTAACAAGTCACATGACTTGTTATGCTTACGTTACGCGCTGCGCGCCCCGGATGACTTCCGGATGCGCTAACGCGGCGCGTCATATGACGCATTACGCGACAACGCAGGTACAGAATATAGTCAAAATGTCTCCACCAACCAGCGGTCGGAACACAACCCCTTTCAGCAGGCTAAATAGTTCTGTTAAATGACAACAGAAGGGACAGGCAACAAGAACCATCAGTCAAAGAGGGGAGGGCTAGTTCTTCTCTACCGGGTTACATTGGGGCGCTACCGGAACTGATCGAATTGGTAGTCTACAGTGTTTCTGGATGTTTCAGACTGAAGCTGGGGTTAGCATGAGAGCAGCACCATTTCGTAGCTCCGTCGTGGCCATTCCGCAACCAATCATGGCAGCCGCTCTTTATTGTTATTTTGGGCGGGGTGGGTGGCGGAGCCGAGCTGTTTTGCAGCCATCATTGTGTGGAGTTCAGTTCATCTCACTAGTTTTGTATTTGTCATGAGGGGTTGTTCCTAATGTTTCTATTTTAGCGAGGTCAAAAAGAGATCCCATTAGTGGCCTACTGATTTTGCTCGATTCCTTTTCTTTTTTTTTACACGATTTTTCGTTATCTGCAAAGACTAAACAGAGTATTGCGACTCTGTGTTTGTTTGTAAATAGAGAATGAACCAAAGAGAACTAATTCTAAAACAGTAAATACTTGAATAACAATCAATCAAATGGAGAGAGAAGCAGGCACGACGGATTACAACGGGGGCAAAGGCCTGCGTTAACTACCTTTCACTATCTGCAAAGAGAGAGTACTCCTAATAGAAATGAGGGGGGGGGGCACCATTCAAAGCAGATCAGTGTGCATAAACACGAAAATGTTTTCACTTACCACGTACTTGACATTCGACAGCTTATGATATTTGCTATTAAAAAACCATTGAAATTCACTGAAAAAACCATAGGTTATAGACCATATATAGTTAGGAATTAGCATTTACAAAACCTTGAAAATTCACTGAAAAAACCATAGGTTATAGACCATATATAGTTAGGAATTAGCATTTAAAAAACCTTATTTTACTCACACAAAACCATTGAAATTCCATATATAGTTAGTTGCACTAACTATATATCGCGCACCCGCAATCCACTGCTGATCATGTCACATATTACATCATTCATGACATTGTCAGTGACATCACTGATGACATCACTGATGACATCTCAAATGACATCACTGATAACATCACTGATGACATCTCAAATGACATCACTGATGACATCACTGATGACATCTCAAATGACATCACTGATGACATCTCATTTGACATTACTGATCACATCACTGATGACATCATTCATGTGATAATACGATGAACCTCTTCAGACTCTAATATAACCTTAGATACACTCAGTGTAAACAGACACTCATAGACTGTCACTCATCCATGGAGTTACTCAGACACTTAGTCAGTCATGCAAAGAATCAATCACACCTCCATTTCCTCAACTATACAGTTATACACACCTTACTTATTCAAACATATACTAAAACATATTTACTCACTTATACAATCCTGGATACAAGTTCACAATGATCCATACAGCCACTCACACATTCACTGGCTCTTATGCACAGTTATTTATATATGTCAACTCTCACATGTACTGTGTTTTACATATGTACTTACTTTGACATGTAGCACTGAGATATCCATTCACTCACCAATACACTCATGCACACAGTCAACCGCCCATACAGCTGTTTCCACATGCACTTTTGAACCCATACATCTAGTCAATCAACTGCTCACACATCTATGCAGAGAGTCATACACCTCCCAGCCACCCAGACACACACTCAGTCTCCCATACAAATGCTTGGGCAACCAATCAATAACCCATACAGTTAATCATATAGCTAATGATCAACACATGCAGCAGTTTACAGAACAACAGACATAATGATGCACAAATTAAGACAGTTTAGTCACTAACCCATGCACTCAGTGAGACACATTTAATCAGTCACTCATACAGTCAGCCATGCCCCTACTAAATCCTTCATCAAGACACTTATACATCCACTCATTCTTCAATATGTAAGACATATTTTAACTTTACAGAATTATACAGTCACTGGATGTAGTCATCAGTGATGTCATCAGTGATGTCATTTGAGATGTCATCAGTGATGTCATCAGTGATGTCACTGACCATGTCATGAATGATGTAATATGTGACATGATCAGCAGTGGATTGCGGGTGCGCGATATATAGTTAGTGCAACTAACTATATATGGAATTTCAATGGTTTTGTGTGAGTAAAATAAGGTTTTTTAAATGCTAATTCCTAACTATATATGGTCTATAACCTATGGTTTTTTCAGTGAATTTTCAAGGTTTTGTAAATGCTAATTCCTAACTATATATGGTCTATAACCTATGGTTTTTTCAGTGAATATATATATATATATATATATATATATATATATATATATATATATATATATATATAAATCAGGTAGCAAGTGCATCAGTGTCTTTTTTATTTCATTTTCTCATGTGCAGCAGGAGTGCCTGTCGCCTTGTTCACCGGAATACAATATATATATATATATATATATATATTATTGTCACAAATGAGGCGGCACAACTGGATTCTTATTGAAGCCTTTTAATCAGCGCTTCACCCACTTGGTGGGGTGAAGCGCTGATTAAAAGGCTTCAATAAGAATCCAGTTGTGCCGCCTCATTTGTGACAAAGTGATTTTTGGGTCTGGATCCGACCCCTGGGCTGAGCACACACTGATGAGCGCACTCGAATTCTGCTGGATCACATTGTGGCATATATATATATAGATCCAGAAATAAGTCCTTCCTTGCCAAAAAGATCAGAGGACAACAGCGGGGATTCCAGGTAACCTTTTTATTCGTCGCATTAGGGCATAATGCATTTCGGCGTTTTCTTTGCCTTCTTCAGATGCCTTTCCATGCCTTGGGTCACTCTTGTTTCCTCTCATGGCTATCGCGGTGTCCAAGTAGTTGGAGTAAAGCAGACTCCGCCTTGATGCTCTGCAGCTGTTGTTTAATGACCCCTAGGACTCAATATCCCAGAATGCACTCATCAACTGAGAGTTATCTGCGGAGAAATGTAGCGCTCTTCAATGCGCCTTGATGTACCTATTGCCATGGGGGGGGGAGGAGGACAGATTTGAGTCCAGAGAGTCCTGAAAAAAATGATGACGTGAAAGGCCACCTCAGGTCCCCAACGCTGCAACCCCAGGATCAGTTCCAAACAGGGCTGTGACACTGTGATGCCGTGATTCAGTATCTCCGTACAATCCTGGACTGCAATCAGCAGCAGCCACTTGTCTGTAGTGTTCTCGAAGGTGGGCCCGCAAATAACCAATACCTTGATGATTTCTGCCACAACGCATTCACTTATTGCGGGCCACTTGTGCAGCGGGTCCTCTGTAACACGCGCCAGGGCACAGCTCGTGTAAAATATCCAGAAATAAGTCCTTCCTTGCGAAAAAGACCAGAGGACAACAGCGGGGGTTCCAGTTAAACCTTTTTATTCGTCGCATTAGGGCATAATGCATTTTGGCGTTTTCTTTGCCTTCTTCAGATACCTTTCCATGCCTTGGGTCTCTCTTATTTCCTCTCATGGCTATCGCGGTGTCCAAGTAGTTGGAGTAAAGCTGGCTCCGCCTTGATGCTCTGCAGCTGTGGTTCAATGACCCTTAGTACTCAATATCCCAGAATGCACTCATCAAGTGAAAGTTATCTGCGGAGAAATGTAGCGCTTCAATGCGCCTTGATGTACCTATTGCCATAGGGGGGAGGAGGACAGATTTGAGTCCAGAGATTCCCGAAAAAAATGATGACGTGAAAGGCCACCTCAGGTCCCCAACGCTGCAACCCCAGGATCAGTTCCAAACAGGGCTGTGACACTGTGATGCTGTTATTCAGTATCTCCGTACAATCCTGGACTGCAATCAGCAGCAGCCACTTGTCCGTAGTGTTCTCGAGGTGGGCCCGCAAATAACCAATACCTTGATGATTTCTGCCACAAAGCATTCACTTATTGCGGGCCACTTGTGCAGCGGGTCCTCTGTAACACATTATCAACACACTTGTATATCTGAAGTTGTAGAGTGTCCATTATTTGCTGTTTATTAACCTCTGATCTGTGCTACATACCATACCACACACCACATTATTTTATATTGGTACATTATATGGGGCGTTGCAGTTGACATTTCAAGACTGATAGCTAGAGTTGACTGTGCTGGTGATCAAACATGTGAACTTCATGTTCAAATGTTCTAATCTACATGCTTATGGACACTTGTACAAGTATGTATATGTACCTGCAGGGCGCAAACTTAGGGGCACATTATGATGGCGGACGGACCTGAGTCCGTCCGCCACCATAGAGTAGGAGGGACCGTCCGCAGGTGCTGCGGCGGTCCCTCCATGCAGATTAGGATGTGACCGCCAGGGTGGCCGTCACATCCCCAATCTTTAACATTGCGGCGGGTGCAGCTTCAGGCATAAACGCAACAGGGATCTGTTGACGTATTTCTGTCTAGACAGTGTACCTGTGAACATCAGGGGTGGTGACCGATTACAAAAGCTGAGGCGATTAGAATCGCGCTATATTATAGACCTGCAAAGTAAAACACCGCTGGGATTGAATATGCATGAGGAATTGGCAGTACATCTGGGGTGATGTTTGCATTACACGTGTTTAGATGTATGTATATTACGGTATCGTAACACCTAATATGGTCGGCTGACCATTACGGGAATTACAGTAACTGATGAGTTATGATACTTAGATGTTTGGCCAGTGCTTGACCGGATGGTCATGTTGATTGTGATGATTCTGAGATTATCTGTTTCTAAAGATCATGAAGTACATGCTAATTTGTGCAATAGAAGTTTTTTTCACTGCATGGCCCATTCAGGGCTGGATTAATACATAGACTATAAGGGCTTAATTGTGGATCATGCCCATTCAGGGCAGGAATTTTGATAATCGTTCACCTATATAAGGTGGGACTGTATAAATATGAAATGTTGGCATACTGCCTCTGCATATCTATTGCAATATTTGAATGCTACAATATGGCGGCACCCCCAGCGGAATGCTTTGAGTCCTTTGTCTATGTTGATGAAATGTTTACAGGCAGTGATTATAAAATGTAAAATGGACGCCGCGCGCCTTTGTATGACAAATTGACGAAGGCCGATGCCGAAACGCGTCTTTGCTATGCTGTGAGGTTTACGAATAATAAACCTGAGTAAACCACCCCCACGAGTGCTGCAATTCTTATACAGAGTTTGAACCTGTGGATGTTGTGAGCTGAATATATATATATATATATATATATATATGCATATATATATATATATATATATATTACCTACTGGCGATAGCCAGTAGGTATATATAGTTAGGATTTTTTCTCTATGGGATTTCTGAAAATTCTATGTCTAATAACGTTGGCGTTTGTGGACGGAATTGGCTGAAATTCTCAGGAAAATGGCACATTTTGTTTCTGAGCAGCCCCTGAAAATATGGAGGGGTTTCGTCAAGGGGGGGCCGAGAAAAATATATATATCTGTGACAGCGCTCCGGTTAGCGCCCCGGTTCGCGTACCGGACGCGTCACGGAACTTTGCGAAGCTGATTGGCTCTCCGGTGTCTGTCAACATTCTAAACAGTCCGGAGCGGCCGCCATCTTGTCTCTCGGTAGGATCGAGAGACAAGATGTGGTGAAAAACGAAGGGGGAAATGAAGGAAAGGGGGCAAGGTAGACCCCTCCTGACCCCCTAGGATTGATGAGGGGGATATTAAAGTCCCCCGCGGGGCAAAAAATAAAAAAATTAAAAATTTGCGATTTTTCGCCGTAGAGGCACGCCCCAGTACGCGAACCAGGCAGCTAACCGGGCAACTAACCGGCAGCGTAACGGGAGTCTGAGGAGAAGCTGATTGGCTGTCAACATTGTAAACAGTCCGGAGCGGCCGCCATCTTGTCTCTCGGTAGGTTCGAGAGACAAGATGTGGTGAAAAACGAAGGGGGAAATGAAGGAAAGGGGGCAAGGTAAACCCCTCCTGACCCCCTAGGATTGATGAGGGGGATATTAGAGTCCCCCGCAGGGCAAAAAAAAAATAAAAAATGTTGCCATTTTTCACGGTAGAGACGCTTCCCGGTACGCGAACCGGGCAGCTAACCGGCAGCGTAACGGGAGTCCGCCATCTTGTGTTTTTGGAGCGTCCGGTTCGCGTACCGGGTAGCGTCCCGGTAAGCGTAACAAGGGGAAAACCAAGAGAAACAGTAAAAAAAAAATTAAGGGAATAGATTTCCAGCAAACTTGGCAAAATTGTAGGGACTGTTTGTTTGATGTGCCTTTGCAAGGCCTCAAGATATGTGCACGTGTGGAATTTGTCTAATTAAGGTTAAAAAAAATATATATATCTGTAAGCGTGCTCCGGCGCGCTTACGTTACGGGTTTTGTTTGCGCTGCAGAGCCGATACGTCACGGTTATGCGATGCGTCATGAGGCGTCTCACGTGGCTACGTGATACGTCACGTAATAAAGAATATATTTTACAGCTATAGATATTAGCTTTTAAAAAACCAATGAAATTCACTGAAAAAACCATAGGTTATAGACCATATATAGTTAGGAATTTGCATTTACAAAACCTTGAAAATTCACTGAAAAAACCATAGGTTAGAGACCATATATAGTTAGCTGGACATTTTATTGACATAAAACCAATGAAATTCCATATATAGTTAGTTGCACTAACTATATATCGCGCACCCGCAATCCACTGCTGATGATGTCACATATTACATCATTCATGACATGGTCAGTGACATCACTGATGACATCACTGATGACATCTCAAATGACATCACTGATGACATCACTGATGACATCTCAAATGACATCACTGATGACATCATGACACACCAATACCAGTAACTACATACGCACTCACTGATTCCTACGTCTACACACACATTCACTCATTCACCCATACAATCACTCATACATACAGTCACTCATTATTACAACACTATCATATGCACTCATACACCTATGCAGACACTCTGCCACTCATCCATGGAGTTACTCACACACCTAGTCAGTCCTGTAAAGAATCAATCACACTTCGATTTCCTCATCTATACAGTTAAACACAGAACACCATACTTTTTCACACATATACTAACACATACTTACTCTCTTATACAATCACTGATACAAGTACACAATGATATGCACAGAGTCACACACCTCCCAGCCAGCCACACACACACTCAGTCTTCCATACATCCACTCATTCTTCAATATGTAAAACATATTTAAACTTTACAAAAACACACAGACACTAGATGATGTCATCAGTGATGTCACTGACCATGTCATAAATGATGTAATATGTGACATCATCAGCAGTGGATTGCGGGTGCGCGATATATAGTTAGTGCAACTAACTATATATGGAATTTCATTGGTTTTATGTCAATAAAATGTCCAGCTAACTATATATGGTCTCTAACCTATGGTTTTTTCAGTGAATTTTCAAGGTTTTGTAAATGCAAATTCCTAACTATATATGGTCTATAACCTATGGTTTTTTCAGTGAATATATATATATATCAGATATACACAACAGTTTCAGCACACAGCCGACCGTACCAACGCCCCCCACCACCACCCTCCGCGCCTGGACCCCGGTCAACACCGAAGACACCATCCGCACGATGAACTCCATCCACTCCGGATCACCAACCGACCCCTGCCCTCACCACGTCTTCAAAAAGGCCGACTCCGTCATCGCACCCCATCTCCGGGACATCATCAATGCCTCCTTCGACGACGCCACCTTCCCAGAGAGCTGGAAACCTTCAGCGGACCCCACCAACCTCAAAAACTACCGCCCCATCTCGCTCTTGCCTTTTCCTGCCATGGTCATCGAAAGGACCGTCAACAGACAGCTGGCCGCCTTCCTCGAGACAAATGGATCCCTCGACCACTCGCAATCCGGCTTCCGGGCCAACCACAGCACCAAGACCGCCCTCATCACAGCCACCGACGGCATCCGAGCCCTGTTCGACAACGGGGAAACAGCGGCCCTCATCCTCCTGGACCTCTCCGCAGCGTTCGACACAGTCTGCCACCGCACCCTAGTGCAGCGCCTCAACAACATCGGAATCCAGGAGAAGGCACTGGAGTGGATCATCTCCTTCCTCGCCGGAAGAACACAGAGTCCGCCTCCCCCCGTTCAGATCCGAGGCCACCGAAGTCATCTGCGGCGTACCACAAGGATCATCGCTCAGTCCCACGCTTTTCAACGTCTACATGAGCCCCCTCGCGGCCATCGCACGCCAACACAACCTCAACATCATCTCCTACGCCGACGACACCCAGCTGATCCTCTCCCTCACCAACGACCCCGCAACCGCCAGAACCAACCTACACGATGGGATGAAAGACGTAGCCGAGTGGATGATGAACAGCCGCCTGAAACTGAACTCAGATAAGACGGAAGTTCTCATCCTAGGATCATCACCCTCCGCCTGGGACGACTCCTGGTGGCCCCCTGCCCAGGGCAGCGCACCCAAACCAACGGACCACGCACGCAACCTGGGCTTCATCCTGGACTCCTCCCTCTCGATGACGAGACAAGTCAACGCCGTCTCCTCGTCATGCTTCAACATCCTACGCATGCTACGTAAGATCTTGCGGTGGATCCCCACCGAAACCAGGAAGATGGTCACCCAGGCCCTCGTCACCAGCCGACTGGACTACGGTAACTCCCTCTACGCCGGAACCACAGCCAAACTTCAGAAAAGACTCCAGCGCATTCAGAACGCCTCAGCACGACTCATCCTGGACATCCCCCGTCACAGCCACATCACCGGACAACTGAGAGACCTGCAATGGCTCCCCGTCAGCAAAAGAATCACGTTCCGACTCCTCACCCACGCACACAAAGCTCTCCACAACCAAGGCCCCAGATACCTAAACGACCGCCTGACCTTCTACACTCCCACCCGCCAGCTACGATCAACCAGCCACGCCCTCGCCGCCGTTCCCCGCATCCGAAGAGCCACAACGGGAGGAAGATCTTTCTCCTACCTGGCTGCCAAGACATGGAACTCCCTCCCCATCCACCTCCGCCTGACCCAAGACCACCTCTCCTTCAGGAAGCAACTCAAGACCTGCTGTTCGAGCAGTAGCGGACCCCCCTCCCCCAAGCGCCTTAAGACCCTCCGGGTGAGTAGCGCGCTATACAAATGCTTTGATTGATTGAATGATTGATAATAAATGCCAGATTGCAGCATAATGTGTACTAAAATAGATCAGCCTAACAAAAGTGTGTAAAAGACAATACATTAAAAAAAAGTTGTGCGCATTAGCTCAGGCGAGACACTGTTTTATGAATTTATAATTAATTGTGTTATTGATATTTTTACTTTGTATGTTAATTAGTGTTTTTTTAATTAGAATAGGTCAAGTGTATAATTTGGTTATATATTTGAACCCAAATGTTTTTATCCTGAGTATATACACTCAATCATAAAGCATAATTTTGTACTTTTAATTTGTATGTTGCGCCTTGTGTTGTCGCTACCTCCCTGGTGATATCATATTTGATGGTTACTTTTCACAGAGACCTAAAAAAGGACCATGAAGGCCCCCTTAAAATACGGCTCCTCAGGGAGAAAATTAAGCAAAGGAAGGGGAGAAAAACGTTTTTCATAGTGGAAGACCCACTAGGTTGTTTAGAAAGCAATATGTGAATATAAGTTAATATATGATCATTGCTCTTCCATGCCTAGTGCAACTACGGGTCCTTCTACCCTGCCTAGAGCGTGTGCAGCCCCTTCTCCAGGATTAGTGAATGTGATGTTCCCTCTTTCATTTCCATAGCTCATCCTCGCCTAGGCTATCACTTCAATGTGACTTGGAAGTACTGGAGGAGATAAGTGTGTTCCTGCAGCCTTCCGTGCAGCCCAGTGGATTGCAGCAGATGGCTCGTGCTTAGCTATCCTCCTGGTCTGCTGAAATAATGATGAATCTCGTTGGCCTAATGACACATTAGAAAGAAGGTGGCTGCAGGCCAGTCATGTCTCAAAGCTCCCCTTTCATGTACAATGTCCACTGTGGATAGCATCAAACAGCATTATTGCAGCAGGCATTGTGTGTGACCCCGGTTATTGCGTGCGTGGCCTGTAATTTATAAGCTCAGCTTTCAAGCACTTAACTGCTCAGTTTGGCGCTGTCTCAGTCTCTCTATAGCCCAAGAGTATACAGATACGTCGTGACCTGGAGCTCCAAGCAGAGCAATCGGAGAACTGTTTTTGATCAGAAACGACAGACGTACTTAAAATGTTGTTAGAATTGCCTCACTTTTCTTCTTCATGCTTTTCACGAGCATAAGGAGATGGTGTGGCCTGGATCCTTGGCACACAGTTCCAGAATCTTCCACTCGTTGAAGACTCTTTCTTTGCATCTGAGCTAAGCTAGCGTTTTCTTCAATACATTCCCCATTATATTTCCTCTGTGTGCCCTATGAGTAAATTGGGTTGTTGATGAGACTAAGAGTTTTAAAGTGCAATCTTTATTTTATGGGGAGCCAAGAGGAGCAAACGCCGCTAAGACCCCAGCCAAACTGTGACAGGTCATATTGGGTTCGAAAACGAGGTTTGAACCGCAAGCGTCCTTTCATTGGCTCACACCTTTAGCACGACGGTATGACCAGTGGCTCCCTTCTGAGAGTGTGCAAAAGGTCCAGCTGGGCAGAAAACGTGACGTTCAGTCTGGGATGAAAAGCGGAGAGGGCTGGAGGCACATTGCCGGTGCCTGCCTCCACCGCCTACCAAGCCCGTGCAGCCGCCACCACCGCGGGACGAGAGGAGTCCAATAGACCCGGTGAGTGGGGTGGGGGCTGTGTGTGTGTACGCGTGAGCCCGTGAGTGGGGAGGGTGTGTGTGTGCGCGTGCGTGCGTGACCCGGTGAGTGGGGTGGTGGGGCTGTATGTGTGCGAGTGAGCCCGTGAGTGGGGTGGGGGGTGCGTGTGTGTGTGTGTGTGTGTGCGTGTGTGTGTGTGTGTGTGTGTGTGTGTGTGCGCGCGCACGCACACGTTATCTGCTTCCTGGCAATGTGGGACATGAGACGTGCACGCTCACATGGGGGAATCTCCTGCGCGTGCACATCCCCTGTCTCAGATTCCCAGGATGTGGGCAACAATAGATACTTCGTTGGACGCAATGCTTCGCATTGCTACACCAGCTCGACCTAACAAAGAGGGGGCAAAAAGAGGTAGAAATGAGAAAGAAAAACGTTGAGAAAATAGAGTAAAATAAAGCCTAGAGCAAAAAGTAAGAAACTAACAAAGAACGGATAAAAAAGAAAGAGCGGAATAAATTAGTGTAAAATGATAGAAAGAAATAAAAAAGGGCAGAAAAGACACTGAGGAAGGAGAGAAAGACATCAAAGCAAGGCAAAATTAAAGAGAGGGCAGGAGAGGCAAGAAAGAAAGGAAAAATTAAGTACACTTTTCAGAAGAGGCACTGTCGGCTTTCAAGACCTCACAGAAACCTGTTCAGTGTTTTAAACAGCAGCTAACTTATGTGGGCATGTTATCTTACGTTATGTTATGTTAGAAAAACGTATACAGCGCACGGTTACCCTGAGGTGTCCTGGTGCTTGCTGCAGTCCTCCCACCTTTCGTAGATTGCTGCCAGAGTGGTGTTCAGGACAACCATGTTTTCAACACCTTCCTAAAGGCCAATAGATCATTAAAATTTCTCAGATAGAAAGGGAGCTCGTTCCAAGCCTTAGCTGCACCAGAGGCAAAACTTCTGCCTCCCCATCTAACTTTTTTTGTAGGTGGTACTACTGCTAATTTCGCACCTGACGAACGTAAAGATCTTTTAGGCACGTACCACTGAAATTGATGTTTCAGATGGGCTGGGCCTGTGCCTTGAAGAGCTCGGAAAACTAAACAGAGTGTTTTAAAGAGGACCCGTTTTTTAACGGGCAGCCAATGAAATTTTTTGATTGCACTCGAAATCGATGCAAATTTCGAGATTCCAGTGAGCAATCTGGCTGCTGCATTTTGCAACATCTGAAGTTTTTGCATACTGTGCTCCTGCATGTTTAAGTATAGACTATTACAATAGTCTAGTCTTGACATAATCAAGGCTGTGACCACTGTGCGCTGGCCGTCTTCTGGCAGAAGAGGCTGAATTTTCCTCGTAGTCCTGAGAGAATATATGTTGTGGCAGAGACAACGGCATTGACTTGACCGCACAAGTCAAGGTGTTCATCTATTACCACTCCCAGGTTTTTAACTTTCCTGGAGGGTATTGGTAAAGTCCCGATTGAGTTTGGACACCAAATGACTCGATCAGGGGGGCTGATGGAGCGAGATAGAAAATAGAAATCTGTTTAAACTCGTGAAGTCACACTTCCATAACATAAAATAATAATATTAATAATTTGTGATGTGTTATGCTAACACAACTTGATTAAACTTTACACACGGGGACATTAACATGTGTGCTCATAAACGTGCATAATTGTTGCATCTTTTGTTCGTGCAAAAATAATAAGATAATTTTGTTGTTTTCGTTTTGTCATTACTAACTGCAGCAGATTTAAAAGAGGCATGTGCTTATTTTGCTTTTCTTGTCTATGTGGTGTCATTTCTACTATTCTAGGTGCATATAAGGTTTAATGGTTTCATGAAGACTGGTAAATATAAAATGCTGCTTTATTTGTTTGCTTCTTGCTAGGTAACATTAGACTAATTGGGAGGGTTAATCAATTAGTAGACGAAGGGTGGAAACAGAATAAATAATATTTCTTACATTAATACTTTTCTTGTGTTTGTTTTATACTAGAAAAATAAGTTGCCTGCTTTTGGGCCTAGTTTGCTCGAGTTTGCTAAAAGATGAATTTAATTTCTGCAAGGAGCACGAGATGTCCATTTTAAATGTTTCCATCAAAATTACATTCACTGAACAATGAAGAAGCGTTGTCATTATTTTTGTCGGACGTGGCCAAGGTCAGAAACCGGTAGAAAGAACATTTGATAACTTGGCATCCGAGGAAGTGTAATGAAGCCAGTGAGAACTCTTGCTCAAATTTGTTGCAAATCAAGGAAGCTTTGGAACACGTACAAGAAAGACAATGGTCCCAAAGAATATGACCGAATGGAAGTTTTGAAATGTGGGTGACATGTCACTTGTCACTCTTGGACCAATGAGACATCGACTTTTGCAGAAAATTTTCCTTTACTTAGATTAGCTAGCATAGAAAGGTATAAAAAACCCATGCCCTAGGGATGGGCTGGCTGCTGCTTTTCAACTTTCAGATGAGGGTGTCGTGCTGTCGGACTTTGCGTGGAGCACGTAAGAATCCTTAAAGAACTATACTTTATTTTCATTTATTTAGCTTAGTTAGGGACTTAGGATTTTTAGAAATGCTAAACTTATAATTCCTTGCTTAAAACTGTATTTTTCTTATGATATTTTTCAAACATGCTTGCTATGATTCTAATAAAATTTGCATTTATAAAATTATATTCCTAATAATTTAAAATTAGTTAATAAAATCTTACTCTTGAAAACAAGCTGGTCTTGGTTATTCAGAAGTACAGGTTACTATTAGCTAGATGCCATTGCCATGGTGGTCATTTAAATAGTTAGGATTTGTTCAAATGATGTCATCGTTTACCGCGGATGTATATAATTGTATATAATTTGTAAATAAGTTGTATAGGTTTAATTTGGCCACCTGATTCAGTAGGTCAAAATATGTCATGTTTGGTTAATGGGTCCATGAGTTAAAGTAGTATTTTATGAAGTAGGTTATAGAGTTAGGTAGCATTGCTTATGGCATATTTCCTATAGGCCGCTGGATCAATTATTCTGGTAGCAGAAATTGATGGTTGCTAAGGGTAACCAAGGTGTTATGATAGTTGCTAAGGGTAACCAAGGTGTTATGGTATGGATATAGGATCGATGTTTAACACATGTTGAGTTTGTTTTTTGTGCTATATGTGAGTCGTACCGGTACAGATTGTGTGATGAGAAGGTAGTCACACAGGGCATTTGATCTGTTTCAGAGTAGTGATATCGTCGTGTATCACGAGTGTTGTGGTCGTGCAACACAGTTTTAGGGCTAGGTGTGAATCTTGTATAGTGAGGATTATCTAAGAAATTTGAACAGCATGAGAATAGGGACAATGCGCCTGTTGTAAAACTCACTGTGATAAGAGTATTAGTTATATTCGAGCTTGAGTGAAGGGTAGGGTAATGTCGGTGCATGATTATCTATAAACAGGTGAGAGTCCTGTACGGGTACATGTTTTATATCTATAAAGAGGTGAGAGTCCTGTACGGATAACGTCATTATTTTGCTAACGGTGCATGATTTCTATAAACAGGTGAGAGTCCTGTACGGATTTCATGTGTGTTTGAATTTAGGGATTTTTCCGTGTGAAAGTGCGTGATTGTTTTGTAATTTATGTTCGAGTGGAACTTTCGGACAGTCACTTAGTTGTGCGTTCTGAGGGAAATGAGTTCATAATTACTTGTTTAAAGGGTAGAGTAAAAAGATTACTGTACTGGCAAATGCATATTCTATGGGAATAGCGTCGTCTATTCCGAGAATGAGAATACTTGAATGTATGTAAACTATTCTATTTAGAGAAACAGACAGATGAGTCTTTATTGTCATTGTTAAAAATTAATTTTCACTGAAAAAGTGTTTTCAAAATGGCGCTGTGAAAAGATTTTGTGAAGGAGGGGTAAGCGCTAGGAGTGAGAAGTGAGAAACCGCAGCTGCTGTGTACGTCACAGAGCCGCGCTGGGATTGGGTGATATACGTCATAAGCTGTGTCCTGATTGGTTCTTGAATCTCTGACGAGCTGTAAGCTGATTGGTTCTTCAGAAAATCTCAATTTTTATTGGTTGAGTAAAAAAGTGACGTAGCTCAACTCTCATTGGCTTGTTGGTGTGTTTCGCGCACGGATTGGTTGTTTTTGCAGAACATCCCGGAAATATTTTACGAACGAATTTGTCGATTGAATTTAACTCTTAAAAATGAGTTATCATTTTAAACACGTTGAGAAAAAGCCAACGTTGTTTCAGAAACTTACAAATTTTATTTCACCTGACAAGAAAATTGAAACGCGAGGTGGTAAATTACTTCATAAGTACAAAACACCTGCAGCGTATATGGAAGGTGAATATGGTTATCATACTGTTTTGTGGTTTGATATTTGGAAACACTACACTAAGGATGATGGTGTTTTGGCTTGGCCTGATGATGGTTCATTTAATGTAAAAGTTTTGAGAAATTTGAGAGAGAAAATGAATGCTCTTACTCCAAAGCCGAGACCAACTCAATTTGAAGCTTTAGTTGAATGGGAGGATGAGATGTATCAATTACAAAGGGAAGCAAGTGGAATTAAAAGACCTCCTAAGGCTCCAAGTTATAGAAGAGAGACACATGAGGATAGGATGCGAATGTGGAGACAGGGAAGCATGAGTGAGGGACTCTATTTAATTAGAGAGATGGTTTTAGGTTCTCCTGATGGAAAAAGAACTGAAAAGAGAAATAATGCTCCTGTAGAAAGTGAATCTGAGGATGCAGTTTTAGAAGAAATCTACACTTCAGATAAAAGGAATGAGCCTTTGAGACCCCCTAGGTCATGGTCTACTCCGATGGTTTCTACAGAAACTACACCGAGTGCACCTCCAGTTATTGAAACTCCTAAAATTTACCCAAATAGTTCTGAATCTTTTGAAACTCCAAGAAAATCAGAAGCTGAGGCAAATGCAAATGTCTGTATTGGAGGTAGACATTTTTCATTAATTCCAAGAGAAAGGGAAGCTCCAAAAAATTATGTGAGAGAAGTTAGAAATGTGGAGGCTGGAGATTCTTCTGAGTATTTACGATCAAAAGAAGAATTAATTCGACAAATAACAAAAAGCATGGAAGCTGTGACAGTTCCAGTGACAATTGGTCCTGTTCAGCCTGTTTTTGAGCAAAGAGAAGTTAATAAGACAGGTTTGACTGTTCCTTTAAATGCAGAAATTCAGAAGGTTGCTGAAAAATTTTACTCAGACATATCTGAAATTAACTCTTCAAAATCGAGAATGCCTAATTTGACTTTTAATGAGGATTTATCTCCAAAATCAACGATGAGTGCAGAATCTGATGCTGAGTGTTCAGAAGTCAGAGTGACAAAACCTAAACTTGATGTTGCAAAATTAAAAGCAAATCTGGAGGAATTAATAATTGGTACAATTGGTCCTGACAGTTTACATTTTTATCGAGATGATGAACTACTGTTCATTTGCAAGAGTATTCAGTGGAAAACAAAAAATAAATATGATCAGTTGGATGAACTGGCAGCTGAACTTGAAATTGATTTGAGCAGGCAAAAGAATTTTGCAAAACATTACAGATTAGACTTTTCAGAAAGTGACATTGAGAATTTGAACTCAATGGGAAGAATAATGCACATAAAAGATTTGATTGTTTACATCAAAAAACTGGGAGAATTGAGCAAGTGGAGAGTGAAATGGACGAGAAAGAAGGAAGATGAGAAATTGGAAAAATTGTCAAAACAATTTCCAATGAGAGAGATTGCAGGTGGAGGATATGTTCATGTCCCTTGGTCAAGACAGGACATATTGCTGTTCACAAATGATTTTCCAAGACTGAGAGAAAAACCAGTCGAGTGGTACAGGCAAGTGGACAGGTTCATCAAAGTCTCAAAAGTTTTGTGGATTGATCTGGATGGATTTTTTGACATTGTTGTCCCATCAGATCTTTGGACAGAATGCAAAATAGCCATAAGTTGGCCAAAAGTAGAACCTGAGCGAATTAAAGAAACAGGTGCTCCAAATCCAATTGTAATGGATTTTTATGGAAAGGTGATTTACTGGTTGAAAAACAAAATTCCACCAAAAGAGGTCGATTGGGTTAAGATAGAAAGAACAAACCAGGAAACAAAAGAATCGGTTCATTCATTTTACGAAAGGTTACTGTTGATTTTTAAACAATACAGTGGCTATGAAAAACTAGACGAGAAAGATATGAGTCATTTCGTCTATAGATTTGTTTATGGTTTGAAACCAGAAATTGCAGATATGATCAGGAATAGTATTGTCGGATGGCAAGCACTTTCTGTTGATGACATTTTGAGAAAAGCAAAATACTGCAGTGATGAGTTAGAAGTGAGACAAAAGAAGCTCAAGGAGAAAGCCATGTGGGCTCAGGTAAAAGTGGCTGAGCAACAGATTGCTAGTCTTGGTAATAAAAACACAAATTTTGTTCAAACTACAATTTCGAATCAAGGTCAAGGGAAGTTTAAAAGTAATAATTTTGTCAGAAAAATTAACCCAAGGATTGAAGAGATGAAGCAAAGATTACCTTGTTTTAATTGTGGCGAGATTGGACACTGGAAAGATGAATGCAAGAAACCACCTAGAAATTTTAAAAGTCCATTGTTAAATCAACAGATGCAGAGTGATGTTGACCTGCAGCAACAGCTACAGTTGCAACAGAATTTAAACGAGTTAAATCTTCAGCGACAGCTGCAGCAACAGGTGAATAACCGACAGAGTCAATTGCCACAACCTCCTTTTCCAAATTGTGGGGGAACTCAAAAATATAATTCTGGTGTGGGATTTCAAGGAGATGATCAGGTAATAAAATCCCAAAGGCAAAAGGTGCAAAATGCTTCACAACAGTTTTTGTTAACAGAAGGTCAGGAAAGTGATTCTGATGATTTCTACTGACGGTGCCCGAGAGAGGAGGAAGAGTGTGTTGTTGGAGTCACTCTTGAGGTTGACCAGTCTGGTCCATTTGTAAACGGGAAAGTTAATGATGTAGACATCACTTTTCTAGTGGACACTGGTGCTACCCGTTCTACTGTTAGATCAGTGGAAATTGAAAACCTACCTCTCTCTGGGGATACCATCCAAGTTGTCGGAATAAGCAATCAACAAATCAGAACTGATTTGACTGATCCAGTACCAGTTGAAATTGGAAATTTTAAAGATAAGCACAGATTCGTGGTTTGTAACAGTAGTCCAGTGAATCTATTGGGCAGGGATATATTGTGCAAGATGAATTGCAGAATATATTGTTCTCCTGAAGGAGTTGAATTACAAACAATGGAGGAAGATGGCTTGTACAGGATGACAATGATGCTAATGGAATCAGAGGAAACAAAATTGTTTCCTGCATTTGAAAAAGAGAATTTGCCAGAAGAGCTCAAGGAAACAGTGAAATCTGAAATTTGGGATTTGACTGGGAATGAGATGGGTCTGATGAAACATGTCGATCCAGTCAAAATTACACTGAAGCAAGGAATACAGTTTCCTAATATTCCTCAGTATAAGATGAAAGCAGAGACTATTGAAGGAGTTATACCTGTGATTGAAAAATTCATTAAACAAGGTGTCTTAAAAGAAATTGAGAGTAGCCCTTGTAATTCACCGATCATGGGAATTAAAAAATCGAATGGAACGTACAGGATTGTTCAAGATTTGAGATAAGTTAATCAGATTGTTGTTCCATGTTGTCCTGTGGTTCCAAACCCAGCAGTCATTTTGTATCAGATTCCACATGATGCTGAATGGTACACTGTCATTGATCTTTGCAATGCATTCTTTACTGTTCCTTTACATCCAGAGAGTCAGGAAATTTTCGCTTTTAGATTCCAGAGTAGGACCCTTGCATGGTGTAGAATCCCTCAAGGCTATACAGAGAGTCCTTCAATCTTTAATGAGCTGTTAAAAAGATCTTTGGAAGATTTAGATTTACCTGGCAGGTCTACATTGGTGCAGTATATCGACGACTTGTTGATTGCTGCTAAAACAAGAGAAAATTGTGTAACAGACACAATAATACTTTTGAATCATCTTGCAGATGAGGGACATAAAGTGTCTCCAGCAAAATTGCAGTTTTGCAAACAAGAAGTGAAATATCTTGGTCACAGAATTGCAAAGGGAAAAAGACATGTGACAGTTGAGAGAATAAAAATGATTCAAGCAATGCAACCACCAAGAACACAGAGACAGGTTAGGATGTTTTTGGGGATGGTTGGCTACTGTCGACAATGGATAAGTGGATTTTCGGTAATTCCGAAACCACTACAGAGACTGACAAAGTCTGATGTAAAAGATCCAATTATCCTCAATGAAGCTGAGATGGAATCTTTTGAGAACCTGAAAAAGAGTTTATGTCAAGCTCCTGCTTTGGGCATGCCAAATTATGAGAAAGATTTTGAACTGTATTGCAGTGTTAATCCAGAGACATGGGAATCTAAAGAAACCCATTGCATACCTCTCTGCAGTTCTTGATCCAATTGCAAAAGCCTTACCAGGTTGTTTGAAAGCAGTTGCAGCTACAAGTGTCAGTCTTGAGCAAAGTGAAGGAATCATAATGGGATTTCCTGTGAAAGTTTTTGTGCCTCATTCGGTTGAAATATTACTGACAAGAGGTAAAACTCAACATTTAACCAGCAGCAGATTGACTAAGTATGAGAAAATCATACTGGGAGCAGACAGGGGCGGCTGGTGACATTTGAAAGTGGTGAGGCGTAAACTAATTTGCATATTGCACCGCAGCGAGCGCAGCGAGCGAGCGCAGCGAGCGAGCCCGAACCACCTTGCATTCATCCATACATCATTCATGCATCCACCCATCCATCCATCCACCCACCCACCCATCCATCCACCAATTCTGCATCCATGCAGCATCCATCATTCATTCATGCATTCACCCATCCATCCTGCATCCATCATTCATTCATGCATCCACCCATCCATCCATCCACCCTGCATCCATCCATCATTCATTCATTCATGCATCCATCCATCCATCCATCCATCCACCCATCCCCCCATCATCCATCCTGCATCCATCCTGCCTCCATTCCTGCATCCATTCCTGCATCCATTCATGTGTCCACCCATCCATCCACCCATCCTGCATCCATCATTCATTCATGCACCCACCCATCCATCCACCCATCCATCCTGCATCCATCATTCATTCATCCACCCATCCACCCATCCAGCATCCATCCATCATTCATTCATGCATCCACCCACCCACCCACCCACCCAGCATCCATTCCTGCATCCATTCCTGCATCCATTCATGCATCCATTCATGCATCCATTCATGCATCCACCCATCCATCCACCCATCCATCCACCCATCCATCCTGCATCCACCCTGCATCCATCATTCATTCATGCACCCATCCATCCACCCTGCATCCATTCATCCATCATTCATTCATCCACCCATCCTGCATCCATCCTTCATTCATGCATCCACCCATCCATTCATCCACCCATCATTCACCCATCATTCACCCATCATTCATCCATCATCCATCCACCCACCCATTCCTGCATCCATCATTCATTCATGCACCCATCCATCCACCCTGCATCCATCCTGCATCCATCATTCATTCATGCATCCATCCACCCATCCATTCATCCACCCATCCATCCTGCATCCATCATTCATTCATGCACCCATCCATCCACCCTGCATCCATCCTGCATCCATCATTCATTCATCTACCCATCCACCCATCCTGCATCCATCATTCATTCATGCATCCACCCATCCATTCATCCACCCATCATTCATCCTGCATCCATTCATGCATCCACCCATCCTGCATCCATCATTCATGTATTTTTATGACCATATAACTTGCACACAGCTTGTCAGTGTTTAATACCAGTCTCGAACCTTGTACTCCAGCACCAATGATACATGATTAATATTAAATGTTTTTAAAAACATGTATTTATTCAACACCAATTTCACACCTTAGTCGGAACATCATTTTTATTTGTTTTTTAAAATATCTATTTATTTAACACCAAAGTAAGTCATGTATACATTTTTATGGTTCGATAAGAGGCTCGAACCTGGTTTCCAAGCACCAAAGTCGGCCGTGCTATCCGTCAGGGGTTATGTAACCGGGCTATGTAGTGACCAGCCAATCCTGCGCCAGGATTGGCTGGGGGGGCACCATGACTCCTCGCCCAGTCGCCCTGTGTAACCCCGGGGGCTGCGGCCCGCCCCCTGGTCCTCTCTCTAAGGGGGAATTCACAAGAAAACGATCTGCGCATGCGCGGGCATGTTTGTGCCCAAAAATACACTTGCGCAGCTGCAGCAGCCCGATCCTTCCCACCCCCTTGCGCACTCCGGGAAGGTCGGGTGTCTCCCGGTTTCCCGGCCGGCAGATAGCGCGATTTTTTAAAATAATTGTGTTTGGCTTCTAGTGACGACGTGGTGGGTCCATGGGGCATAGTGGGGCTTCGCCCCCACGCCCCAATGGACGCACCGCGCCTGGGAGCAGACAATGTTTCCATTTCGAGATGCTTGAATTTGAATCCTTCTACATTACTGCCTGATTCTGAAATTGTTGATGAAGATGAAATGGAACATGAGTGTTTGGATGTCATGGAATTTTGCACCAAACCAAGGCAGGACATTAAAGATGTACCTTTGCCTGAATCAGATGTAGTCTACTTTGTGGATGGCTCCTGTCTGAGGACAGAGGGAGGTGTTTTGAAAGCAGCATACTCAGTCTGTACAGTTGCAGATGTTGAAGAAGCATCATGTCTTGAAGGAATTCGTTCAGCACAGGTGGCTGAATTGATTGCTTTAATTCGTGCTTGTGAAATATCAAAGGACAAAAGAGTTACCATCATTACTGATAGTCAGTATGGGTACGGAGTTGTGCATGATTATGGACAGCTCTGGTCTCAGAGAGGTTATCTGACTTCAGCAGGGTCACCAATTAAGAATGCAGTTTTTATCAAAAGATTAATTGATGCCATACAGTTGCCAAAAGAGATCGCAATTGTAAAGTGTGCAGCACACATAAAAGGAGTGGATATCTCAAAGGGTAATGCCTATGCAGACGAGACAGCAAAATACTGTGCAAGAAAATGTTGTGCATACAATCGGGAAAAAAGTAAAGAATCTGATTCAAATTCATTAATGCTAACAACGGTTGTAGAGACATGGCAGGAAAAATGAAGCAGATGATGAGGAAAAAGATTTGTGGTTAAGAACAGATTGTAGACCACGTGATGAGGATGGAGTGTGGACCTACAAAGATGGCAGAATAGTCTTACCAAATTGTTTGATTGCTGATATGGCCAGATTGTTACCTCGGTCCTCGGATGCTTGTTTCCGTTCTGGGAAGGACATGGCTGTTGTAGTTCGGACTGGACTGTTCCCATGGGGCACAGGGTCAGCGCTGATTTGCATATCGCCATTGTCTAACCCAGGGTGGTGTGGAGTGGAAAAACGATGGATTTGGGCCCAGATCTTTGGACTGGGGTGAATGTGTGACATTGATCCACATTCTGTCCATCATTGTTGTGTTTGCAGTTACCGCTCTAAGTGTACTGGGGATGCTCAGACGTGAGTCCCAGGCACTCCACACCACTGGAATCAAGCTAGCCGGGCTGAAGAGAGGTGTTACCTCGAAACCGGGCCGGTCCTCGGATGCTTGTTTCCGTTCTGGGAAGGACATGGCTGTTGTAGTTCGGGCTGGACTGTTCCCATGGGGCACAGGGTCAGCGCTGATTTGCATATCGCCATTGTCTAACCCAGGGTGGTGTGGAGTGGAAAAATGATGGATTTGGGCCCAGATCTTTAGACTGGGGTGAATGTGTGACATTGATCCACATTCTGTCCATCATTTTTGTGTTTGCAGTTACTGCTCTAAGTGTACTGGGGATGCTCAGACGTGAGTCCCAGGCACTCCACACCACTGGAATCAAGCTAGCCGGGCTGAAGAGAGGTGTTACCTCGAAACCGGGCCGGTCCTCGGATGCTTGTTTCCGTTCTGGGAAGGACATGGCTGTTGTAGTTCGGACTGGACTGTTCCCATGGGGCACAGGGTCAGCGCTGATTTGCATATCGCCATTGTCTAACCCAGGGTGGTGTGGAGTGGAAAAACGATGGATTTGGGCCCAGATCTTTGGACTGGGGTGAATGTGTGACATTGATCCACATTCTGTCCATCATTGTTGTGTTTGCAGTTACCGCTCTACGTGTACTGGGGATGCTCAGACGTGAGTCCCAGGCACTCCACACCACTGGAATCAAGCTAGTCGGGCTGAAGAGAGGTGTTACCTCGAAACCGGGCCGGTCCTCGGATGCTTGTTTCCGTTCTGGGAAGGACATGGCTGTTGTAGTTCGGACTGGACTGTTCCCATGGGGCACAGGGTCAGCGCTGATTTGCATATCGCCATTGTCTAACCCAGGGTGGTGTGGAGTGGAAAAACGATGGATTTGGGCCCAGATCTTTGGACTGGGATGAATGTGTGACATTGATCCACATTCTGTCCATCATTGTTGTGTTTGCAGTTACCGCTCTAAGTGTACTGGGGATGCTCAGACGTGAGTCCCAGGCACTCCACACCACTGGAATCAAGCTAGCCGGGCTGAAGAGAGGTGTTACCTCGAAACCGGGCCGATCCTCGGATGCTTGTTTCCGTTCTGTGAAGGACATGGCTGTTGTAGTTCGGACTGGACTGTTCCCATGGGGCACAGGGTCAGCGCTGATTTGCATATCGCCATTGTCTAACCCAGGGTGGTGTGGAGTGGAAAAACGATGGATTTGGGCCCAGATCTTTGGACTGGGGTGAATGTGTGACATTGATCCACATTCTGTCCATCATTGTTGTGTTTGCAGATTGTATCATGGCCCAGCTCACCTTGGAAGAGATTCCATGGTCAGACTATTTCGAGAGACTTGGTTCAATACAAAATTTAGAACGATTGCAGAGTCTTTTTGTCAAAGGTGTTTATCATGCCAACAAATGAACCCAAACAGGAAATCAGTTGTAGGTACAGGGGTAATTGGTCGAGAGGGTGGTCCCTTTACAAGGTTGCAGATGGATTTCATTGAAATGCCTCTACACAATTGTTTGAAATACGTACTTGTGATTGTTTGTTTGTTTTCAAGATGGGTGGAAGCATTTCCTACACGACATTGTGATTCAGTTACAGTGGCAAAACTGCTACTCAGAGAAATCATCCCAAGGTACGGTTTTCCAGTCACTATTGAGAGTGATGGAGGAAGCCATTTTGATAATAAACTGATGAAGCTGATATGTGAGGCGTTAAGCATTGAGCAGAAAATACACTGTGCATACAGACCAGAGGCATCTGGGGTGGTTGAACAGATTAATGGGACTATTAAAAACAGGATTGGAAAAATGTGTCTGGAAACAGGAGTAAAGTGGACTGATGCTCTTCCACTTGTTTTAATGTCATTGAGAAGTACACCTGATAAAAAGACAGGTTTGAGTCCTCATGAAATACTGATGGGAAGAGTCATGAGACAAGCTTTTGTACCTGTGGGCAAATTGTTGAGCATAAATGACAGTGCTATTTTGGATTACTGTAAAAAGTTATCTGATATAGTGACTTCTGTGTCTAATCAGGTGGGAACTGAAGCACAATCAAATGAGAAAGTTCTGACACATGATTTGAGACCTGGTGATTGGGTCAGAACAAAAGTACATCGAAGAAGAAATTGTCTGGCTCCTAGGTGGCAGAAGCCTAGACAAATAATTCTGGTCACTACAAATGCAGTGAAATGCAGAGGATTGAAAAGGTGGATTCATCCTAGTCATACTATTCCAGTGCCTACTCCTGAGAGTTCTGATGTTGAAAGTGATACTACAGAAGATTCTGATTCTGAAGTAGAAGGTGAAACAAATCCAGATACTGAAGATCGACAGAGAGGTCGACATCTGGAACCTGTGCCTGTGAATGGAGAGTTGACAAGAAAAGATTTGGAAATTATTGAAACAGATTCTGAAGAAGAAGAGAATCTATTAAAAGGAAAAACAACTGAAGATTCAGTCAAGAAGATTAATGGAGTAAGTTCTATCGAGGACAGAGAAGCTGAATCAAAAGAAATTTCTGACCAGGAGAGTATCGAAAAGCAGAAGTCAAGCTCTGAAGTAAGGAACGGAAAACCAGAATCTGGGAAGTTGGAGGTAATTGAAGAGGAGGAGGAAGACGAATTACCGAGTACCAGTGATGGAAGACAAAGCATAGTTCCTGAAGGAGTGAAACTGCCGAATAGAGAAGTTCCTGAGTCAATCATTGAAGTTTCAGACTGTGATACTGAAGAAAGTGACGTGGATAGTGAAAGTAGAAGTCCAAAGAAAAGATCTTGGAAGTCAGAGACAAGTGCTTCAGAACCAAAGAGAAAATTCGTGAGGAAAACAGATTTTTGGCCTGGTGGAAGATTGAGAGTCAGGTTGATCAAAAAACCGAAAGAGCAGGTAGAAGAAATCAGTAGTCAAAAGGGTTCTGAAAAGGAAGTTGGAGTTGGGAGAAAAATTGAAGTAGTGACAAGAAAGGGAAAGAGGATTATAAAGCCAAATCAGAAATATAAATCTCCTGAGTGGACTTATCTAGTAATTCCACCTGTCATTGACATTTACGATAGTAGTCAAGAAGAAGAAATTGAAGAAATTAGTGACAATGATTGAAGTACAGAAATTTTAATTGGGATTTTTGGGTTTTTAACTTTTGGCGAAAGGCTGAAGAAATCTTGTTAGGTGACACAAGGTCGAAGAAAACTTGTTTAGTTGAGGAAAACTTACTTTGTGACATAAGGTCGAAGAAATACTGTTAGGGTCTTGAAAAAAATATATATATATATTTTAAAAGGGGGGTGTAAATAATTAATCATTTAATTTTTAAAATAGTTTTTTTTGTTTTCTTTTAAGGCAAAACTAACCAAAGATGCCTTACGTTATGGAACAGAGTACTTCAAGGTGTTCCATTTTTAAGAGATGCTGTAAGATGACTCTGGTGTGTCTGCTCATTTTAATTCTGCTCTGGTTAGTTTTAGCTGTGATCATTCCATTTGAAATTAACAAAGATTTTAACAAAGCCAACATGACAAGCAAAGCTTCAGTTAGTCAAAACAAACATAGTGCAACAGGCAAAGTTATTGATCATCAACCTAATATTCATCAGGACAAATCTATTAGTGATTTTTCAAGCAATACATTCACAAAGCTTTTGAGTGAATATGTCAAGGTAATGGATGCAAAAGATTGCTACGTCTGTGTTAAATTACCTGCTTCTGTTTCAGAGGGAGTGACATACAATATGCTTCCTCTTACATATGGTGTGACATGTAGTGTGTTAGCTAGCTTGTTCTATCAAACTGGACGCTTAGAATACTATTATTCAGATTTTGACGAAATTTTTGCAAATTTAAAAATTGAGGGTGCTTTGAATAAGCATAAGAAAGCTAAACAGATGAGGGAATTTTTCCTTGTTACTAATGAACTCACCTATGAGTATGCTTACAAGAACAATCTAACCTGTAAACTAAGTGCTGAAGGAAAGAAGTTTTTGAATCTAGTTGAAGAGAGGAGAGCAATCTACAAGAGAAATGAAATAGTCAAGCAGACTAAGTCTAGGTTCTGGCAGAAAGAGGATGAGAAGCTAAATGGCAAAATGCTTGATAATGTTGCAATTCACATAGACAAACCAGTTAGTGGTAAGCTTTGCATTAGAAGAGACAATACACTTTTTGATAACTACTTTGTGGGTGCAAGTAATTGTGAAGATACATATCAGATCATGGGAGGTTGGGGATTCAAAGGTGGAAAAGATCCAATTTTTCCTGGAATTTATTTTGTTTGTGGTGACAAGGCTTACTACAATCTCCCTGATCACTGGTATGGAACTTGTTATGTTGGGATTGTTTTTCCTAAAATGTTCCATGTTGACAGAGATTCGGAAGGACTGTTCAAAATCAACAATTATGTAAATAGGGTTAAAAGAGAAACTTTCACAGAGGTTTTGGGAGATATTTTTCAAGCAGTGATACCTTTTGTAGGTATAACCCTGAATGCAGGAAGAATCAGAAGATTGTCCACAATTGTTGACAGATTGTCAACAGATACAGCTGATGGTTTTCAATTAGTGAATGTTGAGGTCATTGCAATCAGATCCATGGTGATTCAAGATCGCCTTACTTTAGATATACTCTTAGGAAAAGAGGTAGGAGTCTGCGGCATTTTACATGTGCAACATTGTTGCACCTATATCCCTGACGAAAGTAAGAACATTGAGATGTACATTAAAAACATCACAGAGATGCATTCAGAGATAATTCCATTAGAAGAAGAAGATTTTACAGAAAGACTTTCAAAAAGATTCCAATCAATTAAAAATTGGTTCCATGACATTGGAAGTTCTCAAAAAGATTCCAATCAATTAAAAATTGGTTCCATGACATTGGAAGTTCAGTTCTTGGCAATATTTTGGCACCTTTGATTGTGATAATATTCATTTTTGTTCTGACAAAAATTGGTTGTTTGTTGCATAAGAGAAAGAAACAAATGAAGGAAAAGAGAAGAATTTATAAAATCAAAAAAGAAGAAGAAAGGGAGATTGAGTTACAAGAATTACACAGAGCACGTTATGACAATTGCAAGGATTTTGCAGAAACAAATTTCTAGAAATACTGACACAGATGAATTTGAATCATTTTCCAAGAAATCTAAATTTCCAAATTTTGGGTGGTGGTGTGGTGATTTGTTAATCACTAGATGAGGGAGTTGATGGAGCGAGATAGAAAATAGAAATCTGTTTAAACTCGTGAAGTCACACTTCCATAACATAAAATAATAATATTAATAATTTGTGATGTGTTATGCTAACACAACCTAGATTAAACTTTACACACGGGGACATTAACATGTGTGCTCATAAACGTGCATAATTGTTGCATCTTTTGTTCGTGCAAAAATAATACGATAATTTTGTTGTTTTCGTTTTGTAATTACTAACTGCAGCAGATTTAAAAGAGGCATGTGCTTATTTTGCTTTTCTTGTCTATGTGGTGTCATTTCTACTATTCTAGGTGCATATAAGGTTTAATGATTTCATGAAGACTGGTAAATATAAAATGCTGCTTTATTTGTTTGCTTCTTGCTAGGTAACATTAGACTAATTGGGAGGGTTAATCAATTAGTAGACGAAGGGTGGAAACAGAATAAATAATATTTCTTACATTAATACTTTTCTTGTGTTTGTTTTATACTAGAAAAATAAGTTGCCTGCTTTTGGGCCTAGTTTGCTCGAGTTTGCTAAAAGATGAATTTAATTTCTGCAAGGAGCACGAGATGTCCATTTTAAAAGTTTCCATCAAAATTACATTCACACACAATCCAAGCTACACAGAGACTGGTACAGCGGGGGCATCGCGCTACCGAATTTAAAACTGTATTACTGGGCTGCCCAATTGAAACCCATTAATCAGTGGATACACGCACCGCAGGCCGAGCCCGCATTTCATTCGGACAGGGAGCAGTTGGGCGCTGATAGTCTGTTGGGTCCACTGTATGATCGGCGCAAGTTGCGCACCCTGCTCGGCCCCACCAAGTTAACGGTACAGATATGGCACGCAGCCACGGCAGCTCTGGGCTGGAAGGGGAGAATCACGAGGATGACTCCGCTGTGGGACTCTCGCGCACTGGGCAACCTGAAGAACACCAAGGGGTTCGCACAATGGGACACAATAGGCATTTCCGTGGTGGGTGACCTGTGGGAAGGGAGTGCAGTGATCCCCTTTGCCCGACTAAGAGAACTCTATGAGCTCAACGACAGGGAACTCTACAGATACATTCAGATCCGTCACGCATTGCTTGCAGCCATTCCAGCAGATACGCTACTCCCAGAGTCCTCACCCCTGGAGGATCGCCTACTCACGGATTACATGTTAGAGCGGGCGACATCCCTCATCTACCGCAAATTACTTAACAACAGCCCCGAACCCACAGCACACCTGAAAGAGAAATGGGAGGGGGAGGTTAACGACATGGATGAACACGAATGGAACGCAGCACTTGGGTCCCCTAAAGAAGTAGGCATCTCGGCACGCATGAGATTAGTGCAATTCAAGATCCTGCACAGGGTCTATTACACACGGACAATGTTACATCACATACACAGGGCGCCTCATCCCTATTGTCTGCGTGGATGTGGGGAGGAAGGCACATTCTTCCATACTATATGGGACTGCCCCAGGATTCAGGCATACTGGGCACAAGTACTCCGCACAATTTCTCAGGCATTAGAACACTCCATACTACCTGACCCGAGGAGATGTTTGCTAAATATATGGGAATCTACTGACTTGACCCGATACGAGCAACTTTGGGTCATGGCGGGGCTTATGGTAGCGAAACGTGACATAGCACAACGCTGGGGGTCAGCAGAACTACCGACTAAATCCCAGTGGTGCTTGAACATGGATCGGGTGATGTTGACCGAGCGGGCAGTATACATCAACCGTGCCTGCCCCGGGAAATGGAATAAGATATGGCTGAAATGGAATGAGTACAGGGGGGGCATCTGCGAACCCTTGCGAGAGGAGGCTCTGGATGTCTCCGACGATGAAGGGGAAGGGGGCTAAACCTGGGTGGGAGGGGGGAGTGACGTGTGAGCCTGGGCTGCAGCGGAGGGTGGCCTCATAAAGTGTAGACTGGTGAGCGAAGGAGGTAGGGACGGGCGGGGCGGGTGGAGGCATACGCGCGCTGTCTAGGGCTGGCAGATTCCCGTACATCAGAAAGGCACGAAAAACTTGAAATGCTTTGATTCATGTCAGACCACAATGTCATTCCTAACTGTTCTTGTTACGAGTTTGTTATTTTTCACAAAAAAGGAACTACAGAAAAAAGAAAACTCCATCAAAACCTCAATTCCTGCATTGAATAATTGCTTAAACGGCACTTTTATTGTTTCAGTACACTCAGTCACAAATTCCTTGTCACTGTGATATTGCTAACCTTTTTGCTGAAAGTCTGTGTACTCAACGATCCTTGGATAGCGGCCGGCCCACAGGGTTGTAGGCATTCCGCTGTGTTATATGCAAAGTGCAATAAAGGTTTTGGAAAAAAAAAAAAAAAAAAAAAAATTACATTCACTGAACAATGAAGAAGCGTTGTCATTATTTTTGTCGGACGTGGCCAAGGTCAGAAACCGGTAGAAAGAACATTTGATAACTTGGCATCCGAGGAAGTGTAATGAAGCCAGTGAGAACTCTTGCTCAAATTTGTTGCAAATCAAGGAAGCTTTGGAACACGTACAAGAAAGACAATGGTCCCAAAGAATATGACCGAATGGACCAATGAGACATCGACTTTTGCAGAAAATGTTCCTTTACTTAGATTAGCTAGCATAGAAAGGTATAAAAAACCCATGCCCTAGGGATGGGCTGGCTGCTGCTTTTCAACTTTCAGATGAGGGTGTCGTGCTGTCGGACTTTGCGTGGAGCACGTAAGAATCCTTAAAGAACTTTACTTTATTTTCATTTATTTAGCTTAGTTAGGGACTTAGGATTTTTAGAAATGCTAAACTTATAATTCCTTGCTTAAAACTGTATTTTTCTTATATTTTTCAAACATGCTTGATATGATTCTAATAAAATTTGCATTTATAAAATTATATTCCTAATAATTTAAAATTAGTTAATAAAATCTTACTCTTGAAAACAAGCTGGTCTTGGTTATTCAGAAGTACAGGTTACTATTAGCTAGATGTCATTGCCATGGTGGTCATTTAAATAGTTAGGATTTGTTCAAATGATGTCATCGTTTACCGCGGATGTATATAATTGTATATAATTTGTAAATAAGTTGTATAGGTTTAATTTGGCCACCTGATTCAGTAGGTCAAAATATGTCATGTTTGGTTAATGGGTCCATTAGTTAAAGTAGTATTTTATGAAGTAGGTTATAGAGTTAGGTAGCATTGCTTATGGCATATTTCCTATAGGCCGCTGGATCAGGGCCAGAGAGGATACATAAATATTAAAAAGCGTAGGGCTCAATGATGGCATCTGTCTCTATTCTCAAGCCTTCTGATAAGCATTTATCATCTGAAAACGGCTCAAAGACAGCCTGCTAGCTACTAGTAGCTCGTCATCCACCTGTTGGAGACCCCTGCTTTAGCAGGTCATGGAAGTTTGAGGTGACTTGCAAATCCCTTTTACCGTACAACAAAAGACTTTTTATTCCTTATAAAGCATGACCACACCATCACTCTTACCACAAACTGCTAATTACTTGGTGTCTTGCTCCTTCATATGAAAGCGATAGTATTGTTGCAGACATGAAGTATAAAAGAGGAATCTACAGTGCAATTTTAAACTTGCTATTAAGCAGTTAGTAATTTGTTGCAAAAACATATCAAAATAGTTTACTTGAAATCAGGTTAAAGAAATGACGTAATCTGAATAAGCATCAAGTAATATGCAGAGAGATCATTTCTTCTCTCTAATAAAAGATGTCCAAAACCATGTTGCCACACAACTATCATTTATGCTACATATCTTGCTAACACTGCAACTGTAATTCTACGTGACCGCCTTTCACCTTGGCTGCTGCCTCTGCAGCAGGCATTATGACGTCACAATTTAACTGTAAAAAAGTTACTACACTTGAGCTGTTACATAATTTCCTTATTGCACATGACTTCAGACATCACAACTCAATTGTAGTAAGGAAATTAAAGACAGCTTTTTATACTGGGAATGCAGGCTTAAATGTATAACAAAAAGATAAAGCAAATTAGTACCCCCGATACGCAACCTGATTAAGAAAATATGAGACACATCTTTATATTTTAATATCACAGCGCTCAGGAAAAAGCTTGCTGACTGAGAAAAGCACAATTTCTCAAAATTGAATAACAGATAACACAAACTCATATTTTGCAGCTTTATTTAAAACGATATTAAGATTTTCCTCGCAGGGCACATGTCTTGCATTCACAATATCAACCAAAACTAGGAGGAAGCCCGGTTCTGCCTTTGGTTGGTGAAAACCCTACACAGGCTCTGACCGCCAAACGTCTTGTCTGCATGTTGCTGTGTAGCGTTATATTATGAGCCACAAGACTCCGCGTAGTTGTGACATACTTCTCTGCTATTGTTTTTGTGATCAACATTGCTTCAGCTGTGGCTTTATGTTTCAAACTGGCACAGTTAGGCTGCTACAAAAACATTCTTATGTAGTTCAATCATGACTCTAACATGTCACATGTATTTGTAAAGCACACGTTCACCCAGAGGTATCTTGGCGCTGAATAACATGGTTTTTGTTACCCAACTCAACGGTACTCATTTTATCGACCTCAGATGGATGAAAGGCTGAGTGAACCCCCCGGGATTTGAATCTGTGACCATGAGGTCGAACAGAGGCTCCAGTAGTGGATGCATTAGTCCACTGAGCCACCAGATCTGGGATCAGAGCCTGGGTACTGTTGATAATTGGGAGGCATTTGATCTATTCCTCAGGTCCAAACAGGAGCATCATGAATTGATAAGACAAATGAAGACCTGCCTCGTAGGTAAGATTCTGAAGTGGCCCTGCAAGAGGTTTTTTTTCTGAATCATTAGTATCCAAACACCATTTCGACAAAGAATGTGCTCACTATAAAAACACATCTGACTATTGTATCTAGGAAACTGTGCATTCAACAGGACAACAAGAGCACATTAATACAAAAAACCCTTTTGGGCGCCTGCACACTATCAAGATAGTCTGTTTTTTCTCAGTAACACAGTACAGTTGGTTGGTCAATAACCCCTGAAATGTTAACAATCGAATTACTTTAGAAAGCCAATGTCAGTGACCAGCACCCACACTCAGGGGCTGCCGGTTTTTTATGGGCAATGGGGCTATGCCCCTTCCATTTTCTAAAGCATAATCATTGTCTGTAAGGTGGAGCAAAGACTGTCAGGCGGAGCATAAACGGCCCGATGCTTTACTTGCGTAGGCATCTGGCAGTCTAAACCATTCTTTGCCAGGCAGAAGATTTCACAGCAATGAGAGCAGAGACCTAATCAGCCTGGCGAATCCCTGTCAGGTCCTCCCCCTAATGACGAGGGAGAGCCTCACCAATACAGTTTGCCCTTGTGCATCAGGTTTAATCCCTGAAGTGCCGAGAGCGGACTATCAACGACGTCTCGTCACAGAGTCAGCAACCTTCACTGACCCAACCTCACTCCTTGAGGAGATAGAGGAGGTCTCTCTCTCTTTGGCTGATCCATGGCCAGGTTAGCCAATGAGGGGAGGTGGCAGGATCCTATGGTCCTCCATTCCCTCCCCAAACGGTCCAGCTCCTTCTGGTGCTTTCCACACCTCCCCAAGCCCCCCCCCCCCCCCCAGCGGTCCTGCTGTCACTGCAGCGGCCTGGTAAGAATTTTTTTTATTTTTATGTTTGGATGCATGTAAATATGTATTCATTGCTCCACGTGTGGATGGGTGTGTGCTTGTGAATGGTGGGTCTGAGTATGCACGCTCGTAAATGGATATGTGAGAGTGTGCTTGAGGATGGGTGGGTGGTTGTGAATATGTGTGTTGTGCTTGCGAGTGGATGCCTGGAATTAAGTGTGCGTGTGTATGCCCACTCCACTATTGGTAGGAATTATGAGCAGATGCTGCTCCCACTCTGTTTCAGCACTACTGTCCGCAGATGATAGTATAGCCTTTTATGTAACGAGGACTTATAACCATTAAAACATACATACAGTGCAACATGCACACAACAATATTTTGAAAAACACAATAAAGAGTATTACTTGTTTGAAATCTACCTGAATAAAACTGAATTCCCTCCAGTTTAAAGCACTGCTCACTGAAGGGATGGAGGTTATTGCTAGCAGAGAAAGCAACCCAAGGCTCATGATTCCAAAGGAAATATACATTTCAATTCTCCATACTTCTTCTTCATTCCAGGAATTTTCAATATTTGCATGAACCTAGTGAGGAGAAAGCCACATAAAGAAACCATATTAAAGACTACATATGTAGTACATCTAAAGCAAAATTTCAAAAGCACACTTTCAGCATAAAACGTTTTGGGACTCCTTGTTCAAAGTTTTTTTAGACAAATATCAAATTAACAGATTCCTATAACTTGTGTTGTTATTTTACAGATCTTTCTTCCAATACTGCTACTAGACCTACATGAGATGATGTAGCAGCCTCAGTCAAACCTTGTACAGAATGAAAAAAATGCTTCGTTTGGTTCCATAAAATATTTTTTTAAACAAAGAAAATATGCTCAATTCTGTGCCAAGCAAGCATCCCTGGAAGATACGCTTCGTAACTCAAACTAAATAAAATTCGGAAGCTACGTTTAAAGAATAAGATTTCTTAAAAAGTCATAATACAGATTTGTAGCAGCCGTGGAAATTACATATTTACAAACCGGAAGAAAATAACGCAATGTGTTACACTTGTTTGTAAACATAGCAGACGTTACAGAACTGCAGTGATCAATTTATATTCACAAACTGTTAGTGTGCAGCAGTGCTCAAATTATATTCACAAAGTGTTAGTGTGCAGCAGGTTGTAATAAATTGATCGATATATTGATTATATGTTTATGATGAAAAAGCTCTAGAAATAGAACTTGGAAATCATGAATTGCAGGCTATTGTAGTGATATGTTCCACAGATCTGTTATTCTAGTCACACATATAAAGAGCAGAACAGACTACGCCTAGTTTTCCACAGGACTTCTCTTACATCTATTGCAACAAACAGCATATTTGATGTTAGCGGGATTAAACATTAATTCCCATAACCTGATACATTTAAGCCGTGCACAATTTTCCTGGATATAGCAAACTTCACCCCAACACCTGCCCTAAAGACCTATTTACTAATGTACGACTTTGCTGCCAACATTCCAACAAATACAACACTTCAACGCAACATCAAACATAAAAGGAAGATACATGGGGCCTATTCCTGCCCACTTAAGGTTTGTATAATTGTGTCCAGCAGTCGTTCCTGTACATTTCAGCAAAAGAATGAATTCACTTGACAAACCTCCCCAACACTGGCAAAAAAAGATCCTAAAATGGACAAATCCCATTTTTGGAAAAAGTACAGAGATTTGTCAAATAAGGACTGGAGTTAAGTCATTAACAAGGGTTTCCCTATGCATGTGTCACCAATCCATCACTGTCGTCTGGGATATCACCAACGTCATTTGTAATGTCATCCGTGACATCATGGGCCCGATTTACAAACTCACTAAGGTAGTAAGGTTACATTAACAGCCATAAATGACTCCATGTTTTTCTGCACGTAAAATTATGGATTACTAAAACCCCCCATGTAAGAGGGGGAAAGTGGGAAAAACAGGGCATGGTTTACCATGACAATTTGTAAATACCTCAAAGCTCATGAGTTTGTACGCATTCATCAACTTCTCTCTGATTCATTCCCACGCACATCGAATACATTTGTACCCAAGTTAAGGTCAGGTATAACTCCCCTTTCAGGTTAGAAAGTGTAATGATTACCCCGAAATATGGTGGGGGTAAATGGGAAGGGGTCTCTCCCTATGGAAAAATGTTTTCACATAGAGAAAAACGAAACCATAAACGAGCACTGGCAAAGCCGGTAGGTAATACTTATGGGAGAGCTTTTGGCTATGTCAATTTCTTTTAGCCATGTTGTGTGCAGCATGGCTGGCAGGAAAAAAAGCATGACGTTTCCACGAGGGGCTGTGATCTGGTTTCTTAGTATGGGAAAGTGCTCCGCCATCACAAAAAAAATAATGTTTAACATGTCAGAGCTGAGGTTCTCCGTTTTGTCTTGGCATGAAGACAGCGACAAAAGGTCATGTAGAGCAGGGAGTACAGTGCAGTTTGCATCTTTGTAGCATCATCAAACTGGTTGACGTGACTTTTGGGCACTTTTTTTCTGGGCTGGATAAGAGGTGGCAAGAAATACAAGCATTTACAATGCAATGGTCTCGGCATTGTTAAAGTTAGAGCTATTGGCAATTGCTCATGACATTATTTTTATTTATGTTTTTGTCTTTGAAACATATAAATAAATGGCATTGTCATTTACAATGCCAATAGCTTAATCTCTGGCAAATGCGAGACCTATTGCATTTGCACCCACACAAATTAACAGCTTCAAAACGAATCACATAGAAAACACATCACACACATATCACACACACACACATATCACACAAACACATATCACACACACACGCCCATATCACACACACACACACCCATACCACACACACACACACACACATATCACACACACACACACACACACACACACACACATATACACACATACACACATACATATCACACACACACACACACACACTCTCTCTCTCTTTCCTAAAGTTTTGTAAACACAAAGCTTTGGTCATGAAAGATTGTCCTCTCCAGAGACGAATTAAGGAAACAGAAAGAAAACAAACGTGGAGATGGTGGAAGATAAGGCAGAGGACGCAGCCAGTGAAGACGCAAGCCATGGAAAGCATGCATTAAACTGCCAGACTGGGGTGGATAACAGAGACCGAGGCGAGAACAGAGCTGTGACATTTGCTCGCTCGCCCGCCCTGTAAACAAGCCTTCTACACACTGCCTGATATTTCCATCTCCATTGATTGCAATGAAATGACCCCCAAAAACACTCGCTCTCACCCTGCTTCAGAAGAATAGCAATTCAAACCGGCTATTATACCCAAACAGTTTTCTTTCGAAATATCGATGTCTCCACTTGTGCAGCTGGGAAAGGGGGATGAACCTAGTTTTGATTTTCAAGTGAAAATAAACACACTCAAAAAACAAGCATTGGAAATGCAATAGGTCTCGCATTAGGAAAGTTTGCGCGATTGGTATTGTAAATGACACTTTTTTTATTTATGTGTTGGTTTTGAAAATAGCAAAATTAATAGCTTTGTCAGTTACAATGTCAATAGTTTTAACTTTCGCAAATGTGACACCTATAGCATTTGTAATGCAATGTGTGTTGTATTTACGTGACTTAGATGTATTGATATTACAAATACCAATGGCTTTTAATTTTGTAAATAATGTGGTGGTGGATGCGGTGGTGGTGCATGTGGTGGATGTGGTGGATGTGGCGGTGGATGTCATGGTGGATGTGGAGGTGATGGTGGATGTGATGGTGGATGTGGTGGTGGATGTGGTGGTGATGGTGGATGTGGTGGTGGATGTGGTGGTGGATGCGGTGGATGTGGTGGTGGTGGATGCAGTGGATGTGGTGGTGGTGGATGCGGTGGTGGTGGTGGATGCGGTGGTGGTGGTGGATGGGGTGGTGGTGGGTGTGGTGGATGTGGTGGTAGTGGGTGTGGTGGATGTGGTGGTGGTGGGTGTGGTGGATGTGGCGGTGGATGTGGCGGTGGATGTGGCGGTGGATGTGGCGGTGGATGTGGCGGTGGATGCGGTGGTGGATGTGGTGGTGGATGCAGTGGTGGTGCATGTGGTGGTGGTGGTGGTGGTGGTGGATGTGGTGGTGGAAGATGTGGTGGATGTGGTGGATGTGGTGGTGGTGGATGCAGTGGATGTGGTGGTGGTGGGTGTGGTGGATGTGGTGGTGGATGCGGTGGTGGTGCATGTGGTGGATGTGGTGGTGGTGGATGTGGTGGTGGATGTGGCGTTGGATGTCATGGTGGATGTGGAGGTGATGGTGGATGTGGTGGTGGATGTGGTGGTGGATGCGGTGGATGTGGTGGTGGTGGATGCGGTGGATGTGGTGGTGGTGGATGCGGTGGATGTGGTGGTGGTGGATGCGGTGGTGGTGGAAGTGGTGGTGGATGTGTTGGATGTGGTGGTGGATGTGGTGGATGTGGTGGTGGTGGATGTGGTGGATGAGGTGGTGGTGGATGCAGTGGATGTGGTGGTGGATGTGGTGGTGGGTGTGGTGGATGTGGTGGTGGATGCGGTGGTGGTGCATGTGGTGGATGTGGTGGTGGTGGATGTGGTGGTGGTGGATGTGGTGGTGGTGGTGGTGGTGGATGTGGTGGTGGTGGATGTGGTGGTGGTGGTGGTGGTGGATGTGGTGGTGGATGTGGTGGTGGATGTGGTGGTGGATGCGGTGGTGGATGCGGTGGTGGATGTGGTGGTGGATGCGGTGGTGGATGTGGAGGTGATGGTGGATGTGGTGGTGGATGTGGTGGTGGATGTCATGGTGGATGTGGAGGTGATGGTGGATGTGGTGGTGGATGTGGTGGTGGTGGTGGATGCCGTGGATGTGGTGGTGGATGCCGTGGATGTGGTGATGGTGGATACGGTGGTGGTGGTGGATGCGGTGGTGGTGGTGGATGCGGTGGTGGTGGTGGCTGGGGTGGTGGATGTAGTGGTGGTGGGTGTGGTGGATGTGGTGGTGGTGGATGTGGCGGTGGATGTGGCGGTGGATGTGGTGGTGGATGTGGCGGTGGATGTGGCGGTGGATGTGGCGGTGGATGTGGCGGTGGATGTGGTGGTGGATGTGGAGATAGCGCATACTTATGGCATGACTAAAAAAAAAGCAAGCTGGTTCTGAGACGCTGCGGGCTCTTAACGACAGATGAAATCAGCAGCATTCCTGGATTTCTTAAAGTTTGTCAGAGGGGAGGGGGGCCGTGGGCTTTGCAGCACTCATGAGGCGGTTTTATACATTTTGGTTATCCATTCGTTGTGGGCAAGAGATGGGGAGATTACCAGTGACGGAGGGCAGGGCGCAGACCTTTGCAGCTGTGAGCGCATTCAATTAATGAAAAAAAAAAAGAAGACACGGCCGGCCGGCCGTGAAAAAGCCTTTGATGCAGCAGGGGGTAATTAGGGGAGGAGAATGGCTGGGCTGAGGCAGAGCGCAAAGCCTTTGATGCAGCAGGGGGCGGAGCAGGAAGAGCTGCTGGCGGCACCAAGCTGACGATTTGATGCTGAGCACGCGCATTTTAACTAATTGCGCTTGCGCATTGAGTTAAAAGTACACATGCACTGCATCAAATCGCCAGTCTAGGTAAGCTCTGTTTAAGCCCCTATAGTCTCGCTCTGCTCAATGCGCATGCGCATTGACAGGCGAGACCTAACAATGCTTATCTCCCGGGTGGACCAGGTTAACCATTTTAAGAGTATTGTAGCGGGGTGGCCACAAGTGCGCTTTCGCCCGTTATTGCAGGTAACTCTGTAAGCCATCTGGTGGTGTCTAATTATGCCTCACTGGGGCGTTAAATCGCTTGTTATTTCATTATAGCTGTGTGAAGAAAAAAAAGGTTGTACGGAAAGCAGTAAAGAAAAAAACAGAAACTTGCTCACATTGATTTAAAAACCGATGGAAGGAGAAGGGAATTTTTTAATTCTAGAAAAATGAATGGTAGAATATTCCGCAGTGGGTGGTTACGCAGTGGGCCCGCACGCACGCGTGATACCATTGCGTCAGGCCGGTGAACAACATGTCAGAATATTTTACTCTTAAACGTGACTATACCATTACATATCTAAACCGTAGCCTCGTGCGACTGACGCGAGCAGTCAATAGTTACAAAACATATGTCTGAGAGAATAACAGGAATGCATGAAGGCTGAGCTGCAAAAATAAACAAAGATTTGTGATGAGGGACAATGACATGAATGAAATAGCTAATCACACAATGGAGTGCCGAGCTCAGAAAACGTTGATTAAAGCCTGGTGGAAATTCCAGTTGCAACTGGTTACTACTGGCACCGGTTGCAGATGATTAGTTTTACACATTGAACCACATGCATGTCCGCCAGGAGGACACTCTGGAGAGGCTACACGTCGCTGGGTTTGCCTTTGTTCTTACACTCAGATTGAACAGATGCTTTTGCACAATCCCTTCTTTCATGCACAATCCCTTCTTTCATAACTTCTTAAGGAAACCCACACAATACGGTTTATTAAAGGCTTCTTTTAGAGGGGAAAACGTAAAATGTGGCTTGCAGTTCCAATGTTTACAATTGGAGGGGTAAAGTTTCAGAATGGACTGCGGGCGCCGAAGAGCTGAATAGCCCAATTACAGCCACGCGAAAAGGGGACATTATTGTTTTAAAATCGACTGCCTGTTCGCTCTTTCACTTTCTTGGTACTCCAAAATGTGGGTTTGTTGGTTAGTGCCTGGAGAGAGGCTTCTATCTTGTGTAAGCTAGGAAAGGGGAACAGCGCCTGGACCGTTCCCCGAAGCCCTCTTGTAAAGCCCGCCCCGTCTCCCTTCGTGGTTCTGGCCGTAAATTGTTGTGTGATGTTTGTTGATGGTTCTTGTATGAGAGATGAAAAAGGTGTTCTTCGTGCTTCGTATGTTGTATGTACAGTGGCCATGGTTCTTAAAGCAACCTGTCTAGAGGGATAAATTCAGCCCAAATTTCGAAGTTGGTCGCTTTGACCAGGGTCTGCATAATTGACAAAAATCTACGAATAATCATATTTACGTATAGTCAATATGGTTTTGGGGTGGTGCATGACTTTGGTCAATTGTGGATGCAACGTGGATTCCTGACTTCTTCGGGATCACCGGTTCGGAATAGTAAAGATTTAAAAGACTTGTTGAATGCACTACAATTGCCCAAAGAGATTGCAGTGGTTAAATGTCCGGCACACAGATCAGGAAATGATTATGTGACTAGTGGAAACAGATACGCTGACCAAGTGGCTAGTTTCTGTGCACAAAATTCAGTCTCGATTAATAAAGGAACAGAAAAAAAGAATACAGATTGTCACTTGATGTTCTCCACTATTGAAAGGTCGGATGAAATTATTCAGGTGCAGGAAGAAGCCAGTGATGAGGAAAAAGAATTTTGGATTAAATCTGGCTTTAAAAAGAGATCAGATGATAAAATATGGGTGTATACAGATGACAGTAGTGATGTCAGATTGTCTACTGTCACAGATGGCCAGAGTGTACAATGGAATTACACATGTGGGAAGAGATGCCATGATCAGAGTCTTTAAGCAGTCATGGTATAACTTAAAGCTTAGGGTTATTGCAGAGAGTCCGTGCCAAAGGTGCGTCAGCAGCAAAATCAAGGCAGAAAACAATTGTTAGTTGGGGTTGAATTGGAAAAGCAGCTTGACCTTTTACCAGGTTATTGGCAGACTTCATCGAGCTCCCTCCTTGTAATAGACTAAAATATGTGTTGGTTGTTGTTTGTCTGTTCTCTCGTTGGGTAGAAGCTTATTCGACAAGAAGAAGTGATAGTCTAACAGTTGCTAAATTGGTTTTGAGAGAAATAATACCTATATTTGGATTTCCAGTCTCTTTAGAAACAGATAAAGGTAATCATTTTAATAAGGAAATAATTTGGATGATTTGCTCAGCATTACAAATTGAGCAAAAGCTGCATTGTGTCTATCGAAAAGAAGCGTCGGGCGTGGTCGAGCAGATTAACAGTACAATTAAGTCCAGACTGTCAAAAGTGTGTGCATCGACAACACTGAATTTGCCAGATGCTTTACCCTTGGTGTTAATGAGTTTGAGAAGCATTCCTGATAAAAAGACTGGATTATCCCCTCACGAAATTATTATGGGAAGAGCATTGATACCAACAGATGAATATTACTGATGATCTAGTGCTTGATTATTGCAAGGGATTGGCTGATGTGGTGCATTCTGTGTCTCATCAGGTGGATAAATTTCAACCACAACACAACAGGAGCAAGCACATGATTTAAGTCTAGGTGAGTGGATCCTGGTGAAGAAACATGTGAGATCGCCGTGTTTGGAACCTAGATGGCACGACCCTTACCAAATCATATTGGTAATGAGGACAGCAGTGAAGTGTGGTGGCTTGCCGGATTGGATACACGCAAGTCATACAAGAAGAGTCCCAAGTCCACTTGAAAGACAAAAAGAACAGCAACTGGAGAGATGAGAAGAGCCAGAAGCTGAAGAACCTGAAGCTACAGAATCTGAAGATACAGATTCCAAAAGTGTTGAACATGTGCTAGAACAGCAGAAAAGTCGAATAAAGTAGACACCAGCTACTGGGTCTCATAAGATTGCTGTTGAGAGTGGCAATGGAGAAGTGTTGAGTGAAAACAAAGAGCAAGTGCAACAGAGAAAAGGTCTCAATAAAAGAACTTGCGAACTTGACACTGAGGCTGAAGAAACAGTTCAAGGAAAGAAAGCAAGACAAGGTGATGTGTGGCCAGAGGGAGTGAAAAGACTGAAATATACTCTGAAATAAAAGATAACCTGATACGATAATTGAAGTTCCTGATCAGATTGAGCAAAGTGAGTCTGAAGAAGAGTCAGTTCATAAAACGAAGAGAGTAAGAGTTCCAAACAAGAAATACACAGCTCCAGAATGGACATATGTAGTGTTGGAAGAAATTGAAAACACAGATCGGATCAAAGAAGACACGTTGGTACATAGCAAAGTGAAGGAGACGGTTTTGAACGACCTCAAAGATCTGTATAAAATAGGGTGAAAAACAAAAATTCATTGAAAGAATTACAGAAAATCAAATTAGAAAAATCTGTAGAAGAAAAGGATATTAAGAGAAAAAAGAAAAAGAAGGGGTAAAGAAGAAAGCCATAAAGTGTGAGGATACACTACTTTTGATAGATTTTTAAATTTTGGATAGATTTTTAAATTTTTATAGATTAGATTTTTGAGTTAGATTTTTGAGGTTTTCTTAGTTTTTTAAAGAATGGACAAATATTTTGTGAGAAATGGCAAATACAGCAGAGACTGGACATCAAAATCGTAGTTTTAAACGTAGATGTATTAAATGCTTGCCTAATGTTGGTGTGGTTAACATTAATTGTTATTGTGCTTGTCTTAAAGTTAACTAATCACAAGAATAACACAAATACTAATGGTGTAATGAGTGATAAAGACTCACATATTACATTAGAGAAGATGAAAGATGATAGCATCTCATTGAATGTTTGTACGAAATTACTTTATGAGTATGTGGATATAATGGATGCAAGAGATTGTTATGCGTGTATGCAATTACCATCGTCTGTCTCAGAGGGGGTGACCTATCATCACCTACCTTTAACATATGGTGTGTCCTGTAGTGTATTAACAAGCCTCTTCTACGAGAAGGGTAGTCTCCAATACTATTACTCTAACATAGATGTAGTGTTATCAGAAATTCCTATTAGAAAGAATATGAATTGAATAAATAGTGCAAAAAATGCAGAATACATGGGACAATGTTTTCATTCTACACAAACAACAGATACAGTATATGCACATAGACATAATTTAAAGAAATAGAATTCATTAACATGGTTGAGGATAGAAGACGAGAGATTCAAAGAAAAGCTGGTGAGCAAAAGTCTCATGTACCTCCATGGGTTTTCAGAGAAGGAGATTACAAGAAAGGCGAGACTTATGCTGCCATGACCCTAGACTGGTATCATAAAGGGAAGCTTTGCTTGCTTAGACAAAAGATTGATTATAATAATTATTTCATTGGTTCTAGTGAATGTGACCATACCTTTCTAATTAAGGGAGGATGGGGAATTAAAGGGGGAACTGATCCTGTTTTTCCAGGAATTTATTATGTGTGTGGTAAGAATGCCTACTATAGGTCGCCTGCAAATTGGTATGGGTGTTGTTATTTAGCCATTGGATTTCCGAAAATTTATCACATGGATAAGAACAATAGAATCAATGAAGTAAAGAATGGATTAATACCCAATAAGAGAGCAAGTTTTTCAGAAATAATTGGGGATGTTTTTGGAGCATTGATACCTTCAGTTGGAGTTATTCTGAATTCATTCAAACTTTAAAAATCGTCCCCAGTGGTTGATCGTTTATCAACAGACACTGCGGTGGGTTCTTAATGGTGGATACTGAAATGGTTGCGATTAGATCTATGATTTTACAAAATCGTCTTGCCCTTGATGTATTATTGGCTAAAGAGGGTGGAGTCTGCAATATGTTGAAAATACAACAATGTTGCACTTATATCCCAATTTGTAGCAATTATAGCAATTGGCAATTCCCTACATTAGGGAATCGCAAATTACCACCAACTTCATGTATAAAATTGTTTATGTCCACACGTATTAATTATCGCAAACCATAGATTGATTAAGAACTCTATTACTGTCCTAAATTATTCCTTACTGTTAGGACGTTTTGATGTCAGATTGTTTCAGAGGGTATATCACTTGAGTGAAGAACATAGGTGAAGGCTTTATTCAGAAACTTCATTTTTCATGTATTCACAATGAATAAACATGGTGGCAAATTGTGTAAAAGTATTTGTTTTTAGTAAAAAAATAAATTATGTAATAAGAATGCACACTGCTCCGCTGAATATATTAATTTTTACAAAACCTATCATGTAATGCCCCAGTCTTAGTAGAATCTACAGAAAGTGTTTTTACAGTGTGCATTAGTTATTTTTTAAAGCGGTGGATGCAATATTTGCCCTGAATTGTAGTGGGTGTGTGTGTGTGTGTGTGGGAGGAGGGGGTGTTGTAAATGTGTATGAAACTTATATAGCGCAGGACTTACCCTGGGGCATCTCCGCGCTTGCTTAGGGAACCCGTCCTGGTATTCCCCTGTGAGAAACCCCGGCAGGGTATCCACAAGGTGAAAGCCAGGCATCCCGCCACGAGGGGCCGATGTGGAGATTAAGCAAGCTATTGCCCAGAGTCGCAGAGTGTGACCCCGTGAGTCGAGTAGGCACCGGAGCGAGAATTGTCGAGACCGTGGAATTTATGAGCCCGAGACCCGCCGAGGCGGGGAAACGAACCCTGGTCCACGGTCGATCTCAGATTCCGGGTCTGCCGCCTCTAACCACTGAGCCACACTTCTCCACTTGTGGGGGTGGGGTGAGTGGGGTTGTGTGTGGGGTGGTGTTTGTGTGTGTGTGTGTGTGTGCGTGTGTGTGTGTGTGTGTGTGTGTGTGCGTGTAGTGTGTAGTGTGCAAGGCAATTTTTTCTTGACCAAGCGATTATGCCATTTTTTCTAAAGTTTGACAAGGATCCCCCCACATAGCCCAAAAATTATCTTGATTGTGCCAGGTGCTGCATATTGTCATGGGTGCTCCCGTATGCCATGATGCAAAGGTGTTTACAAGATGCCTCGCATAGGTTTTGTACTTGAAAGGTAACCTTCTGATACAAAATACTATGCCTCAACAAATTGAAAACTTTTCACACATTGCATGTGTGTTATATAGTGCAGCACACATGTAATGTGTAAAAAGTTACAAGAAATTCAAAACATTTCTCCAACTTCACGCCTTTCTCAAGAAGGTGTGTTTTTCTGATGCAAAGCCCTGTCTAACATCTTTCACTAGATAAGGCTTTGCATTAAAAACCTGGGTTGGAGCATGGAAATGCCCAAAAAACACCCATAGCAGGCCCTGGGATGAAAAGTAATGCAAAGCAGCACAAAGCATTATGTGTGCTACTTTACACTTTAACAAAGTGACACCCGGGTGTTCTTTGCACGGATTTTGCCACCTCTGAGGCAAGGGGCTCGCAAAAGCAGTGCCAAAGGTGGCAGCTGCAACTCCTGGAAACATCTAAATGGCCTCTGTGCAGGTGACATTGTGGGAAGCACATTTGTCTTAGAACGTGTTCACTATTTTAGTTAGTTTTTTATTTTTCACAATAAAATCTTTTTAGCACTTTTCTCAGAGAGAGAAACAATATAAACTGAAAAAGACACAATTTTGAGAGGTTGCATTCCTAAGGTGCCCACTGTGTGAAAATTGTTTTTTGTTGGGGTGGTGGTGGCGTGGGTTCATACGGGAGAGGAGTTGGCCTAACGGGTAGTTTAGTAAAAACAATGGTTCTGTCGGGCATGCAAACTGATTACTTACAAATATATATCCATCTTTTCAAGGTTGTTTCAGTTATTTTGTACAATCATCAGATGACAGCATTTGTCTAAAAGCAAATCCCGTAACAAGGAGAACATGTAATACTATATTTTTAATCACTGAATTATTTTCATTCATGAGTACCTTGTTTTTGATACATATAAATTAATCAAAACAATTCAACATAACTTCATAACAAACGGCGCATATAAATAAGGTGCGTGCAATGTGACTTGTGGTGCATTTGTGAAAAAGTGAATTATATACAACAAGTGAGTGAAGGGAGGGGTTGGGGGAGGGTACGTGGTGTTTCTTAGTAAACACTTTACAGGCCCGTTTCCATATTTGATTATAATACAATCAGTACGCCACTTTCACTTGGCCTTAGTAACTGAATGTTCTGGACTGGTCCACTGGAGGTAATATCGTCGACGTTTCGACCCTTGGACGCCTTAGTTCTGGGGTCTGGGACGGGTCTTCTTCAGGACTTAAGAGGATGGGGTAGTGAAATTGCGCCTATGGGCCATTCTTGAGATCAGCGCCCAGTGGGTGTGTGGGTTGATGACCCCTCCGTTCGAGCCATCCGGCTTCTGGAAAGTTAGGTTCCTGACGAATGAGATTAGCAAGTCCCGTTATGCTTTCCACTGCTGGTCGGGTATCGGAAACAGAATGCCGCCGAAGATATCCAGGGCGCTCCTTATCTAAACATCAGCCGCCTCAATTTGAGCGATCTGAGTACGTATTAGTCGTATTGAATTGTCGTGTAGACCCGCGCACTGGGTAGGAATCCCTCTGATGCGCAACCGGCAAGTCGCAAATCTGGGGAACCAGGCTTGAGTCTCTGCAATGACGCTGACGATCCTGTGATTCTGGGCAAATCACGTAATCTCCCCATGCCTCCCAAAAAAAAGAATGTGTCCTCATGTAACGTAACTGGTGCTATGTAAAGCGCTCTGATACCCGATTACGGGTCAAGTTCCACACTTTGCAGTTCGATTAAAGGAGGGTAAAGAAAGGGAACATACTAAATCAAAACGACTTTCACAATTCAGATGACAGTTTAAATAGGAAATGAAATCTTATGCAATTCAGTTATTCAGGTTTAGCTTAATCACTAAAGGGAAGGTAAGAAAAGGAACAGATGCTATATAGAAAATGATTCAGCATTTGACTAAAGGTGGGTAGGAAAATGGGAACACGCTAGTAATCAATGAAATATGTGAGAATTTTATTTACCAAAGGATGGGGAAAGAAAAGGAACATATGCAATATAAACAGGCTTTGCAAAATAGGGTAGGTAAGAGATAGGAACGCAAGATAATATCAACACCCACACAAACTTATATTTACCTAGGATAGAGTGAAGACCAACCCTGGCCACGGGTCAGTTTGGAAAAGACGGGAAGAACCCCAAGGACTTAGGTGCCAGTAGGCGAGCAGGTGCAGCTCATGGACAGTCAGGACAGAATACCCCACAATTTGGATCAGGCCCGGTTCACCAAAGGTTAAGACCAACACCTGCAGCTTCGGTTGCAACGCCTGCGCTACTCCCTCTCTGCAAGGAATCTGCCAAAACCCCGATTGGGTTCTCGAACCTTTCAGCAAAGTGCTTCGCCAGCACTTTCACCTCCCAAAACCCCGAATGGGTTTCTCGAACCTCCCAACAGAGTGCTCCGCAGCTCTCTGCTTAAGTCCCCTATAGAGTGCGTTGGGTCAGTGACAGGTCAGCTATTCGGACAAGTCGGACAATTTTTCTAGCTAAACCTACGCTAGTTATACTGTTTTTCGGGTCAGTGTACCACCCCCCAATGTTGCAAGTGTAAGGATCCCCAATTTTGATTGGACAAGGGAGAGGACAGGTCATCACCCCACCTAGAATTTTGACTTTCTCAGGCTTAATATTCAATTTCTGTACCCGCCCCTCAAATTCCATTTTCTCATGACATATGCCTTTCGTAGAACAATGGTGAATATAGCAGTTATTACAAATGTATCAAATCCTAGTACAGTTCAGCTTCTTCTCGCTAGGTCGCAGGTCGGTTCCCAGGAGCATCTTGGCTGTGGCTGCCAGCTGGCTGGGTTCCACGTCTGCAGAGTTCTTTTTCCCTCTCAACGTGACTTGCGCAGTAAGGACTTTCAAAATGGAGTAGTAAGCACCTCCCAGGCCAAAGAATACGATACATGAAAAGTAAGAGAAAACAATTTAGAACACAATAATAAATTATTACACTGTATACCATGAATTTCTATACTACACCCATTACTGTAATATAAACTATAGCGTTAGGATTAGGCAGAACGAACAGCTTAGCGAAAGCAGCAATGCAAGCTTCAGGCATGTGAGAACACACAGCAGCCATCTTAATTCTATTGCGTATGTGCAACTATTTTCCCTCCGAGACATTGAATACGTCACGTCACATGGGTATGACCGACGCATAAGCAGTCTAAATTCCCAAGTAGCTGCGGCCATTTTAATATGCAAGCGTATTAAGGTTAATAAACACATAAGCAAGCTTCACTCGGTCGCCCCGTATAATGTAAAATGCGCAAAATTAGTAACACGAACATGTTGGTTATTTTATTAACGTTATTCGAGGTTCATGAATACAAGCGAGTCGCTTAATGTGCGAATCCTTGCTCCATCAATAGGTCTGGGTTCAGGAGGGACAGTGGGGTTATTTGAGGGACAGAAGCAGGGTTAGGCATTAGCTCTATGTTATCAACTGATTTAGGGCTAGGGAGAGTGTTTGAGTTAAGTTAAACTGCAGGACACAGTTAAAATTAGGGTATTGGTTAGTGATAGAGTTCAGGGAGCAAGCAAGGGAACTGAAAGAAAAGTACATTTTAAACAAATTATCTGAACTAAATATATATTTCAACAGATACTAGCAATTTTGATGCATTTGCAAAATAATATTTTGAAATGGAACGTGTTTATAATAGAATTTGTTTGGGACTTTAGTTCTGATACTCAGGGTAACAGTGCAACCAACAGCTGACAAAAAAAGAAAATACATTTAAACAACTAGACCACTGTGAGGTTTCTATGATTAAACCCACCACAGGTCCTGTCGTGAGCGGCACGGGACGGCAGAAGCTGCTTGTATTGAAGTATGTTTTCCCTCTCCAGAAACGTATGTGTTATTTAATTGAGCTGCTAATCTGGCAGCAGACATTGAACCAATATCTAGCTAATTTAAAATAAAAATTCTAGTGATTAAAAGATATGAGCACTTTAATGGAGACCCAATGTAATCCACGGTAAGCATAGACTCATCACAACTAGACCTGCACAGTATCCTGGCAACAGCAACCACCAGAATGACATACAAATGTAGACTATCAGCACCAAGGACACACCTCGGCGCCCCTTTTAACTGTGCACCAAAATAGTTTTATTTTGCTGTTCCAAAAGACCAGACCAGGAGAAATCAGTGTACGTGTCCATCCATGACCCTCGGACATCCATGATGTAAAACACACAGAGAAGAGACACCATGATTGACATTGGTACTTGAACCATTGTCAGCGTTTGTGAAGCAGAAGCCCAGAAACACTTATGCCCTTCAATCCCACAAAATGTCCAACTCTTTTTAAAACGCACAATCAACTCTAAAGCTATTCGTTGTAATCACATTTTGGCAGCGGTACCAATCATCAAGAAAGTCCTAACGTCGCTGTGCAGGCTTTTGGTGAATAGTAACAAAAAAAATGTACGTTCAGAGGTGTAAATATGCCTAAATACAACCCGAGCACATAGTTGCGGCTTCAAAAGGAGCCCCTAGATCCAGAAAGGAACAGACAGCACGCTTCCACCAAGCCTTTATGAACTAAATGACATACACGAAATGAGGTAAATACTTGTAACTGCGTGCCATCTCAACATGCTTGGCTGTCATACTGAGAAATAAAAGTTACATCCAAGAAAAAAAAAGACAAAATATTTACTTCACAGTAAGTACAGTGAAAGTAAAGCTGCGGGCTATTCTATCGTAATGTAGAGAAACCAAATGAAAACAAGCATTGGAAATGCAATAGGTCTCACATTAGGAAAGTTTGAGCTATTGGTCCTATAAATATTTTTTATTTTTATTTATGTGTTTGTTAAAATAGCTAAATTAATAGCTCTGTCATTTACAATGCCAATAGTTATAACTTTCGCAAATGTGACACCTATAGCATTTGTAATGCAACATGTTTTTAGTCACGTGACTTAGATGTATTAATATTACAAATAACAATGGCTTTTATTTTTTTTGTTAAATTAATTGTTAAATAATTTATTTAATTTGTAATGGCAATAGCTTAAACTTTTGTAAATAACTTTTGTGAAGATTATATTCAGTGTTTTTTATTGTGACGAAAATCCAAGAACAGAAGTGAAACATCTTTTTTGTGATTTGTAATAAAGCTTGAAAGCTTGAAAACAGCTTGAAACAGTGTCGCCTGTCGTGAACTGAGGGCTGTAACTCACTGTGTAATGCACTATATAAAGGCGACCACAAAATACAGAAACTGTGAATTGAACTTTACAGGAAATGGGAGCCGAACAATGGGGAGAGGGAGGGCAGGGTGATTTATGCTTCCAGATTATGAGGTGGAAGTGCTCTGGCGAATACACCGCCCCCTCCCCACAGTTGCAAGTCAAACTTGAGCGAAGAGAAGAACATGCAGTGTTGCAGATCCTGAGCTAACTTTTGTTTACCTTTGTCAGTGGCAGTGTAATCCCTGTCAAAGATTACATGTTGTTTTTATTTATTATTTACTTTGTGTTTCAGCCTGCCGCTAGTTGTGCTAGTTGTGTGCGTGTGTGTCTGAGTGGGAGTATTCACTCACTCGCTCATCTTACATGAAACCGAGCTGCATAAAGCCTTGGGGAGTCCTCAATACTTAGGAACCTCTGCTGTCACAATACTAAGAAACAAGCTTGGCAATGAAGCCAGCTGGTTTAAAAGGGGGAAGGCTGTCGATTCTCTGACATCTAAGATAACATAAAGCACAGAGTGATGTTACCATAGTGTAGCCCACTTCTTGGTAAAGTTAGTGGCAAAATAACAAGACGGTTGATGCATCATAATCTTGGTCATGGGCAAAAGCTGGATCAAGGTTATCCAGGCAAAGAACTGGTCACGGGCCACTAGTGCGTGATCGCTCATTATAATGAACCAAACATAGCTCCCCTTAATACACAGCTGCCAGGTGAGGCTTGCTACCTTCTTTTTGTAGCCTTTCCTGCCTGTCTCCTGACTTTCGGAGACGTTTTTTTTCCAAATTAATTGTGAATCGGCATCAGCTATTTGGCCATTTGTGTGGTTGCATAGCGGCAAAGAAGAAACACATTTAACTGCTCCTGAAAAAGGCAGAGAATGTCCTTGTCAAAGCTCTAGGGGAACTAAGTATTTAATTACTCTTCTATTCTCTGAGTACTTTAGCATACAAAATTACATAAAAATACATCCTTCGCAAGAGTTTGTGATATTTCTCGTATGTGGCAGAAAATGTGCTGCACATGCTTTCCTTGTGATGGGAAAACATAACACTCCTTGGATGCCGCTAGTTGTGCTAGTTGTGTGCGTGTGTGTCTGAGTGGGAGTATTCATGTGAGTGTGAGTGTGTGTGCATGTGTGTGTGTGTGTGTGTGTGTGTCTGAGTGTGCATGTGGGTGTGTGTATGTGAGTGCATGCATGTGAGTCTGTTTGCAAGTGCATGTGTGTGTGTCTGTGTGTGTGTGCGTGCGTGTGTGTCTGTGTGTGTGAAGAATTCTCTCATGCTGTATTTTGAGAAAGCTTTTGTGTATGCTGTCTATGTTTGTAAGCGCTGCGTTTAAAAAACAAGATGGAGGGAAGGCAGAGAAGGGGAGGGGGAGGAGAAATGCGACACAGCGGGCAGGGGAGGGGGCGGAGCAGGTAAAAAAAACAAGACAGAGGGAAGGCAGAGAAGGGGAGGGGGGAGGAGAAATGCGACACGGCGGGCAGGGGAGGGGCGGAGCGGGGAGAGCGGCGATGAGGGTGTGAAGCAGCAGGGGCCTTTGAAGTGAAGCCAAGCTTCACTTCAAAGGTATGGGAGGAGTGCTGCTGGTGATTGACTGGCGATTTGATGATGTGCACGCGCATTTTAGGTCAATGCGCTTGCGCATTGACCTAAAAGCACACGGGCACAGCATTAAATCGCCAGTCAATCGCCAGTCTAGGTAAAGCTTATTTAAGCCCCTATAGTCTCGCTCTGCTCAATGCGCATGCGTATTGAGAGGCGAGACCTAAAAAATAAGTGCAATTCATAACCTCAGCATAAAACTAACTTCAACACAACTCTCGTACCCTTCTGTCTTGGTGGCACCCTTGTCCGTGGACAGGAGGTTTGGGAGGGGTGGAAAGCAGGTCTGTAGCAAAGCACGCAATGATTCGGACAGCCTTAGGCTCTCCCACACACCCATAAGGATGATTCATACAAGTCTCTTTGATCTTTCACTCAATGTCATTAACCGTAGCTTTTTCCGAGCATTTCAACCTGCGTGCAATTTCACACTGAATGCTTACTTGTCTCGATGCCAATGCATTTTCTATAGGAGTACCTTCCTGTACATGGCTTTTCAGCCCTGGGCAGACAGCTGCTCTGACGGACGAACAGCCACATCCATGCTTTCTAGCTTATGTGGCACTAATCAAGAAACCCGGGGCTGCGCACAAGAAGACACGCGGCCACCATAACTGAATGTAAAACTGTGCGATATATTTTTAAACGGTGCCACGTTACCCAGGCCGAATGAAACGGCTTTAGTGAGGGCTTAAGGCACATTATTTCAGATTTTAACAAAAAACTGCGATGTGGGCAACCTGTGCACAAGACGCGCAGCCGACATCATTTAATAACAATTTTAAAAAAAGCCTGGTGGACTGTACAAATAGAAAATAATAATTAATAAGGTTTTATTCACACAACACTCACTTGTAAAGTAGACCGTGAAGAGAAGCTTTTATTGTTGCATTTGGCCACACAAGCTTCGAACTCTCCACATTTATGTACACCAATTTACGGTGAGGTAAATGGAAAAGGAAAGAAAAGCGAAACGGCAAACAGATTGCAAATGAGGGCTTCTGTGATGCCACCTCGAGGCAGGACCACAAAAGGACAGATGTAGCATAAACTGTAAACACCCTTGAATTACAGCACAACAATGGTTCAAGTGATGCTTTCACGCTGTAGAACAAATGGCACTGATCATGTCACGAGACGCACAGCAATGATGCCGGCTGCTGAGTGCGCACGCTGTAACACTGCCCTTTCCCACATGGAGCAGTAACCATGGAGACGGGGACTAAAACTAGTTTAAGAGCAACATATACCATGGCTTTTTATATACTTCCAGAGCACGCAGCGCTATCACAATTCATAGCCATACATTCACACTATTGCCAGCAGGAAGCAACTGCTTGGGGAGAGTCAAATAAGACAAGCAGGCAGGCAGGCGCGTTTGAAGACAACACCATGGATTACTTCGGATTCAGCAAGTCTAGAATAGTTCATGCATGCAGTACTGCACTGCCGTGGAGTTTCTATGCAGACGTTTGACTGAGCAGTTTCAGACGGTAAGCTTGTAGGTATGAACAAACCAATCATGATGACCTGTGGAGAGGAGTCACTGATAATCTGCGAGCATTGCACGACACACACTGTTAGCTAGATTCTGCTTCCCTGGCTCCAAGAAATGCATCATTGCTTCCTTGAGAAATGGATCCAAAAATGAAAATTAACAATCCCGCCGAGTGGTTCGCGCGAGCCACAGGAGACGTGCTTTCAATTATAGTGCCCGTGTGTGAGCACGATAATTGAAACCACGTGACGGCCTATTGGTGTCTATTAAGCGCACCAAGCACGTAATAGACACCAATAGGCCGTGGGCGGAGCAATGCACCCGCCTTTGGCCAATAGCGTGCAGTCTTTCATTATAAGACGCACGCTAAGGCCACTGGGGTAGCTGAAAAGGAAACGCGCACGCACGAGCCTGTGCGATTCCAGGTCAGCTTGAAAACCCCGTTTTTCTCCTACTAGAGGTCTCGCGACCTGCTCGTGCAGTGCAACGCAGGTCGCGAGATCTAAAAAGGAATTAAAAAGGAATGAAAGGGGAACGAGAATGGTAAAATAAATGAGCCCAGAAAGGAAAAAAGGATGGAAAGGAACAAGTGGTAGGAAGATAGGAGGGAGTGAGGAAGAGACCAAAAACAATAAGTGGCCAGGATGTATGTTTCAGACATTGGTCACATGCTACAGCATTTTGTTACTGTTAGTGGTTTAAGTTCCTCAAGAAACAATCAACAAGATTCTGAGTTTATGGACATCACAAAGCATAACAAAACCAGTTCAGTGGATTCTCTTGATGGGTGATTTTAATATGAATCTCTTCCAGGTATCTCCTAGGGATCAAATACTGGACGTTATGGACCAAATCTGGCATATTCCGGCGAAGGAAGTACCCAAACAAAGATCTGATAGACTGGGCAAAGAAGCGGTGAGAAATTTGGAGCACCACGGATTCAGAGTATTAAATGGCCGGACGTATCAGGATATACCAGCTCAAGCGACTAATTACTCGGTAAAATCAAAAGCAGTCATAGATTACTCACGAATATCACTCCCAATATATCAGATGGTAACAAGTTACAAGTTGGGCAATAGGCTGGAAAGTGATCACCAAACACAAATTATTAGTCTCAAATTTTCCTCTACATGACCAAACTGCCCCAGAGTTAGGTCAGAACATTGGCCTTAATTATATGAGACTACACTGGTCAGTAAATAGTATACAAACTATTGAACAGCAAGCAAGAGCCCAGTGGAAAGCTTCAAATAAAACAGATCAAAATCCTTTGACGAAGTGGGTGCTGCTTTCAATCTGTCTAGTAGAAAAAAATGCTGTTCAGTCAAAAGTCAGGACAGCAACAGTTACGTCATTCCCAAATAAGATGTCTGCACAACTTAAAACAGCAAAGAAAAAATGTAATCATGCCTTAAAGGTTTTAAGAACTGACGCATCCTTCAGAATCAGAAATTAGGCCCTACCAAAATTAAGGTCACTTTATAAAAAAGAGGTATGGTTACAAACAAAAGCTAGATCTATATTGGTGTAAAATTAATTATGCAGCTAAACGTAAAGACGCAGGTGAGTTTTGAAGAAAATGGCAGGAAAAAGCAACTAATATCTTCAAATATATCGGAAGAAGTCTGGGAAAAGCACTTGGGTTCTACATCAGGTGCCAAAAACAACATAATAAAGCCAGTGGAAGGTGGATCAGGTGATCATTTAAGGGACATCATGCAGTTAAAAATCTAGTACACAACAGTGGAAACAATTATAAGCTCTAGTCGTCGGAGTGGTGCGCCAGGACCAAATGGCATCTCGCAAGCCCTATTTAAAGAAAACTCGCAATATTGGGCTAATAATCTGACAATACTATTTAATTACGCCTTGAAGAATGAAGAAATTCCAGATAAATGGATGGGCTCATTCTGGGCCCCGATCTTTAAAGCTGACCAGTCCTCGGATCCTGTGAATTATAGGCTAATAGCCTTAATGGATTGTGAAGTGAAGTTTTTTGCTAAATGCCTGCTGGCAGAGCTAACGGCTTGGGTGGGAGATAGTAAACAGCTGCCAATGAATCAAACAGGGTTTATAAAAGGCATGGGGACTATTTTTAACATTCAAATGTTAGCTCTTATAACTGAAGTGTCGTTCATTGAAACTGTATTTATGTTTTATTGATTTTAGTTCGGCCTTTGACACGGTACAAAGGAATATTCTTTGGAACAAGTTATCAAAAAGTGGAATTGCACCTAGTTTGTTGAGAGCGATCCAACTGCTGTAAACTAATACCTGGACGAGAGTAAGGTTGGGGCAGGGTACATTACTGTAAAAAACCTGATAACAAGGAATGGGCAGAAGCAAAGATGTGTGTTGGCTCCTACCTTGTTCAGCCTGTATTTGGCTGATATTTCGCCTAGGTTGAACGATAGTAATTCTCATTCCACGTCGGTGGCAGGTTTTAAGGTGTCCCATGTATGGTATGCAGACGACATTGTATTAATAAGTTACACAAAGGTGGGGCTGCAGAGACTAATAAACGAAACAGCGCGATGTGCTTCATCTCACAGGTTGAAGGTAAACTTAAAGAAGTCATAAAAACAATGCTGGTGTCAAGGGGGTTAGCAGCGCAACCTCGATTGAGTATAGAAAGGTCTGTATTAGAATCAGTTTCAGAGATGCTAGGGGGTCAGGTAAGAATAAGTGGGCTGCACTATATAGAAGAAATAACTCACTAATTGCAGCATTTGAAACCCTAAAGAACAACTTAATTGGTCTTCACCTCAAACCATTACTAGAAGTAATATCAGTAAAATACGTTCCTTCTCTGACGTATGGTGTATAGACGTTTAGAGGACGTGCTGAAAATATTATAGACAAGCTGGTACCAGGTACCTATAGTAGCTTGTTTTATTTCCCTCAGCAGACATCACCAGCGCAAATTCGACTTGAATTTGGCCTTAGATGACAGAACCTAAACAGCTTAGGGGCAAATTCGAAATTTTGACACAAACTGAGACGGGATAATAACGCAACGCTGATGAGTGATTTAGAAGGCGATAAGTGACAATAAACATAAGCAGGCCAACAATTGCTTCAAATTGGCTATAGATATGTTCAAGGCTGAACAATTATGGGCTTTACCTCTTTCACAGGTGGCATTTAACAAAGTGATAAATGGGTGTAACAAAAAAATGTCCTTGCTGCTGGATAAAGCAGCATTGGCTAAAAGAGCCCATGCATGGACAGGGATTGCTTCATATGGTATGCTTAAAGCTCAGAGCTATATAGGGGGGTTTAAATAGCCAAAGGGCCAATTTGAAATTTATGAATCTCCGGTTAGGCAATAGCCTATTCCATGGGGACACCCTAACATGGAAAGAGTGGTAATAGGATGTGTCACCTCAGTAATTATAATAGAGAAGATATTTTTCATATCATCTGTAGTTGCACTGGGCTTTTAGTGGAACGTTGGAGGCTGCTGAGGCAGGATTTTAATAGTCAATTGATACGATCAGGCCAACAAGCAGTCCTTGCCAGCCTGCAGTGGGAAGGTTTGCAATTTACTGGCAGATTTTTGAAGTTTATAGAAATAGAAGAGAGGAAATTAATAGTAATCAATTAAGAGGTTTTTTTGTATTTATGAATTGAGGAACTGTACTTTTAATTATGTGGTTTTTAAATAAGGGTTTGGGATTGCTTATGTATGAAAGGCAAGAAAACTGCATAAAGAGGCTTTACTTTTTGGATTCTTAAAACATTTGTATTAAGATATTTTTTACTGTAAGTTTGTACTAACTGAACAATACATTTTTCATTAATTCCTTGCTCTCTTAGAAATACCAGAAAGTGCAGGCTTCAACTCGGATGGTTTCAAGTGGTCTTGCAAGCAAAACCAAGTATCAAAATCTGCGTGCATAAAAAATCAATCAGTACTTGCTCCTTGTTCCAGGGAAGTATACATAGACTCAATGAACTGGACATGAGCTCACCAATGAAAAATAAAAAAATAAAACTGACAACGTAGCCAAACAATGGAAAGCAATGGGCGGCTAAAAACCCCTTTTCAGAATTTATGTTTTAGGTCTCATCTAGGCAGGGCTTGCGCGGTCTCTTTGAGACCTGCTGTATTCAGGTATGGACTTGAAGCTCCAGTCATTTTACGCCCATCTTTTCAATTGATTCTGTTACAGTAGTTTCCAAACGGTTGCTTTCGATTTGTCAGTAGGGTTAGTAGTCCCTCCTTCGCACCACCTTTTCTCCTTTTGCAACCTCCCATGGGGACGGGCTCTTTTACTGTGTTGTTACTTGGTATGTTTTATTTAGTCTATGAGCACTATTTTCTTAAACGGCTTTCCCCCACTGCACACACATGACATGCTTTCGTGCAATGGGGTCCCTTTTCAACTCTCTGCTGACTTTCATATTATGCGTGGTGGTATCACTTGGGCATGAAGTAGAGCCACCTTTCTTTTGTTTTGCACGCCCCAAACTCTTTTCCTTCCTCCGTCCCGCTTCGCATTAGGAGCCCTCCCCACCCCACTCAGTATTCTTGTTCGGCGTTATCAGGGGGGTGGAACCGGTCCCTAGTCACAGCTTGAGGAGATGTCCTCAAAATACACACTAGGACGCTGCTCCCTGCTACCCTCCAGGACAGCCGAAGCTGCCTCATAGCCATGCTGGCGCCGCAGCTACTTGGCATGGCGGGTGTCATCAGAAACACTCCATCCGCCATGCCCCCAGCTCTGGCAGAATTTGCATCTTTCCCCAAACCTGCATCCTGGCTTGTTCTGCCTATTTTATTAAAAAGTAGGCAATCCTATCCTCTTTCTTCCCCTTAAGGTTAAAGTATCGGGCTGCGCACGCTGCTTTTTAACTTAAAAAATGGCGGACGTGCAGCTCAATATTCTTTCCCTCACAGGTCACAGACCACAGCGCCCACTTTCATTAGTAACGCCCGCTTTCATATCATACGCCCACTTTAATATTATAAAATAAGATCATCAACATGGGCGCAACAAGGCGCCCACTTCAATATTATCAACACAGGCGCAGAGCTTTAAGCTGCAGCACGGCACCTGCTTTTCAATGCTCTTGGTTGTCTACTGCGAAATGTACTATATTAATTTCCAATAGGTCAGGCTGCACTTCCTAATACAGGGTTCATTATTAAAGAGTACCCTCCAAAGAGCAGGGCAGTGACCGCTAGTCACCTGGAGTGCTTATGTCATGGGTTATTTAAGAGCATAATGTATCACACATACAGTTAGAATCATGACCGCTCTGGATTGCTGGGAGGCATGTTACTTTGGCTATGCTCTAAAGAGATTGACTGAATCACTTGTGTTGTGTTTCACCAAACTGTAGCTCTGTCGACTTAGGCAGCCAATGCACAAATATGCCTCAAGGTCATACGTTTAGGTCCAGACTGGTTCACTCTTCTCTTGCTCTAATACGGTTAAAGCTGATAAAATGAGGGCTGTTAAGTTGGGTAATAATAATAATAATTATGCTTTTTATTGGCACCCACAGAGGATATGATTTCGTTTGTTCAGTGTGCTAAATAAATGTAGTAATCAACATTGTAGGACATAAAATACCTATAAGCTTGCAATCTCTCTATACATAACTGAATGTTGTTTTTTACTATAGTTTAGTAGTGATATTAGTCATCTGAAATAAGACATAATTACTCAACTGTAATGAGCTTTAAGGCTGGCTTAAAAGTTAGCTGCCACCTTCCATTCTTCTTAAATTAGTGCAGCCCTCTTTTGCAACTCGTCGCCGACAAGCCTGTGAGCTTATTGTGCATATTTTAAGCCATACCCTTTAATCGCCTACACCACGTCTTTTTAAAAAGGATCCATTTTAAAGGCCACCCAAGCTTTTCTCATCTCACTAAAAGCACTGCTCTCCTGTCCTAGGATCCCTTCTATCCTTCTCCCTCCCTTACTCTTCCGGACCATGCCTCCATGGCCATCTGACTATTTGCAAACAGAACAGAGAATGCAAATAAAAAAGCTAAATTAAAAAATGTTGTCATTTTTAACGCCAGCAGCTCTAACTTTCACAAATGCAAGAACTATTACATTGCAAATGCTTGTTTTTCTCCGTCTCAGGCACGACCTACAAACGTGCATTTGCAGCTTAGCCTTCTTTCCCAGAGTGTGTAAATGTGCACTGTGTACAGTGAAGTAGAATGGTAACTATTCACATGACTAACTTAGTGTAAGCCTGGAAGGTATTCCACGTGTACTATTGCAGAGTTTTGTGAAAAAGAGAAAAATGAAAATCTGCAGGATTATTAATTCTACAAGTACAGATTTACGATTCCTTGTGTGAAACGTGTATTGTTTGTTAGGTCACGACGAGTTGTGTATTGGGAGGGGTCATCTGTAGTCACGAATCTCTCAACATAACTAGGCAATATCAGTGGCCTGTAGATTTTGGATCATATCAGTAACTTGTAAGATAAATATTTTGACGAGTTTCACAGTTTTTTATTATAGTTTTTAGATCACATTAACACATTTAATTCTCAGCAAACAGTCCCCCCCCCCCATTTTGTCATGTAACACTTTAGCCTCTGGCTAAAATAACAGCACATATATAGTCCTTTAATTGTGCACAGAGGACTGTGCATAGTTTATTGCTGTACCAGTGGCTTGTCCCTATGTCTCAGAACCTGCTGCGCATGCCTTTCACCCTTGTGCAACAATCTTTTGGTAGAATTGTCTGTACCCAGCCTTTGCCACACCGATCTAGTTAACCTTCTGTGAGCACAGTTGAGCTGTGTGAAGCAGGCTTTAAACCCACGGCATGGCCCCTCTACTCAATCAGAAATATGGGCAGTGGCGATGGTGGTACTGGGAGCAGGGTGTGCCCTGATATACATTAACACTAGCTTTTTGAATAGTAGCCAAGCCACTGGTAAGTTCAAGACTTCTTTACTCGTCCTCCGTCTGGCTGTAACTGCAGGTCAACAGAACCCCCGCTACCTCCCTGTTCTAGCTGAGTTCCACGCAGGGAACTCACCCAAAATTCTACCCCAACACCCCCCCCCTTCCTACCGGATAAAATATGGACAAATTACTAAATGAACGAGGAGACGCAAAAAGGAATTAGACAGTGGAAAATAAAACACATGACATATTATTCATGAAGAACAATAGCAAGGAAATTACCTAAAAGGGCACAATGGAAAACAAATTAAACCCTTTCGTAATCGCTAAACTTCGTGGGGCATACCTTTGCCCTGACAGATGCTCTCAAGACAGCACTACTCCTGGTCGGGATAGGTCTTGAAGGATGTGCCACAACTCTGCCAAATACCCTCCCCGCAGCACAGCCATTGGACTGGGTACAGTCACCCTTGACCAGAGAGAAACCAACATACACCCCTATCTTCCTCCCTACATACTCAGGTTTTGATCTGGGTAAAACAGAAATAAAACACTTGTTCCACGTCTTTCCATTTTCTAATACCACAACATGTTCCTTCACACCAACAGGTGCAGAAAAACGTGACCAACCCTTGCGGACAAAACCCGGTCTCTTAATTCTAACACAGTCACCCACCTGGACAGTTAGAACACGATGATGTTCATTCATGGAACCATACCTCTCCTGCACTGCAGTCCTCACATCTGCTACCTTCGCCATTTTTGTTGCATCCACAGTTATCCTTTCCATCCACTCTTTAATATGCTTTGTCCCTGCAACTCTCCCCCTCAGCAAAGTAAAAAGAGACATCCCAGTGCTTATGTGAGTAGTAGTTCTCATGGACCACAACATATCAGTTCACCACTTGTTTCCAATGTGACCCATTGATGAGTGCAAGCTGCAATTGATCTTTGATGCAACAATTAAACCTCTCCACAAGACCATTGCTGCGGGGATGGTAGAGAGAAGTTAAAATGTGCTTTATACCAGAATCAATAAGAAAACTATCCATTTCACTAGATGTTAATTGGGTTCCGTTGTCCGTTATCAACTCTTCTAGAAACCCTTCCCTAGAAAAAATGTCTTTGAAGAACTTCATGATAGTGTCCGAATTCTTACTGTCCACAAATTTCCCCTCGGGCTACTTAGACATATAGTCTATCATAATCAACGCATATTTGGGTGTACTGCCCCAAAACTAAAAGGTCCAGCAACATCGAACGCCACTTTACTCCATGGAGTATTCTTAACCACTATAGGATTGACAGGTGACAGGCAAGTCACTTACGACTGGTCACTGAGGATACACGTACAACAATGGCTAACATAGTGTTCAATCGCCCTGTCAACGCCAGGCCACCAAAAATCCTCCCTTATCCTTCATTTCATGGCTCGGATCCCAGGATGACCTTCATGGGCCAGGACCAGCACTCTCTCCTGAAGACACTCTGGGACAACCAACTGCTCACTCCTACACAGAATGCTCCCCACAATGGAGAATTCTTCCCCTACTCTCCTGAAAGGGACCAATGATTCAAGGGTATTCCTAGGAGTGGGCCAACCATCTACCACACACTTCATCACCTCTAGAAGGGTTCGATCATTTGATGCTGCATCTAACATTCTTGTTCAGACATTGCCCCCTTTGTGGAATCACCAATCGAACTCCCTACACACACAATTTCTAAATCATCTATATCCTCCTGAACTTCATCATTGTCCTCTAAGGGCAACCTTGAAAGGCAACTGGCAACATCATTTTTTACACCAGGCACATACTCCAACCTATACTGGTAATCCTTCAGTCTATACTGCCACTTGGCGATGCGCCGGGTCGCTCTTCCCCCGCCCCTGGTGGTGAACAGAGCTAAAAGAGGTTTGTGGTCAGTTCTTAAAACAAATTTCCTTTCCCCACACAAATTGTTTGAAATATTGAACACCCCACCACATGGATAAAGATAATTTTTCAATCGTGGAGTAAGATAATTCTTCTCCACAAAGCTTCCTAAATGGAAATGCAATAGTCTCTTCTTTTCCCTCAGCCTTTTCCTGCATAAGCACTGCCCCCAGACCCACATTACTAGCATCAGTGATTATAATGCATGAGTCATTAATGTCAAACATTTTTAGCGGACCAGCATTTACAATTTTCTATTCAATAGCTTCAAATTTTTTCTCGCAATTATCATCCCACACAGGTTTTTCATAAGGCTGTTTTGTCAGAAAAATTCTTAACAAATTTGGAGTAGTACTCCACCATCACAAGGAATGAATGGAGCTGATCCTTGTTTTGGGGTTTCAGTGCACACAATGGCATCCAGAATTTTTATCTTGGGCTCAATTCCTTTCCTGGATACATGATGACCCAACTAATCAACACCCTTTTGTGAAAATGAGCATTTCTCTTTTTTTAGTGTCATCCCGCTTCCCTTGATGATGTCAAGAACTGTCCTCAGTCTGCGGTCATTCCCTGAAAATGTGGATATAATCTTGGAAGAACATAACCCCTTTGATGTTTCTGAACAGATTATTCATCAACCGCTGGAATACAGCGTATGCTGAAGCTAATCCAAATGGCATTCGGATATAACTAAATGCTCCTTCAGGCGTAACAAAGGACATTAGATGCCAAGAGTCCCTGCTTAACTCAATCTGATGATACGCCGATGATCCACCAAGAGAGGTAAAATATTTAGCATTGCCCAAGGTTGACAAAATTTCATTTATGTTGGGTAACGGTTGCCGATCCACCCAGATTTTAGAATTGAGATCTCTAAGATCCACACAAAGTCTCGTTGACTTGTCAGCATTGAGGCAAGTACGATTATTCCTATACGACACAATTTATCCTGTTCCATTTTTAATTCCCCACATAAGCTTAGAGGTACTTTACGCACCTTATGAGCTACAGCCTTTGCGCGGGTTTCAAAACTATGCAGTGCTGAAAACCTTTAAACTTTCCTAGCCGTTCACAAAAGACATTGGGGTAACATCTGGCTCATTCCTCAACTCCAATTTGGATGACCAAATTGTAGTTAGAAACACTTGCTAAATGACAAGTCCTAGATATGTTGTCAACATTTTGTTTAGACATTACCATATCGGGATGAATAGGGTCTAAAACAATCCCAAAATCACCTTGTTCATTCCAACCTAACAAATTACTACCCTTCTCAGTCTTAAATTTGCTCACAACTTCCACTCTTTTGCCACAACAGTGTTCTTGATTTCACCAATATCTTTTTTGTTCAGCAAAGTAAACGGAGAACCCGAATCAGCCAAGAATTTTATGCCTTTCATGTTCACAGAAATAGAATAAGACCGGGGTTTCCTCTTCCGTAAGGCTGTGATGGACGATATCGCTACCACAGTGTTTTCCCTTTGATCTATTGAGGACAGCATCAAAAGAGTGTTGTTTTCGTCATCGGAGTCGCCGAAATCTTCCCCAGTGTTCTTGATTAACTGTGGAGGAGCAGATTGTTGAGTAGTGTTTTCGTTGAACACTCATGCAAAATGGCCTCTATGTCCACACTTGAAACACAATTGATTCAATGCCGAAGAATATCTGGCATTGACCAGATGGGATCTGCTCCCACAGCGGAAGAATGATCTTCGACATTTGAGAAAGACTTGGATTGGTTCCTTTACTGGATTGCTTAGCGCTGGACTTGGTGTTAAGGTGTTTCACCTCCCCAGATTTGGTACCTTCTTTCATTTCCTTCATGCATACTTGTGAATGTTCGATACTTCTTGCTAGCTTTAATGCAGACCCTAGATCAGGATCTGCAGTTGATAAAAGTTTGTCTTGGATTTTCCTACTGTTGGTCCTTTCTATCAATTGTCTCTGATAATATCATCAATGAACTCTATAGTTGCATGTTGCAGCCAGTGTTCTGAGACTTGCGACAAAGTCATCAATTGATTCTCCTGGAAGTTGAGAACTTTCAAGAAACTTGTGGAGTTCAAGCACAGTGTTGTTCTTAGGATTGAAACGCTTGTCTAGGGTACTAATAATGGAGGCATACTCGTCAATAGTTGTTGAAGAATCCCCGCTCTCCGCTCTCAATGTGAAAACACAATCTCCAAAGGTAATGTTTTCAAAATATTACGACCTTCAGTACCTAGATTGTAAACTAAGAGTGCTTTTTTTAAGTGAAAGTGTAGGCTTCAATAGTTTCTTTCCATTGATGCCAATTTAATGGAGGAGTGCCTGGTGCTTGAGGAAAAGGTGCTTATGCCACAATTCTCTCCATAGGATAAATGCTATGGTTAGATGATGAGAATTTTAGTAGCTGCTGTAGTAAGAGTAATCATAAAGGTATATGGACTGTTGCTGAGTTTCTTAAAAAATAATAATAATATATTATTAAAATAATAATAATATTGAAATGCTTTAATAAAATAACATTTCCCTTGAGTTAATCTTGAGATGTATTAAAATCATGCATCAAAGCAGGTAGAGTTCAAATTAATTCTTTATTGGTCCTCCGTCCGGCCGTAACTGCCGGTCCCCGAACCCCGCTATCTCACCATTCTATCAGTGTTCCACACAGGGAACACAACCAACATTCTACTCCTTTCAAGATCACCTGGAATCCTTTTGTAACAAACATTTAAAAGAATACCAAATGTATTTACGCCAGACAACTAAACTGGCCTTATCCGAGTTAAGTTCTTTCTTAAAGCACCTTAAAAAGCAATGCTTCTATGAGAAATCCCACATTGTATCGTTCCCTAAAATGGAGGATGCCAAGACAAACATGCCACCAGGCAGTGTTGGCAGGTTGTCACGATTGACCACTTTGCACCCATATGCTAATTTAACTGAAAAGTGCAAACGTTTATGTTGAATAACACACACATAATAAATGCCAATTTTGTAGTGGGTAGTCCTACCTAGACACAGCAAGCATACAAGTGAAGCAACATAATGTATTGACTTAACTTAGCCTAACTGTTGATGCCATATTAACAGAGATTTTTATGCTAACATTGAAAGGGCCTATTTTTCACGACTGAGCTGTTTTGCATGAGATAATTTCTTTTCACTGCAGATGCTGCAACTTACCAGAAGTCTTCTGTTAGTTTGTGAATAGGAATTGGTTTTGTACTAGAAAACTAAAAGTAAAGTTCTCACTCGGGGAAGGGGAGGTGTAATTAGACAACAGGAAGAATGACTTGTGAGAAGAACTGTCTGAACTGCAAGATGTGGATGAAGTATCTTTTCAAGGACTTCTTTTTTGTGGTCCACTGTAATGATGTGAGAAACTAGAGAGTTTACACGATCCCAGGGTTTATCAAGCGCCTATTGCATATTCAGATAGGCAAATGCGTTATTTGTTTCCATCTATGTATTTTTAGTTCATATTAGTGTGTGCTCCGAGACTAGGTTGTCGCATACTGTAGATCCTTTTCTGGGTTTCTTGAACCCATCTCTCTCTCATGATAGATTACTTTTTGAGCATATTCCCATTTACTAGAGGTCTGCTTATTTATAGGTGAGAATATTTTTAGATTTATGCGTAGGGATTTTATTCTCTCATCAGAACTCTTTATTGTTGTCTGAACTAACACCTTATTGCATTCTTAATTTATATTAGGGAAATTCCTTTATGGAACACGCTTGCTTCATTATTACTATTTTGACAATTTTTACTAATATTGTTTTTTATCTTATTTTGAAATTTGAATTTATAATGACTAAATATTAATACTATTGAATAAATAAATCTATTTGAATTTCATTGTTAATCAAACCCTTTAACTTGTACAAATTCTCTTCATTGATTTTACAAATGTCAAAAGAATTGCTGACACTGAAGGGTTGATTTAAACGACTGCTCCTTTTAAATGCTCACAATCGATGAACAAAGGTCCATAAAACCAGTGGCAGGGGTTATTTAATGATTACACCGAAGATTAAGGCATTAACACTTGGTCACTTTTATTTGGTCGCCTCCTATGGAAATTAATGCACTACATTAATTTAATGCTGCAGCAACAAATGATGGACGGAATGCTGTAACGCCACCCTAGTTTGGACCCAGCCATATGCAAATCAGTCTTGACCCTACTACTCAAGACAACAGTCCATCCCGAACTGCCAAGCAAGGTCCTCACTGGACCGGAAACAAGCATCTTGGGACCGGTTTCAGGGTTTCGACCTTCATCGGCAATGCTAGCTTCAATCCAGTGGCACAGCAACCAAGGGATCCACATCTGGGCATACCCATCTCACTTAGGACAAACAGTGCTGCAGCAACAAATGATGGAAGGAATGCTGAATGAATAAAATATTCACCTCCAGTCAAGAGATCTGGGTTATAACCATCGTTCTTTTGCTCACTACCCCACCCCAGTTTGGACCCAGCCATATACTTTTATTTAAGACATCTTCCTCCTGAGTAAATGATCTGTTTATTGAGTGACCTCAAGGGCAGTTCATCCTACGCTCCCAAAAAGTTACACCACCCAGAACCGGACAGGCGGCGAGTGTGAAGTTATATCTGAATATACACATATAAGAAATGTTATAAGGAGAATATTCTTGCATAACTTAACCCATTTAGTGTTTGCTTTACAGGTTCCAGGCTTACGGAGTGCTAAGCCTGTGCTGAGGTGTTTATTTCTTCCTTTGGTAATCACAGGTCTCAGAGGCACTGGAACTTTTGTTGCATGGTTTAGCCTGTGTTAACTTGCAGCCTCATACTCTGCCAGTTTTCCAGTCACATTTTCAAAATATTAGTCATAATATGCAAGAGTTATTAGAAACCTAAAGTTTCCATTTCGTATAGACTAACCACCTCAATCATAACTACAAAACTACAACCACCAAATTAGAAATATATATATATATATATATATATATATATATATATATATATATATATATATATATATATATATATATATCTGTGAAATGGTTTCAGCAAACTTCACCAGGCAACACAACTATATTTTAGTTTACCAGACGTAGATGCTTCAGACTGTAAAGAGTGGGATCCTACAATTCTAGGACGGGATTGACAAGTGGTGACCCCTATATTGGGCCAGTTGGCATTCATGCCCCCTTAGTAGCGTTGAACCGTGAATGATAAAAACTGGTTTAGCTCAATGGTAGCTGGCCCATAAGTGTGTGGCGTGAGAGCCCTTCTACTTTCCAGTGCCCACTCATGACATTCATTACAGTGATGACTGGCCAATTAGGACTTGGTAGGTGTAGGCCCACTATTTACTAGTCACCCCTCTAGGGGCTCATTAGCTATGCTGATGGCTTGCACAAGTAGATAGAGGTTATCCGAGCCACAATTCTCTTATGTGCTGTGTGCATGTATAAAAAAAACTGCTATAGCACACTCGAGTCAGGGATGGCGCTAGCATGTGCCATCTCTCAGGCAAGGGCCTCCATAGACCATTGCCTCCTCTGTTAAGTACAGACTTGGCAGGGACTTGTGTGGTACAAAAGGAAACTATCAATCATGACTGCTTCTACAGGTTCTTGTTACCGCATTTTTACTGGAGCTTTCTTAGGTAAAAACTGTCTGCACCCCAACAGGCCCAGGAAAGGTAAGGCAGAAAGGGAGAAAAGCATGTATATGTGTCTGAGCGTGTATATGGTGTGAATATGTGTATGTGTGTGGGGTGAAAATGTATGTGTGTGTGTATGTGTGTGAGGTGAATGTGTGAGTTTAAGGTTGCGCGGGCGCATATCTGCGAGCAAGTGAACGGATGTGAGTGAATCTGTGTGTGTGTTTGATTCGGGGAAGTAGGGGTATTGTTGGAGAGATATTAGTGCTCACCTTGGCTGATAGGTTCATAAATTGGTCATCTTTGACATATAGTGGCCATTCTTAGTGACGGTCTGTCTATCCCTAGCATATATTTGCCCATATCTGACACATTGGAAAAATTCTACCGCAAGATTAATGGTGAGAAATCTTTGACATATTGTGCACATTCTTGATGGCACTCTGGATATCCATTCTTCACATTTAGCAAGTATTCTTGATAATATTCTGGCCATCACTGGAGAAATGGCAGCAAATCATTTATACACTGGGGCAGTGTTGATAACATTCTCAGGGATCACTCAAATAACTTTATACCATTCTTGACACACCGTGGGAATTCTTGTCGACATTCACCCTGTACCTCACATAATAATGGGTGATTCTGGACTACTGTTGCCACCCCCAGATCAGGCCTGGCGTAACAGTGGTCTATCGGTGCCATACCGTAGCTATTCATCACAACTGGCAATCCATGGGAGGTAAGTGCTTCTTCCTTGAAATATATGGGGCATTTTTACAATGTTCTAGTTGTCCCTGGCATAATTAAGACCCACCCGTAGCATACAATGGACATTGTTCACAGTAACAGCGGATCATCCTTGACAAACTGAAGCCGTTCTTCACTCCATTTCAGATATCCTTTGCATGATGGTGATCATCATTGACAAGTTACAGGCTTTCTTGACGTAATTGATGTTATCTGTAGAACAATGGTGAGCTCAATGGACCCTATCCTTCACTTACTGTGGTCATTTGTTAAATAATTCTAACTATCCCAGGGCTAATGCCGATGAAAATCCCTGTCATCTGGAGGCCACTCTGGCAACTGAGTATAATAAGTGGGCATGATGTCAGAATTTGTCCATGTGTGGCTGAGGGTGAGTGAGTTCTTGGTGACCATGACAAGCTGATATTTGGGGACAACATTTGTATTTGTCAAACATGAAAATCTAGAATTTTGGCAAAAAATACATTTTTATGAAGCTGGCAAGTCTTACAGTAGCAATGAATGGGGCTTATTTATTCAAAATGTTTCAGTTAAATGGTGAAACACGAGTATTCTCAGAAATTAGCAAGCTGGCGTTGTTTATACGATCACTGCATTTCTGGAGTACATTTAAAGTGGACATTTGAGTGGTAACTTGTTCCTTTAATACAACCAGCTGCTTTTAGGGAAATGGTGTGCACAATCTGGAAATTCTGTAAGGAAAAAAATTAAATTTTCCAATGGTGTTCCAAGCAATCTGAACCAACCCTCACATATGTCCTCACCCCGTTTCCAAGGACCGTTAGTGTTTACCCTCTGCACACAAACCTTGAAAAAGAGTGTAGTCTTAGATAATTTATGTGACACACTGTAAAATATCCTATTCAGGCCTGGAGGAATAAATATGATGTTTTCAGAAAGAAAATCCAGAGCTCCACTAAAGTAAATCGGGCTCACGTGCTTCATTCAGACGATTCAAAGAAGGAATTTCTTGCCCATCTCTTTCAAAGTTCACCATATGCTACAGATTCAACTATTGTGGATGAAATGACCTGGAATTATACCATTTAAGAAGATCATGTTATCTTTATTACTCAAACATGCAATTACATTTAAAACTGAATTATGGTAAGTAAAGTCCAAAGGTTTCACCTGGTTTGATTTGAGCATCAAACTCACCCAGTCCTAAATAGTTAGCCACAAAACTTTGCATGTTGACACTTATTTTACTGTAACGATTGAATGTATGGTGTTCAATGCAACTCAACACATTATAAACAAGCATTTGCAATGCAATAGGTCTCGCATTTGTCAGAGTTAGAGCTAGAGCTATTTGCATTGTAAATGACAATGTATTTTACCTTTGTAGTTTGGTTTTGAGTATAGTGGATGTATGAACAGAGAGACAGCTACAGCACTGCCTAGAGGCCTTAGAATAAGGCATTACCACTGGTACCAGAGAAGCAGCTGCAGCACTTCGTAGAGGACTTACCGATGAGACCAGAGAAGTAGGTAGCAGCCCTGTGTACAGGACTTATATTGAGGAATTACTGACTAGACCAGAGAAGCAGCTACCAGCACTGTCTAGAGGACTTAGAATGAGGAATTACTGACAGGGCCGAAGACGTAGCTGCAGCACTGTCCAGAGGACTTAGAATGAGGAATTACCACAGGGACCAGAGAAGCAGCTGCAGCACTGTCTAAAGGATTTAGAATAAAGAATTGCAGATGAGACCAGAGAAGCAGGTAGCAGCATTGTATAGGGGACTTAAAATGAAGAATTTCCGAAGCAACCAGAGTAGTAGCTAGTGGCACTGTCTAGAGGAACAAGAATGAGGAATTACCATTGGAACTATAGAAGTAGCTAAAAACACTGCCTAGAGGACTTAGATTCTTGGCGGAAATGGAAATTCATCACAGAATGATCATCCCTGTGTAGCCTCAAGTAAACAGTATGGCAGAGTGTTTTTTGCCCACAATAAAGAGGGCATTGGAATGAGCCGGCTCCCTCTGCTCTTGGCGTCCTCAGGCATTCAGGACATGGTCACTACAACGCCTTGTTCCGAGTCCAGGACATGGTCACTACAACGCCTTGTTCCTTGTCCACTCCAGGCCTTTACTCGTTGCTTGGGCACAAAGCCTGTTAACATCAGTTGCTTTCAGACAAAAAATGTGCACTGTAGCTGCCTTCACGGCGCACGGACATGCTCTGAACACATGCATTCTAAGAGTCATAGGCGTGGAGTAACCACGGTGAACCAGATGTGTTATACTGCAGATCTGACAGTAACAGGGTGAGATGGTGGAGTTTGTTATGCAGCAGACCTACTATACTGACGGTGCATCAGCGCTTTGCCAAAATATATAGCTAGAGGCGCTACACTGCAGGAACGCTACTGTAAGGTACAAGGGTTTTAGAAACATTATACTTCAAAGGCGCTAGAGCGAGGTGGAAGATGTTTTGTAAACCAGAAGTACTACTCTGCAGGTCCGGCTGCCCTACTTTGGGACACAGAAGTAAAATGTGCTACAGAGAAGCAGTACATCCGAAGAGCTTTAGTAACTAAAGAGAGCGCAGGACTTTCGGTATAGATGCTGCACTATCAAAGTCAAACAAAATAGAGTTAGTCTTGGAAAATCTCTCTAAAAAATGTTTATGGCTTTGTTGTGATTATTTGTTTTTTCCAACTGAAAATAATTTGTATATTTTCCCATTGTTTGTTAGCTGTCTGTTTTTAAAAAAATTCTGCTTTGCATTGTATGGAAGTGGTATGTTTGAGGTTTGAGTGAGAACAATTTGAAATGTATTTAGAATGCTGGTTGTAAATAGGTCTTTGTTGTACATAAGGTCGTAGATGATAAACTTGGTATAAATTAGTTTTCCAAAAAAGTCAAAAGTGAATAATTGACAAAAAACTAAAAGAAAAAATGAGACTTTTTGCTCACAAAACATAGGTTTAATCTCAGATGTTTTTGCCAAAAATTAAGGCAAGCAACTAGTTAGCTGCACGTGCACTCTGTTTTGTTTATTATTAGCTTGTGGCAAGCTGTGCTGTTGGGAGCCCAGACCCAGTGGTGGTGTTAGTGCACTGACAATAAAGCACGGAAGATTGAATGCTTCAAGAAGTAGCACATATATTATATGGAAAGCAGGTGCATGATATTGCAGTTGCACTAAAGAGACGCATGAGTTTTTATTAGGTCACATAGGTGCTAGACAGAGAAGCGATACAACCAGTGTGCACACACTCACCGATGCCGAACCCCACTAAACTGCACCCCACCAGCAGCGCATCCTTGCTGCTGGCGACTCCCATGACCACAGAGCCAGCCGTGAAGAAGAAACTGGCCAGCAAGATGCAAGGGCGGCGGCCCAGTGCCTGTTGAGATACCCCCCGGTCAGTGCCGGCGCACCCACGGTACCAGACACCAGCATCTCCTCTGTCCTCTAAAAACGATCCCAAAAGCGCTCTTCCCCCTGCTCCCTATTTGTGTACACTGAAGTTAGCTCTCTGAGAGGAAGGGGTGTGCTGTATGTAGCTCTGACAGGTAAAGATGCAGCTTTCAGGGTGGCGATTGTTCCGAATGAACATGCTGGACTGGCGACTAAACTTAAGGTGTCCGTTCTCATGCTCGGAGCCTGTAAGATATTGTATTTGAAAAAGTTTAGCCTCTATAAACTACACGTGCTGCAAAAGTTGTGTAACTGACGAGTCTTTACTCTTTAAAATAAGAACCTGCAAAATAAAGGATATCTTGGAATTATCCAGCTGTGACAAACAGATGTGAGTGAGTCTACAAAGGACACCTCCACTGGCCTCTTAACGGATGTCACTAGACATATCAATGAATGATTAAGAGGGCAGTGCTAAGATGTTTAAGTGTTTTTTGTGACAAACACGTTATTACATTAGTCAAAGGGATTCCCATGCTCCCGATTCCCTTTGTAATTCACTAAGGATTAATATTACCTGATGACCAATAATCCAAAAACTGTAAAATTCCACTTTCAATTATAGCGGGTGAAAGAAATTCCTAACTTTAAAGTGTGACCACACAGGCGTGCGCGATAAACCGTTTTGTTCCCCATCTGGGTGAATAAGTATGCATTTGACATGTCCTGTACTCGTCAAGAAGACATGATTGGCCAAATAGGTGCCTAGAAACAAACGCTGCCTCGGCCACGAACTACTCCAACTATTTAACCCTTACCTTAATGGAACAAAGTGAATTTGTGTCAGTTTCTTTTTCTCTTTTGCTCCATTAAGAAACTTTTTGGAGGAACCAATGTTTCTTTTGGCAATTTTCTCCAATTATAGAAAGATTTACATCTGAAAAGAATTTCAAGCATCAGTGTGTATGTGGCGTAACGCCTATAGCGGCAAACTGGGGAACTGGGCTTGAGTCTTGACGGGAAGCTCAACATCATGCAATTATTAAGAACGACAAGCATAAATGCATGCAGTCACCCATACCTTGCAAGACAATCACACTTCTCTTTCACATTGTCACACAGCTGTGCAGTGTGTTCCCCTGTGACCTTTGAGGTTTAAATGCACCCAGACCAAAGACGCTTAGTATTTGTTTTTGTCTTCACACGACGAGAAAAATTAAGTCTCAGTCACTGAAAATTGTGCCTGACAGCTGGGGTGCAGCTGCTCTGTTTGACACCAGTCAGCCAAAACTTCCCCCAATTGAAAAGAGGTGCTTGGGGGCTCAGTGCGCCCCTCCGCGCCACCAGGGGTTAAGGAGAAGAGCTCCACATACTTTTGCAGGACTTGCCTGCAGTCAGCTGCTGTTGGTCAGAGGGTGTCTGAGTAGACAACTCCATTCACTGACCCGTCTGTGGGACTGTAAGAGAGGAGGTCAGTGTGAGGTTCCCTCTGTCTCCTGATCCTCATCAGTAACCATCAGCATGGTCACATCAACACATTCATAAAGTAGTTTGAGGTGGTTCACATGGATCACCCTTTTGCGAGTCATGCTATTGCCCAGGTGTACCAAGTAGGTGACCTAACTTTCTTTTATAGGATAGGGTAAGGAACACTCCATTTGGCTTGGATGCCTTGGTGCTTCTGCCCTTGGATGGGACTCCACCAGTGCAGCCTTTTGGTCATACCAGAGCTTCTGGAGCTCTTGGCTGGCGACAAGATTTTTAGATGCGTTTTCCATGTACTCTGCCATTCTGGAACAGAGGCCTAGTACATAGTCCACAACACAGGGGTGAGGAATTCCTATCTCCCGATGCCAGAGACATCTAGATTTCTTAGAAGGGCAAGAGGTTTTAATTTGTATTTTGTCCAAAGGACAAGTAGACAGTGTTATGGTAATCCGATACACAAACACTGTAGGTCACAGTCAGTTAATAAGTTGCTCTAAGCAGTTTATTGGCAGTGAAAGAGTGAATGCAAAAGCTGGGGCCTGCACTTTAATTTCCCCAGAACAGAACAACAAAATGATAAAGCAGAGTTCAAAGTTGGAGCCAGCTTGATAAGCTTGTGTGGCTTCCAGGCCCTCCTCTGGTCCTTTTATTTTCTTCAAGCATGAGACAAACATCAGCTTCTGCAGCTCCAGTACACTAACAGCACTGGCATGTAAGAGGCTGCCTTATCTGCCTCTTGGCCCCTTGCTCTGACTTGAACTGTATGACCCTTGCCTTGTAGTTTCTGCTCCACTCCTGGGCCTCATCTTCAAATCACTTTGCTTTCCCTTCTCATGCACCCCCTCCTTTGCACTTTGCCTTTCCTGTACACCTTATGTTAAACCCTTGTCTGAACATGCTAACCCCACACCACCACCCTCCGCTGCCCTCTCTGAGATCCCTGACCCGCTCCCCTTGGCCTCTCATATCTTACCTCATCGAGGTTCACATTAAAGCTCATTAGTTTCCCCATGGGCTTTCATGCAGGCCTAAGGCCACCCCCAATTCTGTCCTTGCACTAGGCCTCTCATATCACTTTGTGACTGGACCAGGGGCATTGTGAACACACTGCTGTAGAAACTACAGCAGCTGTGGAGTTTTTGATGGGCCTCTTCAGTCTGCAGGCCCGCAGACAAAGGCCCATAATGGACTTGAAAGGGTGGGTGGGTGAGTGAGTGAAAGGGTGGATGAATAGAGGAATGGATGAATGTGTGAAAGGGTGGATGGATAGATGCATGTATGAATAAGTGAAAGGGTGGATGTATAAATGCATGGATGAATGCGTGCAAAAGTGGATGATAGATGCATAAATTAATGAGTGAAAGGGTGAATGGATAGATGCATGAATGAATGAGTGAAAGGCTGGATTGGTAGACGGGTGGATAAATGAGTGGAGTGTAAGGGTGGATGTTTAGATCCATAACTGAATGAATGAGTGAAAGGGTGGATGGATAGGTGCATGGATGAATGAGTGGATGGATAGGTGCATGTATGAATAAGTGAAAGGGTGGATGTATAAATGCATGGATGAATGCGTGCAAAAGTGGATGATAGATGCATAAATTAATGAGTGAAAGGGTGAATGGATAGATGCATGAATGAATGAGTGAAAGGCTGGATTGGTAGACGGGTGGATAAATGAGTGGAGTGTAAGGGTGGATGTTTAGATCCATAACTGAATGAATGAGTGAAAGGGTGGATGGATAGGTGCATGGATGAATGAGTGGATGGATAGGTGCATGTATGAATAAGTGAAAGGGTGGATGTATAGATGCATGGATGAATACGTGCAAGAGTGGATGATAGATGCATACATTAATGAGTGAAAGGGTGAATGGATGGGCGCATGGATGAATGAGTGAAAGGATGGATGGATAGATGGATGAGTGGAGTGAAAGGGTGAATGGATAGATGCATGGATGAATGAGTGAATGAGTGGATGAATGGAAGGATGGATGTGTGAAAGAATGGGAGGATAAGTGCAAGGGTGAATGAAGGGATGGGTGAGTGGATGGATAGGTTGAAAGTGGATGGATGAGTGAAAGGATGGACGGCTTATTGAAAAGGTGGATTAATGGGTGAGAAAGTAGATGACTAGATGGCTGACTGGGTGGGGGATGGATGGGTGGGTGGAAGGGTTGATGGATGATGGATGGGTGGGTGGACAGTTGAGTATAAAGGTGGATGGAGGGATTAGTGAAAGGGTGGGTGTATATATGAGCAAAACGGAAGATGGATGGGTGAAAGGGTGGATGGATGAGCGAAAGCATAAATGGATGAAGTGAAAGGGTAGGTGGATAGATGAGTGATGGGGTGGATGGATGAGTGGATGGTTGGATGAGTGAAAGGATGGATGAGGGATGAGTGAAAGGGTGGATGAATAGGATGAACGGGGTGAAAGGATGGATGGATGAACAAAAGAATGGAAGAGTGAAAGGAAAGCGGGATGGATCAGTTGGATCGATAGGTTTGGAGATGGCAGGATAGGCTTTAGCAGCTACAGTAGAGGTGGAGCGCTTGATGGGCCTCTTCTGTCTGCAGCTCGGCAGACAAAGACTTGTAATTAATTTGAAAGGATGAATGGATGTGTGGGTGAAAGGATGAGTGAGTAGAAGTGTGGCTGGCTAGATGGATGGATGAGTGAGTGAGTGACTGGGGTGGTTGAGCGACGGGGATGGTGGATGGACAAAGGATGTTATAATGGAAAGGGTGAATGAGTGGATGGGTTACAGGGTGTAAGGATTAGAGAGAGAAAGGATGGATGAGTGTAAAGGGTAAGTGGATGGATGAGTTGAAGGATGGATTGATGGATGTGTCGAAGGGTGGGTGGAAGGATGAGTAAAAGGAAGGGTGGATAGATGGAGCGAATGGAAGGGTGTATAGATTAAGTGAAAGGGAGGGTGTATGGATGAGCAAAAGTATGGATGGATGGTTGAAATGGATAGGTTTAAAGATGGATGGGTAGATTTGGATATGGATGAGTGGATGGACTGACGGATGAACAGATGGACGAACAGATTGGTGAAAGGCTAATGGATAAAAGAATGAATGGGTGCCAATGTAAAGGTGAAATGCTAGATATCAGTGGGTGAAAGGATGATTGGATAGATGCTTACATGGATGAGACAAGAGAGCTATTCTGGAGAGCTTGCTTGGTGTCATAAAAACTTTGAATCAACATGGGGGGTATTTAAACTTTCTGGTTACTCACTTGGCCCACACTATGCTCCTTTCTCTACTTCGGGATTATGAGGTAGGCGTGGTGCTGTTTGCCAGCGCGTTCTAACTAGACAGCTAGTATTTGGTCTCATAAAGGCCACATTGCCGTATAAATTCCTGGCACTGACCAAAACTACTTCGTAAAAGAGCAGAATGCGGTCACACACAATGAAGCCAGCTCACAGATAGGAAGAGATAGCATTTTAATAAAAACAAAAGGTCTAGGTTAACTCAAATTTAATTAGTGGCTCAAATGTTAAAGTCACGAAAGTGCACCCATGATATATGTCCTTGTAGTAATGCAGATTTACGTTTTTCATGAATTTCCTTAAGTAGGCCAGGAAACTGTAGTCCTAGAAAATATTTGTGAATTGCATCTTAGCATGAGCAAATATGAATATGCCCCAGCGGAAATCTGTTGAGTGTTTACAAGTTCACTTTCTCCAACCAAATTTTTCCCAGCCCTGGAAGAAACTTTACTTCTGCCGTTGTCAGGGGTACATTTCCGACCTTTCTCAGTATGGGAAAAGATTAGAGAAGAGCTGGTGAAAACCTCTAAAATTCAAATCCTTCTATAGTATTAGCCTGACATAACCAGAGAGGCTATTATCAGAGCTCTTCTATAAAGAGATTGAAGCCATTATTTGACAGCGCACTACATGGCACCAAAGGGACAAGTGGATTTTGTTAAAGGACAAGTAGATTTATGAAGCTACTTGTCGGACAAGTACATATTCCATTAAATTCCACACCCCTGACAACATCCTTCTTAGGTTCTTGGAGAGTCTTCTCCCAACCTTCCTTCACAAGACAAAGTGGTCCCTAAACAGGATGACCAAAATGGTGAAAATTCTACTACCCTTCTGAGGCATCTCTCTGTAGGCAAAAAGCAGGCATGACAAAAGGATATCCCATCTCTTATTGAGTATTTTAGGGAGTCCCATGATCATGCCGGTCAATGTCTTGTTAAATCTTTCAACAAGGCCAATGGTTTGTGCGTGATAAAGTGTGATGAACTTTTAGATCACCCACACTCATTCCACATGTTTCATGCAGACATGAAGATGGAACCTCTAATTGATACCACCTATAACACCCTACCCTGGTAAAGATACCAATAAGGGCTTTGGCTACTGCAGAGGCTGTAGTAATCCTAAGGGGGTTTGACTCAGGATACCTGGTAGCATGATCCACTACTCCCAGCATATGTTTGCTTCCTGATGCTGTGGGTGGCTTAAGTGAAGCCACTACATTCATGCCTACCCTATCAAAAGGAGTCCCAAATACTGGAAGTGGAATTAAAATGGCCTTTGGGTGTCCCCCTGTCTTGCCATTGGCTTGACAGGTGACACAAGAGCAGACAAACTCCTTCACTTCCTGGGACATTTGGCCAGTAGAAATGTCTGGCAAGCCTATTTCATGTTTTTGTCTCTCTATAATTCCCAGCTAGGGGGATGTCATGGGACAATGTGAGGAAGAATTCTCTAGATGCCTGAGGCACTACCACTCTCCTAGTTACACCAGGTTTGGGGGTCTCTGGCCTCAGTGTAAAGGAGCCTCTCCTTCAAATAGGTCCTGTGGGAGCCACTGACATCTCCCTTTTACTGTTAAACAACTTGCTGTCCCAAGGCTTTCAAGAGTAGGACAGGTCCTCTACCAAGGGCACGGCTCTTCTCTAGAGGGCCCCCCTGGGCCCAGGAGCTCAACGTGGTAAGGTGCAAGTTCCATGGGCTCAGTTCCCTCCTGGGGTAACAAGTCCTCCCCCCTGAGGAGAGGGGTCCTGAGCTATGTGCTGTTCAGAAGCTGGTCCCCCAGTCTTCTTACCTTTCCTCTCCTCTTGGAAGGTTGGGCCATTATTCCAGACTCCAACTCTTCTTTCTCACCCTGTGCTCGACTTTGTACTCTTGTTTTTACACACATCATCTCAGGGATTTGCAGCACAGCTTTTAGCTCTACCTCAGCCCATGCTGAGGTCTCCAGATAATTCCCTATCAGGCATTCAACTGGGAGTTTTGACAATACCACTACCTGTTTCAGGCCAGCAACCCCTCACCAATCTAATGACACCATTGGCTGAAGTGAAATTATCAGCGTTGGTGATTGGATTGGTTTTTCCAGTCAAATGTTTACCTGGGGAAGAAAAAGAATAAAAAAACAAATATATATTTTCCTGGGGAAAACAGTGAGTCTCTCACCATTGTGACACTGGCACCTGTATCCCTCATCAGGGCTTCTATTCTAGTCCCATTAATCAACGGGAACTACTGGTACTTTTTCAGGTTACAGGGCCAGACAGCTAGAGTGGCCAATTCGACTCCACCCTCAGAGACTAAAACAGCTTCAGTGCAAAGCCTAACTTGCTCCTTGCTCTGGGCACAACATTGATCCCATCTTGAGACTTGCCACACCAGTGCTAACTGGTAAAATTCTATACGCAGCCTGAAGCGCACCTACCTCTCCGTCGTTGAGGAAGGGCTGATTGGACACCATTTTTCGAACATGAAATCCCAGATGACGAAGTTCCACTATTGAGTGGGCTGATGGGTACTTTTCATGGGTTCTTATTCTGAACTGGGTTCTTATTCTGAACTGTATTTCAATACTCACTTTCCTCTGTGTGTCTCCTGTACTACAGTAATCGTCTAGTTCCAGTTACCTTTGTAGAATACTTTATAGGCTCTGCATTGTGTTGAGAATAAACAAAGACTTGTGGCATCTTCCGTGTGTTTAATTGTACAGTTGGGGGACAAGATACCACAAGGTCTATAAACTAATTCCCCTCGGGCCCTTCTCCACTCTGTTGTTCTAAGGGAGTAGTAGGGCATTCTTTTTGGGACAGGCAGAATCTTCAGTTCTGTGTCCAAACTTCTTGCAGATGTGACACCAGGCCTTGAAGGGAATCGGAATCTTTACTATTGTACCCACTACTGGGCTGGGAAGAGTTCTGGGGCCCACCCTCCTGTGCAGTGTTTTGGGGGCCTTTAGGCGAGACTTGATGTATTTTTTTGTATCACTTTATTTTTCATCCAACCAGTAACATATTACATACAAGACAAGTCAGGTTACTCTGTGCAGTTGTACATAACATTTGGAGTCACAAGTTACATCATACACATATCAGTTAACACATATGTCATTCGAAGATCAACGGAGGTTATCTTAACCCACTTGTGGTTCTACACTCCCCAGCAATCCAACTCACCCTCTAGCCCATAGTGCCTATTTCCAGTGTAGTGTCCCAGGCATGGCAACATAGTGGCCATTTATATCTTGGGCAACTCATGGTTCGGGTTCCGTTGCTGCCTGTAAGTATTGAACAAGCGGCTCCCAGAAGTCTCTGGGCCTCAAAGCTTGTGGGATAACCTCTGCATAAGTCCCCAGCGTTGTCTTACAATATGTCATGTCCATGATCCAGTCTAAGTCTGGGGGGTCTTTTGCTTCTCCACTTCATCGCAATACACCTTTTTGCTAGTAACAATGCTACCGCCAAACATTTCCTACGTCTGGCGTGTTTACATTTCCTAACACCTAGAATGCATACCAAGGGGGTGTTTGGGATTTGCTCTGACAGCATTTCAGATAGTGTAACTGTAACTTCGTCCCAATATGTCTGCAGTTGAGGTCATAACCAAGAGGTGTGTAAAAAGTCAGGGCCTGGTGCGTTGCACCTCTGGCAGTTGTCAGTCTCTCTCAAGCCCAGCCTGTGAAGTTTGGCCGGTGTATAATATATCGTTGATGGAGGAATTTGAAATGAATGATACGCAAATTGCAATTTGATGTGAGAAGTGTAAGTTGTGTGCAGCTATATTGCCAGTCCTGTTCATCAATTGTCTCACCTAGCGACATCTCCCATCTACCTAGTGCCGCGCTAGGTTTCTCAGCCTGTTCCTCTTGAGCTGCGTTATATAAGCGTGTCACCAGTCCATTCCGATTGGGAGCCGTTAATAATATTGGTAATATTTATAAGACGCAAGCAAGGGCAGCTGCTCTATATGGAGGTGAGCTGTGGGGACACTGTGCTGCCCCGGAAATCACAAAAGTCGAGTCCAAATTTGTAAGGCGATTATTATCACTTCCCCAGAGTACCCCATTAACACCACTGAGGTTAGACTTGGGACTGACGCCCATTGCAGACGAGTTAACAGTAAAACCTCTAAGGTTCTGGCACAGACTATGGACCACTCCAGATCTCATAAATTACAGGGATGAACTCAAACAGATCCTGAGCCTTAACTGTGTGGGCAAAATTCCCTGGCTCGCGTTCATCAAGCGTGAACTTTTAAGTTTAGGACTACAGCCCATGTGGGAAGAGCCAGACAGGGCCTGTGTCCCGACATAGAATCGAAATTTGCCTAGCTTAGTAACGGTAAGTTTCAATTCTTTTAAGGACACGGAGGCGAGATTATCCCTCCCAGACCTCCGGGGGAGATCCCATCCGTATGAGAGTAAGTAAGCAGGTTTTGGCTTTCCTGGTCATTTGTTTATTGGTATTGTTAATGCAATTTTTGTACCTGTGAAGAGTGGTTTGCTTTCAGATTTTGTCGGCTTTACCACGCGTACGCTGTTGTGTCTCTTCCGCTAGGTAATGAAGGTTCAAAACAGGACCGTTGAAAGGTTGTCGTGACTCGCACGAAGAAAGAGGAAGAGGGCACAAGATGGACGCTCTATCTGCATGTTATGGACACTGTCAAAGGACTATCAATCGGTTGATACCTATGGACTGATGGGATATGTAGTTTCATAATGTATTTTTTCTGATGTAATGTTCATAATCCCTCGTTTGGGATTTTGATTTTTCCTGAATTGAATGCTTTTCTGGGCTGCTGTGAGTTTGGTTATAATAAACAGTGGAGAAAGGAAAAGCATAATCCTCGCCTCCGTGTCCTTAATAGAATTGAAACTTACCGTTACTAAGCTAGGCAAATTTCGATTCTCACTGTAGTCTATCAGAGATGTCATTTTTTTTCTGAATGCTGGAGAAAGTAGTTGACGTCGCAGAGTAGCTTTTTGAGTGTACATCATTTGTCATGCAAAAAGCTACCTTTAATATAAAGAAAATGAACCCAATAGGCTTCCACTGACAGAGAAGAAAAGGAGCTAGCTCCTTTAAGAACCTGAAAAGCACCTCTACCCACAATGCCTTGAAGCGGCAGTTTGTCTGTGAGAGTCATTTCTTTTTTTTAACGGAAAAACGATGACTCGTATGTATAGAAAGCCGGGAAGGAGAGTAGATCGTTTTTTACTTCAATGAAGATACCTATGATGCAGAACTAGAACTACAGGTATGTAACCTTTTCTTCTGCATTGTAGGGTCTTCATTGATAGTCATAAACGTAGAGTAGCAAGCTATAGAAAAGCTATTTCCACTGCTGTCAGTCATTTGTTATAAGAAGAAAATGAGACCATTTTGCAATGTAGGATACAATCTAAAAATATGGGCGGTATCAAGAAAAGCAAAATCATTAAATTATTTAAACAGGTTTCTAAGTGTTTCTTGGTCGAACTTTGCTTCCACTTGAATGTCTAAGTCTGTGTCTAGACAATAGTGTCTTGTAAAGGTATCTATTGACCTCCAAGTGGCTGCTTTACAGATATATTCAATCGAGACATGCAATATCCACAAAGTGGTTGCTGCTTTACTTCTTGTTGAGTGAGCCTTAGGTTTACCTGATAAAGGGTTGTTGGCAATCTGTGAACATAAAGAATTACATGAAGCTATCTACCTTATAATGGTTTATTTCGAAGCAGCTAAATCTTGCTGTAAAGAGCCATAGTTTACACAGAGTTGGTGGGATATTCTTATATCCTTTTATTTGTCCAAATAAAAATGGAGAACTCTATTATAATATGTAGAGAATGTAGAGTGTTTCTCCCTCTGCTATAGACGGGTTAGGAAAAAAGGTAGGCAGTGTAATTGATAGATTAACATAGAAATCTGAAGCTACTTTTGGTAAAAAAAAGATGGATGTGTACATAATACTTCTCTATTATGATAAAACAACTATAAAGGGTTCTAGTGATGACAACGATTGCCGTTCATTAACTCTGCTTTTTTAATAGCCATTCCCTCCGTACATAGTTTCCCGTGACAGATGCTGTACAGTTGATTAGTGAATTGGTTCGAATGGGAGACCCATCAATCTTGAAAGTACTGGGTTTAGCTCCCTTGGAGGCGATGCTCTTTTAACTGGAGGGGAAACTTTCTAAAATAAATCCTTCATCGCAGGAATCTTGAAAAAGGATAGCTGTAGTGAAGATTTCCTGTATACTGTAATAGCGGCTAAGTTGACCTATTGATCAAAATTGCTGACCAGATATGGCTAAGTGAAGCATGTATGGTAGAATTAAATTTTCTTGTGCGTTGATAGAGTTAGGTCTGTTGTTTCAACACCACATGTAGAACCGTTTCCATTTGAGAGCATAACACAATCTTGTTGATGGTCGTTTTGATTCTGTAAGGATATTCATACATTCCGCAGGTAAGTTTAAATGGTCATATAGTGTGATCTCAGGAGTCATGCTGCCAAATTCAAGGATTGTAGAAGTGATGTAGGACCAGACCTTATGTCTTGATAGGAGGTCTGATCTGACTGGAAGACATCGGTTTTGGGTCACAGATAACTGGAGAAGATATGTGTACGACAACTGTCTCTGACAGTCCGATGCGATTAGAATCATTTTCAGGTTCGATTCCTGTAATTTCTGGATTAACAGCAGTATTAGCGGCATTGGTGGAAAGAACAAGTTACTTACCTTCGGTAATGCTTTTTCTGGTGGATATAGTATCTGCCTGTGGATTCCTCACCTTGTGATATCCCCTGAGCCAGCAGCATTCAGAATTTTTTTGTAGCTCTCCACGCCGACGAGGACGACGTCACAGAAGCCCAGCTTTGCTCGCGACTCCGCTGACGTCACTGGAGCCATAAGAGAGTCTTGTTGGCGTGATGACATCAGTTCCGCCCTTTTTTTCCGTGCCTTCGAGGCACACGTACGGGCCGACACCAATATTACAGTATACATAGTACACAGGATTTGAAACAATACACACAGTGTAAAAACAATTCAGAAAAACACTTCCATTGAAAGTACAAATAAACAATATCAACATTGTAGGTATACAAGGGTGGACAACGGGGAGGCGGTGGGCCAGTGAGGAACCCACAGGCAGATACTGTATCCACCAGAAAAAGCGTTACCGAAAGTAAGTAACTTGTTCTTCTGATGGATACACCTGCCAGTGGATTCCTCACCTTGTGAATAGAGTCCCACAGCAGTCCCCACTCCCAGAGGAGGGTGTCCACCCTTCTATACCAAAAAGTCCTGTAGGACAGAAAGCGCAAAGTTCCTCACCTCGGAATCTAAGCAGTAATGCTTCGTAAAGGTGTGGAGGGAGGCCCAAGTTGCCGCTCTACAAATGTCCTCTACAGGAACACCTCTAGACAAAGCAGATGTTGAAGACTTTCCTCTAGTAGAGTGAGCTCTAATACCCTCTGGAGGTTCCTTACCAAATCTTGATGCACAAGATAATCCATCTTGAAAGGGTGCGATTGTGCACCGCTCTGCCTTTCCTGCAGCCAGCAAAACCCACAAAGAGCTGGTCATCCACACGATAGTCTTAGTCCTATCGAGGTAAAAACTCACCGAACTCTTAGGGTCCAGGCGGTGAAGCCGCTCCTCCTCCTTTGAAGGGCGAGGGGGAGGATAGAAGGAAGGAAGGAAGGGTAATGGACTGCCCCAGATGGAAGGGAGTTACCACCCATCAAGTAGGTTAGGACAAGATTTAAGTCCCATTGAGGCACAATAAAAGGAGTGGGCGGATATTTGTTGGTAAGGCTCTTAATGAATCGTAACAAAATAGGTGATTTAAACAAGAACGGCTGATCCGGCAAGCAAAGGTGCACCGACAAAGCCGATAAATAGCCCTTCACAGTAGCCACGGCAAAACCCAGCTGGGCTAAAGAAAGAGCAAACTGAAGGATGTTGGATAAACGAGCCCTTAAGGGGTCAATAGACTTCTCTCCACACCATGAGACACATTTGGACGACCTATAGGAATAAATATACTTGATGGATTGTCGTCTGGCCGAAAGAATCACATCCACCACGTCAGGCGGGAGAGAGAAATAATTCAGATTTCAGATTGCCCCGTTCAATCCCCAGGCATGAAGGTGTAAGCTCCGGAGGTGGGGGTGTAGATCCTGCCCCTGCGACTATGAGAGGAGGTCTGCCCTGAGAGGGAGGGCACGAGGAGAGGTGGAGAAGATCTGTGTACCACACCCTTCTTGGCTAATCCGGGGCGATCAATATGACTTAGGCCAGGTCTTGGCGAATCTTCCTCAGAACCTGAGGAATCAAGGGTATGGGTGGAAACGCATAAAGGAGTTGTGAGCCCCAACTCAACTGAAACACGTCCCCCAAAGCTCCCCGCATCGGATACTGGAGACTGCAGAAAAGGGCAGTGAACATTCTCGTGAGTGGCAAACCGGTCCACCTGAGAAGTTCCCCACGTCCGAAAGACGTGACGAACCACCTCCGGATGAAGCCTCCACTCGTGGTCGACAGAGAATTGCCGATTGAGACTGTCCGCATGCACGTTCAGAACTCCGGCCAGATTATTTGCCAACAGACAAATCTGATGGTCCTGAACGCAGGACCAGAGATGCAGAGCCTCTCTGCAGAGACAATGCAACTCCACTCCTCCCTGCTTGTTGACATACCACATCGCGGTAGTGTTGTACGTCAGAACTTGAACCGACTGACCGCGAAGGGAAGGGAGGAAGGCCTTGAGCACCAAACGTATTGCCCACAACGCTAGAAGGTTGATGTGACGCAACCTTTCCTCTGAAGACCAAAGACCTTTGATCTCCAGGTCCCTCAGATGAGCACCCCACCCTAAAGTGGATGCATCCGTTATCACTGTGGCAACCGATGGAGGAAGATGAAAGGGCTTTCCTTGAGACAGGTTGCCCTCCACACTCCACCAAGAGAGATCCGCAGCAGCTTCTCTGGAGATCCAGATTGATTCCTTGAGATCTCCGTTGTGTTGATACCACTGCCTGCGGAGGCACCACTGGAGCGCACTCATGTGCCAGCGTGGATGGCTGACCAACAGAATGCAGGAAGCAAACAGACCGAGCAGGCGAAAGACCTTTAGGACTGGAACGATGGCTCCATTGTAAAACAAGGAAATCAATTCCTGAATGTCGAGAATCCTTTGTGGAGGAGGGAATGCTCGACAGACAGTAGTGTCCAGTACCGCCCCTATGAAGAGGTTGCGCTGAGAGGGCACCAGGTGAGACTTGGCACGTTTATCAAAAAACCCAATTTGTACAACAGCTGAGCTGTCACCTGCAGATGATGAAGCACCTTCTCTGGTGACTCTGCTTTGAGCAGCCAGTCATCCAGATAGGGGAAAACTGGAATCCCCGATCTTCTGAGATGGGCTGCCACCACTGCCATCACCTTGGTGAAGACTCAAGGTGCAGTAGTAAGTCGAAACGGGAGAACCGCAAACTGATAATGTTGCGACCCCACTGTGAAACGGAGATACTTCCTCTGCGACCTCAGGATCGGGATATGAAAATACGCGTCCTGCAAGTCAATCAACACCAGCTAGTCCTCTTGCTGCAGTGCCTGAAGAACTTGCGCAAGGGTGAGCATCTTGAACTTTTCTTGCTTCAGAAAAAGGTTCAAGATCCTGAGATCTAGGATTTGATGTAACCTGCCATCCTTCTTGGGTATCCGGAAATACCGGGAGTAGCATCCCTGACCCCCCCTCCTGCTCTGGAACCACCTCTATCGCACCTTTTTTCAATAATATTAAGACTTCCTCCTGCAGGAGAAGAAGGTGGTCCTCCGAGCAAGCCCCTTGACAAGGAGGGTAATTTGGAGGGAATTCTCGAAAGGGAAGGGCATACCCATTCTCCACAAAATTGAGAACCCAAAGGTCTGTAGTGACCGATTCCCAATCTTGCAGAAAATGAGTAAGCCGACCCCCCACAAGACCAACATGATCCAGAATGGTAGATCTAGGGTTGCTTTGCTGTGGTAAGAGAGGGGGAGGTAGAGGAAGAGGAGGAGGAGGAGGAGCGCTGACGGCCTCGTGGGCGACCTCTGTTTTTGCCCCTGTAGGATTTGTACAAGGTGTTTTGTTGCTGCTGTTGCTGCTGTTGAGGTCATCTATATGTCTGAAAGGACAACTTCCCAAATCCCCTATCTCCTGAAGGACGAGCCTCTAGTTTGAGCTTGAAGACCAAGAGATTTGGCTGTTGCCTTGCTGTCTTTAAATCTCTCTAAAGCAGCATCCGCCTTTTTAACAAAAAGTCCTGCACCATCAAACGGTAGGTCTAAAAGCGTAGCTTGAACATTAGCCGAGAACTCCGAGGAGTTGAGCCATGCACTCCTTCTTGTAGCCACAGAAGATGCCATGATTCTGGCGACAGAGTCAGCAGTGTCTAATCCACTTTGTATCACCTGACGTGCAGCCGCCTGAGTAGCATGTAACACTTCCTCAAAATTCTTTCTATCCTTTTAGGACAACTTAGGTGCGAGCTGTTTAGCCAAATCCATTAAAGCATGGATATATCTACCCATAAGACAGGTGGCAATAATTGACTTTAGTGCCCTGCTTGCCGAAGAGAAAACTTTCTTGGCAGATTTCTGGAGACTCTCTGTCCGCCAGAACTTGCGGAAATGCACCTGAAGATCTTTTTGTAAAGGCAGCCTGAACAACAAGGCTCTCAGGAGAAGGATGGGAAGATAAAAAGTCAGGATCCCCTGGAGCCACCCTGTATCTCCGTGCAATGGTTTTGGAAACTCCAGGGGCTGAAAAAGGCTTGCGCCAAACTTCCATCACAGGGTCAGTGATTGCCTCATTGAATGGCATTAGAGGTTCAATTACAGAAGAAGGTTAATGAAGAACTTCTGTTAAAATGTTCGACTTAAACTCAGTAGTGGGAAGCTGAAGATCCAAAAGTTCTGCTGCCTTTTTGGTCACTGTGTGATATGGAACCACATCCTTGGAAGGAGTATCAGATGCAGGCGAAAGTTCCCACTCTGGAGAGATATCAAGGTCACTTGCTTCCCTCAACTCAGCAAAATATTCATCTGAGTCCTGAACCTCACCTTCCTCCATCTCCTCCAACTGATAACTCTGTTCTTCTATAACCCTCTTGGCCTCTCTCCTAGATCTTATTCTAGGTGCAGGCGTCAAAAGAGCCAAGACCGACTCAGTCGGATTCGGAACCGGCATCATGCACGGATCCGACAGCGCCGCCTGCGCCGAACGAGGTCAAATAGAAGGCGCCGGAGAAGATGGAAGCGGCGTCGATGTCCTCGGCGCCGGGAAATGCCAAGACGGCTCCGCCGGAAGAAAAGGCATTAAAGGGGCCTGGGCATAGGCCTGAGGAATCCCCAAATTAAAAGCTAATAGACCCATGAGACCCGAAGGTGCACCAGAGGGGTACATAGCCCTGTTGAAGACTCCGTACATAGCATTGAGATAATGCGACGGATCTTGAACCGGACCTGGAAAAGGAGGATAGGTCCCCAGGACTGAATCTGAGGCAGGAGTTACCGTGTTCAGGCCAGCCGGCGCCAACAGCGAAACCAATGGAGTCGCCTGCTCATCCGGCACAGGAATCTCTTCTTCTGGAACCGGAGAATGAACCGAAGTCGGTGAGGGAACCGTCGTCGGAGATCGAGGTGGAGAAGCTGCAGGCAAAGCTGATTTTTCAGGAGAAGCTGGATTCGAGGGAGAATGAGAAACAAAGTCCTTATGGCGGGGTCGAGATGGAGAGGTCGACTTCGGGGCCACTTCTTTATCAGAATGGTGTCTTGATGAATGCCTCTTCTTCTTAGCTCTCGAAGCATGCCCCGACGTTGACTTCGTGCCCGACCTCGACCTGGAGCGCAACCTCGACCTTCTCCTACTTCTTTTTTCTTTTCTCATCTTCGCCATGAAGATCTCCACTTCCCTCTATTTCAGTGCCTTCGGATTCATTTTCCTGCAGTAAGCACATCCCTGGACGTTGTGATCCGACGATAATCATCAAGCATAGTCCTCGTGTGGATCAGTAATGGACATATGTACTCCGCACTCCCTGCAAGGCTTGAACCCGGACTTCCTCGATGACATCCTTAAAAGGAAACAAGAAGAAGCACAGGAACACAGCCAGAAACACAAAGTAACAAGCGTAACAACAGAGAGTCCTAGAAAAACCCGTTAGCGTCGATGGCGCGGAAAAAAGGAAACTGACGTCATCACGCTGACGAGGCTCTCTTATGGCTCCAGTAAAGTCAGCGGAGTCACGAGCGAGCCGGGCTTCTGTGACATCGTCCTCGTTGGTATAGAGAGCTACAAAAAAATTCCAAATGCTGCTGGCGCAGGGGATATTCACAAGGTGAGGAATCCACTGGCAGATGTATCCATCAGAAAGCATAGGCTAATGGAGTTGACTAGTTAATCAATAGGGCATTACACATCGAATGAGATTCTGACACCCTGGATGCAAATTCTCAGCATTTTTTTGTTTTGCGTCGTGGCGAATAAATGTAATGTTGGTGCACCCCATTCTGCGCTGATGTCCTGCATTACCTTGCCAATGACAATCCATTTGTGATTTTTTTTATAATAACAACTGAGAAAATTAGTTTGAACATTTGAATTCCTGGTATGTGAAAGGCTGTAAGAGACAATCCTCTTTCTAGTGGCGAAGTGTCACATTGCTTGAAGCGGAAGTGGTAGCTGGCTTGGTTTTGTTCCCCCTTGTTTGTTAATGTAATACATTGTCGTGGTTTGAATCAACAGATCCTTGGAGGTGAGAGCTAGGTGCACTGATTTTAGTTCTAACAGTTTTATGTGGTAAGACCGTCTATGACCACAGGCTCTGAACTGTGAGGTGGTTAATAAGTGCGCCCCATCCAAGAGTGAAGCATATGAGACAATTGTTTGCGAAGGATGTTCCTTCAGAAAAGGAACTCCTACTTGCAGACTGTGAGGTTTGGACCACCAGGTCAGAAATTGCCGTGCACTGATAAATATATTCGTCTTTCCATGTCCCATTTTTTGTGACCATTGGTTCCCTAGACAATACAGAAGAGGTCCAAAGAAGATTCTTGCACTTAGGACTATGAATATGCAGGATCTCATGGACCCTAGGAGAGATGCGATTTGACAAAAAGTTTGTTTGACTTGTTGAATTAGGTCTATTTTATCTGTTTTTGATAATACTCTCTTCTCCTAAAGATACAAGTTTTCTCTTGGAGTATCTATTTTTGCGCCTAGAAAAGTGAGGCACTGTACTGGTGGTGAGATCGATTTCTTAACAAGCCTAGTCGGGACAGTACATTTTTTGAGTTTTAAAGTCTTTTTTCCGCTTCCACATAGAATCTGCCTTTATTAGCCAATAGTCGAGATAGGGATATACAAATATTATTTTTTTCATGTGAGTTGCAACTACTGTCATACATTTTGAGAAGGTACAAGGAGCTGAATTTAGACTGAATGAAAAAACAGCATATTGATAGTGTTCATTACCTACCAGAAACATTGGATATTTTCTGTGAGGACGGGAAACTGAAATGTGAATATACAAATCCTGTAAATCTATTGCACATAACCAGTCACCTTTACTTATGTGAGGATAGATTTGATGAAGGCCCACTATCCAGATTTTTTCTTTTTTGATAAAATTGTTAAGGAATCGGAGGTCCAGGATCCGTTGATAAACTTTGGGATGGCTTTTCTTTTGGCCCAGAAAATACCTAGTGTATATACCTTTGTTGATCTAGCTTGAAGGAACCTTCTCTATTGCCCGGTTTTGTAATAGTAAATACGTTTTGTGTTGTAGATTGATTAGACGACCAGCTGAAAAAGGCCATGGTCAGACAGATAGTGGAGTGTTTGAAGTGGATTGACTATCTTTTTTGTATGATGTTAAACACCAGTCTGTCCGTGGATATGTTTTTCCACTCTTCCAGGAAAAAGCCACCCCTCCTGTCAGGATTGCAAGTATTAGTACTTTAGTAAGGCAAGGGATGAGAAGGGGTGGGGTCTGTAAGAAAAGCAACGTGTGTTTCAGATGTCCAGTGATCAATCATTGGAAAACAACAGCCAGTTTGAGTGTAGGAAAGGTTTTTCAAGATGGCCGTCGTTTTAGTTCAAGGATATGATGCATCTGGTGTTATCACGTTCTTAGAATTTCTTTGTCCAGCATTGTTGAAATTCTAAGCTGTGCACTTCAGTTTGATCTTGAAAGGAAATAAACGTCTCAATGGGCATCTCCTTAGCTTTAGTGCAAGTTACATGAAAGTAAAGCGTTTCCCTTTATATTTCCATCTGGGGACAGTTCCTGGAAGGTGGAGAAGTGATTGTGAACTGTGCATTATCATTACAAGGTTCACAGAGATGTCTTCACTGAAGGTGATAGGTTGGAGCAGAATTCCGGATCTGAACACCAATTACTCAACCTCCACGTCTCCAGCAACTCCATCTATTGGGCGGAACAGGGTATTGAGTGGCATCCGGCAGCTCAGGCTCTTCGATGCAGCGGTCATTCCTTCAGGAAGGTCACTTGAGTTTGGCCTTCATTTTTCCGATCCCGAATACTAATATGCGGTCATCATCCCGTGTGAGCGAAGCATTTTTCAAAAGTACTTTTAGTGCAAGTTTAAAATCGAAATGCTCAGAAAGTAAAATGGATCATTTAATGACTCTCTAAGGGCAAAGTCAAACTCAAAGACTTTTTGCAAAGTTTGCTACATGCCGACGGTTTCCCTTTATAGATACCTTTGGGGCGGCTTCCCTATCTTTTCCTGCTCAGTCTTCCCATCCATGTTCCTTTTTTCGTTTAATGGCCAACTCAGTTCTGAAAAATTCTATTGAATTACAACTAAGAGACTATAATCGCAAAGAAATCCAAAGCTACAAAACTGACTACAGATCGAAAGATATAGAAAGGACGCATGTAAAAAGATCAGATTGCAAAGGAAAAGTGGTTACAATGCTACAGATATTTGAACTATTTTTGAGTCTATCAGCAGAAACATTAAAACACTAAATATGAAATTGTAAATAGTTAATTACCAGAAGAGAGGAAATAACGCCAATAAGCTAGGTATGATAATATCAGTTAAACATATAGATAGAAATGTAATTCTTTGAGAATAGCAATTATAATGTTGTTATAATTTAGGCTTTAGGTATTCCCTCATGTTGAAGACAGCAATAGTACACAGAAGACACAATGAAACAGACGAAGTCAGTTAGAGGGAGTCCAGCTGTCAGACGGGAGTTGTCTCTTCTCTATCCTGTTCCCCTTTCCCCCTTGCTGGTGACATTAGACTGTATTCAGGCTGGTGGCACTGATAGATGGGCACTGGGAGCCTGCATCAGTTCTGTCCCTGTGGACAATTCAGGGTCCTGGCAGCTACCCTACCTTATTGGTAAACTTTTGAACGGATGTCAGTTTTCATTGTTCATTGTTGGAGTCGTTTATTCCCTTGTACTGAGAAGATTTTGTTGCAGCCGTTCTTTTTTGGTATCTCCTCTGACATGCTCTGTGTGAATGTTTCTGCTGGTGCAAAGGCTGTTATGGGCATCTAGGGGTTTGAACCCTATGATAATAGAATTGCCTGTCTTTTGGTTTATATTGTTGCTTGTAAAATATTTTCTGCTCTTCTAGACCAACAGCTTTAAGTGTTTCAGCTTCATTTTTCATCCTGAACATTTCTTCCACAGTGTGTTGCGCGAATAGTTATCAATCAATCAGGGAATTGTAAACTCACTACTTACCTGTGAGGGTCTCAAGGAACTGGGAGGCGGGGGGGGGGGTTAGGGTGAAGTGATGTACCTGAAAATTGCCAAAGTACAGTTTTTAACTAGGCATCAGATTTTAGGGAGGCTATATGAAGCAAATATCATCTTCCCAGGAAAATTCCATAACAGAATGAAGTCACAGAGAATCCACTGAATCAACTGCAACACTAATAGGTTGATTCAAAATTAATGAGCCTTCCTTAATCATTTCCCAAAAATCTTGCTGTCTGTGAGTGGGAATATCAGATACAAAAGATTTCATGCCATCCCATATCTCTCTGTGATATGTACCCAGAAGAGCTGCTGCATTGGTATTCATTAAATGGGTGGAGGCTGTACTGTAGATATTTTTCTCTATTGCGGCCATTCTTTAGCTCTCCCTGTCCAGTGGAGCTATGGAGCGAAGCACGTTTACGTCTAACTGCCATAACTATAATGATTGAATCTGGTTTGGGATACATAAAAAAAAGGTGATCTTGCTGTGGTGGCTTATATTTCTTAAGCAATCTTGGTATAGCAGCTTTAACAGAAGCCAAGTTGAATTTAATTATTCTTGTTCAAGAATGACGAAACTGTTGGTTGAGGAGTGTTAATGTTCAGTTTGGTTGGACCTCTTACCAAAGCTTCTTGGAAAATAAGGATATCATCCACTAGAGATACTCTAGATAAGTGGTTTCCAAACTTTTGACTCCTGAGGATCCCCACTGAATCACTACTGGAAGCCGGGGACCACCAAACAATTTGTACAATTTGAATTTCTTTTTAAAAACGCCTTTTGAAGCAGAGGCAATTTAAAGAGGGAGACAGCCTGAATTGGGTCTATTGGCATGGACATGTATGCATACAGCAGTGTATTATTTAGTGGTACAAGTCTCCTGCACTCAGCCATAGCAGCACCTCTACATTATCATTCCAGAGCCTTGGAGGGGTGACCCTTCCTTACAGCAACAGGTTGAATGATTGTGAATTATTAGCATTTTTACCTATTCACAGTTTAAGAAGGTCTAAAATATTATACAATTATGAAGCATTTTATAATAAAGACAAGCCCCAAGGAGCAACAAATATTGTGAAAATTCTAACAAGATAGTGCACAAAGCGATGAGTCCAGTGTACAGAGCAAATTCAAGGTCTGTATTAGGAGTTCATCATGGAAGGGCAAGAGATGGCAGGAAGGTATCTGCACAGGAGGCATATTGTTTCAGCGAGATCATGGAACAATGCTATGCCAATTACCATAAACCCCTGTTAGACATAACCTTTAGTCACAGACAGCAGAACAACATTTTACCACCAAGGGGTGAACAGTGCAGTTAAGGCATATTTCAGAGAGGACTCGCGTGGCACCTGACATGATCCTCTCTTGTTAGGATGCCCACTGCCCCGTCCCTTGCCAAAAACAAACTGCAAAGGCTACACAGAATAAGAGCTTGATGATTCTGAATATGAAAGCTTGACAGCACAGATAATTCACCCATGGGCTTGTGGAAAGTGAGCTATCAGACAGCAGGACAAAAATCCTACTGCTGATCCTGGCTGCATCTATTTTTGCCTGCCTGCCAAGTAACGGTAACCTATACACATGTGCCTTTCAACGCTTTATTGCTTTTATTGTATTGCCTGTATTTTCATTGTTGTGTCTGTGACTGCCGTTGTCGGTCTTCCCCTGCTGCCGGTACCTGGTCCGTGCCCCTTTTTCTTCCCTCTGTTCCCCTCGCTGTCCCCGTGCTCTCTCTGCCCAGTCTTTTCTTCTGTACCCCTCGCTACCCCGTGTCTCTGCCCAGTTTTCCCTTCTGTATCCCTCGCAGCCCCGTGTCTCTGCCCGGTTTTCCCTTCTGTTCTTAGCTGCACCTATATTTCTGTATTTTGCCTCTGTGCCTCTCGTTTTTTGTGCCCGTCTGCCCTCTGTGCCACTCATTTTTCCCTCGTTTTTTGTGCCCATTTTGCCTTCTGTTCCACTCGCTTTTCCCTCGTGTTTTTTGTCCCTTTCTGACCTCTGGTCCACTCGTTTTTTTGTGCCTTTCCGCCCTCTGTTCCACTCGTTTTTCCCTCGTTTTTTGTGCCTTTCTGCCCTTTGTTCCACTCGTTTTCCCCCGTTTTTTTGTGCGTTTCTGTCCTCTGTTCCACTCATTTTTCCCGCTTTTTTTGTGCCCTTCTGCCCTCTGTTCCACTGGTTTTTTGTGCCTTTCTGCCCTCTGCTCCACTCGTTTTTCCCCTCGTTTTTTGTGCCCTTCTGCCCTCTGTTCCACTCGTTTTTTTGTGCCTTTCTGCCCTCCGTCCCACTCGTGTTTCCCTCGTTTTTCGTGCCCTTTTGCCCTCTGTTCCACTCGTTTTTGTGCCCTTCTGCGCCACTTGTTTTTCCTTGTTTTTGTGCCCCTTTTGCCTTCTGTTCCACTCGTTTCCCCAGCTGCTGTGTCCCCTGCGGGCCGCCCCCCTGACTGCCCATTCGCTGCCCCCGCCTCCCGATTGTATTGTTGTGGTCGCGCTGCCCCTGCGCCAACATTCACAGCTCTTGTGTACTGTGAGGACGCATGGGCATTTCATTTTTCACTACGACAGGCACTAGAGTCCTGCAGACCCCCGGGGAATGTCTCATGGACCCCTGGGGGTACGCGGACCACAGTTTGGGAAACGCTGCTCTACATGGTGACTGAGGTGGAGAGGTTGGTGTATAAGAGAAACGCGGATGGCGATCTGAAATGTGAAGTGGACAGACCCCTTTTGTTACCGGGCATTCTAGGTGGTGTTGTCGGAACAGGTGAAGCGTTCTATTTTCTGATAGGAGACATGAAAATAGTTTTGGAAGCTTTTCTGTCTGGTGAAAGAACGAAGGGCTTAAATGGTTTGAGGCCTCTTAGACTTCTGGATGATGCTTTGTGGGTGAAGTGGCGTATCTGTGAGTCACTGGATCATCAGATGCTTGAGAAGCTTTAATAGGGGCAGAAGGAGAGCCAGACCTCTCTGGGGATGAAGAAAGCCTAACCCGAGAAATCCTTGAAGTCGAAATAAATAGAACCGATGTCGTACAAGTCTTCTTGGCTGTTAATGGAGTTTGTGGTGGTGAAAGATGACTTTTTGACATTGTATGTTGGGATTTTGATGTCGATCGAGTGTGTGATGGTAGCGGAGTTGGTGCAATTGTGTTCTTCAGCATCAATGACAGTGATAGTCTGGACGTCGATTTGTATGCTAAACGGTGACAACAAAGTTCCGACATAAACCCTTCTTCAGAGGATCAGCATGCCGATGCTGAACGTCTTGACAGCGATGTTGGTGGTCGCGATGCCGACAAGCTGTGTCAATTGGAGGGTCATCGATGACTATGTCTGGGAGGAGATCTTTTATCAGCAGATCTCCCTTTGTGGGAGTTTTTTTGCCAGATTTGTAGGTTTCTTCAGAAGGACAAGACTAAGCTCTTTCTAATCTTCTCTTTTTCTCTTTCTCTGCTCGAATGTCCTCATGCCTCTTAATCTGATGCCCTCCCTTTCCTCAAGACTCCTTTTTGACATTTTATTACAAACGTCACATCCTTTTGCCTGATGTGATGGTGAAAGTCACACCACACATACTTTGTATGCATCTGAGCTTGCCTTCTTTCTTCCACATACGGGGCAGTTGGCAAAAAGAGGCGGCTTTCTGACTGGAAAAAAGTGTTGGCTCAATGTAAAATTAGCTTTACTCAACTGAAGGAATGTTAAAACGTTTAGTAAAACAATGGCTTGAAAAATGCCTTAGCTAAAAACAATTGTTTCGAAGGTGCCAAGAAAACACAGAGGTGTTTAGAGATCCTGCCTGAAGGATCCAGAAAAAAGAACCGACTATCACAGGCAAACTGCCACTAAAACGCACTGTAGATAGGGGTACTTCTCAGTTTCTTAAAGGAGCAGGCTCCTTTTCCTTCTCTGTCAGTGTAAGCCTACCTCAAAGCTTTTTCTCTTCATGCTCTTTATATTAAAGGCAGCTTTACTCCATGACAAATGATGGACAATCGAAAAGCTACTGTCTATTTTCTCAACATTCGGAAAGAAAATGAGATCTCCCACAGACTACACTGAGAATCCACGGGAAATTAGCTTGAAAGAGGAATATTCTCCAATGAGAATTTCTACAAAGATTATATACATTAAAAAGGTTTTCCGGGGTCCACATGAGCAGCAGAGAATTATTCAACATTTATGACTATTAATAAAGATCCTACAATGCCCAACCATGTATACATTTTCAGCAATGGTTCCTCCTGTAAGGATTGCCTTAAACACAGTAAGAATATGAAAACATGCTCTAGTTGATTGAGAGACTGGCACATGCCAGAGCTATTGCCCTTTCTAATATTATAAATGAAATTCTTGCAATGCAAAGTATGGTTATACAGAACAGAAGGGCTCTGGATCTTATCCTTGCAAAGAAGGAAGGGGTATGTGTGTAAGGGAATAAACAAACACTCAGTGCTGTGACCATATTCCCAATAATAAAAAACACAGCAGCAGATCCTCCGCAATGGCGGAGGAGCATCGTCCCACTGGATCAGAGCCAGCAAATGAAAAATAAAATTATATTTTAATATTGTTTTATTTTTCAGCAGATGGCTGAGCCAGCGTGTGTAGCGCAGAACTGGGGTCACACAGAGGAGTGGTTGTGTACTTCTAAGTGCTCATGTCTGTTTAGCTGAACGTTTTAGGCCAGCCAAACAGACTTGCGCAGTTAGTTTTCTCCAACCCAGCTGTTTTCTACAGCCGGGTGAAGGAACATGCCAGACTGCCTGCGCAGATCGTCTAAGCAGCCCGCTCAGGTCAATCCCGGCAGCTGTTCTCATAGTATACGAGCAGCGTCTGGTTTGGTTGAGCAGTCTGTTCTAGGGAATGTAGAGAGCAGCAGGAGAAGCGAGAGGCGGCCGCAGGATCAGGTACTTTTTAAATGTATTTTTTTATTACAACCACTGCGCCGCTGCTGCCCAGCCGTCCCCCCCCCCCCAGCAGCGTATTGGAACCAGCTGTGACTGGAAAAGCATGTGAAGAACTTCAGATCTGATATTTCAAAGGTCTTGTGAGAAGAACATGACATAGGTAGTCCGGGTTTTTGGGAGAATGTAGGGGGTGTATGGGAAAATGAATATTAAGCCTCATTAGTATAGTAGCTGTTCTTTTTGTTCGGCTATGAACTTGTGCTGGGCCCAGTCTCTCTTCAAAGTGCTTGGAACTAGGGAGGGGTTGCTGGCACTTCAAGGTGTATGAGGAAAGGTTAGGAGAAATGAAGGCAGACTAAGTTAGGCAGTATGAATATCAAAGAGGGCAAGATGATTAAATGACATTGAGTGATGAATGGAGAGGAGGAGGGAAAATGATTCTCTATGCCGCAATTAAGAAACCTGGCTGACTCCATCATGTTTATTTGTGTCTACACCATCACATGACACAAAAGCACAGCTGGGCTAATATTAGAAATCTTAAAATGGTATTTTTCAGAGCTCAAATTTCTTATGCTGTGAGAATTATATGGGAGGATGCTCACAGTGTTCTGTGAGTTAAATATGAGTTTTAATGTTGAATCCATGGCAGGAAGAAGGTTTCTTCCTCATTAGTCTTGCTAGCTGTGCCAGGATGAGCTATCATGTATAATTAATGAATGCTTTATTTCTCTGCATGTGCTATTTGGAGATTTCCATTACTTGACAAGGGAATATCTGTTCATGCTTAGTGATGAATTGTTAGACATGTAGTAACAGACACTGGCTTAGAGGTCCTTTCATAAATGCTTAGCTCTCAAAGTATCCCCCACCTTGGAATGGTTAAATCACTCTTACAGAGTTTCAAATTCAGGATTCCTATTTTCAGCACTCAGAAGAAGGTAGCAATTCACAGAAAGAAGCAAAAATGCACCGTTTAAAGTACTCCTACAGACGGGTGAAGATGTATTACTTTTTAGAATCCACATTCATTTCTAATACAATTACTACATCTGGAAATGTGTGCCAGGAGCACTTTAACAGACATACTAATAGGAATGTCATGGGCCCTGTAGACTGAGGTTCCCATTCCCTAATATGTAATTCTGCATTGCATAGGCTTAACTACTAGGGAAATGGTGCCCAATCAGTAAACGGACATTAAAAAAAAAAAACATTTCTCTCCAATAGGGAAAACTTTCTTGCCTATAGAGAAACCCATTTCCTAAATTGCCCTCCAAATCTGTCCATTCCCAACCTAGTCATTGAGTCCTTTGCTGAAGTAAATTTCTGATCATTTTCAGTGTGGGAATTGACCATTCATAGTTTGTGAATGTCCACAGCTTTCACAGTCAGGGTGAACTACGCGTCGTTTCGACAAATTCCCATCCCTTGCATAGAGTTAACACTGAGCATTTCTCAGCATTCATAGCACAGAAATAAGCAGTAGCAATCCAATTTAATGTTGCCAGGTTTCCTTGTAAGAACACCTGGTAGGCGTAGAGAAAGGCATTTTCCACTGTTGATATTTGTTTAGGGATTAGGGCTGAAAATCACTTGTCCCAATAAAGTCTCAACTGTATTGAAATGTTCAAGTCCAGGTGCCACTGAAAATATTAAAGATTCTCAAGACAATTTTTCTTTGAAAAAAAGTTGCGTAATTTCACAAATATTTCAAGATGCTAAGGTAATAAAGTAGTGTTATACAAATAGCCCATTTTGATGCATATCCTTGGGAGGGACAGACTTGTGAAGCATGCATCTCCATCTTCAGATACGGGGTAGTTGGTGCTCTGTCTCCATGGCCTGGAGTTAGTGGCTGCTGGGGAGTAATCCTCATAAACAGTGTAGCAAGTCATGTTCCATCGCCTTTCTGATGAATACATAAGGATGAAACACTGTGTCAAACGCTGTACAAAATTGGCTTGAAGACCAGAGCAAAGACAAACACACAGAATATGGAACGCCATGTTCTGCATTTACCACAACGCATTGCTTGGGGACAAATTGAACAGGCCAGCTAGTAGTTTGCAACTCCACCTTCAGGTAAAAATAGAACCAAGGATGGCTTGGCTTGAAACAGATGTCTATCAAAGAACTGAGTCCTGTTGCACTTTCCATATAGACTATATTGGAGAATCAGACAATTACACACTTTTCCATGACTCTAGCTCACAAATACAATTCATACAGTCCGGAGCTGGAGCTCAAGTTTCTACCTGTGACTGCAATAAGATTTCCCTGCATAATCCCTTGAACTGCAAAACACTTTGAAAGTCATTGATAAGTAAGGATATTCTAAAGCACGTCTGCCATTTGTATTATTTCTGGCATTGAGGCCTATCAAAAATGTGTCATTTCTTATTGGGGTGTGCGTATGTCTTAGTATTTGTGCAGTGCTGGCCCTGCCCCTTATACAGCCTGAGTGTGCATGGCTTTATGCCTATCTCGTATACATTTCCTGTGTCCTTGCCCTGCTTTCCCTGGGTTCATATCTCAGTGTTTGTGTGAGAAAATCCCTTCACAATGTACTCCTAAGATTTCTCTTCGTCATAAGTTTCCTACAGCCACAGTTAACTACTTGGAGGGTGGCTCACCAAATCAGGACAGGAGGTCTGAGGGTAATGACCATGATATGAGACTCATGAAGGTATCACTTTTTCTGCTTTCCAGGGTTCACGATACATCCAGTACCCAATATCAGTACCCAAGTGCATGTCCTAGGACCACTTTGTCTATTGCCCGTTGTGAATATTGTGTTGCAGCAACCATTTCCTACTGTCGCAATACTGATGTCCTATCGTCTGTCTTCCCCTGCATTTGGACAGGTGTCCCAGTGTTCTTGCCTCAGGAGATTTTGTTCATGTGTCCTTGTCACAGAGTTAGCATCCTAATGTTGGTACCTTACTGACCAAGTTCCATGGCTCCGTGACTATGCACAACTGTTTACATTTGTATGTAGTTGTCTTTGTTCCTTTTTCCTTTTCCATTTGCCCTTGTGTCTCTGGAAGAACTTCGGTCTATTTCATGAAGTCATGTTCCATATTCCATGGCCCAATATGTGTGCCTGTATCCATGTCACATCATTCAAGGCCCAGTACATAACCCACTGTTCTCCCACTGCCCTTGCCCCAACCAGTCCGTGTCTTCATGTCCCAGAGTTTCTGTCCCAATGTCTGTGTTCAAGTGTGTTTGTTTCAGTGTCCTTATCCCAGTGTATATTTCAGTGTCCTTGTCATAATACAATCAAGCAAAGCAAAGCAATTTTGATACAGATAACCCTCTGCTCTGCACTTCCAAGGCTTTCACTCCGACCTAAACTTCACCCAGTCCTGCAACAAACCCATCCACAACAAGGGCACCACCCTAGACTTAGAAATCGCCCAAGAAAACATCATACAACTGGATTACATATCACCCTGCGACTGGTCAGACAACTACCTAATCTCACTTCAAGTCTTGGAAAGGGTACTGATCAGACAGAGTCAACCCCGTAAAAGCAATCAATGGGCACACGATCTAAGGAACATCAACGTTACTGATCTTATCCACATTAGCAATAACCTCCCTCCTCTGCCCCTAATATGACTAACCTTGAAGACCTACCCAAACTTTACATCCACTCCATGACGAATTTGCTTGATGAAATCACTCCAAAACAACTCAAAAGGTTTCCCAGCAAACAATCCAATCCCTGGTTTAATTGCCCCCTTATAAATGAAAGACACAATCTAAGGGTGGCAGAGAGATCATGGATGTTGGACCAGGCCCTTTTGGCAGGTTCACTCCAAAACGTTTTGCTTTTTCCTGGCCTATTTCTGTAACCTGGTGGTAGTGATTTTAGGTCTCTGCGCACTTTTTCACTGTGGTCCAGTGTAAAGTGCGTGCGCCCTCTGTGTGTGGTGAGAGTGATCTGCCCTCCCATAGGAATGCATGGGGAATATGTGTGACCATGGTAGTTCCTGATGTGTGGGGAGTGCAGGGCCGAGTTTGGTATGTGCGAACTCGTGAGATTGAATGCTGTGCAATGATGTATGCGGCATGATTGTGTCTAGTGTGGAAGTGCCACTTCTAGAAGTTGGCATGTTCGTGTAATTTGTGTCTGGTGTGTGATTGGCTGGAGCTGGCTGGTGAGCCTGGCTCCAGGAGTCTGGAAGGGTCTGCCCCGGTGGTGAATGGAGAGATTAGCATGCTGATGTGAGGGAGGAGTACACCTGGGACCCGAATAGGGCTGGTCCTTCCCTCCACAATGCTGGCTCCACCCCCTGTGGTGCGTCTGATGTCCCTAGCCTGGCCAGTGAAAGGGAGTTCCCCATAACCAGTTGTAGCTGGTTCTCCCTTGCCAGCACCTTTTACAACAAAGGATGTTGTTCCTGTTGTGTGCGTGGGCAAATGCTTTACACATTGCATCCGGGATAAGCCGGTCTGCTCGTGCCAAGCTACCAAGGGGGTGAGCAGGGGTTATCTTGGCGTGTGACTCCCTTGCCCGGACTAGAATGGTGGTTTCTGCCTGGCTTTGGCGCAAGCCTTAGCCAACCAGAAATCCCAGTTCTAACTTTGGTGGCAGCGGTGGGATTAGGACTTGTGTTTGCGCAGTACCACAGCGACTACTGGCTACATTACAAAACTCTGCATGTTAGATAGTCACATGTTGGGGATTATTGTTTTTGATTTTGTTTTTCCTCAAGAGTGTCATTTTCCAATGGTGTTCCTGCGTTTTATGTTTAGTGGCAGAAGAGAGAAAATGACAGGGCGGGACGCCAGTAGAGGAGGAGGTTCCCATAGATAATGAATCCCTTGCTGGTTCCAGTGCCCAATCCCTGTTCCTGTCCCCAGGGGTGTGGGTAGATGGAAGAGAGGGAGTGTGGAGGAGAAATTGCTTGCTCGGGAGGGTGGTTATCCCATGAGTGTAGTGTGTGTGTCTGGATTCCCCAGTATGGTGGGATCCAGTGGTGGCAGCTAAAATGTGTCCAGTGCGTAAAGTCCCATTCCCAGTTCCCAGAGTATGGTGCCTGATGCTAAGTAAGAGGGGTACAGGTTGAGAGTCAGGGGCAGTGAGGAACTGTCTCACCAGTCTGGAGGGGGAGTGTGTGGATGAGTGGTGTGTTGAACTGGAGTTGGTGTGAGTTTTTTTTGGTAAATAAAAAGAGCTTGCACGGGAGGTGTACCTCTGGTGGTGTGCAGGAGGTCCTGCAGAGGCACTGGACGAGAAGGTGGACGTCTGGCGGTGGGCTAGATGTCTTGCAGAGGCATTGGGGAGTGATTCCAAAAGGAGTGGCTTGTGTATCTGATGATCCTGTGTAGGGGAAGAGGTTCATGTGTAGCCCAGCTAGGTCCCAGTAGGATGGTAGGGGTGTAGGGGCTCACGTCCTGTCTCAGTGGAGGCGGAGTGAGTGTTGGACGGTGTGTCCCACGTTGGCCCGAAACCCTGTCTCAGGGCCTGGAGGGTTCCTTAAGGGAGCGCCAGGTCATGGGCCTAAGCTGTACTTACAGGTCATCTGAGGAGGATCTTCCTGTGTCTAGAGGATGGAGAGTGTCTGTAGCCAGAACTCCGGCGGTCCTGGTGTTGGGCAGTACCGCTCCTAAGTGGAGGGTGCAGAAGTCCTGGTTCGCTGGGCATTTGCCCGTCTAGAGTGCTTGACCATTTGTGGGGCCTCTGGAGGTCGTTCCCCGAGGAGGGGGGAGGCCAAGTTCAGGTTCAGCCTGACTTGGAGGGAAGGGCATCTGTAATCAGTGTCCTGACTGGTTTGGCTTCCAGGGGTACCGCTCCAAGGTGGGAGGGTGCAGAACTCTGGAAGGGGGTGCAGAGGGAGGGCGTCCTTACCTCTGACCCCGGTGCAACCTGAGGATTTAGATCCTAGGTTGGGAGATTAGGAAACTTCCAGATCAAGAAGGAATCTCTGCCAACGTAAATCAGCTGAAGAGACTGAGGGGGCTGCCCTTGCTGTGTGTTCTGGGGCTCACCAGCAGTTTGTTGTTTCCACTAAGGTAGAGGAAAGGGGACTTTGCTGTGTGCTGTGTCCCCCCCACCTGCTTGAAGAGGGACTGTGCTGTGTGCTTTGTACCTCCGAAGAGAAATAGTTTCCAGGTTCCAGACCAGTGATGGAGAGAGGTCCTGATCTGGTGGGAGAGATGTGTTCTGGTGGGTGCTTCCCGTGGAGGGTGCAGAACCCCAGAAGTAGAGGTAGGGTGGGGCATTCTTGCCCGTGACCTCTGGTCAGTCTGAGGGTATGGTCCCTAGGTTGAAGGACCAGTGGTAGTTGTAGCTACACTGAGAGGGAGAGTGGAGACTGGCTATTGTGTGCCAGGGGTTACTGCCCCCCACTCTGTGAAGTAGTCAGGACCTGTGACATCTGGATGGCCTAGGGCCTGGTCCTTGCTGTGGACGACTAGAGAGTGCCAGTGGGGTATCCTAGTTGGGCCAGAGAGCTCTTGTTGAGAGAAATCCATGTGGGTTCAGAGTGGCGTAGAACCGGAGGGTGTCCCTGCCGTGCGGGCCCGTGTCCGTGTTTTGTCGCCCAAAGCAGGGAAGCCCATCAAGGGAATGATTGGTCTACCCTGCGTTTTGGCTGGAAGGGGGTCGTGTTGGACCTGGCCCCTTTGGCAGGTTGACCCCAAAACTTTTTGCTTTTTCCTGGCCTATTTCTGTAACCTGGTGTTAGTGATTTTAGGTCTCTGTGCACCTTTTCACTGTGGTCCAGTGTAAAGTGTGTGCGCTCTCTGTGTGTGTGGTGAGAGTGACCTGCCCTCCCATAGGAAAGCATGGGGAATATGTGTGACCATGGTAGTTCCTGATGTGTGGGGAGTGCAGGGTCAAGTTTGGTATGTGCGAACTCGGGAGATTGAATGCTGCGCAATGATGTAGGCGGCTTGATTGTGTCTAGTGTGGAAGTGCCACTTCTAGAAGTTGGCGTGTTAGTGTAATTTGTGTCTGGCGTGTGATTGGCTGGAGCTGGCTGGTGAGCCTGGCTCCAGGAGTCAGGATGGGTCTGCCCCGGTGGTGAATGGAGAGATTAGCATGCTGATGTGAGGGAGGGGTACACCTGGGACCTGAATAGGGCTGGTCCTTCCCTCAACAATGCTCGTTCCACCCGCTGTGGTGCGTCTGATGTCCCTAGCCTGGCCAGTGAAAGGGAGTTCCCCATAACCAGTTGTAGCTGGTTCTCCCTTGCCTGCACCTTTTACAACAAAGGATGTTGTTGCTGTCGTGTGCGTGCGCAAATGCTTTACACATTGCCTACGGGATAAGCCTGTCTGCTCGTGCCAAGCTACCAAGGGGGGGAGCAGGGGTTATCTTGGCGTGCGACTCCCTTGCCCTGACTAGAATGGTGGTTTCTGCCTGGCTTTGGCGCAAGCCTTAGCCAAACAGAAATCCCAGTTCTAACAATGGAGAAACTCTACCTCTACAACAAACCTCAAGCAGTTGAGGAAGACAAGAAGTGCGTATCATAAACATATGCGTTGCGCCTAAACCAATCACTTTAAATCACAACTTAACAATGGCAATAACAGACCGGAAAAACTCTTGAAATCATCAAACAATAAGCAAACCACTCAACCAACCAGTTCTCTTCACCTAACTACTCACTTCCAAGTGGTGAGGAGTTCTCTACACACTTCAGAGACAAAACAAGAAAGATTGAGCTAGAAGTACAATAAACCATTACAAATACACATTTATCAACCCAACCAACTCCCTTCTCCATGTTTACCCTTGGTCAGTCCCCTCTCTCAGGATACAGGGATTATACTCCACAAAATATTGCGGCGTGGAATACCTTTTCACTACTTGATGAAAAACTATTATAACCTCCCAGGAACCTTCAAATCATTTCAATGATCTGTTGCCCGCCAAGTGCTTCAAAGAGCTTAGATCCTTTGTGCTCCCACTCTGGTCTAAGATTGTCCACAAATCTCTCCTGCAGGGTCTGATTCCTGACTGCCTCCAATTAGGATAAGTCACCCCCATCCGGAAGAAGCCTAATGCAGTATTATCTAATCCGAACAACTTTCGGCCAATCTCTAATAGCATGACCGTAGCCAAGTTACTTGAAAAATGTGTTCACAAACAACTCTGTAATCACATAGAACAGTTTCAATTTATGGACCAATTCAAATCGGGTTTCAGATCCAGACAGTCCAGAAACTGCCCTAACACACATCGTCGATTACGCCTTGAGATTACTTAACCAGAACGACCTCTGCCTTCTTATACTTCTCGATCTCCCATCGCATTCAACACGGATACGCACTCTCCCCCATGCTTTTTAGGTCTCGCCTGTCGATGCGCATGCGCATCGAGCAAGCGAGACTATGGGGGCTTATCCACTCTTTGTCCAACTTGCAAGGAATCGTGGCGATTCCTTGCAGTGCCCGTGACTTTTAAGCTCAATGCGCATGCGCATTGAGCTTAAAAGCGCGTGCACATGCCCCCAGCCGCCTGCCTTGCCTACTCTCCCAGCTGGTGCCGCTCCACCCCCTGCGGCATCAAAGGCTTTCACGGCCGGCCGGCCATGCTTTCAGTTTCACGACCGGCCGGCCGTGTGAAGTGCATTTCAAAGCCCGCTCTCCCTGCTCCGCCCCCTGCTCCGGCCGAGACGCATTTCTCCTCCCTCCTCCCCCCTCCTGGGTCAGGTTACCCTGCTTTCTCTTTCGCTTTTTTTTCACTAGTGATTAACTTTTCCTTCGCCTTGACGCCGGTGGATGCAGCGTTTCCTCGCTCCTAGGTAGGTGTCTGGCTTTTGTGCAGTTGGAAGAGCTTCTCTGCAGCAGTTTTCTTTCGTTTCCTGTGTTTCTGTTGGCTCCTTTGAAGTTGGAATGTCATTGGAGTTGGGTGTTTGTGACTTTCTTCTCGGCTGGGCGGTGTTTTAATGCGGGAAAGGAATTGCGTGTTGTTTATTTTTATTTGTATAGCCCCATACTCTTTTCATGTTCGGTATGGTTACTTCTTGTTGGTCTCAAACTTAAACTTTCGCACAGAAGTGTCTGTAAAGTGAAGTAGTTGTTCTAATGTAGCTGTTTGGATGGCATCGCGGTGCTAGGCGCAGGTGAATTCAAATCAAACCAAGTAATTAACCCAGTCGAAAAACATTTAGGGTACTTTGTATTTAAATGATTTATCAATGCGTTTTCTTTCAGATAACTGAAAGGTGCAACACAGCATTTTAATGATGTTTACATAATCAGAACTGCATGTATTACGAACAGTAAATGCTGTGTGTTGAAATTCAAGTTCCTCTAACAAAGGTGTGCTATATGCTTTAACAAGTACCGCGCTACATGAAAAGCTAACACAGCATGTGAAAATAACTTTACTTTTCAGGAGCACGTGAACAATAACAACGTGCTGATATCGAATTAGACATGCCTGTTGTTTGTCAAGAGAGTGGAAGTGAGAACTTGTTGTGAACACTGTTTTTAAGTTGTGGTGTTGTGTCTCACTGAGCAGCGCCACACATCACGCATTTGGCATGTGCCCGTTTCACAAAATATCAGCACATTTAGGGAATGTTCCTCAGAGCTCAGCGCGCGTGGTCGGTGCGATAAAAACTTCACTTGTTCATGCACACTAATTGCCTGCCAGCGCCGAGTTATTTGCAGACAGACTGTACACCGCACCGCAGCCGGGTGCTTCATGCCAAAGTGTGCTCTGCAGAGTTTAACATGCTCATTCTCGCGTGGTAGCATGTAGAGAAGGTGCTTCTTGTGTATGTTGTCATGTATTAACATTAATAATAAATCGTATTTCGGAGACTCCAGCATACCTGGTACACAGGTGATTTGCAAGACACGTTTTATTTCTCTCCCAAACACAAACGCATGCAGACAGACATGCTGTTGCTGCAGAGGTCGATGAAATCTCCATAAAATTATCGAAATGAAATATAATTCACTGTTCCTTTGGTTTATCAACTCCTTTACACTTTTGAGTTGCGAATGTGTACCATTAAAGAAAAGAAAATACATTTAAAAAAAGTTCAGAGTGCCTACTTTCTGAGAGGTGTGAGGGCTCCAACAAATAACTTGAAGTAGAAGCTGGTTTTCTGTGTGATCTTGTTTTTTCAAGTCGTTTTTAGGTCTCACCCTCACTCACCCTCACCCTCACTCACCCTTAACCCCTCACACTCACTCACCCTCACCCACCCTCAACCCCTCACCCTCACTTACCCTCACCCTCACTCACCCTCAGCCTCACTCACCCTCACTCACCCTCAACCACTCACCCTCACTCACCCTCACTCTCACTCATCCTCACTCACCCTCAACCCCTCACCCTCACACTCACTCACCCTCAACACCTCACCCTAACTCACCCTCACCCTCACTCAACCCCTCACTCACCCTCACTCACCCTCAACTCCTCACCCTCACTCACCCTCAACACCTCACCCTCACTCGCCCTCACCCTCACCACCCTCAACCCCTCACCCTCACCCTCACCCTCACTCACCCTCACCCTCACTCACCCTCACTCACCCTCACCCTCACTCACCCTCACTCAACCTCAACACCTCACTCACCCTCACCCTCACTCACCCTCAACCCCTCACCCTCACTCACCCTCAACCCCTCACCCTCACTCACCCTCACCCACCCTCACCCTCACCCTCACTCACCCTCAACCCCTCACCCTCACACAGTGCAATAGGTCTCAGACCATTTCAGTTAGAGCTTTTAGAAAGGTTTATGGCTTTTTTTATTTGTAATTCTTTAGCATAGGCTACAGGAAACAAAAATGCTAAACATTTACAAAAAAAACCCATAAACAATTCTAAAAGCACTAACTCTAATGGTGCGAGACCTATTGCATTTCCAATGCTTGTTAACCTACTCATGGAAACAGTCACCGAAATTCTGAACTTCGCAAACATACAATATCACACGTATGCAGACGACACTCAATTAATTATACTTAAGAATGTCATCACCGGATGACATCACAACTCTTAATACTGCTCTTCTGAAAACCCAACATTGGCTAACTCATAATCACCTTATGCTAAAAGTGCTCAAAGCGGAATTCCTCTTGATTGCTTCCCAAAATCACTCTGCCCCATTGAAGACTGGCTCAAACTACTAATAGGGCTCAATTGTGCTCCTCATGTTGTAGATTCCGCTAAACCATTTGGCATAACCCTGGACAAACACCTGAATAAACAAAATCACATCAGTGCAACCACAAGAGGAGCCAATTAACAACTTAACAAATTAAGGAAACTCAAACCTTTCCAGTCAACGGATGACATGCAGTTAGCAGTACAATCCCTAGTATTCTCCTGCCTTGACTAAGGCATAGCAACCTTGGTGGGGCTACCTAAAGCCGGACTGGTTCACCTTAGAGCTACGTTGAACTCAGCGGCCAGACTCTTCATGGGATCACGAAAACAAGATCACATCACACCAAATCTAACTCAACTTAATTGGTTCACTCTTAAAACAAGGATCCAGTTCAAGCTAGCCTGCCTGCAACTATAGACTTGAAGTTACCAAACTAACTTTTAGCTCTTGCTTTACCGTTTGGATCTACCTCTTATCCATGTTTTGCTTTGTTTTCTTATATCTATGATGATCACCCTATGTCTGCTTAACTTCTTTTATGGTTTGCTTACATGTACAGGACTCTGATACTCTGTCGGTTCATGTCCGTGCTATACAAAACTTTTCAAATAAATAAAATATTGAACCACACTAAATACTGTAACTGTTCTCTGTATGATAATGACAAAATGCATTTTACCTAAATGAGGAAAGAGACATCTTACCTGTTGATAAGCCATATTGAGGAATAAGTATCTCTCCGACCTCCTCATTGGTAAACAAAGGCTGTAAACAACATGGACCACTGCAAAAAAAAAACTAAGTAATCCAAGCTGTTTCCGACACTGTAGCCAATTTTCCAGCCAAGGAGGGAACCGTCTATATTTCGTATGATGGAAGAGCTGGTAGGCAGCTGCTAATAATCCTGCCAGGTACACCAAGGAAAGAAGGGTGATAGCAACAATTGGCAAAGTCTTGTTCACAATTTCAATAGGAATTTTGTAGAAGTCGCTCTGCTGGTTTCTCACATAGGGATGAATGACATCTCGGATGAAAGAATAAATGAAGAAAAAAGTAGCAAGACTCACAGCCACTACCACTGGACCTTTCCACAGGGTGAATAGCCTCAGAGGTACATTTTCTATGTCTCTTGCAGAGGATAATGTCCCCAGATCTATGGGGATGAAGTTCAGTTGGCGTGCTAACTCGATAACCTGATGGCGAGCTTGTTGATCATTGCTGCAAATATACACCTGTTTAAAAAACAGAAATATGTCACGACTAATACTCAACAACATCATTTGGAACAGCTCAGAGTTAGAAGGATTTACAGATTAAAATAATTAAGGTAGCATGTAAATTTTAATAACTGCCTCATGCAAAAATGAACATGCTGGAACACTCATCTTTTCCAAATGCAATTCAGTACATTGAGAGCATTACAGATCATAAATGAATTCATAAATATATTGATACAGAGACAAAACAAAACAAAGCATGAAAATATGACCACAAACATTTCATATGCAACAGACAAAGACTACTTTTTTTTAATGACCTTGAGTCATTTCTAGATTGCCTACCTTTAAAGGAAACTGCTATGACACCTAAAGCCCATTAACTTCTGAGCTTATATGACTCAAGACATCCATGTACCCAAATGACCACTATATAAGAGAATTGTACTAACATCATGCTTGCTAATACCATAACAAACGCTTAAATCATTCATCCCAAAGACTGTTTGAGTTCTACTGCACTTGTCGTTCTGGATGCCTCACACTATAGATTCACTTAGGCTGCAGTAGCTGATAACCGTCAGCAAAGTATCATTTTTAACTACTGAACTGCTACTTGTATCACCATTGTAACCTGTACTTTTGTCACTAATGATACAAGATTCTACAGTTTAAAGGTTAAAAGTCATCATACAACTTTATTTGGCTTAAAATTTAAAAAACAATAAAGAAAATACAAAAATAACAATGCAGCCGTTAGGTGGCTAATCACGTTCTATGAGTAACGTGCCAAATATAGGTTAAAACTAAATGATGGACTTCTGCTGAATTAAAATTTTGCAAAACAAAAACAAAAAAAACACAGCACTTGTCTACATAGTCTGATCATAAACTCCGTCAAATTTGGTTTAATAAAATTAATTCTGAGGGCCTGGAAAAAAAAAAAAAAAAGAAAAACAATAAGGAGCATTCGTTTTACAGGGGTAACAAATCAGTAGCGGCTGACAGATATAAAGACCAGCAGTCCCTGGGACAGCATCAGACTCCCCATCCAATCCCCCGGCTACTCAAGCATGAGAGCAGCGTGGGGATTGGCCCGAGCGGGCTGGATTAATGCTCGCTCATGCACAAGGAGTTTGTGCTGTTTCTCCAACCCATCTGTACAAAACAGCCTAGTTGGAGAAACCGAAGATTGCATGTCAGTTTGACTGACCTGAAATGGACGGCCACACTGACATGCGCACTTAAAAGTGTATATTTAAATCTCCCCAGCCCCCCCCCCCTCCCATGGCTCAGCCTACCCGTTCCTCCCTGAACAAGCTGGTTCAGAGCCAGCAGATGAAAAATACAACAATAGTAAAATATAATTTTGATGTTCAGCTGCTGGGTCTGAGCCAGTGTGACGATCCTCCTCCACCATAGACGAGGAGCCGCCCTGGTAATAATCCAAATACCTAGACCAATCATTACAGCATGGAAATAAGACAATGGGGTGGGCCAGATTTAATCTAACATGAGTACAAATAAATCTTTGTTGTCTATTATGAATAAACACCAAATTGTCTTGCAGATCTGATAGTGAACAATACCACCTATACACGACTTTTTGACTAGCAGCAAGACTTTTTCCACTTCCAAATGTTGTAAACATAAGTGATTAAGTTCAACCTTACCAACTTTAGCTAATGTCATTGAACAGTCAAAAAGATGTGGGCACTCATGTTTATGACAAAATGCCCTGATGTAGCTACGACATGGAATATGGAGCACACGATCTAAGGCCAAACAGTCCGAGGTGATCTGTTGGCTCAATATGGCCTCCTGCTTGGTCCAAACCCTGTAACAGAGGAGCAGGGGTTGAAGCCTGATTTGGTCTTCTACAAATGGCACACCTAATTCGCTGTAACACAGAATAGAAGCGCAACTTGATGAACTGACAACAGCCTCCTTATACGGACATTTTGTGTCACTTGAAGCTTCGTGACTGGAGCAGGCCCTCAAATTCCACATCCATATATGGCTGCTGATATACACTTGGTACGATAGATAGTGCACATTTCCTTCAGAGGAATTGTCCCAAATTAATGCGAAAATTGCATTAATGGACTTTGCCAACGGAGGATTCCTAAGAGTAATATGTTGCTTTCATGAGCATCCTGTATCAAAAAGTACCCCAAGAAAGGAAAGGTGGTAATCTATTTAAGAGTGGCATTCTCTGCACAGAACCGACACTGGTATAGATACTTCTTTCCAGAAATCACGACAAAAAGGTTTACCCAGGTTAACCTTCTGCTATAGGACATCCACAAATGAAACTGAAGTATTTAACAAAGCTTGCAGTGCCCTAGGAGTATTAGCCATCAGGACATCATTGCCGGCAATCAGGAAAAAGGCTGAAGATGAATCTGTATTTAAAATAAAGCAAAAAGAACAAGAATTACAGATAGCCTCCCTAGAGCAGCAGATTAATCTAATTCCCATACAGAAGGAGCTGGAGAGCTTAAAAATTAAATATCAGGCTAATCTGGATAAAATGATCAAAGAAAAGTGGGATGCAAGTAAACTGCAGAACTTTTCTTATGGGGAGAAATCTGGTCGAATATTAGCTTGGAAGGCTAGATCCGATCGTACTAGGAACCAGATAAGTAAATTAAGGATACAGAGATCTGGGGACATCTCATTTGACAACGACGAGATGTTGAGAGAAATTAAAACGTATATGCAACATCTATATATGGGGAACAACGACCAAATCTTAACTGAAGGTGCAGTCCATTGGTTAGAGGGGGTATGCCTGCCACATCTGACTGAGACAGATAGCCTGTTTTTGAGTTCTTTGATCAAGGAGGGGGAAGTTCACGATCAATTAAAAAGAATGGCCAGAGGAAAAGCAGCTGGCCCAGATGGGCTCCCGGTAGAAGTATACCAAATGGGGTCTGACATATTGGTTCCTATTCTTACGTCTTTATTTAATAAAGTACATCTAGTAGGAGAGCCCATTCCCCCGTCCTGGTTAGAGGCCACTGTTACGTTAGTTTTGAAGGCAAATAAAGACCCTACTAATGCCGAGTCTTATAGGCCAATCTCACTGCTAAATATAGATTACTAAATCTTTGCGGGCGTGTTGGCAGGGAGACTGGCCAAAGTAATTAAGACTGTGGTCCATGAGGATCAGAGGGGGTTCATGCCTGGTAGACAGCTGAACGAGCTGACTTTCCAGGCAATTGCTGCCATTGATTATGCCACAGAGGAAAAATCTCCATTAACTATCGTAGCAATTGATGCCGCCAAGGCCTTTGATCAGGTTAGTTGGTTGTACTTGTGGGAAGTTCTGTTAAAGTTTGGTATTCCAGCCAACTTTATAGCATCTGTTAAATCATTGTATCAACACCCCAGAGCCAAATTTCTTGTAAACAACTCACTTACAGACTGGGTTCAAATAACTCGCGGCACCAGACAGGGATGCCCCCTCTCTCCCTTATTGTTCAATCTATATTTAGAGCCCCTGGCTATCCAGTTAAGATCGGATACTCTAATCAAGCCTTTCCGTATAAATGAACTAGATTTAAAACTTGCCTTATACGCGGATGATCTTTTATTGTTTACATGCAATCCTGAAATATCAATTCCGCGATTATTTCATCATGCGGAAGCTTTTGGTGAGGCTTCAGGGTACAGAATCAACAAAGAGAAAACCGAGGTCATGCAATGGAATCCGGTGGTTCAAGTGCCTGGAACAAAGCCTCGGATGAGATATCTAGGTGTACATTTGCTACAGAACATCTCCGAGATTTCCAAAGCCAACTTGGACAGAGTTTACAAAGATATAAGTGTACTTTTACATCGATGGTCGGGACTGCCATTGAACATTTTCGGGAGGGTAAACCTAATTAAAATGGTTATTTTGCCAAAGATCACATTCCTCTTTAACTCGATTCCTTTGTCATTTAACCCCAAGGATATTGCCAAATTGCAGGGACGAATAGGATCTTTCATCTGGAACTCTAAATCACACCGAATCTCCATGAAAAAATTGAGAAGAAAGCTGAAGATAGGTGGACTTGCTATGCCTGACATCCTACATTATTGCCATGCTTTTCACTTTAGAAATTTTAGACAAATGGCTGACAAAGCTGATACATCTTGCTTGGGTCGGCTATTTCAGGCGCTATTACATAGCATCCCCCTAGGGCATGAATCTTTCTTATTTAAGTTTGGAGACCCAAAATTCTACAAGAAGGTCAGACTAAAGATATTGGGAACGGCCCTGAGAAGTTGGGTGTTTCTGAGAAAAAAACTAGATATCCCCTATTATACACCTCTGGCCCCTATATGGGACTCTCCGGGAACACCCGAATGTCTCAGGGATCAATTATCACTCCCCCTCAGAACAGCTGGTATCATGCAGTGGAAGGACCTCCTTGATGACTCAGAGTTACTAGGGTGGGATTCACTCTCCCGTCTGACAAACGGAACTCTTACCAGGTTCAAATTTTATCAGTTATCTAGCTGGTGGAGTACTATAGCTTGGGGTCTAACAGCTAATCCTAAGTTTGATCTGGTAAAGAAAAAAGGGAGCTGGAAAAAAGAGATCTCCTTCTGGTATGAGGCTTTAAATGAGAAGGATGAGGTCACAGAACTTGAACTTAATAAACTATGGGGAGAAGTAACAGCTTTGCAGGGCGATAAATTACGAGCTCTATGGGGAGATTCTTTTAAACTACTACATACAGTCGTGAAATCAGCCCCCTTAAAACGAAATCATCTGTTCACCCTGTACAGAGCGTATATATCCCCTAAGAAACTGGTTAAGTTTACAAACCTTGAACACTGCTGCCCACGCTGTAAGGCTTCTACTGCGGACGATGTGCATATGTTTGTTGAGTGCCCAAGACTATCGCCTTTCTGGGCTAAAATCGAAGAATTTATAACGGAAGTTTTGGGTACTCATATAGCCATTACACCCATGATCATCCTTTTTGGGCTAGGGGAAGAGTACCAGCTTAATGAGATGAGGACCAAATTCTTATTTTATATAATGGTATTGGCTAGACGGGAAATATGTAAATCCTGGAAATCAGAGAAGGCTCCCACCTTTGCTGATTGTCTAAGTTATATCATATATGTCAGCGAATCTGATATTGCTTGTGATGGCTTAAGCCTTGTTAAGATCTGGGCGGCCTTGGCGGCTTGGCGGAACAGATGAGAAGATTCCTATGATTTTACCCGGGTACTGTTGGTGTTTTGTCTCCTACCCAACCAAGGGTATTCCAGATTAAAGGGTATGGAGTGGACATAGCAAACAGTTTCAGCCTGGAGGGGATTCTCTTTTTGAATCCCTTGAATTTAATCCTGGTGGCCGGTACATCGCAATGGCGAGAGGAGGAGATACCCTATCCAGAATACCCATTATTGGTATATGAGGAATTAAAAAAAAAAAAAAAAGAGTGGCATTCTCTGCACAGAACCGACACTGGTATAGATACCTCTTTCCAGAAATCACGACAAAAAGGTTTACCCAGGTTAACCTTCTGCTATAGGACATCCACAAATGAAACTGAAGTATTTAACAAAGCTTGCAGTGCCCTAGGAGTATTAGCCATCAGGACATCATTGCCGGCATAAATTAGAAGTGGGACAGGGCCCAATCTGCAGCATATCGCAGCTGTTCTCCAGCAACACACTCTAAGTACAGTCTGTAGCGACTTATACAGCATATGATAGGTTAAGTATAAGGGGAGTGCAGTATATAATGTTATTTCAATGTATTGACCCTGTTGGACTGCAACTATCCAGCATTGTGCAGCAGATTAACACCTAATGCCCATCTTCACAGCTTGTAAGTGTACACCACATTGATCCATGTAGTTTAAGCGGAGAGAGGGGAGGGGGTCAGATCAAGCCCACCAAACAAAGGAGAAGTTCTTTAGTAAATGACACAGTTAAAGAATGATTATACAAAGCAGAGCCTTGGAAATTGAGACATATCCATTAGGACTATTTGTATGTTGGCAATACTGTTGCATATCCTGGTGTCTAGGGTCAAGGTCTCCACTGTTTGGATTCCTAACCCACGGGTGCAAGGACTTAGTTCAGTGCACCACCACTGAGTAAGGAAGTCCAGGTTATTGCAGCCCCACACAGTCCACTGATCATTACTGTCGGCATAGTGTTTGTGCTTTCTGTGTTACTAACAGCCCCATACAGGGTTCAGGGATACAGTGGTAATTCAAACCCAATTTCGTTCTTAGAATAGCACACTCAAGCATAGCACTAAGAAAAGACTGAGTCACATGTACTAAAACATTTTCCCATAGACGGAGAATGAGTAAAACTCTTTGATACATCCGGCCCTATATATTTAAAAATGTTTAATTCAACTGTTTTATTATATTGCTTAATACATGAATAATAACCATAGAATGCAATTTAAACATTGCTTGTGCATGTTGATAGCAGTGAGAATAAAATTAACAGTTTGGAATGTTCCTAGCAGCCTACCACCCTAAAGCTACTTCTATGGGCTACACTATGAGAACCTGGAATAACCAGCCTCTACAGTTTCTCTGGCCCTGTGACCCGCATACCTATTCACAGAGGATCATCTGTGTTCAACAGCCTTCACCAGGGACAGAGAGAGCTCCTTCAGAAGGAAAACACACAATCAGTTAAGTTCAAGCCCTCTGTAGTATCCTGATGTTATGAATTGCCTCTCCCATGTTTCCCTGTCCCTGGCTGCTCAGCCTGTGTGAGTGTTCTAGATGGAATGTTTGGTGTTTGGGCTATGAGTGGAATGCTTGGGTGACTGAATCAGGAATTATAGTTGATGGATGGGGCTGAGCAGCTAGCAGGCTGCTCCCGTGGGGTTGCTGGACTTATACCTGGCCTTGTTCTACCTATTTACCAGCCTATTTGCTACTTGAATGAACCTACATTGTCTACATATCTCTAGCGTGGTCCCTGATTACTACACTTATTTTTGGTGACGAGTTGAGGACGTCCCCACGCTCTACAGTGGTACAAGTGGACATAAAAATACTTCAGGATGCCTCCTTCATCATGATGGAAAGGAGCCGACTAAAGCAAGCCACAGGAACAAGACGAAACAAACAAGAGTTACATGGGGACACACAACTGTGTCACTCTAAAGACATTATTCTACAAGGACAATATATGAAACTGGTACAGCCACAGCACGCAAAGCCGCACCACCGGTGTCCATCACCTCGGACAGCCCCCACACAAGCGTGCTGTACAACAAGATACTTCATGGGCGCTGCGCAGAGTGAGCTTTTGAGTACAGTAAGTCTATATCTTCACTACAATGACGTTGCCCAGAGCGTGTGCCTGTTCATTGCCTGCGTTGGAACTGAGCCAGGAGACATGTTTGGGGCTGCGCTGTCGTCAAATCAGTGGCAGTAGCTGGAAGTACGAGGTCAGGTGATAAGACGTGTTTGAGGCCAAACAGCTGTGGTGTCCACAAACCTCAACATACAGTACGCCAGTACTTATGATGCAAAGAAAGTGTTTGGAAGAGCGATTACGGGTGACCGAGCATGTTTGCACCATATGACACTCCTGAGCAGACTTAGGACAAGTCTGGAAGTGAACTTTTCCCACTTAGCGACAATGTTTTGCGAGCGTAGGTCAATTTTTGTCTAGCATTGTTGGGTTAGGCTGAGACCTCAAGTCTTCAGCGTCCAACCGCAGTTTTGAATAAATAAAAAAAAAAAAGAACTTTACAAGCGCCTGTGTGCGCTCACCTTTGTTTAGCACTTTTATCACACGCAGTCTCTGCTCTGTTCTTCCTCACATTGCGTCGCATTCTACAGTATGACGTGCCCGTTCCCTCAGCTACATTGATGCCTTCTGGCGTTTAGGGGACGCCGCTGCCGTGAGCCTCCCAGGACTACGTGACACAGCACGCCGCCATTTCGGTGATGACACACAATGCGGATTCTCGCTTTGGGTCTCTTTCTCTTCGCCAATCAAGTCTACACCTGCACGTCGTGTCAAGATGGAAGGATGTTAAGGACTCCTTATAGTATCTTCGGCGCGTTCCTGATGGGCTCTCTGCAGTCCGTGAAGGGACTCGCTCTTTTGTAAAACTCTTCTGGCTGGAGGTACTTTTCAAATCTTTTCAGTGTGTTTTTAGCTGTTCTTTCATCCAGTTTCACTCATTCAGTTTGCCATGATCTGCCATTCACGTCCATTTTACGAGTACGGAGTTTCAATAAAGTTAACTGAAGCTTGATGACTGACAAACGTCTGAGAGAGGAATGCTCAGCAAGGCGCTTCATCGCTTACTGTTCCCCAGCTGTTCTCTGTATCGAATGAAACATACGTTTCTTTATTTGGGCATAAAACTTTGTTAGCTGAATGGTCTGAGGCGGAGCAGCATTTGGACACTTTCATGGGAGTCTTTGCTCACAAGTGTTGCCTACGATCCAGTTAAATGACTGTTACAGATTCACTTTTGCTTTCTGACAATGCTCCTACAAGCCTTATATGGGGATTTGTCATACTTATTGATACAGTGTTAAGCAGTGTTATTTTCGAAAATGTGCATTGAATTTCTGTTTGTACAGTGTTCACATTATCCCTTATATGAGGGGTGGCCATGGGGGTACGTTTTTTGTTTTTTTTCCTCCCTTATCTACATTTTTTGACCTCGTTTTGGGGGATGATGATTGTGTTTTGTTGCAGGGGTGGTCCCTGCGTGCATAAGACACCTTGCGCTGCACAGATATTTGTTGCAGGGGTGAGTCTCTGCGTGCATAAGACACTTTGCGTGAGTTTTTGTTGCAGGGGTGGGTCCCTGCGTGCATAGGATGCCTTGCTTTGCACTGGGTTTGAACTTTTTAGACTTGCTGGTTGTCCTCGTTGGTCTGCAGTGGCAGGACATTGGGTAATAGTCCCTCTAGTCCTCATTCACAAGTACGTTGTCTCCTTCTTAGGGTGGGGGCAGGATGTCGGGTACTAGTCCCTTCTGTCCACATATACTTCACTCCTTACATTGGAGATGATACATTTGTACGTTTTCTCATTTTTTTCTTCATAAGAGGAGGGGGATGGGTATTATTGTTTATCCATCTTTCTCTCTAGTCTTCTGTTCCTTTCCCTCTAGTGATGCGTGTTTCCCACATCCCTGAATCTGGGCTCTAGATTAATCTGGATTCGTTTTAGTCCCCTTGCAATGTTGTTTTTCCCTATGTACTGTTGCTTTAATTTTATGTATACAGTTTTATGCTGTTTTTATCTTTTATGCTTGGTTTACGTTACATCATTCTTCTGTTCATTAGGGAAGAGAAATGCAGTATCCTGATGTTAAGGATTGCCTTTCCCATGTTTCCCTGTCCCTGGCTGCTCAGTCTGTGTGAGTGTTCTGAATGAAATGTTTGGTGTGTGGGCTATGAGTGGAATGCTTGGGTGACTGAATCAGGAATTACAGTTGGTGGATGGGGCTGAGCAGCTAGCAGGTTGCTCCTGGTGGGGTTGCTGTGACTTATACCTGGACTTGTTCTACCTGCCTGTCTGCTACCTGAATAAATGTACATTGTCTACATATCTCTACCGTGGTCCCTGATTACTACACCTCATCACTGGATCGACTTATCATAAGTGTATATGCACAGCAGTCTGCCAGGCTCTCACGTAATAAACTGGTGCGAAGTCCTCTCCAATTCAGTGGTAAAATGAAGAGGTTTATATAGAATATTGACCACTGACTTGATCTACATTGCAAAACCTAGTAACAACTATCCAAATCTGAGATACAAATGGTCTAAACCAGCAAGAAGAAAATATATCAACTTGGACTACATGTTTATCTTATACGACTGTTAAACCTTAAAACTTAAACATTGCAAGTTAGTGGCATATTTGTGTTGTCTGATGGTATAAAAAATCGTTGTTTAGAGGAAAAAACACTTTCATAAGTTCTGCGAAAGATAATGACATTATGAATGTGGACCAAAGGCAGACAAGCGAATTCAACACTTTCAAGATAAAGCCCGACTGGGAGTTCACGACATACCCAGCTTGTTTGTATAAGGGTTACTACATACCCATAAAGTGCTATTTCTGAAAAGGTATCCCTTCGATTGATGTTGCCTAATGCACAATTTCATATTAAACCATGGCGTTAATTGGAACATTTGCAACTGTAAAAATTCCAGCATCAGATCCTTCCATGGAATCTGTTTGGTATGAAGCTTGACACTCTTACAACCCTTCGGTCACGATTTGTGGAATCTGTGGGGTCGCTAACTACCTAGGGGTAAAAATATCATCTAAAACCAGAGATATAATTGCTATAAACTATGATGCGTTATTAAGAACAACCGTTTTGCTATTAAAAAAATGGCATAAACTTCCTTTAAATATCATTAGTAGAATCCATCTGATTAAAATAAAAATCCTTCTGAAATTCCTTTATTTATTTCGATCTATACCACTGGCACTTAATAACTCCTTTTTTTAAAAACTTGACGCAATTTTAGTTGTTTTATCTGGGGATACAAGAAAGTGCGTAGGTCCCTGTCAGCACTTAAAGGCTCCTTAGCTACGGGGGGGACTGTACTTCTGGGCCACTTTTATCAGTCGTCTTCGTTCCTTGCTTACTTCGGATACGCAATTTTTTTTCCATATGATTATGCTCAACTCAGATTCTAGAATGTTTTTGTTAAGATTGAATGACCCAAATTTTTACAAAAGGGTCCAATTTAAGACCGCCAGAGACACAGCCAAGATTTGGTTCAATATTTTGTCTTTTTGTAAAACATATTTTTTTCATCCCAAACTACGGCTTTGGGGAAACCCGGGATCTTTAACGACGGACGGGCAAACAAACGGTCCACCTACGGAATTTCTACTCTTGGGGTTCTCTATGGCTCTAATGGCTTTTTAGATTTCGCTGCACTTAAAAACTTATATAACTTGACAGAGGAACTGAGGTTTAAATATATTCAAATCCATGACTTTTTGGTTCATGAGGAAAATGAAATTTTGCCTGACCAAGATGCCCCCTACGTGTACCCTATGTTACATGTATGTGCATGTCACCCATGCATATTTCTCTTAGTGGCTTGAATCACAAGGCCTCTGCAATCACGTCCTGCATTAAGGTGCCTGTCATCAAGTTTCCCAAACGTTAAGCTAACATGAAGGCCCATGTATTTGCATTGTGCACTTTTAAATAAATATCGTAATAAACCCTTTTTGTGGTTCAGTCTGAGCCACTTTCTGAATTAGGGTTTTCATGACTCCTGACACACTGCAAGCTGCAGTTACGTAACTCTGACCTCGCATACTTCTAGCTCAGCCGAAAGAGACCCAGCAAGGGTTGCCAAGATAGTATTATGAATAACAGTTATCTGCCTGCTGTACAGAGTCACATTCCTGCCCAGTGAGGAAGGTAAACAGAACCCGTCCGCGGAAGATAGGGCCTAGCCTAGCCTCTCTGTCTCCATTGAAGTAAATCACAGTGCTTGCATCCATAGAAAGCTCACAGCCCCATGCAATGCACAAAGAAATATATGCTTTTCTGATTCTTAGCGATGAGCAACCTTTGCTTCAGATAATACATCCCCTGACTTAAGATATCAGTTAGTACCAGACGTGCTGGTCGCCTTGACACTAAAGATCTCTCTACTAGACTGAAAGTCAGCTCTCCTCCCAGTTACACGTCAATTGCACGTCATGCTCAAATTGCGTGCACAAGTAGGGCAAAGTTCCAGCTTGCCATATAACTCCTCCTCTATGTAGCCACCCACCTATCACCCACCTGTGACTCATCAAGTGTACACCCTCATGCACGCCCACATGCTCTTATCTCTTTCTTTCATGCTCTGCCTGGAGCGCTCCTCCCTATGTACAAGGAAAAATGTATATATGTGTTGTTCTCTGTAAATAATGTTAGAAGACCCTTCCTGAACCTCAGTGGTGATGGAACAGATTCTCCCTTAACTCGAGTTATTGGAATAAAGCCCTTTTAACTTGGACACCACGGACTCTCTGCCTCTCATTTGATACATGCTATTTGTTAATGCCTAGAAATTATGCCAGGGTAATATTTTATTTACCACATTAATTTGGCGCCCGAACAGTGACATATCCTTTTCCCCACGCGCCGGAGTTGTAGGTCCAGCTTTGCCCCCTTCTACAGCCGTGACGGACTTTAAAGTGTACACGCCATCGCGATTTCCCGTTACTCCCTCAGGCCCAGGAGGAGGACGGACTGTGACCAGGCATCCATACGAGGCGGTGAGGATTGCGGATCGTCTCAACCAGAGCCCGACTTGTGAGAGAGCAAGGTCCGAGGTTTCCAGAGGTCCACCCGTTCCGAGGCACATGCGTAGACGTAGATGCGTAGAAGTCCGAGGCCTTCAAGTTTTGCTTCTCGGTGAGTACCACTATGGGGAATGCATAAAGTTTCAAGACGGGTTCATTTTATATGAACACGGTCAAGACGGGTCCACGTTATTCGTGGAAACGGTAAAGACGGGTTCAAGTTATTCGTGAAAACGGTAAAGACGGGTTCGTTTACACGAGCGCGGTCAAGACGTGTCTCATTTTTGAGACCGGTATGGTTGTACTGTATTCCAGTGCATATAGTTTTTCAAGTACATGTTTAGTTCTCTGTATTGGTTTAGATCATGTTTGTTTTAATGTTATGATGTTTTAGTGTGAATGATTGTTGATTGTTTCAGTCTATTTTTGTGTATTGTATTTCCATTGTGTTGGTTTCAACATGCCACTGTTTTCAAAATTGCGTCAGATAGGGACCAGAAAAGGTATACTAGAAGAGTCAGTTAACATCCCGCCTAGAGACACACCTGGTCATTATATGTATAATAAGCATGGATTAGACGCCATCTTGTTTTTAGATTTATGGGTAGACTATACAAAGGACCTGGAGGAAAAGTATAGATGGCCTATCTCAGGAACATGGGATTCAGAATGCATTATGAGAGTAGAGGAAGCGCTATGGAAAAAGAAATCAAGACCCTCTCAGAAAGATGCCATTGAATTATGGCGCAAAGAGTCACATAGGAGAACAGAGAAAGAATTTAATAAAGCAGAGAGAACTAAACAAGCAGCGGAAAAAGTGAAAGAAAAAGAATTGCGGGAGGAGGGGGAACGGGTCAAAACAGAACAGACTGATAGAGAAAGGAACGCCGTCGTTACTGGTATTTATCCCGTCCTCTCAGAAGAACTAGCTAGAATGACCCCCTCAGAAACACCCAGTAGGTCGCAAACGCCACCACCTGTACCCTTTAGAGTATGTAGAAAGAAGCCAACAGTATCAGAGGCTTTTATTTCCTCCTATCTAGAATAGTCCCCATATATATAAGTTTACTGTGGAGTTCCTTGTAAATAGCTCCTTGTAAATATGGTTTATGAAGAGAATGTCATTATTATAACTTGTTGAGTTTCTTGTGAATATGGCTTGTGAATAGCGCCATGTAGTTATGGTTTGTGCAGAGCATGTTATCATTACGTTAGGCAGGAGAGAGCTGGATCTTTTTCAAGTGCTTGGAGAAAACGTTTTGGAGATGTGCGTACGTGTTATGTGATAACGTGGAGAGATGAGTTCATGACTTTCCCATGTACTGCAGTCATTGGGGAAAGATTGTGCTTCAGCTGCCAAAGAGTTAATATCTTGTATTGAGAAGGCAGTATTTGTTTTAACATGCTGTTTAACAAGGTGTTGAGGGATTTTGGCGTTTTTTGGTCGAGATTTGGCCGATTTATGGCCGTTTTTGGTGTTTGGGGGGGGGGGGGGCGTGTTTTTGAGCGGATATTTGTACCCGTTCCAGTGGATGGATTTGGTTGCCTTTTGGTGAGGATTTAGGGAATGGCTTGGACTACTGTGATGCCAAATTTGAAAAGGATCTGAGCTGTGGAAGTGGTGGAAAAAGCATGTTTTGTGCGGAGGTGCGATTTGCCATGTTATCCAATGGGCGTTTTTCTGAAAATTGAGAAATTATTTTGGGGGTGTTCCAGGTGCGCTAGGGGCCCGGGGGTTGGATCAGCGGTAGAGGAGGTGGATGGCCAGGTGTGCTGAATTTTGGGGATTTTTGGCTTGGGCGGAAGGGTGTGTTTGGCTAATGTGTATTTTTGGAAAATGGAGCTGTTTTGATTTGTGCGTGCTTTTAGGCCGAGATTTCGTGGTGTGCTAAGTAGTTCTTAACTGAGTCTGCGGGATCGGCTGAAACTTGGGAGTGTCTAGTTTTGCGGCAAAGTAGTTTGAAGGAAATTGGTGGAGGGGAAGGCTTCTTTTTGGCGTAGTTTGGAAGTGCGTTTTGGCACGATTTCATGGCTGTGTAACTCACATGCATGGTTATGTGAGCTGACACTAAAAGTCAGTGAGTATTTAGTTGATTGATGGTTTGATTTAACTTTTTCATTGGTTGCTGGGTCTGCCTATGTGCTTTGTCAGTTTGCTGACTGAAATGGTAACGTCTTGCATGGAGAGTAAAGAAGTGTTCATTTAACATTCTATTTCAAATGCGTCCGTGTATTTGTGTGGGTTTGCCTTGGAACACTTGATTTAATGTGTTTGACTCAGAGGTCGGTAAGCTGTAAATAAACCAGTCGGATTGAGATAAGGGTTTGCACGGAGGGTGCTTTAATGTTTTCACGGTTGAGAAGAAAATATAAAACAGACCCATCATAGAATGTGCTTTTAATTAGTGTAATGCAACCGTGTGTTTTTTTTAAATTAAAATTTGTTCTATAAAATATACATTGTTATTGTTCCCAATGCAAGCTGCCCTTTAGTATAGCGTGTGACAGTTAATCCACTCAATTAGACAACATGGTTTTTTGAACCTCAATTAGAAAACATGGTTTTTTTTGGAAATGATGAATCTGGCCCTTTTTATAGGTAGAATAGAAGAGCTTGCACACTTAATTATGAAACTCTTGGTTCTGCAATGCAAAATTATAGTGTTTCACATGTTATTTTCATAAAGTAAAATGTGATGTGTTTCCATGTCATGTTGTTCTGTTTCTTTTTTTCCTTTGCAGCTAGTAACAATATTTTATAAAATAATTATTTTAAAATGCTAGCATGTGTCTAGGTTACGAAATAAAATATGTCCTTATTAATTACTGATTTTAGGATGTTTTTTATCACGTTTTAAATTTGCTTCAGTTAAGTTAGAGAATGTTGGTTAGCTATCTGTTTTGAATTACAGAGAATGTGTTTTTCGACCTTGAAGTGGCCTGACTCCCAGGGAAAGATATTTTGTAAAGGGAGGGCTTTTCCCTCTTGAAGCTCCGAGCAGTACCCGTCTTGTTATCATTGGCCATACTCCAATTCTTTTCCGCGGACATTTGTTGATATAAACTGACAGCCCTGTGGGTGACATCACAGTGAAGGGGAAGGCAGTGTAGAGAAAAAAAAACTTGATGAGCCGCAGAGAAATTGTTTATATAAGGGGGGGGGGGGTCAAGTTGCTCTTCCTTACAGCCAGCACAGAAAGCTTCATTGACTTCAGATAAGAGCATGCTTGCAAATGAATAGTTTTTTCCTCGTAGTGTAAACAGAATAATTGGCAGGGGTTTCGCTCTTGCAATGAGTCCTAGCATTTACAGTCAGGCATTAAAAAGACAGCTAGACAGTGTTCACATGCCTCCCAACACTGCTTACTACAGTACGTAGATGACATCCTAATTACAGCACGTTCAGAACCAGACTGCGCAAATGCATCACTGACAGTGTTACATTTTCTGGCTGACAAAGGGCACAAGGTGTCCCCTTCCAAGTTGCAATTCTGTGAAAAGCAAGTGGTGTACCTTGGACACTTACTTTCCAAGGAGGGTAGACAACTAACACGAGAACGCATACAGCTCATTTCTAACCTTTCACAGCCCAAGACACAGAAAGAAGTACGTGCATTCATTGGCCTCACTTCATACTGTAGGCAATGGATTCCCCAGTATGCCTATCTAGCCAAACCACTCATACAGTTAACTACACAGGAGGCAGCCACTCCGACTGTCCTCCCTTGGACACAAGAACATACCTTGGCATTTGAGGAATTAAAAAGAGCATTATGTCAAGCGCCAGTTCTAGTCCTAGTTACAGTAAGCCTTTTATGCTTTTCATAACTGAACGGGATGGAACAGCGTTATCTGTCCTCACACAAGATCAAGCAGGAAAACACAAGCCTTGTGCTTATTTTTCTAGTGCCTGAAATCAGTTGCAGCAACAGCCCTAGCCATAAGACAAAGTGACTCGATAGTGTTGGGTCACCCTCTGACAGTACAGGTTCCACATGCAGTGGAGGTTCTCTTAAACAGGACACAGACACAACATTTGACTGTAGCAAGACTGACAGGATATGAACTGACATTATTTCAACCACACATAGAGATCAGACGTTGTAATATTCTGAATCCTGCTACACTTTTGCCCTCAAGTACAGTAAATGCACCGCCACACGACTGTGTGGAAGTAATGAATATAGTGACGAAACCAAGACAAGACCTGACAGATATTGCACTTCCAGACCCAGACTTAACGCTCTATGTAGATGGATCCTGCATGAGAACGAGTGCAGGAGAATTAGTAGCAGCATATGCTGTGACCACTGCTACTGATGTCAAAGAGACACAGAAAATAGACACACTATCAGCACAAGCAGCAGAGCTCATCGCTCTGACACAAGCCTGCATAAGAGCTAAGCACTTGAAAGTAAACATTTATACTGACTCACAATATGCCTTTGGCGTAGTTCATGATTTCGGGGTACTTTGGAGGGAGAGAGGTTTCTTGACCTCCCATGGGACCAAGATCCAGCACGGCCAGCTCATTCAAGCCCTGTTGGAAGCAATACATTTACCTACAGCCATTTCTATCCTGAAGTGCAAAGCACACACCAAAGTTACAGACACCATTTCCCAGGGTAATGACCTGGCAGACCGAACAGCTAAACTTACAGCCCAGACAGCCCAGACACCAACAGACACGACAAGGACAGAGGTACCATTACTGACAACATGTATGACAGTCAGGGATCCCACTCAAGATGTACTCGACATACAGACACATGCCACTGCAGATGAGATAAAGAAATGGACTGAACAAGGAGGGGTCCAGACTGAACAAGGTTGGATGACTAAGGGAAAAGGTACATGGTTTCTTCCAGATTCTATGGTACAAGTAATCATAAACACAGCACATAGTCCAGCACACTTGGGAGAAAAGGCAATGATAGACAGCTTACAGAATATCTGGTTTAACAAGCACATGCGTACAGCAGCGAAGCAGAAAGTACGAACATGTATGATCTGTTGCCAGTTCAATCCAGGTAAAGGCATTCCGGTGGAACAAGGCGGATTTCATCCTCCTGACCACCCTTTTGAGGTCCTCCAGATGGATTATATCCAAATGAACAGATGTAGAGGTTACAAGTATGTCTTGGTAGTTGTGTGTGCACTATCTAGATGGACAGAAGCATATCCACTTCCAGATTATACTGCTGTGACAACAGCCAGGCAATTAGTGCGCGAGTACTTCCCCAGGTATGGATTGCCTCGGGTCGTATATTCCGATAACGGTCAGCCATTCTCCTCTGAATTAATGAAACAAGTGTCTCTTCTGTTAGGATATACTTGGAAATTCCATTGTGTAAGACACCCTGAAGCAGCAGGCCTTGTAGAAAGACATAATCAGACAATCAAAACAAAACTTGCTAAGATATGTGCAGAAAAAGGCGTGGATTGGATGGTAGCCTTGCCGGTTGCCCTCTTTTACATGCGTATGGTAGCTCATTCCAGAACAGGCCTATCCCCGTATGAAGTAGTCTTCGGTAGACCGCCAAATATGTGGGGTACACCTATGCCTAAAAGAATAACTGATGTTGACAGTAACATGCTGACAGATTACCTGGCTTCCTTGATGTCTGCACTACTCTCTTGTCGTTCACAGGTTGCTGCCGCCTTCCCTGACAACACCCAGGTCAAGGAACACGCCATAGTCCCTGGGGACTTCGTTTTTGTGCGGAACCTTGATCGATCAAGCCCCCTTGAGCCACGTTGGAAGACGCCGAAGTTGGTGCTACTGACCACGAGGACCGCAATAAAAGTCGAGGGACGCAAAGGATGGATCCACGCTCAGCATTGTAAAAGACACTTTCGACAATCTGGTACTTCAGTAAAAGACAATACAGACTTTACGCCGCTTGCACCGCCTGCGCCGCCTTTACTAGAAAAGACTCCACAGCAGGAGTATAAATCTAAGTTAAGATCTAGTAAGTCAGACGTAGTTTAATTGTCTAAGTCCACTCGGTGGTGAATCGGTTAGACTAGATTTCTGACATGTATAAGATCACATACGAGAATAGTAAGAAAAAAAAAACATGAAAGCAAAATACTGCAAGCTACTACGCAGTAGATGTATAGTTACTTTGATCATTCTTTTTATTCTGTGCATTGTTATAATCTGTGTCAGTTTATTACTACATGTTTTCTTTCCTATTTCCTCACATATACACTCTTCTAGTAACAGCACCATAGAGCATACATTTAGTGAACTGCCACCTCATGAATTGTCATATCGACTTGCATTGCGTAACAATACTTTTATTCAAATGTTACACCATTCTCACCAGACCAGCAATGCGACTGATTGCTGGGTATGTGGCCAACTGCCACCTTATCAAAAGGCGAAGGGAGTTCTGCCCTTCTATCCTCTACCGTTCTCACACAATGGTTCATGTGGAGCATGGTTTGCCTTAATGACCTCAATAGATAGAAAGTACATAGCTTATCCAGGTGGCTGGGTATATGGAAACCTGAATAAAGTAATGAATGAAGCATGTTTTCCAGACAAAGACGGATTTCCTCAAAGGAAGGGAACCGATCTAGAGAATGAAGAGTACGAGCAGGGAAATGCATCCGTTAATTTTATAATGGTAAATGTTCAGCCCAAGCAAAATACAGGTCCACCGTTTATTTCAGTTCTACCAGCAAAAGGTGATTTATGTGTTGGAAAGAAAGGTTCAGTACATATGGGACACAGCGAGTGTAAAGTTGTAGTAGAGTTTAATGATGAAGGACTTTCTTCTTTCAAAACATCACGCCATACCTATTTCATTTGCGGTCAGACAGCCTATGTACATCTGCCCTTAGACTGGGGTGGGACTTGTTATATAGCATTCTTATTGCCACCTGTATTCTTGGCCCCATCCCATTATCATAGAGATTCACGACTAGAACATGTTAGAGTAAGGAGAGAGACAGATGCCTCAGGGATTGATCAGACTGAAACAGCTTGGGAGCAATATACAGATTTCAACAAAGGATTCTTTTTCTTCATAGGTCCCGTCCAAAACAGTAAACTGATACGCAAGTTGACAAGGACTCTTGAGGCAGTAGTGAATGTGACTGCATCTGCCCTGGCGAACTTGACCCAGGAACAGTCTGCTATGAGACATGTTGTTCTTCAACATCGCCTCGTTCTAGACGTCATCTTGGCAGATAGGGGTGGAGCTTGTAGCGTGATCCGATCTAGTTGTTGCGTTTTCATCCCAAATAACGCGCCATCTGTGTATGCAGCGATAACAAGGCTCCACAAGATTGCTCATGGCATACATCAAGACCCAGGCACATGGACTTGGTCCAGTTGGCTCTGGGGTGTGATATCTGCTTGGGGATGGAAAGTGTTGTCCTTCCTAGGAATGATCCTACTTATGATATTTGGTTGCTGTCTCTGTCTGCAGTGTGGCCCGGCCATTTGCGGCCTGTGTGCAACTGCATGTGTTCCACATCCAAGTATACAAAGGGTTAAGGACGAACAAATGATGCTGTATGATCAACTATACGGTCTCATGAATATAGATGTATCCTGAAGGGTTAAGTAGGGGACAAGGAGGGAATGAGGAAAATGAAATTTTGCCTGACCAAGATGCCCCCTACGTGTACCCTATGTTACATGTATGTGCATGTCACCCATGCATATTTCTCTTAGTGGCTTGAATCACAAGGCCTCTGCAATCACGTCCTGCATTAAGGTGCCTGTCATCAAGTTTCCCAAACGTTAAGCTAACATGAAGGCCCATGTATTTGCATTGTGCACTTTTAAATAAATATCGTAATAAACCCTTTTTGTGGTTCAGTCTGAGCCACTTTCTGAATTAGGGTTTTCATGACTCCTGACACACTGCAAGCTGCAGTTACGTAACTCTGATCTCGCATACTTCTAGCTCAGCCGAAAGAGACCCAGCAAGGGTTGCCAAGATAGTATTATGAATAACAGTTATCTGCCTGCTGTACAGAGTCACATTCCTGCCCAGTGAGGAAGGTAAACAGAACCCGTCCGCGGAAGATAGGGCCTAGCCTCTCTGTCTCCATTGAAGTAAATCACAGTGCTTGCATCCATAGAAAGCTCACAGCCCCATGCAATGCACGAAGAAATATATGCTTTTCTGATTCTTAGCGATGAGCAACCTTTGCTTCAGATAATACATCCCCTGACTTAAGATATCAGTTAGTACCAGACGTGCTGGTCGCCTTGACACTAAAGATCTCTCTACTAGACTGAAAGTCAGCTCTCCTCCCAGTTACACGTCAATTGCACGTCATGCTCAAATTGCGTGCACAAGTAGGGCAAAGTTCCAGCTTGCCATATAACTCCTCCTCTATGTAGCCACCCACCTATCACCCACCTGTGACTCATCAAGTGTACACCCTCATGCACGCCCACATGCTCTTATCTCTTTCTTTCATGCTCTGCCTGGAGCGCTCCTCCCTATGTACAAGGAAAAATGTATATATGTGTTGTTCTCTGTAAATAATGTTAGAAGACCCTTCCTGAACCTCAGTGGTGATGGAACAGATTCTCCCTTAACTCGAGTTATTGGAATAAAGCCCTTTTAACTTGGACACCACGGACTCTCTGCCTCTCATTTGATAAATGCTATTTGTTAATGCCTAGAAATTATGCCAGGGTAATATTTTATTTACCACATTCATAGGATGAAAATCTCCGGAATCTCAGATTCTGACATCTGGGATTGTTTTTACTCGTCAAAGACTAAATCATTCATTAGCACAGGATATAGCTGCTTGATTTCGTATAAAAAAACCGAGTGCTTAAAATTAGCCGAGAGATGGAGTTCTAAGCTGAGCCGGACCATAAACTCGGATCAAATAGCTCATTCTTTCTCAAAAATTAACAATTTGGTGCAATCATTGAGCTTAAGACTGCAACAATTCAAAACCACGTGTAGGTTATATCATACCCCTGAAGTGATTCTTAAGTGGTCAGCAAACGTTTTATATAGTGACCGCACCAAATGTCCCAAATGTGACATCATTGGGGCTAATCTGGAACATATGCTATTTTCTTGTCCGTCGTTAAGGGAGTTTTGGTCTGTCATGGATAGGGTGCCTAAAATGAAATTGGCAATGCCTCCCTCACTTTCGGCTTTAACTGTACTTTTAGATATTCACGATGTTACCCTTCCTCAACAGGCCTTAACCACCATCCTACTATCCTGTGCCAAATTAACCATCGCTCGCGCTTGGATCTCTTCACAACCACCACATATCATGGAGTGGTGGTCTCTGGTTAATGAAATTCACGGCATGGAGGAGGCTTTGGCCTGACTCAGAGGCGCTGGGTCTCTTTTAAAATTTAATCAAATCTGGGGTAATTTTATCTAAAAGTTTCTTTGGTTTATATGAAAGGCTTAATTTAAAATGTTAATGAGGTATGTTTCTTTCTCTCTGTTTATTCAGTATATATCAAAAAGGAAAAACTGTACTTTTATACAGTGTTAAAAACTAATTTATTTTTTGTTTGTTCCTGTCTGAACTGGTTTATTCTTGTTGTTTTTGTGCTACTAATAAAAATCTTTAAAAAAAAAATTTTAAAAAAAGAAGCAGCAGCTTGAGACACTGGCTCGAATATCCCCAGATTGGAACTCAAGCAGTCGATGTTACTGCACTCTTTAAGGGGCTTCTCATTAATAGTAGAGGGAGGTTGTGAGGCTCTACTCTGAAGTCTCCTTGGTGTCCAAGAGGATCTGCTGTACAGGATCGGCCATATGGTGCTTCCCAATGTAGTCAATGGACACTAGTCTGTTTTTCTTGCAACCAGCTAGTAGACGCAGCATTATCAATTGTGTGCCTTTTACCCTTGGATCTGGGGTAGGTGGTCTATAGAATGGTTCAAACACTTATGGAAGGATCTTCTCGCTGTAAAATCACCTACTTGGGGAGTCCACCCAACAGCAGCTGGCAATACATTTTCTTTGTCAGTGGCGGTTTCAAAATGCTTCAAATGACATCACGTGTCTCTGACCTCTTGGACATTTTGAAAAATAGTTAATGGTAGTCTAGGTCAAATTCTTTTTCTTCTGCCACGTTCTCAGGATTATTTACATCAGGTACGAACTTAGCTACCCCAAAGAGTATTTTGTATGGATTGTTGCTACCCTCTACTCTTCTAGGTAACGCATTAATGCTCTCTGAACCTCATAGAGGAGTTGGCACCAACTAAATTTTGAATGAGCACCCTAGCGGTCAGAGCTTGTTTAGTTATGGCATTAGCTTGCTCGATGAATCCATGGCTCTTCAATCGAAATGGGTTGCAGAATTGCAGACATAATCTGAGAGAAGATATTGTAGTCCTGCAATCCTTTGAGGCAAACGCAGAACCATTGTCTGAATAAAAGATATGAACTGCTCCCAAGCACTGCAAGTCCGTTAGGACTGCTCGAGCACCAGCATTTCTTTTTGGCCAAACCCACAGGAATCCAGAACATGAATAGATTACTACCAATATGTATTTATATCGATTAATGGTCCAAATATAAATTCTAAAGGGTAGGTTGGAGATGGTGAGGGGGGGGGGGTCTGCTCTGGTCGTCTAAAAGTAGAAGCTTTAATCTGCTGACAAATATTACATTCTCACACTTAATCTTTGGCTTGCTTTGGTAAACCAGCCAGCATAAGCATAGCTGTAGCACTGCAACTGTGGCACTCATGCCAGGATGGGAAGACGCTAGACCTTCATGGGCTGCTTTAACGTAATCTAATCTAGACAGCTTACTTGTTATTGCCCTAATTCCCACTTGGGTATGGAAGCCACTGTAATTTGATCCGAATTGAGTATGTAGGATTATCAAAAAGGAAAGCAGACTGGAAGCATTTCAATCTTTACTATCGGTTGTATCGCTGTTAGTATATGTGTCAAATTCCGCTTGAGATCTGGTTAGGACTGGTAATTTAGCAGTATGCACAACAGCCTTCATGGCAGTTTCAGCTACACAGTTCCATTTGGCCTGAATCCAGTCACAATGAAGGCCTAAAGTGTGCCTCTCATGAACCAGTAGAATCTTGTCTTGTAAGACATCTACCTATCCATAGAGTTGTTTATTTTTAATAGATTTCCCTTTTGAATCTGTTCAAGTGCCAGCGTTTTAAATCAGCATTGTAACCTTGCAATCAGAAGGAGAAATCAGACCCTATTATTGAGGAAACTGACAGATCAGCTTCTGCGGTGCAAACACCAAGACATGAACTTCTTAGCAGGTTGTGCTGTCACCTAATAATTTGTTGTCTTTAACTACACCTTGCACTTTTGCGCAGGCTGCAGAGAACTTTTGTCTACTACCATTCGTAGGCTGTGCAGAGCCCTCTGTTAAAAACATGTTCAGGTATGACTCATGGATAATACTTGAGGAGTTGGAGATATATTTTGTTCATATCAGAGAAATTCTTATGTCTGGAGAGTCCGATCATAGTCAAACTTTACTTCAACTGCACTTAGCGAAGAGGCCCATTGCACCATCTTGGTTTAGATCAACAGCATTAGGAATGCCTGCCTTAGTGGCCGCTTCTAGAGTGCATGTGAGGGAGAAACCACAATTATTCGCTTTATTAGTAAAAAATGCTTCTACAGTAGATTAGAAGTGTGACTTGTAAGCTATGGGAATTGTCTGAACCCTAATTGTACATTACATATGTATAACCCGAGGTGCTTGGTACAATATTTAGTACTAGGTTAGTCTTGTTATACTTACTCTGTAAATATTTTGTCTCTATCATGTCTGCCTGTAGCGCACGCAAGATAACAGTGTGTTTGTTTGTCTATTGTTTTGGAGAAAAGGACTTTGCTTACTCAGCATAATGTGGCAAGTAAGTTCGCCCAAAGTTAAGAACTCCCAATCGGGATTGTAACTTCTTAATGTGTCTGGGGGCTGCAAGGTAGCACATTTCTGAATGAAATCTTGTGCAAGTCTCTCGCTTTGGATAATTCATACCCAGGAAAAATCAGTCAGGTCAACACTTTTAGATTTTTTAAAGTTAATTTTGTAATCATGTGATGTCAGTATTGTCACAATACAGTCCACTCTGGTCTGTATTTAAGTCATAATCTGTGAGGTAAAATTTGTTGATGTAAGATCGTGCCTCTGGAACTGGTTGTAAGACCTCAATAATATGTGCCGATAACAAGCCAGGGCTATCCTTTTACCCCATGGTTATCTCTTAAAGGAATATTTAATTCCATTGAAGATAAAGGCAGTTAGAGATTCCTTTTCAGGCACTATGTTTTGACTAAAAAACCCATTGGAAATGTCCAGGGTTGTTTTGTATTTATTCATACCAGTTTAGTCATTAAACCCCTGCTGGGACCACTTTCAACTCTGTATGCCCGTGTGTGCGAGTTCAGATTTCCATAGTTTAAAACTATCCTATATGATCAGTCTGGCATTTAAGTGGGGAAAAAGGAGTTTTCAAATGTGAATTACATGGCACTTAAAACCTTGATATTGTAGGCGATTTAATATTGCTTCTACATCGTGCTTCGTAATATAGTTTCATAGGATATAGACCCTACATTTGGGGCTCACTGGGTAAGGGAATAAAATGTGGAATACATAGCTTCTCTCACCGAGCTTGGTTTCTGTATAAGGTTGAGGTTTGTTTTACAGCAGACTCTCTTGCATAAATTTACCCGATATCCTCAGGTACTATGGAGTAATACTACTCATATCGCTTCCTCTTATTGGGGTGCTTCCCTAATGAAGACCGGGGGTCAAATGACCTCTGCTAGTACACTATTATAGGCTTCAGATAAATGAGGCCAGAAGACTACTTTAATTGTGCTCAGTATATCCCCCTCAATATGTATATTTAAACTATTAACCCTATCTGGAGAATTTAAGTGTTTATATGTAGTCTTAACCTGCATTTGTTCATCAGTTGGCCTATCAGCCCACAGAACCTCCTGGAGAGTCTGATGAACTATTGTCACCTGCTGCACTGTTTAGCAGTGCTCTTGCCCAAATCCCATTCCGCAGACATAGCCGTAGCTGACATGGCATGCTTCTTAGAGTCTTGCCACTTTAAAAAATAAAAATAAATAAGTCTTAAGGGTTAGAATCGAAATTTGCCTAGCTTAGTAACGGTAAGTTTCAATTCTATTAAGGACACGGCGGCAAGGATTATGCTTTTCTTCCTTCGCTATATTCCAATACCAAAAAACACAGCAGTCAGAAAAGCAATAAAATGACTTTTTCTTACAACAGGTAGAAAAAACGTAATTTGCTCTCATAAGTAATGAAAAAAAAACAGTCGATAAACATCAAATCCCATCAGTCCGAGGGATAGCATCCTAACAGAGTCCTTCTACACTGTCCATAACTCATAGAAAGCTCCACCATCTTGTGAAGACCTCCAATTTCTTCGCGCAAGTTACGCCTTCACTTCATTGGTCCTGCTTGGCTCCATCATATCCTGCAATGTTAGGACAGCCAGTGATTGTATTTCAGGTCACCTTCCCAAAGTCAACACCACATCTTTCAAGAACAGTAGTATGCAGACAACAAGTATTTCACTGGAAAAATTAAACCAGTTTACTTGCGTAAGTACGGGTGGGTTCGCACAAAGTGTGCAACGGAAGGGATGATCCTCGCCTCCGTGTCCTTAATAGAATTGAAACTTACCGTTCCTAAGCTTGGCAAATTTCGATTCTATGTCAGGACCGGAGGCTCCGATTATGCTAGTTCAAAGCTTACTTACTACCAACTGAGCAACCTCCACCACTGGTTTGAAATAAAACCTTTTGAAGGTGGAGTCGGAAGACCAATCTGCTGCGCGCATAAGGTCTTCTAACAGACCTCCTAAAAAGAAAGCCTTCGAGGCCATGGCACCTCTCGCTGAATGTGCACCAAACTGCTTTGTATCAATACCTACCTCTTGCATGAACCATCTCACCCACCTGGCTATCGTAGGGGAAGAGACAGCATGGTGTGGGTTCTGCAAGGCAATAAGGAGTTGCCATACGCCTGGAGGGCGGAATTCAATTGCCATTTCCTCATAGGATTTCAGACAGTTTACCACACAGAGCTTGGGCACATCCGCAAAGGCCGGGTAAGAGATCGTCCTGGAATCTGACTTGGTGCGGCGACCAAGTGTAAACGTAACCCCTTCTGGGGAGAAGACTCTTGCTGTAATGTCCAAAGCCCGAACGTACGAGACCCTACGACAGGACACCAAGCACAAAAGCACAGCTAATTTTGCCGAAAGTTCTTTCAAAGAAAGGTATTTATTAGGTTGCCAGGACAAAAAGAGGTTGAGGACCAAATTGATGTCCCAAAGTAACGTGGCTCCGGGGGCAAAGACAAACGAATACCTCGCAGGAGCCTACAAACAAACGGGTGCTCCCCAATCGGGGCACCGTCCACCGGGCAGTGAGCTGCCGATATTGGCGATCTTATCGCGTTGATAGATCTGTAAGCCAGGCCATCCGTAGCTAGTTCGGCCAGGAAATTCAACATGGGAACGACGCCTGCGACCACAGGATCCAAATCCTGTCAAAGAACCAACGCATCCACTTGGTCTATGCGGACCTGAACCGCTTAGAAGTGCTGTCTGCCCAGGCCTTTGTCAAGAGGCTTTGAGCTTGTCCCGAAAGCGGCCAGCGTCTCCTGAAAGCCTCCATGCCATGAGACGGGAGAGATCCCTGGAGTATGAGGTGGTGATGCTCCCTGTCCAGATTCAGAAGGAGATGAGGAAGCGGAGGGAGTAAGATAGGAAAATCCCAAGAGAGTTCCAGAAGAACTGGAAACAAGACTTGAGACGTCACCACCACCGCCTCCGCCCTCAAAAGGCGAATTCGGGTCGCCGTTCGAACCACCATCGCGAACGGTGGAAAGGCATAACCCTTCTCCAGACTCCAGTCTTGGAGAAAAGCGTCCGTGGCCTCCGCAAGAGGGTCCGGCCTCCAGCTGAAGAAGCGCGGAAGCTGGTGGTCCAGGCGGGACGCAAAGAGGTCCACCGAAAACGGTCCCCAGAGGTTGTCCAACCATTCGAAGACCCGAACATCCAGCTTCCACAGGCTGGAGTCCCTCAGGTGTCTGGAATGCCAATCTGCCACCTGATTGGCCTGACCAGGTAGGTACTCCGCCGTCACCGAGACTTGGTTTGCCAGGCAATATTCCCAAAACTCCTTTGCCAGGTTCGCCAAGGCATGGAACGGGCCATAACGTACCGCTGACACGTTGTCCATCTTCAGTAACACGCACGAGGTCGCCTGATGCCTGGTCCAACAGCGGAAGGCGAAAGAACCTGCGAGAAGCTCCAAGCAATTGATGTGCAACTCCTGTTCCTCTAACGACCACACGCCGCCGGTACAGAACTCTCTGCAACGGGCTCCCCAACCGGACCTGCTGGCGTCCGATTCTATTACCAGATCTGGGGATGACTCGAAGATTGCCCGGCCATTCCAGGTCTCCATGTGCTGCAACCACCATGCCATCTCTTCTCTGGCGTCCTCCAACAGGGGGACTGACTGATCGTACGACAGCCCCTTCCTGAGATGGTGCGCCTTTAGACGCTGCAAAGCCCGGTAGTGAAGCGGGCCTGGGAAGATCGCCTGTATGGAAGAGGAAAGAAGACCTACCACCCGCGCTAGCTGGCGGAGCGACGTCTTCGGTTTGGAGATAGTCTGCCTCAAGGGGTGACGGATCTTGGGCATCTTGCGGGCCGGCAGACTCAATGAAGAATTCACGACGAATCCTAGGAAAACTAGACTTTGGGTCGGAGAGAGGACAGACTTGCCCCTGTTGACGACAAACCCCAAGCTTTCCAAAAGGGAGATCGTCAGCAGCCATTGGGATAGCAACGTCCTCGGACACTGCGCCATGAAAAGAATGTCGTCCAGATACACGATCATTCTTACCCCGCGACCCCTCAGGGATTCCACCACCGGATGTAGCACCTTTGTAAAACACCAAGGTGCCGAGGAAAGTCCAAATGGAAGGGCGGTGAATTCGTACACCTGACCCCGCCATAAGAACTGGAGGAAACAGCGATGAGGAGGATGGATCGGGACCACCAGATACGCATCCTTTAGGTCCAACCTGACCATCGAATCCTGAGGCAGGAGGTCATCCCGTAGATGGATACCCTCCATCTTGAAGTGTCGGTAAACCAACCACCCATTGAACTCTTTGAGGTTGATCACCGTCCGTCGTCCCTCGTCCGTCTTTTCCACCAGAAAGACGTTGCTGAGGAAACCGTTGGGATGCAGGGCTGATCAACAGATGACTCCCTTCATGAGCAAAGCGGACACGTCCTCGTCGATCAGCTGTTAATCGGGAATGGAGAAAGATGGGATGTGGACGCACGGCCTGCCGCGGTCGGTCGTAAAACTCTATATGAAAACCTCTCACGGTCTGCAGAACCCAGGCATCTGCTGTGAGTGCCGACCAAGCATGCTGAAAATCCGCCAAGCGCCCCCCAATGCGCACTTGCTCCGCCGGGATGACACTCACCTACTGACTGACCACCGCCTGAGTTGCTCTTTAAACCGCTGTGGCCTCGGAAACGTTGCCCCTTGGTGGGGTAGAAGTTGTTAAAGTTTGCTGAGGTATGGTACTGTCCTCTGCCGGAGCCTTGTCCCCTATTATTGGTCTGCTGACCGCCGCGGCCGGTCGCACGGCCCCTCCCGCGACCGGCCCCTTTGGAAAAACGGGTTTGGAAGACCCTCTTGATATTCGATTGGGCCTTGTCCAGTGAGGTGAATGTGGCAACGAACTTCCCCAACTCTTTTACAAAAGTGTCCCCAAACAGGCCCCCTGTGCCACGGCTCCTGCCTCAGAGGACGCCAAATCACCTAGCTTTGGGTCCAGCTTGATGAGTAAGGAGCGCCGGCGTTCTGTTGACAGGGCGCAGCTGGCATTACCCAAAAACAGTTATTGACCTCTGCGCCCAGTTGGAAAGAACGTCTGAGGAGATAACGAACCCCGTCGCCTTCGCCTCCTCCGCCATGTCCAAGATCTTGGTCATTGGACCAATGGCATCCAGGAGCTTATCCTGGCACGATCGCCAGGAATGATCTATCCTCTTACGAGGGTCCTTTATGTATTTAGCGAGGAAGGTCGGCATTTTGGAATCTAACTCGGGAGTAAACACTACTTTCCCCTCCAACGTGGGGCGCGGACACTCCGCTCTAAGGCACCCCCGCGCTTCCTTCTCCAGAGGCTTGCGGAGGCGTCCCACCACGAACTTGGCCACCCTGACCCCAGGGGCCCAGGCTGCTGAATGTGGATGAATAATTCCATCCGGATCTAGCATGCCAGAGGCGTCCTGGGGCAAGGTGCACGAGGAACTAGCCGGTCGCCAGGACCGCGAAGACCCCTCGTCGTTGTCAGAGTCAGCTGGGGAACCCCCGTCCTGGGACGGGGAAGGGCGTGCTGTGGATACTGAGGGCTCAGGTGGCGGGGGAGGCACAGATGAGGGTGGCACGGACTTGGCCAGGAACGCGCTTTTCAAGAGTTCGAAGGCATCCTTGTCCATCCACTACGCCCCTTCCGCGCCACCTTCCCCGCAAACCTTCTTGTGTGGTGGAGGATCCTCACCAAAGCTGGTGGCACGGGAGCTGGAGGACCCCCGTGAGCTTGGGTCAACCTAGCGCACTTCGCAATAATGCGGTTAGTCAGGCGCTCCTCCATCGGAGTCACCACCTCCATCTCACACCTGAGAATGGAGGTATCTACCGCCTCAAAGAAATCATCATCCAGAGGTAGGTACTGCGTCACCACCTCCTCTTCATAATAACTATCCTGCTCCATGGCCCCTTAGATACCACTGGCCAGGTATTTAGGCACCAAAATTAGGGGTCACCCACCCAAGAAACTTCTGGCAGCACTCAGGGAAAAAACGGGCTAGCAGTAAAATTACCAAGCCCGTGAACACACAAGAGAAACCCCCCAGTGCAGGCCTAATCTCCCCAACTACCAAATCTGGAGGAGTGGTAGGCAAACAGGCAGAAAAGAGGACACCCCCCCCCACTATCCTGGGGTCTATGGGCAGATTGGAGACCTGCAAATGATTTTGTGCTGAGGCAAAACTCAACAATGGGCTCCACACAATGCCCTAGGCACGCGGGCTGTCAGACGGAACTGACACAGCCTAGCCGCCACCAAACGCGCCTCCGTGAAAGTGCACAATGTCGCCGTCAGCGAGGAAAACAAGGCAAACATTAGATATTGAACCCATTTCACCATGAAATGTACTGATTTTTCAAGGTCTATGTTCCTTGTGGCTTTGTGAATCTTTGAGAGACTTATTTTCATGCGTTATATACCAGCATTTTGAAAGGTGTGTGGGCACTCGAGCCATATTTTTATTCTAGGGACGAAAGATGGAATGTCTCCGCTGTTAATATGTGTAGAAGGACTCAGTTTCAGGCAAGTATAGGACATGTTTAAATTGTACAAAAGTCATGGCGGCAACATGATAGTGAATAGCTGCATGCTGGAATAAGGTTTTAGATGTGGGTGCAAGGTGAGATGACATTTTATGAGTTTTAACCACAATGTCCAAATACACTGTGGAATACAGCTGTATCGTACCATGCCATTTATGCAGCCATGGTAATAAGGCTTAAAAGCACAAACATTCGGTTTTTCTCAAGCACCAGCGAGATTTTGTTATGATCGCCTATCATCTATTGTCTTATGGTTTGAAGTTGTGTAGTAAAACAGCATATTTGTATGTGCAGTGCTCCCAGATACCCTGTTCTAGACAAAACTAGCTGGTGAACACTCTGAACGACCTTCGAGTGCTTGTTGGCGCAAATTAATTTGAAAAGCTGTGTCTCCATCTGCTTCATAGTAAAGGATGGCAACTGCAGCGGTAATAGACTGCTGTCATACAAAAATTTACATTGAGCAGAATGTATTCTGTCCAGCCATGACATTTCCAATCTTCCACACCAGTGCAGATTGTTCTGGAACATTTCAAGCAGACGTGGAATGTTAGGCTTCCAAAGAGGCCTTTACCTGCTGAAGTCATGGCTAAGTGACTCATTCTGACCATGGTCATTTTAAACCACAAGCAAGCACACTCCCATTCAGTATCAGACTGAAATATTGAGTGCAGTGTATTCACCAAATTGACTTTGAATGCCAATACCAATTCAAAGTTTTGAATTCTTAACTATTTGAGTAAATGTTGTTGTGTTATCCCTCATCAACTAAAGGATGCCATCTGCGAACGGCACTCATTCTACCTGTCCACTGGAGTCAGGGAACTTTCAGATTTCAGAGCGCTGTCAAATTTTGACAACATGTTTCTTGAAGATGAAGATATTCTGGCGTGATGCCCATCCGTACCAACCCTGCTCTCCATCCACCTCTGTGTAAATAGGTCCCGCCTCCTTGCAGCGAATCAAAATATTAATAGCTTGAATGCCTTAGTAGACGTGCTGCTGTCTTAAAATGACTCATGGACTCCAGGAGCTGCATAGGCAATATTGAAGTTAAGTTTCAGCCCAGCTCTCGAAAGGCCTCTGACTAATTTCCATTCATAACACATGACATCGGCCACAAGCTAGTATGCTTTCTCACTGGACTTCAGTCGGAACATTCGGACACTTACAAACCATACAGTTGCAAACTAAAGAATATACAATAAGAATCGAATGCGGTCGTCTTTGGTGACCAAATAACCAATTAACCATTGGCCATGCATGTTAAATACAAGTATTCTTAATGACAGAACAGTCAGAAGATATGAGCAAGAGAGAGGGTTCTTTTTGTCTTAAATGGGTTTATCTGAAGAAGGGAATATTTACAGATGGGAAAAGTGTGATTCTCAGTGAAACCCTATTTCCATTCCATATGTAGAACCCTAAAGTAGCATCAAAGTATGACTAGCATGAAACCTAAAGTGAAGACACTTCACAATGGGAACTCGTGCATTAGTATCTATTGATATTTCAAGAGCAGGAACCTAGCTAGAGGGACACAGAGGTCTGGATTCATGATGGTTGATGTCAGCAAGTTGTCAACAAGTCCAAGAGTCTGGATATTATATTACGATTCACAAGTATTCAGATTTAACAAGTTGAAAGCAACACACTGAGAAATGTTAGGCACCAGGAATTAAGAAGCAGTTCTCATGAGTGGACAGAACGACTGTAGCAAATGTTAAAATTAATTACAAATCGTACCAAATTCGTTGTTCTGCAGCTATACACATTAAACCCTAGACCGGAGATCTGACTGTTAAAACATGACAACATTAAAAGGAGAATATTACTGGAAACGGGTATACTTATGTTTTTTTACAAGTGTCAGTTTAATCAAAAAAAGTCAAATTACACCGAACAGAACACGAAATAATAATAGGGTGCGGAGTCTGACTAAACATTTGACAAGCGACAGAGCTAGATCATAGCCTACTGGGGTGGTCATAAGTGCCAGGTGGCTCTTGATTACACTGTTTATGCGTGCAGTGGCGGTCCCATTTGTACCCGTGGTTTTCACTGACCGATACACGGATGTCACAGTTAGACATTTGCAGCGTTAGTATGTGGGTGTTCAGCTGAGGTACATTTTTCTGAACAGAAGGGGATCTTCACACAAAGTCACTGTCAAGGGCTACGTTTTTTGCTAGTTGAAACCAACACTGCCAACTAACGAAGCTCCCAGGTTGTGAAGTCAACTGAAGCACAGTAACCATGGCAGCTGATGGAACTGGATATTGCATCTCGGTATTGAACACAGAAAGCAAAATTATATGAATTGAAGACAAATAATAATGAAGATGGGTATTTAAGCTTAGGCGAAGTAAAAAAAAACCCACTTAAGATCAACTTAATAAAACGGTAAAATATTCATAAAACGTTCTTTAATATACTGCTCCTACCCAGGACTACTGCTATTCCTAAGCTATACAAAGAGCACGTGTTACTATCACCTAATGCTACTCGTTCTACCTACATTGGAAGTATGGGAAGATGTCGCATGAACGGGAAAATCTGAACTTGGCTCTGCCTTTTGAATGTGGAATAGTCCCCGTTTACTAAACTGTACAGTCTTTACAAATAATAAATATATTAACTGATCTAAAATGTGCGCAAACTCGCTTACAATGCTCACAACAATCCACATACATTGCTATACAATTATTTGCATCTGTTTAATATATTATTGAAACGTAGCTTAGTAACAAGAGTTTCTTATCTATTATCTCATCCAGTATTTAGAGACAAATGAGACGGAGAGGCATGAAATATTTGAGGATTCAATCAAATAATCGATCAATCAAGAATCCAATAAAAAAACAACCTATCAACCGCATTCTCTAAAATGGTTGACACTTCAGACTAGCAACAAATCGATAGCAGCACAGTTTGCCAAACTAAATTCAGCGTGTAGGTCAGGGGAGTAGGGGGGCTAATGTATCATATGCAAGGAATCAGTGTTTTTAGTTCTGGAATTAGCAAATATTATACACATATAATATAGTTACTTATAAGGGCTTAGGCCAATCCTCTTCGTCCATAGGTTTGTTGTTGTGACATGCACGATTTTCCCACCAATTTCACATATAGCACATGGGCAACGTGTCCGCTCATTTCCACCATTGACTAACTTCACTGCAAGTAATGGCATTCAGATCTTCCACAAAGAGGACACTTGCATGCAAAATAGCTCCCTTTAGCCAGTAGAACTTCTATGAAAAAGTGAGCTTTTTGAGAATAAAAACGTATTTTGCTTTAAGCCATTTTTTCCAAATACATGTAGTCTCATTAATAGAGTGCCAGTATATAAATGTATTTGACCGTGCTATCCTGCAGCAGGAACTCTTGCCTGACAGGGAGTTTTCCGAAATGAATTAAGTCAATATATGCTTTCTATGATCTTCTAGAGTGAAATTAATCAACAGAACTATAGAGGAGAGGGCACTCGTCAACAGCTGTCCTTCAGTGGACAAAGCGGTATTAGGTCCTTAATGGTAAAGTCATAGAAAGCAATCAATTCAGAAGACAATAAGCAAGTAGGGACAGCAGCTCAAGCTTGGCAGCCATGTTCCCCATAATGGTTCCACTGTTAAGTCTGGTAGGCTGGAGGTAAAATCATGAGAAATACTGACTGAGGAAAGGGTCTTTCAGTTGGTTTTTGAAAGCAGGAAAGGAGTTTATTGTCCAGATTACTTAAGTGATGGAGTTGAAAACCTCGGGAGCACAAGCCGAGGAGAATTATTTGGAGGTACTACTTTTGCTTGACTGCTGGAATTTCTAGTAGAAGCGACTCTGTACTACAGAGTTGACGGAACCCACCGGAGAACTCCTATTTCTTAGCCAGGTAGTGAGACAGATATAAACAGATAAGTGTATGAACTATGAAAATCAGTTTAAGATTAGATCATCTCTCATTTGGCAGCCAGCTTAATATAGGGTTGATGTGATTAAAGCAGTCAACAACTGGGATAAAAACGAGTTGTAGCCAAGTATATATTAGTTGGAGAATGCTTCAGGTGTCTAGATACTGCATAGATCAAGATAGTGAGCTACCTACATAATGCATTCCTTAAAAAGGCATCAAAAGTGTCATCTAGGGAGAAGGAAATATTGAACTATGGCACTTATAACCACAGACCAGCTATATATTTAGGTCGCATGTCGGTACAACTATATTCATCTACTGAAAAACATCTGAGCACATATTCTAGCCAATGAATTTACCCCATGTCTTCCTTCATTATCGGCTATTTTTTTTCAATGGGCAAAATTGGACTTTTGGAAGCAAATATATTAAATAATGTTAGACAAGGCAGTTTTGACATGATCAATAGGTACCAATACTGTCAGAAAACCAAGCTCGCTAAAACAAATACATGAGGTGTGCCCGAAGAAATTAAAATAGAAGCATCGAAATTACATTTTCATAACTCAGATGAGAGTAGGTTTAACTAGACCATCACGATTAAGACACAGGAATTAAAAAAAAAAAAACTCACAAAAGCCAGGATGGGGAAAACTGCCGTATTTCGCGGTAGTTGTTGGTTTAGAAAGCTCACCTAGTACCATCAGGCTTCAAAGTGCTATTAAAACTAATACACTAAAGTGATGTCAGTGATCAGTGTGAACAAAACGGACGGACAGAAATAGTAACGAAATAGCCGGGTCATCAGATTGTTACTGAATCTGAAGAGCTCAGCCTTAGCACGCACGGCGCTTAATCCCAAGCAGAGCAGCTTCAAGGCACTTAAATGGAATATGAAGTGGCGATTCCAGCTTGGAATAAAAAACTTTATAAACTAGGCACAGGGTCTCGCATTTAGTACGTTCATACAAATATGCCCGGTCATCCTCTATGTTCTGGTTCATAAAACCACCAGGCTCCTGTTTGACAAAGTGCCCTTGATAGGGGTGTCCTGTGGTACTGTCTAACACCGGATGCAAAATTAATTACGTTGTTCTAAATTGCATAATTTCATGTACTTTGTGTTATACTTTTTTTCCTTTCTGTCATTATACCTTCTGGCTTATTTGGTGGTTGGTAAGGTAAAATCCTATTGTGTGACCACCAGAACAACACCAACAGAATTTTCGCAAGAGGCTCTTGTTAGCAGCACTGATTTTTGTGTGTTAAAAATTGGGTAACTGGTTGAGTGGGGAGCGAGCCCTGGTCAAGCAGCAGCCACAATCTTAGTCAGTGCAAGGCCTAAATTAGGCCTAAATTAACCTGTGCTCACCCTCTGGTAGCTTGGCACAGAGCAGTCAGGTTTAACTTGGAGGCAACGTATAAAGCATTTGTTCAACACTTCAAACAGTAAAATAGTGAAAACACCACACAAAGATCTCACACCAGGTTAGAAGAACAGAGCAAAACTAAAAAAAATAAAAACAAGAAAAAAATTACAAAAATCCAATCACAAGAACCAGAGCTATGGATTTTTAATGCATGAACTGTAAAATAGCACCTAGAAACAGAAAGCGCCAACTGCAGCTATCTGGTTGTGGTAAAGCAGGTCAAAGTCAAAAATCTAACCGACTGTGATAGAGGTGTGGTCGGACACAGTCCCAGATTAGTCCCACTCAAGTTTTACCTTCTCAAATTTTGTGCCAGGAGTCCTGTTCGCAGGAAAGAAGTTCACCGGGAGCAGTGAGAGTGGCACTGGTCAGCATGTGAGGAGGTTCGAAGAGCAGCCTTGCTGGGTGAAGAGAAACTTGCAGCTGCTAGCACTGGTTTCCAGTGAGAATGGTCCCACTCGCAGTCGCAAAGAGCCCATAAAGCTTGACTTTAAGAGCTTGAGAAGCACATCATGGGCAAAGGAACTGAGAGGTGCCTCTTGGGGGTCAGGAACTTGTTGAAGACAGGTCCGGGAGTTGTGGGGAGCCAGCTATGCTCCCAAGACTCTCATCAGGAGGCCAGCAGACTAGCCCTTTGAGTCATTCTGGGGTCTTGGGTTCAAGATGGGTTCCAGGTCCAGTTCTTTCTCTCCAAGCAAGAGGGCAGAAGGTCAGCTTAGCAAGGAAGCAGCTCATTCAGAGAGACAGTCCTGTCAGCAGCACAGCAGTCCTTCTTGGCAGAGTATCCATAGCTCCAGTACTTATGCGCAGTGGTGCCTTTGGAGAGGGGAAGACTTCAAAGACATGCCTTTGATGTGCACAGATGTTCTCCCTTCCAGCCCTGGCTCCAGACTCTCTGCGGGGGGAGGGGTATGCAGCCTTTTGTGTGCGAACAGGACACAGCCTATTCAGGTGTAAGTGAGGCTGTGCCCAGCTCCTCCCTCCCATCCTGCCAGAGAAGTCCCCTTTAGACACACCTAAGCTCCCACTGTGTGTGGCTGTCTCGGAGGAATAAACAAAGCCCAACTGCCAACAGTCATGTGATCAGAGACAGGCTACAGGCACCAAATGGCTAAAGCACAAAAATGCCAATTTTCTAAAAGTATTTACAACAAGGGGTGGTGATGGACAGAGTCTCTGAATTAAGCAGAGTACTCTCACCCAGTCAAGAGATCAGGGCTAGATCCAACACCGTTTTTTAGCTCATTGCACCATCCCAGTTTCAGAACCTGGCTGTATGCAAATTAGTCTGTCCCTGGCCCAGTGCATCATGGGGACAGGGCAGACCAGACTACAAAAGCCAATTCTTACACTGGGAAGGAAACAAGCTTCCGGGGACCGGTTTCTGGCATTACAGCCGTCTTCGGCCCGGCTTGCTTGAATCCTGATGGTGCAATGAGCAAGGGACTCACATCTGAGTATACCCTTCCACGCTTAGGGTGGACAAAATTATTTACAACAAGGGGTGGTGATGGACAGAGTCTCTGAATTAAGCAGAGTACTCTCACCCAGTCAAGAGATCAGGGCTAGATCCAACACCGTTTTTTAGCTCATTGCACCATCCCAGTTTCAGAACCTGGCTGTATGCAAATTAGTCTGTCCCTGGCCCAGTGCATCATGGGGACAGGGCAGACCAGACTACAAAAGCCAATTCTTACACTGGGAAGGAAACAAGCTTCCGGGGACCGGTTTCTGGCATTACAGCCGTCTTCGGCCCGGCTTGCTTGAATCCTGATGGTGCAATGAGCAAGGGACTCACATCTGAGTATACCCTTCCACGCTTAGGGTGGACAAAATTATTTACAACAAGGGGTGGTGATGGACACTGGGCCAGGGACAGACTAATTTGCATATAGCCAGGTTCTGAGCTGGGATGTGGCAGTGAGCTAAATAACGGTGATGGATCAAGCCCTGATCTTTGGACTGGGTAAGAGTTGTCTGCTTAATTCAGACACTCTGTTCATCACCACCCCCTTTTCTGAATCGTTTTTGGCCACTATAGGTGTGGCAGGGTATACTCAGACATGAGTCCCTTGCTCACTGCTCCATCAGGATTCAAGCAAGCCGGGCCGACGAGGCTGAAATGCCAGAAACCGGTCCCCGGTAGCTTGTCTCCTTTCTGGTGAAGAATTGGCTTGGTAGTTTGGTCTGCCCTGTTCCCATGATGCACTGGGCCAGGGACAGACTAATTTGCATATAGCCAGGTTCTGAGCTGGGATGGGGCAGTGAGCTAAATAACGGTGGTGGATCAAGCCCTGATCTTTGGACTGGGTAAGAGTTGTCTGCTTAATTCAGACACTCTGTTCATCACCACCCCCTTTTCTGAATCGTTTTTGGCCACAATAGGTGTGGCAGGGTATACTCAGACATGAGTCCCTTGCTCACTGCTCCATCAGGATTCAAGCAAGCCGGGCCGACGAGGCTGAAATGCCAGAAACTGGTCCCCGGTAGCTTGTCTCCTTTCTGGTGAAGAATTGGCTTGGTAGTTTGGTCTGCCCTGTTCCCATGATGCACTGGGCCAGGGACAGACTAATTTGCATATAGCCAGGTTCTGAGCTGGGATGGGGCAGTGAGCTAAATAACGGTGATGGATCAAGCCCTGATCTTTGGACTGGGTAAGAGTTGTCTGCTTAATTCAGACACTCTGTTCATCACCACCCCCTTTTCTGAATCGTTTTTGGCCACTATAGGTGTGGCAGGGTATACTCAGACATGAGTCCCTTGCTCACTGCTCCATCAGGATTCAAGCAAGCCGGGCCGACGAGGCTGAAATGCCAGAAACCGGTCCCCGGTAGCTTGTCTCCTTTCTGGTGAAGAATTGGCTTGGTAGTTTGGTCTGCCCTGTTCCCATGATGCACTGGGCCAGGGACAGACTAATTTGCATATAGCCAGGTTCTGAGCTGGGATGGGGCAGTGAGCTAAATAACGGTGATGGATCAAGCCCTGATCTTTGGACTGGGTAAGAGTTGTCTGCTTAATTCAGACACTCTGTTCATCACCACCCCCTTTTCTGAATCGTTTTTGGCCACTATAGGTGTGGCAGGGTATACTCAGACATGAGTCCCTTGCTCACTGCTCCATCAGGATTCAAGCAAGCCGGGCCGACGAGGCTGAAATGCCAGAAACCGGTCCCCGGTAGCTTGTCTCCTTTCTGGTGAAGAATTGGCTTGGTAGTTTGGTCTGCCCTGTTCCCATGATGCACTGGGCCAGGGACAGACTAATTTGCATATAGCCAGGTTCTGAGCTGGGATGGGGCAGTGAGCTAAATAACGGTGATGGATCAAGCCCTGATCTTTGGACTGGGTAAGAGTTGTCTGCTTAATTCAGACACTTTGTTCATCACCACCCCCTTTTCTGAATAATTTTCTAAAAGTGGCATTTCAGATTTGCAATTTAAAATCCGACTTCACCACAAGCTTGGATTTTAAATTGTGACCAAAAAAAGGCAGTTTGCTGAAACGCGTCAGGTTCATCATGTTTCATTCTGTGCGCGCTATTGAAAATAAATGCTATTTCCCGGAACCTGGCTGTGGCACATCTTTTGGTATTTCATTAACGGGAAGTGCTGTCTCCCGCAGCCATGGCCGCCCTGCAGGTTGTAGGCCCAGACGACAGTAGAGTCTTTTGGAGTGATTTATGACGGGGCATGACCCGCTCACCCCTTTGCAAGCCTGTGGATTATCCGGCGATGTTGTGAAGGGGGAGAGAAAAGGAGCCAAGGGAGGTCAATACCTCCGCTTAGCAGGTTCTGGTTAATGCGCTATTGAACATGTGCAGGCATAACAAGGAATGCTTCTTGTGCACCAGTGTCTGTCAACAAGCCATACTTACAGTTTAACATCATTTGGAAAGTTTGCAGTGGTAAAGAACATCATTGTGAAAGTACAGCTAGTACACTGTTACTGTAGGTGCATTATGGGACTTGCAGTTTGGCTTGAAGGCACGTGACTTGAATGAACATATAAATATCACCTGGGACACTGCACAAAGTGATGACGCACCTTTGAAAAAGGCAGTTTTTGAAACGCGTCAGGTTCATCACGTTTCCTTCTGTGCGCGCTATTGAAAATAAATGCTATTTCCCGGAACCTGGCTGTGGCACATCTTCACAGCCGCCCTGCAGGGTTGGAGGCCCCCGACGAAAGTGGAGTCTTTTGGATATATTATATTATATATCACAGCTCCACTCGCACCAACAAAACAGTGCACTCATAGGCGGGTTCTTTCTGTGGTGGTGCCCAAATCAACATCGACGCTCCAGTCAACTTCCCTTCTTTTCAAAAGAAGTCAAGCACTCCACTGGGGTAGAGTAGCAGATCTTTATTTAGCCATCAGCAGCCTTAGACAGACGCGTTTTGTTTCCTTCGTCAGTGTCAGTTTCATGCACTGCGAGGACGCCATTTAAACTATTTTCCAGTCACCCGGGTGACACCCTCGATGATGGCAAGAGAACTTCACATATGTCTCATAAACTGTTGGCCATCTTAACACGGTACATTCATGTGCTTTGCAATGGAACTTTCGTAAGAATATGCCACAGTAAACAGATTGCACAGTGTGTAAGCAACATTATGATTAACATACTATTTACAGGTATCACAGTAGTATTTACAAGTATTTAAACAGAACAAAGTTCACGGCCGTATATCAGCTAATTTGAAATTAGAAAATGTGCAAGTGCGGGCTCGAGAGAATATAGTCACAGTTCAGCCAGCCACGCGTCTGTCTAAGGCTGCGGATGGCTAAATAAAGATCTGCTACGCTACCCTAGTGGAGTGCTTGACTTCTTTTGAAAAGAAGGGAAGTTGACTGGAGCGTCGATGTTGATGTGGGGCACCACCACAGAAAGCACCAGCCTACGAGTGCACTGGTTTGTCGGTGTGAGTGGAGCTGTGAATTGTATCCGGAGCACCGTGTCAGGACTTGTTAGCAGTGGAAACGCGCTGGGAGAATAATTGCACACCGAAATACCGTCCCAGACAGCAAACTTAGGTGACAGGTAAGCGGTGTATTAAAGACTGTATACAACTTCTTAACCCTGCTAAAATAGATTTCTGGCACAAGGCGTTTTCTGGGGCATGCGTAGCGTGTGAGGAGCGGCTGCCCTCACACTTATGAACAGCCATCAATATGTTTGATGAAACAGACCGCTGCGAGGCTGCACGGGACATTTTCAAAAAGCACACAGCAGCAGAGGGGAGTACAGAAACTACATCTAAAGTAAAGATACACAATGTCCTCCAGGCTCAGTTTGTAAAATTGGAAAGATTATATGAGAGAGAAGTAAGGAAATAGTGGGAGGCCACCTCCTTACAAAATTACATGGATGTGGATAGGGTACCGCAGGGACTGCGGATCTACACAGTCCCTGCGTATGAGAACCCGGACCCGCGCATTTTAGAACAATGGGCAGAATACACTGCAGAATCATGTAAAGGAATGCTGGACATCCAAGTGAAATTTGCTTGAAGCGATCGGGCAAAAGCCTTGGAAGAGAGTGCGAGTTTGGAGGAAGAAATCCCGAAAGATACCGATAAAAGCAAAATTGGAGAGATGAGAGAACAGATGAAGCAACGGCTGGCTAAATATGAACATAAGATACGGCAAAGGATACAAGAGAAATTTGAAAGAGACAAAACGCGATTACAGCCAAGGCCGGTTTCTGACATTCGCAAAGAAATTTGAAGGACCCCGTACAGAACTAACGAAAAAGACCACTGCTGCCCCACAAGAAAGAGTCGAGACCTCTGAGTCTGAAGTAACTGAGGGGGAACAATCTGGCGATGAGACATCGACAGGACGGAACAACCAAGTGAAGACTCCCTTTCACTTGGAGTTCAACCTGATCCGCCAAACCTGGCTCAGAGGGGGGAAGAGCAAGCCACCCGAAAAAAAAGAACAAAAAGACACGGGGGCTGGAAGGGGAAGAACAGGAGCCTCTGGAACACGCAAGAAGAGAGGAGCCAGATGGTAGAAACTGCTGATAATCTTTCCATAATCAATTTGACGAACTGAGAACTAACAACAACAGAAGAAGAGACACTTAAACTAGGACTAACATTCTGTCCCAATAACAAACTGGAATTTACTCAAACCAGGATCGAACTGTTCAAATTAGTCAGGAAGATCAAGCTACACAAATTCTTCAAACTGAAGCCCTCTATTTCAGAGGCTAGACAATTAAAAACGAAATCCCAATTGAAGGACACTGGTATCCTTGCTGTACAGGACCTGGACATGCTTGAAATGTTGGAAGAACTACGCACTTAACAGGTCCTTGATGACACTGGATGTACAGATATGGGTCTAAGGACAAGAAGAGTAGGGCTCTAACAAGAGGCACGAGTAACTTGTTTTAAACCCCTGTCACAATTCAATCCACAGATGCCCTATGAGGCTATTGATTCTTTCTCTGAGGCAGTCTTATGGGTTCTGACAAAATTCCGTCCCACCTTGTCAGAATCCCCGGGGCGCGGTGGGACACCGCTGACTGCAACCGCCGAACTGACGCCGATCCACACGTCACGAGAGATCAGGAACCACAAGGTCCGGCATGCCTAGCGCGCTCATCGCGCACCCGGAAATGCGTACTTAATGCGCATTGGACGGAAGGGCCACTGTCGAATATTTTGGTAACTGGCCGGCCGTCCGTTGTGTCCCGCTGTACCTTGGATCCTGGGAACACGGAGCTGGGTGCAGTTTCGGCGTCGGAGGAGATACCGCTTTACGGAACTCAGGTATCCATTTACAGGAAGCGAGCGGCTGCTCGTTTTGGAATACCGACTTGGAGTCCGGTTAGAGCGTTGATTTTTACGCTCCCGGGACGGACAGGAACAGAGACGCCCACCAAAGGAGGTGGTTGCCGCGTCTCTGTTTTGGGGGCTTGTGTACTGATTCAGACCCCTCGGTGGAGCGCCCGGCCGGGTGTTCCCGAGGCGAGTGTCTAAACTAGAAGACGCCTTGGCGAGATTGCCCCATCAGTCGTCCTCGAACGGCATTTTCGGCCGTTACTCTGCACAGTGTCCTCTGTTGGTTGGATACCGGGACCGGTGTCCATGCAGAGGACGGTTGGATCTCGGCCCTTGTGAGCCCTGGGCCAACGACTGATGGGTATCGTATGACTTACTTTATTTCCGCGAGACTAAGCATCGCATGTACTATTGTTTTTCCTAACCTAAGTGTACTTGTGTTTATTAAACAAGTACATAGCAGTACAATTGTATCTTGTGGGGTTTTCTTACCAAAATACTCGATCCCGAGAAAACCGGGAGATTACATAATATTCGACCATCTCAAACTAATCCTCTCCCGATCGAGGTAGGAAGACCATGGCCACGCTGGATGATGTGGTGGCGGCCTTGGCAGCCGTCCAAGTAGAGCTGACGGCTTCCAGGCAGGAAATCGCGGACCTAAAAGCTAGGTTTGAAGCAACGCAGCGGAATCCCTTTGATGCAGGCAGTCAGGCAACGCCTCCATCCCCGGCGGTGGTGGTAGAGATGCCCGTGTCCGTTCCCCTGGCCACTCCGGAACGCTACAGCGGAGACCCCGAGTCCATGCAGGTATTCATGACTCAGGTGGCATTGCATTTGTCCTGCAAACCCAAGGCGTTTCCCACGAGCCAGGCCAGAGTGGCCTTTCTCATCTCATACCTCGCTGGAAACGCGGCTCAATGGGCGGTGCCTCTTGGTGAGCAGGGACGACCCCATCCTATGCGATTGGGGGGCGTTTCGAGAGGAATTCCTGAAAGTATTCGACCGACGGGCGGATACTTATACCGCAGACCGTGAACTACTGGAACTACGTCAAGGCAACCACGACGTAGTACAATACTTGAACACCTTTTGTCGATTGGTTGCGGAAACCAAATAGCCGGTATCGAAACAGATAGCTGTGTTCCATCAAGGACTGAGAGAAGAGCTCAAAGATGTAGTGGCACAGATCGACCCCCAGCCCAAAACATGTGAAGGTCTTATCGCCTTGGTCCTACGCTTGGATCATCGGTTGGGGGAACGCTGAGGAGACCACAAAAAGAAAGGGAAAACCATGCCAGTCCCAGGGACGCCAGGAGCCCTAGAGGGCGTCGTATCTACCAAGGCCGAACCCATGGATATCGGAGCCGTTCGGGCAAGTCTTACTTCTACGGAAAAGGAAACACGGAGTAAGCAAGGCCTCTGCCTGTATTGCGGCAAGAAGGGACACTACGTCCGTGAGTGCCCTGCCAAACCAAAGACCAGCCGCAACAGGGCCTTTCGGCCAGTAACCGCAGCAGTCGACATCCAGTCGGAAAACTAACTGACTCCCTGAGAAGCGAAGGGACCTCTCGGAGTCGCTCTACCATCCCTTCTTTGTTGAGTCCTTCTCGGTCGCAACCGCAGCACCTCTACGTCACCGTTCAAGTATCCATAGACGACAGGTGGAGGGCAGTAGAGACCATGGTTGACTCAGGGGCCACTGGCCTATTCATGGACGAGGATGAGGCTTGTCCGTTGGGGATCACCCTCGTGCCCAAGGATCGCCCGGAGGATGTGTATGCCGTGGATGGAAGACGACTGGTCACCGGCCCCATAGGGCATCACACGGGTGTACTACCGGTAAGATATGGGGAAGATCACGAAGAGGGCATCGATTTCAGCAGCATCCGCGCCCCTAGGTACAGGATCATCCTGGGTCTGCTGTGGCTCGAGAAGCACAACCCGACCGTGGATTGGGTCACCCACCAGATCAGGATGACATCGCCGCATTGCCGCCAACACTGTGGGGTACAGAAAGGGCTCGCACCCGGTTCTGGAATGGATTACACGGTGGCCACAGCAGCTGAGAAGGCAGTTGCGTTGCCCGGTGTGTACCTTGCCTTCCAGGACGTCTTCGATGAGGCTCGGGCTGAGGTCCTCCCTCCGCACCGGATCTACGATTGTCAGATTGATTTAGTTCCGGGTGCCAGTATCCCCAGCGGCAGGCTGTACGCGTTAACGGAACCTGAAAACCTCCATCTACGCTCCTATCTCGATAAGCTCCTTAGGTTGGGGTTCATCCGACCCTCTAAGTCTCCGGCCGCGTCACCCCTTTTCTTCATCCCAAAGGCCAACGGTGAGTTGAGGGCCTGTGTAGACTTCAGGGAGTTGAACGCGATCACAGTGAAGAATCGGTATCCTCTGCCGCTCATAAACGTCTTACTGGAACAGGTGAAACATGCCCGGGTGTACACGAAACTGGACCTCAAAGGGGCATACCATCTGGTGCGGATGCGCAACGGCGACGAGTGGAAGACGGCATTTAAGACCAGATTCGGCCTCTTCGAATACCTCGTCATGCCGTTCGGGCTCTGCAACGCCCCTGCGGCCTTTCAATACTTCTTAAATGAGGTATTCCGGGACATCATGGATGAGTATGTAGTGGTGTACATTGAAAATATCCTCATCTATTCCAACACTGAGGAGGAACATGTACACCACGTGGCCACGGTACTCCAGAGACTCAGAGACCACCTGCTGTTCTGCAAACTCAGCAAATGTGACTTCCACGTCACATCAGTGGAGTTTCTGGGAGTGATGCTGAGTCCTGAGGGCCAGGAAATGGCAGAGCGCAAGGTCGAGGCCGTGGAAGATTGGCCAACGCCACAGGGGGTGAAGGACGTGCAGTGTTTCATTGGGTTCGCCAATTTTTATCGCCGCTTCATCGATGGATTTTCAGGGTTGGTGGCCCCAATAACACAGCTGCTGCGTAAGTCACAGCCCTTCCGATGGAACGCGGATGCTCAAGACGCTTTTGTGGCTCTGAAGAAGGCCTTTATTTCTGCCCCTATCCTGGCACATCCGAACCCTGACTTGCCTTACGTGGTGGAGGCGGACGCCTCCGAGGTCGCAGTAGGAGCCATCCTGTCGCAACGACACCAGCATTCCAGAGTACTACACCCCGTGGCGTTTATGTCCAGAAAACTGAACCCCGCGGAACGGAACTACCACATAGCGGAGAAGGAGCTTCTGGCCATAAGGGACGCTTTTGCGGAGTGGAGGCACTGGCTGATGGGGGCCAGACATGATGTCATGGTGTACACGGACCACCGCAACCTGCAGTTTATGACCGCGGCGAAACACCTGTCACCTCGGCAGATGCGGTGGATGCTGTTCTTTTCCAGTTTTCGCTTCCACATCACATATAGACCTGGCTCGGAAAACAGGAAGGCGGACGCACTGTCCTGTCAATCGTCTGCTCTGGCTCCGCCTCCTGCGCCGGTGCACTCCATCATCCCACCGGGTGCGGTGATCGGGGCGGTGCAGCCAGACCAATTCCTTAGGGGCATTCAGAAGGGGATCCAATAGTTCGCCTGGAAAAGGTGGCTATCGTGCCATAAGGAATGGCGGGTGGTAGACGGTATGCCTGTGCACGGTAGTCGCTTGTTGGTGCCCACACCCCGATTACGGAAGCAGGCCTTTGAATGGTGCCACACGTCGCCCTGCGCGGGCCATCTGGGGTTTGAGAAAACCGTGTCCAGTCTGGGAAGGCACTTCTGGTGGCCGTCGATGCGTTCGGATGTCCGCAGATGGGGAGATGAGTGCTCAGTCTGTGCCACCGCGAAAACGGACCATCGCAAGCCACAGGGCCTGCTGCAACCACTTCCGTCGCCCTGTAGGCCCTGGGAGAGCATTCCCGTGGACTTTATCGTGGGGTTACCGAAGGATCAGGGCTGTACGGCGGTCATGGTGGTCGTGGACTATCTCACGAAGATGGGGCACTTCGTGGCCTGCAGGCAGGTACCCTCGGCGGGCCAGCTAGCATTGCTCCTACTGAAGAACGTGGTACGGTTGCATGGGTTGCCCACGACTATCGTGTCGGACAGGGGCTCGCAGTTCACGGCCCAGTTCTGGAGGAAGTGGTGTTCGGCGTTACACGTCACATCGGCCTTATCGACGAGCTATCACCCACAGACGGATGGGCAGATGGAACTCCTTAACCAGTCACTCAAGCAGTATCTGCGTTGTTTCGTGGACCAGGGGAAGGAGGAGTGGGTGGATCACCTATGGCTAGCGGAGGTCGCTTACAACAACGCCACCCACAGCTCCACCAAATCATCTTCGTTTTACACCAACTATGGTCATCACCCCAGGTTTCTACCTTTCGTTCACCCGGTGAAGGTCCTTCGGGTCCCAGAAGCAGCTAGGAGAGTGGCACACATCAAGGAGACTCTGGTTCGATCTCGTGCCTGCCTGGAGGCGGCCGAAACAGCGTACCAAGCCACGGCCGACAGAAAGAGACGGCCAGGACCTCTCTATTCGGTGGGGGGAGTACGTTTGGATATCCACCAGGAATCTGCGGTTCCGGAAGCACAGCGTGTTTCAGCCTAAATTCATTGGTCCGTATCGCATCACTAAATGCCTCAGCCCTGTGAACGTGCGCCTAAGTTTGCCTAGCCACCTGAGGATCCATCCGGTGTTCCACGTATCCCTCCTGAAACCTGCCGCTCTGGGCAGACGGGTGCCTTCGGGGCCGGTATCTGTGGACGCCGATGTGGAGTACGAGGTGGCAGGGATCCTGGACTCCAAGTGGCGGGGCGGCAAGCTCTGGTATCTGGTGGCGTGGAAAGGGTACGGCCCTGAGGAACAGTCCTGGGAGCCCGAGGCGGGCGTCCACGCACCGCGGCTGGTTACTGCATTCCACAAAAAGCACCCTGCCTGCGCGGGACATGTTCGGAGGGGCGGTTCAGGGGGGATGTACTGTCAGAATCCCCGGGGCGCGGTGGGACACCGCTGACTGCAACCGCCGAACTGACGCCGATCCACACGTCACGAGAGATCAGGAACCACAAGGTCCGGCATGCCTAGCGCGCTCATCGGGCACCCGGAAATGCATACTTAATGCGCATTGGACGGAAGGGCCACTGTCGAATATTTTGGTTACTGGCCGGCCGTCCGTTGTGTCCCGCTGTACCTTGGATCCTGGGAACACGGAGCTGGGTGCAGTTTCGGCGTTGGAGGAGATACCGCTTTACGGAACTCAGGTATCCATTTACAGGAAGCGAGCGGCTGCTCGTTTCGGAATACCAACTTGGAGTCCGGGTAGAGCGTTGGTTTTTACGCTCCCGGGACGGACAGGAACAGAGACGCCCACCAAAGGAGGTGGTTGCCGCGTCTCTGTTTTGGGGGCTTGTGTACTGATTCAGACCCCTCGGTGGAGCGCCCGGCCGGGTGTTCCCGAGGCGAGTGTCTAAACTAGAAGACGCCTTGGCGAGATTGCCCCATCAGTCGTCCTCGAACGGCATTTTCGGCCGTTACTCTGCACAGTGTCCTCTGTTGGCTGGATACCGGGACCGGTGTCCATGCAGAGGACTGATGGGTATCGTATGACTTACTTTATTTCCGCGAGACTAAGCATCGCATGTACTATTGTTTTCCCTAACCTAAGTGTACTTGTGTTTATTAAACAAGTACATAGCAGTACAATTGTATCTTGTGGGGTTTTCTTACCAAAATACTCGATCCCGAGAAAACCGGGAGATTACACACCTGTATCAGAGAACTAAATTTAGAAAGAACTTAAACAAGGATCAAGAAACCCTACTGCTCAATCTCAGCAAAAACGATAGAATCATCTGCAAGCCTTCTGATAAAGACGAAAATATCGTGCTGCTGATGAGAGAGCAATATTGTAGGGAATCTTTGTTATGTGGTTGCCTTGCCCTCTGCCTGTGTGTGTTTGTCTGACTATTGTTTATGTCTACATTATTTTAACATCTGATACAGAGAGGGAGGTATAGCTGGAAGTGAGCAAGGCAACCACATAACATAATTATGCAGGAAGCCTCTCACCGCAAAACCACATAGAGAGAGGGAGACACACGCAAAAGCGTATGTAGAACATCACTCATGCATGCAGCAGGAAAAGGGCACTCAGCACTAAAAACAGGCAATAACACAGCGCGTAACATATTATGATAAAACTAACATAGAGCGCTAAGTGGTCAATGAATAGAATTGATCAACTTAAATAACATGGACCGACTTTCTCTACAAGTACCAGCATGCAAAGCAACTATCATGTGTATAAAATGTTGAAATCAAAGAAGGACCAATTGTCTAAAACAATGCCGTGATCAAGAACGCTGAAGTTCGAAACGCGTAGGCGATCTCAATTGTTGGAATAAAATAACTTGTAAAACCATCCCCGAGTGGAGTGCCATCAACTTTGGAACTTTTGTGTTTTAATACGAACGGGAGACTGCCTTGACCCCGTGGATGGCACCAGCTTAACAGAGCTCCTCTTGCGACAAGGCAAAGTGCGAGGGAATTTGACTTACAGGGGCGAGCCCAACGCCCACATCGCGTCTCCGCTCAAAAGACCGGGTGAGGAACAACCCGATAACTTGGTGAAAAAAGTGCTATCTGGAGCTGCAGAAAGGAAAGAAAAAGCACGTAACCCAAGGAGAGCGAGTGAAAAGAAAATACAAACAAACCATCCCACCGCCTGACTGGTTGAGCGCCGACGTGCTGGGTCGGAGGACACGGACACGGCCGGGAGTCTCCCAGGTAAGGAGAATCGGCGATGGGGTAATGTTTGTGGGCGTTGCCAGCGAGGTGAACAAAACAGTACTAAGGCTACCATTAGCTGTACCAAACGAGTTTTTCGGCAAAAGCAGTCTGAAAACAAATCACCTCACACGGGGATACAGAAGCCAATTGAGATTTGAGGAGAATAAATTACTCCGAGCGCAGTAATTGAGCAAGTATCAGTTACGGGCGCTAAGAAAGACAATTAACCCTTCGAAACGATTAAAAACAAAACGTCTGACCAACTAAAAGCATTTAAAGACGCAAACATAATAAACAAAGCAGGAAAATCAGTACGATATTACAATGGAGGAAAGAAGCGCAAAACGGGCTTCCAAAGCAGAAGATATTTTTAAAAAAACAATACCAGGCAGAAAACGAAGGGACGATACAAGTAAAAACACCTTGGCAATTATTTCTAACATCAAACAATTGTTTGCCAAACTAGAAAAATTGCAACGAAAAGAGATATCCCGTTCATGGGAAATAATCACTTTGGAAAAATACGTTGAATGTGATATGGTCCCTAGAGGATTGAGAATATTTGTGCTACCAAATCATCCAGACACTAAGCCAGAAATGCTGGAAGAGTGGGGCAGAAACAACATGGCATGCTCCAGGAATATGCTGCTAATAATAATCAAACATGCCCGGATAGAGGTAGATGAACTACATGTGGCCATCAGTGAGATCGAGAAATGCATTAGTGAATTAAATGAAAATCCTGAAAATCTGAAGAAAATGAGAATGGAAATGGAAACGAGTCTGGACAAACATGAAGAAGATGTCCAAAACAGAAAACAAAGAAAATTTAGGAGAGACGAGGATGATTATCTATTTGGAACAATCTTGACATTTGCCAAAAAATACGACTCCAATAAAAAACAGTGGAAACGCACTCCGAATGGCAATGAAGAAAAATCACTAAGTGAAGAAGAATCGGAAGTCAGCGATGGTGAACAACGACAAACAGGGGGCCAACAGCTAAGTTTTTTAGACGAACCTCAGCTACTCCACAAGGAGCAGCAAACGTCGAAAGCAAGACCTCAAAGAGGAGGATACAATCGCACCAGAGCCAGAGGCAGGGGCTCATTCCAAGCACCAAAAAATCCGGCAGGAAAACAAGGAGAAGCAGGAAACACAAGTGGTGGATACAATCTGAGAAACAGAACAATAACAACGAAAAAGTAAAACCCACCAAAAAGAACAGAAAAATGCCAAACCTGGTGATCAACCTATCCAGGTACACCCTGACTAAAAGCGAACGGAATCTTCTAAATAAAGGACTCTCCTTTTGTCCAGAAATCCACCAAGAGATGACGGATACAAAAATTGATCTGTACAAGTACGTACGAAAACTAAAACTCAAAAAACATTTCAAAAGATATCCGAAATTAGAAACAACATTACAAGAACAAAAAGAAATAGATAAAACCCAACAGAAAAGTCACAGTCTGTTTAAAATGGCGGAAATATCACAACTTCGAGTGGCTCATGACTTAGCCAATGAAACATCAAGTACACAACTGGGCGACACTCAAATATTGGAGGGAATGGAAATGAATGAATGAATGAATGAACTGAGTTTTATCATGCGCAAACTTTGCCCAATGGGCGTCAAGGCGCCTAATTCAAATAATACAGCTTGCAAATCAAACCAGCAATCTCTCATTGGTAGGCTTTGATAAAGTACCACGTCTTAAGGGCCTTTTTAAACAGATCAATTGAGGGTAAAGTTTTGACCTCAATTGGAAGAGAATTCCAAAGCTTAGGAGCGGCAGCAGAAAAGGCTCTCGCTCCCCATCTGGCTAGCCTTGTACGGGGCACTACCAGTTGAAATAACCCTGCAGATCGAAGAGATCTGGTTGGGATATAGCGGGTAAGCAGAGACCCAAGTGCATCATCCGTGCCAGCTGCAAGAGCTCTGTATGTAAGACATAGAATCTTAAAAAAGACTCTATGCTGAACAGGGAGCCAATGAAGATCTCTCCTAGCAGTCGTGGCTGAAGATGCCAAGGGAAGGGCCAGAACAAAACGCGCTGCAGCATTCTGCACGATTTGCAGTCGATGGATAAGGCCCTTGTTGGACTCCACATACAGGGAGTTGCAATAATCGAGCCTGGAGCCAACAAGAGCGACTGCAATCTGCTTACGAGCCTGGAGAGAAAGATGGTTACGGATCCTATTTAGGATCCTGATAACACCCCAGCAAGTGGCCACGGTCCTATTTACTTGGAGCGTCATAGAGAGTGAGGTGTCAAAGACCACGCTGAGATTTCTGGCTGATTGGGAGGGAGTGGGGCAGATGCCAAGAGATGAAGGCCACCAATCGCTCGACCAAACATCTTGGTCTTTCCCAAAGACCAAGACCTCTGTCTTGTCGCCATTTAGCTTTAGGGAATTGATGATCATCCAATCTGCCACATGCTGCATTCATGACCTAAAGCTAATGGCAGATGTATGGACAGAGGAATGAGCCAGTGACACCATGATCTGGGTGTCATCGGCGTAGGACACCACCTCCATCCCCTGCGATCTTACTAGTCTAGCAAGGGGGGCCACATAGATGTTAAACAGGGTCGGACTAAGGGCCGACCCCTGTGGCACCCCACATTGCAATGACTTGGCAGGGGAGAGGAAATTTCAGAGGTTTACTCTCTGTTCTCTACCAAGGAGAAAGGAGTTAAGAAGATTCAAGGCCGGCCCAGTAACCCCTGCCTCCCTGAGCCGAGATGTTAAAATGGCGGGAGACAGGGTATCGAACGCGGCTGTGAGATCTAATAGGACAAGTACTGTAGTTTGGCCACTACCCACTTTGCGTCGGATGTTATCTACTACAACAGTGAGTGCGGGTTCAGTACTGTGATGCTTTCTGAATCCGTGCTGTGTGTTATCAAGATACTCACTGGTCTCAAGAAAAGTGGAGAGGTGAGAGTTGAGGTGTGCCTCCAATATTTTTGCAGGGGCCGGGAGCAGAGAGACTGGCCTGAAGTTTTTAAGAAGGCCAGGATCCAAAGACGGTTTCTTGAGGAGAGGCTTCACAATAGCCTTCTTCCACACTGGTGGAAAGGAACCCTGGACAATAGCCCTATTCATGACTTCCAACATGAGCGGAAGAATGCTGTTTCTGCACTCCTTCAGTATTTTTAGCGGTAAAGGATCCATTGGGGAGGAAGATTTAGTCCTATCAAGTAGGAGGTTCAGTCCTTCCAAAGACAATAGAGGAAATTGCATAAATAATTTGGAAGGGCCTTCACCCAAAGTGTCCAGACTGGCTATGGCAGAAGGAATATCCTTATCCAAGGAGTGGCATTGGGCTTATAAAGCGATGTGAGTGTCCGAGATTTTACTGTGAAAGAAGTCGGAGATGTTATTACAAAGATCCTGAGAACTAACTACAGGATCAGGAAATTGGAGAGAGCATAGTGAATCAGCAATTTTAAAAAGTTCCCTGGATGAGGTTAGGGAACCTGTAAGATTGGAAAAGTACTCCTGCTTCTCCACTACAACTCTCTGTTTATAGTCCCGTAAAGCGGACTTATGAACCTCTCGGTCTTTCGGATCCCAGGATTTCCTCCAGCTTCTCTCGCTGCTCCTATACCCCTGCCTTAAAAGTCTCAGATGTTCAGAGAACCAAGGTGCAGTGGGTTTCTGGCGAGCTACATATCGAAGGGAGGCGGGGGCAAGCTTTTCCACAGCATTAGTAATAGAGTCCGTAAGTTCTTGAGCTGCCTCATCCGCATCCTTAAAGGAGAAAGACTCCGAGATCCGAATATGAGAAGCAATAGTGTCATCTGTAATATTTCTAAAGTTTCTCCTAGGAATAAATGAAGTAGCGACATGATTGGCTAAGGGTGGGGCAGGAAGAACAAGTTCAAGCGGTACTGCAAAATGATCTGTCCAGACCAACGGCAAAGGCGGGCCAGTAGATAACCTAGAATCACTAGAAAATACCCCATCAAGAATATGGCCAGCCTTGTGTGTTGGGCTACTCACCAACTGAACAAGGTCACAGGCTCCGAGTGACTCAATTAATGTCAGGGTATCCTTTGAGCTGATTTCATCAAGATGGAAATTGAAATCACCCAAGATGGAAAGATAGGATTTTCCAAAATAAGGTTCTAGGATTCTGAGTAAATCTGAGGAAAAACTCGCCCTAGGGCCGGGTGGCCTGTATATGAGTATTCCAGTGAAAGAGACAGATGGAGCACACAAAATGCAAAAATAGAGTGCCTCAAAACGATCTCCAGGCATTGATAGAGATTTAACAGTGCAAGAAAAAGAAGATTTGAAAAGAACGGCAATTCCTCCACCTCTACGCAGTGGTCTATCCTGCCTATGGAGAGAATAGCCATCAGGAATGGTCAAGAGTAAATCGTGACCGGAGGAATCCGAAGCCCAGGTCTCCGTGATAAAAACCCAGTCCGGCTGTCTTTCTTCCACAAATTCGTGGAAGGCAACGTTGTGCTTGATCAACGATCGCGCATTAATTAGGAAACCGGTTTTAGGCAACAAAACAGAAAGGCATCCCAAGCGCGAATGGGATCTTATAGGACTGGGAACAGGGCAGCGAAAGGAAACCTTACATGTCATGCATCGCTGGGAATGTAGGATTCCTTCAGGAGAAAAGCGGTGAGAGCATCGCTGCTCTGATGGTCTAAAAGCCATGAGTTCCGACATGGAGTATTGCCTAGGTACCTCATAGGGTGGAGGGGGGGAGCCCGCCGAGTCCAGCCCGCCCTGCAGCACGTCCTCAACGCGGACGGGCGCAGACGGGCTGAACTCAGGCGTAACTCCGAAATAAAAACCAACAAAAGACCAAAAACATCCTTTAAGGCCAAATCAAAATTCTGCCCAACCCTATACCCAGGTAACAAAATAGACATCTTTCAGGACCTGGTGTTAGGAGAACTGGAGAAAATGAACAATGTCAACCACAAAAGAGGTGAAAATCTAAGCAAGGAAGAAAGATCGGCAATAAAATCGCTGAAATTAAATACCACCATCGAAATCAAGCCTGCCGACAAAGGAGGTAACATCGTCATCCTAGAAAAAGAAGATTATGTAAAAGAGGCGACGAGACAGCTGGAGGATACAACAAAATATACTTTACTTGCAAAAAACCCCACGAAGGAGTTGACATTGGAACTAAGAAACAAATTGGAAAAATGGAAAAAACTTGGCCTCATATCAGAACAAGAGAGGAAATTCCTAATGGTGGAAAATCCTATAACACCGACCATATACTTCCTCCCGAAAGTGCACAAGACCCTTAACAAGCCACCAGGGATACCAATAATCTCGAGCTGTGGCAGCCTGTACGAAAATTTCTCAATCTACGTGGACAATTTCCTTGCACCAATGGTCCCCACCCTAACATCGTACATAAAAGACACTGGCGACTTTTTACGAATAATATCGAACACTGATTGGCAACCAAACTACCTCCTTATAACGATTGATGTAATCTCGTTATATACTTCAATTGACCATACAATTGGCCTCCAAGCAATACAATACTTCCTTCAGCAACAACCTGTTGGCCAATATGAGCATTCAAAAATGTTGTCAGAAATGATAACGATGTGTTTATACAACAACGTGTTTCTATTCAACAGGAAGGTGTATGCACAGTGCTGGGGGACAGCCATGGGAGTTTCCTTCTCTCCAAGCTACGCAAATCTCATGATGGTGTGGTGGGAGAGATGCGTGGCTTGGGGAGAGGAAAACGACCACCCTATGGCCAACGTGGCGCTGTGGCTGCGCTTTATTGATGACCTGTTCCTGCTCTGGAGGGGAACAGAGCAGGAATTTCTCTCATTTTTTGAGGTCTTAAACAGCAACACAGTTGGACTCAAGTTCACTTTCAATCTGAGTTCCAAAGAGATAGAGTTCTTAGACACGAAAGTCTACGTGAGGAACAATAAATTAGAGACAACTGTGCACCGCAAAAAAACAGCAACCAACAGTATTCTTCACGGTAAGAGCTTCCATCCTGAGAGCCTCAAAAAGAGTATACCCTACGGTGAACTCCTCCGTATGAAAAGAAATTCCTCTGAAGAAAGCGAAATGGAAGTAAAATTCAAAGACACGAAAACCTGTTTCATACAGAGAGGGTACAAAATGACGGATATTGTCAGAGGACAAAAATGCAGCCAGAGAAATTAATAGGAATGAAATGCTCACATCTGAAAAGAAGACAAACAAGCCATCACTAAGGAAGAGAAAGAGAGAACAAATAGACAAAATCAATACAGAAGAACAATCGTCCCCAAACACAATGGAAACAACATCGGAAGAACAACCAAGGTTGATAATTAAATACACGAAAGAAAACCACAAAATACAAAAAATACTGACGAGATACTGGCATGTACTAAAAAAGGATGGTGACATTGGCAGTGATATAGGAGAGAGACCATTGGTAACCTACAAGAGAGCTCCAAATCTATCAGATCACCTAGTACACAGTCACTTTGTAGACCGGAAGAGTCCCTCTTGGCTGGAAATTAAACAAAGAGGATTTACAAAGTGCTTAGTGTGTAAAGCCTGCCAGATTGGAAAAAATCTGAAAAACATTTGTGATCCGTCAGGAAAGAACTTTGAAATAAGAGAGGTGATAACCTGCGAAACATCTTTCGCCGTGTATATACTGCAGTGCAACTGTGGTAAGAGGTATATAGGGAGTACCACATGTCCCCTAAAAAAACGAATCCTTGAACATACTCGGGCGATACAAAACAAAGACTTCTCATACGCCATGGCAAAACATATAGCCACCCATCCTGGCAAAACCTGGCATCATATGACATACTCAGGTCTAGCTATGATACCCCAACATGAACGTGGTGGGGACAGAAAACTCAAATTGAGACGACTCGAGTCGAGACTTATCATGAGATTCAAAACCATGCAACCACAAGGACTCAATGGGGACGCTGAACTTTATGTTCATCTGTAATTACTAGTGTAAATTGTAAAATATTGACTGAATGAAGGACTGCATATTAGAACTGTAACTGAATGATCTATTATACACATGTATACTATAACTTCTCCCATACACATGTGGTAACGAATTGCGGTGACCAGGGCACTCAGCCTAGGAACCACGAGCACTTCCAGCTATACCTCCCTCTCTGTATCAGATGTTAAAATAATGTAGACATAAACAATAGTCAGACAAACACACACAGGCAGAGGGCAAGGCAACCACATAACATCATTATGCAGGAAGCCTCTCACCGCAAAACCACATAGAGAGAGGGAGACACACGCAAAAGCGTATGTAGAACATCACTCATGCATGCAGCAGGAAAAGGGCACTCAGCCCTAAAAACAGGCAATAACACAGCGCGTAACATATTATGATAAAACTAACATAGAGCGCTAAGTGGTCAATTAATAGAATTGATCAACTTAAATAACATGGACCGACTTTCACTACAAGTACCAGCATGCAAAGCAACTATCATGTGTATAAAATGTTGAAATCAAAGAAGGACCAATTGTCTAAAACAATGCCGTGATCAAGAACCCTGAAGTTCGAAACGCGTAGGCGATCTCAATTGTTGGAATAAAATAACTTGTAAAACCATCCCGAGTGGAGTGCCATCAATTTTGGAACTTTTGTGTTTTAATATATATATATATATATATATATATATATATATATATATATATATATATATATATATGTATATATATAATCAATCAATCAATCAATCAATCAAGGCATTTATAGAGCGCACTACTCACCCGGAGGGTCTCAAGGCGCTTGGGGGGGGTGGGGGGGTGCCGCTACTGCTCGAACAGCCAGGTCTTGAGCTTCTTCCTGAAGGAGAGGTGGTCTTGGGTCAGGCGAAGGTCGGTCGGGAGGGTGTTCCAGGTCTTGGCGGCCAGGTAGGAGAAGGACCTTCCTCCTGTTGTCGCTCTTCGGATGCGGGGGACGGCGGCGAGGGCGTGGTTGGTCGATCGGAGGTGGCGTTTGGGAGCGTAGAAGTTGAGGCGGTTGTTGAGGTAGCTCGGGCCTTGGTCGTGTAGGGCTTTGTGTGCGTGGGTGAGGAGACGGAAGGTGATTCTCTTGTTGACGGGGAGCCAGTGCGGGTCTCTCAGATGTCCGGAGATGTGGCTGCGTCGGGGGATGTCGAGGATGAGTCTGGCTGAGGCGTTCTGGATCCGCTGGAGTCTCTTCTAGAGCTTGGCGGTGGTTCCGGCGTAGAGGGCGTTGCCGTAGTCCAGTTGGCTGGTGACGAGGGCCTGGGTGACCGTCTTATTGGTCTCGGTGGGGATCCACCGGAAGATCTTCCGTAGCATGCGCAGGATGTTGAAACAGGACGCGGAGACGGCGTTGACTTGTCTGGTCATGGAGAGGGAGGAGTCCAGGATGAAGCCCAGGTTGCGTGCGTGGTCTGTCGGTTTGGGTGCGGTGCCCAGGGCGGGGGGCCACCAGGAGTCGTCCCAGGCGGAGGGCGAGGAGCCTAGGATGAGGACTTCCGTCTTGTCTGAGTTCAGTTTCAGGCGGCTGGTCGTCATCCACTCGGCTACGTCTTTCATCCCTTCGTGGAGGTTGGTTCTGGCGGCGGCGGGGTCGTTGGTCAGGGAGAGGATCAGCTGGGTGTCGTCGGCGTAGGAGATGATGTTGAGGTTGTGTTGGCGTGCGATGGCCGCAAGGGGGCTCATGTAGACGTTGAAGAGGGTGGGGCTGAGCGAGGAGCCCTGAGGAACGCCGCAGATGACTTCCGTGGCTGCAGATCTGAACGGTGGCAGGCGTACTCTCTGTGTCCTTCCAGCGAGGAAGGAGATGATCCACTCCAGAGCCTTTTCCTGCGTTCCGATGTTGCTGAGGCGCTGCACTAGGGTGCGGTGGCAAACAGTGTCGAACGCCGCGGAGAGGTCTAGGAGGATGAGGGCTGCTGTTTCACCGTTGTCCAGCAGGGCTCGGATGTCATCGGTGGCAGCGATGAGGGCGGTCTCGGTCTCGGTGCTATATATATACATATATATATATATATATATATATATATATATTACCTACTGGCGATAGCCAGTAGGTATATATAGTTAGGATTGTTTTCCATAGGGAAATCGCAACATTCTATTGGGAATAACTTTGGCGCCGGTTGAGGAATCTTCCTGAAATTGTCCTTAACTTTGCCTCGCGGCGCTCCGCTCCTTCCCAGAAAGTTTGGGGGGAATTCGTCAAGCGGGGGCCGAGATAAAAGGGGGGTCCCAAAAGGTGTTTTCCCCATGTTCCATAGGGCGGTTGGACTCACTTTTAGCCCGAACGGCTGAATAGTTTTCCACCAAACTTGGCAAAATTGTAGGGACTGGTAGCCCGATGTGCCTTTGCTATGTCTCAAGATATGTGCTCCAGTGGTTTTTACGAAACTTAACTTTGAAAAAATATATATTGGGCTACATTGGGCTATATATATGTTAGAGCCCAAATGTAGCCCAATATAGCCCAATGTAGCCCAAAGATGGCCACCAGAGACAAAAAAAAACTAATGTAGCCCAAATATCAGCCAGATGTAGCCCAACTATAGCCCAATGACAGAATGTCCCAGAGTGTTCTAAAGAACAACTAGAGCGCTAACAGTCTTACTTATGACAAAAGTATGGCACACCTGAAGTCATCTTGATTGGAATAAAGTGTTAACACTTAAAACATTTAATTTGCAAAGGAACAAAATGAGGGGGTTCATTTTGCCATAGAAATTATGATTAGTGCTGAAGAAAGAAAAATTAGGGCACATTTTGAGTGACTTCTCAAATCCTCTTATATTTCATTAAAACAATTCTGATATGCAGTCTCCCAAGATGGCCACCAGAGACAAAAGAGCCCAAATGTAGCCCAAATATCAGCCAGGTGTAGCCCAACTATAGCCCAATGACAGAATGTCGCAGAGTGTTCTAAAGAACAACTAGAACGCTAACAGTCTTACTTATGACAAAAGTATGGCACACCTGAAGTCATCTTGATTGGAATAAAGTGGTAACACTTAATACATTTAATTTGAAAAGGAACAAAATGAGGGGTTTCATTTTGCCATAGAAATTTTATATATATATATATATTCACTGAAAAAACCATAGGTTACACACCAGTTATAGTTAGGAATTAGCATTTAAAAAACCTTTGAAATTCACTGAAAAAACCATAGGTTTCACACCAGTTATAGTTAGCTGGAAATTTTACTCGCATAAAACCATTGAAATTCCCACGTTATAGTTAGTTGGACTCACTATAACTTGCACGTCTGCAATGCACTGCTTATGACGTCACATATTACATCACTCATGCATATATTTAAATATTTAAACATTACTCGCTAATATATGTATTCACTAAGATACACTTAATAAGCCAGTTAACCAATCAATTTTTTTTTTAAAACACTGAAAAAACCATAGGTTTCAGGCCTTATATAGTTAGGAATTAGCATTTAAAAAACCTTTGAAATTCACTAAAAAAACCATAGGTTTCAGGCCTTATATATTTAGGAATTAGCATTTAAAAAAACCTTTGAAATTCACTGAAAAAACCATAGGTTTCAGGAGTTATATAGTTAGGAATTAGTTTTTAAAAAACCTTTGAAATTCGTCAAAAAACTATAAGTTTTAGTGGTGTTATAGTTAGCTGGACATTTTACTCATACAAAACCAATGAAATTGCTCCTATATAGTTAGTTGTACTAACTATATTTCGCGCACCCGCAATCCACTGCTGATGATGTCACATATTAGATCATTCATGACATGGTCAGTGACATCACTGATGACATCTCAAATGACATTACTGATGACATCACTGATGACATCATCCACGTGACAATCACATACACCTTTTCATACACTATTACAATTTTTCATCAGTTTGTAAAATACAGAGTATCATATTTAAATCCATTGTCACAGCAATACAAGTATCTAAAAATCCACTCAGTGATTCATAGATGTTTACACACATCTAATCACTTACCAATGGATTCACTCATACATGCTGTTAATGAACAATAGAACACTATCAAAAATACTTATACATCTATATCGACATTAAACAACAGCACGCATCCTATTCACATATGAAGTCATCCTACTCACTTATGCAAACAATGGATCATACTTACATATTTACTTAGCAAAACACTTATACAAACACCACTTCTTCTATTCATTTAGATAGTAAGTCATACTAAGTGAATTATAAAATCATTATTACAAGTATACAGTGTTGGCCCTGCGCGGGGCAAGCCCAGCACAAAGGGGGTAGCTTGGCTCAAGTGACAAGGCAAGTGAAGGCTGTAGTGTTAAGCCGGCTTTGACCCAATAATAACCCCCTGTGCAGCCACACCAAAAAGAAGGACACCACACCACTGCTGTAGAAAAATACGATTCCTTTATATAAAAATTTGTGAGGGAAAGTTCGATTTTAAAAGCACAAATACATTTCCTTCAGTATCAATTTCGGGGACTCAGTTCAAGAATAAATATCATAAATAATGTCACAAATAAGTAGCATTAATCAATAGGATAGATTTCACAAATAAACATTGGTCAATAAATAGCGTCAATAAATAGTATAAATATCACGAATAATTATTGTTCAATAAATATATAACTATTACATTTGCACACAGAATCAATACTGGTTCGTTTTGGCTTATCAACCACTTGTATGTTCTGGTATCGCTGCCACCAATTAATTACTTCAAAGACATTGCATTTGCCAAATGTTTCAATAAGGAAAGATTACTCTTACAGTTTGTGCTGATTAGGGCATACAGGTTTTCCTCTGAGTACTGAATTACTTTTGGTACTCTTTTGGGACCAACCAGGGTGTATGCGCGTGAATCTAAAAGGCAAGGAAACACAGTGAACACTTCATTTCGCTTTCGGCTGCCACCGGGGGAAGACCTCTGTTGCCGGTGAGTCAATGTGCGCTTAGGGGCTTCCAGACACTGTTAGTACTCGGGCCGCACCAGTTCAAAGTCTGTAGACTGACGAACGGGCTGCCGGCAGAGTCGCACAACCTTCGCGCTGTTCTAAGCAATGCCGGTTCACAGTTCTTTCCCAACGCTGCACCCCACCTCACAACGGCTGCAATCGGGGAACGATGTAGTCGGGCACAGTTCTCCTCTCGTCAGCGACGGGGTTCCCAGGGGCTCCGTGGACCTCCCTCAGACTTCCTTCTTCGGGGTGGTTCCCGCCCACAGCTACAACTCCCGGGTCACAGAGGAGGGGCAGAGACGCTAGTCCCGCCCAAGGAAGGCCGGCCTTTCCCCGCCCCGGCGCACCACCTCACCTTCAATATGCGCAGGAAACGCTCTACGCTGATGGGGCTCGGAGACGTCCGAGCTCCTCACTGGAGGTGCCTGTCACAAAGGGGGGCACTTCAGGGATCGCGGTCGCGGCGAACTTGCTCTCGCCTCGCGACTCGTGAAATCAGTAACGATTCACCACCGGGGGGGCGGGGAGGCACACGACTCGGCCAAAGTCTTTGGGGCAATTGAGGCACTCGCTGGGCAGGCGCTGTAGGCGCTAGGTCGTTACACACGCAGCTGACTGGAACGCCAGTCAGGGTCAACGCTAGGAGCCTTAGCCACTCTACTGCCTGCGCTACCAGCCGCCTCAGGGGTCAACAGGGCAGGTGTCAATCTGGTGTCAAGTCAGGAATCTAATCTAATCTGCATCTTCTATCTTAATCCAAAATGGCCGCCAGGGACTGGGCCTTATATAGCCAGTGCCCTGGGGTACTGGCACGAGCCAGAAGGTTCTAGAACTCTTGTGGTTCTAGAGCAGCCATTTTGTGTACCTAAGGAAAATAAAGGAATTCCTGTCAGAAATGCGCGCCAAACAAAGGGGGCCAAAACCTCAAAAGGCCAGGGTTCATGAAGGCTCCAATGGGAGTCACTTCACATGAGGAAAAAGGGTGTCCACCATTTTAGGTCCATTTATACAGGTTGACAACCCCGGTTTGTAATGCCACAGGTTTGGGCCAGGCGCCTTGTACATAGGTGCCACAAACCTTGTGAGCAACTGGGCGTCAAGGAACATCTAACCCCATGAAACAACACATAAAAAGTCCTGGTAGACAAAGAAAAGCGACAAATTTTGGGAGGTACAGGGGAACAAAAGAAATCATAGTGGTGAGGGGACTCTCAGAAGCAGACGGGTCTAACACGCGTCCCCCCCAGCTGAAAATGGGGAGAGCTACCCAACCCCTTGGGAGTTCTTAACACTAAGGCGGAAATACCTGGAGAGACCGTCTGCATTGGCGTGGTCAACTCCGGGTCGGTGTTCCACCCGAAAGTCCATTCCCTGTAGGGAGATAGACCACCTCAACAGTTTGGGGTTTTCCCCCTTCATCTGCATAAGCCAGTGAAGGGGTCGGTGATCTGTCTGAACAAGGAAGTGCGAACCAAATAAGTATGGTCGCAGCTTCTTCAGCGCCCAAACCACCGCAAAGGCTTCCCGCTCAATGGTACTCCATCTCTGTTCCCGGGGAAGCAGTCTCCGTGACAGGAATACCACGGGTTGATCCAGACCCTCTTCATTGAGTTGCGATAACACCGCCCCAATGCCAATGTCGGATGCATCTGTCTGGACAATGAATTCCTTCGTGAAATCTGGAGCCTTCAGGACTGGAGCGTTACATAAAGCTTGTTTCAGAGTGTCGAAGGCTCGCTGACAAGCCTCCGTCCAGATGACTCTCCTGGGTTGCTTCTTGGCCGTGAGTTCTGTGCGGGGTGCCACTATAGTGCCATACCCCTTCACGAACCGTCTGTAGTAACCTGTGAGGCCCAGGCAGGCTCGGACCTCAGTCTGGGTCTTGGGGGGTTTGCAGGCCATGATTGCCTCAATCTTCGCCTGAAGGGGCTGCACCGTTCCCCGGCCCACCAAGTGACCTAAGTACACCACCGACCCCTGCCCAATCTGACATTTGCTGGCCTTGATCGTCAAACCAGCCCGTTCCAGGGCCTGGAGAACGGTTTGCAAGTGCTGCAAGTGATCCTCCCAACTGCTACTGAAGACAGCTATGTCATCCAAGTAAGCAGCAGAGAATGACTCCATCCCGGTGAGGATAGTGTTCACCAGCCGCTGAAAAGTGGCAGGAGCGTTCTTGAGCCCGAAGGGCATAACACAGAACTGGTAGTGTCCTTCAGGTGTGGAGAAGGCTGACCTTTCCTTGGCTCCATCAGTCATGGGAATCTGCCAGTACCCTGCAGTGAGGTCAATGGTACTGAGATATTGGGCAGCTCCCAACCGGTCAATCAGTTCATCCGCCCGAGGGATCGGATGAGCATCGGTCGTGGTTACCGAATTTAGTCCTCGGTAGTCCACACAGAATCGTAATTCTGGTGTGGCGCCGGGTGCAGCAGCTTTGGGAACCAAAACCACCGGGCTAGACCAAGGGCTACTTGAAGGTTCGATGACTCCTAGCTCCAGCATCTTAGCTACTTCGCTTCGGATGCTGGCCTTCACCTTGTCAGACAGCCGGTAAGACTTTGACTTCACAGGTGGGCTGTCCCCTGTGTCCACGTCATGGGTACAGAAGTGGGTCTTACCCGGAACAAGGGAGAACAGAGGAGCGAATGAACCCAAGACCTGGCGACATTCCTCCTGCTGCTCAGGAGTCAGGGATGGCGAGAGTTTCACTCCCTCTACCGACCCATCCTTTTCTTGAGACGCTAAAAGGTCGGGGAGAGGCTCAGTGTCCTCTTCCTCCGATCCATCAGTCACCATAATCAACATGACTTCGGGCCTCTCGTAGTGGGGCTTGAGGCGATTGGCATGTAACACCCGATGCGGGTGCCGAGGGGTCTTTACGTCCACCAGATAGGTAGCCTTGCCCATCTTCTCCAACACCTCATAGGGGCCTGTCCAACGGTCCTGGAGGGCCCTCAGCTCTCCAGGCTCCATCACCCACACCTTCTGGCCAGGCTCCAACTCCACTGGGTGAGCATTGTGGTCATACCATGCTTTCATGACTGCCTGACTGGCTTCCAAGTTGTCAGAAGCTTGCTTCCACAACTTAGCCATTTGGCTCCGGAAGGCCAGCATGTAGCTCACCACATCCTGGGGAACTTTCCGGGGAGACTTTTCCCAGGAGTCCCTCACCAGGCTGAGAGGTCCACGTACAGGGTGCCCGTACAAAAGCTCGAAGGGGCTGAAGCCCACTCCCTTCTGTGGCACTTCCCTGTAGGAAAAGAGCAAACAGGGTAGGAGGACGTCCCATTTCCTCCGCAGGCTTTCGGGTAGACTTCTGATCATACCCTTCAAGGTTTGGGTGAACCTTTCCACAAGACCATTGGTCTGTGGGTGATAAGGAGTGGTGAACCTGTAAGTCACTCCACACTCCTTCCACATGGCCCGCATATATGCTGACAGGAAGTTGGTCCCCCTGTCAGACACAACTTCCTTGGGGAATCCCACTCGGGTAAAGATCCCCATCAGGGCCTTCGCCACTACCGGTGCAGTAATGGTTCTCAGAGGAATTGCCTCTGGATACCTTGTGGCGTGATCCACCAGTACCAGGATAAACCTGTGACCGGATGATGTCGGTGGATCTAGGGGCCCAGCAATGTCGATGCCCACCCTTTCAAAGGGGGTGCCAACGACGGGAAGTGGTTCCAGGGGAGCCTTCAGCTTCGTCCCTGTTTTCCCACTGGCTTGGCATGACACGCACGACCGACAGTATGTGTCGGACGCCACTCTCATTCGAGGCCAATAAAAGTGGGGGACAAGCCGGGCAAAGGTCTTGTCCTGACCCAAGTGTCCTGCCAAGGGAATCTCATGAGCCAACTCTAACAGGAAGGCTCGGTAACACTGTGGGACTACCAGGGCCCGTGACAATCCGTGCACTGGCGCCCTGGGCTCACTGTAGAGGAGACCATCCTCCCAGTAAACACGATAGTTACCAGACTCGTTACCTGCTGCCTGGGCTTCAGCCTGTCGCCTCAGACCCTCGAGGGTGGGACATTCCCTCTGTCCCTTGCTCAGTTCCTCCCTGGATGGACCTCCCTCCACTCGCCACTCCGCGGGGATAGGCAGATCCTCCAACAGAACCATGTCCTCCTCCGCGGACTCCGGGTCCACCTCCACAGGTGGCCTATCCGTCTCACGGGGCATGGACATCGAGGCAGGCTCCTCCTGTCCTCGATATGTTCCCTCATCAGCAGCTGGGTGGGCCATTATTCCAGGCTCCAACCCACGCGACTTCTCCTCTTGAGCAGCCGCAGACCTGGTACTCACACAGGCCCAATCAGGTGTACCCAGCATCTCAGTATGAGTCCGGTATTCCACCTCCTTCCAAGCATTGTGCTCCATATCACTGCCCAGCATACAATCGACTGGCACGGCGGGGCTTACGGCAACTCGAAGTGAACCTGCAACCCCTCCTCACTCAAAGGGAACCTCGGCCACAGGATAGTGTCCCATTCTGCCGTCAGCCATCGCGGCTGGATGAAGTACGCCTGGAATCACCTGCTCTGAGGACACCAGATGACTCCTTACCATAGTCATACTGGCTCCTGTATCTCTCAGAGCTTCCCCTCTATGGCCATTGATGGTGACCCATTGCCCATACTTGGTAGTATTTGAGGGCACCTGGATCTTTGGAACCATCTCCCGATCACCCAGGGACACTAAGGTGACACCCGCCCACTCCCTCCCCTTAACTAAGGGCATCTCCTCCCCGAGCGCTACACTAGCGACTCCCGGGGCCTTTCCTCCAGTGGGAGGGGGTGGTCTCTTTGGGCATTTCATGTCTCCCTTATAATGTCCAATACCACCGCACTCAAGCAATGGATAACCCTTGGCTGCTGACTCTGGCCAGGATTAGGGTTCTTCTGCGGGTTAGCCTTAGAAGTGGAGAAGAAACTTTTCCCCTTAAAGGTATTTTGGGGGCCTTTGGAGAACTCCTGCTTCTTGTTATCTCCCCCCTCTTTCTTCTGGGGAGCGCCCTGTCCGGACTTCTGAGAATCTCTCCCCGTCCCCTTCGTGGACACTCGGGTACTTACCCAAATGTCTGCCTCCTCAGCAAGCTTACAGGGGCAAGTAAGTTTGCTGTCTACCAGGTGTTGCCTCAGCTCGGGAAGACATTTCTCGAGTAGATGTTCCTTGAGTATTAGGTCGTACAACCCTCAATAGTCCTCCACCTCACTACCTTGGACCCACCCATCCAGGGCTTTCTTGGCAAAATCCAGGAAGTCAACCCAATTCTGTGAGCTCAGTTTGTGGCTGCCCCTAAACCTTTGCCGGTATTTCTCGGGGGTCAACCCAAACTTTCTGATGAGCGCCACCTTCATGGCGGGGTAATTTACCTGTTCCTCCCGGTCTAGGGCCAATAGGGCATCCCTACCTGTCGGAGGCATGTACCGGTATAATCCACCACCCCAATGCTTCTCATGGATCCCATGGGCTCTTAAGGAGACCTCATAGGCTGCCAGCCACTTGGCTATGTCGTCTCCAGCGGTATAACTGGCGACTACGTCCTTGGGTAAATGGGGCCTGGACTCCCTGGCAAATTCCTTTGACTCGACACCCTTCGGAGTGATGTTAGGGGCCTGGAATTCGAGTTCTCGTAGCTTGAACTCGTGTTCCATCCTTTTCCCTTCCATCTGCAGCTTGGACTCATGTTCCAACCTCCTCCCCTCCCTCCTTTCTTCCAACTCCATTTTTGCTATTTCCCACCTTAACAGTCTTTCCTCTCTCCTGTCAGCTAACTCGGTTTCTGACAACCCTCTCGATGACACACTGCTGCCCTCCCGTGAGGTTGCCTTGGGGCTGATTGACATCTCACCCACCCCCGGGGGACATTCCGCAGTCCTATCAATGACAGTACCTCTGTCCGATTCCTCCTCCTCCACCGTTCCCTCCGTGTGTGCTTCCACCCATGCTCGCAGACTAGTACGAAGCTCCTCTCTTTTGGCCCCTCGCCTGACAAACACTCCCCTCTCCTGACAGAAATCCTTGAGCTGTGCCACAGTATAGGTCTCCAGCTCTGACATTTCGAATTCCATCTTGTCAGTGAAAAGTGTGGACAACCACCCCTAAGTAGGTGACCAGGATAAGAATTTTGAGGGTCACTTCCACCCACCTCCAGGAAAGAATTTGGAAAAAGCAAAACGTTGAATTTGAGGGCCGCTAGGAGAAAACTCCGGGTGTGTACCTTTGGTGCACACTGAATTATTATGGGGTACAAAACAGCACGGCTCGAAATCCCACCGCTGCCACCAATTTTATGTTGGACCTGCGCGAGGCAAGCCCAGCACAAAGGGGGTAGCTTGGCTCAAGTGACAAGGCAAGTGAAGGCTGTAGTGTTAAGCCGGCTTTGACCCAATAATAACCCCCTGTGCAGCCACACCAAAAAGAAGGACACCACACCACTGCTGTAGAAAAATATGATTCCTTTATATAAAAATTTGTGAGGGAAAGTTCGATTTTAAAAGCACAAATACATTTCCTTCAGTATCAATTTCGGGGACTCAGTTCAAGATTAAATATCATAAATAATGTCACAAATAAGTAGCATTAAAAAATAGGATAGATTTCACAAATAAACATTGGTCAATAAATAGTATAAATATCACGAATAATTATTGTTCAATATATAGAATAAATAGGATAACTATTACATTTGCACACAGAATCAATACTGGTTTGTTTTGGCTTATCAACCACTTGTATGTTCTGGTATCGCTGCCACCAATTAATTACTTCAAAGACATTGCATTTGCCAAATGTTTCAATAAGGAAAGATTACTCTTACAGTTTGTGCTGATTAGGGCATACAGGTTTTCCTCTGAGTACTGAATTACTTTTGGGATCAACCAGGGTGTATGCGCGTGAATCTAAAAGGCAAGGAAACACAGTGAACACTTCATTTCGCTTTCGGCTGCCACCGGGGGAAGACCTCTGTTGCGGTTGGAGTCAATGTGCGCCTAGGGGCTTCCAGACACTGTTAGTACTCGGGCCGCACCAGTTCAAAGTCTGTAGACTGACGAACGGGCTGCCGGCAGAGTCGCACAACCTTCGCGCTGTTCTAAGCAATGCCGGTTCACAGTTCTTTCCCAACGCTGCACCCCACCTCACAACGGCTGCAATCGGGGAACGATGTAGTAGGGCACAGTTCTCCTCTCGTCAGTGACGGGGTTCCCAGGGGCTCCGTGGACCTCCCTCCGACTTCCTTCTTCGGGGTGGTTCCCGCCCACAGTTACAACTCCCGGGTCACAGAGGAGGGGCAGAGACGCTAGTCCCGCCCAAGGAAGGCCGGCCTTTCCCCGCCCCGGCGCACCACCTCACCTTCAATATGCGCAGGAAACGCTCTACGCTGATGGGGCTCGGAGACGTCCGAGCTCCTCACTGGAGGCGCCTGTCACGAAGGGGGGCACTTCAGGGATCGCGGTCGCGGCGAACTTGCTCTCGCCTCGCGACTCGTGAAATCAGTCACGATTCACCACCGGGGGGGCGGGGAGGCACACGACTCGGCCAAAGTCTTTGGGGCAATTGAGGCACTCGCTGGGCAGGCGCTGTAGGCGCTAGGTCGTTACACACGCAGCTGACTGGAACGCCAGTCAGGGTCAACGCTAGGAGCCTTAGCCACTCTACTGCCTGCGCTACCAGCTGCCTCAGGGGTCAACAGGGCAGGTGTCAATCTGGTGTCAAGTTAGGAATCTAATCTAATCTGCATCTTCTATCTTAATCCAAAATGGCCACCAGGGACTGGGCCTTATATAGCCAGTGCCCTGGGGTACTGGCACGAGCCAGAAGGTTCTAGAACCTTCTCTGGCTGTGACAATGACATGGCACTCTTGAGGGGTATTTTGGACACTTAGAGCCACCGTACTGTGGTTCTAGAGCAGCCATTTTGTGTACCTAAGGAAAATAAAGGAATTCCTGTCAGAAATGCGCGCCAAACAAAGGGTGCCAAAACCTCAAAAGGCCAGGGTTCATGAAGGCTCCAATGGGAGTCACTTCACATGAGGAAAAAGGGTGTCCACCATTTTAGGTCCATTTATACAGGTTGACAACCCCAGTTTGTAATGCCACAGGTTTGGGCCAGGCGCCTTGTAAATAGGTGCCACAAACCTTGTGAGCAACTGGGCGTCAAGGAACATCTAACCCCATGAAACAACACATAAAAAGTCCTGGTAGACAAAGAAAAGCGACAAATTTTGGGAGGTACAGGGGAACAAAAGAAATCATAGTGGTGAGGGGACTCTCAGAAGCAGACGGGTCTAACATACAGTTATCCATACAATCACTCACACAATCATTGTGTCTTATGTATACTTATTTATATACAACAACTGACACATACACTGCCTTTTATTTTTCTAGTTTGTTGGACCTGTACCTTTGAGAAATATATTTGCTCATCACCACACCCATAAAGAGATTCCCTCACCCAAACTGTTAGAACATGTAGTTTTAACTTCATATATCTACTGAATCAACTATTCACACATCTTTGGACAGTCACACACCCCCCACCGAACCACACACACTTTCACACTCCCATACAAATACTCAGTTAACTAATCAATAACTAATATAGACTTTCACATAGCTAGTAACCAACTGTAGAATCAGTTTACACAACAACTGACAAAGTGATACAGATATTCACACAGATTAGTCACTATCCACTATATTTAGTGAGACATTATAAATTGGTCAAGTAAACAGTCAATTACACTGCTACTAAATCCTCCATCCAAATATTTCTTTATATATATCCACTCATTCTTCAATGTAAATTGCTATATATATAATGCATATTTAAATAACGAAGCAAACCACATTCACTGGATGATGTCATCAGTGAGGTCATTTGAGATGTCATCAGTGATGTCACTGACCATGTCATGAATGATCTAATATGTGACATCATCAGCAGTGGATTGCGGGTGCGCGAAATATAGTTAGTACAACTAACTATATAGGAGCAATTTCATTGGTTTTGTATGAGTAAAATGTCCAGCTAACTATAACACCACTAAAACATAGTTTTTTGAGTGAATTTCAAAGGTTTTTTAAAAACTAATTCCTAACTATATAACTCCTGAAACCTATGTTTTTTTCAGTGAATTTCAAAGGTTTTATTAAATGCTAATTCCTAACTATATAAGGCCTGAAACCTATGGTTTTTTCAGTGAATTTCAAAGGTTGTGAATTTCAAAGGTTTTTTTAAATGCTGATTCCTAACTATATAAGGCCTGAAACCTATGGTTTTTTCAGTGAATATATATATATATATATATATATATATATATATATATATATATATATATATATATATATATATATATATATATATATATATATATATATACACACACACACAAGCGCATTCCCGCAAGTTGTGTGGACCTGCAGCAAAGGAGTTTCTGGGCCCTTTAAGAAATTTGAAACAAACTTGAATAAAAAATAAACATTAAAATGATCTCAAGGATTAGGTAGCGAGGGTGGTGGGTGAAATAAAATAATAAAAAATAGAGCTGGGTGGCAGGAGAAAGAATAAAGGTGGGAGAAAAGCAGCACATAAGGGACAGCACAACAAGAAGAGCGGGGGCAAGTATTTGTCAGTGGAGAAGAACATGAGGGAAGAAAAGGAAAACACATGCACTCTCATGGTTTCATTTGACGGAGGACACGCTCTAAGCCCACTATAGGCTTTCGGGTTAGTTCACAAGAGGTTCTTCGCAACAGAGACAAATAATAAGAGACCTTTAAAGTCTTGAATTAACAGACTGGTATATTCAACCTTACAACTTCCATTAATTCCGCTACAAATTTATGTGACGATTTATCCAAATTTTCATATAAATAATCTCTCCAAATCGGCACAGCATTAAATTATGTGGCAACATTGACAGTTCAATTTATCAAGGCCCTCAAAATTTCACCATCCTATGGTCATCCTTTCTGGATATGGCCTCCTCAGAAATTCAGAATACAATTAACAAATGTAAATCCAGATCTCCATCCAATCTCTGTCCTTACAGAGGACATATCTCCTCTGTTCTACTAAATGTACCTTTAAAAGATATTAGCAATCTTTCCGCTTGAAAACCTATGAGCTTTACAAAAGGTACCACATAACCCCTTTCAGAAAAAAGCATTAACCTTGATCTATCCACGTTCTCTAACACAAACCTACCACTCTCTTTTCAGCAATGGATACATTTTTAGAACTCTCTGAAGCCAATCAACTTTCTGCTGTTTTAAAAACGCCAACATCTTAGATGATGGCCATATGGATTTTCATCATGGGTATAGATAGTACTGAGACATCTAAGGTAGCTGCTATCTACAACGTTTGCTCATCTCCTGATTCTGAATGCATACATTCCCAGATTTGCACTTTCTCCTTATTTATTCAACGTTTATGATGATAAATGTTTATTGTTTAGTAAAAGTAAGCAATAAAATGTCTTTATTTTTAAAAACTTAAAAGCTTTACATTCTCAATGTAATTAAACTTACTAAATCGAAAGATTTAGCTTTCTACCACTCAGTTAAGAGATACTGTTCAGGCCTGTTTGTAAAGTTACATGCATTCTCCACTTAAATATCATGGACAATTAAGTTTCTTAGTACTTCATAGATTTCTTTGTCTGCTTTGTAGCTAGTGTTTCTGTTTTCAGTGCCAGATTATGGCAGTTGAGAAACTGTATCAGTTCACAGTTCATTTGAGAATCTGACAGGGCCAGCCCTGCTATTATGGCCACTCTGCATGTCCTTATTCTTCTGGTGTTTAGCGCTTTTCCTCATAAAGTGGCTCGTGCTGTGCAAAGTTTGGGACATGTGCAAATTAGATGAATAAAGTCCTCTTTGTTACTGCCGCAGAGTCTGCTTTGTGATATACCCTTTTGGACCCAGGTTGACTGGTCTGCAATCGATGGTAGTTTCCCGAAGTGAAGAGCCATCAGTTGTCTTTTTTGGTAGTTCGAAAAAGTAATACTTCGATAAGGTGCCGGCGGAAGAATCTTATAATTTTTGATCACCATCCAGGCATGCGTGCTCTCCCTAAAGAGGTTTTAATTGACTAGCAAGGAGTGAAATTTTGCAGTTTTGTTTATTACTTGCTTGAAGGTTGATTAAGTCAAGTTTTTGTTCCAAAGCTCGCCTGTACAAGTGGTCAGGCTTTTTGAAGGTATTGATTGTATGGTGATTTTGTGTTGTTGTCTAGTTCCGCCAAGAGAGCTTTGTTCAGGGTGGAGTTAGCTGTAATCTGTTTCAGTCTATACCAAAGCTTTATCGTTGCATGCATCCGCCCTATTGTTTCGTTTATTAGACCAAATTCAAGTCTCACGTGCTGGTGAAGCAGACTAATGTATCTGAAAAACCTTTTTGTGTGTAGAGACTAGCAGTTTGTTCAGAAGTTTGGAGTGTTTGCCATGTAGAGCAATACTATTTACAACAAGGGGTGGTGATGCACAGAGTCTCTGAATTAAGCAGAGTACTCTCACCCAGTCAAGAGATCAGGGCTAGATCCAACACCGTTTTTTAGCTCATTGCACCATCCCAGTTTCAGAACCTGGCTGTATGCAAATTAGTCTGTCCCTGGCCCAGTGCATCATGGGAACAGGGCAGACCAGACTACAAAAGCCAATTCTTACACTGGGAAGGAAACAAGCTTCCGGGGACCGGTTTCTGCCATTTCAGGCGTCTTCGGCCCGGCTTGCTTGAATCCTGATGGTGCAATGAGCAAGGGACTCACATCTGAGTATACCCTTCCACGCTTAGGGTGGACAAAATTATTTACAACAAGGGGTGGTGATGGACAGAGTCTCTGAATTAAGCAGAGTACTCTCACCCAGTCAAGAGATCAGGGCTAGATCCAACACCGTTTTTTAGCTCATTGCACCATCCCAGTTTCAGAACCTGGCTGTATGCAAATTAGTCTGTCCCTGGCCCAGTGCATCATGGGAACAGGGCAGACCAGACTACAAAAGCCAATTCTTACACTGGGAAGGAAACAAGCTTCCGGGGACCGGTTTCTGCCATTTCAGGCGTCTTCGGCCCGGCTTGCTTGAATCCTGATGGTGCAATGAGCAAGGGACTCACATCTGAGTATACCCTTCCACGCTTAGGGTGGACAAAATTATTTACAACAAGGGGTGGTGATGGACAGAGTCTCTGAATTAAGCAGAGTACTCTCACCCAGTCAAGAGATCAGGGCTAGATCCAACACCGTTTTTTAGCTCATTGCACCATCCCAGTTTCAGAACCTGGCTGTATGCAAATTAGTCTGTCCCTGGCCCAGTGCATCATGGGAACAGGGCAGACCAGACTACAAAAGCCAATTCTTACACTGGGAAGGAAACAAGCTTCCGGGGAACGGTTTCTGCCATTTCAGGCGTCTTCGGCCCGGCTTGCTTGAATCCTGATGGTGCAATGAGCAAGGGACTCACATCTGAGTATACCCTTCCACGCTTAGGGTGGACAAAATTATTTACAACAAGGGGTGGTGATGGACAGAGTCTCTGAATTAAGCAGAGTACTCTCACCCAGTCAAGAGATCAGGGCTAGATCCAACACCGTTTTTTAGCTCATTGCACCATCCCAGTTTCAGAACCTGGCTGTATGCAAATTAGTCTGTCCCTGGCCCAGTGCATCATGGGAACAGGGCAGACCAGACTACAAAAGCCAATTCTTACACTGGGAAGGAAACAAGCTTCCGGGGACCGGTTTCTGCCATTTCAGGCGTCTTCGGCCCGGCTTGCTTGAATCCTGATGGTGCAATGAGCAAGGGACTCACATCTGAGTATACCCTTCCACGCTTAGGGTGGACAAAATTATTTACAACAAGGGGTGGTGATGGACAGAGTCTCTGAATTAAGCAGAGTACTCTCACCCAGTCAAGAGATCAGGGCTAGATCCAACACCGTTTTTTAGCTCATTGCACCATCCCAGTTTCAGAACCTGGCTGTATGCAAATTAGTCTGTCCCTGGCCCAGTGCATCATGGGAACAGGGCAGACCAGACTACAAAAGCCAATTCTTACACTGGGAAGGAAACAAGCTTCCGGGGACCGGTTTCTGCCATTTCAGGCGTCTTCGGCCCGGCTTGCTTGAATCCTGATGGTGCAATGAGCAAGGGACTCACATCTGAGTATACCCTTCCACGCTTAGGGTGGACAAAATTATTTACAACAAGGGGTGGTGATGGACAGAGTCTCTGAATTAAGCAGAGTACTCTCACCCAGTCAAGAGATCAGGGCTAGATCCAACACCGTTTTTTAGCTCATTGCACCATCCCAGTTTCAGAACCTGGCTGTATGCAAATTAGTCTGTCCCTGGCCCAGTGCATCATGGGAACAGGGCAGACCAGACTACAAAAGCCAATTCTTACACTGGGAAGGAAACAAGCTTCCGGGGAACGGTTTCTGCCATTTCAGGCGTCTTCGGCCCGGCTTGCTTGAATCCTGATGGTGCAATGAGCAAGGGACTCACATCTGAGTATACCCTTCCACGCTTAGGGTGGACAAAATTATTTACAACAAGGGGTGGTGATGGACAGAGTCTCTGAATTAAACAGAGTACTCTCACCCAGTCAAGAGATCAGGGCTAGATCCAACACCGTTTTTTAGCTCATTGCACCATCCCAGTTTCAGAACCTGGCTGTATGCAAATTAGTCTGTCCCTGGCCCAGTGCATCATGGGAACAGGGCAGACCAGACTACAAAAGCCAATTCTTACACTGGGAAGGAAACAAGCTTCCGGGGACCGGTTTCTGCCATTTCAGGCGTCTTCGGCCCGGCTTGCTTGAATCCTGATGGTGCAATGAGCAAGGGACTCACATCTGAGTATACCCTTCCACGCTTAGGGTGGACAAAATTATTTACAACAAGGGGTGGTGATGGACAGAGTCTCTGAATTAAGCAGAGTACTCTCACCCAGTCAAGAGATCAGGGCTAGATCCAACACCGTTTTTTAGCTCATTGCACCATCCCAGTTTCAGAACCTGGCTGTATGCAAATTAGTCTGTCCCTGGCCCAGTGCATCATGGGAACAGGGCAGACCAGACTACAAAAGCCAATTCTTACACTGGGAAGGAAACAAGCTTCCGGGGACCGGTTTCTGCCATTTCAGGCGTCTTCGGCCCGGCTTGCTTGAATCCTGATGGTGCAATGAGCAAGGGACTCACATCTGAGTATACCCTTCCACGCTTAGGGTGGACAAAATTATTTACAACAAGGGGTGGTGATGGACAGAGTCTCTGAATTAAGCAGAGTACTCTCACCCAGTCAAGAGATCAGGGCTAGATCCAACACCGTTTTTTAGCTCATTGCACCATCCCAGTTTCAGAACCTGGCTGTATGCAAATTAGTCTGTCCCTGGCCCAGTGCATCATGGGAACAGGGCAGACCAGACTACAAAAGCCAATTCTTACACTGGGGAGGAAACAAGCTTCCGGGGACCGGTTTCTGCCATTTCAGGCGTCTTCGGCCCGGCTTGCTTGAATCCTGATGGTGCAATGAGCAAGGGACTCACATCTGAGTATACCCTTCCACGCTTAGGGTGGACAAAATTATTTACAACAAGGGGTGGTGATGGACAGAGTCTCTGAATTAAGCAGAGTACTCTCACCCAGTCAAGAGATCAGGGCTAGATCCAACACCGTTTTTTAGCTCATTGCACCATCCCAGTTTCAGAACCTGGCTGTATGCAAATTAGTCTGTCCCTGGCCCAGTGCATCATGGGAACAGGGCAGACCAGACTACAAAAGCCAATTCTTACACTGGGAAGGAAACAAGCTTCCGGGGAACGGTTTCTGCCATTTCAGGCGTCTTCGGCCCGGCTTGCTTGAATCCTGATGGTGCAATGAGCAAGGGACTCACATCTGAGTATACCCTTCCACGCTTAGGGTGGACAAAATTATTTACAACAAGGGGTGGTGATGGACAGAGTCTCTGAATTAAGCAGAGTACTCTCACCCAGTCAAGAGATCAGGGCTAGATCCAACACCGTTTTTTAGCTCATTGCACCATCCCAGTTTCAGAACCTGGCTGTATGCAAATTAGTCTGTCCCTGGCCCAGTGCATCATGGGAACAGGGCAGACCAGACTACAAAAGCCAATTCTTACACTGGGAAGGAAACAAGCTTCCGGGGACCGGTTTCTGCCATTTCAGGCGTCTTCGGCCCGGCTTGCTTGAATCCTGATGGTGCAATGAGCAAGGGACTCACATCTGAGTATACCCTTCCACGCTTAGGGTGGACAAAATTATTTACAACAAGGGGTGGTGATGGACAGTCTCTGAATTAAGCAGAGTACTCTCACCCAGTCAAGAGATCAGGGCTAGATCCAACACCGTTTTTTAGCTCATTGCACCATCCCAGTTTCAGAACCTGGCTGTATGCAAATTAGTCTGTCCCTGGCCCAGTGCATCATGGGAACAGGGCAGACCAGACTACAAAAGCCAATTCTTACACTGGGAAGGAAACAAGCTTCCGGGGACCGGTTTCTGCCATTTCAGGCGTCTTCGGCCCGGCTTGCTTGAATCCTGATGGTGCAATGAGCAAGGGACTCACATCTGAGTATACCCTTCCACGCTTAGGGTGGACAAAATTATTTACAACAAGGGGTGGTGATGGACAGAGTCTCTGAATTAAGCAGAGTACTCTCACCCAGTCAAGAGATCAGGGCTAGATCCAACACCGTTTTTTAGCTCATTGCACCATCCCAGTTTCAGAACCTGGCTGTATGCAAATTAGTCTGTCCCTGGCCCAGTGCATCATGGGAACAGGGCAGACCAGACTACAAAAGCCAATTCTTACACTGGGAAGGAAACAAGCTTCCGGGGACCGGTTTCTGCCATTTCAGGCGTCTTCGGCCCGGCTTGCTTGAATCCTGATGGTGCAATGAGCAAGGGACTCACATCTGAGTATACCCTTCCACGCTTAGGGTGGACAAAATTATTTACAACAAGGGGTGGTGATGGACAGAGTCTCTGAATTAAGCAGAGTACTCTCACCCAGTCAAGAGATCAGGGCTAGATCCAACACCGTTTTTTAGCTCATTGCACCATCCCAGTTTCAGAACCTGGCTGTATGCAAATTAGTCTGTCCCTGGCCCAGTGCATCATGGGAACAGGGCAGACCAGACTACAAAAGCCAATTCTTACACTGGGAAGGAAACAAGCTTCCGGGGACCGGTTTCTGCCATTTCAGGCGTCTTCGGCCCGGCTTGCTTGAATCCTGATGGTGCAATGAGCAAGGGACTCACATCTGAGTATACCCTTCCACGCTTAGGGTGGACAAAATTATTTACAACAAGGGGTGGTGATGGACCGAGTCTCTGAATTAAGCAGAGTACTCTCACCCAGTCAAGAGATCAGGGCTAGATCCAACACCGTTTTTTAGCTCATTGCACCATCCCAGTTTCAGAACCTGGCTGTATGCAAATTAGTCTGTCCCTGGCCCAGTGCATCATGGGAACAGGGCAGACCAGACTACAAAAGCCAATTCTTACACTGGGAAGGAAACAAGCTTCCGGGGACCGGTTTCTGCCATTTCAGGCGTCTTCGGCCCGGCTTGCTTGAATCCTGATGGTGCAATGAGCAAGGGACTCACATCTGAGTATACCCTTCCACGCTTAGGGTGGACAAAATTATTTACAACAAGGGGTGGTGATGGACAGAGTCTCTGAATTAAGCAGAGTACTCTCACCCAGTCAAGAGATCAGGGCTAGATCCAACACCGTTTTTTAGCTCATTGCACCATCCCAGTTTCAGAACCTGGCTGTATGCAAATTAGTCTGTCCCTGGCCCAGTGCATCATGGGAACAGGGCAGACCAGACTACAAAAGCCAATTCTTACACTGGGAAGGAAACAAGCTTCCGGGGACCGGTTTCTGCCATTTCAGGCGTCTTCGGCCCGGCTTGCTTGAATCCTGATGGTGCAATGAGCAAGGGACTCACATCTGAGTATACCCTTCCACGCTTAGGGTGGACAAAATTATTTACAACAAGGGGTGGTGATGGACAGAGTCTCTGAATTAAGCAGAGTACTCTCACCCAGTCAAGAGATCAGGGCTAGATCCAACACCGTTTTTTAGCTCATTGCACCATCCCAGTTTCAGAACCTGGCTGTATGCAAATTAGTCTGTCCCTGGCCCAGTGCATCATGGGAACAGGGCAGACCAGACTACAAAAGCCAATTCTTACACTGGGAAGGAAACAAGCTTCCGGGGACCGGTTTCTGCCATTTCAGGCGTCTTCGGCCCGGCTTGCTTGAATCCTGATGGTGCAATGAGCAAGGGACTCACATCTGAGTATACCCTTCCACGCTTAGGGTGGACAAAATTATTTACAACAAGGGGTGGTGATGGACAGAGTCTCTGAATTAAGCAGAGTACTCTCACCCAGTCAAGAAGAATTAAGCAGAGTACTCTCACCCAGTCAAGAGATCAGGGCTAGATCCAACACCGTTTTTTAGCTCATTGCACCATCCCAGTTTCAGAACCTGGCTGTATGCAAATTAGTCTGTCCCTGGCCCAGTGCATCATGGGAACAGGGCAGACCAGACTACAAAAGCCAATTCTTACACTGGGAAGGAAACAAGCTTCCGGGGACCGGTTTCTGCCATTTCAGGCGTCTTCGGCCCGGCTTGCTTGAATCCTGATGGTGCAATGAGCAAGGGACTCACATCTGAGTATACCCTTCCACGCTTAGGGTGGACAAAATTATTTACAACAAGGGGTGGTGATGGACAGAGTCTCTGAATTAAGCAGAGTACTCTCACCCAGTCAAGAGATCAGGGCTAGATCCAACACCGTTTTTTAGCTCATTGCACCATCCCAGTTTCAGAACCTGGCTGTATGCAAATTAGTCTGTCCCTGGCCCAGTGCATCATGGGAACAGGGCAGACCAGACTACAAACGCCAATTCTTACACTGGGAAGGAAACAAGCTTCCGGGGACCGGTTTCTGCCATTTCAGGCGTCTTCGGCCCGGCTTGCTTGAATCCTGATGGTGCAATGAGCAAGGGACTCACATCTGAGTATACCCTTCCACGCTTAGGGTGGACAAAATTATTTACAACAAGGGGTGGTGATGGACAGAGTCTCTGAATTAAGCAGAGTACTCTCACCCAGTCAAGAGATCAGGGCTAGATCCAACACCGTTTTTTAGCTCATTGCACCATCCCAGTTTCAGAACCTGGCTGTATGCAAATTAGTCTGTCCCTGGCCCAGTGCATCATGGGAACAGGGCAGACCAGACTACAAAAGCCAATTCTTACACTGGGAAGGAAACAAGCTTCCGGGGACCGGTTTCTGCCATTTCAGGCGTCTTCGGCCCGGCTTGCTTGAATCCTGATGGTGCAATGAGCAAGGGACTCACATCTGAGTATACCCTTCCACGCTTAGGGTGGACAAAATTATTTACAACAAGGGGTGGTGATGGACAGAGTCTCTGAATTAAGCAGAGTACTCTCACCCAGTCAAGAGATCAGGGCTAGATCCAACACCGTTTTTTAGCTCATTGCACCATTCCAGTTTCAGAACCTGGCTGTATGCAAATTAGTCTGTCCCTGGCCCAGTGCATCATGGGAACAGGGCAGACCAGACTAGAAAAGCCAATTCTTACACTGGGAAGGAAACAAGCTTCCGGGGACCGGTTTCTGCCATTTCAGGCGTCTTCGGCCCGGCTTGCTTGAATCCTGATGGTGCAATGAGCAAGGGACTCACATCTGAGTATACCCTTCCACGCTTAGGGTGGACAAAATTATTTACAACAAGGGGTGGTGATGGACAGAGTCTCTGAATTAAGCAGAGTACTCTCACCCAGTCAAGAGATCAGGGCTAGATCCAACACCGTTTTTTAGCTCATTGCACCATCCCAGTTTCAGAACCTGGCTGTATGCAAATTAGTCTGTCCCTGGCCCAGTGCATCATGGGAACAGGGCAGACCAGACTACAAAAGCCAATTCTTACACTGGGAAGGAAACAAGCTTCCGGGGACCGGTTTCTGCCATTTCAGGTGTCTTCGGCCCGGCTTGCTTGAATCCTGATGGTGCAATGAGCAAGGGACTCACATCTGACTATACCCTTCCACGCTTAGGGTGGACAAAATTATTTACAACAAGGGGTGGTGATGGACAGAGTCTCTGAATTAAGCAGAGTACTCTCACCCAGTCAAGAGATCAGGGCTAGATCCAACACCGTTTTTTAGCTCATTGCACCATCCCAGTTTCAGAACCTGGCTGTATGCAAATTAGTCTGTCCCTGGCCCAGTGCATCATGGGAACAGGGCAGACCAGACTACAAAAGCCAATTCTTACACTGGGAAGGAAACAAGCTTCCGGGGACCGGTTTCTGCCATTTCAGGCGTCTTCGGCCCGGCTTGCTTGAATCCTGATGGTGCAATGAGCAAGGGACTCACATCTGAGTATACCCTTCCACGCTTAGGGTGGACAAAATTATTTACAACAAGGGGTGGTGATGGACAGAGTCTCTGAATTAAGCAGAGTACTCTCACCCAGTCAAGAGATCAGGGCTAGATCCAACACCGTTTTTTAGCTCATTGCACCATCCCAGTTTCAGAACCTGGCTGTATGCAAATTAGTCTGTCCCTGGCCCAGTGCATCATGGGAACAGGGCAGACCAGACTACAAAAGCCAATTCTTACACTGGGAAGGAAACAAGCTTCCGGGGACCGGTTTCTGCCATTTCAGGCGTCTTCGGCCCGGCTTGCTTGAATCCTGATGGTGCAATGAGCAAGGGACTCACATCTGAGTATACCCTTCCACGCTTAGGGTGGACAAAATTATTTACAACAAGGGGTGGTGATGGACAGAGTCTCTGAATTAAGCAGAGTACTCTCACCCAGTCAAGAGATCAGGGCTAGATCCAACACCGTTTTTTAGCTCATTGCACCATCCCAGTTTCAGAACCTGGCTGTATGCAAATTAGTCTGTCCCTGGCCCAGTGCATCATGGGAACAGGGCAGACCAGACTACAAAAGCCAATTCTTACACTGGGAAGGAAACAAGCTTCCGGGGACCGGTTTCTGCCATTTCAGGCGTCTGCACCATCAGGATTCAAGCAAGCCGGGCCGAAGACGGCTGTAATGCCAGAAACCGGTCCCCGGAAGCTTGTTTCCTTTCCAGTGAAGAATTGGCTTGGTAGTTTGGTCTGCCCTGTTCCCATGACGCACTGGGCCAGGGACAGACTAATTTGCATATAGCCAGGTTCTGAACTGGGATGGTGCAGTGAGCTAAAAAAACGGTGATGGATCAAGCCCTGATCTGTTGACTGGGTAGGAGTGTTCTGATTAACTCAGATACTCTGTCCATCACCACCCCCTTTTTGAAATTATTTTGGCCACCATGAGTGTGGAAGGGTATGCTCAGACATGAGTCCCTTGCTCACTGCACCATCAGGATTCAAGCAAGCCGGGCCGAAGACGGCTGTAATGCCAGAAACCGGTCCCCGGAAGCTTGTTTCCTTTCCAGTGAAGAATTGGCTTGGTAGTTTGGTCTGCCCTGTTCCCATGACGCACTGGGCCAGGGACAGACTAATTTGCATATAGCCAGGTTCTGAACTGGGATGGTGCAGTGAGCTAAAAAAACGGTGATGGATCAAGCCCTGATCTGTTGACTGGGTAGGAGTGTTCTGATTAACTCAGATACTCTGTCCATCACCACCCCCTTTTTGAAATTATTTTGGCCACCATGAGTGTGGAAGGGTATGCTCAGACATGAGTCCCTTGCTCACTGCACCATCAGGATTCAAGCAAGCCGGGCCGAAGACGGCTGTAATGCCAGAAACCGGTCCCCGGAAGCTTGTTTCCTTTCCAGTGAAGAATTGGCTTGGTAGTTTGGTCTGCCCTGTTCCCATGACGCACTGGGCCAGGGACAGACTAATTTGCATATAGCCAGGTTCTGAACTGGGATGGTGCAGTGAGCTAAAAAAACGGTGATGGATCAAGCCCTGATCTGTTGACTGGGTAGGAGTGTTCTGATTAACTCAGATACTCTGTCCATCACCACCCCCTTTTTGAAATTATTTTGGCCACCATGAGTGTGGAAGGGTATGCTCAGACATGAGTCCCTTGCTCACTGCACCATCAGGATTCAAGCAAGCCGGGCCGAAGACGGCTGTAATGCCAGAAACCGGTCCCCGGAAGCTTGTTTCCTTTCCAGTGAAGAATTGGCTTGGTAGTTTGGTCTGCCCTGTTCCCATGACGCACTGGGCCAGGGACAGACTAATTTGCATATAGCCAGGTTCTGAACTGGGATGGTGCAGTGAGCTAAAAAAACGGTGATGGATCAAGCCCTGATCTGTTGACTGGGTAGGAGTGTTCTGATTAACTCAGATACTCTGTCCATCACCACCCCCTTTTTGAAATTATTTTGGCCACCATGAGTGTGGAAGGGTATGCTCAGACATGAGTCCCTTGCTCACTGCACCATCAGGATTCAAGCAAGCCGGGCCGAAGACGGCTGTAATGCCAGAAACCGGTCCCCGGAAGCTTGTTTCCTTTCCAGTGAAGAATTGGCTTGGTAGTTTGGTCTGCCCTGTTCCCATGACGCACTGGGCCAGGGACAGACTAATTTGCATATAGCCAGGTTCTGAACTGGGATGGTGCAGTGAGCTAAAAAAACGGTGATGGATCAAGCCCTGATCTGTTGACTGGGTAGGAGTGTTCTGATTAACTCAGATACTCTGTCCATCACCACCCCCTTTTTGAAATTATTTTGGCCACCACGAGTGTGGAAGGGTATGCTCAGACATGAGTCCCTTGCTCACTGCACCATCAGGATTCAAGCAAGCCGGGCCGAAGACGGCTGTAATGCCAGAAACCGGTCCCCGGAAGCTTGTTTCCTTTCCAGTGAAGAATTGGCTTGGTAGTTTGGTCTGCCCTGTTCCCATGACGCACTGGGCCAGGGACAGACTAATTTGCATATAGCCAGGTTCTGAACTGGGATGGTGCAGTGAGCTAAAAAAACGGTGATGGATCAAGCCCTGATCTGTTGACTGGGTAGGAGTGTTCTGATTAACTCAGATACTCTGTCCATCACCACCCCCTTTTTGAAATTATTTTGGCCACCATGAGTGTGGAAGGGTATGCTCAGACATGAGTCCCTTGCTCACTGCACCATCAGGATTCAAGCAAGCCGGGCCGAAGACGGCTGTAATGCCAGAAACCGGTCCCCGGAAGCTTGTTTCCTTTCCAGTGAAGAATTGGCTTGGTAGTTTGGTCTGCCCTGTTCCCATGACGCACTGGGCCAGGGACAGACTAATTTGCATATAGCCAGGTTCTGAACTGGGATGGTGCAGTGAGCTAAAAAAACGGTGATGGATCAAGCCCTGATCTGTTGACTGGGTAGGAGTGTTCTGATTAACTCAGATACTCTGTCCATCACCACCCCCTTTTTGAAATTATTTTGGCCACCATGAGTGTGGAAGGGTATGCTCAGACATGAGTCCCTTGCTCACTGCACCATCAGGATTCAAGCAAGCCGGGCCGAAGACGGCTGTAATGCCAGAAACCGGTCCCCGGAAGCTTGTTTCCTTTCCAGTGAAGAATTGGCTTGGTAGTTTGGTCTGCCCTGTTCCCATGACGCACTGGGCCAGGGACAGACTAATTTGCATATAGCCAGGTTCTGAACTGGGATGGTGCAGTGAGCTAAAAAAACGGTGATGGATCAAGCCCTGATCTGTTGACTGGGTAGGAGTGTTCTGATTAACTCAGATACTCTGTCCATCACCACCCCCTTTTTGAAATTATTTTGGCCACCTCGAGTGTGGAAGGGTATGCTCAGACATGAGTCCCTTGCTCACTGCACCATCAGGATTCAAGCAAGCCGGGCCGAAAACGGCTGTAATGCCAGAAACCGGTCCCCGGAAGCTTGTTTCCTTTCCAGTGAAGAATTGGCTTGGTAGTTTGGTCTGCCCTGTTCCCATGACGCACTGGGCCAGGGACAGACTAATTTGCATATAGCCAGGTTCTGAACTGGGATGGTGCAGTGAGCTAAAAAAACGGTGATGGATCAAGCCCTGATCTGTTGACTGGGTAGGAGTGTTCTGATTAACTCAGATACTCTGTCCATCACCACCCCCTTTTTGAAATTATTTTGGCCACCATGAGTGTGGAAGGGTATGCTCAGACATGAGTCCCTTGCTCACTGCACCATCAGGATTCAAGCAAGCCGGGCCGAAGACGGCTGTAATGCCAGAAACCGGTCCCCGGAAGCTTGTTTCCTTTCCAGTGAAGAATTGGCTTGGTAGTTTGGTCTGCCCTGTTCCCATGACGCACTGGGCCAGGGACAGACTAATTTGCATATAGCCAGGTTCTGAACTGGGATGGTGCAGTGAGCTAAAAAAAACGGTGATGGATCAAGCCCTGATCTGTTGACTGGGTAGGAGTGTTCTGATTAACTCAGATACTCTGTCCATCACCACCCCCTTTTTGAAATTATTTTGGCCACCATGAGTGTGGAAGGGTATGCTCAGACATTAGTCCCTTGCTCACTGCACCATCAGGATTCAAGCAAGCCGGGCCGAAGACGGCTGTAATGCCAGAAACCGGTCCCCGGAAGCTTGTTTCCTTTCCAGTGAAGAATTGGCTTGGTAGTTTGGTCTGCCCTGTTCCCATGACGCACTGGGCCAGGGACAGACTAATTTGCATATAGCCAGGTTCTGAACTGGGATGGTGCAGTGAGCTAAAAAAACAGTGATGGATCAAGCCCTGATCTGTTGACTGGGTAGGAGTGTTCTGATTAACTCAGATACTCTGTCCATCACCACCCCCTTTTTGAAATTATTTTGGCCACCATGAGTGTGGAAGGGTATGCTCAGACATGAGTCCCTTGCTCACTGCACCATCAGGATTCAAGCAAGCCGGGCCGAAGACGGCTGTAATGCCAGAAACCGGTCCCCGGAAGCTTGTTTCCTTTCCAGTGAAGAATTGGCTTGGTAGTTTGGTCTGCCCTGTTCCCATGACGCACTGGGCCAGGGACAGACTAATTTGCATATAGCCAGGTTCTGAACTGGGATGGTGCAGTGAGCTAAAAAAACGGTGATGGATCAAGCCCTGATCTGTTGACTGGGTAGGAGTGTTCTGATTAACTCAGATACTCTGTCCATCACCACCCCCTTTTTGAAATTATTTTGGCCACCATGAGTGTGGAAGGGTATGCTCAGACATGAGTCCCTTGCTCACTGCACCATCAGGATTCAAGCAAGCCGGGCCGAAGACGGCTGTAATGCCAGAAACCGGTCCCCGGAAGCTTGTTTCCTTTCCAGTGAAGAATTGGCTTGGTAGTTTGGTCTGCCCTGTTCCCATGACGCACTGGGCCAGGGACAGACTAATTTGCATATAGCCAGGTTCTGAACTGGGATGGTGCAGTGAGCTAAAAAAACGGTGATGGATCAAGCCCTGATCTGTTGACTGGGTAGGAGTGTTCTGATTAACTCAGATACTCTGTCCATCACCACCCCCTTTTTGAAATTATGTAGAGCAATACTGGCGTATGTTTTTGTTGGAAGCATTTTGGCTGATATCACTACAAACAAAGGGTTGTATGATGGCCCCTTCAGTTTTTTTGCCAGGGTCCTAAAGGCAAATGTTAATGAACTAGTTCTCTGTGACATATACGTTTTCTGCTCTCCGCGGTTTAGTCTGTGGTCTATATAAAACACCAAATATTTATAATTAGTTACTTCCTCTGTATCTTAGTTGGGCCCTCATTTTCACTTGCTGTTATGAGCCCTTGTAGTTTGTTTTGGAGCTCCTCAATGGTTTCATTAGTCCATTAAAGCCGTTTTAGGTCAATTGAGTGGATACTTCACTCTGTTGCCTGACTAATCTGGTGTTTAGTTAAGTTTAGGTTAAAATAACGGTTTTGATAGTAGTGATCTCTTCTGGTGGTGAATTCAATTGTGAATCTGAGAAGAGGCATCAGTGGTAATGAAATTATCGTATAGTCAAGTCTGGATCGCAACGCCCCTCCGAGAAAGGTATGTTTGGGTGGGATGTCTTCCGTTGTTTTGTAATTTATGACTCTCAAGACCAGGTATTCTAATGTTTTTATGAAGTGTCGTCCTGTGTGATCAGGAAGGACAGTCTTAAGTTGGTATTAAGGTGGTACATTCCAGCATTTGTTAAGAGCGGCTAGTTTCTCGCCTTAATCTGGGGTGTAGATAAGGTTAGAGTTGAAGTCTCCTGTTAGCACTATGTCCCAGGAGGGGTTAGTGCTTCTTATGTCCACGATTGTGGCTTTGAAAAGGGCATTATGAGCGGTTTTCTTTTGGGCCTTGGATGTGCATAAATGTTAATCAATAATACTGTTCTTGGTTTCTCAATTGAGTGTAGCGCAACTTTAATTAATTGCACATTTGGTCCGGAAGAGGCTATCTGCTCTGATTTGATGTTTAGGGCTGTGGACACAGACTGCCAGGCTGCCTTTCGGGCAGCCGTGTTTCCTGTGTTTCTCTCCTGGTGTGTTATAATGTGTGAAACCTGCAAGTGGCAAGTTCTCCAGTGCTTGAGGGGGGCTGCCTTCTTACAGCCATTTTTTCGCTCTGTCTATATTCCAAGAGAGGAGATGGAAGTTTCCGTTATTGGATTTGGCAGTCTTTCAGTTACCCTTCGCTTCATTCAATATTCCCGAGAGCCAGCTCCATTGGTCGTTGTCAAATTATGCTTCTGCCTTTTGTCTTTATATGCCCCATTCCGCTGTGCGGTTGATGTACTTCTTCATTTCGCGTTCTGCAGGACTGAGTACACCTGTGATTTTCCTTTTGTTTGGTCTGATCACAGGTTAGCTTTGTGGTTGGGATTTTCAATGAGTGGACCGGGGTAACCAGGTTTAACAGGCTTGGATAGTTTTATTCCCCATGATTCAAATTGTAGGTTGTAGCTCATGATGAGCTGGCTGACTTCCACTGTCATGTGGTAAACGTTTGTTCATTGTTTTTTTTTTCCCTTCGGGCGATATTCCACGTCCAGAAGATGGATTTACTTTAGGTGTTTTAAGGCAGGGATGTCTGTTAGCAATTTTAATATATTTCCACTATTTAGTATGTCCTGTCGACCCTGCGATTTGTATTCTGGTGTTAAAACTATTTGCTACATTGATAATCCACACTGCCGGGTTTTTACACTGGTTGCCTCCCCTTGTTCTTTTTCCGCTGTAGTGGACTTCTGCAGTCTGAAGTTTCCTTGTTGATACATGCTGCCTTATTTATGTTGTGTATTGAGGTTTCTGATAGAGGAAAGTTAGTCCGAATGGTCTCTTTTTGTTTTATTGTTTTGTCCTGTTCTAAGTTTCCAGGCTCCGTTTCTCGGGGGGTTACCCATAGTAATTTCACTTATTTGCATTCTGCTGAACTTGCTTGGTCATGGTTATGTGTGTAAAACCTAAGGATTTCTTTTTGCAGGGTATTAAATGCAGAAGATGGTACCTTCTGGATCTTGTCTTGGTTGCATATTTGTTCGTGATCTCGGTTTCGAGGCTTGTTCATTTCTGTCGTGTCTTGGGCTTTTTTTGGCCTTCCTTGCTGTGTGCAGTCCTTGTTCGTGGAGTCTTTGCGGATTAGGATATTAGGGACTTATTTCTTGTGAAATATTCCTCCTAGCAGGTCTTTGTACTTTGGATTTGTTCCACAAGGCGTTGTGCCCTGGGTTAATATGTTTGTTGATTGTAGGGCATTTCTGTCTTGTTGCTTTTGTTTCCTTTTTCAAATGTCTCTTTGGTTTGTTCGCTGCCTTGGGTCCTTTTTGTTGTTCCTTTTCTTGTGCAGAGTCCTAAGCCTCCCCAAGTATGCGCAGTTGTTTTTCCACAGGGTTCCGGTCCTGCGGCGCTGTAGGAGTTGGTACCACTTGGTTTGTTTTGGTCCGCTTCTTCCAGACTATCCATTTCAGTGTCCCAATCCTTCTGGTTTCCCTTTGAAGTATCCCTGGTTGAGCTAAATATTGAGAATATTTTGGTTGCTTGCTCAGTAACTTGGTGTTGTTTTATTTCTTGCTTTCACACTTTTTTTGTCCTCTTGTTTGCTTTATCAGGTTGTGTTGTCCCGTTTTTACTGTTGCCAAGTCACCTTGCATAGTCTCTGCAGGTGCTGCCTTCGTTTCCAGAGGTCTTTGTGGATCAGTTGACGTTTTTGTTACCTTCTGGTCTTCTTTCGGTGCGGCCTGTGAGGGAATTGCTATTTGTACTTTGTGCGCAGTGTGGTTGATAGGAGTTGTATTTAGCTTTTTGAGAGCTATTATTTCTTTTAATAGAGTTAGTAGGGGGCTCAGTTTATCTATTATCAGGCCACAGGCACACAGTCTTTGCTCTGGTGAATATTTGGATTGTGCTCTTGTTATTAAATTATTAAGATTATTCAATTTTGTGTTTATCCCGGCAATGTGTAGCACTGTCATGTTCATTAATTAAATTTGAATGTCCAGTTTATCCGATTGCATATTGAGTGCCTTTGTAGAGGATTGTAGTGTATGTAGTAATGTTCTAAAGAGCTCGAAGTAGCTACTTGTGTCGCTAGGTATTTCGTCTTGTGTTGGCATAGGTTTTGGTTCCAGGTTTGTTAGTTGGTTTCGGTTGTGTATTTGGCTAGTGTCCTGTGGTGAGAGAATTACTTTGGTTGGGTTTTGCTTACTGTTTGGGCCATTTGTTTCCCTATTGCTTTGTGTTGAGTAGCTGTAGGCGTACCCGCTGATCGGCTCTTTTAAATCTATGTCTTGTAGTGTCTCATTGTTAGGTGTGAGCCTTATTGTTCTCTTTGAGTTTTCTGAGCCTTCTAATTCATCTAGATTTGTATGATGAACCTGGGCTACGGTTTTAGGCCCTTGTATTGTTTCGTATTGTGTCATAGGCTTAAAGGATGAAGTAGGACAGAATTTTTTGGCTTATGCATAAGTTTGTTGACTGAGCTTTTGAACTTATGTTTTCTCCTCCGTTGCTCCCTTCTTGTCCGAGCTGAGATAGGTGCTCAACTGTGATCTGGTTATCGCTCGTGCCATCAGTGTTTGTTGGGACCTCTATTATTTCCTCTGTGTCTAATACCCTAATTGTGGGTGGGTTCCCATTAGCCTTACACATCTTCCTGGTTTCTTCCTTTGGGGTTTCCAGGTCCATGTCTACCATGTCCAAGTTTTGATAGATTGCCAAGCTATTTGGGTCCTTTACGTTGTTTGCAAGGTCGTTTTGCTTCTCTTTTGTGATAGCATTGTAGGCCATCCTCTGAGGTGCTAGTGTCTTCAGAAGGCCTGGTACCTCTCTAGGCATCAAATATTTAATGGCCCCCGGGTCTTCGAGGAAGGAGAAACTGGAGCTTGTAATTTTAGTACCACTTTTCTGTGTTCCTAAACATTGTTAAAATCGGCAAAATTATAGGACTCTTTTGGGTTTTGGCCCGGTCTACAGCTTTTGCTGGTTGTCTTGTATTTCGGTTTTTTGCACCTTGCTTCATGTTGCTAGGCTTCTGGGACTGATTCGGAGTCCGCCTGACTCCGTCTGATCTCTGTGTTTCGTGGGTTTCCGTAAGCTACCGTAGGACACCTGACACTTGTCCCGGCCTAACCTTCTTAGGTCTGACAGTCCTGTCGGTCTTATGGCTGCAGGGGTTAAGCGAGGATTGAGCACGTAATTATTTGTTGCCCCTTTTCTTCGGGTTTGTGCTCGGATTGCTTTAGATTTGTATTCCTGTGTACCTGTATTCTGAATTTTATTCAGTAGTTTATTGTAATTGCTGTTAGTTTCAGATGTGGTTTGCTTTGAGATGGAACCCTTTATTTATGCCCTTGTTTGTGCCCTTAATTGTGTATTTTTCCAAGCGGCTAGATCATTGGTTTTAGGCTGCTCCAGTTGTTTGGGCCAAGAAAGGCAGTCAGGCTTGTGACAGTTGGTATGAGAGCAAGATTGAGCTTGTTATGATCTTCTAGTTGACATTCCCTTTTGGGAAGATGCAATCTGGCCTGCAGGTAATGGTCCCCCTTGATGCTTTAGGCTGTGTTAGGGGTACACCGTTAGAGTTGTTGGGACTAGTAAGTTGTGGCTCCCACCTGTGCCGCACCATCCAGCACTGAAAGCTAGGATGTCGATGTGTCCCTACCCCCTGGCACGTCTTCTTGTCAGGGGGCAAGGCTCAGCTGTGTTGGGTAGGTGGTTTTGGGGCCAACAACGGTGGTAGAGGTAGGAGCCAAAGGCTGGGGGCGTATTCTGCTCAGTGGTAAGCAGCTTTAGCCTACACCCCACCCCGCTGCCATCTTTACAGTCTCCTACACTGTAGCCACGGTAAGCTCTGCAACCCCATTTGTAGGGTGGCTGATGTCCGCTGTTCTCTACTGCCCAGTTCCAGGCTAGGAAGGCAGAGCAATAGCGAGGGGGCATCGAGGAGAGGTCGGGGCTGTGGGGTCCTAGGGTCCTAGCGAAGGGACCCGCAGGAGCCCAACGAACCGCAAGCCACAACCAGACCAATCTGGGCCGCTTCAGTGGGGGAGTTTGGACTCACGATCTCTGCGGGACTCACCCGCTTTGTCCCGCCACACTGTCTCCACTGCTGGACTGCCCAGCCTCACCTCCACTCTCATGATGCCGCCCTGTCACACCACACCACACCGTCGCCATCTGCCGAGGCTGTAGTTTGCGGCTGCGGATTTCCCTAGAGACACTGAAAACTAGCACCTCCAACCTCTCTGCTCGCTCCGCACCATGCCCTGCTGTGAACCGGAAGAGCTTGCTTTGTTTGGGGTACGAGAATTTACAGATTAGCGCCAAAACATTTGTGTTGTACAGCCCGTTGTCTGTGAATGTAGGAGTCCAATTCTGTACATATGCTCGCAATATTAGACTTATTTGACACCTAGCTGGAAAAACAAATACTAACACCTTTGGGAATTGATTCAAGTTAAGGATTGAATTGAACAAACCTGGCTAAAAATTAACTTCAATAATACTGGTAGTAATTCCTTAACATGTTCTCAACTCAGGCCTCAAGGCCCTTTTGGAACCTTCTTAATGACAATAAAAAGTCTTGGCATCAAAGTGGACTCTAAAGTTAAGATGGATGTTGTAGGAAATTGGGTGTTTGAATAGGGGGTGTAAAGACCCTTCTCAAGCAACAACCACTATCCCGGTCAGGGTGAACCACAAAAGTCACTAAATAAACCAGTGCTTAATCCTCTGGTAGCTTGGCACAAAAGCAGTCAGGCTTAACTTTGAGGCAATGAGTAAAGTACTTTTTGCAGTCCATAAATGTTATTATAATAAAAACAATACAGAAAGCACAACAATTTTGAAAAATAAATAAATAAAAATCATGAATACATTTGTCACCAAAACGACAAAAACCCAATTAGTAGATGGGGAAGATTATGTTATGGCACACTGACATTGATGACTGCCTTATGATTCCTGGCCTGCGTTTTTGGACTTTTCATTGAGTGGCTTGCTGCGTTAGGTGGGTCTGATGGGACCCAAACAGACACAAGCCTATGGTCGATTCTACTGCCACATCCGCCCTAAAACTGATTTACTGGAATGTGTATGGGCTTGGAGAAAAAAATAAAAGAAGGATAGTATAACAATAGACTCAATGCTGTCCTCCTTCAGGGGACTCACGCGCTGGATAACAAGAATCAGGCTTTGGATAGATGAGGCTACAAGGTGCTGGCCCATGGGGGTTAGACTGCGGGCTTTAGAGGGGTTGGTATTATAGTAAAGAAGTCGTTCCCACTCACTATTCACCATGTCTGGCAAGATACCAATAGGCGTTCCGTAGCCCTCACCAGGAACTGGGATGGGGAAACAGTCAGTCATTGTTTGGTCTATATACCACCTTGTCTACATGACTCTAGACTCCCCGACCTGGGTGCGATACTCCTTCATAATCCGTAAGGGTAAAATTACTTCTAAGAGATGACTTCAAGCAGTAGCAGCCAAAGCGGAAGATTCCCGGGAGCTGCAGGCAGATATTCGTCTTTCACGTCTCTCGTACTCAAGTAGAGCACTTCTTGAAAAAGAGATTTCAGAAACCGATATCGTGAGAGCAATCCGAGATCTGAATTTGGGCAAGGCAGTCGGTCCAAATGGCATTGAACTACACAAAATGTTAGCCCCACAGCTGGCTCCTTATATATCATGCATGTTTAAAGAAAATAGACCTAAAGGGATCACTCCCTAGAGACCAAAGGTTAGCTACTATCATGGGAATTCAAATGGTGGGAAAGCCACCGGATGACTGTACCTTCTACTGGTCAATATCACTTCTAAATGTGGAGATCAAAATTCTGGCTAAAGTCTTGGCCTAAATTGATCACAACTCTAGTCCACCTCGACCAGTCGGGTTTCATGCCTTGCAGAAGCACCACTCTCAATCTGAGGCGCCTCTATGGCATCCTGAGCCAAACAGGCAACTTACAGGAGAGCACCCTTGTACTCTAGCTGGACACCAAAATGGCATTCAACATGGTGGTGTGGGACTACATGTTTGAGGTACTGGCTAGATTGAGCTTTGGGCTACGCTTCCTGCGATGGATGCAACTCTAGTACGCTGAACAGTTGGCTCATGTAAGAGTAAACCGTGTAATATCTCACATATTTGGGCTCCATTGCGGCACCTGGCAGGGCTGACCATTATTGCGACTCATTTTTACTCTAGTACTGGAGCCTCTCGCTTCCTAGATCAGGCAGCAACCATTGGTGTAAGGTATGAATTGTACTGGCACTTGGGAGGTCAAAATTTCGCTTAATGCAAAAATTCTGCTCTACATACTCACTTTATTTGGTTGATACTCTAACTATTATATTAATTGGTGGAAGTCTCAAATATATATACTGCAGGGGCAAGAACACTGACTGCCCCAAGACTGCGAAGTACAAACAGTCACTGAGGGTTTCCGCTATCTAGGTATTTACATAACGTCTGACTGGAACTGTTTTTTTAAGAACAATCCATCACAAGTGCTAGACAGACTGAAGAGGGATGTCCACCATTGAAGACTCCTACCATTGTTGCTCATTTGTAGGGTGGCTTAATTTAAAATTCTACAAAATATGTCCTACACAATGTATTCCTCCGATTATATAGCCATTTTGGGCGAGATCAGGACGCTACTCTAGGATGGGGGCCAGGCACGAATAACGCTATACAAGCTTACAAGGGGGTAGTACAATGGTGGGATTGCCCTCCCTGATATAAAGAAATACTATTGGGCGTCTCATATTAACCACTAGTAATAGATGGGTCTTCTTCAACCCCGGATGAACTCGATTATTGCATGGACAGACTCGAGATGCACCCAGGGGGACATCTTTTGGCCGTATATGGGAAGGCCAAATGCTCACACACTCTGGGGCAACGGCGATCATGGTGAATCTTTGGCACGCAGCTACTACTGCCCTGAGATGGAGGGACAAGATCACCCAGATAACAACGCATTGGGAAGTGGGTATATGGGGACACAAGGAACACAGCCCGCATGTTATGGAAGGAATCTAACTGGCCTTTCCCGTGTGGGTGATTTATAAGCCCATGGTGATGTGATCCCATGGGAAGAGTTTCAGCATGAATATCAACTAGCCCCAACTGAGACCAATCGCTACCTACAGGTGCGACACACACTTAGGGCCCTGTTGCCTAAGGGAGCGTAACTCCCAGAGTCCTCTCTCCTAGAGGACAGGCTGCTAGATGAATATAACCCCGAAAGGACACATCCCTGACATATAAAAAATTGATCTACAACACTCCTGATGCGTTGCTGCTTTTGAGGGAGAGATGGACCTGGGCAGCCTGGAAGATGATGAATGGGATGAGGCCCTGATGTTTACGAGAGAGGTAGCCATATGATTGAGGCTTCACTTTGTTCAACTCAAAGTTCTTCACCATGCCTACTATTCTCAAAATATGATGGTCAAAATGGGTAAAGCGCTGGACGTTTGTTGTTGATGGGGATGTGAACAGGTTGTCACGTTCCTTCACATGGTGTATAACTGCCCCATGGTGCAGAGATTTTGGGAGTCCGTAGTGACATGTCTGAGCGATGTATGTGCTGTGGGAGTGCCTGCCTCTGCAAAGTGGTGTCTACTTAACATCTGGGGCAAAACAGATCTGATCCGTATGGAACGGACATGGATTACCCAGGGCTTAGGCATCGCTAAGCGGAATAATGCAAGATTGTGGGGAGCAGTACAAGTGTCACAATTTGGAGAATGGAAGAGAGACAGGGGCTGGTGTATGCAAGAGAGTGGTTTGGGGTCTGCCCCCACACGTGGGTGAAGATTTGGGCATGTTGGAATGAATATAGAGGGAACATTTATGCACTCCGTGCCCCCACTTATGTAGATGGGGAACCAAATGACCATGCCACCTCTGTGAACACTGTCAGTTGTGTGCAAGGGCAGGCGTAATATGACGGGAAACAGGATGTCATTATGTCAGAGTTTCATGGGACTGTCAGTGAATAGCAGTGTTCTGTATATATTCTTTGTTGAAATGGCCCCCCCAAAAAAACAAAAGTTAAAAAAAATCCAATTAGTTGAAACTGAGATATACATTTTAAAAGTGTTTTAGAAAAACCCAGTGCCAACCACGGGCATCTAAATCGCACGAGACTGGGGCAAAGTCCAAAGTTATGGCTTACCGGGATGGAGGGCAGTACAGATACAAGGAGTGGATTAATCCCGGTCTCAAATTTAATGAAAAAGTTGCTGAGATGGTAAAGTTCAGCGGCACACAGTGTTCGAGGAGTCTTCGCCAAGGAGCCTCTGGACACATTCACTGTCAAGATTTCTATGTTCAGATGAGAGCTCCACAGGGCTGAATACCCCTTCGAAGAGGAGACGCTGAACAGTATTGGCTGGTGCGTACAAGAAAGTAGCCTGAGTTGCTGCAAAGTCAGGTCAACCGGAGATGCAGCTTGGGAGGAGAGGTAAGCAAGTAGGTCTAGTCTCCTGTTGGTTCTCTGGCTACTTTTTGGTGGAAGATTTTCTAAGTCCCAAATTTTGTCTGTCTGGGTACTTTTAGCACCACTTCCAAGGGTTCGAGACTGGTTGGACCCACTTGGAAGGCAGGACTCACTTCAGGCAGGATCCAGGTGCAGTTTCAAGGTTGTTGGAGCCTGTTGTGTCCCTGTAGCTCAGAACAAGAGGCCAGCCAACTAACCCTTGAGGTCATTCAGGTAATCCTGGGTTCACTCAGCATGGCAAGCATCTGAAGGTACAAGGGAGGCTTCAAGCAGCAGGGCAGTCGTCTTAAGTCCTCCGCAAGTCCATCTGGCTCTGGAAATTTGTTTTGTTCCCCTGCCCAAGATTCAAGTGGTCTAGGTGACAATGGATGGTGTCAAGTTCTTTGTGTGTTGGAGGAAGCCCTTTGAAATGTAAATGTGACAGGGAAAAGCTCCGTCCCACCTGTCCAGGCATGAATTCCCATCCTGCCAACATCTAGTCCCCCTTTGTCTCACTGTCTGGAAGCAATTCACAAAGGTCAACTGCCTTCTATTCACTGTCACGTAAACCAGGACACAGGTTACAGGCACAAAATGGTTAGGACAAAAAATGTCAACTTTCTAAAGGTGGCATTTTTAGAATTGCGACTTAAAATCCAACTTTACCATTAAAGAAGATTTAAAATCACAATTAATTTGAGATCAAAGATGAGTTTTCTACCTGTTTTAATCAAAACTAAGCACTTATTAAATGTAATAAGGTAACTCAGCGCTATCCTATGGCAGAGGTAAGCCTTGCGGTAATGAAAAACTAAGTCAGCATCAGTGTGGGTGGCCACGCCCATCCTTCAGCTCACAGTCACAGCCTGCATGATGAAAAATAAAATGATAATATGTTTTATCATCATTTTATTTTCACTCATACAAAACCACTGATATTCAGCGCTTCTAGTTACCTGAGCTAACTATACCTTACATCCCTGCAATACATTGCTTAGGACCTCACATATTACATCACTCTTGACATGGTAAGGGACATCACTGATGACATCATTTACTGATTGCGAGTGAGTGTTAAACATATATTAAGGTATTACAATAGTTAAATTACTATACTTTGTGTATTACAGAGTGATAAAATGTCTAACATATATTATGTGAGTGGCTGTGTGACTGTGTATCCATGTGTGAGTGGATGTCTGAGTGGCTGTACAGGTGAATAAGAGGGTGTTGCGGTAATTGCATGAGTGTGGGAGTTGCTATGTAACTGGCTGTACTGATGGGTGAGTGGGTGGGTGGCTGTGTGAGTAGCTACTTGGGTGAGAGAGTGGATATGTGAGTGGCTGTATGGGTGACTGACAGTGTAAGTGGTGGTATGGGTGACTAAGTGGATGCTGAGTGGGTGTTTGATTAACTGATTGGTTGTCTTCTCGGCTGTATGGGTGAGTGAGTGGCTCTGTTGGGAGGCTGTATGTGTGAGTGACTGGATGTGTGAGTTGTATGGGTGAAAAAGTGGGTGTTGGGTGTTAGACCTGGTATCATTGGCGGGAGTCTCCCTTCCATTTTTTACTGATTGCCTCCTCTGTTTTTGATCTGTTTTGCGGGTTAGATGCTTTGGGCACTGTGCCACTGCTATTCAGTGCCACAGTGCAAGTGCTCCCTATTTTAGATTGATGTATTGATTACTGACTCCATGATTGGGTTATTTGATTTACTTGTCAGACCCTAGTACAGTGCACCATGTGTGCCCAGGGCTTGTAAATCAAATGCTGTTGGTGGGCTTGCAGCACTGGTTGTGCCACCCACAGAAGCAGCTTGTAAAGTGTGTCTCAGGCCTGCCATTGCAGAGCCTGTGGGCAGTCTAGTACTGCCATGTTGACTTGGCAAGTGCAACCACATGCCAGTCCCTAAACCTTCCCTTTTCTTCATATCAGACACCCCTAAGGTAGGCCCAAGGGCAGGGGGTATTGTAAGGATAAGGTAGGACATGCCCTGGTGTGTGTGGCATGTCCTAATAGTGAATTACATCCATTTTTGTTTTTCACTATTGCAAGGCTACCTGTTCCCCATAGGCCAGAATGGGCAGTTTGATTATAACATCTTATAATTCTAACTGACTCAGGGAACATGGCAGGAATTAGAATTTAGTATGCCTGAACTCAGGATGATAAAATACATCTTTTAGTAAAGTTGGTTTTAACATTCTGTGTTTGAAAATACCACTTTTAGAAAGTAGGTATTTTCTTGCCTAACTATCCAAGCCTTCCTCTGCTAGGTTGTGTATTCCTTGTCTGGAGTTTTAGTGACAGGGGATGGGGGATTCCAGGAGACAGGGTGAGACAGCACATGGCTGAATAAAGAGATCTGCATGCCCTCGGCCTGGTTGCCCCCTCGCTCCCCGCCTGCTGCCTGCCACTTACCTGCTGCCTGCCTGCCTGCTGCCGATCCATCCCGGCGCCCCAGCCGCCGCAGGGCCGCCCGCCTTGATCGCCGATCCAGCCCGGCGCCCCAGCCGCCGCAGGGCCGGCCGCCTGGATTTCGCGCCGGTTTTTGACGCGACCCCGCCCCCCGCCTACCGATAGGCCCACGCGCTCCCCGCCTCCCGCCTGACCCGCCCTCCCGGATCCCTTCTTAAGGGGACACCGACCCCATACTTGCAGCGACCACTGTGCCCTCGGCCTGGTTGCCCCCTCGCTCCCCGCCTGCTGCCTGCCACTTACCTGCTGCCTGCCGCCGATCCATCCCGGCGCCCCAGCCGCCGCAGGGCCGCCCGCCTTGATCGCCGATCCAGCCCGGCGCCCCAGCCGCCGCAGGGCCGGCCGCCTGGATTTCGCGCCGGTTTTTGACGCGACCCCGCCCCCCCGCCTACCGATAGGCCCACGCGCTCCGCGCCTCCCGCCTGACCCGCCCTCCCGGATCCCTTCTTAAGGGGACACCGACCTCATACTTGCAGCGACCACTGTGCCCTCGGCCTGGTTGCCCCCTCGCTCCCCGCCTGCTGCCTGCCACTTACCTGCTGCCTGCCTGCCTGCTGCCGATCCATCCCGGCGCCCCAGCCGCCGCAGGGCCGCCCGCCTTGATCGCCGATCCAGCCCGGCGCCCCAGCCGCCGCAGGGCCGGCCGCCTGGATTTCGCGCCGGTTTTTGACGCGCCCCCGCCCCCCCGCCTACCGATAGGCCCACGCGCTCCCCGCCTCCCGCCTGACCCGCCCTCCCGGATCCCTTCTTATGACGCCCCCTCAGCGACCGCGCAGCGGACGCGCGCAGCGGGAGCACCAAATGAGCGCCGAAGGTGCGCCAAAGGTAAGCCCGTCTGCGCCCGTCCGCGCCTGGACCGCGCCCAGTGCCAGGACCCCTGGCCCCCGCAGATCCCAGCCCACCCGCCGGACGTACGACGCCGCCACCCTCATCGCACTCAACGACGGACGAGCCCCGGGATGCTACCGTGCCACCCCGAGGCGCTCCCACGGACCCTTCTGCTGCACCGCCTGCAAGTTCACCTGCATCCGGACCTGCCTCGCACCAGCACCCGCCAAGACGAACACCAGCACCAACCACCTCAAGTGCATCCTGCTCAACACCCGCTCAGTCCACAGACACGCCATCGAACTCTGGAACCTCATCGACACCACAGCTCCTGACGTTGCCTTCCTCACGGAGACCTGGATGAACGCCTCTTCAGCGCCCGACATCGCCATCGCCATCCCGGACGGCTACAAGATCATCCGGAGGGACCGCACCGCCAACCAGATGGGAGGAGGCATCGCCATCATCCACAGGGACACCATCCGCATCACGACCCACACCGACGACATCCTGACTACCGCCGAACACCTACACTTCCAGATCCACACCGACCCGAAGACCACCCTCAGAGGCACCCTGATATCCTGACCCCCGGGACCACGCACACAATTCAGCGAGGACATCGCCGACTTCGTCAGCCCGCATGCCCTCCCCTCCGCTGACTACATCCTCCTGGGGGACCTCAACTTCCACCTGGAGAACAACAACGACCGCAACACCACCACCCTGCTCGACAACCTCGCCAACCTCGGACTCAAGCAGCTGGTGACCACCCCCACCCACCTCGCCGGACACACACTCGACGCCGTCTTCTCATCCTGCAAAGACATCGCCTTCAGCCACGCCACAGGACTCCACTGGACGGACCACAGCTGCGTCCACTTCACCTTCAGAAGAACGACGATCCACCACCACCAGCAACAGGTCGCCCGCAGAAACTGGAGCAAGATCACAGTCGACCAGCTCGCCGCTTCCCTGAGCCAGCACCCTCCCGCCAGCTCAGCGAACCCCAGCCAGGCCGCCGACAACCTCACGAAGTGGATCAGCAACTGCGCGGACGAACTCGCCCCACTGAAGACCCCGCCCAGCAGACCCGGCAGCAAGAAGGCCCCATGGTTCACCGACGAACTCAAGAACTCCAAGAAGAACTGCCGAGCCCTCGAGAAAGCCTGGAGAAGGGAGCCAACACCGGACAACATGACCACCCTCAAGCTTGCCACCCGGAAGCACCACCAGCTGATCCGCGACACCAAGAAAACTGCATTCAAGGACCGACTGGACAACAACGCACACAACTGCAAGGAACTCTTCAACATCGTGAAAGAGCTCTCCAACCCCAACGCCGGAAACAACGACATCACCCCATCGCAAGAACTCTGCAACTCCCTCGCCTCCTACTTCCACAACAAGATCGCGGACATACACAACAGCTTCAACACCCAACCGACGAACGCCACGTCCGACTCAACCGAACCACCGCCCCCCACCACCACCCTCCGCGCCTGGACTACTATCAGCACCGAAGACACCGTCCGCACGATGAACTCCATCCACTCCGGATCTCCGACCGACCCTTGCCCTCACCACGTCTTCAACAAGGCCGACGCTGTCATCGCACCCCACCTGCGGGACATCATCAACACCTCATTCGACACCGCCACCTTCCCTGAGAGCTGGAAGCACGCCGAACTCAGCGCTCTACTTAAGAAACCATGACATCCGAACCCTGATGGATAACGGAGAAACAGCGGCCCTCATCCTCCTAGACCTCTCCGCGGCCTTCGACACCGTCTGCCACCGCACCCTAGTGCAGCGCCTCTACAACGTCGGAATCCAGGAGAAGGCACTGGAATGGATCATCTCCTTCCTCGACGGAAGAACCCAGAGAGTCCGCCTACCTCCGTACAAATCAAAGGCCACCGAAGTCATCTGCGGCGTACCCCAAGGATCCTCGCTGAGCCCAACCCTCTTCAACGTCTACATGAGCCCCCTTGCGGCCATCGCACGCCAACACAACCTGAACATCATCTCCTACGCCGACGATACCCAGCTGATCCTCTCCCTTACCAACGACCCCGCTGCCGCCAGAGCCAACCTTCACGAAGGAATGAAAGAAGTAGCCGAGTGGATGTCGACCAGCCGCCTGAAGCTGAACTCGGACAAGACGGAAGTCCTCATCCTGGGATCCTCGCCCTCCGCCTGGGACGACTCCTGGTGGCCCCCCGCCCTGGGAACTGCACCCAAACCGACAGACCACGCACCCAACCTGGGCTTCATCCTGGACTCCTCCCTCTCCATGACCAAGCAAGTCAACGCAGTCTCCTCGTCGTGCTTCAACATCCTGCGCATGCTACGGAAAATCTTCCGGTGGATCCCCACCGAGACCAGGAAGACTGTCACCCAGGCCCTCGTCACCAGCCGACTTGACTACGGCAACGCCCTCTACGCCGGAACCACCGCCAAGCTCCAGAAGAGACTCCAACGGATCCAGAACGCCTCGGCCAGACTCATCCTCGACATCCCACGACACAGCCACATCTCCGGACACCTAAGAGACCTGCACTGGCTCCCGGTCAACAAGAGAATCACCTTCCGTCTCCTCACCCACGCACAGAAAGCCCTACACGATCAAGGCCCGAGCTACCTCAACAACCGCATCAACTTCTACGCTCCCAAACGACACCTCCGATCAGCCAGTCACGCCCTCGCCGCCATCCCCCGCATCCGAAGAACGACAACAGGAGGAAGGTCCTTCTCCTACCTGGCTGCCAAGACCTGGAACTCCCTCCCGACCGACCTGCGCCTGACCCAAGACCACCTCGCCTTCAGGAAGAAGCTCAAAACCTGGCTGTTCGGGCAGTAGCAGCACCCCCCCCCCATGCGCCTTGAGACCCTCCGGGTAAGTAGAGCGCTCTATAAATGTCTATGATTGATTGAATGGGTGGGAGGAGTTGCACCTGGGACCTGAATAGGGTTGTGCATTCCCTCCACAATGATGGCTCCACCTCCTGTGGTGTGTCTGATGTCCCTGGCCTACACTGTGAAAGGAAATAAGGAGTCTTGTTAACAAAGTGCGCCAAGACTGACCAGAACTGGTTTGGACTAGGCAGAGGCCCCTCTGCCTTCAGAGGACAAAGGATTTTGCAGTATAAATATGGGGACCCAGACCGCAAGACTTTAGATCGCTTCTGGAAAAACAAGACAAACCTTTACCAAAGAGAAGAACCAAGGAAGCTGCAGGAGTTTGGACTGCCCCCCACCAGTGTGCTGTGTGACTGGGTTGGCCTGCAGTGGTTTCTTTATTGCCAAGGAAAGAAGAAAGGAACTTTCCTCTTGCAGAATAGTACTCCAAGGGCTTGAACTTGTGCTTGCTTCCTGCTGAAGTCTCAGGGACAAAAGACTTCACCACCAGCTCCCCTCAGAGTTTCCTTGCTGGGAATTCTGTCTGCAGAAGTATGTGTGTCACTGGGAGCTGGAAGCGCGACGCATCGAGAAAAAGCGTGTCGCAGTCTCAGCTGTTGCAGTTGTATCCCCAGAGAAGCGTGTCGCCGCAACAGAGTTTGCCGCTGCATCGCCAGAGATCCGTGCCTTCGTCAAAGCTGTTACCCAACGCATCACCGGAGAAGCTGACACCGCCGCAAGGTCGCCGTCGCATCACCAGAGAAGCGTGTCGCAGGGCCTGTCGCGGCTCCAAAGCTTCAGAGTTCGCTCACCGGGCGTGCAAGCATCGTCATCACGTCGTCGCATGGCCGCCATCTTATCGCATCACACAGGATTGTCGCATCGCATCGAGGCGCCATCTTGCCGCATTGCAACCGGGCCGCAGGACGAGAATCTACACATTACCTCTGCTCCAGTAAGGATTCAGACGCATCCTCTATTCTGCGCAAGCATTGAGGCACGACGCATCGTCTCCCCCGAAGCACAGGACTGATGAATCTCCCACTCTACGAGTCTTTTGTTTGTTTTACGTTACGCATCCAGGTACTTTTGTGAGAACTTTGCCACTCTCCCCCACAACTTCTATTGGCTCTGGTAGAGGGCAGCCCTCTAGGCGCTATTCCTAGACAGCGGAGAATCCGAGGTTCTTTCCACGAACCAGGCCGCGCCCCCGCCTGCTTCCACCCTGCTCGGGGCTGTTGGTGAGCGTGGCTCGCTCTGTGACCCTGGATAGGACACTGTTAGAAATGGGATCTCTGGTTGGCTAAGGCTTGCGCCAGAGCCAGGCAGAGACCACCACTCTAGTCAGGGCAAGGGAGTTACACGCCAAAGATAACCCCTGCTCACCCCCTTGGTAGCTTGGCACGAGCAGTCAGGCTTATCACGGAGGCCATGTGTAAAGCATTTGCGCACGCACACAGCAACAACATCCCAGGCACACACAAAAGGAACTCCACACAAGGTTATATCAAAAATAGCCTTTGTATTCTCATAACACATTAGAATAGTACTCACATAATATACATGGTGCCACCTGGTACTAGGTCATATGTACAAGGGATTATATACATCTGACAGGGCCCACTGGACCACTGTCGGAACCATCACAAAGTGAACTTTTTAAAAGTAAGACATATCAAAAACATACAACCAGTAATCACTGGTAACCACTGTACTCAGCATCAGCCTGTACCATAAACCACATTATGCACAGTAGCACAATAGGCGCAAATGACATTCTGTGCCAACCTCACCAGCATAAACACATTATGCAATCCTCTCATAAGTCTAAACGCATTAGACCTTAACCTCGTAAGCAGAACTCACATTAGGGGCATAAATCACATTGGAGGATAACCTCCCAAGCATAAACCATTATATGCAAATAACCTCATACATAAACCACAGTTAGCGGCATCAAACAGGGTGCATAAATGAAAGCAGATAAATCACATTTCCTAGCACCACATAAATCACATTAGGGCCTAGCGCCCTATTACCCTAACAGTACCCCTGTCCAACTGGCCATATCAAAGGGGCTCGAATGCCCTATGTCCCAAAGTCAGGGCGCGCTGCCAATACTGCAGACGTCAAGGGTGCGCACTTTGCGCAGGCCTAAACATAGCAGCTGGCACCAAGTGCTGCGCAGCTGTGAAAGTACTGGGGGTAGAGGAGTGCATCTAACTCTTATCTTATTCACAATAATGCCCCCCTCCCCCAAAGAACTGTGGCCTAAACGTTGCAGCTGACGCTACTTGCCGTGCAGCTGTGCATCTCACATGAAGGCCTGGCACTCACTGTGCCCTTTAAACAAATGGGTAAAAAAGTAGCAGCTGCCCGCGTTGGTGCGATGCAGCTGAGAACACTACAACTGGGCCCTGGCATGACTGTGCCCTCGGGGCCCCACTGGGGCTCTCTAATCAACTCTGCCCCCATAATTGCAGCTGCCTGCGCTCTCGCAGGACAGCTTGGGTCATCTGCAAAACATTACAGCTGCCCTCTGCCAGGCGGGGCAGCTGGGATTGCCAACCTAGAGGCACATTGGCCCCTCTGGGCCCCTTACATCAAATATGCCCGAAAAAGAAATGGTCCCCGATGTTGGAGCTGCCCCCTATCAGGCGGGGGCCGCTCAGGAAAACGGCACCAATATTGTGCCTTGACATGTAGGGGGATGCGGGCCCCTCTGGACACTTTGAAATAATGTGCCCCCTTGATGCAGCTGCCCGCAACTGCGGCACAGCTGTGAAGCACAACAAAGGATAGGGAGGCAAAGGATATGGAGGAGCACTACAAGCGCTCCCAAATCAGCCCCCACTCACAGGAGTCTCAACGCGGCTTCCTGCCTCCTCTGGTCACGACGATCTGGGCTCCCATCAGGTCGGCAACACGCGGGGCTCTCTCTGCACTATGAGAGCCCCACCGATCAATGCCAACATTTCTCGGCAAGCACAGCTTCCCTTATCCATGGAAGCCCCGCGCTGCCATCAGCGGCGTTGTCCGCCGTTCTGCACTTCGTCTGGGCTCTTAGTGTGGACACGGAGCTTCCCTCTGGAACGCGGAAGTCCCGCCCCACGTCAGGCCTCATGCCGCCTGACTTCTGGTTGTGGAGCACTCGGGCTGCAGCGGTGATCTCCTTCCCAAAAGTAGAACCCGGGATGGGCACCCGCGTTTAAAAAGGAGTATAACACTGCCATGTGGGCTGGGCACCCATAACTTACATATAAAAAGGAGCAGGGTGGGCACCCGCGATTGTAGAAAAAAACACGGGGTGGGCACCCGCAATTTAAGGCATACGGGGGAATGCCTATGATGGGGATTCCCTCACCAAGGGCTGCAGCTCAGGGTTGCGCAGCCCCCAGGCTCTCCTCCTCAGGGAAAATAAAGCGCTCTGGAGAATTAGAAATAAAGCGCCCACCAGGCGCTAGGATTAAAGTCTTGGAAGTCTAAGATGAAGGGGCCATGCAGTGCCCAGGGAGGCAAGCCCTCCTGGCAGCCCCCTGGGTCCCTGCAGCAGCACGCCCCGGCAGCAATTCTGGTACAAGAAGCGAACATTTTCATGGGTTCACAGCCCCTATATTTATATCAGCATTTCCCTTTGTGTCACAGCACAGGGCTTGGGGATACCAGCCAGAACTGGTTTAGGAGGGATTTGGAGCACTTTGTTTTACCAAGCTCCTCTTCCCATTTGTCAGGTGGGGGCTCAGTGATCAGACACACCACAGGGGGCGGAGCCAGCATTGTACAGCCTGGGCACAGTCCTATTCAGAGTCAGGGGATTTCTCCTCCCACTACTCTCAGCCCGGGTGTCCCATTCAGCCTAGCTGACTCACCCTGCCCTTCTTGGAGCCACCCACACCTCTCAGCTCCTGTCACTCACAAGCCAGACATGCGATTCACATCAGGCAGGCAGACACATAGCACACAGAAATGCCAACTTCTAAAAGTGGCATTTCTCCACCAGTCACCATAATTCTGCGCATACCATTGCGCGCATTTATTCTCACGAGTTCATACATACTAAACTCGACCCTTCATGCCTCTCATACCAGGAATTACCATGGACACAATTATCCCCCCATGCATTCCTATGGGAGGGCAAGCCAATCTCACCACACGCACTCAAAGAGTGCACGCACTTTACGCTGGGCCACAGTGCTAAAGTGCCCAGAGGCCTAAAACCACTACCACCATGTCAGACCTTAAGGGCCAAGTCCAAAAGGCACAAATTGGCCACACGTGCCATGGACAGGCTGCTGTATCACTAGAGCACCTCTAGAGTCGCCCACACCAGGTGTGTGCTGTGGGTGAGAGTGGCACGCACTGTGTTCCTGGATAGGGCACGGACTCTGGGCACACGTGCCGTCCGTGGATAGGCTGCTGTCTCAGTAGGGCACCTTTAGAGTCACCCACGCCAGGTGTGAGCTGTGGGTGAGCATGGAACGCTGCGTGTCCCTGGATAGGGCACGAACTCTGGGCACAAGTGCCGTGCCGTGGACAGGCTGCTGTCTCAGTAGAGCACCCGAGTCGCCACACGCCCGGTGTGCGCTGTGGGTGAGCGTGGCACTCTGCATGTCCCTGGGTAGGGCACGGACTCTGGGCACACGTGCCGTGGACAGGCTGCTGTCTCAGTAAGGCTCCACCAGAGTCGCCCCACACCTGGTGTGTGCTGTGGGTGTACGTGCATGTGATCTGTCCCTGGATAGAGCACTGACCCTGCTAGGCACACGTGCTGTGGACAGGCTGCTGTCTCAGTAGTCGCCCCACGCCCACTCATTCTCTGTGAGATCGGATGGCAGAGGCCGTTGTTCGCCAGTTAGAAGGTTAATACCAGCGCACTCAGCTCGCCATTACTTCTATACAGGGGAGCAAGGTCTACTGCCGGCTTCTGCACCAGGAGACCCGTCTGTTCTAGGAGGAAACCGGCAGATGTGTCTGTCTTCACCACGATGACACCGGCCAATGTGTGCGTGCCGCATACAGGCGGATGTGTGGGTGCTCCAAGCACGTTTTGGCATGAGCCTCTCTCCCTGCCACAGCCAGGGGAGGGGCTGTGCAGTCACTTGTCAGCTTTTCTCACATTTGCAATTTCTGCCCACTCAGCGTTCTTCGGAAGGGGCTAGCACAGGGAGGGGGGCGAGAGGGAGGGGGAGGCCAATGCCGCTGAAACGCAAGCTCTGGAAACAACTGGAAGAAGCTGTCTGTATAAATGTAAACAAAACCGAAAGCGCGGTGACTCTGAAGCAGGCACTGCGTTTTTATTTAAAGTTAAAAAAAAAACTGAAATAGACAGTGCAAGCACCCAGAGTCTGCTGGAACCCCTTGTCCTCCCCGTGACCCAGTGTGCCTCCGAGCTCCATACCTGCTTCACAGCTTTCATGAAGACTTTTCTTTTCTGCTTGTTAAATAAACAAGCAGATAAGAAAAGACTTCACGACAGCCGTGAAGCAGGCGATCCAGTCCGGACGTGCCAAACCAAAAAGCCAAAGGGAGGCAACCCAGATAGCTAATTTCCAATGGCAGGCCACAGTTTAGAATAAACGGTGACGCCAGCCAATGGAAATGAGGGTCAGGGCCTAAAGCCTTTTTCTAAAAGTATTCATTAGCAATAAATCTCGCCGAGCGAGCTGCGCATGTGCGCAGCAACGCTAGGCGAGACCTAAAAAAGACCTAAAAAGGAGCTTTAGCTCATCATCCATTTTTGGTTGATAGACCTGAACCCTCGGATTGGTTACCTTAACTCTGAATAGAATTTGCCATTGTGTTTATGGACCACAGCAAGCTATGTGGTTTTCAAACCTTGGCTAAGGGTTAGTAAGCCACAAATAAAGGGTCTTGGACTGTTGTTGGATCTCTTGGACAGTTTGTGGACTTAGTTCAGGGATCACAAAGCCTCAGGAAGGTCCAAACAAAGATCCATGAGTGTGCAAGGGTTTACAAACTCTACAAGGTCCTGGTAAACAAACTTAAAAAAAATAAATATATATTTTATATATATATATCATTATTTTTTTAAAAGGGGCCATTGGTTGAAGGCCAGTTCCTCTACCTTAGGTAAATGACTTTTGAGGTTTGGTTGTCTTTGGCATGGCCTGGCCCCGTGCCCATCCCCTGCTGCACAAGTGTTGGTCTTGTGCAGCAGGGGATGACTCCCTTCAGCGGGTTCAGCACAAGGTCCTGCACCCATCTGTTGAAAATATGGTATATGATAAAAAAAAAACTGAATTTCACTGGAAAGCCCAAATTAAAGTAAAGTGTTATGATACTTCTGGTTTAAACATCTTTGTGTATGTGGTTAGAAAATGGGTTTCTGGTTGGCTAGGGTATGTGCACCTAAGCAAGGCAGAACCCACCACTCTAGTATTACAAGGGAGTTACTCACCCAAGATAACCCCTGCTCACACCCTTGGTACATTGGCAGAGTAGTCAGCTCATCCCCGAGGCAATGTGTAAAGAGTTTGCTCAACACACACACCAGTGACACACTAGGCACAACACAGACTAGGCTCCACACAAGGTTATATAAAAATATACTGTTTGTATTGTACACCAAAATACATTAGTTCACATTGGTTAATCCTTGTTTTGTACACACTTCGCTTTGCAGGTAAAAATACGTTTTAGCAGTGTCTACAATCAAAAGTGTCATTTGTTTTAGCAACCACCTGGTACAGAATTATGTGGTATTATTATTCACTTTGTAAGAAAACACAAGAGTTATGTGGTGAGCACCTGAATTATTGATCACCTGGTAAATAGCATTGCTTTATCGATCAACTGATTGCTGAGAAGCAAGGGAACCACCCTGGGAAGATCGGGTGGTAGCCGACTCCGCTCCAGGGCAAGGTTGCCGTGTCAGGGGGCTGGGCTGTTTGCCCGTATGCCACCTTAGCGCGGCCATACCAGGTAGAGAAAGCTCCCTTGAGCACTAGCTCTAAGCGGAAGGTGAGAGGTGCCGATCCCGCAACGGGGCACCTTAGATAGCCAGCGTAAATGTAAATTAAATGTAAATTGATACTTGTATAGCGCACTACTCACCCGCAAGGGTCTCAAGGCGCTTGTACGAATACCGCTGTGGAACCCATCCTGGCTTTCCCTGTGAGGCGTCCACTCCTGGGCACCCCCAAGGTGGAGGCCAGGCATCCTTAGCGTTGTGGGGGCCGTTGTGGAGATTAAGCAAGCTATTGCCCAGAGTTGCAGAGTGGGACTCCATGATTGGAATAGGCACCGAGGCGAGAATTATCAGGTCCTTGGAATTTTTGAGCTCAAGACCCGCTGAGGCGGGGAATTGAACCCTGGTCCCGGGCTAGACCTCTGCATCAGGGTCTGCCGCTCTAATCATTGAGCCACACTTCTCCACTGTGTGGAATGCGGAGCCCTCTCGCTGTGTTCCTGGGCTGGGGACAGGGAATTCCTCAAGTTGGTGCTACTGTGACACAGAGCGGAGCGGTGCAGCTCTTTCCGACCGGAGCGCGTTCTCGCTACCCTGAAGCTCAATGCGGCATCTTGCAGGGTGGGGCTGTGGCAGACCGTGGCTCTTTCTCCTTCTGGTGGGTTCACCATTGCTAGGCGGCACCTAGTACCCTGCGGCGTCTGCGGGGGCTTATCTTTGGAGGTCGGAGGTCACAGGGGAATGAGTCTCAGTCCCAGACTCGGGCCACAGGCGGTGATCGGGGTGGCGACCTTGCAAACTGCTGCCTCGTGTTAACTGAGCATACAGAGCTCCCAAGAGCAGTACAGAGGGAAGCAAGGCATGCTGTACTTGAAAGGAAGAATGCCCCCAAAGCCATGGCAGAGCCAAACATACGGGGCTCTGCGGCGACAACACTCACAGGAGGCCAGGGAGGGCAAATATATACAAAGCTCTATGCCAGAGCAGCACACAGAGTGTTTGGTAGAAATAGAGTACAACTTTGAGGTCTCTGAGTTTCCTAGAACAGGAGACCAGCACGCAAAACCCCTTGGAGAGCACTTCACAAGCAGGATACCTCAGCAGGGCGAAAAGAGTCAGTCTTTTTCCACTACTATAGACAGAAGCAGCAACTGCAGGCCAACCCACCCCTCACTCAGAAAAAACAGCATTCATCACACAGTCCTTCCACTCTTCTTGGCAGGGTCCTCTTGTTCCTTGAAGTAATCTAAAGTTCTGGGGTTTACGGTCTACTACTTATACCCCATTTTGTCTTTGTTCTCTTGATGCAAGGGTCTCTGAGCCCAGTCCAAACTATTTCTGTCCTCACTGATGCAGTATGGCCACAGGGGGTGGAGACAGCATTGTGCAAGGGAGGCAAGCCCTATTCAGGTGCAAGGAAAATTTCTCCCACACTCTAAATGTAGCCAAGGTCTATTCAGCTCAGCTCCGAGTCACACAGGAAGGGCCAATAGGCAGTAGCACACAGAATGGTAAAACAAGAAAATGCCTACTTTCTAAAGTGGCACTTTCAAACACACAATTTAAAACCACCTTTACTAAAAGACGTGTTATTAAATTCTGAGTTCAGAGACACTAAACTTTAAACTTCTATCTTGTCCCAATGGAAAGTGATACTTGTAAGATGTTACAAAGTATCTCCCATTCTATCCCATGGGACAGATAGCCTTTTTACAGTGAAAAACAAAATTGGTAGTATTTCACTATCAGCACAGGTCACCCACACTAGTACATGTCCTACCTTTCACATACACTGCACCCTGCCCATCGGGGTACCGGTGACCTACATAGGGGTATCTTATATGTAAGAAAAGGGAAGGTTAGGGCCTGGCAAGTGGGTACACTTGCCAGGTAGACATGGCAGTTTAAACTACGCACAGACACTGCAGTGGCAGGTCTGAGTTACCTTTTCAGGGCTACTCAGGGATTGTGGATGGCACAATCAGTGCTGCAGGGCCCACTAGTAGCATTTGATTTACAGGCCCTGGAACACTCAGTGCACTTTACTAGGGACTTACCAGTAAATAAAATATGCCAATCAGGGAGAACCAATTGTAATAACAATTTTCACAGGGAGCACTTGCACTTTGACACTGATCAGTGGTGGCAAAGTGCCCAAAGCATCTAAGGCAGAAAATGAAAATGAAATCCAGCATAGGCTCAAAATTAAAGGAGGTAGAAGCAAAAAGTCAGGGGAAACGCCAAAGATGGCAAGTCTAATATATGTCAACTCACTTAAAGTATCGTTCTTGTAGAAACACATAACTTATATTGAAAAATATTATTTTTTTAAAGGAAACAGAAATTAATTGAAAAACAAATAGTTAAAGTGGAGCTACGGTTACAAGACAAAACCTAAAAAGTGAAGTTCACCAGATACGGTAATGTAAACTTAACTTTAACGTGAGCCTCAGTTGTGCACTGCTTGCAACCCAATTGTGATATCACGGATAAAATGTTAAATGACATTTCAAATGACACTGATAACATCGACTGATGATATAATCCAATGGTACCAGAATTATCTTAACTCTTCTTTAAGAAAATTATTATGGTAGTTTATCACGGTATGTATGTTCATGCTTTTTATAGTTTGAATGATTAGGTTTGATTTTGTGGTTGTATTTCACAGTTTGATTATTATCAATGGACAATATGGTTATTGTTATAGGCCATGAATAGCCAAAATTTGTTTTGTGCAGTAAGGGTTGGCAAAGCGTAATTATAGTACACAAAATGGTTATGATTTAAGATTTCTTCCCAACATTTGTGAATATGTTGTCAGATTCACAAATCCTGAGACCACAGGAAGGTCTGTGGGTCCTAGGAAGGGTCTAGGATTCATGAAACTGAAACCAAATTCACAAATCTCACCATACAAATATTTTTTTATGTTAATTTTAAATGCAAAAGAGTGTGCAGTAAGGTCCCTCTCAGATTGCAGCTATGAAGCAAGAGATAATCTGGATCACCCCCAATCCTGGCCAGGAACAATCTACTGAGGTACACCCTGTGAAGGCTTTTTAAGTAAAGTGCACCAATCTGAAACCTGACGTATAGCCACCAAGTGGGGAGAGGGTGTGGCGTAATGGCCAGAGCTGCAGACTTGGACCTGGGGAACCAGCTTCGATTCTTGACTCAACATCCTGTGATTCTTGGCAAATCACTTAATCTCCCTCTGCCTACCATAAATCAATGTGTCCTTAACTGGTGCTCATGAAAAGCTCCGGTGTTGATGATTAAGTGCCAGTGCCGAGCACTGGAAACAACCAGCTCAAATTAAGCAGTGATAGCCACCTTCCTCGGTGCTGCTACTTCTTCCACCCATTCCCCATAATCAAACGTGTTCCTCACATTTTGCCTTCAGGTCAATCAATGGGTACTGGGTGTTAGTTATAATGGGGCAATTTATAAGAGATGGCTTTCTGCAGGATTCCATGTGCCAAAAGGCTGTCCTCAAATGGAGACGCATCAGCTAAAGGGACGTTTTGAGAGACGTGTGCTCTAAGTGCATGGCACAGTTGCAGGAGTCTAAATGCCTGAGTGCTACCTAAGTCAAACTTCTACTGTAAATCACCCATGGTCTTTCGTCTGTCAGTAACCCATACGGCTCCCACTTTGCAAATGCCAACATTGGAACACCCGCAGGGTCCCCATCTCTTGTATTAAGAAGCTGTTCCAAAGGGGGTTTTCCTGTGCTAGGATCCCTATCCCACCAACGGAGGGGGTGATTAGCCCCATACCAGGACAGAACCACAGCTAGGGTATGTTGAGAGAGCCAAGCTTGGTCTCTCTTCTTATAGATGGCCTCTGGGTATCCGCTAGCCCATTCATTGAGTACACTTTGTTGGGAGGTCCAGTTATAGCTGTATGTTGGGGATGGCAATCCCTTCCCAACATGCAAACTGGTCAGTTTCCCCAGGGCTCTTCTTGCTGGCTTCCCATTCCTCAACAGCATCCTAATTTCCATCTCTACCAGTTAGAAGAATTCCGCCAGCACCCAGTAAGGGATGTTTTGGAGTACGTAAGTATATTTTGGGAGTGTGATCATCTTAAGCATGGTGGCCTTGCCTAAGGGAGACAAATGCAGACCGCACAAATGGGCGGTGTAATTTCAGAATAGGTGTAGAGTTGTCCGCAAGTTCTTTTGGAAGAATTCCTCTCGGTCTCTGATGATGAATAACCCCAAATATTTAAATATCACCCTGTTACTACCATTGGGAATCACCAGCCTTAGCAGCATTCTTAAAAGAGGCCACCCAGAGAGTGGGTATAGCACTAACTTCTCCCAGTTAATGTGGAAGCCAGATTATGCCCTGAACATGTGAAGCAATCGGTCAGCTCTTGTCAGTTATGTACAGTAGGACATTGTCGGTGTACAAAACATATGCTCAAGTGTCGTCCCAGTTGAGCCCATGCACCAATGGGTTGCTCCTTACACAGCAAGCAAATGTGGGCACACTGCCCGAACCCGCCTTCTGTGCGGAACAGCTCAGAGAACATTCTGTTTACCCTTACTCAGGTAAGGGGTTCTGAATTTAGGAGGTTCACCCAGGACAAGTGTGGTACAAAGCCCATGATCTTTAGTACCGCCTGAAAGTACGCCCATTCCCGTGTATCAAATGCCTTGGCAGCATCCAGTGAGAGGAACGCTATCAACTCCTGCAGATCTATAGTATAAGCCATACAGCCGTACAGTCTTCTGAGGTGGAGGAGTGTGGCAGTTGAGCATGAAGCCAGTTTGATCTGGATTCCCCGAGTCGGTGGGCCAGTATTTTAGCTACTATTTTAGTCTCGATTGAGAAGCGATAATTATCGGTAGGATTTGCACTCCGCCTGCTGGACCTTTTTGGGGATCAGCACAATCGTTGTTAGGAGAAGGTCATATGGCAGGGCTACCATGTCACGTGCACCCTCAAAAATAGCAAGCAGATGAGTTGTGAGCCTACTTGCCATATTCATGCAGAATTCTGCCATAAACCTGTTAGGGCAGTCAGCTTTGCTGGGTTGCAGTTCTTTGCTGGCATCGCCTACTTCCTACTCAGTCAGGGGTGGGGGCATAGAGTTTTGATTTATCAGCACGTCAGATTTTGCGTAAATTCGCCAGGAGAAATGAAAATACAGGGGGGCGGGGGGGAGGGGCGGAAGTCTGAAAAATACTTGGTGTCCCATTTTAACTGGCAAATTAATTTCTGCTCTCCAATACAGGGGAAAAAAATAATAAAACAGTGAACGGAAATACACCAAACTTGGCATGAAACTAGAATTTTAGCCAGTGAAGACTTAATTTATAATCTTACAAAAACGTTAAGTAGTTAGAGAGATCCTGAAATCTGAAAAGGTGAAATTTCAATATTTCTATAACTTTAGCACTGTTTGACAAATGTGTATGAAATTTGGCAGTCCCCTAGTATGTTTAGCTTACTCAAGAGTATTTTTATATTGATGTAGATTCATCAAGTAGTGGTGGGCACAATTAAAACTGTAGTGGTCAATAGACCATTCATTTGCTAACAACTGTGACATGTTTTGAGGATCCTGTATGATGTCTGGCAGGGAGCATATTTAGTCTTCTGTAGGTATGGCAAGATTCATGCAGATCCGTCAAGGGGGCAAAGTAAAATGCATGTAGTCAGGATGTGGGATATGACCCTCCCAGAAGATTTGGATGGTTGCCGAGGGTCAACAGCAGGAAACAGTGAACTGTTGGTTAAAAATTCCAGGGGGTGGTGCATCAGGACTGTACACACAAAAGTTAAGACAGATGACCCTTGATGTTAAATGTCTTCAAGAGACTCATGTTGTGTAAGGGAGGAAATTCACCAGGATGAAGGAAAGGGCATATTTCTCTCCAAGTAGCAGCTGTAGGAGGAGTGGTAACTGGTTTGTAGAATAGGCAATTTATGTCTTTGATTCTGATGATTTGCGAGGAAGAAGGATGACTGAGGGTGTAAAATGTCACAATACTATGTTTGTGATCTAATCCATTAAGGGTTGCTTTCAAAACTGTTGGATGCTTTAAAAACAAAAACGATAATCTTATATTGGAGAACGGGTGGCTATCAAATTCTGACAACGTCACTGGAGATGCGGATTGTGTTTTGGATGCCAGACGATGGACGTACCACATGATAAAACAGAGGTCCTGTATGTGCAGATTATGAAAACGTTATATGAGCTTTAATGGCCCTACTTGACTAACGGAATGCTTGGTATGTGGGAACACATAAAAAAAGATACACCTTCTCACTGGATTCTTTGCCATGAATACCCAAGAAATAACGTAATTTTAATGTCCTCCTGAATGGCACCCCAATGACACAAAAACATTTTTTTACTTTTTCCACCAGATCAACTAGACCAACCATTATGTTGCTGCTGGAGCTAGTATATGACAAATACCGGGAGATTGTGGGATTTTCAACCTCTAATACAGGTAGGGTAGCACATGCCACTATGTGCATTGCCATGAAAATGTTCACAAGTTCCAAAATGAGTCTGTGAGATAGTCAGTATGAAGCAGAATTGCATGCTGGGGTACGAACCAGCCACTGTAATAGGAACATCCGGTATGAGTGGAGGAGAAGCTAGGGGCTCTACCAACATTACTCTTTTGGGGGACTTTAACCTGCATTTTGACGACCCCAACAAGGATGGTGCCTCAGATCTAATACAGGACTTATTAGCTATTCAGCTAACACAAAAAGGTAAAGGTCCCACACATAAGAAAGGCCATACCTTAGACCCGGTCTTTACTAACCCCTTTGTTGTTTCTGACGGCCAACGGCCGTCACAAGCAGTACCTCCATAGTGCTGCGCACATCCGTTGGCCGCCGCAGCCCCACCCCCTCCGCTAAACCGCAGCACCGCGGCGGAATTGCCGCCGCGGTTCAGCGGTTAACAACACTGAATTGTCGGTGGATAACCCTATCCCCCTGCCTTGGTCGGAATACCTCCTGATCCCCATCTCCCTGAGCTCATCAACTCCGCCCCAGTCACTAAATTCATCAGCAGGAGAGTCCACCCTTGGTCCAAACTCCCAGTAGATTCGTGGATCTCTGCTCTAGACAATTTAAAGCCAAAATTAGACTCAGTCCTATTTCAGCCTCGTAAAAATTCCTTCATTGGATAGAGTCCTCGCTAGACTCAGTTATTCCTGTTAAACCCTGCTATAAAATGAGAGAGAAAATGTCTCCGTGGTACTCTCCCGAGCTTCGTTCACTTAAGCAAGCCTGCAAAAGATTGGAGAGGAAATGGAGGAATTAATACAAAGGACTGAGTAAAAATAAATACAGAGAATCTATATAACTCTACCAAACGGATATAAAAAGAGCACAGGCCCTTTACTATGAAGGTATTAACTCAGCAGCTAATACTCCTTATCGCGTCACGAAGAACCTCCTAGAGCTCCCTGGTTCAGGAACATCTTCCGAGGTCTCCATAGAACGTGGTAACAAACACGCGGAATTTATTTAAAGAAAAATCAAAAATATATACACTGTATTCCCCCGCTCACCATGTCCTAGTGACCTTCTACTAACGGACAAGCCCGCACTTCACACGGAGCACGTACTGGAGGAACTTCCAACTATGAATTTGGATACTTTGTCAGAAATTTTTTCCCAAATAAAATCATGCTCCCCCCTTGATCCGTCTCCTCCCCACTTCCTTTATAAAGCCAAAGACGTGATACTCCCTGTCATTCTGGAGGTGATGAATCGGTCTAGTTCCACCGGCGTAGTCCCATTATCCTGGAAACATGCCATGGTGAAGGCATTACTCAAAAATCCGAGCTTAAACCCAGATGATTTAGGTAACTATCGTCCCCACTCTCTGCTTTCTATGATTGCCAAAATCTTGGAAAAGTATGTCAACACGACCCTCTCTGATTTCTTAAAAACCTGTGGTCTCCTGCATTATCCCCAGATCGGTTTCCGCCCTCAATGTGGAACCGAAACTGCCCTTCTTGCTGTGGTAGAAGAATCTAAGAAAATCCTTGATCAGGGAGGAGCAGTAGCTATTATCCTCCTTGATCTAAGTTCGGCATTTGACACGTCAATTTTGACATTCTTAACAGACTTAGGAGGGTTGGTACTTCAAGTAGTGTTATTACCTGGCTCTGGTCTTACTTAGACAGTAACACATTCCAGGTTTTCTCAGGGGAGTCCACTTCTAGGAGCCTATCGCTCAGCTGCGGAGTCCCCCAGGGCTCGTCTCTGAGCCCTACACTAATCAATGTTTACATGAGACCACTTGCTGATATTATTTTGCCTTATGGGATTTTAATTGTCACGTATGCTGATGATACGCAATTGGTAATTGCCCTCAACGATTTTTGGAACTTCCCCTCTGATCTTGAATCCTGTCTGGAGAAAGTAGCTACCTGGATGGAACACTCCTGTCCCAGGCTCAATGGAGGAAAAACTGAACCTATACTCTTGGGCAACGCCATTAGCATGGCTCCTAAACAGGCATGGCCAATTTGCCTTGGCCCTGCCTCAAACCCTAACACTAAGATGAAAAGCCTGGGCGTCTGGCTGGACAACTCCTTTAAATTTGACCACCAAGCAGTGAAACTGGCAGGAGCCTGCTTCATCACTCTCAGACTGCTTCGGATCGTTCTCCCTCTCCTTCCTATGGGGAAAGGAGAATCCTGGTCCAGGCTTTGGTCCTCTCTCATTTGGACTATGGCAATTCTCTTTACCTAGGAGCATCTAAAGCAACGATATGGAAACAAAGTCGCACAGAACTGCCCTGTGCGGCTGTTCCTCAGATTCCTAAAAGTCAGTGGGCTAAGCTGGCTCTGAAGGCCCTACACTGGTTGCCAATTCTGGAAAAAGTACAAATCAAATGGGGGAAGGGCTAGTAATCAATAGCTTCCACATCACCCTCTACAGCCCTAGGAAATGCCGTCACTCTGCTAATCTTAATCTTGCAGTCAATACCAAAATTAAGAGGGTAAGAAGTGGAGGAAGAGCCTTCTCTTACAATGTAGGTAGACTCTGGAACACTCTGCCCCCACACCTATGCTTGGAACCTCGCCATCTCCCCTTTCGAAAACTTCTTAAAACATGGTTATTTCAACATCTCACCCTATAATTTTCTCAGTCCTCCTCCTGTTCAGCCGCTAGCGCTGGGATGCCTTAGGGTAGCTATGTGCTTAATAAATTCTGAAGTAAATGTAAATAAAATATTAACCATCATGGCATGATCTGTTGCCTTACAAAATCGCTTTCCAAATCTAAGTAATCTTCATAAAGAAGCTTTTGAATTAAGGGACAAAATAGGGAATGTATACATTGAGTTCTGACTCTCTTTAGCCCTACTACATGTTTTTCCTTTCTAACCACCTGTTTTTTTTTTTTTAAATCACTGCTGTGAGTGAATCTCATTTAACGAGTCTCATTCACTGTAAGCTTTAACAAAATGGTTATGACTGCTAACCATCAGTGCGTGCCTTTTAAATTAGGGCCTGCTAATGCCCAGCTAGTGTAAGAGTCTCTGGGCTGGTTATATGTGATCACATGTGCACATGCATGTGCGATCTGAGTGAATAGGACTACCTTCTAACTCAGCCTTATATTTGCACACAGATAGCCTGTAGTAGATGAGACCTATAATAAATTGCTTCTGGCTTGTGTAAGGCTTATAGTTTAATTGGTCAGTTGTACTTTACTGTATTCACATTGTATGTAAAAACTGCACTGTGTCGATTTGGAGGGAAGTTTAACATGGGCTTCCCTATTGCAACAAAGGGCCAGAGTGGTAATATAATATCAATTTGGTCATATTTTTAGACCTTTGGGGTTTTGGTCATAATTATCCGAGTAAGACCTTAAATAGACTCAGGCACCTTGAAGTGATTAAAAATGTTCCTGGGAAAGGAAGATGGTGGAGGCAGACTCTGTACAAGTTAATTACATTCACACTGCCTGACAAGCATGGGCATGCCCATCTGCAGAGAAACAAAGGGAGACAGCCACACCTCTGGTATCGCTCATGGGGGTGGTGCCTTGTTTGACATTTTGGAAGTAAATGATCAGGATGTCGTATTTTACTGTATTGCATTTATATAGCATTTACTACTCTAGAGTTGAGGTTGAGTTTTAGATTCATCGTAGCCTTCTGATAGCTGAGTGTGGAATGCTGTGATACATTCCACTGTGTTTGTTAGGGGCAGAGCTTAAGGCTCTCCGAGAGCAGTGAACACTAACCACGTGAAGTTGCCATCTTGAAAAGTCCCAAAATGCTGAGCAGGAGGGATGGGGCAGATGAAGTGATGTGTCAATTTTGGAGGTGCTCACTATCTGGGACTATCTACCCCCACTTAAAAACTCCTGCATAAAGGAGACTCAGAAAGGGACTGGACGCTGTACAACCTAAGAATGGAAGGATCCCTCATGGATGAATCCATTTGTACAAATATGATTTGGACTCTGTGGAGCTATGCCTCCAAAGCCAGTGGCTCTGGCATCCCCATCCCCCCTAAGAAACTGAAGAGGTTGTGGACTTGCTAGGGACTCTAGAGGAGAGGGTTCGCCAGAACGTGTGTGAACTGGTCACAGGGCAAGGGAACAAAACCTAAAGGGGTACTCTTCCTGGGCACACAGGTACCCTGGAAGTAGCCAAGTGTTTGTGGGCCTGGTGAGTACAGGCAGGGAGGGCCATCTGTCTAAAAAGCTGCTGAAGAAAATGCTGAATCAAGGAGACATAGCAGGAACCTAGACAAAGGGCTTGGATCCTGCAAATCCAGCACTGCTGGAAAGAGGCAGCTGGGTGGTGGAACTGCAGGAGAAGCTGCAAATAGGCCATGGTGAGAAACAAAAAGGGCAGACTTTTAGCATTCAAATACAGGAAGATCAGTAAAAAAATATATTTTAAAAAAAAACCTTGTTTCAGAAACATTTGAAAAGATTAGAAACCACAAGACCAACGCCAGGCACAAAATGCTGCTAATCCAGTCAAATCTCCCTTTGTGGGGGAACTGCCCAGCGGGCCCCCAGTAGTGACATGTCCGCAAATCCTTTTACAACACTTCCCGATGTGCACATTAGACTCTGGGAAGAAAAGCTCCAAATGAGACCAAAGAGGCTAGTCACACCCTTGGGAAGAACAGAACCCCGGTAACGCAACAAGTACCTAATGCTCTCCAAACCACTCCCAATCCCTTTGATTAGCCCCAGGGAAGACCTGGGTCATTGCCAAGGACTCTACTTCAGTGAGGCTACTGAGAGGGGTGGGCGTGGCTAGCAGCCCAAGATGTTGGTCGCATAAGCTACTTGCTCCGGGCACGGGATATAAATCCGTTCATTTCCCCATGATACCGGTCATCCCGGAAGCGTGACAAGGTGCCAGGTTGCTGCCGATGTCGGACTGGGCGTAAGAGTGCGGCCAATATGAGTGCAGAAGTGGGCGCAGAGCTCTCCCTGCGAGTCCCGGCCTGTCGCTACTGGTGAGACCTGAAAAACCACAAGTTTGCTCTGCATCAGGGGCTGGCGCCGCCCCATGGGCACAAAAGACCATGGGAGTGCCCCAGACATCGTCTGAGTGGAACGACAAAGGGCTGTGGACTGAACGCCAAGGCCCCAAACATTACCGGCACGGTGAGCGTCTTCCCCCTCAGCTGGGGGCTGTGAATGGGCAAGGTGGGCGGGACCTGCGGCACGGGGAATCGCGTACGGATCCGTGAGACCCAGAGCGGCACCATCGTGTAACTCAGTTCGGCTAAACACCCCGGGAGCACCATGTTGGAAGCGAGGCAGTACTGCAGCTCTGGGCTCGTGGACCCCCATGATGGTGCTGCTGACCCTTCCCCCCCCTCTACCCCCCCCCCCGGAGAACCAGCCAGTGGCTGCAGGGTCTGCGGAGACTTGGCGAGTGCCTGCTGGGGCCATCCTACACAATACTGGAGCCCCTTAGAATCCTTTCTTTTCCACTCCCCCCCCATAGCCCCTCCCCTAGTGTATAGACAAGGGGATAGATTGGACTTTACCCGGGCTGTCATAGTTGGAGTACTTGAAGGCAATCGAGTGTCTGGCAATCCTGAGCCCCGAACCGCTGGAAACATCTCAGAGTATTAGACCTTCCTGAGTGGGTCCACAGCCTAAAACGTTCATTGAGGATTGGCTCAAGAACAAAGTTGCTCCGACAGGCCTGTCAGATCTTTTTACGGTGGAACGTGCCTATCGGGTTCCCACTAGAAAACCCATTCAAGATACTGAACCATAGAGACCGAGACCACTTGCTACAAGCAGCTTGTGACAATGGCTCGATACAGTTCAACAACACGAAAGTTTCAATTTTGCCAGACTACACTTTAAAGGTCCAACGCAAGCGCTCCTCATTTATGGAGGTAAAGGCTCATATCCATGCGGCTGGCCTTTTGTTCACTCCCAATTTCCAGCCAAGTTAAAAGTCATTCACAACCAATGCTCCTTCTTTTTTGACACGCCGGAGGGTGCATGGGACTGGCTAGACAGGAACTTCCCCGAAACTTGGGGCACTGAGCGTCGTGTAAGAGCACAGCAGAAATCACAGAGACTGCCACACAGACGCAGTGGTCTTGGAGGGCAGGCAGGAGGCCCTCTGATCGGCATCTGCTTTGAAGTCTGCCTGCCCGCCTATCAGCTCCAGTCCCTCGGAGGAGGTGACCTCGGACTCCGGGGTGGGGGTGGGGGGGTAGTATGGCCTGTTTCAGGATCCACGCAGCTAAGTAATGACCCGCCGGGCTGAAAATATTCTGTGACGGCTAGGGAGGTACACTAATTTCAGTGAATGTATGCTGTCCCAGCGTTTGTATTAACCCAGCCGGTGGGGTTGCGACCTGGTTCCTGTAAAACACTCTGCTATTGTTATACTTGCCTAGGGACACGACAGCAAGTCAAGATGTCAACTCTCGTGGCCCGGCTCATCCGGGGCTGAACCACCTACTGCATATGGCTTACACGTCTTCCACATCAGTAGCCTACCCCACAAGCGAAAGCACTTGTTATTGTACAGTTCACTATGTTAATGTTTAGCATTCAGTTTGGTCGACCGAATTTGACTTGTTTGACCGAGTATTGGGATCACGTTGATTTGTTTAACTTGCTGCTGGTCTGCTCGCTAATACTCTGAGGAAGGGTACTGAGGGCTGGTGGGGGGCTGATGGTATCCATGCCTTTCATAAATGGCATCTACTGTTATCTCCTGGAACATAGGGGGTATGGGCTTGATCCACAAGCAGCGCAGGATATTGGCTCAATTGCACAGACGCCGTGCCTAAATAGTATAGCTACAAGAAACGCATTTAGTGCCCTCCGAAACTTGTAATTACAAAGAAAATTGAGGGGTCAACTGTATTTGGCTGCATATTCTGCTTTCTCACGTGGGGCAGCAACATGGGTTTGTGCTGGGGTCCCATTCTCTCCGACTGATAGTAAAATCGATGACCAAGGTAGATATGGGTTATTACAGGGCTCTTTGGATGGTAGGTGAGTGGTACTGGGGTCTATATATGCACCTCACATAGATCAGGAAGCTTTTCTGTCCCGCCTGTCAAACGCCCTTTCGGAATGAACGCAATATCCATGGTTGTTGGGTGGGGATTTTAATGTGGTCCTTGATGTAGGATTGGATTGTCCTCACCCACCATTACCGGGAACAGTAACGATATTGCAGGCTAAGATCCTGTCTCAGTGGGTAGACGGGTCAAACTTACTATATGTATGGATACTCCAACACAACAACATGCATGAATACGCCTAGATCGATTTCTCTGCACACCGGACCTACTCTCTTCTACATCACATAGCACTTACTTAGGGAAGACCATCTCAGACCATAACCCGCTTGAATTAACAATTAACTGGGGCCGGGTTCCCTCTCAGATTCCAACGTGGCGCTACAGCCTTTATTATTAGAAGACCTAGTATAGACACCATAGCTACGTCGGTACTCGCTCGTAATAAAACGCTGGGCTCGGATGGGTTACCCATCGAGTTCTACTCCATATTTGCTTCTCGATTGGCTCCCAACTATTGCAGTTATAGAATACTTCACTTGAGGAGGGAGTCCTACCGTCCAAAACTAGGGAGGCGATAGTGACATCCTTAATAAAACCTGACAAACCCCTAATGGACCTCTCTTCCTATAGACCGCTATCTATTCTAAACACAGAATACAAGCATCATGGGTACTTCCCCTTCTTCCTGGGCTAATACATACCGACCAGTGTGGCTTCATACCCAGACGTAATACTTCCCTAAATATTCGTCGCTTCTTCACTTTAATGCATGCGGCTCAGGATCCCTTTCCATGTGTAGCTTTCTTTCTTTAGGTATTCGACAAGCTTTTAATACTCTTAGCTGGTCCTATATGCTTGCAACACTTACTACGTTTGGGATCCCTCCCAATTTTTGTCAATGGGTGAAGCTACTCTACACCAGGCCAACACCACAAGCAAAAACAGGTTCCAACATCCCCTGCATATCATATCTTTCATGGGACGAGCCAAGGCTGCCCCATCTCAACACTATTTTTTTAATTGCATTGGTGCCCCTTGCTCAACATTTGCACCAAGTAAGGAGGGCATTTGGTATACCGGTTGCCACGCTATCCACTCGATGTCACTTTATGCCGATGACATGTTGTTATATTTTAAAGACATGCAATTAGATTTGCATCATATAGCTACCCTGATGACTCAATTTGGGTTCATATCGGGTCTACACCTAAATGCCTCAAAATCTATAGCATTATCCTTTTATAATAATTGCAAACTGCCCTATCTACAGTTTGGTCCAATACAACTTAAGGTGGAACTGGTCACATTTAAGTACCTTGGTATCCAAATATATAAAACTACTGTCAATGCATTAGAGGGAAATTTGATCCGTACAATCACCTCCTTAAAATCGCAGGTGGTTTTTTGGACTAACCTGCCAATAACTACAGCAGGCAGGCTAGCAGTGGCCAAGATTGTCATGTTGCCTAGGCTCCTGTATCAATTTGTGAATCTGCCAGTGGTGATTCCAGCATGGATCTTCAAACCTTAGACTCTTTACTGACAAATTTGAAATGGGATCCGGGGAGTCATAGGATAGCCACCATTAAAATGCAGTTGCCTAGTTCTAAAAGTGGATTTGGGGCCCCAGACTTCAAGGAATATTGTATAGTCGGACAGTTGCAGTGGCTGGCTTATAGGCTAGCAGGCCATAATTTGTTGGAAATTAGATACTCTACTGCGCAGCTAAGGCTTGGATCGTTGCAGTCATTGCTTTGCCCGAATCCAGGAGAATGAGGGATGCCCCCTTCCTTCTCCAGACGGCGCTCCACTATTAGAAACTAGCGCTGAAATATACCAAAGTATCTACCCCATATGTTCCAAATGTTCCCCTCTGTGGCTTGCCAACCCAGCGGGGAGTTCTATCGGCCAATAGGTTGAAGCAGTGGGAGGAAGTTGGAGTTGAGACAGTGGGCTCCCTGTTTACGAATGGAATCTTGATGCCCCACAGCGAGTTTGTGCAAACTCATGCAGTACCTAATACGCTGTTTTGACCAACGCTACAATAGCGCATTTTATATACCAGCACTGGCTAGTGGAGCAAGAGACCCCCACCTTTCGACTATTACAAGTATTCCACATAATGGCTTATGGAAGCCATTTGGTCAGATGGTTGCACCGTGGATTGAGGGAACACTTGGACGTCCCACTGGTATCTCTTCGCCAGAAGTGGGAGAGAGACATAGCCAGGGAGCTCACGGACAGGGAGTGGGCAGTGGTTCTAGAATATCCCAAATGAATCTCTCGTAATGGCCGATTTAAATTCATACAACTTTTAATATTGCACAGGGCATACTTAACGCCACATAAGATACAGGCAATGTATCTGACTGCTTCCTCAGACTGTCCTCAATGTCATTTGCCTTATGCCGATATCATTCATATTTTCTGGGCCTAGCCCAAAAATCCGAACGCTTCTGATTAAAGACCCCCGACTACAGGTCACCCGCGAGGAGATCGGGTGCAAAATGTTAACCAAGCTTGCATACCACACCTGGGGAGACTTGTATGCCCAGGGGCAGTTCCGCACACCACATCAATTCTTTGGGGAACACTCACCCACAATAATGGACACATTCCTGTATACCCCGCTCCGGCAAAACGTACGTGCTGTTACCCCCAAATTTCCGGACGAACCTGACACCCATGCACCCTTTCACGCTCTCCTGCAGAAGGACGCCCCGCAGCACGTTGTGTCACTGCTTTACAAGCACGTGCAGAACGCGCCACTGACTACCACACTGCGGGCACGCACGGACTGGGACGGAGATCTTGACGTGCCACTGACGGACGAACAGTGGGAGGTCAATTGCACTCAAACAAATGCAGTAACGGGCAATGCTAGGTTAGGCTTGGTGCATTTAAAATTTTACATCGCTTATACTATACCACTGATAAACTACACAAGTTCCGCCTCCGAGATGATGATCGCTGCTACCGTTGTGGGAGGGAGGGAGCGGATTTTTTACACCTGGCATGGACCTGTCCCGACGTTGCCAAGTACTGGACTGAGGTTTTTGGGGGCCTGTCGGACATGTTGGGGGTGGAGATAACACCGTGCCCGCTAGTGGCGCTGTTAGGCCTCACGCACAACACTATGACTATACACAAAAAGTTTCTGCCGCTGAGTCTGCTCTTGGCCAAACGCCAGGTGGCGTGCAGATGGGGTCGGGGACGTGCCCCCAAATTTAAGTCCTGGATATTGACCATGATGACGTGGCAAGACCAACTGCACACTTATGCAGAACAACTGCCACATAAGTCATGCCCAAAAGATGTCTGGGGAACACTCACAACCTACCTTCTCAGGCAGCAAGAGGATGAGGCGGAGGGATCGGGGGAGGCCGAGGGCACACCTGCTGGAGATACCAAGGCAGCTCACTAATCTTGTTAGGTCCCGCCTTCATGCACACGGATGTAGATTGGACACGGCCCACACTGACTGCCTATTCTGGGGGTGCCACCTCATACACTGGAATGGACTAGACTGATCAGAGGCTGTATCTGAGCTGGGACTAGGCACAGAGGTACCACAGCTGAACTGAATTGACAAGCCGCGTGTAACACCAGTATTGTATATTGCAGGACCTGTCGCACTGTTATTATCTGGATTGATACCTGTAGCCATAAGACACCTTGGTACGGTGCATGCACATATTATGTGGTGGGAGGGGGGAAGTTGTTAATTACGTTTAACTTTTAATTCCCTTTTTTACAAATGAATATCAACATGTACGGGAAGGTGCCCTTTCGCATATGTACTTACCTGTCATTGTATTGGATGTCTTTATTGCACTGATGTACCGTACCTTTTCGTCTACAATAAAGTTTTTTTTTTAAATAAATAAATAAATATCCGAACGCTCTTCTTGGTCCACCATCAAAGCAGCCTCATGGGCCTACACCCGCTCCCAAAAAAAGCGGTGGTATTGCGGTGCTTTACATATCTTTCCCTAATATTGGCCCAGTGGTTGCTCACACAACGCTGGAATTTGCACTCAGCGCCGTGAAGGGGAGCATGGGGGGAGGAAGTAATCAGGTGGGCCACTGCAGAAAGAGAGGCCCTGCTTCATGACAAATAAAGGGGACTTAGGAAAAAAAAGAATCTCAAAGGAATGGGCCCACTTATTGAAACAATTCCAAATGATTATCGTAGCTGACCAGAAGGAGTGAACACAGGGGCCCACCCTAACACATCTGATCTCATTCATTGAAATTGCTCACAGTGGATTCATTACCACTAATGTATTAATCAGTTGTCCTTCCCTTCCTGCCCCCCTCCCTTCTCCCCTCTCTATTACCCCACACAGATATAACACATGAATCGGATGACCGGACCATGGTAGCAAACTTTTTTTATTTGTTTCTTAGGGGTAGGGGGGGGCTGGAGTGGAGCACGTTGCTTGTTTAAAACGCTGATACTGGTGCATGTATGTAATACTTTGATACACAGTAATGACTGTAAAAGCACCTCAACCTGGTTATTTTTTCAAGATCCAACTGTGCAAATTACAGAATTAAGTATGAAGAATCAGATGCTCGAAATCTTGAAATTGTATGCATAACAGCAAATAACATCACATGTATACACAACTTTAAAATGAATAAAACATGTGTGAAGAAAAATAGTTACTTGGGCTTCACTCTTGATTTGCCTCATTCCTGCACGGACGCCCACGCCCTGTTCGTGCCCCGGCCTGCCACAAACTGACCAACTCATGCTCAACCAGTTGGACAGGGAGTTTCGCAGATGCTTATTGTCTTCACCCTGCGCACTACGCCCTGTGGGGAGTCCAGCAGCGACTATCTGCTGACTTATCAGATTGACCCCCGCTTGTTGTGTAATTATGTTTTTTGTTTGTTCTCCTTACACGCACAGGGTGGGGATGAAGGGTATATAAGATGCAGAAGCAAAGTACTCAGCAGATTGCCTCCTCAGACAGCTATGGGTGTCGGTTGCTGATGCGCTCTCTCTCATGAGACTGCAATAAATATATTTTCTCTCCGTGCTCCAGTGTTGGACTCTGTTTGTATTCAGAACCCGTGGACAAAGGGTGACCCTGCACCTTTGGGTGGTCTTCTGACATGCCCCCCCAAATACACAATGTGTTGTGCCTTTCTTGAACATTTCCACGTTGTACTTTTGAAGGTTTCATATCTTAATAATTTTCACACTGTTAATTATGTTTATTAATAACACACTTATGAACAGACTTGATCAAGTAAGACTATTTGCAAAACAATCATGCTCCATTACCGGCATTATCTGCCTATAAATCAAAAGCATGGGAGCAACCATATAGGGTGCAGAATTATGGGTCTATAATTTACCTGCCTTACAATCTCGTGAGAAATCTGTGTTGTAGCGAATGCTCAGTTTAGGCCTAGTAAAACCATTGTAAGTATTGGGAACATAACTGGGCATGGCCAAACTAGCAGACAATTTAGCCTTTAGTCCGTTCACTACTGGATCAGTCTGTGGTCGAACCCTGCCATGGCAGTGTTCTGGAAAGCCTTTCATAATTTACAAAGAAGCAGGGAATATTACTCTATACCATTGTTTCCGCATGTAAAGAAACCTGAGCATATGAACAAGGATGCTCTACAAATTGCAAAAAAACGGTATTGGGGCCATGTGAAGCTAGAGGATGTGGCGAGGAAAAAAATTCCTCTACAATATTTACCTAAATCATAAACCAGTGCCTGGTTTTGAACTTACGTCCAGACTTCGAAAAATCAAAATGTTAGTAGACCTGCAGGTCTAGTGACTTAAATAATCTACTTGACCTAACTGTACCACTCTTGACCCATAAATTGGTTTCAAATGATGTGATCCTGGACAAATATTTTAATTCACTGAGCCGCCATTTGCTTCATAATCACATTTAAGGGAACCTTCAAATATGCTAATTCAGCAGGTCTGCTGCACAAAACAACTCGTTTTTATTGACCAGACTAAACTTTTGCTCCATATAGAATACAAATCTAGCCACATACAGGATACACATGACCCAGACTTGCCTATTAGTTAATTAACAGCATTGCCATCAGGGCAGGGGCAGACAGGTTTCTCAAATCATGTTTAAAACCTATCACTTTTAATAAATACATAACTAAAGCATGAATGGAAACACACAGTAATTTGCAATCAGCAGATTTTATATTGAAAAGGTCACAAAACTTCCCATTGATATGTGGTTTTACCAATAAAACTATATAATGTATAAACAATGTTTGGAAATCAAGTTTCTGTAAATATTTGCCAATTGCACATGACCACGAAAAGTCTTCTGATTTGTTTTACTCCTATTTAAATCTTTGCATCACATTTCTCAATTACATAAACAATTGCTATAGTAATTCCTGAGATATTTTGCAATATCTGTACTATTCATTTACAAGCTATCCAAATGTTGTGTTAGAAAAAGAAAATTAAATTATACAGCCTTTTGTTTCACAATGATTGTCAGACAGCTCACTTGACTAAAACCTCTAACTGTATTAAGAGAAAGAAAAATAAACTCTAGGCATATGCAAGTGGGAAAGCTAGATTTGTTTTAACAATGCCTATCTGTCTTCTGTCTCACAAGCCACATATTTATTTTTCTTTTTTCAAAGTACAAAGTACCTTTATTATTTCAGACAAAGTAGCCATACAATAAAAATATACATTATAAATTATAAAGTGTAAAAATGATTGTAGCAGTTGTTGCAATATAAATGCATAAACTCCTTGAATATTCCATTCAAGACAGTTATAGAAGTACAATTTATAGAAGTACAATTCATACACAATATCTAATACTTCAGTCTTGGTGCTAAAACCCAGTTGCATGTTACAATCAAACAGAGGAAAAAACTCCCATAATATAAATAACTCCTAATGTAACTGCTTACATTCATACTTTATATAGCTTTCTAGAGAAATAAAGAATGCCATAGAAAATACAGTTTATACCCATCAGCAGCTAAGTGATCCTGGCTTAGCTGAAATGAGATCTTGTTGCTTTCCATGCTGAGTAAATACATGCTGCTACTGCAAGGTATATTTCCCTCAAGTCCGTCCTGTAACAAAGTTTGAGGGCTTTCTTGCATCACCGTATGTTCTATTTTAAAAACAAGGAACGTAAAAAGTACTTTCTGTGTTGCAAGGTGTTGGTACATGAAAAAAAATGAAACAGGCTATTGTTTCTGAGCTTCCCAAGGCATAGTTATGGGTTTCCGAAATGTTTTCTGCAGGCTTCAACCACCATTGAACTCGGTGTTGGATGTAGACCTTGATAGGTCACATCCCCCGCTGACTGACTCCCCAACACGGCGCATAGCTAGAGGCAGGATGGAGTGGCAGGCGAGATGGGGCTTAACTGACGTTTGGCATGCCCAGCATCCACACACCCGAGATTACTCTTTCTTCTCGGGCATGCATGAATTGCATGTGAGCCTAGATGCGCTGTTGTGCTCCTCGGCATTGATACCGGCGGTAGTGAGCACCGAATACCTCACACGGACGGTCTCTGATCACAACCCGTTACTAGTCACTATCCGGTGGTTTCCGGGTGTCTCCTGTGTTCCTACCTGGAGATTGCGCCCCGAGATGCTAGAAGACCCGCCTTTCCAAAAAGATTTAGAGAGGATCACACAATATTTCGCAGAGAATGATGGCATGACTGAGGAGAGGGCGACAGAATGGGATGCCTTCAAAGTGGTAGTCAGGGGGTTTTGTATAGCTCAGAAAGTGGGAGTACGTAAGGTACTATTGCAGGACCTCGATAGGGCAGATAAACAACTCAGAGAGTTGGAACAATTGCGACCAGGTCACCCTGACCTACAGCAACAATGTACAGCAGCAAGGGAAGCAGTAGCGGTTGAGGTAGAAAGGCTGCGCAGCTTCGACCACAGGACATACATAACCAGATCCCATGCAGAAGGTGACAAATCAGGAGCCTTGTTGGCCTGGCTTGCCAACCCCACGCGCCGTGGCTCCCCCATCGTGTCCATGCGCACAGTTGAAGGGACAGAGGTGTATACCCAGCCCGAAATCCTGCGCAGTTTCTCAAGCTATGAGGCTCTGTATAGGAGTAAACTAGTGGCTGGATCTCCTGCCATCAGCGAATTTTTGGAGGCACTCCCCTTCCCGAAGTTAGACCCTGAGCAGGCGAAGGAACTGGGCAAAGATTTTGAAATAGGGGAAATTGGCCACGCCATAAAGCAGATGGCGCGTAATAAGACCCCAGGATTTTTATTTTTGTATTTTTTTTTCTGTGTCCTCTTTACACAACAGTTTAAAGTAAGGAAGATTTCAGGGACCCTTCTCAACTTCGGGCAACTCTGAGAGAGGGAACCCCTTACATCCATATACTTGTAAGGAGAAGGATTCTTGTTTCGGATTTGGGATGAGCTAGCCATTATGGCTTCTCTTACAAGCCTTCCTTAATGTTGTTGCGGTAGCGTAATCATTGGACATTGCAGTGGAGTATAATGAGAAATCCAAATATATTACTTCCACAATATAGTATACCTTATATATACACATCACAATTTTAAATTTTAAATCACCCCTTATGAAACTCTTCCCAAATGTCCCAGAATTTATATTTTTTAGAGGTAAACTTCTTATTTTTATCAAGGTTATACACTTTCAAAATTGACGCCAGCCATTCATTATGGGTCGGTGGGGCTGGGTTTATCCATTTTACACAAATCTCCCTCCTTGCCAAAAGAATCAGAATGAAAATTAAGTTCTCTTGAGCTTTAGACAAGGGGCTTACTACATTTATATTGGTGACCCCAAAAATAACTAAGTTCATACTTACAGAAAGTTGTCTTCCCAATACCCCTTCTAAGGTATTACCCACATCTTTCCAGAAATTATCAAGACTGGGACATCGCCAAAACATATGTAGGTCGTCAGCCATCTGTAAGGCACATTTTGGACAGCTCTTCACTGTGGCTCCGTTCATTTTGGATAGCCTTTTCGGAGTCCAGTAGGCTCTGTGTATAGTGAGCAAATGATTTCTTTTGAGAGCAGCAGACGTTACAATCGACCAGCATTTGTTCATAGATACTTGCCATAAGTTGCTTGTATCCAGCGTCGGCAGGTCTTTTCCCCAGATCCTCTCTGGAATTCGGAAATCATCCTCCCCAGCCGAAATTAGGGCCCAGTACCAAAAGGATGTTTCTTTCAAAAATGGATTTCTCGTCTGCATCTTTATTTCCAGGGAGATGTTACCTTTCCTAGTTTCTTTGAGGGTCTTACTCCAACTCAATAGTTGGTAATATTTGAATTTCGAGAGAGTGGAGTTTGTACATTGAGATAATATTTCCCATTCAAGAAGTTTATTTTGAAACAGAAGCTTTCCCCATTCTGTTATTCCGGCAGACATTAGAGGGATCGCTAAACTGTCCTTAAGGCAGTCTGGTGTCGTCTGGGAATCCCAAATCGGGGCCTTATCGCTATAGAAGGGGATATCTACTGTAGATCTAACACAATACCACAATCTAGCGGCTGATTTCAGGACCTTCAATTTAATTTTTTTGAAGAACTTCGGGTGGCCGAAATTATACAAAAAGTGGCTGGTGTTATTCGTTAGATTTTGTAGGAATAGTGGATAGTTTTCGTAAGGGCCCAACAACACTCTACTACTTTTAAATTGGAAGGCTCTGCAGTATTCTAGGAGGTCTGGACTAGCTATACCTCCCTGCTCTTTATTTCTCCTTAGTTTGTGCCAAGCAATTCTTGGTTTCTTTGAAGACCATATAAAACTGGATAAATCTCCCTGCATCTTTTTTAACTTTTCTCTATTAAACTCGAGCGGGATAGTGTTAAATATAAAGGTAAATTTTGGCAAAATTGCCATTTTTATGATGTTAGATTTACCCAAGAATGTTAAAGGCAAACCCCTCCATACTTTCAAGAGTTTTTTTACTTCGAGCTCTACCCTATGGAAGTTTATTTGGGTTATTCTATCAATATCTTTTACTAGGTCGATACCCAAGTATCTTATTTTTTCTTTACAGAAAGGGGAAACAAAATTTTCATTCCAGCTTATAATTTCGGTTTTATTTTGATTTATCTGGTAACCAGATATCCTCCCAAAAGTTGTTAGGGTCTCTTCTGTTGTTTTAAGAGCCTCTTCTAGATCTGAAGTAAAAATCATGAGATCGTCTGCATAAAGAGCTACTTTCTTATGCCACCCTTGATAACAAAATGGGGAGATTGAAGGGAGATTCCTAAGACATTCTGCGATCGGCTCAATATAGAAGTTAAAAAGCAAGGGGGAGAGGAGACACCCTTGGCGTGTTCCTCTACCTATTAAGATATTATTTGTTAGGTTGCCATTAATTAAGATTTTAGCTCTAGGAGAGTTGTAGATGTTTTTTACAACTTTTACGATGTTATCCCCCAACTTAAACTTCTTTAATACCTCACTTAAGTAGCACCAATTAACTCTGTCAAACGCTTTGGCAGCGTCAATCGTGATTATTGATAGTGGAATTTTCTCTACGATGGCAATGTCAATTGCCCCAATCAACTCTTGTGTGAGGTCTTGAAGGTGTCTTCCTGCCACGAAGCCCTTCTGGTTAGAATTTATTAATGACCCCGCGATTTTCCCTAGTCTTTTTCCCAAAATTTGGGTGAAGATCTTATAATCACAATTTTGGATGGATATTGGGCGATAAGATCAAGCTAGAAATAAAATAAATAGTATAAATCCAACAGACAGTTCTCAAAATGGGTCAGAAGAAAAAGTAATAAAGGAAGAATTTTCAGCCTTCTTTTCCAACCTTTATACGGAGGACTGTAATCCTAAAATTGAGGAAATAACCAAATTTCTAGACGCACAGAACATCCCAGTTCTAACCCCTGAAGAAAAAGAAATTTTAAATAGCGAAATAAAAATAGAGGAGGTAGATCAAGCTATAAAAAAACTAAAAAGAGGTAAAGCAGCAGGTCCTGATGCCCTTCCTAATGAATTCTACATGAGGCTAAAAGACATTCTGGCTCCCCAATTAACAGCGCTATTTAATAAGATTTTTATAAATAACGATAGAATCCCTGAGTCATGGAATGATGCAACCATCTCTGTCATTTTGAAACCAGGTAAAAACCCGAAAAGACCCCAGGATTGGACGGTTTGCCTATTGAGTTTTATGCCACGTATGTCGACCTGTTGGCTACCCGGCTGCTGGCAGTCTACAGAGAGGCGAAGGTCCTGGGTCGGCTACCGCATACTATGCGCGAAGCGCTGGTGATCCCTTTATTCAAGTCCGATAAGGAGAGCAATGAAACAACATCCTACAGACCGCTATCGATGCTCACGACGGATTACAAAATCCTGAGTAGCATTTTGGCTTCCTGACTGATGGAGCACATGACCTCACTGGTTCATGAGGATCAAGCGGGTTTCATCCCTAAACGTAACACCACCATGAACATACACCACCTGATGCGTGTACTAGGGGAGGATCATGCGGAGGCCCCTCACCCCATGATACTGTCGGTTGACCTGGAAAAGGCTTTCGACAGCCTCGAGTGGGAATACTTATATAGGGTCCTTGGCTGCTATGGAATAGGAGACGGATACATGAGATTGACCTCAGTGCTCTACGCTTCGGCGAAGGCCAGGGTGAAGTCGGGTACACTGATATCCCCCCAATACTCGGTGGAAAGAGGTACGAGACAGGGGTGTTCGCTATCCCCATTGCTCTTTGCACTGGCGGTGGAACCCCTCGCGATGGCGATCCGTACGGGAGCTCATTACAAGGGTCTGCGGAGCATAACGGGGCAGCAGCACATTTCCCTATACGCTGACGACCTGTTACTCTTCCTGGAGGATGCCGACGGGGCCCTGCGGAGAGCCGATGACCTGTTGACCACCTTCGGTGCAATCTCGGGCCTTAGAGTAAACTGGCCTAAGACATGCCTGTTCCCAGTATGCAAAGGGGAACCCCAACCCATTACGACACGGGCGGTCCGGTGGGAGCCCAGCGGCCTGAAATACTTGGGGGTCTATATATATCATACCCCGGCAATGTGCTGGAAGGCAACATCTCCCGTTGTATCAGGGCATTAAGGGGTAGCATGTCCTTTTGAGCGACTCTCCCGCTATCGGTGGCGGGCCGAGTGGCACTGCTGAAAATGGAGGCGCTTCCACGCCTACTCTATTATTTTAGAACGCTCCCCATTTGGATCCCTTCCACTGTCTTCAGCCACTTGAAATCGTTAGTGGTGTCCTTCCTATGGGGAGCGGGCAGACGTAGAGTGGCACTTGCAACACTAATGAGACCTAAATCAGAAGGCGGGTTAGCTGTTCCCGATTTCGAAGGGTATTACCTAGCGGCTCAATTACAGGTCTATACCCAGGAGATAGCTCATGAATTCAGAGGACCGGAAGACAAGCGAGGTTTGGGTATACCCAGGCATGTACTCTCCTATATAGCCATGCAGCAGAGAATGGCCCTCAGAGACCTCACGCAAGAGGAGCGCACGCTTCGGCTATGCTGGAACCGCACACAGCGCAAAGCGGGGGTACGACACCCATATGCCCCGGAAATCCCGTTAGGGATGCTGACGGCGTTGCCGCATGGCGGAGATTGGTCGCAGCTTCAGTCCTGGGAGGACGCGGGGATACAGGTCTTAGGGGATTTATATGAGGGCGGGGTATTGCTGTCCTTCCCGGCACTCATGGACCGTTATGGGCTGCCTGGAGGCGACTTCCTACTGCACACGGCGCTTACAAGGGCAATACAGCTACATTGGAAGGAGGGGACGACCGAGCCAACAACGACCATGGCCTGCCAGTATACCATGATGGCAGCTGGTACGGTTAAGGCGGTCTTGTGCCTGTATACCAGAATCCTTAATGAGGGGTTACCGCCGCTGGTGCTGCTTAAAAATAAATGGGAAGCTGATATTGGGAAAGAAATTCCCGACACAGTTTGGGCACAATTACAACGTCGGGCCTGGAAGAGCACGCGTAATGCGCGATTTCAACTGGTGCATTTTTATATCCTTCACAGGACGTACCTGACCCCGGGAAGGATCAAGAAATACTTTGCGATTGATACAGCGGCTTGCCCTAGATGCGGGACGGCGGGAGTGGACATTGCCCACATGCTCTGGTCATGCCCTAGTTTGAGTCTTTACTGGCAAAAGGTGGGAGAAAAACTTAACACGGTGACGGAGCGCGATCTACAGTTTGAAATGGCTGTTGGAATCCTCCATTGGTTCCCACACACCCCTAAACACAAGATTACAAGCAAATTTATAGACATGGGACTCATCTTAGCGAAGCGCGAAATCACACGACACTGAAAGGCTCATACGAGCCCAGCGGACACTAAGTGGCGCACTGAGTTTCTTAAATGGGCGGGTGGTGAGAGTGCATTGCGATTCCAATTGGCGCGACGACAACAGAACGATAAGGCTTTGGAGGCGGCGCAAGCGTGGGAAGCCCTAGTGCAAACGCTACGCGATTATGATACACGACTTATTCATGTAGACTAACACCACAATTAGACGGTACACCCATACCACAACAGGTACATTGCATGATTTACTAGCTGGTAATCCTTAGCTTCATCTCCACAGCGACTATCCTGGTTCAAGGCACCGATGGCGGGGGGTGGGGGTGGAGGGAGGGATGGTATGTTTTATTTTTGGAATCCCTTGAATATTATGAACGCTTTATTAAGGTCGCTCTTATGGGTCCGAGTTCGAGGGGATGTGCTTACTTTAAGGACTCCTGCTGGGCCCTCCATCGGGCAAACCCGCTTCACTGTGATTGTGGGGAGGGGGGAACTGTTCTAATTGATGTGAGCTTTGTTAAAACTAATAAAAAAATGTGTTTAAAAATAAAAAATTGGATATAGGACTTCTCCTACACTCTCATAAAATGTGGGGGTGAGCCGTCCCTCGTCCGACCACGGAAGGTGTGTTACTCAGGGAGCAAAATCTCCAGCCATTTCTAGTATGCAAAGGAGATGGGGAGGAGTTTAGCAATCCACATAAATGTGCTAGTTTGTGGGCATTAACAGATTCTCAAGGTAAGCCACGCCTTGGAACAACCTCTTCCCACCCCTTGAGTGGATTTTACAAGTAAGTATTTCTTCACATCCATGAAGGAGGCATGTGCACTTCTAAATGGGTTTACACCTGCTGAGAATCTATCTGTGGAGTCCTTGCAGGTGTAATAAAGTAAATTTGACTGTAAACTTATACTTACAATCAAATTCACCTTTATGACCCATTATGCTGGAATGGTAGTAGCATTTACAGAGTTTTCAGAGATCATATTTGATATTATATAATACTTGAAATAGTTTGAGGGGCTTTGTGCGGTTTGGCAAACCACTGCATCTGGAAGTCTCATCTTAGCACAGATCGTAAATAGAAAGAATATTTACTACATTATATAAGAGGAAGGTCTTTGATTAAAATTACTGAAAGTTAGAACACAAATGAAAAACACTATAAATTTCCAACAAGCCATTAACTCATTAACAATGAAAGTGACATTTTGGCATAGAAGGTTTCATTAGTTACAAAGCAGCAAATTATAGAACTTGTGTCAATACATAAAAACTGCCAAATGCATCTGTCAAGGCTGCACGGTTGCAGGGTTCGTTGCTGGATTGGATTACCTCCTTCCTGAAGGACCTCTCCCAATCTGTCCAACTGACCCCTGTTTACCACATCAAGAGACCACAAAGACTGTGGCGTTGCCCAGGGATCCCACCCACCTCTTTAATCTGTTCATATATCCTTTAGTCCACTCATTTAAAAACAGACACTGTGTTATATACAACTACGCAGACAATCTGCAAATACTGTTCAAGATCAACAACACCCCCGAATCAATGGAAACCTTCCAATCCACAATGCTGTTTATAAGCAACTGGATGAATAGTAACAACCTTAAACTTAATTCAGACAAAACCAAAATGGCCTTCACCAATAGCAAAATGAACTACTGGACAACCTCATTCTGGTCCCCCTAAACTGATACCCTCTGCCCCCAACTCCAAAAAAAGTCAGTAAAAAGCCCCAGGGTGCTAAATTGATGATTAACTTTTCCTGAAACTCCAAATTGGGTCAGTGATTTCCTCTTGTTTTTTTCTACTCTACAGAATTAGGAAAATTGCCAGGTTACTCACGCTTGAAGCCCTCACTCAGGTTGTCATCATTCCAGTTCTCTCTAGAATTGATTATGCAAACACATATACGTTGGCTTACCTAAAGTACCTAATTTGCAGGATCTAAATTGTCCACAACCAAGCAGTCCAGCTAATATACCGACAGCCCAGGAGGTGTCACATTTATTTATTTATTCAAATTTATGTGTCAGCGCAACAGCTACCCAAAAAGGGTTTCCCGGTGCCATGAGGGAACAGCAAAGAGAAGGGAGAGACCTACTGGCTGAAAAGCCAAGTCTTGAGAGACTTGCGAAACAGAAGGAGATTTGATTGCATGCGGAGAGATAAAGGCAGAGCATTCCAAAAACAGGACCCAAGTATGCAAAAGCAGGGGACTGAGAATTGAACCCTGTGGGACCCCATAAGATGAAAAATATGGCTTGGATTTAGCGGTCGATGAAAAAACCTGAAAAGTGCGGTTAGAAAGAAAAGACATAAGCCAATTCAGGGCCGCCCCGGTGACACCAGAAGATTGGAGGGCCTTTATGAGTATGGTGGGGGAGACCGTGTCAAAGGCCGCGCTTAGATCAAGCAATACCAGGGCCATTGTTTCACCTGCATCCAGGTTCTGTCGAAGCATTTCTGTAACACCTAAGAGTGTGGACTCAGTAGAATAACCGGTCCTAAAACCGGACTGGGAAGGAAGCAAGAGCCCATTCGTTTAGATGAACTTAGATAAATGGACAGTGATGTGTCTCCAAAATTTTTGAGAGAGCAGGAAGCAGCGAGATTGGACGATAATTTGAGGGAAGCGGGGGTCAGAGTTAGTGGGACAACCACTGCATGTTTCCAATCTGAAGGGACAATGGACTCCATTAGGGATGCATTAAGAAGTTCGAGGATGTAACAAAGTGATGGTTGTTCGATCTGCTGTAGTACCGTAATGGGTAGTAAATCGCAGTGGGATCCCGATTTAATTTTTACTAAGATGTTGTATAAGTGTCACCATGTCCAAGGGTGGCCAGGTATCAACTCACATCACCCCCTTCCTGAAAAATCTCCCTTGACTGCCTGTGGCACAAGGGTCCATCTTTAATACTGGATGTATTATCTTTAAAACGCTCAACGAAAATAGCCCTGCATTCTTCACCTACCAAATCAAGAACTACACCCCTAAACGCTCTCTGCGTTCATGTTTATGAACTATCTCATGGTGCCCAAATTCAAAAAGAAGATAATGAGTGGCTTCAGTTTCTCTGTCCTCGCTCCCAACATATGGAATTCCCACCTTCTCGAGATCACAACAGTCCCATGTTACTCGATTTTCAGGAAGCTCTTAAAAACCTGGCTATTTAAACAAGTATACGATGAACACCCCTCCAAGAGTATTATCCTACATGATTCGCTCAGTGCCAAGAAACAGTCTGGTGAAGTGCGCTCTACAAATTCTGGTTACATTACATTACTTACCCTATTTTGTTCCAACAAGAAGTGCCGGAAGTTCTAGCCTCTCTCACAATTCTCAACCTTAACACTAAGTTAATTGTGCCAACATTAATCATCACTTCTACGTCGGGGATACTCAACTGTATCTGAAACTCTTCCCTAAAGATCTTGAGTTTTTGGCTAAACTTTTCAAGGACCTTTAAACATGGTTGCCCCATCACTACCTAAAGCATTGCCCAAGTAATAGAGTTCCTCCTGCTGCCCCACATAACTCTTGTATGCTGAGTCGAACACGATTTATCTCACTGTTGAGCTCTAACTCTTCAATAGTGGAGCATGCTACATCCCTGGGCTTCCACATGGAAAAAAAACCATAACCTGCAAGTACACATCAAGGGAGCACAATTACAACTCAGACTCCTTTTGTTCCAGATCTCAATTTTAGGATAAGTATCAAATCACTAATGCTGTTCTGAACAGTCCAAGTCAACACCCAAAACACAGGTATTTCCAAACTGCTTATAGCTCCACTAAGCAGCAGCCCAGACAGGACACTGGAGCAGGACTTTCAACATCTTACCTGTTCTGGTCCCCACACAGTGCATCTCTGAAGCAGTGAGGAACATCTATAAATCAGGCTGTGTTACACATAAAGCTGTATGTTCCAAACTCTGAATATTCAACTCACCCCATGTGATTATAAAGCATTCTGTCACCAATGAGGTCTTGTACGTGATATTATAATACTGCTAATAAACAAAACAAATACTGTTCCTTTAATAGCAATATAAACACAGGATCATATTTAGATAACAAAAAAGTGCTTACCTGCCTGCTGGCATCTTTCGGCCCCAATTGAAGGTCCCATGCAGAAATTACATTGAATCCTTTCACTACTGAGCAATCAGGAAACAGTGACGCCAGATATTCAGCATTTGATTCAGGGTACTGGTTAAGTCTCATATTGTTGCTTACATCTATTAATATTTTTCCAACAAGCAGATGTTTCAGGTCCCATAAAGAAGTATAGTTTTCTCTGTGTATAGCAACAAACAGAATGCTTGATTTTGTCACAGCGTCTTCGTGATGCGTCACATCAACCACATGTGGAAAAAACTCTGAGGCACGTTTAGGGTCTCTGCTTCCAAGAACAACGTGGTATCCACATCGAATCAGTCTAATGGATAACGATTTGGCAAAGTCTCCACTTCCTAGTATGCCAATGGTCATCTTTTTGGTCCCCTTTATGCCATTGACAGAGTTTGGCAAGAATGATTTGTCAAGGTTGTTAGGACTTCCCATCATAGAGATTGATTCCATGGTTCCTATCATAATTTGAAAGGGTATGAAAAAGAGAGAAATAAATGACTTCATTGTAAATAATGTACATTGCTGTAATTAATTAAATCTATCTAGTCAGTTGGTGGACTGAATAAGTTAAAGTATAGCTCTAGAGCACTGAAATAATCATGCCAGGACTGGAAAACAGATGGTAAGTCTACGTGCTATTAACTGTACAAATCGGGACCAGACAATGAAGCTAGTCTGGCTCAAAATCTGGCATTTTCAATGAAATAGAATGCCCACATAAGTTATAAAGTGGTTAAAATGCCCACTGTACTAAGGACTGGTTTATCCATTAAACCAGTGGCAAGAGCAGCAAATGTTAAAGCAGATTGTACCAGCTCAACTACCGCCCCTCCCTACCCAACAAGCATGGTCTTTCAGCAATAAAAGTATTATTCACCAAAGTAATTTATTTTTCAAAATCAACAAGCACATTGTAAGGTCACCACAGCAAGGATACTACATGTTTGCTACTGAAGATTTCCTCTGCCAAAATGACATACTGTTTACACCCAAAATTGTGAAAACACACCTTTAGATAGAGATCTTTAAGATCATTCACCAAATACATTAGGAACTCCAAAATGACAGTAAAACAGACTAAGGGCTGGATTTAGATTTCGGAGGGCAGGTCACAATGGTGACGGATATTCCGTCTGCCAAAATATAAATCCCATAGGATGGGATACCTATCAATGTTGTGACGTAGTAACCCATCCACCGAAGTTTAAATCAGGCCCTAAATTCAATTGATACTCTTCAAAGAAACACCCAGAAGAAACATTGTTTAAGGGAAAATCTATCAAAGGAACAGGATAATCTTTCTTAATTAGTACTACAGTTATACATCCTATCATAACAATGGTGTTTAAAGCATTACTCTGTAATAGATTTCAAATTGTATAGCTTCACCATATTCTTTCATCATTATATCTAGCTACTCTTAAAGAAAATGTTTTCATTATGTTAATTAGCCTCTGGCAGTTTGTGTTTCTTTTAGAAAATTCTTCATCAGGTTTTTGAAGTTCTGATACAACTGCAAGATCGTTCATAATATCAGCTTCAATACTATTGGTAAATTTGAACGCATTTTTTAAGCATATCTTCCTATAATTATATAATAGTGTAGGTTCCTCTTATAATACTATTTATGGCACAAATTATTCACATATATAGAAATGTCATCTCTGTAAATAACATTTATAAGGATGCTCTTATACAAGCTCAAAATATAAAATGCAATTCTTGTTGCATGACATTAAGTTTTATCGATGATGACCTCCAGAACTTACTCTCAAGGTGCTGGACCTCCTTTGGCTAAAAATTAAGATATAGCTATTCTACCATTAAAACCAAATAATAATGGGACCTAAAAGTTGTTTTAGAGCGTTTACTGAAAGTGCACTGTAGTGTCCATTAAGGAAAGTAACATAAGGACTTCCAAACTAATGGCGCTTTTAGGCTGTTCAGCCGCATGCGGGTCCACTGAATAGGGACCCATATGTAGTAAAATTCTAAAACTATTCCAAAAAATGTAAAGACCAAGACTACCTCTACTATATTCCTCTTCAGAAACCATTCATACCGACAGCACATGCTCCCAAAAAAAGGCACCTTCATGCTAAAGATCTTTCTATTCCAAGTACATAATTTCCCTATATCTTCAATGGTTCTGTAGACCGCAAGATGTTAACTTCATGTCATCAGTGTACAATAAAAAAAAAATCAGGACTTGACACCAAGGAAGGAGAAGCACATATGTAAGGATTATTGTGTGTTCCATATCTGCCAAGAAAAGATTAACTAGACATGGTTCAAGGGCATAGCAATTCGTCAGACCATTACAGAATAGGATTTTGCTACATGAGTATTTTTTAGAGAATTTTGCAGTCAGACCAATCTGTTAGGGTGAAGTTCAATCAAAGTTTTCACAATCCTTTATCGACGTCACAACAGTACAGCGTATTCAGTGCCTGCTCCTACTAATGCAGGTAAATGGAAAGGAGAAATTCATAAGCATTATCCCTTCTACAATATTTTTTGTCAAATATGGTAGTGCATGTTCCTGCCGAAACATTAAACAGAAGTGCATTAATCACATTTGATACTACATCATGTTTGCTTTCGATTACCCATTGTCCTAAGTGCCCTAACCATATAATCGTGCAGCTTTATACTTTTTCAGTAAGAACTGTGCGTTTGTTGCACAACATAAAACGTTAGGATGGTGCAAGTCTGTTTCCCTCCATATCCTCAGGTTATGTTGGCCTATAGCCCTGCTAGCTCGCAGTGCACCTTGCATGGTAACAAATGTGTGTGCAATCTCAGAACAAGACAATCCTGACTCCCCCAAGAAATCGTGGTAACAGATCTAAAACCTTTTCGTTCAGACTCTCATGCATACCCAAAGGAAATATGCATGAAATACAACCACTGCAGTTTCAATATTTATGGAAGCAGTGAGATTCTTGAGTAAAATACGTGCACTGCACTCAATAATAGAACAAAACATATTACCCTAATTAGCAATACGGGAGTGGTGGAGAGAATGAATAAATGCACCATTGTGCTAAAACAATGAATATATGCTGGCAGATAGTAGCGTAATATAGGATAGTGAAGAGTAGTGTTCTCCTTCCCAACGCTTCCTAACCTGGTTTGGCCTCGGGTGGGTGATCTGCCAAGAATCCCTGGCGGGCAATTGTCATCAGGCTGTCCGTCTTGGTGTAGAGCGGGACATCCCTTGTGGAGATGACAGGGATCGGCGGAGCTGAATTTCCAGGATGCCACAGCCTCAAAGTGTCAGCACAGTGCTACACTGATTTTAATAAGGAAGGGAATTTGCATATATAATAAACCGTGCCCATGTTGGCATGTTGAGATCTTGGTGAGGCCGCAATTGTTTGTTAGCTAGACAGCGTTGTCAACTACTAGGCAACAATAAACTATGAAAATTGTGCTGTGAACTCTACACATTGCACTCAGTATTCAAGGTGTCACGATAGTGTGCCTACGAAGATGAAATGTAAGCAAATGCAGTTTAGGGAAATCCTATCTTGCACTGACACGTACACAAAATGTTTGTCAAAAGTCACAGAGTTGCAGAAAGAAGGCAACTTAAGAAAAGTGAGCATAAAGATGCTGCTGTTTCTAGTAGGCCAAGTGACAACAACTCTTGGCACTGAAGGTGAAATAAAGCTATCAATACGGAACGTAAATAATGCAAAAACTCATGCGCTGTAAAATATAAAAACCTTTAAAAGCAAAAAACAGTCTCTGATCCTTTAAGACAGTAAGTATAATGAAAGCCACATCATTTTTTAAAGCAATTCAGTAAAAGCATCTTGAAAACAATTTTAACATAAAAAAAAACGAATTAAACAATTTGTCCCATGACTCGAAACGGCCGCATTGTTTAAATGTTCTGAAAAGTAAATTAAACATTGCTGCTCCTAGCTACCGCAGATGATGTTCCCACAGGCACCTTTCGAATCAGATTCATTAGGCATATATGTTTCCATCCAGCCCCCTCAGCTGCCGCTGAAGGAGGAGTAGCCAGTGCCAAATCCGCAGAAGTCGAGCCAAGAACCCGTCTACCAGGAGGAGAAGCGTCCCAGGAGGGCTTGTAAAATGCATTTAGGAGCAACGGTAGGCGCCATGGACAACAGCACAGATGGACCATTAGCAGGTCGATCAGTAGGGCAATGCTCAGGTGACTGCACCAACTGCATCCCCAAGCGTACATCTAAAGCACCATAGAAAGAGAATAGAAGACAGAGAAATATGGGCTGCACATATTGTAGGCACACAGGCCGAAAAGGCAAGAAGCAATCATTATTTAGATCCTAAAGTAAGGGTGCGCCAAAACACTATCATGCTTTCACGACACAGGAGCACATTGTAAGGGTCAGATACATTTGGCCTCGTGATGGGGCCTCCATTGCGGAGTAGAAAAATAAAAGCACAGTCCCAACGATCGGGAGCAGGACCAGCGGAAGACCTTCAAAAATGCTTCAAGCACGGAGTGTATGAATGATGGAATAACTACGAAGAATGACTGGAAGGTACTAACCAAACCAGAGCCATGGATCTTTAAAAAGTGTGCTACTCCCGTTGTATTAGACGTATTAAAAATGTGGTGCACCATCTCCACAAAATTGTGTGGGGAAATTAGTGTGAAGTAGCGACTGTATCTCAGAAGGGACCTTGCAACTTGAAGATCAAACGTCTCCCTTGCAGATGTTAAGTCCACATCTTTCTGGAACAAAGCAGCTTTCAGTCTGCTTAAGGCATAAAAGCACACACTGAAAAGTTTAATTGAAGGCCACAGCATTGCCCCCCTAACTGTACAGGCAGGCGGAAACAATACTTCGGTACAACAGGTCACGACCGCAGAAACCTTCACCAGATAAGCAATTCTCGGTTTCATGCCACACCAACTCCGATCATTCAAAATAAAATAACTCCCATCAGAGAGCAACCTGAACGTCAAACGGATCACAAAGGTTGGAGAACCCTTCAGATAGAAAGGCAAATTACCTATGGCTGCGTTACATACGGCGTGCAGAGACATTCCCTACACACTAACGAACTTCCTAAAGTACTCTCGCAGTCTATGCCGCTAAGAAAAACTTCAGTTTTGCCATTCCTACATCGATGCCTAAAAGGTAAAATCCATGACTAGTGCACACACCCTTCCCTTAGCGCTTCATAAGTGCCCGACTTGATGGTGTTGTGAACAGTACTAAAGATGGAATGTCGATATTTGCAGAGAAATAGAGACGTCTTCTCTTGCGGTGTTCCAGCGCCACATGCAGAGAAAGAGAGACCCTTAGTGAGGAGTCCTATCTGTTGTTTCTTTTCCCAGGGGGAAACCAGGGGGAAGTGAGGACACCGGTGTTTCTATAGTACAGAAGGCTATGTACAAAACGGACGGTGCACGTGAGGGAGATAGGTGAGGAGGGGAGGGGGGAACTTGGGAGCAAAGGGACGGTAAGGCAGGGAGAATGATATATACAAATTTACACGGAAGCGTCCCGCCTCCCCAGCCACACCGACACACGGTGACGCACCTGGGTGAGCCACACTCCTCCGTGAGTGTGGCTGGGCGCTGAGAGGTATCGTTGGCCTCCTGGCTCTACTTTCCGATTCGTCTTGTTTTCCTCCACGACCGCTGGGCTCCTTCTCACTCCGTCTCGTTCTTCGCTCTTCTCCTCCGAGGTGCCGGGACACACTGCTTCCCCTTCTTCCTGCTTTTTCATCGGTTCCATTGGTTGCACGTCATCAGGGGGCGTGACTGCTTCTGCAAAGCTGACTGGTCGGCACAGCGACTCCACTGGGGAACGGCCCTCTTTCTCAAAGCCGGCCCCGTAAAAGGAACATGCCTCTCCACTCGCCGAGGGTTGACTCCACCAGCTGTCGTACTCCAACTCCCATGGGTCATGAGACGGCGAAAGAGAGATGGGAGGCGTGTCAGTGGTCTACCATTCTTTCAACGGGGCAGTGTTCGATTCCCAACCTGCCTCCCCGCTACAGGGGCTTACACGTGTAAGTGGTGCAAAGCGTCAATGTCACCTTGGACTGAACGTAAAATCTGTGTGTGTGTTCAGTTGTCAAATGTGTACTTGAAAAGTCTGGATTATCCAGTTGTAAAATGGTTTAACCTGTTCTGCTTAATCTGGTATGTAATTCTGCCAAAATTTAGGAATTCCAATATGGATTGAATATTCTTCAATGTGTTTGGTGGTTGTAAACGTGCACACTTCTCTAAGAAGAGCATCGCAAGGCTTTAGCCTTCACTTGACAGCTCATATCCCTAAAACAAGACACTGAGATGGGAAATCCTAGTTTTTTTTAAAGTTACATTTATAGCCCATTTGGGCAAATCCAGGGCTGTTCTTATACCCCTGGGGTAAACTACAGAAATGTTTCAGAGAACCTAAAGCGCTGAGGTTTGTCAAATACCTGCTTTCAGGTGCTATCTTTTTGGCTGAAAAATCAATTCAAGATAGAGTGTAGCTTTATATTTTTTACGCATTATATTGTTCATTAGTACTACACTATGCACATTCTGTACTGCGAATGTAGGTGTAGCTGTATTTAAATGTCTAATCTAATAATGATGAGGTTTCATTACTGGAAACAAGGGATTATTCAAAGGAGACATGCAACTTTCTATTACACCTTGATATTACAGTTGCGTGAGAACTTGTCTAACTTGCTTTTTGGCATCAGTCTTAATGGGGCACTGTATTTAAGGATATGGAGTTCACCTCATGGGTGCTAAGTGATATTGAGAACTGTTGTCCTAGTCTACCTTGGTTACGGTATAACACAGGACCCAGCGCTAACGCCCACTCCTTGGAGTATAAATGTTTAACTGATTCGGGAGGAGGTCGAAATAGGCAGGTAAAATAACAGTTTCTCCTGACCAATTTGAGCTTACAATTTGTGACTTATGGGCCTTTGGGGGGGGGAATATTTAATGTAGCTATCAGTGCTACTGTTTATTGATGTATAAAAGATTATTTTAATTAAGCTGGGGCACTGAGTGGCGGGGGAAGGCAATGGCAGTCTCCTTCACTCAGACTCTTATTTTGGGTCGGTCCGCTTTACTATATGAGTGGGAGTGTGGGAAGGCGGGCGTGGGAGGAGGATGGGGTGAGGAGGGTTTCTTGGGGGAGTGGGGTGGGGGAGTGGGGTGGGGCAGGTGTGGAAAAAGGGGGGAATGGGGCACAAAGAGAATTTGGAGATTATATGATAGTGCAGTGAAGACTTCCTGAGAATATGGGGCTAGGGTACCCAACGGCGGGGGAAAGCAAGATCTGAAGACAGCACTAGGGAACCATGGCTAATTTATGAATTGCGATATCAGAAAAGTTATGAGTAGGGAGCTACCCTTTCTGTCAGGAAAAGGATTGGGTCGACAATTGTGCAAAAACGGAGTACCTTTTCCTGATTGTACCTTATGTGCGGTGTGCCTACCCCTTTGGTGGTGGCCACCGACGTGACAAATGACTGTGCAATGTGGTCTAGGTTACCAAATTTACAATAAAAAGTTCCTACTAAGATATTTTTCTACCACTATGTATAAACATGTCTTTTGTAAACATAGCTATACAAGCAGTTTTTAAACTTAGAATTGTTTTAATGATTGTGTTATGAATATGTTGTGTATCAATTGAATATATATCGTACTGTGTTTTCTTATGTAACAATATTGTGATACTATGATCTTTTTAACTTAATTTTATTAATAAACGCACAAATATTTTTTATAAAAACAAGTCTTTGATTCATATATGGTTCCCCATTGCACAGAAGGGTCTTGATATTTTTATTGTAAATTTGGTAACCTAGACCACATTGCACAGTCATTTGTCACGTCGGTGGCCACCACCAAAGGGGTAGGCACACCGCACATAAGGTACAATCAGGAAAAGGTACTCCGTTTTTGCATAATTTATGAATTGCGACAATAAAGGTTTGTGGCTTAAATGACCCTGCCAAACGGCGGAAGGTGACAGAGGACCTATAAATATTGTGGTCCGATATTGTTTGCTTCCGTCAAACTGTAGTGCTAGAGGCACTTCTATGGTTTGAAACCACGTGATGACCTTTGACTACAATCATTTTAATTGACTTTTGGTGTTTTACTTTACCCTAGCCTGAATAGAAGTCCTGCATATGCCTTTCTTCCCTTGAAGATTTCTTCTGTGTAATCTTGCAGTCTTAAAGTGGGAGCTGTCACAGAGTAGAACAGCTTGCCAAGAATAGAACGTGCGGGATGTGCATTTAATAGAAGAAGGGAGAGAGACCCGGAATGTACTTTTTAGGTTTCGCCTATTACCATTCGCTTGCGAATGGAATAGGCGAAAATTCAAGGGCTTGATCGACTAGTGAAACCACTGCGGTTTGACTGCGGTTTCTTCACAGTGCATGTGAGGTCACGTGAACACAAAAGCGGGTCACGTGACCACACAAGCACGAGCATCTCTCTAATCCGCCTGACCCCATCAGGCTCTCCCGCCCCCATCCGGCTTCCCTCCGTGCATCTGCCTGCCACACTTCTCCCCTCGCACGCATTCCCGCAGCCAGTTCTCCTCCCCTTATGGCCGCAGGCCCCGTGACTCCCTGACTCGCATCTCCCAGCAGGCAGCCCACCCCCCTCCCACTCCATATGGGCAACCCACCCCCTCACTCTCCAGCCCCTGCCTTCTCTCAATACAGCGATGTTAAGAATTTAGAATAATATGTCGCAGAAGAATTGCTTGCACTTTCGGGCCCTCTAAGCCATCTGTTGCTTCCCCAGTGCTCACTTCTCCTCCCCCCTAATTAACAACCCTGCTGTTTCACACTTCTTCACGGCTGTGAGGCCGTGCTTCAAAGGGATCTGCTCCCCCCGCCCCTAAAAGCTTCTTTCGGCTTCGTTTCTGGCTGTGTCGTGTGGCCAATGCTTGTTTATCCATGTAATGGCTGGAACAACTGTGGCTCAGTTTGGGATTCCTGGGATAATGTTCTGCTATTTGATTAGGAGGGCACTCATAACGTTCATCCTTCCTGTGCCAGGCACGGTTTCCAGCCCAGTACTTTGGACTTTTTCTTTTGATCCCTCACTGTGACCTTCCGCAGCGATGATAATGCACTAGCACTGCAGCACAGATGTTATCAATATTTTGACGTTCAGCGCATTATAATCACCTCATGCCAATCCAGCTCACCTTCTGGCACCTGATGGGAGGCACAGGCGTCATTGCTTGAACTCGGAAACATCTTCTAGCACCTTTAACCCCAAGCTCTGCCTTTCTAACTAGGACGGAGCAACCAGTACATGCTGGCTCTCGCCCCCTCGCACTACGCAGTGAGCACGCAGTTCCGCAAAGGGCACGATTACTCAGTGACACAGTGATTACCCACATCTTGTAGTACCTTCTCCAATCTTATAGTTATGCCAAGGCATGTCCTCCTACCCAGACCGCCGGTGAGCGTCATGCACACGGAAGTGAGTTTACATTGGTGCAAATGCACGTCAGGGTTTCTCTAAAATATTTTTGACCTATGCAAAAACCCTCATCTTTATTATTTGGGTTTTTTTATGCAGTTTTATTTGTTTTTTTTTATGCAGTTTTATATAGCGCGCCGGTGAGCGTCATGAACACGGAAGTGAGTTTACATTGGTGCAAATGCACGTCAGGGTTTCTCTAAAATATTTTTGACCTATGCAAATACCCTCATCTTTATTATTTGTTTTTTTAATGCAGTTATATATAGCGCAAACTCGACCTGAAGGTATTGGAGCGCTTTACACGACCACCAGTTACATTAAACAAGGCCACACTCCTTTTTGGTAGGCACTGGGAGATTAAGTGATTTGACCAGAGTCACATGATGTTGAGCCGACGCCGAGACTCGAACCTGGATCCCCAGCTCCAAAGTAAGCAGCTCTGGTGTTACGCCCCCTTCCGTTTAGTAAGGTGTTCCCTACCCATTCCGACCCTCGATAGGGATTGACTCCTGCTCGAGAAGGATGGACTCTCCATCCCCAGGTTCCAAAGTCAGTAGCTCTGTCCGCTACGCCACACCCTCACCCACCCAGCTCTCCCCTATCTGTTTCCTCCTCTACCCCACCTTTCCATGGTCTCTTCCTCTCTCCCCACATGCTTTCTCTTTTTTATTTGCCCTTCTAACTGTTTCCTCTTTTCCACCTCCTCTCCACCGCCCTCAGCATATTTCTGCATCTTTTTCACGCCTTTCTCTGCCCCATCTTATCTTAGTCTTTTCTCTCAACTTTCACCATCTGTTCTTTCTCTCTCTCAGCTGGCCGACCATGCTTTCCCCTTCTCTCACGGTTCACTCTCACTGTTCCAACACTCGGTCTCTCCATCTCTGTTGATATCCTTCCGTCCTCCTTTCTCACCATCATTTCTCACTCAGTTTCACTCTCTAGCAGTGCAACAGTCTTTGAACTCTAATTCTACGTCCATAAGCACAGCGCTGCTCCTGGCACCATCATTCAAGGTCAGCTGTCACATTCTGCTGGGGGGGTGTTGTTTATATTTGTAATTTGCTGCGGTACGTCTCGGGGAGTTAAACGCTCGCTACGGAGGTATGTGGTGAACTGCAGTCAGATGTTTGAATCACGACTCACTTTCCCGAAGTTTGCACTGGGCAGTAACAACCCTTTTTATTTACAACACTGAGAAATAGCAGAGAAGTGGTATATTAGCCCGAGAGCATCAACGCTCTTTAGCCGAGCACCAGTTACATTACACAAAGTCATGGCGTTTTTAAAGCACAGGGAAATAAAGTGATTTGCCCAGGATCACAGGATGTTGAGCCGTAACCGGTACTCGAACCTGGTTCCCCAGTTCAAAAACTGGCAGGTTCGTCTCTTACGCCTCATCTGCTCAGTATTTACTTTAAACGCTAAATTAATAACGTGCTATTTTACATTTTTATTAAAGCAGTTCCTGTGACTGCATGTATTCTTCTGCTTTGCATTTCCCTAGACTAGTACTGTAGTGTAGCTGCCCTTTCCATTTGATTCCCGAGCCGCCTGCCTGCTTCACACCTCAACGGAATGCGACCCCCGCCCACGCAATGCCGAGAGCCAGTTTCTGTTTGATCAGATTCCACTTTGCTGGCTTCACGCTGGCTCGGTACCTCCTTCCCTTGTGACAAATTGTCGCGATAATGCATTCTCTGCAGAGCAACGGGTTTATCAGAGATGTCTCATGTGTGTCTCGTTGTGAGAGCTGGGTACACTCTTTTGTGTATGGGTGGCACATCAAGTTTCTCTGCGCAAAGCGAGGTAGGTAGTGTTACACTGAAAACAATGTATTATATTTTTCCCCAGCGCCACGTCTGTTCTGTACCAAAAGTGTTTTTATGTCTCAAGATTAAAGCTATATATTTTCATACATCGTTTCCTCTTGCTTAATGCTTTCATTTTAAAGAAGTATGTATTTCATCATTTTATCTTTGCTTGTGTTTTATTTACGCGTCGCATTTTCTCTGATTTTCCTAAAGATGTTTATCCAAAAAGGCTCAGTTTGAGCATGCAGTAACTGGAGTGTTTCATATTTAAAAAAAAAAAACACACACGAGGTAGGAGAATGCGTGCAGTGGCACTTAACAAATTAACAAAATGTAAAATAAATAAAGATGGAGGCAGTGCCAGCTTGAGAACCTGTATGAGGAGCCATATAGTAGACAAATGTGTTCTCCCACAACCTCAAATATCTGTCTGCCCCACCCCCCTCTGACCAACACAAACTTACTCACACATACAACAAGCACTGGCGTTGCCAATAGGTTTCGCATTTGGAAAGTTGGAGCTATTGGTTTTGTAAATGACATTTTATATTTATATATTGTTATTGACAATGCCAATAACGATATATAAATATAAAATGTCATTTACAAAAACCAATAGCTCCAACTTTCCAAATGCGAAACCTATTGGCAACGCCAGTGCTTGTTAGTCATGAAATGCACTGTTATGAGCAGTGGTGATCAAATGTGCATTGTGTTGTACATTGTAGATGAAGTACATGATGCTATAGGCACTGGTGCACAAATGTGCATTGTGTTGTACATTGGGAAGTATTATGAAGTTTGTACTATTGGCTTTGACATGCCCTCATGTCATCTTGAATTCTGACTCTGTCTTTCTTGAGCTTTTTGCGTGCACAGGCAGGCCCCCAGAGTGCTCAAGTTATTTGGGTTATTCACGTTCAAGCTTGCTTTGTTTTTGGAGAGGAGATTGTTGAATGTACCGCCAGAGGCTTTCGTAAGCTTCGGTAAGATAAAGGCTGGAACATGTGAGAATGCAGAGGAAACATGGGAACTCCTTTTGCCTTTGGAATGCTTACTTGGAAGGTGGCCAGTTCCAGTAAGTCTCCTTGGCGCAGAGGGAAGGTTTCTCTGAACATTCTAGCGTGTTTTCAGATTATAAAGCAGGGGCTTGTCGACTTAGGGACCAGGATTGTTTGAGCCTGAACGGTGGACACATCTTCAGTGCAGCAGTTCCCCGCTTTGCTAAGTCTCTTGTCCCAAGTTGTGAATCCCCCAGTCTAGAGTGGGTCAAGATGAAGTTTGCAGACGGTGATGTATCTTGTTAGGTCTCGGCAACGAGAACTATTGTCGCCTAGTAAGCTAGCAAGGGACTACAGAGAGGTGGACGAGCCGACCAGGGTCTGTGAACGCGCACAAAGGCAGGCAGGCAGGCAGGCATGCGCCAGACACACACACAGACAGACAGACACACGCACGCACGCATGCATGCATGCACGCACACACACACACACACACACACTCTCACACTCTCTCTCTCTCTGCCGCCCCCCCCCCCCACTCACCGGGCTCTTTCCCTCCGCATCGGGTCAGTCACGGCAGAAGGCAGACTTGTGTCTTCTCCGGCGATCTTCAGCTGATGTGCACGCCCACGCTGCGTCGTGCGCGCCCGTTGATCCTCAGCTTGTTTACAATAGCGATCGTTTCTTCCGCTAGCACTCCGTGGCATCTCAGACGCACAGCAGGTAGCATTAGCACCTCTTGTTTTAAAATGCGTTTGTTTATCTAGGACGGACACGTTTACTGGTTGCTTGTTATTTATTGTCTTCTTTCCTCTGCTTTCCCCTCCCACCCCCTGCATGCGTTGCTTCTTCCCTTCCCACCCAGTGTGTATTGCTTCTTCCTAACCCCCAACCCCCCACGGTCGGTGTTGCTTCTTTCCCTCCTACCCCCATTCAGGGTTGCTACTTCACCAGTCACCCCAGAAAGTGTTCCCTATTCTCCTATTGCACATATGACATGCTTTCCTACAAGGACACCTGCTTTTCCACTCCCTGCTCCTCATCTCTGGCCCGCCCCGGGCGTCGTGCTTTAGGTTTTCGCACTGCGCCAGCTTTCATATTAACAACACTGGCGCCATGCTTAATATTTTGACAGGAGCCCGCTTTTATGTTTTTTTTTTGGTATTCATTAGCATTTTTTTACAGTAGTACAGCACGCTACACGTAATCTTCAACAAGGGCAGCCACGCAGCCCGCCTAGCTCTATTTCAACATCTGCCGCTCCTAATCAGCAACAATGGTGGCTGCACCTTCTACATCTTTTTCGTGTTTATCCAGTTGGTTCCTTTGTGAGATCTACACAACTATGTGCCTTTCCATTCAGTGGTCTGGAGTGCAGGTTTGCACGTATGTCGCAGTTTATTCAGATTCCTGACATACCGCGGTTTTGCACCAGCACTGGTGTGTTTCGGGCGGCCTTCAAACTGATTTATGTTCTGCATCTCTTCCCCACCAAAGCAGTGTCCAGTCCGAGTGCGCTCTTCGAGGACTTGTCGTTTCACTAGTTCTAGGAGCAGCTCGTGTGAGCACCAGTGTTTACAGGCGCACAGGCTGTTCATATTACTTATCGTCCCTGAGATATTTATTACCTATCTCGACTCTAGGGCAGTCACAAATTCTGACACTGCTTCCTACCAAGGACCTTTTATGGCCACATAAGAACCATTGTTTTTCTAAAACATTAGTCAACCCCAGGTTCACTTATTAGAGTCCCCTTGTTTTCCTTACTACATTGTTCTCACACGGCACGCCGCACTCTATTTCAACATCTTACAATGCTTTTTAGGTCTCGGCAACGAGAACTATTGTCGCCATGTAAGCTCGCAAGGGAGTACAGAGCGGTGCACGAGCCGACCAGGGTCTGTGGACGCGCACACACAAAGGCAGGCAGGCACACACCAGACAGACACAGACAGACACACGCACGCACACACACACGCACACACACACACACACAGCCTCCCTCTCTGCCCACTCCCTCTCTGCCCCCCCCCTTCTACCCCCACTCACCGGGCTCTTTCCCTCTGCAGGGGGTCAGTCACGGCAGCAGGCAGGCTCGGTGTCTTCTCCGGCGATCTTCAGCTGATGTGCACGCTCACGCTGCGTCTCCTGCGCGCCCACCACGCTGTTTCGCGCCCGTTGATCTGCGTCTCCTGCGCGCCCACCACGCTGTTTCGCGCCCGTTGATCCTCAGCTTGTGATTACTACTCCTTCTAACCCGGATTCTAAATTACTATTTCTTGGTTCTCTAACTCCACTCTGTTGATTCGTAACAAACTGATATTCAGCACATTTCACAGTCTCGCTTTTGCTTCTCATAAATACAATAAGATTATTTTAAGCAATGTCTACCCTTCTTTTGGTTCTGTGCCTATTATGCTTCGGACTATAGAGTTTTAGAAAGTGTGGTGGAAGATTCCGTGATATCAGCGGTGTGCACAGTGCAGAGTGAGTGTGAAGAGTGCAGAGTAGTGAGTGCAGAGTAGTGAGTGCAGAGTAGTGAGTGCAGAGTGAGTGTGCAGAGTGAGTGTGCAGAGAGAGTGCAGAGAGAGTGTGCAGAGAGAGTGTGCAGAGAGAGTGTGCAGAGTAGTGAGTGTGCAGATGAGTGAGTGTGCAGATGAGTGAGTGTGCAGATGAGTGAGTGTGCAGATGAGTGAGTGTGCAGATGAGTGAGTGTGCAGATGAGTGAGTGTGCAGATGAGTGAGTGCGCAGAGTAGTGAGTGCGCAGAGTAGTGAGTGCGCAGAGTAGTGAGTGCAGAGTAGTGAGTGCAGAGTAGTGAGTGCAGAGTAGTGAGTGCAGAGTAGTGAGTGCAGAGTAGTGAGTGCAGAGTGAGCGTGCAGAGTAGTGAGTGCAGAGTAGTGAGTGCAGAGTAGTGAGTGCAGAGTAGTGAGTGCAGAGTAGTGAGTGCAGAGTAGTGAGTAGTGAGTGCAGAGTAGTGAGTAGTAAGTGCAGAGTAGTGAGTGCAGAGTAGTGAGTAGTGAGTGCAGAGTAGTGAGTAGTGAGTGCAGAGTAGTGAGTGCAGAGTAGTGAGTGCAGAGTAGTGAGTAGTGAGTGCAGAGTAGTGAGTGCAGAGTAGTGAGTGCAGAGTAGTGAGTGCAGAGTGAGCGTGCAGAGTAGTGAGTGCAGAGTAGTGAGTGCAGAGTAGTGAGTGCAGAGTAGTGAGTGCAGAGTAGTGAGTGCAGAGTAGTGAGTGCAGAGTAGTGAGTAGTGAGTGCAGAGTAGTGAGTAGTGAGTGCAGAGTAGTGAGTGCAGAGTAGTGAGTAGTGAGTGCAGAGTAGTGAGTAGTGAGTGCAGAGTAGTGAGTAGTGAGTGCAGAGTAGTGAGTAGTGAGTGCAGAGTAGTGAGTGCAGAGTAGTGAGTGCAGAGTAGTGAGTAGTGAGTGCAGAGTAGTGAGTAGTGAGTGCAGAGTAGTGAGTGCAGAGTAGTGAGTAGTGAGTGCAGAGTAGTGAGTAGTGAGTGCAGAGTAGTGAGTAGTGAGTGCAGAGTAGTGAGTAGTGAGTGCAGAGTAGTGAGTGCAGAGTAGTGAGTGCAGAGTAGTGAGTAGTGAGTGCAGAGTAGTGAGTGCAGAGTAGTGAGTGCAGAGTAGTGAGTGCAGAGTAGTGAGTGCAGAGTAGTGAGTGCAGAGTAGTGAGTAGTGAGTGCAGAGTAGTGAGTGCAGAGTAGTGAGTGCAGAGTGAGTGTGCAGAGTAGTGAGTAGTGAGTGCAGAGTAGTGAGTAGTGAGTGCAGAGTAGTGAGTAGTGAGTGCAGAGTAGTGAGTGCAGAGTAGTGAGTGCAGAGTAGTGAGTGCAGAGTAGTGAGTAGTGAGTGCAGAGTAGTGAGTAGTGAGTGCAGAGTAGTGAGTGCAGAGTAGTGAGAAGTGAGTGCAGAGTAGTGAGTGCAGAGTAGTGAGTAGTGAGTGCAGAGTAGTGAGTGCAGAGTGCAGAGTGCAGAGTAGTGAGTGCAGAGTAGTGAGTGCAGAGTGCAGAGTGCAGAGTAGTGAGTGCAGAGTGCAGAGTAGTGAGTGCAGAGTGCAGAGTAGTGAGTGCAGAGTGCAGTGCAGGTATGTGCAGTGCAGTGCAGGTGAGTGCAGGTGAGTGCAGTGCAGTGCAGTGCAGGTGAGTGCAGTACAGGTGAGTGCAGTGCAGGTGAGTGCAGTGCAGGTGAGTGCAGTGCAGGTGAGTGCAGTGCAGTGCAGGTGAGTGCAGTGCAGGTGAGTGCAGTGCAGGTGAGTGCAGTGCAGGTGAGTGCAGTGCAGGTGAGTGCAGTGCAGTGCAGGTGAGTGCAGTGCAGTGCAGTGCAGGTGAGTGCAGTGCAGTGCAATGCAGGTGAGTGCAGTGCAGTGCAGGTGAGTGCAGTGCAGTGCAGGTGAGTGCAGTGCGGTGCAGTGCAGTGCAGGTGAGTGCAGTGCAGGTGAGTGCAGTGCAGGTGAGTGCAGGTGAGTGCAGTGCAGGTGAGTGCAGTGCAGGTGAGTGCAGTGCAGGTGAGTGCAGTGCAGGTGAGTGCAGTGCAGTGCACGTGAGTGCAGTGCAGTGCAGGTGAGTGCAGTGCAGTGCACGTGAGTGCAGTGCAGTGCAGGTGAGTGCAGTGCAGTGCAGGTGAATGCAGTGCAGTGCAGGTGAGTGCAGTGCAGGTGAGTGCAGTGCAGTGCAGGTGAGTGCAGTGCAGGTGAGTGCAGTGCAGGTGAGTGCAGTGCAGGTGAGTGCAGTGCAGTGCAGGTGAGTGCAGTGCAGTGCAGGTGAGTGCAGTGCAGTGCAGGTGAGTGCAGTGCAGTGGAGTGCAGTGCAGTGGAGTGCAGTGGAGTGCAGTGCAGTGGAGTGCAGTGGAGTGCAGTGCAGGGGAGTGCAGTGCACACTGCACTGGAGTGGAGTGCAGTGCAGGTGAGTGCAGTGCAGTGCAGGTGAGTGCAGTGCAGTGCAGGTGAGTGCAGTGCAGTGCAGTGCAGGTGAGTGCAGTGCAGGTGAGTGCAGTGCGTGCAGTGCAGGTGAGTGCAGTGCGTGCAGTGCAGGTGAGTGCAGTGCAGTGCAGGTGAGTGCAGTGCAGGTGAGTGCAGTGCAGTGCAGGTGAGTGCAGTGCAGTGGAGTGCAGTGGAGTGCAGTGCAGTGGAGTGCAGTGCAGTGGAGTGCAGTGCAGTGGAGTGCAGTGCAGGTGAGTGCAGTGCAGGTGAGTGCAGTGCAGGTGAGTGCAGTGCAGGTGAGTGCAATGCAGGTGAGTGCAGTGCAGGTGAGTGCAGTGCAGGTGAGTGCAGTGCAGGTGAGTGCAGTGCAGGTGAGTGCAGTGCAGGTGAGTGCAGTGCAGGTGAGTGCAGTGCAGTGTAGGTGAGTGCAGTGCAGGTGAGTGCAGTGCAGGTGAGTGCAGGTGAGTGCAGTGCAGGTGAGTGCAGTGCAGGTGAGTGCTGTGCAGTGCAGGTGAGTGCAGTGCAGGTGAGTGCAGTGCAGTGCAGGTGAGTGCAGTGCAGTGGAGTGCAGTGCAGTGGAGTGCAGGTGAGTGCAGTGCAGGTGAGTGCAGTGGCATGCAGGTGAGTGCAGTGCAGGTGAGTGCAGTGCAGTGGCGTGCAGGTGAGTGCAGTGCAGGTGAGTGCAGTGCAGGTGAGTGCCTTGCAGGTGAGTGCAGTGCAGTGCAGGTGAGTGCAGTGCAGGTGAGTGCAGTGCAGGTGAGTGCAGTGCAGGTGAGTGCAGTGCAGGTGAGTGCAGTGCAGTGCAGGTGAGTGCAGTGCAGGTGAGTGCAGGTGAGTGTAGTGCAGTGCAGGTGAGTGCAGTGCAGTGCAGGTGAGTGCAGTGCAGGTGAGTGCAGTGCAGGTGAGTGCAGGTGAGTGCAGTGCAGTGCAGGTGAGTGCAGTGCAGTGCAGTGCAGGTGAGTGCAGTGCAGGTGAGTGCAGTGCAGTGCAGGTGAGTGCAGTGCAGTGCAGGTGAGTGCAGTGCAGGTGAGTGCAGTGCAGTGCAGTGCAGTGCAGGTGAGTGCAGGTGAGTGCAGTACAGGTGAGTGCAGTGCAGGTGAGTGCAGTTGAGTGCAGTGCAGTGCAGGTGAGTGCAGTGCAGGTGAGTGCAGTGCAGGTGAGTGCAGTGCAGTGCAGGTGAGTGCAGTGCAGTGCAGGTGAGTGCAGTGCAGGGCAGGTGAGTGCAGTGCAGGTGAGTGCAGGTGAGTGCAGTGCAGTGCAGGTGAGTGCAGTGCAGGTGAGTGCAGTGCAGTGCAGGTGAGTGCAGTGCAGTGCAGGTGAGTGCAGTGCAGGTGAGTGCAGTGCAGGTGAGTGCAGTTGAGTGCAGTGCAGTGCAGGTGAGTGCAGTGCAGGTGAGTGCAGTGCAGTGCAGGTGAGTGCAGTTGAGTGCAGAGTGGTGTGTATTGACAATGTAAATGACAATGCCATTTATTTATGATTTAAAGAAAAAAAAAGAAATGTCATGAGCAATGCCAATAGCTCTACCTTTAATGATGCCGAGACCATTGCATTGTAAATGCTTGTTTTTGATTAGTGCAATTGTGATGCGTGGCTGTTTGCGTGCATATTCCGTTTCCAGTGGCTATAATCATATTGACTTTGTGATGTGTGAGTGAGTATGTGCACATTCAAGGTAATCATCTGATGTATTTAGTGTATATATCTTTCCAATTTCTTGTAGGACGTCCAGTATTATTTGCTGCTTCTGTTTATTTTTATCCATGCATATACATTTGAATGTTATTCATTTGACATGTGGGAAGCCTTCCTTTTAGACCATTGCATAAATATTACCCCAAGCCTTATTCTGAAAAGAGAGTCTTTGATGTGCTTCATTTTATAAAGTGAAATCCCTTTCTAGGTAGTGTTGTGTAATGTTCATTGCTTCATCGTGCTTGCGCCTCCGTGTGGGAGAGTAGTATTTAGGAGTGTGAAGCAAGACAGAAACACATATCGAGGGGGTCAAATAAAAGGGTGCTTGAGAAATTAGGGTATAATCTTCTGACCTACACCACGCAGGATATAAGAAGAATGGGTATTCTAATCCGAAATAAAGACATTTTATGCAAAAAGGCAGTTGACTGATCAATATGGCCGGTGGGATAATGCCACACTCTCTTTTACTATATGCTCTATATATGGTCCAACAGGGAATGACCCAGAGTTATTCGAGTTCTTAAATCACAAGCTGGCCATTTGGCCAATTATAATATGCAGAGATATGAATAGTAATGGGATCGGGGTTAAGGAGTTAACAGCACAGGTCGATACACAGGCTGAAAACCAAAGGTTTATATAGCCCATATTCCCTTGATTCATGGCAACAGGTTAATAGATGTCTGGCATCACCTCATGTCATCAGATTCAGGAAGTACATATTTTTCGGCGCCACATAAGGACAGTTGCTCGCCTTGATTACTTTCTGGTCTCTCAAAGTATAATAGGGGAGTGTAGTAATGAAAGGTACCCTTGAGTAATGTCAGACTATAACCCCCTGGCATTAGGGATAACACTCATTGAAAGGGGGGGGCACTTACAACAAAGTTGGACATTTGAAAGGGGTCTATTGGCCAATGAGGGCTATTTCACTCACATGAAGAAATGGATAGAGAAATATATGGAGAGGAACAGAGGTATCGCCCCAGATGGGTATGGTGTGGGATGCCTTTAAGGCTAGTATACGGGGGAGACAATGAGTTTTAGTCTGCACCGTAGTAAAAGACAACACCAGTAGCAGAATGATCTGTATAAAAAACTAAGGACTATAGAAGAAGAATTAGTGGTCGCTATTGAAGCTGCAGTACCCATAGAGAACATAGGGGATAAGCTTGCCCTGGCTAAAGCAGCTAGAGGTGAGGCAACGACTGAGAAAGTAACAGAGAAGTATATGATGTTGCAGGTAGAATGTTATGAATATAGCAAGCGAGTTGGACATACATTGGTGGCGCGCACTAGGCAAAAATCGGTACACAGCGAGATAGCGGCAATTAAAAACGAAAGAGGGAACCTGGTAACGACTGTCAATGGATTCCGGGAGGAATTCCGTAGGTTTAATGAAAAACTATATGATGCTGAGAGGGATGGTGATGACAATAGAATCAGGGAATATCCAGGCCCAGAGTGTAGGGAGAAATTCTCTCAGGAGGACAGTGAAACTCTGGAGGCTCCTTTTACGTCTGAAGAAATATTTAGAGCACTTAGTGAACTCTCGCCGGGCAATCCCTTTGGAGTTTTACAGAGTGTTCTGGGCAGTTCATGGGCCAAACTTAATTAGCACACTTGTGCAGGCTCATATGGGAGAGCCCCCGCCAGAGTCATGGGCTCAGGCCAGTATTGTGTTTTTTCAGAAAAAAGAGAAGCAGGCCACCAACCCAGGTCACGGTCATGAATAATGATGCAAAATTATATTTCAAGGTCTTAGCAAATCGACTGAGTCCAGTTATTGGGCAAGTCATTTTGCCTCAGCAGCACCCTTTTATACTAGGTAGGGGGACTACGGATCATGTTAGAAGGGTTATTACGCTCTTCGATGCACCCCTGATCGCAGTAGACCTTATGGTACTTATATTATTAGATGAAGAAAAAGCCTTCGATAGGGTCTCCTGGGATTATTGGTGGGCCATTCTTAAAAGGCTCGGGCTGGCAGGGGGTTCATTGAGGCCTTGCAGGTGATTTATACAGGACCAACAGCCAAAATAATAATAATGGGTGGGCAGATAAAAAGAGGGACTAAGCAGGGTTGCCCGTGATGTCCCCTATTGTTCGCATACTACATTGGCCCATCAAATACGGAAAATTGAGGTGAACTCAGACATCAAGCTTATTTACTCCCATAGGTTTGAAACTAAGATTTGGCCTATGCGGACGACTTAGCGATCGTTACACCATTTCCAGAGACCGCAATAATGGAATTCGTGAAAAAAGCAAGGGCTTTTGAGAAGATCTCAGGGTATTTGCTCAATCACCATAAAACTCAAATTGTAATTAATGGGCATCTGAACACAGCTGATCCCCGGGTAGTACAATTGGCAATTTATTTAGGGATAAAGAGATCCCCCAATGTAGATCAAATTGTGGAACTGAATCCAGCACCCACTATACAGAAAGGGCCACACGACTTTCATAGAATGATAATTTACACCTTTCAATTGTTGGCCGATGCAATATCTTAAAATTGCTTTTTCTCCCCCAAAGTCCTCTATTTGTTTAGATCTATAGCCCTGACATTTGATAAATCTTGGTTTAAGAAGTTGGATGGAACGGTTAATAGGTTCATATGGGCACACGAAAAGACCAGGCAGGCGCTAAAATATATGTCTCTTCCCTAGGGAGAGCGCTGGCTGGCCCGTCCCCAACTTCAACCTACACTATTTGGCGGCAGCCCTTCAATATATGTGTGGGCTTATTAGGGGAAACCTGTTGGATCCCTGGAACAGGGTGAGGGTACCTGATATTTATGAACTACTGGTAGGGAAAGAAGCCAAAAACTTATTTCTGAAGTTTTGTGAACCCAGCTGTTATACGAAGGTAAGGTTTAAGACCCTTTTGGCCGCTTTCTATTATGGGGGTCATTGAAGAGAACGATGGGGATAGGAAGAATGAATTAATATACTCCACTCTCATTTCCGTCAGTTTTTGATGACAGATCAATGAAACAATCAATGGATTTAGCGGTGGAGAGGGTTGGGGATTTGTTTAGTGTAGTTGGATTTAAGGCATTTATCGAGATATGAGATAGTTATGGGATTTGCCGGAAGGATTTTTAAAAATATTTGGTTAAGACAGGTGGTCCAAAAGGGAAAATTGTTATTATGGACATGGCACAGGATAAAGAGGGCTGTACTATCAGCCGGATTTATAATGAGTTGAGCAACCTGCGATCAGACGATCTTGAGAGGCAAGCAGATAAATGGAACCACAGACTTGGTACAGAGATGTCAGGTTTCTGGAATCCCTGAATATGGGTCATTCAATAGTGTGTTTGTCAGGGCTGCAGGCACAGCATTATAAGAATGTTAGATCTATATTATACGCTTGCTAAAATAGCTAAATTGGGTGGATCAGTGGGTATCATTGGTCCTCGCTGTCAAACCCCTGGGGAGGACATGGTACACATATTCTCTACATATCCACAACTTGAAATCTTGAAGAGAGACATAGAGACATTTCTGAAGCTTTCCCTGAAGGTGAAAGTAGTGTTAACACCTGAGTTAATGGTGCTGGGAGTTAGCAGTTCGGGAGCAGATGGAGCTCATCAGTATTTTACATTTCTGGCCAGGGCGGTGGCCAGAATATGTATTTTCACAGACTGGCTGGACATGGTGGCCCCCTCATATTCTCAACGGCTTGTCCGTCTTCTATCCATTTTGAACCTTGAAAAAGAGATCTATAAACAATAAGGCAGGAGGGCTAAAAGATAGGGTAAAAATATTTGGGCTCCGATTTATTAATGGCAGAGTGAGGATGGAGGGGGGTGGAACATTGATGTAGTATAGACATGTCTTATTGTATTGTTTTCCCAATAGTGCTTAATTGTTTACGCTTTTATCTGTGTTTCAACCTTGAATCTCCTTGTGGTATGTATTTATTCATGTGCTCTTTGTAAAATGTCTAATAAAGTATTTTAAAAATTAAAAAAAATAAAAATGTATACCCTTCATACCCATTTTGTATTCATTAGATTTTACCACATGAACTGATAGACAGTCGGTACACAATGAAATGTTAGCTTTGGAATTGTGTATTTTTGTACAACCACCATATGCTCAATATATTTCTGAAAACAGAAAAATCTGATGGAATTAACACTATATTACTTTTGTAAACTAGACATCGGTGAAGAAAAAATAAATCATCCTGCATGAAAATATTGTCACCAATTTCGCCACTTTTTGAATCCCGAACTTTATCTACTTTCCTGAAACGTACAGCTTTCTGGAGTCACACTTTTCCCAGCAAAATGCTGGTGGGTCGAAGCCACAAAAATCATTTGCATAGCCAATAGGTCTCGCCTTTGGGACCTTATCAGGGTTTAGTTATCCAGCACAATATCCTTGGTGCAACAACATTGTTGCACGGCTAAACACTTATAAGGTCCCAAAGGGGAGACCTATTGGCTATGCCAATACTTGCTGGGCAAGATTGGGAATCCCAAGGAAGCAAGGCAGCAGAATCAGCAATACAGTGCAGCAGAGGCTTAGCACAGAGCGTGTCTAGTGCTAGCCTAGAAGAAGTGGGCAGCTCACAGCTACAATATCTAGAAAGCGACAGAAGGATCTCGTTTTGATGTAGCACTTCAACCTGCTGGAGTGGAATGCCTGGTTAATTTACAATCCTTCCAAGTATGGCAGCAACCAGTTCACACTCATAGTAGGTTTTCCCATAAATGTAAAGCCCTAGTTAGAGGGTACATGCAGTTTTGCAACATTTGGGAACGAGTGGGAGAGTTGCTCTGTAGTCCAGGCTTCTCATGTTGCGAGCATGTTTTGGTAGTATGTGTCAAAACACAGAATTAATAATGCATAAGAGTTTCTCTTGGGGATTCTAGGAAAATATAAAAACCAATAAAAACAAATAAAAAAAAAGTTTCTTTAGGGCAAACAATGTGTATCCTACTGCCTGGAAAAGAATTAAGATGATGTGGTGGTGGTTTGGCCATGTCATTTTCTGTGAGAGGAATCTAGCCTCAGGTTTGAGTCTGTTTGTTGCACAAAAAAGTTCATCATCATGTAGGGCTAATCCTAAATGTAGGTGCACCACAGGTGATTGAGATCTCACCTCTACTCACATTTCCTCCAGTGTTTGCAATCAGTATTCGGTTTACAATCATTTTAGGGGTTCCAATATAGACTGCTCCTATTTCACACCAAACCTTTTTCTAAAAAATAAAACAAATAAAAAAGTGGTCCTCATTAGCAGAAGTGACTGGAGGGCGGAGAGGCGTTGAAGGCATCTCCCCTGGGAGCAACCAAGATGCAGGTAAAATACTATAAATAAGTTACCACCAGCTAAATTCAGGGACAAGAGAGTCAAAGGAGGCTGCCAGCCATATCGGAAGAGGCGGGCAAGTTTAAAATTATTCATATAAAGAGCAAAGTTGAAGTTCAATGATTCCTTAGATCAATCATTTGCCTTCCGCAGCAAGCATGGCCGGAATGCTGGCAGCTGATAAGATTGTGTGCCGGGCAGCTCCCCCTGCTGCTTCTGCAGAGACTCTGTTGAAAAACAAGTTTGCTGAGCCGCTGATAATATTTACCATATTCAGCAGTGTGGGACAGAACTATTGACTTTACCAATGCTTGTTGTTGTGTGTAAGAAAATCTTGCAAGAGGAATACATTTTAGTCCATGGCCTGGACATCAGATAGAAATCTACAATCCTTGAGTATGCCAAGTGAGTTTTGATATTTCCAGGTAAGAGAAGAAATGAGGGAAAACAAAGACTGTGCAAGAGTGGGAATCAGCCATTGTTCTTAAATTTCTCAACTTATTACACTCTAGGTCATGGTATTCGAAGCACTGAGCTTTCTGCTGCACAAACTGTAAACATGTGTTCAATGCATTATAATTTTGAGAGGTTGATCAGGATCAGTTGGCCAGTTACAAAAAAAGATATCATACTCAAGCATTAGCCTTTGGTATAATAGGAGCCCTTGATAGTTTTTAAGAAATGAGCTTGTAGAACTTCTGCGCACTGATACATTCTGGTCTATTTGATATCATAATATGCCAGAGATTTACTTTTGAATAAATGTATGCGTTGCTACAGCAGCTGAAGGAGGCAAGTCCTAAATCAGAGTTCTAAAAACTAAAACTAAAACTAAAAATAAACTTGAGCCTTACCGGACCACAGGCGCTGCCTTTCCTTTCCAAGGGGACACAGCATTTCGCATCGGCACAGCCCGCCCGCCCGCCGCCGCCCGACCCCTTCAGCCACCTCGGGGGTCCGGCCGCTGAGTGGAGTGTGGGCGTGGCACAAGGACCACAAATCCCAGCAGCGCTAGCGGCGCATACCGCTACCTTTGCGCGCCAGGAGGCGCATAAATCAGGCGTCACCCCGATCGAGGGGGTGAAACTAAAAATAAACTTGAGCCTTACCGGACCACAGGCGCTGCCTTTCCTTTCCAAGGGGACACAGCATTTCGCATCGGCACAGCCCGCCCGCCCGCCGCCGCCCGACCCCTTCAGCCACCTCGGGGGTCCGGCCGCTGAGTGGAGTGTGGGCGTGGCACAAGGACCACAAATCCCAGCAGCGCTAGCGGCGCATACCGCTACCTTTGCGCGCCAGGAGGCGCATAAATCAGGCGTCACCCCGATCGAGGGGGTGAAACTAAAAATAAACTGGAGCCTTACCGGACCACAGGCGCTGCCTTTCCTTTCCAAGGGGACACAGCATTTCGCATCGGCACAGCCCGCCCGCCCGCCGCCGCCCGACCCCTTCAGCCACCTCGGGGGTCCGGCCGCTGAGTGGAGTGTGGCCGTGGCACAAGGACCACAAATCCCAGCAGCGCTAACGGCGCATACCGCTACCTTTGCGCGCCAGGAGGCGCATAAATCAGGCGTCACCCCGATCGAGGGGGTGAAACTAAAAATAAACTTGAGCCTTACCGGACCACAGGCGCTGCCTTTCCTTTCCAAGGGGACACAGCATTTCGCATCGGCACAGCCCGCCCGCCGCCGCCCGACCCCTTCAGCCACCTCGGGGGTCCGGCCGCTGAGTGGAGTGTGGGCGTGGCACAAGGACCACAAATCCCAGCAGCGCTAGCGGCGCATACCGCTACCTTTGCGCGCCAGGAGGCGCATAAATCAGGCGTCACCCCCCTCTCGCGGGACGCCGGGCGAAGCCCGGGCTAAGGGCGGGCCCTCTGAGGCCCTCCGAGGTCGGGTTGGGTACACCCCATTAACATCACTGCCCGACGGTACATCAGGTAAAACTATGATATCTGTTATATGTGTCTAAGATTCTCCCCTGCTACTTAGGCTACAAAGACTAATACCTTTCATGACATAGAGCTCCCCCGCATGATACATACCGGGAGACCTCTAATTTCTCCATTTAGTGCTTGCTACTGCACCCTGGCCACAACTACATCGCAATGTCTACCAGGGGAAGTAGAAGTAAAACTGCTGCAGCAACCAGTACATCCATAATTGGCCCTATTGACAATTTCATTACGAGAACTCATGACGCTATTGACTTAAGCATCTCTCTCCTTGAAAGAAGAGTCTCACAAGACTTAGAAGCTGCTAGGCGTAGGGCCTCATATGAACTATTAACAACTAAACGTTCCTCCCTTGGTGAAATTTTGTTGGCAAAAACTCCTATTAAACAACATGAACTACAACCAGGCTGCTTGCAAGAAATACTGCCCGATATTCACACCATTCCTAACGAAATCAATTTATCGGCTACGGACCCACTAATTGATTGTGATTCTGATACGAGCAATGATCTTGAAAAGACACCAGATCTAAACATAAATCTTACCCCGGAAAATACGGAAGTAAACAGTCCTATATCATTAAGACCCTCTGAAGAGGGCGCTATTCGTAAACAGACTCAACAACCAATAATAACTATCCCTCCTCCTCCAAAACTACGTAAAAAATCTAAAGCTCCATCTAGAAAAACCACAATCAAGCACTCCATAGTTAGTGGAATAACAAACCAACCCCAGCCTTCAACGGAAGCAATGCAGAAAAAGGCCCAGGAGCATCCAAATAATCTTAACGTATCAGCAAAACAAATAAAAGACGACCAACTAATAGAAAGAGTTGGCAATCTTTTGGCGATCTTTATCTCACCAATCGAATCTAGATTGACTCGAATTGAAAAGAAACTTGAGGAACTCATCGCTGTTAACAAAAAGACTCCCACTAGAGACATCGTACCTACCAATACAGCAGGAAACATAAATACCAACACAACCACCATTACAAAACCGACAGAAAAAGTTACATCATCTGCAGCGAGAACAACAAAACCACAATCAAACCCACTTCCTCTAGTAAGTAGAGATAAGTTTACAAACAACTCTACTACAGGAAATGGCCCAACTCTAAGTACAACCACTAGCATTCAGGCGGTAACTACTACTCCAGGAAAGACGACAGCATCATCTCAGGAACAAAAAAAGAGACACAACCATTTAACTTCTACTACTACAAACTCTCAAAAACCCTGGCTAACACATGATCCTCCATATAATTCAAGGCAGATCCCTTCAAGAATCAATCTTCCTCCCGAATGTGGTGCTTATGTATTGATTTTGGTTAATGTGCCTAGGCTTAGGCATGATCAAGAGGAAACTTTTTCATCTTTGAAAAATAAGATCCTGCATTGGATGATAACAAACTGTAACTATCCGATAGAATGCGCAGGAGAAATAAACAACGTACAGAGAGTAGGATGGATAGGCCCTTTAAAGAAAAAATTCGAAGGTGACTGCGTATCCATAAGCTTTAAAAATCCACAATGGGCCGAGAAAACTCTGGCTAGAGCCCCCCAACCCTCGGTTTGGGAATTTAACACTACTTTACTCCCGCTGGGGTACTTCTATAGACACCTGATTACTGATGCACCAACAGTGGAACCCAACCTACCCACCCCTCTTTTCGATCACCGTCCAATGCTTGTAAACAACTCCCCCTTTTTACAGCAGTACCCTAAATTTACATATCCGAACATCCATATGCAAAGACATCAACCACAGGTTCATTCTCATTTTATACCTCACCCCTATCTGTCTACAATGCCAACTAAAGAATATAGGGACCCTCGTTGGCAACAAGTCGCTGCCGCTCCTGGCAATCTCTACAGTATTCCAACACAAAATAGGTTTGCTGCACTTTCCACTCTTGACTTCAATGATTGACAAGAAAATACCCACTTTGTAGGACTAGAGACCAATACATTAAATCTAGAAGCTCAGATGTCAGGAAGTGCCCTTAATACCCAGGGAATAAACATTCATAACTCCATAGCAGAGAATACTCCAATAACTCAAAATCAAGCAGGACCAAATGACGAAACTAACTTAGTACAAACAATAATTAGTCCTGATCTTCATGGAATTTCTACAATCAAGATAACTTCTCCCAGATATAATAGAAGTACTTCCTTAATACATATAACTTACTGGAATATAGCAGGCTTGCTGGCTAAAGTAACAAACCCTAACTTTTTAAACCAAGTGACTGCGAGCAGTATTATCTGTCTTCAGGAAACTTGGGCTATTGAGCCATTACATATAATGGGATACAAGACCTTCCTTTCTTCAGCAAAAAAATCTTCATCTGGAAGAAACAGTGGCGGTTTAACTATCTATATAGCCAATACTTTACATCACGAAGAGATAGTTCCTGTTAAACTACATGAGAATTACCAAATAGTTATTCTAAAGACAACTAAACAGACGTTATACATTATTGTAAACTTCTATAACAACAAGAAACTAGACGATCTGACTAATCTTCTTCAAGAGATTTCTCTTACTTTACAAGACTTAAAAGAGAAATTCACTAATAAAACATGCACTATACTCTGGGGTGGTGACTTCAATATCCACTTATGCGAGAATAACAACACAGATAAATGCGGGATAGAGGAAGATGATGGTAATATGATCACCCACTTTACTCACTCACATGAAGGCGAAAAAATGAATGAGGTTGTAACTGAATTAGAACTGGGCTTTGCAAACGAACTAAAAACCTCCCAAGTACCTTTTACACCAACCTTTAATGGTAGGGGACTAATGAGTCTGATAGACTACGTCTTGATCTCAGCACATAAAGGCCCAAATATAGAATTATTTGAAGTACCCAAAAACCCTTTAAGTGATCACTTCCCGATTGTAATCATCTTAAGAGAACAAAAAAAACAAAAAGATCTTGATACATTTTCTCTACTACATCAACAAAACCTAGAGTTGGGGTCTCTTAACGGCTACACCCTAAAATGGGGTAACGTTGATAAAAAAGCGATCACCTCAGGAGTAGTTACAGCATGTAAAAACGAGATATCACTTTGTCTAGACTATGAGGCAGAAAGTTCCAATATAATAGCTAGTTTCAACACTATTACAGAAAAGATAAAAAAGGCATTAACTAGATCTTGTAAACAGATAAACTGTGAAAAGAAAGGCTGGTTTAACCCAGCTTGTACTAAAGCACACATAAAACTAAAAAAAGCATTAGGCAGGAAACATAGAGATAGGGCGAAAATTACTGCTTTAAGGAGAGAATATGCCTTGGCAATTAAAAACAGAAAACAAGAGATAAAAAATGAGTTATGGGAGCGTTTAAAGAAAAGCTCAGAACTCAAAGATAGCGCTGAGTTCTGGAAAATAGTAAGGTCACCATACCTCACAGGTAAGGAGGATATACCCTCTATTGATGTTGCAATTACCAACACCGAATGGGTAAATCATTACTCAAATGTTTTTGGTTTAGGATCCTCATATAATATGGAAACAACAGACTTGCTGAATCAGGTTATCTATCCGTTAAACCTGCAGTTTACGCACGACGAGGTGCAGAAAGCATTAAGGTCCTCAAAAGTAGGTAAGGCCCCGGGGCCTGACGGGGTTCCCGTTGACATTTATAAATACGAGGAAGAACTCTGGTCCCCGCTCCTGACAAATGTATTAAACGCATCACTAGAAGAAGGCCTGATAAAATCATGGAAGTCTTCTGTACTCGTCCCGATCTTTAAAAAGGGAGACCGAAATTCACCAACTTGCTATAGGCCTATCTCCCTCCTGGACTCTCTTGGGAAGGTCGCTGGTCGGATCATACTCGAGAGACTCCAGGAGTGGGCTGTTACTAATAATGCTATATCAGATATACAATACGGCTTCCGCGAGGGTCTAGGCACTGTGGATCAAGCGTTAAACTTGTCCCTATTGGCAGGAAAGTATTTAGAGGCCAAGGGGAGTGTTTTTCACATGGTGTACGTAGATCTATCCGCAGCCTTTGATTGTGTTATACACTCAAGGCTGTGGATGATCATGCTGAAAATGGGAGTAGATCCTCCTATCGTTGACTTCCTAAGAGAACTTTATACCGGAACAACAGGCAGAGTCCGATTCGGGACAAAGGGACAACTGACAGATAGCTTCGGTGTGGAAAAGGGGGTCAGACAGGGATGCGTTCTGGCCCCCTTTCTATTCACCCTTTATACAAATGGCCTCGAGACAGCAATGCTTGAGGGAAGTAAAGACCTCCCCTCGGTCGGTCGTCGGCATATACCTGCCCTGCTATATGCCGACGACGCGGTCATTTTGGCTAGAACATCAGTGGAACTGCAGCGAGAGCTGGATAGATACTGTGAATTTATGTTAAGTCTAAACTTGTTTTTAAACGCTAAGAAAACTTTTACCATGCATGCGGGGAGGAAAACCATGAAACCTAAAAGACTATTCGTGAAAGGAGAAGCGTTGGAAAGAACATCCACCTACCAATACCTGGGAATCGTCATTGACGACAAATTTAAGTGGAAAGCAGCAATTTCTGCTAGGAAACTATCCTTTCTAAAAGCAACAACGGCCTTGAGATCATTTGTTCAAAAATTGGGCCACAAGCCACCTTTAGAAACATTAAAAATCTATAAGGCAAAATGTGTCAGTACCGCTATCTATGGGGCAGGGATATGGGGCTATGCAAATGTGACTGACTTACAAAAAATAGAAAATGCCTTCTTAAGATCCCTACTGGGGCTACCGAAAAATTCCTCTACATACGCCTGTCACGAAGAGCTGGGCATAGACCATCTAGAGGATATTATAAGAACTCAACCTATAATGCTCTGGCGCAGAATCTGGGTCACTGAACAATGTCATCTAACCAGACTCATTATCCAAGACATACAGACGCTCGAGCACTATGGGCGGATGAAATGGACAGCCTACATAAGAGCCTTTTTAAAGGACATGGGATGCAGTCATTATTTTACAGACCCATCATCTCTAAACAGTATTTCCAAACTAGAACTGAGGAAAGCATGCCTATCACATTTGCATCAAATGCGTCTGCTAAAAGAAGTCCATAAACCCTCTGTACAACAAAGTTTATTAGTTCAAACAGTATCATCCGTCGAACCCTATTTGATGTCTAATATGACCCAATTTGATAAACTACTGTTGACACGCTTCAGGTTCAATATGTTCCACTTAATGGTCTGTTTTCCCACACAGAATGATTGGTCATCAAAACTGTTGTTGTGCCCTTGTGACTCCCAATCACAGCAGTCAACGATACACACAGTCTTATTTTGTAAATTTTTTGAGGCACCCCGCAGACAATGGCTATTGCCCATATTCAAGTACTGGGGCCTGCGCCAATGTCGCCAAGCTTACCTGGCGTTACAATATCTGGAAAATGAATTGATAGCAAAAGCAACTGTACGTTTCCTGAAATTTTGCATACGCCATAGGTCTAATCTCTAACAACTAAATGAGTGAAGAGTCCATAAGGGATGGCAGTAAAAGTTTACTCTTTTTTATGATTTTATAAACTGTATTTTAAACTTACGATTTTTAACAGTCCTTTTTTAAATTGAATCAATGTATAAAAATGTATTTCTATGAACTTTTATGGTTTTCTTCTAAAAAAAACGAATAAAGTTATTTTTGATTTGATTTGAAATCAGAGTTCACTAAAAGAAACTTACGAGACATCTTCCAAAACACATTTCAAGGACATCACCCTAGGAATCTGTTTCAGATTAAACTTGAGGAAACGGGAATCAGAGGAAAGATATAAGTGGGTTGTTCTCGCATGCAGTTAGTAGAAGGCTTTCAGGCTACAAATTAGTTAAACGCACCTCTAAGTAACTGTTCCTTGGCTCAAAGTCACCAGACGTATTTACACAGTGCACGAGTCTCAAATGGTAACAACTGTAGTCTACCAACGCCTTTGATGGGAACTTTAAAGTACATTCAGGATCATATACTGATAGGTATTTAGTTCACAGTTTTTACTTGCGATTGGATAACAACAAGAGCGGTAATAGAGAGAGAACTGCTCATTATCAAGACATGCTGAAACACGAAAAGGGATTGTCTGCCTCGCTACCCTCTGTCTGTGATCTAGGACTGCATCTTCCTTATGTCAATGCCCCCACAGCACACCAACTAGCCAAATAAAAGAAAGTGTATCGCAATTCTAAACTAGCGGTCTTCACTTTTCAAGCACTCACACTTGTGGTGGCATCCATCTTGGGGAAGCGAGCACCGGCCATATGTTTGTAATTAACGGCGCCATGCCGCTACCGGCCATATGTTTGTAATTAACGTGGCCACGCCGCTGCTCGCTCCTGCAAGGTGGATGCCGCCACTAGTGCAGGGCTTGAAAAGTACAGACCAATGGCTAAAGGCCGGCCTAGAGCACGCTGCCTAGGCGATACCTAAAAATTCAAGTAGGCAGAGCTCACAAAAAACAGACACCACTTTGAAAAATGTAAAAATTTAGAAGAATTTTTTTTTCTATTAACAAAATGTGCCGGTTCCTAAAAGATGGGAAAATGGCTTTATCACAGCAAACATTTTGTTGATGCTAATAATAATAAGAAAAATAAGTATGCACAACACGTTTCCTCATTCACAAAAATAAATAAAATGTTTCTACATTGTGTTTATTTTTTTGGGTTCCCTCGGGGAATCCACAAACCCAGGGAGTCCCTGCCACATGGGGAAAAGGGGCGTAAATTTGGCCTATCCCCAGGTCAAACAGGATTACTTTAGAAGCCATCCCAGAGTCACTGGATGATCATCCAACTACCTTAGAAGTCATTTACACGTCATCAGACATCATCAAGCTCTTGAAGTCATCAGCAAGCTGCAGAAGCTCAGGCTGATGATTTGAGGATGACTTGAAAATGAGTATCTGATGACTTTAGAAGGTGTCATTATTCAAGGATGACTTGTAAAGGAGTACCTGATGACTCTAGTAGGCGTCATTATTCGTGATGATTTAAGGAGGACTTGAAAATTAGTATCTGCTGACTTCAGAAGGTGTCATTATTCATGATGATGACTTGTAAATGACTCTCCGATAACTTTACAAGATGACATTGTTCCTGATGACTTTGGGGTGATGTGAAAATAAGCAGCTGAATACTTCAAAGGTACTATTGTGTTTTCAATAAGATGTTTTTGCGTCTGGTGATTTTAACAGGAATTGTTTGTCTATTTAAAGAGCACGTCCACCACTTTGGTTTCAGTTTTCCAGAAAAATGCAAACTGTTGGATGATTGCACAATGAATTGCAGATAAACGTCTGACCTCCTGCAGCTGGGAGCCCCAAAACCCAAACATACCCTGAACCCCCAAATTAACCCTTGCACCCCAAAACCCAAACACACCCTGAACCCCATTATTAACCCTTGCACCCCAAAACCCAAACACACCCTGAACCCCAATATTAACCCTGGCACTCCAAAACCCAAACACACCCTGAACCCCCAAATTAACCCTTGCACCCCAAAACCCAAACACACCCTAAACCCTAAAATTAACCCTGGCACCCCAAAACCCAAACACACCCTAAACCCTAAAATTAACCCTGACACCCCAAAACCCAAACACACCCTGAACCCCCAAATTAACCCTTGCACCCCAAACCCAAACACACCCTAAACCCTAAAATTAACCCTGGCACCCCAAAACCCAAACACACCCTGAACCCCCAAATTAACCCTTGCACCCCAAAACCCAAACACACCCTGAACCCCAATATTAACCCTTGCACCCCAAAACCCAAACACACACTAAACCCCAAAATTATCCCTGGCACCCCAAAACCCAAACACACCCTGAACCCCCAAATTAACCCTTGCACCCCAAACCCAGACACACCCTAAACCCTAAAATTAACCCTGGCACCCCAAAACCCAAACACACCCTGAACCCCCAAATTAACCCTTGCACCCCAAACCCAAACACACCCTAAACCCTAAAATTAACCCTGGCACCCCAAAACCCAAACAAACCGTGAACCCCCAAATTAACCCTTGCACACCAAACCCAAACACACCCTAAACCCTAACATTAACCCTTGTACCCTAAAACCCAAACACACCCTAAACCCTAACACTAACCATGGCACCCCAAAACCCAAACACAACCTGAACCCCCAAATTAACCCTTGCACCCCAAAACCCAAACACACCCTGAACCCCCAAATTAACCCTTGCACACCAAACACAAACACACCCTAAACCCTAATATTAACCCTTGTACCCTAAAACCCAAACACACCCTAAACCCTAAAATTAACCTTCGCACCCCAAACCCAAACATGCTCTAAACCCTTAAATTACACCTGGCCCCCCAAAACACAAACCCACCCTCAACCCTAAAATGACCATGTACGCCCTAAATTCCAAAAGCCCTACAAACCCCCAAACTTTTTATGCATGCGGAATGCCGGGAGGCGCTGCTGTGATATGATACTTTCTGTACCCCCAGGCTGCACTTCCTTCATAGAGTATTTCCATAAACACATAGTTTAGTGGAATCCTATTGTTAGACTCTTTAAACAACTGTGGACAGACCTGCTTATGGCCCGATGAATAGGTCTTGCAAAGGAAAACAAGCGTAGTCGTCATGGTGACTGCCAAATTCACTCCATCACAATACTAAAATACATTTTTAAAAAGCACAGCTGCCTCGAACACAATGCCAAAATTACCTACTGTAAACCATCAGTCTGCCGGCTGGTTGGGACTCGAACCGCAGATCCTCGATGGAGTGCAGCTCTCTCACCTTTTCATATACCCCGGTGGATTCCTCTAGCAAAAGCCTACGCACATTCGGGAGCGCCGAAAGTGACGTCATTGTTCTGCGGCAAGAACGAAGACTGCCGTGAGTGCAATGGCCATTAAAGGGACAGGTGGATTGGCATCGGTCTCTTTATTTTTCCAACTCCACTTCCTTCATCGATTCCAGCGTATACTCAGGTAAGAGCTGCAGCTGTTAAAAAAGAGCAGCATCGATCCTCCGCTCTCGGTCCCAGCTGCTCAATTTCCGTCCCAGACCAGCTTCCTCATTTTTCGGAAAGCACGAGTTTTCATTGAGGGGGCAACTTCAGACGCAGCTCCCTGCATGTGTGTGCTTCGTACGTGTTATAATTAATGCCTGCGTTGCATCGTGTCAGCCTGCCTGCTTGCTAAATATGCACCTTTTGTGTTTGAGCAGGTGTATTTTTGTGTATGTGTGACGTAGTGCGTGCCTGTGTAAGTTGTGGAAAATTGCAAAAAGCCTAAAAAATGTGTTTTACTGCAAGTTCTTCGCCGTAAGGAAAAATAAATTACTGCCCGTATATTGTTGGTTCCAAGTGCACCTGCGTGTATTCAAGATTCTCGACCAAATGGAACAGTTTTCGATCTACTGAAAAGTTGTCAATCAAAGAAGGCTAAACACATTTATTTATGTGAATATTGTATATTGTTAAGCATTACTTGTGTCCTTGCAACTTGTAGTGAGCTTTCATTACTAAATGAATGTGTGCTCTATTGTTGAATCCTGGTCACGTTCCCCAAGCTGTGTAGTGTGCAGACCAGCACATCTTCTAAAATACTGGCAGTTTTCATGGATGCGTTTCAAAGCATAAGGATAAATGCTTCAAATAACTTAGCCGTTGTAATGCTGGTTCCTTATTTTGTTTGCTATTTGTGTAATTGAAAGGCCTGATTGCCTGTGGCGATTGAGGTTTACGCCCTATTTAGGAAACGTAGTCCGACGCATTCCAATATCTACTTTAGCAAAACAGGCTATCATTCTGGTTTCGTTCCATGTGCATGCAATGTTTTCTCGTTTGTATATATTATTGAGACGGGGCCAATTGCGTATTCCCTGTTTGCGCTAATTTACCTTGACCGCTAAGATCGCTGTAAAAATGAAGCAGGTCTTGTTACATCTGCCACTATCGACCCCAGCCATATATTATCCAGTTAAAACCTGATCTACTGCTAAAGTACTGAGGCAGAGGGATCGAGCCCTGAGATAAATCACATTAATATTTCCTTCTCTTTCTCGCTCTCTCTCTCTCTCTCTCCTTGTGCGCTCTCTCTCTCCTTGTGCGCTCTCTCTCTCCTTTCTCCTCTCTCTCTCTCTCTCTCTCTCTCTCTCTCTCTCTCTCTCTCTCTCTCTCTCTCTCTCTCTCTCTCCTCTCTCTCCTTCTCTCTCTCTCTCTCTCCTTCTCTCTCTCTCTCTCTCTCTCTCCTCTCTCTCCTTCGCTCTCTCTCCTTCGCTCTCTCTCTCTCTCCTTCGCTCTCTCTCTCTCTCCTTCGCTCGCTCTCTCTCTCCTTCGCTCGCTCTCTCTCTCCTTCGCTCGCTCTCTCTCTCCTTCGCTCGCTCTCTCTCCTTCTCTCTCTCTCTCCTTCTTTCTCTCTCTCCTCTCTCTCTCTCTCCTTCGCTCTCTCTCTCTCCTTCTCTCTCTCTCTCTCTCCTTCGCTCTCTCTCTCTCCTTCGCTCTCTCTCTCCTCTCTCTCTCTCTCCTTCGCTCTCTCTCTCCTTCTCTCTCTCTCTCTCTCCTTCGCTCTCTCTCTCTCCTTCGCTCTCTCTCTCCTTCTCTCTCTCTCTCCTTCTTTCTCTCTCTCCTCTCTCTCTCTCTCTTCTCTCTCTTTCTCTCTTCTCTCTCTCTCTCTCTCTTCTTTCTCTCTCTCCTCTCGCCTCTCTCTTTCTCCTCTCTCTCCTTCTCTCTCTCTCCTTCTCTCTCTCTCCTCTCTCTCCTCTCTCTCCTCTCTCTCCTCTCTCTCCTCTCTCTCCTCTCTCCTTCGCTCTCTCTCTCTCTCCTTCGCTCGCTCTCTCTCTCCTTCGCTCGCTCTCTCTCTCCTTCTCTCTCTCTCTCCTTCTTTCTCTCTCTCCTCTCTCTCTCTCTCCTTCGCTCTCTCTCTCTCCTTCTCTCTCTCTCTCTCTCTCCTTCGCTCTCTCTCTCTCCTTCGCTCTCTCTCCTTCTCTCTCTCTCTCCTTCTTTCTCTCTCTCCTCTCTCTCTCTCTCTTCTCTCTCTTTCTCTCTTCTCTCTCTCTCTCTCTCTCTTCTTTCTCTCTCTCCTCTCGCCTCTCTCTTTCTCCTCTCTCTCCTTCTCTCTCTCTCCTCTCTCTCCTCTCTCTCCTTCGCTCTCTCTCTCCTCTCTCTCCTCTCTCCTTCGCTCTCTCTCTCCTTCGCTCTCTCTCTCCTCTCTCTCTCTCCTTCGCTCTCTCTCCTTCTCTCTCTCTCCTTCGCTCTCTCTCCTTCGCTCTCTCTCCTCTCTCTCCTTCGCTCTCTCTCCTTCGCTCTCTCTCCTTCGCTCTCTCTCCTTCGCTCTCTCTCCTTCGCTCTCTCTTTCTCTCTCGCTCTCTTTCTCTCTCGCTCTCTTTCTCTCTCGCTCTCTTTCTCTCTCGCTCCTTCTCTCTCTTCTCTAAATTAATACAATAAATTTCTCGTATTCTTTCTGCAGTCTCTGTTGGAACTGGGGTCACCAGTTCCCCGAGGGTAGCATGGCACGAGCGGGTAGACATCCGAAAGCCTACCTGTAAAGTGACCATACAGCACACACATCCACTGAGGCAGTAACATGGGCACGCAATGGTGACGCCACTCCAGTGAGCTTGTATCAAAAGCAAGTAACTATTTATTATATAGAGCAGGATCAGGGTAACCAAAAATTCATAGTATCAATAACTTATTAGTTTTCCTTTAGAATACATATGTTTCCACACTTGGTAATAAATACTTAGAGGAATAAATATTAAATATTGGATTATATTAAATATTCGATAAACTCAGGCCTGACCTCAGCCTTGCTCCTTGTCAGCACCTGCAAGGAATTCATTATAAGAACATATGAACAACATTGCATTAAGCACCACTAACCATTTCTTCAGGTAAGCAAAAGGGGCACTTCATCACCCATGCCGCACATTTAGGGTTGAGACCACACCCGCAAAATTTTTAAGGCAATTCCGGGAACACTAAAGTGTCAACTCTCTAGACATTTCAATAGCAGTAACATTTCCCAGCTGCAGGAATAGGCAGTGCATTAAGTGAGGATAAAACATTTAATTAAATGTAAAACATCTCATTAGCCGCAGCATTAGGCTGGCATAACTCTCTTCCTGTCTCGGGAGTAAAACAGTTCTGCAATCAGGCATAGGCATTTCATGTAGCAAGAATGGGCATCCCTTTAGGTAAACACCCTATTAGGTAGACATCCCATTAGGCCCAAATAACCCTTGCATTAGCCATCACTAAACCGGTATAAGGCCAAAATGAGCATATAACTTTACTCCCCGGCAGGGGTTAACTCAGATGATATTTGCATTGACCAGGTCACAAATGCAGTTATCTCACTAACCTCTGCAGCACTACGCTTTTAGAAATGACTCAATATTCCCTTAGGTGAACACAACCATCTCCTGCGGTCGAGATAGCTTTAACTTAACTCACATTTCCGTGAGCGGATAAAAGGATTCTATTTCTCCGGTATAAACATATAAATACTTAAATGGTGTATATTAAATAACTGTAGGTCAGACATCTCATCAGGGAAAACCAGCATTTCATTAAGACATTTCCACAGAGTATGCAACAGAGCATTTCATTAGAGGCAAAGCATTTCCCTAATGTAAAACTTTTCATTAGGAATCGGGCAATTTCACCTTAAATAAGAATAACCCTCTCATGGTGGAAGGCAACCATTTCACTGGGGCTAGGAACCCCATTTCCTCAGGCACAAGTAAAACCTTTCTTTAGGCAAAGGTAAAACATTTCATCAACCATGAATAAACATTTCCTTAGACAGGGCGACCAGTTCATTAGGCCAGATTAATCATTTAAGTCAAATCATTAACGGACCCCTAGCCAGGGGTAAACTCAGTGCTCAACTGTCCCTAATGGGCTGTGTCCCTGTTCTGGCCCAACTCCGGGGCCTTTTGTGTGTAAATAGGGCCCAGCAACAACTTTCCCCGAGGGGGAGGGGCGGTTCCGGAGCCTCCTGCTCACTCTTGGGAGGCCCCGCATCTACCTGCGCCCTCCCCCGGGGCTTTACCTTGAGATCTTCGGCTCCTCGAGGAGCCCTTGTACTCTCTCAGGTCTTCTCCGGCCTTTTCCGACCACACAGCTGAGTGGAGGAGGGCTCGTGCTCCTTCTGGAGCCCTCCGGTGCCTTCTCACAGTGCCGGGCCGGTCGCGGGGCCCAGCCGGGCATTGGGCCAATCAGATCTTTGTTGGTGCGGGGGCGCGGCCTGTGGAGATTGCGGCCGGGTGCCCCCGTCACGTGGGGCGGGGTGGGGTGCGGCTACAGGGCCTAGCGCGGCCCTCTTCGAACACCGGTGGCCCTCTCCTGACACCGAGGGCCGCCGCAACGTGAGACTCGGCGGAGAGGACGCTTCTGGGCGGCGCGGCCTGCTGGAGATCGCGGCGGCCTCCCCAAGGCTCCAGGGGCCGCCGCAAGGACAGCACACAATCGGGCCGGCGCGACCCACCACAAGTCGGCGGCGGTGAGGTAATTAGCCAGCGCTCCTCTCCCTCCCAACGCTTCACAGGGGGCAGACTCGTGGGGACAAGCGGCGCTCCAGCCCCAGCAATCACATGGCATACAGCGCTTCCACGGGCACCCCAGTTCTGGGAGCTAGCGCTCAGACAGCAGTAGCGCTTCGGCAATTTTAGCACTTGGGCAGTTTCCACAATAGCGCTCCTGGCAGCCACAGATCCTCAAATGACAGCGCTGGGCACTCAGGGTTAGTTACAGCAATAGCGCTTCTCAGGCACAGCGCTTCTCAGGGGCCATTCCCATAAATAAGGTAGTTCAGGCAGCACCAGCAGGACAGGTAGTCCAGGGTGCTAGCGCTAGGGAATAGGAGCGCTTAGCCAGCAGGCAGTTTATTTTAGTTGGACGCAAACCAGCAGATCAGACCGGATAGGCCACACAGTGACAGGTTAGCGCAGGGACCCAGGTGGCGTCAGGGAGCACAGGGGGGTGACTCGGCGCCAAAACTTGGTTGATCCCTCAATAGTCCTGTAGGTAGAAAAGTTTCTTCTTGGCGCTTTAGGTTTCTTGCGCCCTTGTAAATAGCAGATTCTTAGCTCATTGAAGGGGGGGGGTTTGAGTTGATGGCTGATATCAAATCTCCTCAACCAGTCCCTTCAAGTGGTCCCTGGGTCCCCTCCCGCCGGGCCATGTCAACGGGCTAGTTCAGGATTCCTCAACACTTGGAAGGCAGCACCTAAGCCCTGTCACTCCCAGTATCAAAAGTCCCTGACTAGGCCCTACTGCCTAAAACTCCTGTGTAGGTTCTCCCCTAGGTCTCTCTCTTCAGTTCTCCTCAGTTCTCTCTGGAAAGTTTCCCTCCCTTTCCTTTTATAGCGCCAGTTGACCGTTGGCAGTGGCAGTTGGTGTCACCTCACCTGTTCCAGAAGGTTCCAGGAGGTTCCACCATTCTACCTATGGCAGGCTGGTATAGATACATTGTTTGAGGGTTCCAGCCAGCTCCTGGCCACTAGAATGCGCCTGAAAAGACCACGCTGCAGTAGCAGGGGTCAGGGGCAGCCATGTTAGGGGAAGAAAGCACCTGCACCTTAACATTAGTTTAACATTACACAGGGCTTTCTCCATTACACAAGGCCTATACACTTTTGTTACAATAGGGGGCACCCTAAATTAAAGGAATAAAAAGCGAAACATTTCTGGGGAAAGGGCCAAGTCCCACAGTCTCTTTCCAAGCTTCGTTATAAATGGGCCAGATTAACCATTTTTTCCAATCAGGATCAGTTCTGTTTTTAAGTAAAATAGTTTTTATGTCGACCCCCCCTCCTTCAGAAGTGTTTTAGCTATCAGATGTAGGTGCAGGTATAGACGGTTTGTTCAAGTCTTTTATCTTGGCTAGGCCAAGGCAGGATGTCTGTTGAACAGTGTCATTCAAAAACATTATTTGTTCAGAGATAAAGCAGGCTCGAAATAAAGCTTCTATTCCCTGTACTTGCCAGTCTTTTGAGCCCCAGACAGTTTTTGTTTCTATGTTGTCACTCCAGAAGTCGAAACCTAATGAGGACGGCTGGGCATAAAAGGCTGCTGAATAAATTTGCTTTGTATTGGTTAACATACTTTTCATTCCTGTCTTATTAACATTTCTAAAGTAAAATGTAAGCGGATTTGTGATATTAAAACCTGAGAAGTATGGACATTTTTCATGGAATGTTTTTGAGCTACCTTTTGGTGGCGTTGGACAATGTTCCCATTGATTGAAAGTATAAACATTTTCTAGGGTTTGCAGATTTGTGCAAGTAATGATGACCATAGTGATTATAACAATACATTTTTGCCTAATCTGATGAACCTTCTAAGTATTCATGTTTTGTAAATTTAGCAACTGCGCAGCCCCCAGCTATGCAAATTTGTTTATGCACCGTCTAGAGGTAGAACATATTCTAAACAACCAAAGATGGCGGGACAAGATCCGTACTTTCTGGCTGTACATTGATGAAATTTATCTAATCTGGGCAGGTCCACCAGAAGAAATCATTACCTACATCAATAACATTGACGATCACATTGAATTTACCCACCAAACAAGCACCCAAAGCTTACCAATCTTGGATGTCATGATAACAGTGAAGAATAACAAAATTGAAACAGAACTATACATCAAACCAACAGACAGAAACAATGCTCTACACTTCGATAGTTGCCATCCAACAGCCTTGAAGAAACATCTTCCATACTCCCAACTACTCAGGTTGAAGAGAATCTATTCAGAGATAGAGACATACATTAACACCGAAAACCACATGTTACTGAAATACAGAGACAGAAAATATCCTGAGCCAGTCCTAAGGACTGCCAAAGAACGGATTCAAACCAAGAACCGGATGGAATTATTATCGACCCAAAAAAGTCAAGAAAGCACTCAAAGACCAGTGTTTGTATCAAAATTTTCAAGTAGAAGTACAGCAATTAAAACGATCATCTTAAAAAATTGGCAGATGGTACAACAGGAACCAGACTTTTGTGGTATCTTCAACCACACACCACTGTTTGCCTACCAACGGTCTAGAAACATAAAAGATTTACTGGAAGCCACTCCACAACAGGCCACAATGACATATACAGGTGAAAGTCCCCAAATATAAGAAGTCCAGGATCGGAGGCAGATCTTTCAGAGTGGCGGCAGCTAAGCTGTGGAACAGTTTGCCGGCCGATGTCCGCCAAATTACTCATCTCCTACCTTTTAGGAAACGAATCAAAACTTGGCTCTTTCCTTCACCCCTTTAGCCTGCTAGTTAAAGTTCAACCTCCCTGTCTATAAACCCAGAAGTAGCCACCAGCGCCAGGATACCTGCAAGGTGACAGTTGCGCTTAATAAATGTTTTAAATAAATAAATAAATAAAAACCATGTCTGAACTGCAGCCACTGCCATAATGTGATTAAAGGTAACACAATGAACCTCCCAACATCTGGAAAAACTATCAAACTGTATACGAACGCTACATGCGACTCAATGAACCTGGTGTACCTGCTTAAATGCCCATGCGGCCTCCCGCATGTGTGCAAAACTGAAAGAAAAATAAAAGTGCGTATAACCGAACACAAAAGTACCATTCGGAATAAAATGTTGAAATCGCCACTTGCTGCACATTTCATTTCACACCAACACAATGTAAGCCAACTTAGATTTTTGGTTTTGGAGATTGTACCTGTCAGACAGGGGATTGACAATAGGAAGAGACTACTACAGCGCGTAATTATTTGGATCAAAAGACTTGATGCTTGCCATCCAAAAGGACTGAATGACAGGATGGAGTACAGTTGCTTTCTCTAACATCTCATGTTCCTGTAACACGCACTTTGTCATGTGTACCACACCTATTGTTTTCCTACAGAATTGAAATGCACACAGAAGCCATGATTATTGTTTGTATTGCATTTTTATTGTGTGCCTATACAGTCTTTTTTCATTGTATACATAACCCCTTACCCTCACGGAGACCACAAGACAAATGTTTATCTATGAGGTGCAGTTTACACCTCACCCCGTACTCACACCGCACCATACACGTGAGGAGTTTTCTCTTTTCATTTGAAACTTTATTATCACATGCCCCACGAACACCAGCCATTCCTAGGCTAGTAATCCTACATTGATCATATTGACCAACAACCAAGGTGTTTTCACACAATGTTTGCATTCTTTGACCTTTTCCCGAGCCTTCCTGTAACTTCCAGGGAGGCACGACACCACTTCATCATGGCGGACTCCTAACAGTCCTCTTTCAATGTTCACCCCTTCGGGAATATTTTTAACTGCGGCGGACTCTTACACACCCACGCGTACCCGCTGAAGACGCCAGCACGAACCCATACAAATCTACATCTTCAATCCGGTAAGCTGGATAACCCGTTGGCCCATTATCCGCGCAATGTCCGATTACATGCCTTCACATCGAATACCGATATGCCGATTGACCTCACCGCACCGCCCGAGACGTTTTAACACAGTTTGTCCGTATCGTTTAATTTCACAAGCACGCCACCTGGTCGTTTTGTATCACACACCATTCACCACCGTGTAAGCACTTCTAAAGCACGACGGACGCTGTCACTGACCTCCTTCGCGCACATCTGTATTCTGACCCTGCATGTAACACATCTATCCGGCACAGTTATTTATCGTGCACTCACGCTATCACTGTGTTAATTTAGTACAACACTCACTCCTAATGGCTTCTGGCACTAACCCTGAGTTATGAGACTTTAACATGTATATATTGTGTTGAGGATTAGTTTTCACCCCTGACTCAAATGTATTTGATAATCCACAGATTGTGTACCAGTCCCCTGATGAAGGGCATACGTCCCGAATTGCATTGGGATTTATTTTGGTAAATCGGATGAAACCATACAAATATACCACCGAACCAATGATATTTTGATTTAAATTGTATCCTGATGAATTAAATCTGGATTGAACTTCATTTGAATAAATGAATTGATAAACAATCAACAGTGACTTAGTCATATCGTTATTGAACAGTACAGAGGGACAACGTCTCCTAAGGAGGGCCACCAAGGGCACAGTGTAGTTTGGTTCGTCACTGTATTCTCATTTCGCACAAACCCGACCACCTCAAGGTCAGGAGGGGTCTACCCTGTGGCACCCAAAAACTACAAAAATTGATTTATAATCCAATTGAACATCAGTCTACTCACACTAAAAATAGGAGTGACACACATTATATAGACATTATCCTTGTAAATTTAGCAGACATCTCTAAATCTGACATCATGTTATTAACAGTCTCAAAGTCCCAATCATCAGAAAACGTGCTTTGTGAAACAAAGTCACTCACGGAAACCTTAAATTGATGTGGAATGTTCAGCAGCTCTGCTGGACCATAAATGTCATAATCAGTTCTATCCCATGCTATTCCACCAGGTATAGGAATGGCTGCGATGTTTACTGATATCAAGTCTCTTTGTTCACGATGAGATGATTTGTGTGGCTTCAAGAGCAAGTTGATCTTACTTGCTGTGTCCATTTTACTATATTTTCCATTTATCATCGTCCCCAAAGTTAATACCATGATTAGCCAAATTAGGAGTAAATGTACACCAAGCACAATCCAAAGTTCAACCCATGGTGAAACCAGATACGTTTTTTCAAGTTGCTGAAAGAGTTCTGTTACTTTATCTTTAAACGTTTTATTTGCTGATGTCGTTTCAGGCTCACTGGGATCCTCAGAAAACGTATCAAAGTTGATGAAATAGCCAGAGGCAGTTCTGTCAATTGTTGGAATTGCATCAGGATTATTTGAAAGCGCTGGGGCTACCGGATCCTTTGTCATATTAGTGTAGTCCGATGCTACATCATTGTAGACGGAGTGTCTTGATGAACTGTAATTTTGGGTTTTAAGAGGCACAAGTTCCATATCTTTATTGCTTAGTCCTTTGTTCTGTGCTGCAGAGTCTTCAAATGTTATTAGTCTCTCAGTCTGAACCTCTTGGATAGTAGCAAGATTTGGACTTTGTAGCCCACTGGACCTACTACTTATTATCGGACACATGATGTGGTTTGATCAGGTCGATGGATACAAACCTGTTCTTTTTTTTCTTCCAGCAAGGGGCGGCAGTAACACTGTTCTTGATCCGTGGATTGCTAGCACTGGTACTGGTTTTCTGTAGGAAGGCCCAAATTCCTTCTTATCTGCAATCTTTTCTCTGACTAGATCCCCGAACTTTGGAATCCAGACTGGCCTTGCTGGGACGGGTGGTTCTCCTTCAGTGGTCGTTGGCTTCGGTATTGTGTTGCTTTGACTTCTCCTTTTCTCGTTTAAGTCCTGCAAAACAGCCAAACTGTCTTTGATATCAAAGGTTTCTTTTTCCACCACTGAAGTATGATGATCGAGGTCCTGGACAAGCATTCTAGTACCAAAAAGTATTTCATATGGAGTGATTCCACCCAGCGAATATCTTGGCAGATTATTTAAACTACGTTGGACACTTATTAGATGTTTGACCCACCCGTCACCCGAGCCTAATACCCTAGCTGTTATAGATTGCTTTATGTCCCGCTTTTTTCTATCTACTACCGAATTTCCCTCCGGATGGAATGAACTCGAATACCGCAATGCAACACCCAGATTGGCCATGGCCTCTTTGTAAGCTTTGGAGCTAAACGCAGGACCCTGGTCAGAATGTAGCATGCCGACTGCGTATGTGCCGATAAAGACTTGCAAATCTTTTATAACAGTTCGGGCGTCAGCCGAGCGCTGAGGCCACATCCAAATGAATCTTGAGCATGAATCCACTGCGACCATGATATATTTATAGTTACCATCCCTCTGTAAGGGACCGCAGTGATCCAGGTAAATGCAAGCTAATGGTTTATTGAAATTAAAAGGGGCGTCTGCGCCAGGCGTTTCAGTGTTGAAACCTTTATTTTTTGGCAGATTTCACATTCCAAAAGATAGTTTCTGGTCTGATTCCTCATGCGCGGCCACCAGTATCTTTGTTTTAGTAATGACACTATGGCAGAAACACCTGCGTGTGCAGAGGCAAGCCCTTCATGTGCAGCTAAGATTAGTCCTAATCTATCTTCCATGTTTGGAATTACTCTATCCCCCACTCCAGGGATTTGAGCAAAAGGAACATTATTTATATCGGTTATATATGAGTACTTGAGTGGAAAGCCTTTTGGTAACATTTTACCGCTGTCTTTATTGGAAGCGGCGACAGCCTGCAATATTTCACTGGCTATTGTTGTTTTTGAACAAGTGAGTGCAGCTACGGAAGCCGTTTGTTCAGCTGCCTTCGCGGCTTCATCAGCCAATGAATTCCCTGCAACGTGAACACCATCACGCTGATGACTCAATGTATGGATCACGGGAGTCTTTTGTAGTTCTTTCTGTAATTGAACTACTTGTTCCCAAAGCAACTTATGCTTGATTGTGCCACCTTTTGCATCTTTGAAACCGTTTTGAACCCAGTTCTGCAAGTATTCATTGTAAGACTGGACGCAGTAATACGAATCGCACACTATGAGTGTGGGGAATTCGCGATCAGTATTTTCAAGCGCCATCTTGAAAGCCTGTAGTTCAGCTCGCTGAGCTGTACAGATTTCGAGAGATTGTGTTTTTGTGACCATACGTCGGAATTTACCATCGCACCAGCGACCTTTAACAATCGCACACGCATCACTTTAAGCTTGTTTACCCCCAATTGCGGGTTGTGCTGATCCGTCTGTATAAATTATACATTTGTACTGTTCTAGAGGCAGAATCTCAGTGGACAGAGGACATTCTTGTTCGTATTGTAGAAATTCTTGTGTTTTCAAATAGGGGTCAAAAACGTATTTAACGTCTGTTGCAGCAAGAGAGTTAACCCATTGTATCCATCTTGGATGTAAAGCCTTAGCATTTGGAATGCTTGCTTTTGTCACTGCCTCTAAGGTAGGTACAGGAGTAACAACCATTATGCGTTTACCCTGTGCTAGAGCTCTCTTTTGCTACTGCAGTTTGAACCGCTGTCAGAATTTTTTCTGTTGAAGTGAATTTCATTTCAGCTTGTATGTACAAGTGTGATTTGTAAGCAGTCGGTACCTTTTCACCTTCATTAAAGGTTAAGTACGTAAATCCGCATCTTCCTGAGATTATTCGTATTACAAGATTGCGTACGGTTACGCGTGTCTGTAAATGTGATGTTGCTAACATGTCTGTTTGCACTGAACGCACAATTTCTGTGTGTTTTTGAGTCCAATTAGTAATTTTGAAATCCGGTTTTATTAATTCGTAGAGAGGTTTAACCCTTTCTGTGTAGTTTAGAATGTAAATTCTTCCGAAATTCAGGAAACCTAGAATTTACTAAGTTTTTAAGCGTTTTGGAGGTTGGAGCAGCGCACACTTTTCTAAAAAGTTGGCTGCCAAGCTTTTGCCTTCACTTGATAACTCGTATCCCAAGAATAGGACGTTGAGGTGGGCAATTCTTGATTTTTTTAAAGTTGAATTCGTACCCTTTGGAGGCGAAGCCAAGTATTCTGGTGTTCACCCTGTTCAAGTGCCTGTCCATGTCATCGACATAAGATAATGCCTCATCATCATACGTTTGTAGTAACTCTGTTACTCTGGCTGAAAATAACTCCAGACTATCCTTGAATCCTTGGGGGAGACGACAGAAGTGACGCTGTGACAGAAGAAACCGTTAGAAAGATGTAATGTGGTTTTATATTTTTTGCGCATGATGTTATTCATCAGTGCTGCACTGTGTGTGCATTTTGTACTGCAAAGGTTTTGCAACAAGAGTTTAAATGGCTGTAGTCCAAAACGAGACGATATGTATTGTCTGGTTTGGCGACAGGAAACAAAGGATTGTTCATTGACGAGGTGCATGTTTCAATCACCCCTTGGTATTCAAGTTTATCTAAGATCTCCTTGACCTGTTTTTTAGCTTCTTGCTTAACTGGATACTGCCTCTGTGCAGTTGATTGTGATCTTAACTGGATTTTGTGGTGAGGAGAATCCTAATCCCATCACACATGATTTTTATATAATACTGGAGCCTTGGCTACAGCCCATTTTCTGGCATGGGTGTATTTTAAGTGAATTGGAATATGATTCGAGAAAGCTGGCATAATGATGTCTTCGCCGTGTGGACACTCGCTGACAAATTTTGGTGGCCAGTCTTTTTCAGCTAGAAGAATGTCATAACACTTAGAGAGCTTCTCCCAAAAGAGTGCTCTTATTTTCCTAGTTATGTCCCCCTCCATCCGGAGCGTTACTTCATATAACTTATGGGGTACACTAACCCTGGTGTCGGCAGTTTCAACTTGAATGTACTCATTCAAGTCCACTGTCTCCAGATGATCCTTCAAGATCTTGCGAGCTATGGTGACTTCTGCTGCGCTGTCCAGCATTGTCTGGGCCCACTCCCCGTTCTTGAGTTGTGTCCTCAAGATCCTCGGCATGTCTGATTTTTAGACCTGCTACCTTCTTTTTGGTGAATTGGATTTTCCTATTTTTTTAATCGTGTTGATCGTCTTTGGACTTCACGCGTTCTTCCTTGTGTTCTGACCGTCCTCTTCTTTCCGATTTCTGTGAGGAAGTCTGAAAGGTACGAGAGGAACTTATATCAGTATCAGGTATTCTCAAATTATCCCTATTCCTGAGGTTATACCTCTTTTGAGGAGACCTTCCTCGGGACTGAGAACGCTTCTCATTAGAAGTTTGTTTAGTAATTTCCCACTTCTTTTTAGGAGTAGTGAGTGTTTTTAATAAAGACCTTTTCAGGATTTTCTGTTAGTTGGGGCTTTACTGGTTTCCCACCCAAACTATCTCTTCCTAGTTCTTCATAGGATTTTTCAATTATTCTTTCCAGTTCATATGGTTGCTCAGTTATATCAATCTCTCTTATTTTTCGGCGGATCGCCACGGATGCTGCCTCACCTTTAATATTAGCTAATATTACAGCTGAGACCTGTTTAACATCTTTCAGTAATTTCATACCCAGATTAAAGCGGGCTCTGCCCCTTATTCATTTTGAATCTGTTTTAGGACGTCTGGTATCACCGCCATAGACGGAACACCATGTGTTTTTGTGTATATCGCAGCAAAGACTGTACCCCAAGTGTCGCAGTCCTCCAGGTTTGGTGCGATCCCCATTGGTAAACAGATTGTTAAAATCCTGTGTTTCTCATGAGGTGTACTGTCAGGAAATACTGCCTTGATTTGAGTAATTTTTGGAGCTATCCAGAATGGAATTTGTTCCCTTTTTGTGGGCAATTTACCAATGACTGATTGTATAGTCTGTGGTGTAATTTTATTTGTGTTCCCCTGGTGAGGGGTTTGTTGTGGAATCCTTATAGGAGGTTGGACTGTTAGAGTCCGCATAACATATTGAACCAATTGTCTATGTATTTTAATTAGTTGTTTTAGTTGAACTAATAGTTCTTCACTTGACATTTCTTCAATGTCAGGATGAGGTGTATAGCTGGCTAGTACCAGCCATTTTGCACGTGGTCTACCTAATGGATCGAGCCTGGTAATGTGATTTTGATGTTGTAGGGCGCCTTTAAACCAGAGCTGATGCTCTTGGTAAGTTCGTGAAATTTCAATGTCCTCGAAAGGAACGTATTCCGTTGGCTGAAACGCATGCGATACTGCATTTGCTTCAGGGAAGACTATCCATGAATAGAATACATCTGTCTGCCGATATTCTAGTGTGCCTCTATGACAAAAATTACCCTACCACCTCTAGGTGATAGGCCATTCGTTATTAGCTTTATAGCAATGGTTTTCCTTAGGTTTTCCGGGATGATTATAGCATCTGCATCGGTTTCTTGGAAACCTGTAATGTTTAAACCCGGTTGGGCTGCAGCCCCACCGTTCTCGCTTTGTCATTTTGTTGACTGAAAGTTTGCAGAGCAAGTTTCAAGGAAACACAGATAAGGTGCACAATATTTTGGAACGCTATCCTTAAACGTTGAATCGAACCAAAAACTAATACATAGGATTTTCGTCCTACTCAGTAATGGCGGATATTTTATCCAGACGTCTATTGGAGTATTTTACGGGAAAAAGAGGTCTCTGTGAAAAGCACGACTGAGTTACTCTAGTGTTTAGCGTTAAATTAGTGCCTTACCAAACGTTGGGCGCCATGTAGCGTAGTTCCTATATTCCCAATAAGTTCTGCGTATTGGAATAATATATCCTATAGATTTGACATAGGACTTATGTCTACTAGGTCTCTATCGAATATATTAGACTTAATTGTGAGTGCCAGCTAGCTTAGGTCACTAGAAACTTTCTCGAATAAACAAGAAGGGATTCGTTTCTGACAATCGCATAAATATGACAACTTTGTTTCCCAAAGAATAAAACTGATCTTCAGAGTTGTGGAAACAATAGATAGATATTTCACTCAGTCAATCGTGCATGCTTTGTTTAATCTGAGGTGCAGAGAAATAGAGAGACGGGCGTTTTCAATAAAAGCCTTTATTGAACAGTCTTCTTTCTCATGCAAGTAAAGTGAACTGCTACAATCGTAATACTGGTTGCAAAGTATAATGCGTACAGTAAGAAGAGTATTATAAAATAATAGTGTAAAAGCATTGTATGGTTCCTTGACCATAGATAAATACATACATAAATACCAAAGGCTAAAAGTATTCAACTGGTGCTTCTAAAATATGTCTACCCCAATGTACCTAACCTAAGTCTAGTACGAGGGAAGAAGTAAGATAGCTGTAGCATAGGTTTAGTTTGTCTTTGCCAAGAATCTAACCAAGATTTCTCTTAGCGTCTACTCAGCTCCGTACCTTGGTTTCAGAATGTCGGAGGTCTGATATCTCTGTCTCGGGGCTCGATTTCCCAACACCCCGTGAGGGGAGCTTGGAAACACTGGAGCTGGATTCTCAGCGAGAGAAAGGACTGCTTCTCTGTCAGTGCGGCAGCTGGAGGGTCGGCTTCCTTCGGCACTTGCTGTAGCGAGCTGCGTCGGGCAAGTAGATAGTCGAGCTGCTCCGAACCAATGTGTGTTTGCTAGGGCAAGTGTAGGCAGATTTATACGTTGAAGGTGCCTTGTTTGGCGTAAAGTCAGACATAATAACGTCACCTAAGAACCCAAGGGAATGGTAGTTCTTTGAAAACGCCATGATTTCTAGGACAAATCAATATTCAAGTAAGGGGATGTCCCTGACTGCTGAAGCCGAGTTTTCCAAGAAATCGTTGTGGCTTTTTGGGACTAGTGGAAGTAGCAATGCCTGTATTTGGACTGGATGGGGTATGTCTAAATATGGGCAGGATTTCTATGCCTATATAAGGGCAATGTGAATTGTACCTATATAAGGGCATGAATCGGTAAATTACACTTGGATCCTAAAATGCTCCACAAACCTTTCCAGCGTGTCTTATTTTCACAGCCTGGTCACTCAATGCGTTTCGGAGGGAGTACGAGTGCACGTAAATCACCCAAGTTTATACATGATCATGTGACACCTTGTCATAATGAACCGTGAAATCAGACTCCTTGTGCAATACATCGTAATGAAGCTGGAATGCAATTCGTTCTATAATACATTCAGATGCTGCGCGTTGTGCTTTTTTAAATCCAATGTGCAACAAAAATAAATTTCTAGCATCAACATTTGGTATTAAACATTTGGTAGTAAATTGTGCTTCATAATAAATAACATAACGTTTATGTCACGCGTATTCTAGCTGTATGCCAAGAAAAGAACTTTCAGCCGTACACCGCATAATTATCAAAAAGCCCCAGTGGGCTTAACCACAGTCTAAATATAGTGCTATCTGTCCTAAAATGCATTTAAATACGGCGCGCACTGCTGATCTAAATAATATATGCAATTAATTAATTTTCTTAGCACCAATCTTTAGGTCAGATAGTGTCGCTTGGTATGCACATAAGGTTTTTCGCACACAACAATCAAATCGCTCCTGTGGGCTTAACCACATTTAAACACAATAACTGAGCTGGATCTGCAATCTATCAAACAGTACATTTGAAGGTGAAACTAAATACTTTTCTTTTGCGATGTAAACCATCAACAGAAAATGCCCTGCATATTTTTCTCATTTGAGACATTCAGCAGGCTTACAGCCCCAGTGGGTAGATTTGTCAGTCTCTGTGAACAGGTCCAGCCACGTCAGTCTTTAATAATAAGGCATACCAGTCTAACCCTGGTGGATATAGACCACATTAAAAAAAGTGTGCGCTTAACTCACTCATAACTCCATTTTAACTGCTTAAACAGCCTTGCATTCCACTCTCCTTTCTAGATTCAACAAGGACCTGTGAGAAGAAAGTGAGAAAGAGAAAGGTGAGAAGATTGTTCAAAATGCTATTTACATACACTACTTACAATTAAAATTTGCGAAGCGGTACCAGCAAGCAATAAAAACTATAATACAATCATTCTCAATCAGAGTAACTCAGAACAGTTATGTACATTCTACGTTCTCTGCAGATGTCGGCCTATGTTATCCCAAGTGTATTGATAAAGCCTCATCACAGTTGTGTCCCTCGGGTTGCATTGTGTGGAACTTAATTATCAAACGTGATTCTAGTCTTATCAGTTCCTGAGTCCTATCTCCCCCTCCTTCCCTTATGTGGATATTGTCTTGGACAGTGGTTCTCAAACTTTTGACTCCTGAGGACCCCCAATGAATCTCTGCTGGAAGCCGGGGACCGCCAAGCAATTTGTACAATTTAAATTTCTTTTTAAAAATGTCTTTTGAAGCAGAGGCAATTTCAAGAGGGAGACAGCCTGAATTGGGTCTATTGGCATGGACATGTATGCATACAGCAGCGTTTTATTTAGTGGTACAAGTCTCCTGCTCTCAGCCATAGCAGCACCTCTACATTCTCATTCCAGAGCCTTGGAGTGGTTACCCTTCCTTACAGCAACAGGTTGAATGATTGTGAATTATTAGCATTTTTACCTATTCAAAGTTTAAGAAGGTCTAAAATATTATACAATTATGAAGCATTTTATAATAAAGACATGCCCCAAAGAGCAACAAATATTGTGAAAATTCTAACAAGATAGTGCACAAAGCGATGAGTCCAGTGTACAGAGCAAATTCCAGGTCTATATTAGGAGTTCATCATGGAAATGGAAGAGATGGCAGGAAGGTATCTTCACAGGAGGCATATTGTTTCAGCTAGATCATGGAACAATGCTATGCCAATTACCATGAACCACTGTTAGACATAACCTTTAGTCACAGACAGCAGAACAACATTTTGCCACCAAGGGGTGAGCAGTGCAGTTAAGGCATATTTCAGAGAGGCCTTGCGTGGCACCTGATATGACCCTCTCCTGTTAGGATGCCCACTGCCCTGTCCCTTGCCAACAACAAACTGCAAAGGCTAGACAGAATAAGAGCTTGATAATTCTGAATATGAAAGCTTGACTGCACACATAATTCACCCAAGGGCTTGTGGAAAGTGAGCAATCAGACAGCAGCTCGAAAATCCTACTGCTGATCCTGGCTGCATCTATTTTTACCTGCCTGCGAAGTAACTGTAACCTATACAAATGTGCCTTTCAAAGCTTTAGTGCTTTTATTGTATTGCCTGTATTTTCATTATTGTGTCTGTGACTGCTGTTGTCTGTCTTCCCCCGCTGCCTGTACGTGGTCTGTGCCCCTTTTTCTTCCCTCTGTACCCCTCGCTGCCCCGTGTCTCTGCCCGGTTTTCTCTTCTGTACCCCTCGCTGCCCCGTGTCTCTGCTCGGTTTTCCCTTCTGTTCTTAGCTGCCCCTATATTTCTGTATTCTGCCTCTGTGCCACTCGTTTTTTGTGCCCGTCTACCCTCTGTGCCACTCGTTTTATGCCCCTTTTGCCTTCTGTTCCTCTCGCTTTTCCCTCGTTTATTGTGCCTTTCTGCCCTCTGTTCCACTCATTTTGGTGCCTTTCTGTCCTCCCTTCCACTCGTTTTACCCTCATTTTTAGGTCTCGTCCTTTACCATTGCGAAGCAATGGGAAATGGGGGAGAATTATAGTGCTTGATCGGCTAGTGAAACCACTGGCGTTTCTTCACAGTGCATGTGAGGTCACGTGGCCACAAAGCGGGTCACGTGACCACACAAGCACGAGCATCTCCCTAATCCGCCTGCCCCCACCAGGCTCGCATTCCCGCCCCCTCACCAGGCCGCACATCTGCCTGCCACACTTCTCCTCCCCTCGCACGCATTCCGCTGCCCCTCCTTTCTCCCCCCGCCAGAAGCCTCGCAAAATCACCCCTCCTGCTCTACCTCCAAATAACGCCTCTCAGTCGTCTTCAGCGTCTTCTCTCTTGCTTCCCTCCCTCTTCCACCCTATCCCATTGCCAGGGCTCCCGCAGTCTTTTTTGTCTCCTCTCTCTCGCTGAATGTCCCCTCTCCCTCTTCTTGCCTTCTTGCCTTGTTTTTTACGCTCTCCTCCTCTCCTGTCGGACCATGCCTCCCTCCTCTCCTTCCGTACCGCAACCTCTCGTCCTTTTCAGCCCCACTCCTCCACTCTGTTTTCCTAAACCTTCCCTGCTCAGCTTTCTTCTCTCTTTCTTCCCGTCTCCGCTTCCCCCACCAGCTTCTCCTGTTCAAAAACAAGCTCGGCACACACAACTCAGCTGCCCCGGACTGGCGCGAAGTAACGCACAGCATTGCTTCAAGTTACTTCCTTCTCAAACTCCCGTGGGCATGTTGGCAGCCAGGCCGTGTCTCACATTTCTCCCCCTGCTTTCACTTTTTTTTTTTCGCTCTCCTCCTCTCCTGTTGGACCATACCTCCCTCCTCTCCTTCCGTACCGCAACCTCTCGTCCTTTTCAGCCCCACTCCTCCACTCTTTTTTCCTAAACCCTCCCTGCTCAGTTTTCTTCTCTCTTTATCCCCTTCTCTGCTTCCCCCACCAGCTTCACCTGTTCGTAAGCAAGCTCGGCACACACAACTCAGCTGCACCGGACTGGAGCGAAGTAACGCACAGCATTGCTTCAAGTTACTTCCTTTTCAAACTCCCGTGGGCATGATGCAAAAGTGCGCAAAGCCACCCAAGCAACCCTTAGCAATAAAACCTACACTGTCTCAGAGTGCTTTGAAGTGGCCATCAGGCACCACAACAGCACTATATACAACGAACAATATTGGCCATTATCTCTGTCCAACGCTCCCATCATTTTCACTATGTCATTAAGATGCTACTGTACTGTTTTCACTCATGTTGTTATTTTAATACTCTTCGCATGTCTAATTTGATTAAAGATGGGCGCATCATCTCTGAAGTCATTTGCACAATTTGTTTTGCAAACTGCATTTCGTGAATGGGCCGTCTGCACTCCAGCCATCTGGTCTCTCCTTCCCTCCCTCCTTCATGCACTCCTTTTTCAACGAGTGCATGAGGTCTCGTGAACGCGCTTCAATTCGCCTGAGCTGCCTGCCTCCACATCAAAGCCATCTGTTGCTTTGCGCTCGGCCTCAGGCCGGCATTTCTCCTCCCCTAATTATTCACTGCATGGCCGGCCGGCCGGCACATCAAAGGCTGCTGCTCCCCATGCGTCTCGTCAGCCCCCCATTAAACAGCACAAGCGTCAATCCTGGTTTCCTCTATGCAGCGCTTCTTCCCCTCAACATGCCATGTTGACCAGACCACCAAAACCTTTCACCACTGCCTCCTCTCCTTATTTATTTGGGAGTGATGCCACAAATTATATTTTTAGGGCTCGTCCTTTCCTATTAAGCGCAAACTCGACCAACGTAATTGGAGTGCTTTACTTGTCCTAAAATGCCGTGTTGTCTGTCCCTCGAGCTTGCAGTTTTTTTTCTCCGGGTATCCTCCCTTGTTATAGTAGTGTAGCCACGTGTCTCTTCTTTAAGCAACTTCCGGGCCCAGGCTTTACCCCCGTCCCCATGACATGCTGGAATTCAACATGGTGCCACTTACTGGTTCAACTTTATTTATTTTCTCCCCATTTTCCCCCGTTTGTACTCATCTTTTTTGCGATTCCCACTGTCCATTCCAGTTTATCCCTTCTTCTCTGTTCGTCTCAGTCTTTCTTCCTTTCTGCCTTATCAAGCATGCATCCTGGTTCCCTAACAACCATCAACGGGAGACTCCGTCTTTTTATACTCTTCTCTCTCCGCCGTGGGCTTGGTCTCTCGTCTCTCTGTCCCTCCTTTCATCCTATGCTCTGTCCCCTCATAGTCTTCCTCTGTCCGTGGCGGGCTCGATCTCTCCTCTCCCTGTTTCCTCCCTTCATCACATCCGTTATCTTCTCATACTCTTCCTCTCTCCATAGCGCCCTCTGTCTCTCAGCTTCCTATCCTTCCTTTCATCACATGCTCAACCATCAACGGGAGACTCCGTCTTTTTATACTCTTCTCTCTCCGACATGGGCTTGGTCTCTCGTCTCCCTGTCCCTCCTTTCATCCTATACTCTGTCCCCTCATAGTCTTCCTCTGTCCGTGGCGGGCTCGATCTCTCCTCTCCCTGTTTCCTCCCTTCATCACATGCGCTATCTTCTCGTACTCTTCCTCTCTCCAAAGCGCACTCTGTCTGTCAGCTTCCAATCCCTCCTTTCATCACATGCTCTGTCTCCTCGTACTCTTCCTCTCTCCGTCATGGGATCTGTCTCCTCTCTCCCTGTCTCCTCCTTTCATCACATGCTCTATCTTCTCATACTCTTCCTCTGTCCATAGCGCCCTCTGTCTCTCGTCCCTCATGTTCACGAGCTGTCTGTCGTGTCGCTCTCTGTCCATCCACTCCTCGCAGGATCTGTAATGCCTGGCTGTATAGCGCCTAGATAGCTCGAGCTATATTAGTGGCTCTCCACACCTACACACATTGTAGAAGGGTGAAGTGCGGGGGGTCTGCGGCTCAGTGATGAGCCTAATGCATGTAGCAGACTGCGGGAGGGGTGGGTCACGTGACCGGCAGATAGGGGTTCCAGTGTGTAATTCTGCAAGGTGCTACAGAGCCAGTCCTCATCAGATGTCCAGACTGACTGCTGCGAACCGTCAGTAGGCTGGTGGGGCTTTTGGTATTGTAAATAACAATGCCTTTTCATTTTTGTAAAGTAAACATTGATCAGCGTGAAGGGAACTATCATAGCAATTTATTTTTTGTTGCATTCTATGGGGGATTACAGGAAGTATAGAATCTTTTTGCATTTTTCTACCCGTTCACAACTTATTTTTTTCTTTGGGTTTCCGATTTTCATTAGGATGATTGTGATATATTTGGAGCAGATTACTAACTGCTTTTTGGTGTATTTAATTGTGTACTACAGATCAAAATTGTAATATGCATGCATCCATACTATCATTTCATCTGACAACACAAGACAACAAGGATGTATACGGTTTATGGGAAGTGTGATGGTATGACTTTGTATGATAAGCTATAAAATACATTCTGCCATACATTAAAAGGGTATTAAAAGTCACCTCTGAGTTTCATGCTCTTATAAAGGAACTTGGCCTTCCGTATCGCTCATATGCACAGAATATGCCTGAAACAAATGTCTGTATAAAAATTATAAATTATGGACAATACTAATTAGATTTTAGGTAGCTTTTTCAACACACTTCTGCTGTTTCTATGCCTTGTAAGAAAGTTACTACCAAAACCAGTTTAATGGTACTAAACTCACTGACCTCAGAAGGATGAAAGGCTAAATTGGCCTTACCAGGATTCAAAAGTGTAAACTGCTTGCTATCTACAAGTCATGAATGGACATCTAGGGACACACAAGCATACGTTTCATTTTTGCACACCATAATTTCACAAGTTTTTTTGTCCCTATGGTCCAAAGTTGAAAATGCATTGAAAATGCAATAGGTCTCGCTTTTGATTAAGTTAAAGCGATTTGCTTTGCTAATGGTATTGTATAGCAAAGCAAATGGCTTTAACTTAATTAAAGGCGAGACCTATTGCATTTTCAATGCTTGTTTGTGCCTTTCTGCCTTCTGTTCCACTCGTTTTCCCTAGTTTTTTATGCCCTTCTGCTCTCTGTTCCACTCGTTTTTTTCTGCCCTCTGTTCCACTCGTTTTTCCTTGTTTTTGTGCCCCTTTTGCCTTCTGTTCCACTCGTTTCCCCAGCTGCTGTGCCCCCTGCGACCCCGCCCCCTGACTGCCCACTCCCCATTCGCTGCCCCCGCCTCCCGATTGTATTGTTGTGGTCTTGCCGCCCTTGCGCCAACATTCACAGCTCTTGTGTGCTGTGAGGACGCATGGGCGTTTTATTTTTCACTACAACGACAGGCACTCTAGTCCTGCGGACCCCCTGGGAATGTCTCACGGACCCCTGGGGGTTCGCGGACCACAGTTTGGAACACGCTGGTCTAGGACACAATATGAGACCAAGCTGTTGTTTCTTTTATGGTGTGTGGTAAAGTGCCTGGCTACAGGGTACTGTCTGTCGTTGTTTTTTATTGCCCTTAGGTGTTCCAATACACGTTTCTTAGCCGGATGTATGGTGCTTCCTATGTAATATATGTTGCATGGGCATTTCTGGGCACAAACTACATATTCAGTGTTGCATGAAAAGTGTTTCTGTATCCTAAATGGTTTACAATGTGAGAAGAGTTTCACCTCTTTGACATTGCTGCTGTATTTGCACCTGCCGCAGACGTATAACCCTTAGACTGTGTTTCTTCTAGTGTTGGGGGGAATGAGTGTGTTACACACAATGTCTTTAAGAGATTTGGCCTTGCGATAGGTAGTCTGAGGGTAGTCCTCAATCTCTGGTGTCAGGTCTTTGTCTGTTTTAAGGACATCCCAGAATTTTTTAAGGGCTTGTTTCACTTCCAAGGACTGTTTATTAAACCCTGTTATGAAACTGACTTTTTCTGTACTTTTAGTGTCTCTTATTGGCACTGGTTTCTCCAACAATAGCTCTTTTCTGTCTCGTCTGTCTACTTCGACCAGAGCATTATCTATGCAGCTCTTTTCTGTCTACTTCGACCAGAGCATTATCTATGCATGTTTTGTGTACCCCCTTTCTCGAAATCTCTCAACCATGAAGTCTTTTTCGATATCAAAGTCTTCCTGTGTACTAAAATTCCTTTTTGCCCGTAAGAGTTCACCCAATGGGATGCTCTTAACCAGACTCTCAGGATGACAACTATGTGCGTGCAATAGACTGTTACCCCCAGTTTCTTTCCTGTACAAAATTATGGTCAATGTGGTGTTTTTGACATTAATTTTCAAGTCCAGAAATTCGAATGTCTCTCTATCAATGTGGCTAGTGAAGGAAAGGTTAAACGTGTTAATGTTCAGTGTATTAACAAACTCTTTGGCATCTTGTTCACTCCGTTCCCATATGCAAAAAAAATCTTTTTTGTAACGTACCCAAGTTCTTATGTTGGTTTTAAATTGGTCCAGGGGTCTGACTACTTGTTCCTCCCACCAGCCCAGGTACAACCCTGCAAAACTGGGGACGAAGCAAGTACCCATTGCGGTTCCAAGGGTTTGACGGTAAGTGACACCATCAAACACAAAGAAATTCTGGGTAAGACATGTTTGTATCATTTCCAGAAGCATTTCTGCATGAAATAGAAAGGAAACTGATCTGGTCCTCAAAAAATATCTGCATGCCCTGATGCCCATTTCATGCGGGATACTCGTGTATAAGCTGTTGACATCAAGTGTCATCAGCAAACAGCCTGGGTTCAAATCAATTTGATCAATTATCCGTAAAAAGTAACCCAAATCTTTTAGGTAAGCGGGTAGAGTCTGTACCAATGGTTGTAGATACAAATCAACATACCTAGAGGTCTTCCTGGGGGATATGTCAGATTTGTATGTAATTTTGGAAGAAGTGAAAGGGCTGGTATTTTGGGATGTTTGCATTTCAAAAAGTTAAATTTTTTTACTTCTAACAAACCCCCATCTTTCCACACCCCCCAACTGTTCCTGGTGTTTGTGGTTGGCTGCTTCATACTGTTGCCTAGTGCTCTTTTCGTATTTACTCAGGTCATTCAATTGTGAGAGCCCTTCAGTTAAATTCATTTCTTTAGAGAGCACCACAATGTTCCCCCCTTTGTCTGACTTTTTTTATAACAATTTGATTGTCATTTTTAGGCTAAGTATAGCTGACATCTGGGTTGTAGATAAATTGGTCCTTCCATATCTGTTCTTTTTGGATATTGTGTCAACTTCTTTGATGACCCCCTTCTCGAACACATAAATCGCTTCATTCGCAATTTGGGGCAAAAAAATGGATTTTGGCTTAAAGCCACTGTCATGGTTGAGGTCTTATCGTACATTTTCATTGATAAGATTCAAGATGGGATCATCAATAGTATTGGGATCACCCCCTAAGTCATGGAGCAAATGCAACATCTCAGTATCACATATCTGTATGGTGCTAGGTTGGTTTGGAGGGTCTGTCTCTTTTTCTTTTACTCTAGTGGCAAACCATTTCTTTAATCTAAGCTTACGAGTGAACTGGAATAAATCAATCCTACTCTGCGTGTAGTCAAAGTTAGCTGTTGTGGGGCAGAAAGAGAGACCATATGACAGTACCTCAACTTCGGCCTCGCTGAGCTTCCGCTTTGAGAAGTTGACAACAGTCATGGTGTTCTTCATTTTCTTTTCTGTTGTCCCCTTGTCCTTGTTCCCACAGGGCTCGATATCTCCTCTCTGATGGAGGCGTTTGGTCTTCCTTCTACTCTGCCGCCTCTTCCACGTCATCGTTGTCCCCCTGCGCCTGGTTTGCTCTGTGTAGCCAACCAGCCTTGGGCTACCAGTGAGAATTCCTTTAAAATTTTCTCTTTTGGGCTTAGATGGTTGGCACTTGGCTCTTGGCCCACTTCAGCATTTGTTTGCACTTCACTGGCCTGGTGTTCACTTGTTGATGCTTCGCTCCTTCTGAAATGTAAATCTTCCACTGGGGCTCTTGCGGTGCTGTGCTCCTTTGCAGATGTTGTGGCTTTTGTGCGTAGGTGGTCATACTTTTTTGCGAAATTTAGGATTTGTCCCCTTTCGTAGTCAATAAAGTCTTGCACAAATTTCCTTTGTTTTTTCTCTGATGTCTTTTTTATTTTTTTCCAATCTCATGTCCATCTTGGCCATATCCGCTTCAAATTCCTCCTTCTCACATGTGGCTTGCAGTTTTTCAGTGAGCTCTTCGGTTTCCTCTGCTATTTTTTCACAGTCTTTTTTTGGCATATTTGACCAAGAGCTGTAGCATTATCATGGAACATTGGTGGTTGTTGTTAGCCCACTCCTCCACTATATCTGGATCTGGTTCACTAAATGTGGGTGTGGTGTAAATTCTCAGGCCCCTTGGGATGCGACCTGCTTCCACATATTTATGTAAAGTGGTTGCTTCCCGCCATTTATTTTGTTCCATTTTTAAAAGCTTCCACAGTCTGTCCCACATTTCTTTTTTGTCCAGTGTACCCTCACTACTGCCGAGTATCCCCGCTCTGTTATAATCCTGTCCTGAGTTTGTGTTAGTAAACATTTTGTTTGCCGCCTCGCTTCGTTTCAAATTTCTCGACGAGGCCATCTTTGTGAAAGATTTTCTTAAAGCGCTAATGCCTCCCGCACACCCTGGCGGAGACAGCGGTAACCGATACTTCTCGGTCTTCCCCCGTTCCACTCGCCCCTTTATCCAGGTCAGTGAAGGAAAAGCGTAGCTCACTCGCCAATCGACGTGTCGAACCGCAGTCCCGCTGGCAATCCTCAGACCGTTGGAGCTTCTCAATTTCCGGTGATCTTGGTGAAGGCTTTCCCCATTCAAAGTTCGCTTGTTGACAAAGGGCGGGCAGGGGGTTTCTCACAAGTAAATCCCACCTTAGTTGCTGCGCAGAAACCCCAGCCACTTGGGGTGGCGGATACTCGGATGGGGTCGCGAACCCCAAATATCCAAAACTAATCGTTAATGCAGTTTGAAGAAAAACGATGTCCGAGCCACTTAATCCTTTTCAGCGTGTTTTATTTTCACAGCCTGGTCACTCGACGCGTTTCGGAGGGAGACCTCCTTGGTCACGAGTAAGAGTGCACGTAAATCACCCAAGTTTATACATGATCATGTGACACCTTGTCATAATGAACAGTGAAAACAGACTCCTTGTGCAATACATCGTAATGGAGCTAGAATGCACTTCGTTCTGTAATACATTTAGATGCTGCGCGTTGTGCTCTTTTAAATCCAATGTGCAACGAAAATACATTTCTAGCATCAACATTTGGTTTTAAACATATGGTATTAAACTGTGCTTCATAATAAATAAAAACGTTTGTCACGCGTATTCTGGCTGTATGCCAAGAAAAACATTCGGCTGTACACCGCATGATTATCAAAAAGCGCCAGTGGGCTAAACCACAGTCTAAATATAGTGCGGTCTGTCCTAAAATGCATTTAAATACGGCACGCAGTGCTGATCTAAATAATATATGCAATTAATAAATTTTCTTAGCACCAATCTTTAGTTCAGATAGTGCCGCTTGGTATGCACATAAGGTTTTTCGCACACAACAATCAAATCGTCCCTGTGAGCTTAACCACATTTAAACACAATAATTGAACTGGGGTGCAATCTATCAAACAGTATATTTGAAGGTGAAACTAAATACTTTGCTTTCGCGATGTAAACCATCAACAGAAAATGCCTTGCATATTTTGCTCATTTAAGGCATTCAGCAGTCGTACAGCCCCAGTGGGCAGATACGTCAGTCTCTGTGAGAACAGGTCCAGCCAATTCAGTCTTCAGTGCCTACAAGACCCACAAATTAACGCTGATTCATTCGAGTCGCCCATTGGCGGGCTCGTATTTTTAAGTGGGAGGTGTGGCCTCTATGCACAAATGACTGTCGCGCCTCTGGAGAATGCAATGAGCACAAAACGCGTTGGGCGTGAATCGACAGGCATGCTGTAAACTGGATCTGCCCGCCGATCCGGCTTTTATCATGAAGGTCGCTGTAGTGGATGTCAGAGTGCGTCACCACAGGTAAGAACTATATATATATATATATATATATATATATATATATATATATATATATTACCTATTACCTATTACCTATTACCTACTGGCGATAGCCAGAAGGTATATATAGTTAGGACCTAGCTACCACAGGAAATCCGCAACATTCTTGGGAATAACTTTGGCGCCGGTTGAGGAATTTGCGTGTAATTTTCCAAAATTGTGGCCAGCTCCGCTGCGCTCCTTCCCTGAAAGTTTCGGGGGGATTCGTGAAGTGGGGGCTGAGAAAAAAGGGGGGTCCCAAAACATGTTTTCCCCATGTTAATTTCCATAGGACGTTCTGACAAGTCTACAGCCCGAACCGCTGAACGGAATTACACCAAACTTGGCAAAATTGTAGGGACTGGTACACAGAAGTGCCTTTGCTATATTTGGTGAAAATTGCTCCAGTTGTTTTTATGAAAATTACCTTTAAAAACACATATATATCTGGGCGGAGCCTAATCACACATCTCATCGTGAGATCTGATTGGCTGTCAGCACTTCATCCAAGAAGTGTTGGCAGCCATCTTGGGACCAATATACATAATAGCACCTCATTAAAAAGCATTGTAGTTGATAGAGGGTTTTAGGACTTTAGTTACATTATAAATCATTTGTTGATGGTACCATACTCATTTTAGGAATTGTGGTGTGTTCTAAGGTGATTTTACCATGTGAAAAAACCTTCTGCTCGGATATCATGAATCATGTTTGAAAGAAAACTATTATCTCATGCTTTTCCCACAGTGGTTTGGAAGGGGATCTATAAGCTAAACTGAAAGCATATTTTCTGTAAATTCACATTATCTTTCTCAGTCATGTGAGAATGAAGTCTGACATTCTCAGTAAAACATGTACATCCAACAAGGACAGAGACTGTCAGTTGATTCCTTTGTGTTCTACTGCAGCCTCCTAGAGTGTTCTAAAGAAAAACTAGAGCGCTAACAGTCTTACTTATGACAAAAGTATGGCACACCTGAAGCCATCTTGATTGGAATAAAGTGGTAACTCTTAAAACATTTAATTTAAAAAGGAACAAAATGAGGGGGTATATTTTGCCATAGAAAGTATGATTAGTGCTTCAGAAAGAAAAATTAGGGCACATTTTGAGTGACTTCTCAAATGCTCTTCAATTTCATTAAACAATTCTGACATGGAGTCTCCCAAGATGGCCACCAGAGACAAAAGAGCCCAAATGTAGCCCAAATATCACCCAGATGTAGCCCAAGTATAGCCCAATGACAGAATGTCCCAGAGTGTTTTAAAGAACAACTAGAGCGCTAACAGTCTTACTTATGACAAAAGTATGGCACACCAGAAGCCATCTTGATTGGAATGAAGTGGTAAGTCTGAAAACATTAATTTAAAAAGGAACAAAATGAGGGGGTTCATTTTGCCATAGAAAGTATGATTAGTGCTTCAGAAAGAAAAATTAGGGCACATTTTGAGTGACTTCTCAAATCCTCTTCTATTTCATTAAAAAAATTCTGACATGCAGACTGAAACATGCACTTTGAATACCAGCAGCAGACTTCCCTGGTGAGCAGTAGCTTTACTACAGTGATCTAATGAGCAACTAGAGTGCTAACATTCAGAATTTATGGCAAATGTGTGACACATCTGAATGCCTTCTTGATGGAACCAAAGTAAACAAGCATTGAAAATGCAAAAGATCTCGCCCTCGTTTAAGTTAAAGCCATTCTGTTTGTAATGAGGTGGCTTTTTAGCTTTGTTTTTATTAGTGTTTTTAAAACTTTCATGTAAATAACATGCATATATGTATGCATGCATTTATATTTGTATTTATATAGATATGCAGATTATATATGTTTATGTATATATATATATATATATGTGCGTGTAGAGAGAGGTAGAGATTAGTAGAGAGAGAGGTTGAGAGTAGTAGAGAGCAGTAGAGAGTGTGTAGCGGAGAGAGTGTGTAGCGGAGAGAGTGTGTAGCGGAGAGTGTGAGTAGCGGAGAGTGTGAGTAGCGGAGAGTGTGAGTAGCGGAGAGTGAGTATTAGAGAGTAGTGGAGTAGTAGAAAATGAGTAGTAGTGGGTGAGTAGTGGAGTAGTAGAAAATGAGTAGTAGTGGGTGAGTATTAGAGAGTAGTGGAGTAGTAGAGGGTGAGTAGTAGAGGGTGAGTAGTGGAGTAGTAGAGGGTGAGTAGTAGAGGGTGAGTAGTAGAGGGTGAGTATTAGAGAGTGAGTATTAGAGAGTAGTGGAGTAGTAGAGGGTGACTAGTAGAGAGTAGTGGAGTAGTAGAGGGTGAGTAGTAGAGGGTGAGTATTAGAGAGTAGTGGAGTAGTAGAGGGTGACTAGTAGAGGGTGAGTATTAGAGAGTAGTGGAGTAGTAGAGGGTGACTAGTAGAGGGTGAGTATTAGAGAGTAGTGGAGTAGTAGAGGGTGACTAGTAGAGGGTGAGTATTAGAGAGTAGTGGAGTAGTAGAGGGTGAGTAGTAGAGGGTGAGTATTAGATAGTAGTGGAGTAGTAGAGGGTGACTAGTAGAGGGTGAGTATTAGAGAGTAGTGGAGTAGTAGAGGGTGACTAGTAGAGGGTGAGTATTAGAGAGTAGTGGAGTAGTAGAGGGTGACTAGTAGAGGGTGAGTATTCGAGAGTAGTGGAGTAGTAGAGGGTGACTAGTAGAGGGTGAGTATTAGAGAGTAGTGGAGTAGTAGAGGGTGAGTAGTAGAGGGTGAGTATTAGAGAGTAGTGGAGAAGTAGAGAGTAGTGGAGAATATTCCAAAGTTTGGCACAGCACCACTTGCACAATAAGTCCAATCAAATCATATCACTTAGAGTCCTTATTGAAGCGCTGAATCTTGGTGTATATTCAAATGCTTTTATTTTCCTTAAGTTTATGTACCACAGCCAGCCGACGCGTTTCGTTCTGTACAACAGAACTTCTTCAGGGCGTTCTTATTTCCTCCAAGTTATGTCGGTATCCTGTTGTCATATAACTAGATATTTCTTCCAAATGTTAAACGAGACGCAAGTACATTCTTATTCAAAGAGACTAGGTATCAATTTTACCCACACAATTCGGGCAGACTTGAGTAATTTATAGCATCCTCAAAGTCAGTCTTGCAAAAATTCCAAAGTATAGGACATGATAATCCAAATCCAAATGTTTCTCATTTTCAATCGTTCGGAATATCGGCGTTTGGGCAGATATGACCCAGGGACCCCCAGTATGCAAGGGGAATTAGTCCCCCTCTGCAAACGCGCCAGTGGCCTGCGTTGCAGAGAGGTGTAAAAAGGGGCATAGCCTCATTACACCTCTGTGCAATGCAGCCCCCTGGCGCATACTGGAGGTTCCAGGTGGGCTAGTTGGCCCCCAGGGACCCCTAGTATGCAAGGGGAATTAGTTCCCCCCTCTTCAAACATGCACGGGGGCTGTGTTGCAGAGAGGTGTAAAAAAGGGTGTGGCCTCATTACACCTCTCTGCAATGCAGCCGCCTGGTGCATACTGGAGGCTCCTGGTGGGCTAGTTGGACCCCAGTATGCAAGGGGAATTAGTTCCCCCACTGCAAACGCGCCAGGGGGCTGCGTTGCAGAGAGATGTAACAAGGGGCATAGCTCATTACACCTCTGCAATGTAGCCCCCTGGCGCATACTGGAGGTTCCAGGTGGGCTAGTTGGCCCCCAGAGGCCCCCAGTATGCAAGGGGAATTAGTTCCCCCTCTTCAAACTTGCACGGGGGCTGCGTTGCAGAGAGGTGTAAAAAGGGGCATGGCTTGATTACACCTCTCTGCAATGCAGTCCCCTGACGCATACTAGAGATTCCTGGTGGGCTTTCAGGTCTTATATAGTTAGGAATTAGCATTAAAAAAAACTTTGAAATTCACTGAAAAAACCATAGGTTTCAGGCCTTATATAGTTGGGAATTAGCATTTAAAAAACCTTTAAAATTCACTCAAAAAACTATAAGTTTTAGGGGTGTTAGAGTTAGCTGGACATTTCACTCATACAAAACCATTGAAATTGCTCCTATATAGTTAGTTGTAATAACTATATTTCGCGCACCCGTGCTGATGATGTCACATATTACATCATTCATTACCTGGTTAGTGACATCACTGATGACATCTCAAATGACCTCATCCACGTGACAATCACATACACCTTTTCGTACACTAGTAAAATCTTTCATTCTGAGGACTCGAATGCAGTGTTTTAGCAAGCAGGAAGAAAGAAATAATCGTGAAGAATATAATGCAGAATGTTGCAATGCCACAGAAGACAAATGGTGAAATGAGGTGTGTGTAAGAAAGTGGCCGTATGTAATAAAGGGATACAGTTTGAAAATTATATAGAAAGTGTCTTTATTTAAGTGCCATAATTGGACCCACTGGTGCAAGAGCTAGGGCATCCAGCTGAAGCAAACTTGAACTGCTTCTGCTATATTCAAACGTAAGCTCCTGCATCCATGAATTCCATATTCCATATTACATGTTACAGTTCCATGTGACATAGACAATACTGATTAGACTTGAATGAAGAAAGAAAAAAAAAAAGGAAATTGCAAAATGTAATCATCAAACTTTTTAGGTACTCTGGTACTACTTTTATGTAACACAAAATTATCAACAGTAAAACAGCAATGTGTTTTACAGTAGATTCAATGTGGTGCGTGTCAGAATTGGTACTAGTTCTACCCACATTGGAACTATGAGGAGGAATAGAAACATTGCGCTTCTGAGAAGCACATTTAGTACCTTTCTAGTCAAACCATACATTGTCTTCAGCTGTTTAAAAAAATCATTCTTGTGTAGAGAGCTGAGGCATCGAGCTGAGGCAAACTCCAACCGCTTCTGCTGTATTCAAACCAAAGCTCCTGCATCAGTGAATTCCACATTACATGTCGTAGTTCTATGTGACATATACAATAGCTATTAGACATGAATGACTACATTGTACAATGAAAATAAAGGTAGGATACGATTACCACACTGTGCCAACCAGTTCCTAAACAGTCGTCTTTTTTTTTCATTTTTATCATCAGGTTGTGAGCAGAGGCTGAGTATGGGTAAGTTAGTGCGCTCTGTCTGCACCACTCATACGCATCATTGCAGGCTACGCACACGGTCTTTGTGTCTTCGCGGATTGAAAACTGTGGAGCTCAAGTCAATGCCACGTGGCTGTGGGCCTTTGCTGAACGCTCTCTGGCCAACACTGTAGACAGCAGTGTTCACATTTGAGATTGAGTCGGTATTGTAGATGACGCAGTCCTGTAGGAAAAGACATTGCTCCAGTGCGCTCCGTCCGCACCACGCATACGCATCATTGCAGGCTCTACATATGCTTTTTTGTTGCTTCGCTTATTGCAAACTGTGGAGGTCAAGTCAATGCCACATGGCTGTGGGCCCTTGGAGAACGCTCTCTCTGGCCTACACTGCAGACAGCAGTGTTCACATTTGAGATTGAGTCTGTACTGTAGATGACGCAGTCCTGTAGGAAAAGACATTGCTCCAGTGCACTCTGTCTGCACCACTCATACGCATCATTGCAGGCTCCGCAAATGCGTTTTTGTTGCTTCGCTTATTGCAAACTGTGGAGCTCAAGGCAATGCCACATGGCTGTGGGGCTTTGCTGACCGCTCTGTCTGGCCTACACTACAGACAGCAGTGTTCACAATTCAGAACGAGTCGCTATTGCAGATGATGCAGTGTTGATGGCAACAGATATTGCTCTTGGTACGGCCGGCCCGCAGGATGCATCATCGCTAGCTGTGCACATGCTGAATGCTTCTGATGAGGCTATGTGAGTGCACTAGAACTGATGGAGTGTTTGATATCTTTTTGTGTATTATTTCAGACCTATTGATTGTGTCTCAGTATACCACAAGTTGTGTTTCTTTTACAATAGATTTTTTTCTGTATTATTTCACATCTACTGTCCCTACCTTAGTGCGGTACAAAAGGGGGTGGTGATGGACGGAGCATCTGAACCAATCAAACACTCACACCCAGTCAAAAGATCTGGGTTTGATCCATCACCGTTCTTTAGCCCACTCTGCCACCCCAAATCAGACATGGCTATATGCAAATCAGTCTGACCCTGTGCCTCATGGGAACAGTCCAGCCCGAACTGCCAAGCCATGCCTTCCCTGGACTGGAAACAAGCTTCCGAGGACCGGTTTCTGGCATTACAGCCCGGCGTCCCAACAGCCCGGCGTCCCAACTGATTGAAAGTAGGAGACGCGCGCTGCGGGCAGAGCGAGTGGAGATCATTGCCGGTTATCTTTTTAAAGCTGTTTGTGCAATAATTGTTTTTTAATCACTGTCGCTTCCCCGGTCCACCGCTGCCTCGGCAGATTGCTGTGGAGGGAAGTTGTTGTTCTACCACACCGGAAGTGATTAGACTCCCGGTGTGCACCACACATCATTCAGACAGGCCCTTGGCCTATAAGGGGATGGCGAGTCAAGCGCGCCGAAGACGCGCCTAAGACAAGCCCGTCTGAGCCCGTCCGCGCCAGTACGTCGCCTCTCGCCAGGGACGCTGGTCGCGTGGAAGGTGATAGATATACCTATTCCAGGGACACACTTTTAGGCCTTAACCACTCATCTGCGCAATGCCGTAAGACATTCCCCCGGTATAGAAGGTGCTCTTTTAAATGCACCTGTGGATATATGCTTCCTAAACTTACCGCACCCCCCTTATTGGCTAGTACTAATCCACAACAACGACTGTTGATTGCCCAACTCAACACTAGATCACTGGCCAAACATCACATGGAAGTCCATGACTTAGTTGAGGAACATTCCTTAGACATCTTGTTTCTTACAGAAACCTGGCTTCAAGATGATATGAATACTATTATCAATTTGGCCACTCCAATAGGATACTCCGCCTACATTCTCAACAGGCAATCCAGAGGTGGAGGCATTGCGGTTATACTGAAATCTCAATACCTATGCCAATTTACTGAAATAGATATTCAGGGGTGCGAATCTGCCCGTTACAGCATTAAGATAAATCCCTACTTAACGCTGTCGGGTCTCCTGATCTACAGACCTCCAGGGCAAGATAACCGCTTTATTAAAGCTCTTGTAGAAATAGTAGGATCGTTGGCAATAGTTACGGCTAATTTTAATATCTTAGGAGATCTAAACCTCCATTTTGATCTCACCTCTGATCACAAAATCAACAGTCTATTAGCCGACCTTGCAGCATTTCAACTCCGCCAATTAGTCACGTGCCCCACGCATAGGGCAGGCCATCTCCTGGACCCTATCTTTACCAATCTAGTTGAGGCCTCGGTTGATGGGCCCATTCCAATTGCCTGGTCCGATCACATGATGGTAATAAAGAAGATGGCCGCCGAATAAGAGCTCTGTGAAAGAGCTCCTGGGGTAGGGATCACCGCAACCGGTTTAAATCCCAGGAATACCCCTAGGACGAGCTAACTCCCTTGCCAAAATAATCTGTAAGATGAGGAGTATAAGAATAAAGTAACCCGATCTGTGTAACGGGCAGCGTAATGGGCGCATAGGAAAGCAGCTCGGAAGACCGGTCATCAAATAACGGACACCGGACACACACTGACCTGGAAGAAGAGAGAACCTCCGGAGTCTGATTGCCCATCCGTGGTGTCTGGTGGAAGCTGGACGCAGACTGAAGATAAAAGCGGCATCACGCGGACAGCCGAAGGGATGTTTTGAACCCCCGTCACGACACCGATCTGAAGTAGCCCGGAATCTGCCTGGGAGAAGGGACATCCCCCCCCTGGTAGGTGTCAAGGCCAGGAGACTCCTACGAGGACCATACCACTTAAAGGAGAGCATTCTCGCAGCAAGCCAATCCCCAATAGTAGTGAGGCGGCATCGGGGACCCGACAACGCGAGCAGAGGCTAACAACGCGTCGGAGATTGCAGCAAGCACGCCTGAAGCCGCGAGCAGAAGATAGAAGCGAGGCGGCAACTGCAACGGGAGCCTGTGGAGGCTCCCGCACCCAGCAGTGAGTGAGGAGAAAAGCGGGAATTGTATTTTCACTAATAATATCAAAGAGTGAAACAATCGGGAGCCTAATACAGCCCTGCCTGACCTTAAAATGGCGCCCAAATCGGACATGAATAACAACAACGTGATTAAGGCGAAATAAGCGCTCGAGTACTCAAGGCTGAGATTTAAAGAAATAAATAAGAAAGGACACATCCTGTACAGAGTAAAACTTGTACCTCCTTGGGAATAACGAATAATTGGAATAATTGAAATAAAAACAGTCGATCAGGAAGAGGGACTTACTCTAAGAAGTGGAAAGAGAGAAAGTCTTCTCTACTCAATGAAGAAAGTAGTGGAAAGAGAGAAAGTCTTCTCTGTTGAATGAAAGTAGTGGAAAGAGAGAAAGTCTTCTCTGTTGAATGAAAGTAGTGGAAAGAGAGAAAGTCTTCTCTGTTGAATGAAGAACCAGATTGGCAGCAGCCATCTTACAATGGCTGTCTACTATATTACATAACCCAGAGTCACTACAAGTAATGAGACAACGAGAGAACTAATAGATCTCCAACTGCGACCAACAGGAACTTCAACGACAAAAAGATAACAGTAATAAACTGAGGGGAAAGAGGAAATGTTATCTACCTCGGCACAGCAAGTTTTATCTATACACGCCTAGATTCGGAAAGAAATGACAGAACTGGAACAAAACATCATCAGCAGCCTTTCTTCCCTGAGGCAAGCGGAGGACAGAGACACTTGAAGACTTGCTACACAGAGCCAAGATGAGCGGGCGAGACCTAGAGGCGGTACGCTCGATAGCTCAGATTATAAAATACCCACCTAATCTATCCAAAAATGCAGCTAAAAAGTTTAAACACGACACCCTGAGAAAAAACCAGGACATACTATTCACGGACCTATATTTCAATATAACTACAGGCACATCTATGAATGACCTCATATTTTACACGAACAAAACAACAAAATGGCGCAATACCTTCTCAAGGATGCTGGCCATAAAAACGATTACAAACATCCCTCATGGCACAAAAATGATGACCGCACCATCATACAGATGCAGAGCAGAACTAACTATCACCATATATAAATCGGGTACTGTGCTGATACAAGCAGCAAACCGAGAACTGGAGAAATTTGCCAAGATATTCCAAATAATGAAAGATTCCATAGAAGACCCAAGACACCAGCCACACCAGACCTCACCGAGAGATATTCCCGCCACTAATGATAACACCAGAGGAGTCATTAGTAACAGAGGACACCAGGCTCAAAGCTCTAAACGAGAAGATAGACCTGAGATGGCAATGTCCAAGCCTGAGAACCCGACAGAAAGAACGGAGAGGTTTATCAATCAGGCAAACAAGGAACAAAACCAGCTCCAAAGAGAGGAGCCGTCCTTGCTCATGAACGAAGAAACCTCCCAGGTAGAACATACATCGGACTCGAGATCAATGCCCCACGACAACCAGGAAGTGGACGAGGGAAAGTATATCAACCCCCCTACACCGTCCTCGAGTACAATACCAACGTCATGCAGACTCTCACCCTCAAACACACTCACAACAACACAGAACGGAGCGAACAATGACGACACCTCCAATAGAAGCGGAAGGGACAATCAAACATGGGTTACAAAGGAAAGGGATGCGGAACTAAGAACAGATCCAAAAAAGAGAAGAACAAAACACAAAGCCCGGATAAACAGATCTGTCTACCCTAAGAAATCACATCAGAACAGGAATGATATTACCATGCTCAAGAAACTAGTAAACATGATGGCACAAATCACTATAAACTCCTCACAGGCAATTGAAAAAATCGAGGAATTGACGTCGAGCATTCACTCCAAGGTCACGCATATCCAAAACGTTGTACACGGCCCACAAAGAAAGAGTAACGAAACGATCTGGCAGTTGAAACATAATGACAATCGACCGAATAGGACAAAACCACTATCAAAGGAGGAAACTCTGGCCTTAACCCGATCGTATGAAATACCAGACCGCGAGAGGGAGGAAACAATCAAAACAGTACCACTCGACTCAAACAGAACATCGAGAAAGAATGATAGAACATCTAACCCCTACAATCTACAGCAGGTACAACTTACAGCAACAGAGAATAAAAATGGAGACCTTAGCAACAAAGAAAAACTTCTGACATGTCTACTACTCAACTGCCGGTCGGCAACCAAACATGCATCGGATATAGCTGACCTCATCATTAACAAGGGCATTGATATAGCAGTCCTTACTGAAACATGGCTTACGGAATCCTCATCCCCTTCCATGGATCTCTTAGTTCCACCTCAATACAACATTTTGAGACTTGATAGACCCATAAAGGTAGGAGGAGGTATAGCCTGCATTCACAGATCTGATATTGAGGTCAAACAAATCCAAGCCGACCCGCTAGAATCCAGCGAATACCTAGGTCTTAATATAAGAACAACTAACAACCAAAGATGCAACCTGCATTCGTTTTACCATCCACCAGGAGACAGCGCAAAGTTTACAGAGGAGCTAATGGAGATCATAACAACCAACTCTAACGACGGCGTCAATAACATTTTTCTTGGTGATTTCAACTTACATTGGGAGGACCACAACAACAAACTGGTCAAATCGCTGAAAGATTTCCTTGATGAACTGAACCTTATTCAACTATGCACACAACCCACTCACTCGAAAGGAGCGACGTTAGACTGGATTATTTCACGAAACAAAGACACATCAATCCTCTCTATAACACCATGTGACTGGTCAGATCATCATGCCATAACATTCGTGATACCTACAATGGAAAAAGGCCAGACCAGACAACCCCTCAAGACCAAAAAATGGGTTAGAGACACAAGAGATGCAAACTTAGAGCTTCTAGTTGAACGTTGTGAAAGAGACCTAAAACCTCATAACAACCTACAGAATGTGAACGAGCTGACCGACCACTACATAACAACTGTCGAAAATATTGTCAATAACACCATGCCATTAAAATTGAAAAAAGTCTCAGAGAAGACAAAAAATCCATGGTTTAATTAATCTTTAAATGAAGAAAGGCGTAAATTGAGAATGGCCGAAAGAAAATGGAGACAGCACCCTTCATCCCCAGAGCTGAAAGCACTCAGAAAAATTAGAGGCCAATATAATAAAATGATCATCAACTCAAAACAAGAATTCATACGGTCAGAACTGGACAATGCCAAAAACAGACCACGGAAGCTCTTTGAAATCTTAAAGCAACAATCAAACAAACTAGCCAAATCTGTCCATGAGAACTCAAAAACACCCCTAAATTGTGAAGAATTTTCTACATTTTTCACAGAGAAGGCAAAATTGCTAGAAGTAGAGCTCAAAAATGCTGTGGAAAACCTTCCCATAGAACCAATACCTACGAAAGATACCGCCGCTACAACGGTGAGTACCTTGACAAAAAATGAGGCAAGTTGGGATACGTTCGAACTATATGACCAGCACAGTATCGCCAAAACGCTTTCTGTAATTAAACCAAACAACCACTACCAAGATCCACTTCCCGCAAAATGTGTAAAAGAAATCAACCACGTTCTGGTTCCAATTTGGACCGAAATTATAAATGCCTCACTATCACAAGGGATCCTCCCTGACTGCCTAAAAACAGGTCAAGTTGCTCCCATTATCAAAAAACCCGCAGCAGATAGATCAGACCCAAACAACTTTCGCCCAGTGACCAACATCCCGCTACTGGCCAAATTAATTGAGAAATGCGTACAGAGTCAACTAAGTCAACACATCTCCAAGTTCTCATTACTTGATGAATGCCAATCAGGATTCAGAGCAGTGCACAGCACTGAAACAGCGATCCTCCATATTGTTGATGATGCTCTACAGGCACTTGACCAAAACAAAGCATGCCTACTGATTCTCCTAGATCTGTCCTCGGCCTTTGACACGGTAAATCACAAAGCATTACTGACCAGGTTACGGGACAGGATGGGACTATCAGGAACCGTGCTGAAATGGTTTATCTCTTTTCTACAGAACAGGACACAGCGATTCCTGGTCAACCAGTCAATCTCACCCCCATGCCCTATCTCAATTGGAGTCCCTCAAGGATCAACTTTATCCCCAGATTTGTTTAACCTTTACGTCGAACCGCTAACAGAAATTCTCCCAAAATCACAAATATCCTATCACATGTATGCAGACGACACGCAAATATACTTAAAGATTTCCTCCCTAAAAGACTTGGAACTAATGAACAAGACGCTAAAAAAGGCTCTACAATGGTTAACTACCAACCAGCTGAAGCTGAATGCGCACAAAACAGAGTTCCTATTAATCTCACCAGCTAGGTGCCATGCGGAAATAAAGGAATGGACGAAAGTGGTGACTGCGCTAAACTGCACCCCTACACTAATCAAGTCAGCGAAATCGCTAGGAATCACACTGGACGAGAATCTGGACATGAAAGCCCACATCAACTCAATGGCTAAAAATGCCCGATTCCACCTGAACTACTTAAGAAAACTGAAACCATTCATCTCAGAGGCGGATCTCAAATTGGCAATCCAATCCTTAGTTATCTCGAGGATTGAATATGGCTGCACCACTTTAGCTGGTCTACCAAAAATGTCCACAGCGCCATTGAAAGCATGCCTAAACGCAGCGGCAAGAATTGTCACCGGATCTAGGAAATACGATCATATATCGCCACACCTGAAAGCTTTAAGATGGCTACCCTTTGAAGCAAGAATACAAATGAAGATAGCATGCATCACCCATAAAGCGCTACACCACAACACCCCAAGATACTTAGCGAAGAAAATCCAGCTATCGGGAGGCAATCGACCAGCGAGGAGTACTGAGGAACTGCTACTACGGCCAGCCTTTTTCCACAAGAAAAGAACCTATGACAGAGCGTTCTCTGGAGCTGCCCCCAGAATTTGGAACTCACTCCCTCCTAGCATCAGGAAGATCCAAAATGTGGCATCATTTAAGCAAGAAGTGAAGAGCTTTCTGATGAAGAAATATACTACCTAGATTGAACAATCACGAGCTGATAATGACTTAACTATCATACCTGTTCACACATTCTACTTATGATAGAAGTATACCCACCATTGACTATCAACGCTAACTGCACACGTACTGTATATTTATCATCTACCTCATATTTGTTGTCTGTATAACGATCTGATATATATGTCTTTCTCCTACACCTTCTATGTCAAGCGCTCTGATACCTACGGGTCTTGTTCGCGCTATACAAAACTTTATAATAAATAATAAATAAATAAATTATGTCATGTCCCATACATGAGGTGTCCAGTGGGAACAATGCCCAACGAGTCCTCAAGCGCCCGTGGCGTAAGCTACGTCTCGAGGATTTGAACGCCCTCCTGAAAGGGGACCCCCTTGATATTGAGGGCAACACTGAGCTAGGCTATGAAAACGTCTGCACCTGGTTGTCCCAAGCCTTAGACTCTCTGATCCCAGCCAACTGGATCAGAGCTCGTTCTCAGGAATCCAGTCCATGGTACAACGAGGAGCTCGCTACCCTTAGGAAGGATTGTAAACTTATCGAACGTAGATGGAGGAAATCATAAGACCTGGCATTAAAAGGCCAATACAGGGCGACACAAAAGATCTACCATAGAAACATCTGTAGGACTAGAGCCGCCTACTATACCAACGAGATCAAGGCCAGCCAGAACCCTTCGAAAACCATCTTCAAAATCCTAAAAGACCTCTCTGCCAAAAAAGTGGCGGTAGCAACTAATGCCTCCTATCTGCATTGTGAGAAACTTGCTTCCTTCTTTATAGATAAAATACGAACTATCTATAGGTCCTTTCCAGCCACCCCTGAACTTACCCTCCTAAGTAGAGGTACGCCCAACAAACTCACGACTATTCCCGAACTAAGTCAGGACAATTTTCTCAGACTCTGTGGGAAAGTGTAATCGGGCTCTCCCGCAGACCCGCTAAAACATGCCCATTTTAAAGAAGCCTCCGCACTTATACTCAGTCCCCTCCGTGAAATTATTAACTCTTCCTTTAGATCTGCCATCATACCCACTAGATGGAAGCAGGCTTGGGTATCCCCCATATTTTAAAAAACCCACGTTAGACCCTACAAAACCGGAAAGTTTTAGGCCAATATCACTGCTTGCTTGGCCGGCCAAGGTGGCTGAATCCCACGTGAATAGCATCTTAATGAAATTCCTCTGCGCTAATTCCATCCTCGACGCCTCCCAGCACGGATTCCGCGCGGGACATAGCACTGAAACGGCACTTCTAGGTGTAACAGAACATCTTCGGAACATCATGGACTCCGGTCAGACAGCAGCGCTGATTCTTCTTGATCTCAGCGCTGCCTTTGACACGGTCTCACACGAGGTACTGTTGCATCGATTGGAGGCAGTAGGAATCTGTGGACAAGCACTAGAATGGTTCAGGGCATTCTTGACGGGCAGGTCCTTCCGTGTATCTACCCCACCGTTTCTATCAATGGAACGTGCAATTGAGCAGGGAGTACCCCAAGGATCTGCACTCAGTCCGACGTTATTTAATCTCTACGTCCAGCCACTGACTGAGGTCGCCAAACGATGGGAGCTTTCTATAGTCTCATACGCGGACGACACTCAGTTAGTGGCAGTGCTGAGTGAAGATTCTGGGCTGAACGCATCAAAGTTTAAACTTGGCTTGTCCGCAGTTACCAACTGGATGACATCTAATTACCTACAGCTTAATGCCAACAAGACTGAGGTCTTACTTGTAGGAAAGGATGTCTCAGCCTGGGGAGTGAAATGGTGGCCTGATATGCTCGGAACCCCTCCTGAACCCAAAAGTGAGGTAAAAAACCTTGGAGTCTGGCTAGACTCGTCGCTTAATTTTATTACCCACACTAAAAAGGTTGCCGCTACTTGTTTTGGGATCCTTCGGAACCTGAAGCCGATCTTAAAATTTTTCGATCCCCCTACTCGCCAGCTCATAGTTCAGTCCTCCATTCTATCTCGACTTGACTATGCGAGCTCCCTACTTTTGGGAGCTAACCAGGCAGAGGTAGGAAGACTGCAACGAGTCCAAAAGGCGGCGGCAAGAGCCTTGACGGGGCTCCCCCGCTCCCAGTCGGTCTCTAGCACCTTGACCAAACTCCACTGGCTGCCCGTGGACAAGAGGATTGAATTCAAGACCCTCTGTCTGGCATTTAAAATCTTGCACTCTGCATCTCCCTCCATGCTCTGTCCCTTGCTGACCCCCTATATCCCCAGGCGCGCGTTACACTCAGAAGGTCAGCACCTAGTTGTGATTCCTCGAATAAATCGCGTGCGACAGGGTGGACGCTCTTTCCGCTATCTCGCAGCGAAACTATGGAACGCCCTGCCACTCCAGATTCGGGGCCTACAGGACCTCTTGCCATTCAGAAAGGCTATCAAAACCCACCTCTTCTGTTGATCTCTCTGTTATGTTATTGCCGCATGTCCACTTCTCAGTAGCCGTTTTCCTGCTCATTAAAGCGCCAGGACGCCCCTTAGCTGGGGCAGCTGCGCGCTATATAAGCACCTATAACATAACATAACATAACATCTTCAGCCCGGCTTGCTTGAATCCAGTGGCAAAGTGAGCAAGGGAAGGCGTGGCTTGGCAGTTCGGGCTGGACTGTTCCCATGAGGCACAGGGTCAGACTGATTTGCATATAGCCATGTCTGAACTGGGGTGGCAGAGTGGGCTAAAGAACGGTGATGGATCAAACCCAGATCTTTTGACTGGGTGCGAGTGTTTGATTGGTTCAGATGCTCCGTCCATCACCACCCCCTTTTGTACCTACCTTAGTACAGCACAAATTATTGATTCTTTTAAAATTGAATCTCTGTGTGTGATCCAATGATTACTGTTGTAGTTGATGGTATCAGCAATTATTCCCTGAGGGCTGCTTTTCCCTCACCCCACAGGCATCCAGCACAGACGTCGCTGGATATGTGACCCTGGTAATAAAAAGGTGTCGAGCGCGCGTGCCTATATCCACTTCCACTATCTATCTGTGTCATTGTAATCATTATATATGCATGATACTGCCCCTGGGTGGTTCCACATTATATTGTGCTGTGGACAGCGTATGCAAATATGTTACCTCTGGTAGTGGAGAAAACTTTGGTTATGTAACTTTTAGGTGTATGGCTATCACAGGTGGAAGGCTACTTTACAAACCATGAATATTGATGAAGATCATGGTTGCATGTTGTGTGTAGTGTAAGATATGTGTACGCAGCAAAAAGTTTAGAAAAAAGATCTCGAAGCAGAAGAGGTGTGTCTCATCAAATGCAGTGCAGAGATTGACTAAAATCGGTGGTGTTTTCCAACTGTACAATAGGAAATGTTATGAACTAATGAATTTTTTTATGGTCACATGCCTATCGCGCACACTGCGCGTAAGGAGACCTCACCCGACGTGATTTTGAGAAAATATATTTACTATAAGTTTATTACAGTTAGAAATATATAAATGCTTAAAATATTTTTGATTATCGCTTGTTCTCATTTACACTGTAAATTTATTTACATATAGTTTTGAGACAAAAAAAATGAGGGAATGGCCTATGCGGCACGACATCGTACGTCTATGATGTAACACAGGGCATGGCAACGTGCACTCGTCGCATACGCAACAGGCTCGACCCTATACGTACATGACGTAATGCACGGCTTGGTAGTCCGTACCCGTCGTATACCAAAGTAGCAGCTGGCGCGACCTCATATGTATATGTTGTTACGCACAAACCCGTGGGGGGGGATACGAAATGGGCATCATTGAAATGTGGTGGATAGGATACGTGTGCTGATCGAGCTTGGTAGACTACTGGTACGGAACTGTAGTTTTCTAAAAATAAAAAATAAATGATACACATTTTTTGGGGAAGATATAAAACATTACATAATTTTTAACGTAAAAAAAGAATGAGTTGCCAAATATTTAAAAACAATTAGAACAAATGTTGGTTTTATAAATATTAAAATATGAAATTAACATTTAAAAAACCTTTGAAATTCACTGAAAAAATCATAGGTTTCAGGGACGTTATATTTAGTTGGACATTTGACTCCTATAAAACCAGAGAAATTCACCAGTTATAGTTAGTTGAGCTAACTATAACTCGCGGCCCGCAATGCACTGCTGATGACGTCACATATTACATCACTCATGACATGGTCAGTGACATCACTGATGGACATCTCAAATGACATCACTGATGACATCATCCACATGATAATCTGATGACCATACCGATGCTCTAATATAAACCCCTATATACACCCACTCTAAAATACAGACTACTATTTTTGAAACCATAAACACAACAATGCCAGATACTACATACCACCGACTATTTCATAGGTCTATAAACACATCTAGTGACTTACACATACAGTTACTCATCAATACAGTACTATAATATGTACTCATACACCTATACATACAGTCACACTCTACTACTCATCCATAGTTACTCACACACCTAGTCAGTCATGCAAAGAATGAATTACATACTCATTTACTCAAGTATACAGTTGTACACACCAACTGAGTTATTTATACACACCACATCACTTTTTTATGCAGATACTAACACATACTTACTGTCTTATACACTCGCTGATAGAGCAGACACTCCTTTATACACCCACTCTTTAACTAACTTACTCTCACGTATAGTCATTTATATACTCCAGCACTCACATATACTGCCTTAAAACATATGTAGTTACTCACATATTCCACTGAGACATTGATTCACTCACCAAAACACCCATACACACACTAACTCACCCTACAGCCCTTCCCAGATTCACTTTTGAATCCATGCAAGCGGTGAATAACCCACTCAGACATCTGTGCACAGTCACCCCCAAACCGACCCACACAGACACTCAGGCACCCATACAGATACTCAGACAACAAAGCAATAACCCATATAGACAGTCTCACCAACCCATGCAGCCGCTTAAACACCAACTGAGAGACCAATACAGAGTTTCACACAGTTTAGTCACTAACCCATGTATTCAGTAAGACCTGTTGAATCACTCACTTATAGTCAGTCACGCACCTACTAAATAATCCATTCAGGCACTCCTCTCCCCGGAAACAGGTCAGAGCACACACGGGTTGTGTTTCCTGTCACTTTTAATGCACCGGCATGACGCTTTTCAGCATTGCTGCCTTCTTCAGATGCCCCTTATAACAAGTGCTGCAGTGTTTGTGCTTTTCAAAGGAACTTGCTCCACTCCGATTGGTGGAAACCACAAGTGGGCGTGGCAGAAATTTCCACGATCTCGGCACTCCGAGGTATCGGTTGCAGGCGCTTCGGTAAGTACCTTCCCCAGTGGGCATCGCCTGCTAGTTTCCTCCACTTTCTCCGATGTTTCAAGTGCCTCGTAGCAAGACTAACACAGTCCTCATCCTGCCGCTTTTGTCCCTTTAAATGTTTAACCACAGTTGGTTTCAACAAGTGTTGTTAACTTGTGATTGTGGGTTAGCGGCGGTCCGGCAGCAACCAAGATCATTAGTTTGTTCAACAGTTTTCCACTCACATTGCCAGACTGCTTGAGGAAGGGGGCTCTTGTGCTCGTGGCCACACCAAACATCCAAAACTAGGACCCAGACTCCTCTCCACTGAAACCTGTCAGAGCACACACGGGTTATGTTTCTTGTCACTTTTAATGCACCGGCATGATGCGTTTCAGCATTGCTGCCTTCTTCAGCTGCCCCTTACAACAAGTGCTACAGTGTTCGTGCATTTGAAAGGAACTTGCTTCACTCCTATTGGTGGATACCACAAGTGGGCGTGGCAGACATTTCCACGATCTCGACACTCCGAGGTATCGGGTGCAGGCGCTTCGGTAAGTACCTTCCCCACTGGGTGTCGCCTACTAGTTTCCTCCACGTTCACCCATGTCTCAAGTGCCTCGTAGCAAGACTAACACAGCCCTCATCCTGCCGCTTGTCCTAGTAAAATATATATATAAGAAGTCATTGTATATTTTATGTGAGAACCTTAATGATGGATATTCTATTTTGTCGGAGTTTCTAGTCTGCCATTGGGAATTTCCTTGTCTCCAGCAACATATCTGTTAATTGTGCATCTGACACACATAGACAGAAAAGTTCTAATGCTTTAACTACTTGTCTTTACCTAAACCTAAGCTATTCCTTTCTCTGACATAAATTGTGTACTAAACCTGTGCATGAAGTTCTTTACCTATGTACTGAAGAGGGAATTTACTCAGGTATATTTGATCGTTATTTAAGTGTACACAGCTGTATAGTTGCACATAGAGATTCACAAATGCACTGACTCTCTCATTCTCTTACTTATATTCAGGAGGCGTAGAGAGTCTACCTGGGCACCACCCCTGTCCTGCTTTGGCACCGTGGGACATTTCTCTCTTCCTATTTTCACTTCACCCATTCCACATTGATTAGCTGTGACACTTGTTGGGCAGTCTTGGTGGTGGTGGATGGAGGTTGGGAATGTGCTTCATGCCCTCTCTATCGCTCTTGCCTAGGTGAGATTTGACAATGAAGTCCAAGTATCACACTTCCCGGCATGTCTTTCATCCGACTAGGCTCGAGGTTCGCCTGACTTACACGGAAGTGTTTCAGAAATACTTTGCACACCAGAGGGTGAGCACAAGTTAATTTATGGTGTGTATCTGACTTACCCTGTCTAGGATTGTAGTTCCTGCTTGTACAGGGTGCATACCTCTGCCAACCAGAAATCCTATTTGTAACAAGAAGTTTTAAAAAACAAACCTGAAGAAGATGACCCTACAATCGGTCTGGGGAGAGGGCAGGAATAAGTAAGTCTGCACAGCTGCAGTTGCCCAAGGTGGAGGAGGATGTTGGGAGCATCTAACTCTGAAAATGAATACATGGCATTGCAACTCCATTGGGTAACGGGTTCACTGGGTGACTCAAGCAGATTTGAGGTAAATGTTTGGTCCTGATTGCACTGAGTCATTTGTTCTGAAAATGCTTGTCGTTAGCAGTAAACCTTGGGTCCAATCGAAATTACTAATGGTAGCCCGATTACCTGGAAAATCTGATACTTTTATTGAACTAAAAGAGCAGTTTACCCTACTGAGTGCACTTTGTGGTTACACCCTAAGATACACAAGTTGCGGTAGGTTGCTAATAAGGAATGCTAACGTAGAGTTAGCAAAACTAAATAACTAAACTGGATGACCTGTTTGAAAGCCATAAATAGTTAATGTTCGAGAAACTGAGGAAACACAGTACGATTTCAGTGGGTCAGTTAATAACATATGGTGGTTCACACATATAAACAGAATATAGAAGGAAGGTGAATCGCATCCACCCTCACTGGAACACTGCACACCATACTGACACCTGGAAGGCCATAAAAGCAATCACCAAACTTTATGGTAACATATCAGAACAGACCAGAATAAAACTTTCCTCACTAAGGGAGCAGTGGGAGCGCAACATAAATAGATGGGTGACTGACAATAGCTGAATAGCCTTCAACAATCTTCAGAATTGTGAGGTTTAAATTAATACCGTTAAACATATTCCACAGAGCATATCTCATTCTGCACAGGCTGCATAGCATATAAATAAATGCCTTGAGTGAATGCCTGAGATGTTTAAACAAAGATGAAGACCTAATGCATATGTTTTGTGACTGCTCAGGACTATCCACCTGCTGAGGGGTGGGGTAGGTGTTTATGGACAAAGTGTCTGAGATTATGGCCAAGATTCACCCACAATTGCTTCAGGTTATTATCCTTGGTTTATATGTGATCCAAAAAGCAAAACTAGAACACAATTTTGCATATCCAAACGAGATGTAGCAATACCTGGGAGCTGACACAACCCCGCCACTAGGCACTTTGCTAAGAGAAATGAGCAGAGGTGGAAAGCGATACATTGACTGCTTTTGAGTAAGGCAATCTCTTGGTCAGACAGGGCTACAGGTTGGGATGAAAATGTACTAGTGCTGAAGACCAAACTTGATGACAGGTCACAGTAGAATACAACTGATCAATGGAAAATGGTGACTAAGCACGAGAGGAAGTGTTTACCTTATTCACTACACATACCCCCTCCCCCTCACATCTACAACTTTGTCTTTGTTCCGCCCCAGGAAGTGCAGGTGCTATATGTCGGAAATGGGTTAATAGTTGATTGGATTGATACCCTACTCAATCAGAAACCACAATTTGTGTCCGGGTAAAACACAAGAACACCTCAAATTAACCTGTGCTCAACCTTCTGGTAACTTGACACAAAAGCAGTGAGGCTTAATGTAGAGGCAATGTGTAAAGCATTTATGCACCACTTGAAACATTAATAAAATGAAAACACAACACAAGGAAAATCCCATACCAATTTAGAAAAAAACTGAAAATGTAATAAATTATTTGACACTAAAACAATACAAATTCAGTTAGAACAAAAGTTATGCAATTTAAAGTGTTTGTGAAAATCAAGCGCTAAGAAGCAAAAAGCACTAAGCATGGTTATCTGGTCGCAGTAGACCGGGTCCAAGTCACAAGTTCAGGTCAACCGCGATGGAGTGCAGGCCGGATAAAAAGACAGAGTTCAGTCTGCTGAAAAAGTACCTTGTGGCCTGGGCGTAGAGATAAAAAGTCCTTGCAACATGCTGCGCTGGCCGGCATCGAAAAATCGTCGACGAAGAGATGTGATGCAAGGTCCTTGCATCGTGAAGCTTTGGAGTCGATGAACGTCGATGAAGAGTTGTGATACGAGGTCCTGTGTCATAGAGGAAGCCAGTGGGGCTTGCAGACACTTGTACAGAGATGCGCCAGCAAAGGGCCCGAGATGCGTCACGCTGAGCCAGTGTCGGCGTTGAAGAAGCTGCCAGTGTTTGCAAGGACTTGTGCTGAGATGCGTCAAGAACAATCTGTGTCACGCTGGGCCGGAGGCAAAGACAGGCTGTGTCACAGCATGTAGAGATGTGTGGATTTGTTGATGATGAAAACACCTGTTAGGTCTTTGTGGCTTTGAGCAGGGGGCCAGCTAAATGACCTTAGGAGGTTTCCTTGAGTTGTGGGCCTACACATGCAGGCTGGACTCAGCAGGACAGCTCATAGCAGCAGAAGAGTCCTGGTGCAGCACCAGCAGGCCTTGGTGAGCAAGCAGTTCCCCATGGCAAACGTCACAGCTGGGTAGTATTCAGTCAAGGATTTAGAAGGCGTGGCATATCACACTTGAGGGTCTCAAGGCACTGCTTGTTAACTGCTTGATGGTGATCTGTTGATTCGAACAGCCATGTTTTGCATCCTTTCATGAATTGCCAGAGCTGTGGGGTGGTCGTGAGGTGCAGGGGAAGGCTGTTCCAAGCTTTAGCTATCAGGTGTGAGAAGGAGCGTACCCCGCTGTTGCCCCGGTAAATCCCGTAGGTGTCTGCGAGGAAAAGTGAGGCGTATCATAGGTGTCTTGTTGGTTGGTCGAAGGTCATGCGTTTGTGGATCTATGCTGGTCCTTTGTTGTGCAGGGTTTTGTATGCGTAAGTGAGCTTCTTGAACTGGCATTTTTTCTGGGCCGGAAGCCAGTGTAGCTTTTTGAGGTGCGGTGTGATGGGGGTCCGTTGGGAGGTGGAGAATGAGTCTTGCCGCTGAGTTTTGTATTGTGTAGTCTCTTCAGGAAGTGTGTGGTGACTCCTACGTAGAGTGTGTTTCCGTGATGAAGGCCTGCGTGACGGTCCTTCTGGTGTTGACTGGTGCCACCTGGAGATCTTGCAAAGCATGCATAGGATCTCGAAGCAGGCGGATGATACTGCGTTTACCTGTTTCTTCAAAGATACCTTATTGTCCAAGATGATGTCGAGATTGCGGGTGTGGTCGGTCAGGGCGGGAGATGGGAAGAGTCAAGCAGGCTGCCAAGCGTCCTTCAATGCCGAGGTGTTGTTCTCAAAGAGGAAGACTTCTGTTTTGTCCATGTTGAACTTGAGTTTTTTTTTTAATCCAATCGGCTACATTCAGTCTACATTTGTGGAAGATGGCTCTGGTGGTGGAGGGGTCTGTTGACTGCGAGAAGATGAGCTGGGTGTCGTCGGTGTAGGAGATGATGAGTCCGTGCAATCTGACGGTGTTGGCCAGGGCGGTCATGTACATGTTGAAGAGGGTGGAACTGAGTGACGGTCCTCGGGGGACGCAGCAGATGCTCTTCTTGGGGTCTGAGGTGAATGGTGGGAGACTGGTCCTCTGAGTTCTTCCGCTTAGGAATGAGGTGATCCATTTAAAGGCATCTTCCTGGATTCCGATGTGGTGGAGTCTTTTGATCAGGTCCAAGAGGATGAGGGCTTCTGTTTCACTGCGTTCCAGGAGGGCCCTGATGTCATGGGTGGCTGCAATTAAGCCTGTCTGGGTACTGTGGTTGGCTCAGAATCGGGATTGAGAGGGGGTCCAGGAGGTTGTTGTTTTCCAGGTGTTTGATGAGTTGCTGGTTGATTGCCTTCTCAAGACCCTTGGCTGGAAAGGGGAGCAGGGAGATGGGCTAGTATTTCTTCAGTTCTGTTGGTTCAGTGATAGGTTTCTTCAGGAGGAGCCTCACTCCAGCGTGTTTCCAGTCCTTCTTCCTGGCAGAGTCTACAGGACCAGGAGTATCTGAAGGGCTGGGTCTGAGGGTCATATATTTAGACCAGATGCCCACTTTGAAGTGGGGGAAGCATCTAGAGTCTTCTCCCTACAGAGATGTCTGTAATTTCCTCCCTCCCTGCCATGGCCCCAGCTTGTCTGTGGGCACACAAGTATAGTGTGAAACCCTTTGTGAGTGTGCTGATGCACTCTTTTATCATGTGCAAGTGTGGTAGGTGGTAGTTCTTCCCCCTCATCCTGACAGAGATGGCCCATCCTTACAGCACACATGCCCTCTTTGTCTCACTGTCGGGGAGTAACACACAAAGGTCAACTGCCAGGTACACCCAGTCATGTGAACCAGATACAGGATGCATGCACCAAATGGTTGACAAGAACATGCAACACACTAACCCTGGGTAGTCCCAGGGGAGGGAACTAGAGGCACAGGGTATTCAGGGTGAGCTGGCCTCCCTACTAAACATGTATACACAAAAGAAGCTACCCTGAATGTAAAATGACCGAGGGTTAAAGGTACTTGGTCAAGTACCTGGCATCTCACAAAAAGTGAAGGACTGTCCTCACACACCACCAGGTGTCATGCTTCATCATTGGCAGTCCTCGCTCTCTAGAAACTTGGTTTCGTAGAGAGCGGGCCTACACCTGGAGACAGGAAGGCACTTCTAAATCTCAGTGGGGGCCCATGAAAGTGAGTGATTGTTAAAAACCAATATAATTGCCAAAATGGATTTATTTTAACATGCATCTACTTGATATTAAAAATGGAAAGAATGGTGATTAGGGGAATTAGTACCCCATCACGTAGTGATTAAAGTCATCAACATGTTTCTGCTCATATGGCCCAAGGGGTCCGCGGCATTCATCACGACGGAAAAAAGGTTGTGGGCTGTTTCTCTTACCAAAAAGTTAGTTCAAAATTACCACTTCAGAGAGAGATTAATCTGAGAGGAATTCTGTCAAAGTATAGTGAAAACTGTAGTGAAAGTTGCCCCACATTCATCAATATAGATTTAGTGACTTTTGTGTGAAACACGTGTCACTGCAAACTTGAGACACAGTTTGTTTTTGCACAGAAGTGTGAGACCAGCTCACAGCCTTATCCTAATTGAGGTTCATAAACACCCCATGGGAAGAGGGTGAAGGAAAGATACAAAACTCACTTTGGAGGAGCACAAATGTACCTAAAGTATAAACAATCAAATATTGGAGTTCATGAACAAATCCAATCCAGATGCAAGCTGCTTTATAAATTGACCATGTCCAGTCTCTTTATTAATATGTCTCTTTTTCTTCAACAAAATAATTCCATTGTATACATCAAAAAATGAAACATCTTATATGTACAATCCTACTCCAATCAATCATAACACTTGTATAGCGCACTACTCACCTGGAAGGGTCTCAAGGCGCTTGGGGGAAAGGGTCCGCTACTGCTCGAACAGCCAGGTCTTGAGTTTTCTCCTGAAGGCGAGATGGTCCTGGGTCAGCCGAAGGTGGATGGGGAGGGAGTTCCACGTCTTGGCCGCCAGGTAGGAGAAGGATCTTCCTCCGGCGGTGGCTCTTCAGATGCGTGGTACAACGGCGAGGGCGAGGCTAGTAGACCGTAGCTGGCGGGTGGGTGTGTAGAAGGTCAGGCGGTCGTTGAGGTACTTGGGGCCCAGGTCGTGGAGAGACTTGTGTGCGTGGGTGAGGAGCCGGAACGTGATCCTCTTGTTGACGGGGAGCCAGTGCAGGTCTCTCAGGTGGCCGGAGATGTGGCTGTGGCGAGGGATGTCCAGGATGAGTCGGGCGGAGGCGTTCTGGATGCGTTGGAGTCTTTTCTGTAGCTTGGCTGTGGTTCCGGCGTAGAGGGTGTTTCCGTAGTCCAGTCGGCTGGTGACGAGTGCTTGGGTGACCGTCTACGTGTTTCGTCCCTTGAAACGCGTAGGCTATGGCTGTGAAAGGGGCGGAGTGAACTTTCAAGAAAGGCCTGGCTTGGGCCTAGCCACTCCCACAGCCTAATTTAGCTGCTGCACCAGTCTCTCTTTGGATTTCTCCACAGCTTTCATTCTATTTTCTAATAAACTGCTTATTTATTTATAAATGTAATTCTGTTGTCAAGAAAATGGAAAATAAAAATTCTATCAATAATAAAAAGAGACAGCAGGTTTCACCTCCACCAATTAAAGGTGGTAGAGTCATCTGAACCTTATCTTTAATACTGGAGGAAATTCAAGCACTTCATGCTAATACAGATACAATTGCATCAGAAGTTAAAAACATACTCAAAGGAATGTGCAGTTTGTGGTAAATAAATAAATAATACCCTATTTTTGACTAGACTTATAGCATAACAGATAGCTCAATAAATAAGAGTCAAGATTCGAGGTAGTAGGAGTTTCTGCAGGTTTATTACAGCATAAGGACAGGATCAGGACAACCTGCATAGGAACAGAATGACAGGGCCCAGCAGGACAACTGGGGCCCAGCAGCTGCCGGGGCTTGGTCTGGGATGAGCGCGCTAACATTCAATAACAAAACATTGACTTATATACATAGCGCAAACACATAGCATTACATTGCAGTAGGCGTAACAGTAGGTGGAGTAGAAGGCGTGACGCGTAGCAGTCGCGAGAGATAACAGAAATAAGGGGTGTAACTGGGAGTTTACTTAGACATGTGATGCAAAAACGTAACAGAATATGTCCTGAATGGGCGGACACATAGGAGGGGGCTACCTAAGGAGCCGGGACCTCTAACCTAATGGTGCGCGGAAACTAGCAATGACGTGTTACTAGGAGAAGCTGGGGGCTACGAACTCTGTGCTAGGAGCAGAGACTAAAGTCTGGAGGGTCGGAGCGACATGTACCTAAACCCTATCTGGTATCTAATGTTTAGGGAACATGTTGATATAAACTAGAAGTCATGAGGGGAAAAGCTAACTTGATTCTAAGACTGGACCATGCATTATTCTACATGTAGTGCGTGAAGAATATTAAATGACCATTAAATGCAGTATTTCTCTAACATGGAGACGAGAAGGCTAGACAATGACGGAAACTATTGATGCAGTTCAGTAGCTTAGGAATGCAGAGGAGGAGGACTGAACTGATAGCTGGAACTATAACATACTTTTGGCAGACTCAGAGGCAGAGCCGGGGTGCACCGGGCACTGCAAGGCAGGAAGTAAGTGAAGGGTCGAGGATACAGGTGGGGGCTGTATCGCTCCTCAGCGAGGCTTTCAGAAAACAGGAGCTGAATCTGTGGTCCGGGCCCTTTTGAGGCCTAGAAACGGAGACTTTATAATGGAATAACGTGCACACTGAGAAACGTGGCAACATTATTTACATAGGCCTGATATTCGTAGTATTCACGAGGACTGGAAACTAACATACTAGAGGTGGACACAACTGTAATTGCGTCTTTAATCAGAAATGGGGAATAACATATGCATATTGATCATGCACACATAACATATGATGGATGAGGCGTAGGGACACAGAACATGGCAAAATTTACTTTTCCACATTCCCTCCTTGTCACTACGTTTCCATCAGGAAACATCAATATTCATGATACCGTCTATCATTTCATACAGTACCATTTGCTCGTCTCGAATTGTCTTGGAACGAGATTTAGAACGGGGCTTGGGACTAGGAATACAAGAGGTAGCACACATGCTGCAAATCGCAGGGCCACATTGTATACAGAGGCAGCAGCTAAATATGATCGCTACTGCAATACCTAAGAAGGACAGGACTTTCCATCCCCATGCGGAAATTATATTCCAGAACCAACCGGACCATGTCCAGGTGCCTGGATCTTGGTGTAACAGATGGGCAATTTTATGGAGTCTGGTTATAGCTGAATAAACAGACGGCGCGTTATTTGGAATGAAAATACAACAACTGGATCCGAGAATTCTACAGGCCCCGCCCCTATCGGCCAGTATGACGTCAAGGACGAGACGATTCTGTAAAACGACAATTCTCATAAAGGATTGCTCTTCAGTTAAGTTACCTAGAGCGGAGGCAGTCTCATCTACTACTGCTTCAAGGGTTCTTGTTAACCTACGAATAAGCTTACTATTTACAACTGTACCTAAATAAGGGAAAACACCTTTATCTATATCAATGAATTGCTCTGCGGCAGTTTCAGTATAATCGACAATCGGGAGATTTCTCTTGTGTCTAGTGTGTACTAAGAAAGAATTCCTATGATAGTCAGGTGGGGCTAAAAAAACAGGTGGCAGTAGGAAAGCAATGTAACAGGTTCCCTCCCAATCGAGGGGCAGACGGACATATGCAGTTTGACCACAAATAAAATAAGAATGACGTGAAGCTTTGAAAATAGATTTCCCACTGTCACTATACTGGATAACAGTAGTACATTCACTATGACCTATATGTACAGAACCATAACTACGGACACATAATTCGCCTTTGACTGGTAGTACTGAAATAGCGGGTGAGTCTGGAGTAGTATCAGACTGAACATTCAGAACCATGAAATTCGACGAATAATTTCCTAAATTATATACTTCATTTTCTAAATCTAAACCTGTTCTGTGGGGGAAACCTTGCTTGTCTGGGAAACATGTACTGTTAAGAAAAGACATATCTGTTGAGGATGACGTTAACGTGGACCATGCTCCACACGAACCATTGTGTGAGAATGGATAAGGAAAGAGTGGCAGAACTCCCTTCGGTGTCTGGAAAGGGGGGAGTCGACCACACACCCAACAATTAGTGGCATTGCTGGTCTGGTGTGAATAATGTAACATACGGATAAATGTGTTATTACGCATAGCGAGGCGGTATGCATATTCGTGAGGAGGCAGATCACTAAACGTGTGCTCTACTGTAGCATGAGCAGACATATTTACATGAGGAACTGAAAAACACAGATAGAAAGCATAGCTGGTGCAGGAAATCATTATGCTGATGAATAATACGAAACTCAGAAAAACGATACATTTGATTGAGCTTTGACTGACTCTCTCACTATGGGGGTCTATTTTATACATGTCAGAAACAGTCTAACCGTTTCACCTAGGGGAGGACTTATACAATCAAACTGGCTGACTTATTAGACCTGAGCTTTAACTTATACTCCTGTTGCGGAGTTTTCTCTAACAAGGGAGGGAATGTAACAATGTCTTGTGCGGGACAGTCCTTTAAAACAATGTTCTGGCAATCCTTCGAATCCTGGGAAATGTTCTTGGGAATGTTTTTAAAGACTGGTTTCGGTCCTTTGAAAAGTTTTACATGAGAAAGGTGGACCCACCCCTTCCTGCCTTCCAACTTGACGGCAGTTCGGGTGGTCAAGAGGACCTGACGTGGCTCCTTCCAACGTGGTTCCAGCGGACTTGATCTGTCAAAATTTCTGATCATCACTAGGGAGCCTGGAACGATCTCGTGCGGTGCCACCTCAGTATTGTCTGGAAATGCGGCGGCAACCTGTGAACGACATGAGTTGAGGGCAGACATCAAGGAAGCTAGGTAATCTGTCAACATATTACATGAAACATCGGTAATACTTCGGGGTCTAGGAGTACCCCACATGTTAGGGGGGCGGCCGAAAACGACCTCATACGGGGACAGACCTGATCTGGAATGTGCGACCATACGCATGTAAAACAGAGCGACTGGCAAAGCTACTAACCAATCCACACCCTTGTCTTTACATACTTTTGCTATACGGATTTTCAGAGTCTGATTATGCCTTTCGACTAGTCCAGCTGCTTCTGGATGGCGTACACAATGGAACTTCCACTGGTACCCTAACAACAGGGAAACGTGTCTCATGAGTTCAGATGAGAATGGCTGGCCGTTATCAGAATATACGACTCTAGGGAGTCCATATCTAGGGAAGAATTCACGAACCAACTGCTTGGCAGTGGTCGCGGCTGTGTAATCTGGGACTGGATATGCTTCTGTCCATCTGGACAAGGCGCATACAACTACAAGGACATACTTGAAACCTCGACATCGCTCCATTTGAATATAATCCATCTGGAGGACCTCAAAAGGGTGGTCAGGGGGCTGGAAACCACCTTGTTCCACCGGAACACTTTTACCTGGATTAAACTGACAACATATCATACAGGTACGGACTTTCTGCTTGGCTGCAGCTCGTAAATGCTTGTTGAACCAAATGGTCTGGATACTGTCTAACATAGCTTTTTCTCCTAAATGTGCTGGACTATGTGCGGTATTGATAATGACTTGAACCATAGAATCGGGGAGAAACCATGTGGCTCTACCCTTCGTTAACCATCCTTGATCTGTCTGGACCCCTCCTTGTACAGACCATTTCTTGATTTCATCGGGAGTAGCATGTGACTGGATATCTATGACATCTTGTGTAGGGTCCTTAACTGTCATGCATGTAATCGGATCTGGAGTATGTGTCAGATTGACTGGAATGTCTGGAGTCTGTGCTGTAAGCTTGGCTGTGCGGTCTGCTAAATCATTACCTTGGGAAATAATGTCAGTAACTTTCGTATGTGCTTTGCACTTCATGATAGCAATAGATGTCGGTAAATGTATGGCATCTAACAGGGCTTGAATAAGGAGACCATGCTGAATCTTGGTTCCATGAGAAGTCATAAAACCTCTCTCCTGCCAGAGCACTCCGAAGTCGTGTACAACTCCGAATGCGTAACGTGAATCTGTGTAAACATTAACCTTCAGGTTCTTGGCATGTATACAGGCTTGTGTCAGAGCAACTAGCTCTGCTGCTTGAGCGGACAGAGTATCAATACGGTGTGTTTCAATAACTTCAGTGTCAGTAGTCACTGCATACGCGGCGACTAGTTCTCCTGTACTAGTTCTCATACATGAACCATCCACATAAAGTGTCAGGTCAGGATCTGGTAACGGAATGTCTGTCAGGTCTTGTCTTGGCTTTGTCGTAATGTTAACTACTTCCACACAATCATGTGTGTCTGGATTTGAACTAACTGATGGTAACAGTGTAGCAGGATTCAGGACGTTGCAGCGTCTAATTTCTATGTGTGGCTGGAACAGTGTCAATTCATAACCTGTTAAACGTGCAATTGTCAAGTGCTGAGTTTGTGTTCGGTTTAAAAGAACTTCTACTGAATGTGGAACTTGTACTGTCAGGGAATGTCCTAAAACTATAGAATCACTTTGTCTGATAGCTAGTGCTGTGGCTGCAACTGACTTGAGGCACGCAGGCAACGCCTGGGCGACTGGATCTAATGTGCTCGAAAAATAAGCACAGGGCTTGTATTGACCTGCTTGATCTTGTGTGAGGACAGATAATGCTGTACCTTCGCGTTCAGTAACGAAAAGTGTAAAAGGCTTACTGTAGTTCGGTGTAGCTAGAACTGGAGCTTGACATAGGGCTTTCTTTAACTCGTTGAAACTAAGTGTATGGTCAGATGTCCAAGGGAGGACAGTCGATACGGCTGCCTCCTGTGTCGTTAACTGTATCAGTGGCTTGGCTAGAAATGCATACTGGGGAATCCATTGTCTACAATAAGAAGTAAGGCCGATGAAGGCACGTACCTCCTTCTGGGTTCTTGGCTGGGGAAGACTCGCTATTAACTGGATACGGTCGGGTGTCAACTGCCTACCCCTCTTGGACAGCAAGTGTCCTAAGTATACCACTTGCTGGACACAGAATTGAAGCTTCGAAGGTGACACCTTGTGCCCCATCTCGGCTAGAAAATACAGAACTGTAAGTGATGCTCGCTCGCAGTCACGTTCAGAACGGGCTGTGATCAGTAGATCATCGACATACTGGAGCAGGGCAGTGTCAGTTGGCATGTGAATGTTGTCTAGTTGTCTCTTGAGTGCTTGACTGTAAATACTAGGGCTTTCTGTGAAACCTTGAGGAGCGCGTGTAAACATATAGCTCCTTCCATTTAAACAGAATCCGAAAAGAAACTGGCTATCTGGATGAATTGGAACACTAAAAAATGCATTCTTGAGGTCAATAACAGTGAAAAACATGGCTTCGGAATCAATGGCTGTTAACAGGGAAGAAATGTCTGGAACAACTGGGTACTGAGGAATAATACATTTGTTAAGCTCTCGTAAATCAATCACTAATCGATATACTGGGGGTGCATTTGGATCAGTACGTTTCATGACTGGAATGATCGGAGAATTACACACATTGGAGTCAGTTTCTACAACTACTCCTTGAGCCATGAGCTCGTCAATAATTTTGGATAAGGCTGCTACAGCCTCAGGTGGCAATCTGTACTGCCTGATTCGTGGTAACACTACACCTGGTTTGAGAGTCACACGATAGGGTGTGATTTGCATGTAACCTACATCAGTTGGACCTTGCGCCCATAAATGCTGCGGAACATTAGACAATCTTGAATCAAAATCTCGTAATACATAGTGACCCTTAAAGTCACGTAGGAACAGACGTATTCCCTCTGGGGAACAGCAAATAACTGCACCTAATTCTTTCAATGTCTTAATGCTTAATAGATTTTCTGGACATGACTTAGTAAGTAACAGATCAGTAGTACGGGACAATGGACCTACTTCTAGAGTAACTGGCTTAGATATTTCATTAACTATGGGTTTTCCTGAAAATCCAAGGGAAACATTTCTTGAGCCTGAGAGCGGAGCCCCTGGTACTTCGGCGTGACTAATTGTGGTCCTACTTGCCCCTGTATCGATCAAAAACTTTCTGTCTTTCCCTAATACTTGACTGTGAACATAGGGACCTTCTTGGTCTACAGGTATCTCGATGAGAGGCAAGCCTACCTCCCTCTCTAGGCTGTTTCATGAATACTGCTGGTACTCTGGATACTCGGACTGTGCATACTGGTACATCTGCGATGTAACGTGCTGTGTTGCAGCAATAGGCTGCGGTACTGTAACTGTCTGTTGTGCATTCTGTGACTGAGGAGTCTGTGAAACTTGTTCTTGTCTTGGCGGACGTGGTCTTTCTTTAGTCTTACCAGTAGCTATGTTGTGTTTCAGAACTGCACACTCGTTTATAAAATGACCTGGCTGTTTACAATAGTTGCAGTTCCCTTTAACGGGAGCTGCAGGATGACTGGCTTGATTCGGACCTCTCTTCTGACTGTCTTGAGGAATAGATTGTGCAACTAGCACTTTCATTTTCGTGTCTTTCATACGTTTTCTTTCGTGTTCTTGCTCTTCTCTGATTCTATTCTGGTGGTACTGGAGCATCTGGAGCATCTGGGACGGAGTATTTGCTTGCCAGGTGCTTTCGACTTTCAAAACTCGGTTTTTAATTTGTGGACTTGAATTCTCGACTAATTTGGTAACGAAAAGGTGAGGGTATGACTCACTACTTGTCTTGAGACCACTATTAATACTGAAACATTTCTCAAATCTAGAATAAAAATCACTAATATCCTCATCTTGTTTCTGTTTACAGGCTGAGATTGCATCCCAGTCTTCTTTCCTAGTTGTCAATAATCTGGGTAAAACTTGAATCAATAATTCTGGTAATTCTTTACATTTATCTCCAAGACCGGTACCTGGTACTCGTGCCTTGTCTTCAGCTTCTAGAGCTGCCCAATCGATCTTTTTCTCTCCCACCTCCCATTCTTTTTCCTTTAACTTTTCATACACCCCTGCGGGTAACAGGACCTTTAACATTTTAATGATATCTGGGTAAGTGTATTCTCCCATACGGAGCATGTCTTTTAATTCTCTATGGAACCCCGCTGGATCTTTGTCATGACAGGGGATTAATTTCTTCATTTCAAGAAGTTCCATCTTTGATATCGGAGTGTTTACAAACACTCGTTGCATTACGCCACCCGCCCCTTGGACTGGGTGGACTTCTCGTAGCGGATTCTGTCTGTCTATGTAGAATGGTTTACTTTCTGGGGGTGAGACATGAACAAAATGCGGGTTCAGGAACGTTCTATACTTGTGGCGCTGTTCTAGAATGACACTTATTAAATCGGTACCTAGACCTCTCCATCTGTACTGGAGTAACTCGTTCAGGATATCATGTAACGGGCCTGGATCAGAATGTTGACCCTCATACAGGGTAATGAGGTGCTGGATCATATACATACCCACCAGTCGTTGCTCGGCTGGGGGCAGTTTCAGAAACATTTGTGCCACTATTTCGTCTGGAAAAGTGGTAGAATCAGTAATCCATCGGACTGCTGATCGGGCTAGTTCTTGTTCGTGCATGGTACTTAATTCGCTATAACCGACTCGTGATTTCAGAATGTGATCGGTAGCTTGAAATACTTGTTCTAAAGAGCTTTGTTCTGGTGCTAGATGTTGAAAAATAGACTTGGGTTCTAGACGTAAATGGCGATCTGGAAATCTGGATTTTCCTACATACGCTATTCTGGCGGGATTCTCGTCTTCCTCTTCAGGATCAGAGATACTTTCTTTCTCGCTTACTTGTGCTGCTTTACGCTGTTCGTGTAACCTTATTATTTCTTTACGAATTTTCTTGTACATACTTTCCATGGCACTAATGGTCTTGTGCTTACCCTCGGCTATATTATCACTCCACCTTGTTAAGATTCTCATTTCGGCGGGATCTTTAGACGGATAATCTTGTTCTCTTATTAGACAATTGATCAGGAACTTTAATATCATGAGCTGAATCTCGGCTTTCCTTTGAGACATAATCTCGCCAATACTTTCTGGATCATCCCCTGTACGGATGAAACGATATATTCTGTCTAGATCTTCTTTCATATTCGGTAAGGTGACTAGATACTCGGTCACCCTTCTTACGCGTACGGAATATAAAACCATATTATACTCGCCTGGGACTGTGTCATAGACACATTCGGCAAGGGCTTGTCTGATTTCTGTAACAGACTTATTACTTTTAGGAGTACGCTGTGATGCTTGGGCATGTAATTCGAGTGCTGATAGACGCTTGTGTGGCGGTGGGGTTTGAGGAGGACCTCCTCCTGCGGCCCCTAGACTGGAATCGTCGACTGACATTCTTCGTGCTTGCAGGGTCGGTAATTGTAACGTGGGCTGAACTTGTATGACAGGCTGACCCGGGGGTACCGTAACAGGTACTCCGGTGTCTGGAGAAACGGGAAGTGCCTGATTTACAGGGACAGGTGGAGCGCGAACTGGATTGGCATATTCTGGAACTGTGTCGTCCAAATAGGACGAAATAAAAATATCAGCTGCGGTCGGTTTGTGACGTAGCTTGGTCGGAACTAATGGTGGCGGGAAATTACTGGGTGCCTCTGGGGTCGCTTTTGGCAAGCCTTCGGCAAGGAGAGGATACATACCCTTAATAAGGGCATGCCTCTGTCTGTCTGACTGTTCGACTTTGACTTGTTCACCTATCTCGATTAATTCTCTTTCTTGGGCTCGTTCTTGGGATTCTCTACTTAACTCTGACTTTCTGACTTCCTTTTCCGTTCTTCTATGCGCTTCCTTACGCCATAACTCGATGGCATCTTTCTGTGACTGTCTGGCTTTCTTTTTCCATAATGCTTCTTCTACTCGCATGATACATTCGGCATCCCATGTACCCGATACGGGCCATCTATACTTTTCTTCTAACTGTTTGGTATACTCTACCCATAAATCTAGATACAATATGGCGCTTATGCCATGTTTCTGATACATAAAGTGACCTGGACTGTCCCTAGGCGGAACAGGAACTGCTGCTTCCAGCAGACCCTTTCTAGTTTTTAACTGACGTAACTTGGAAAAGAGCGGCATTCTAAACTTGAATCGGAACACAATACAATACACGAAAAACAATAACAATTGGGAAAACAATTCAGGCATACCACGACATTGGAAATACATTAAACAATATTATAAATAACAGTTCGAACAGAATACTACCTGAAAATACTGAAAACAGAACAGAATTCTCGAGAACGGAACAGACTAGAGTTACTGGATGCACTGCTGTAACAGTACGGAACATACCGGTCCCATAAAGGAACGCATCAAGACCCGTATCCACCTAGGTGAACACTTCGTTTGTGGGCTTGGGTACCACCAACCCACGGACCAGGAGTCAATTTAGACTGACCCTGTCTAGACACTACCCCAGCATTGGTACTCACCGGGCAGCACGGAACGGAAGGCCTCGAACGGGACTGGACTACGACGGACTTCGGACTTCGGACTTCAGTTACGGGTGGGCCTCCGGATACCTCGGACCTTGGACTCTCGGCTTGGGCTCTGGTCGGGACTCGCCGCGTTCCTCCACCGTCTCGTTCGGATGCTGGACCGCCTCCTCCGTCTCCTCCGTGGGCCTGAGGGATACTTGAAGCAGAAATATCTGCACTTGGCCAGTATGGTTCCGTCACGACTGCAGAGGGTCAGGGGGTCGGCGTGGCTTCACCGACGCGTGGGGAAAGGGCAAGTCCCTGTTCGGGCGCCATTATGTGGTAAATAAATAAATAATACCCTATTTTTGACTAGACTTATAGCATAACAGATAGCTCAATAAATAAGAGTCAAGATTCGAGGTAGTAGGAGTTTCTGCAGGTTTATTACAGCATAAGGACAGGATCAGGACAACCTGCATAGGAACAGAATGACAGGGCCCAGCAGGACAACTGGGGCCCAGCAGCTGCCGGGGCTTGGTCTGGGATGAGCGCGCTAACATTCAATAACAAAACATTGACTTATATACATAGCGCAAACACATAGCATTACATTGCAGTAGGCGTAACAGTAGGTGGAGTAGAAGGCGTGACGCGTAGCAGTCGCGAGAGATAACAGAAATAAGGGGTGTAACTGGGAGTTTACTTAGACATGTGATGCAAAAACGTAACAGAATATGTCCTGAATGGGCGGACACATAGGAGGGGGCTACCTAAGGAGCCGGGACCTCTAACCTAATGGTGCGCGGAAACTAGCAATGACGTGTTACTAGGAGAAGCTGGGGGCTACGAACTCTGTGCTAGGAGCAGAGACTAAAGTCTGGAGGGTCGGAGCGACATGTACCTAAACCCTATCTGGTATCTAATGTTTAGGGAACATGTTGATATAAACTAGAAGTCATGAGGGGAAAAGCTAACTTGATTCTAAGACTGGACCATGCATTATTCTACATGTAGTGCGTGAAGAATATTAAATGACCATTAAATACAGTATTTCTCTAACATGGAGACGAGAAGGCTAGACAATGACGGAAACTATTGATGCAGTTCAGTAGCTTAGGAATGCAGAGGAGGAGGACTGAACTGATAGCTGGAACTATAACATACTTTTGGCAGACTCAGAGGCAGAGCCGGGGTGCACCGGGCACTGCAAGGCAGGAAGTAAGTGAAGGGTCGAGGATACAGGTGGGGGCTGTATCGCTCCTCAGCGAGGCTTTCAGAAAACAGGAGCTGAATCTGTGGTCCGGGCCCTTTTGAGGCCTAGAAACGGAGACTTTATAATGGAATAACGTGCACACTGAGAAACGTGGCAACATTATTTACATAGGCCTGATATTCGTAGTATTCACGAGGACTGGAAACTAACATACTAGAGGTGGACACAACTGTAATTGCGTCTTTAATCAGAAATGGGGAATAACATATGCATATTGATCATGCACACATAACATATGATGGATGAGGCGTAGGGACACAGAACATGGCAAAATTTACTTTTCCACAAGTTGGTCAATGAAAATATCAGACAATTCAATTAAAATACAAGATAATAAGGTAAAAGTCGACGCTTTCACTCCACATGTGGCGGAAATTTCACCTATGTGCTCACTACTGTTGGACATGGAAAACCGCAACAGACAATATAATCTACGCATATTTAATTTACCGGAAGATGTTGGGGGGGGCTAACTGTAGATTGTATTTGGAAAATCTAATTCCTGGCCTCTTACAAATCAAATTTCCAGAAAAATGGGAAATTGATAAAGCTCACAGGATTCCCTTCCATCGAAACCCTCAGCACACAAAACCGCAACAAATGATCTTTAATGTTTTTCGTCACCATCATTTGGTTTTAATCAGAAAAGCAGCATGAGAAATACCTTCGCTGATGGTAAATGGGAATAAAATATTTATTTATCAAGATTTTGCCAAAGAAACTGGCAATTCGCAAATAATTCACTGCTCTTCGCCCTCCACTGAGAAGTCTTGGATTCAAATATGCCAATAAACATAAGAGGGGCCTTGAAATCTCAATGGGTAGAAAGAGAGCATGGAGAAACACAAGTTAAATAACAGAATCTTCCTCCATAGTATTATACCATTGTGTGTGACTCATCCACACTACACAATTAGTTGTCCCGCAGGATATGAAACATCACAGCAATATGTCAACTCACATTTTATTAGTATCAAAATTAAGTAAGATGATCACATAAAAACACATTTAAAAATTGTTTCCTTTTCTTTTAACAATGTGGACAATACATAGACAGAGACCCATGATTTTAGTACGAGGCTAAATACACAACACTACATCTACAACACTGACATGGAGAGAATAACAATAATTAAAACGTGACAAAACACATAATGCAATAATACAATAAACAACAATACAAGAAAAAAGACTAAACTGTAAAACGCCTACGCGCATTTCGGAACAAAACAAACATATACACAGTTCCATCAGGGCGAGAATGTATAAGCCGGTATTTGGGGGGCCATCTGTATTCAATTGGAGCAACCACCGTATGTGTGGTATAGCAAGCTCACAGGCCGTAAATTTGGAGTATACGAGGAAAAAAGTACGCCAATGTTATCCAGAGGTCCGAGAGTGCATGAATCAAATGAGCAGAGGCTCCACATGGTTCAAGGTGCAAAGCAATCGCGGCTGGCAATTGATCCTAAAGGCCCACTGGCGAGAGTTGGGCTGAGAAATGCCGTCCCCGTCCGTGATTCAAAGGGAGGCGTATAACCTGATGAGAAACATAACAAGGAAAGAGATGCAGCGAAAATGGGAAAACTTTGATTCAAAATGGCCTTTTTGATCCATCAACAATGCGCATTTGGAAAGATAATTTCTCAAAATCTTTTCATCGTCCTGAAGAACTGAGACACTTTATAGATCAACAGTCACAGCATTTAATGGATACTTATGACTCTGCTACTTGATTACTGCCAGTTATGCCTCTTCTGACAAACTGCTAATATTTTCTTATATTGTGCTCCAACGGTTCCGGTCATGCTTGTAGAGCGTGTGTGCGTTTCATGTTTCACATTTATGTCTTCTGTTTGTCGTTTTTTCCATGTTTTTTCATTTCTCCTTCCCTTCTGCTTGTTCTGGAGCTACCTTTTTCTCATTTCTTATCTTTTCTTACTTTCATCTTCTTGATTTCTTTTCTCTTTCCCTCCTATTATGGCTAAGATTCAATATCTTAAAGTAGTTTCATTAAATGTTAAAGGTTTGCGCCATCCAGTTAAACGCACAAAAATGTTAGACTATTTAGGTTGTTGCAAAGCTGATATTTGTTTTATACAAGAGACTCATATAGATGACAACATTTTAGATTATATGAAGAAAAAATGGGTTGATACTATTGTCTCATCTCCTGCTAATGGGAAAAAAAGTGGTGTGGCAATTTTTGCAAAAAAATTACACTGTCATATTTTGAGTAAACATTCAGATGCGGATGGTAGATATATACTCGTTAAAATTAAAGTTCATGATCATTCTTATTTTTATTAAATGTTTGTGGTCCTACTGCGGATGACCCTGTTTTTTGGACTAATCGTACGACAGAGATTCTAAAGAGTTCTACTGTTTGGTAATGTTCCTTTAATTGTTGGAGGTGATTTTAATGTTATATCTCATACTAAATTTCACCCCTCTAAAGTTTATTTTGCTTTCAAATCATTTATTAAAACCACTAAATTATTTGATATTTTGAGATTACAATTTCATACAGAAAAAAGTTTTACATTTGTTCAAACCCTCATAATTCCCATTCTAGAATTGATTATTTATTAATTTCCAGGCAATTCATTAACTCTGTAATTAATCCTAAGATTGGTAACATTGATGTCTCAGATCATGTTACGATTTCTTTTGACTTTAGATTCAACTTTTATTAAACAATCTAGATGGCGAATGAATACTGGTATAGCTTTGAATAAATATAAAAAACCAAAACTTTTAGCCGCCATTCAAGATTATTTTGTACTCGACCCTGAAGGTTCTTCTTCTATGATTAATAGATGGGATGCTTTTAAAGCTTATATTAGTGGTGTAACGATCTCTATTATGGCTCATGAAAATAAAACCTTTAACGCAAATGTTAAAAACCTACAAAAACAATTGCGAAATTTGAACGACTTTTTATTACATCTAATGATCCTCAATATAGATTTAAACTACAAAAACTGCATTATGAATTTAACTCAATCCTTAGTAAAAGAGCTGGCATCAGAATGCTAATGCTAAAGCCAGATTTAGCTTTAATGCTAACAGATCGGGAAGACGTTTAGCTAATTATTTACGTGTAAAACAGGATAAAACCCAAATCAATTCAATTCATGGTCCTCAAGGTAAAGTCGCTTTATCTCATAATGAAATCGTTAATTAATTTTTGAATTTCTATTCTAAAGTATATAATAAGCCCGATTTTCAAGATGTTTCCTTAATTGATTCCTTTTTAACTTCCTGTGGATTACCCAAGATATCACAATCGGATACAATTGGATTTGATGCACCCATTTAAAAGGATGACATTTTATCGGCCATAAAATCTCTTAAAAAAATAATCTCCTGGTCCTGATGGGATTCCGGCGGAATTCTACAAAGAATTTCAATCACACCTTTTACCTTTTTTATTTCAACTTTTTGTGTTTTTTGGTTCTACAGGAACTACCTCTGGTTCTTTTACTGAAGCTTTAATTATTGTACTTCCCAAACCTGATAAAAATCCCACTCTTGTATCTAATTATCGTCCTATATCTTTAATTAATCAAGATTGTAAATTATATGCTAAAATACTTGCTAGTAGATACGGCCCTATATTAGATTCTATTATACACCCTGACCAATCTGATTTTATGAAGAATAGATATTCTGCAAATAATACAATAAGTTTGCTACATATTATACTTTAATGTTACCCTCAGGAATTTTGGCCTAAGATGCTGAAAAAGCTTTTGACAAAATCCATTGGCAATTTTTATTTCATACATTATCATCATTTAATTTTGGAGATTCTTTTATACGCGTGATTTCAGCTCTATACTTTGTCCCCACTGCTCGTTTATTTACCAATGGCCAAGTTTTGGATCAATTTTCCCTTTTTAGAGGTACAAGGCAAGGTTGTCCCCTTTCTCCACTTTTGTTTTTAATTGGCATTGAACCTTTCCTTACCTCTATAAGAAAATTTGATATTATTAAAGGAATCAATATTAAGGATGTTATTGTTAAAACATTAGCTTATGCGGATGATGTGCTTTTATTTATCAGTGATCCTATATCCTCATTCCCCTCCTTATTGGATATTATAGCAAAATATTCTTCAGTTTCTGGATACAATTTAAATACCAACAACTGATTTTTCCCCTTCAATATTTATTGCACTCCTGATATGCTTCCCAAGAATGAAATAATTTGGCAATAGAGTAAATTAAAATATCTTGGTATTTTATTTACTTCGTCCATAAAATCGACAATAACTTTAAACTATGACTTCATCTTAAATTATATTAAAGACAAAACATCAAAATGGTCTTCATTACATCTTTCATGGTGGGGTAGAATGGATTCTATCAAAATGACTATAGCTTCTAAAATCATTTATACCCTTGCCATGATTCCTACTCAATTTCCATTAAAGTTTTACAAAGATGTTGATAAACTTCTCTCTAAGTTTCTTTGGAATAACACATCACCTCGTATTAGTTGCAAAAAATTAAAAGTGCCCAAATAGAATGCTGGATTTGGTATCCCTGACTTTTTTCTTTATCAAAGCCTTTTTAAAACAAAGTTCATTATGGTTTAATCAATCCTTTTTAAATAATCCACCTGCTTGTCTATATATTGAGAAATCAATGGTAAATCCATTCCTATTACCCACTTTGTTACCATGTCCAACAATGCAAACATTTTTCATAAATCGGTTATTCTTAAATCCACTAAAATGATTTTTAATGACCTAGACTTAATTTTTCTAGTTCCCATGAATAATACTGAAGACTTATCACTTTGGTACAGCAATGTCATAAAATTGAATAGACATTTCAGTTTTTGGTTTTCATGGATTAAGGCTGGTATTTTTTATCTTAAAGATGTTTATTCCAATGACACTTTAATTTCATTTGAAACGATACAATCAAGATTTGGTTTATCTCAGTCCGACCATATTAAATATCAATATTTGTGCAATTCGATCTTAGATTCTTTCCCTAATGCTATTCCTTCTAATGTTACTGCTGATTTATCAATTTATATTCAAACTGTTTCCATATCATCTCATGATGTTTCTATTCTATATAACAAATTATCCCAAACTTTAGGTAACAATATAGATATGTTCCAACTCTTTGGAATAATGAGCTTTCACTTTCCTTGTCTACTGACACATGGAAAGATATTTGGCTTAGTAGTATATCTGGATGGTTACCGGTTTCACTCTACCAAACTAATTCTTATATTTTATTCAATCGTTTATGGACTCCTTTACGTTTGTTCCATGCTAAACTTCTTCCCTCTGCAGACTGTTGGCATTGTAAAATGCAACCAGGTACTTTACAACGTATGCTTTTTGATTGTCCTTTAGTTTTTAAATTTTGGTCTGAAGTTTGGGATATTCTAAAAAAGGTTTTAAAAATTCATGTAGATATCTCCTACCAAATGTTAATATGCAAATCTGCTGTTGTATCACAAAACGTAACTGATTTAGAAGGTAACTTTTCAATTTCCTAATTTCAGCTGCGTTGAAATCCATTACTTTTTGTTGGAATGATGTTTCTATATTATCTGGGAATGCTTGGTGTTATTGGGTTCTTTTTACAAGAGGAGGTGATCAGTTATCCATGAATGGGATTATTCATAATTCTATCTCTTATCAATCTTTTTGGTTACCTGTTGATGTTTATTTATCCTCTTAATGGTATATTTATAACTTAACTTTCTTTTTTATTACAATTAGATCATACTTGTTATAACATATAGTAGCTCTATTATAATTAGTGCATTCGTTTTTAGGTTTCGCCTCGTCAAAAGCTGCGCCGCGCAGCTTTTCGGCGCAGGCGAAATCTAATGTTTACAGTATGTGGCTTGGGAATCCGCCCTCTGTTCCATTGGCTAGCTCCATAAATGGAGGCTAGCCATTGGAACAGACATCGGTCCGTCATGGCCGGAGCAGATTCGTGGGCGTTCCCGCGATTCTTACTCATCCCACCCCTTTTCCTACGTCATGCGGCGGTGGGCGGTGGTTTATTTTTTACTTTTTTTGGGGTCATTCCTTCAGGCCGACCACCGCCGGAGGAAGTCCAGTTCGTCTTTGCGTGTTTCGTTGTGTCTCCGACTGCATTCTGGTCAGGCTTGGTTTGTCCGCAGCGCTGATCTCTCGCTGCCTGCTGCGGGTGTCCACGGACCGCTGCTGTACTGTGCCTACTCCTCCGTGGGCTCTGCTTCTCTGGCATCTCTCTCTTCTCTGGACTCCGTTCTCGCCATGTTGAGCTGCGCCTTCCAGCGGATGCTGCTTTTGCTGCTCCTCTCCCCGGCCTCCGGTAGGTGCTCTTGGTGGACTGCACTCGTGCAGCCCTAGAATCATTTCTGAAGGGATCCTGACTCTAAAAGCCTCGACCACACAAAGCAACAATGCCGTGATTAACTCTTTGTAGTGTTAGTGTTAGCACCCGCCACTGTTTTTACTGCGATCCGAACCTGAAAGCATGATTCCTAGAGTGGAATTAGTTGTGTTTACACCAACGTTGGTGAAATCTGGGGCTGATGGTTGAAACTATTGGCATTGTAAATGACAATGCCATTTATTTATCTGTTTTCAAAACCACCACATAAATATACATTTTGTCATTTACAATGCCAATAGCTCAAACTTTTCAAAAGGCGAAACCATTGCATTGTAAATGCTTGTTATAATTGTACCCTCCTTCCTTCCCTCTTTTATGTGTCATATGAATATGTAACATTTTCTTGCCTATTGTAAATATTTTGATGGCTTTTGTAATTTCAGAATTGTGAATAGGTTTTTTCGCTATATAATATTATTTTCTGTATTGTCTATATTATTTGTCTATAAACAAAATATTTTAAACTCCCAAAAAATAAAAATAGAAATTTCAAAAGTTCATGCAAAGTAACTTATGTTTAATAAATGCTAAATTTGCAGTGGGAAGTCATATTTAGCTGTTTCAAGCATACAAATGAAATGATAACGCATTGATTTAAGGTAGCCTAGCTACTGATGCCATATTAACAGTGATTTATACAATAATACTGAAAAGCCTGATTTTCACATTCAACTGTTGCTTTGTTTTTCTCTCTCTCCCACTTCAGATGCTGTAACTACCAGACGTCTTCTATTAGCTAGTGAATAGGCATTTGTTGTGTATTGGAGAACGGATAGTGAGGTTCTCACAGGGAGGAGAGGACATTACATGACATATGAGTCATGGGAAGAACTGTCTGAATTGCATGATGTGGACAAAGTATCTTTTCAGGGAATTGTTTCTGTGGTCTATTGTGAAGATGTACAAAACTAGGGAATTTGCCTGCTCCCATGGCTTTCTGCAAATCCTACTGGACACCGAGAACGTGGAATGTATCAGATGTCACAATTTGTGTTCTTACAGATGTATATTAGTGTGTTCCTAGAGTAGATAGATACACACATGCACGCACGCACACACACACACACTCTGTCTGCATTCTGGCTTCAAGCATATGAGAGTATTCTAGGCTCTTTACTGAGATCTGTCGGGTTATCTCTCCTCAGGAGAAATACCCTATTAGCATTTTTCTGTTTAAAAAGATGCCTGCTGATCCGTAGCTGTTAAAATTTCCTTTTGCGAAAGCTTCATGATTATGCATATTACTCTCTAATCAGAACTCTTTATTGGGTTCTTGAACTTACCCCATTTCTTCTTCTTAAATTGACATTCTGACCCTTAATTTAAATAAGGGAAATTCCTTTATGGAACATGCTTGCTGTATTATCTCAATTGTATTTGTGATATTTACTAATGAAGGCAAAATGTTTGGGGATGACCCTGCAGTTAGGGTCAAGTACAACACTGTAGTAAGCCTCTGCAATTATGTGGCGTGCCGACTTATCCTCCCCACAAATGAACTAAAATTTAATGAAATACCAGTATTTGTAAAGCACGAACAATTACCCCTAAGGTTGTCAAGGCACTGGGGGTCATCAGGAAGATTAAGCGAGCTATTGCCCAGAGTCACATTGTGCTGGGCTAACCTGGCGCCAGGGATTGAACCGTGAGCCACCGTGTTCCGGAGTCAGCCGCCCTGGCCGCTGCGCCACACTTCTTCCACACAATTTGCTGTAAGTAGCCTTTGCTATATCTTTAAAGAGTAGCCTTAATGCATTATAAATATAATGAATGATTTGTGCCACTGTTGCACAAAATGTAAACATGACTACTCTCAAGATGCTGAGTTTCCAAAAAATTAATTCTTGTTAAGGTTAACAGTATACCCAGTGTGCAATGCAATATGCTGCATTAAGATTGCAAGCTTATACAGAATGTGTATTACAATTGTGATAATCAATTAAGAAATGAAACAAAAATGTGATTTCTGTGTAATAAGCTTGTTCAGTTTAGTAATATAACACACTTTCTTAGTGTCATTGACCTCAGCCAGCTGATGTCCGATTCTGTTTAATATATGATGTTGCTGCTCTCAAGGTATTTTGTTTTTATGATGTAGAATAACTCCCACAAGGGGTACAGACTTCTGCAGGTATTGCTTTTATTATCTGCTGGATCTTCATGTCTTGTGATGGTCAGTGGTTTAATGCTATCAACCATCACAAACTGCTTTCACCCCACCATCAGTGCGCTTTCTAGCACATTACTCTCCACCCTCTGTAACTTTAGAACATACTTTGGTAGTGCAGTTTCCACCTTTCACCTCACAGTCAATTCAATTGAAATGGATTTCCTTAAGGTTTCCACATATGCCTCTTGACCATGCATCTCTTCTTTTTTTAGTCCAATATTCCAGGTGACTCAAAATGCAGGCACGGTGCGTCCATTGGGGCGTAGGGGCGAAGCCCCACTAAGCCCCATGGACCCACCACGTCGTCACTATTATTTTAAAAAATCGCGCTATCTGCCGACCGGGAAACCGGAAGACACCCGACCTTCCCGGCGTGCGCAAGGGGGGGGGGGGAGGATCGGGCTGCTGCAGCTGCGCAAGTGTATTTTTGGGCACAAACATGCCCGCGCATGCGCAGATCATTTTCTTGTGAATTCCCCCTTAGAGAGAGGACCAGGGGGCGGGCCGCAGCCCCCGGGGTTACACAGGGCGACTGGGCGAGGAGTCATGGTGCCCCCCCAGCCAATCCTGGTGCAGGATTGGCTGGTCAATACATAGCCCGGTTACATAACCCCTGTCGGATAGCACGGCCGACTTTGGTGCTGGGAAACCAGGTTCGAGCCTCTTATCGAACCATAAAAATGTATACATGACTTACTTTGGTGTTAAATAAATAGATATTTTAAAAAACAAATAAAAATGATGTTCCGACTAAGGTGTGAAATTGGTGTCGAATAAATACATGTTTTTAAAAACAATTAATATTAATCATGTATCATTGGTGCTGGAGTACAAGGTTTGAGACTGGTATTAAACACTGACAAGCTGTGTGCAAGTTATATGGTCATAAAAATACATGGATGCAGGATGGGTGGATGCATGAATGGATGCAGGATGAATGATGGGTGGATGGGTGGATGCATGAATGAATGATGGATGCATGAATGAATGATGGATGCAGGATGGATGCAGGATGGGTGGATGGGTAGATGAATGAATGATGGATGCAGGATGGATGCAGGGTGGATGGATGGGTGCATGAATGAATGATGGATGCAGGATGGGTGGATGGATGATGGATGAATGATGGGTGGATGAATGGATGGGTGGATGCATGAATGAATGATAGATACAGGATGGATGCAGGGTGGATGGATGGGTGCATGAATGAATGATGGATGGATGGATGGGTGGATACAGGAATGGATGGATGGATGCATGAATGAATGAATGATGAATGCTGGATGGGTGGATGAATGGGTGGATGAATGGGTGGATGAATGAATGATGGATGCAGGATGGGTGGATGGATGGATGGGTGCATGAATGAATGATCAATCAATCAATCAATCAGGAGTTTGTTAAAGCGCGACTACTCATCCGTAAGGGTCTCAAGGCGCTAGGGGTGGGGGGGGAGTTGGTGGGGTGCAGGTTCCATTCCATCAAGGAGGGGTCTGTCGAAGAGCCAGGTTTTGAGGTTTCTTGCGAAGATGGGGAGCGATGTTGTCTGTCTGAGGTGGAGCGGAAGGGCGTTCCATGCTTTGGCCGCGAGGAAGGAGAAGGAGCGGCCTCCCGATCTGGTCTTTCTGGTGCGGGGGACCACAGCGTAGGAAAGCTGGGCTGATCGTAGGGTCCTTTGGGGTGCGTGGAATTTGAGTCGGCTGTTCAGGTATGCTGGTCCGGTGCCGTGGAGGGCCTTGTGTGCGTGGGTGAGCATCTTAAAGGTGATTCTCGCCTCGACGGGGAGCCAGTGGAGTGTGCGCAGGTGCTGGGAGATGTGGCAGTGTTTTGGCAGGTTGAGGACCAGTCTTGCGGCGGCGTTCTGGATGTTCTGTAGCTTGCGGATGAGGTTTTTGTTTATTCCGGCGTAGAGTGCGTTGCCGTAGTCGAGTCTGCTGGTGACCAGGGCGTGAGTGACTGTCTTTCGGTGTTCGAGGGGGATCCATTTGAAGGTCTTACGAAGGAGGCGGAGGGTGTGGAAGCAGGAAGATGAGACAGAGTTGATCTGGCGGTCCATTTTGAGCTCGGAGTCCAGGATGATTCCCAGGTTGCGTGCGTGGTCTGTGGGGGTTGGCGGGTTTCCGAGGGCGGTGGGCCACCAGGTGTCACTCCAGGCGTCGGGGTTTGGGCCCATGATGAGTACTTCTGTTTTGTTGGTGTTTAGTTGTAGGCAGCTGTTTTTCATCCATTTGGCGACGGCTTCCATGCCTTCTCGAAAGTTACGTCTGGGGGTGTTGGGCTCGTTGGATAGGGAGAGGATGAGCTGGGTGTCGTCTGCATATGACATGATGGATGCAGGATGGGTGGATGGATGGATGGGTGGATGGGTGGACACATGAATGGATGCAGGATGAATGATGGGTGGATGAATGGATGGGTGGATGCATGAATGAATGATGGATGCAGGATGGGTGGATGCATGAATGATGGATGCAGGATGGATGCAGGGTGGATGGATGGGTGCATGAATGAATGATGGATGCAGGATGGATGGATGGATGGATGGGTGGATGCATGAATGGATGCAGGAATGGATGATGGATGGGTGGGTGGATGGATGGATGCATGAATGAATGATGAATGGATGCTGGATGGGTGGATGGATGGATGGGTGGATGAATGAATGATGGATGCAGGATGGATGGGTGGATGGATGGGTGCATGAATGATGGATGCAGGATGGGTGGATGGATGGGTAGACACATGAATGGATGCAGGAATGGATGGATGATGGATGGGTGGATGGATGGGTGGATGGATGGATGGATGCATGAATGAATGAATGAATGATGGATGGATGCAGGATAGATGGGTGGATGCATGAATGAATGATGGATGCAGGATGGATGGGTGGATGGATGGATGGGTGGATGCATGAATGAATGATGGATGCAGGATGGATGGATGGGTGAATGCATGAATGAATGATGGATGCTGGATGGATGGGTGGATGCATGAATGAATGATGGATGCAGGATGGATGCAGAATTGGTGGATGGATGGGTGGGTGGGTGGATGGGTGGATGCATGAATGATGTATGGATGGATGCAAGGTGATTCGGGCTCGCTCGCTGCGCTCGCTGCGGTGCAATATGCAAATTAGTTTACCCCTCACCACTTTCAAATGTCACCAGCCGCCCCTGACAAAATGTAAACATTTCTAGCCACTGACCAACGTCTTACTACCCTGTTTTCCCACACTTATTCCCATTGAAACGCTCCGTCCCATGTGCAGCTGGACCTGCCTTTACCAAGTTCACTCTTGGTTTTATTCCTCTCAACTTATGGTGGACCCCATATATTCAACTGAGCATACAGTGAAGGCACACTCTTTCAGTCTTCTGTGATCTTTTGTCGACACTGCATCATGTCCCTCCATGTTATCACTGTAAACAAAAAAGTAATTTTTTTGAGGAATATTACATGGTCAATGCCACATTTGATATTCATGCAAAAACACAGCACGTTCTCTAGCATCTTCTGTTGGCAGGCAGATGACAAATTCATCACATGAAAGAAACATGCAAATCCCAGTACAGCCAAGACCTCCGAGATGTTTAGAAGACAATACCAATCTACCCAATGTTTTTTATGAAGATTGTGCAAGTCTGCACACAAGCAAATTCCTTGGATGTCAGAATGATTGTGCAAGTCTGCACACAAGCAAATTCCTTGGATGTCAGAATGTTTGGTACCAAAATCTGATGCCTCTGTCTTAAGTTACCTGACTGTAGTAGCTTTTCCAATTCCACCATCAGCTGATCCTTTTTAAGATGGGATATTGTTCTCACTATATGCACTATTGGTTTGGCTCCTTTTTAAGCATAACCTCCTGGTTAAAACCCCTTGCAAATCCAAATCATTGCAAAAAGGTTGAAGGGATTTCTTCACTATGTCTTCACCCTTGAGACCCTGGCAATAACATTACATGCTTCTTGGCATTCATGTTTAGTGTTATCTCATGTCTGGCTGATATCAGTAGCCGACTAAGTTATCACCCCTCTCGACAACATACACCATCACTACCTTTCTTCTTTCCTAAAATATAACATCCTTGCAAAACATTATTACTGGTTCAATCCTAATTTTGTCATATAATCCTGCATTATTATCTGCGCCTATAAATTCATCCATGCATTTACAAAATTCTCTCTATCCACTTATCTCCTGCCAGTGTGTATGGAGAACCTCGATCTTCTAGCAGTTTGATACCTTTTCCATCCAGTTTTAATTCACATTGCAACATTCTCTCAAAATCTGTTTCACTTCCCACGTTGTTCACCTATACGACAAACTCTTTGTTTCTCTCCTACTCAATATTTTCCCCTTACCAGCTGGTATTTATTCATCATATACACTCTGGCAAAGTGTCTCTTCTTCCCACAATTTTGACACCGCCTGTTCTGCACAAAATACACCACATTATTTGATGTGTTTCCCAAATTCCCTCATCAAAAACATATCACTGTATTTTCACCTCCTGCTTTTGAACAATGTCATTTTAATTTACAGTGATCTCACCCTTATTTTCTTCATACACAGCTCTGTATTGAATACTGTTAGAAATACCGATACCTTCTATCAAACTAGGATTTTTGGTCAGGATATCTCCTTCAACCTTAGGATTGTTGGTGCAGCAATCTAATCAATAAGAGAGTTCATCAGTTCTCCAAGCTCACAAGTGTGAAATAAGTTCCTCAGTGCAGGTACACAATCATCCACTTGTTTTTATTTGTCTTGTGACTTGGCATAGATCATGTGTCTCTCTAGTATCATTTACAAAATGCATTCCAGGTTTTCCAGATGGGAGCTGCTGGGCATTGAATGATTGGGGGATATATGGAGAGGGCAGACTCGGATAACATTTGAGGAGCTGCAGCAAGAACATGAGATGGCAAAGTCACAGCATTTCATGCACTGAGGTGAGATATACTAGAGGGAGAATAATTGCCAGAGTCAGCGCCATTAGAGGACCGACTCCTATTGAATCCCATGACAGACAATCATCTCTCTGACATACAGGAAATTAATGGACAATTCCCTGACCCTCTCAAGTCATTAAGGGAAGCATGGAAGGGAGACATTTAACTCATTGAGGAAGATGACTGGGAGGAGGCAGTGAAGAGGCCCAGAGAAGTTGCTATACATGCCCGTTTTTGCTTAATGTGGCTGAAGGTACTCCACAGATCGTACCATTCTAGATCCCTACTACACCGGCTAGAAAGGTGTGATACAGCCCTATGCGCCAGAGGATGTGGCATGGTGGGTTCCTTCTTCCACATACTGTGGGACTGCCCAGTGATTCAACAATACTGGAATGGGGTGGTGCAAGTTATTGCCCAATTACAGGACTCAATATGTTGCTGAAGGCTTGGTGGTACCTCCTGAGTATAACAGGTGAAGAAAATGGCCCAAATATCAGAAGATATGGCTAACATTAACCGCCAGGGTCGCTAAGTGAAACATAGCATGGGCCTCGAGAGCGGGTGGACCCCAATGTGTTGCGTATTGGGAATCGGATGTGAATTGGTGTCAATGGACGGAACATGTGGTATACCAGATTTGGTGCTGCCCAAGGAAATGGCAGAAAGTATGGGACAATTGGCGTAACTATAGAGGATAGTGAGTGGTTACCACAAAGGATGAGTTACTTTCTGAGGGTTAGACCCGGGTCATTGATTCAACTTTAACCTACTGTGATGTTTACACAAGTGTACATTGGGAACTTTCCACTCGATCCAGGTGGATATTGTGACTGTACTGTGACTTGTTTCTTTGAAATGCCTACTATGCAAATAATCACTCAAGTATGTATTCAAAGCAACTATTTAATAAAAAAGACTTACAAAAAAAATGCATTCAAATTGTGTAGGGGTGGGATTATGGAAGCCAACCGAGCTTGAAAATGTCTCTACACAAGTGCAGCTCCTTCATCTGTTCTCAATATCCTCTGGCTGACAACGGTTTGGTGGTCTAGTGACAACCACAAATGCTGTTGACTGACTGGTCAGATGTATCAGCAGCGAATTCCCCCCTATGGAATTTAGATTAGCGATGGACTGAGCTGCTGGAGTTTTGCCTAGCTGGACCCTGTGCTGGTGACTGGCTGGGTGAAAAGTGGCCCTTGTATTCCGGTGCTATTTCTGCTTTCATGACCTGTTCCAATGTAAAATGTCTCGAGGTGAATCACCAGCTCAAAATGAATGTAAGCGGGTTCCATGTGTACATCTGAGGTGGCTTGGCAGTGCTCACCCCAGTGGATCTGGCAAGCTAATATTGTGTACCTTTAATTCACTTTCTACTCCCCCATATATTTCTTACCCATTGCATTCATAATTAATATAATTTATATTTTGACAAATATGTTACACAAAAAAAATAAGACCTTAAAATGTGTTATTGCCTAGGGCAAATGCACTCTAATCTCGGCTACCCAAAGTGTCAAAGATAATGCAAAACATCATTTTCTACGTGAAGCACAAGATTAGTTAAAGAAATAAGCTCTTAGCATACACTTTTTTCCTCCTTTGAAAACCTTTTTCCAAAGATTTCGTTTGAAAATATAATTTATACCTATCTGTAATGGCACCAGTATTTGTACCAAGTCATTGGATATCAATAAATTATGCAGGTATTCAGAAGTGAACATAAGAAATTATAATTTATTTTTTCACGTTCCTTTTCAATGGAACAGGCTGGCCATTAGGACAGGGGCTAGGATTAAGATCCTTTACTACTAGGTGAGCACAAGCACTTTTTACCACCAGCGAAGAAGAGGAGGCTGTGGTATTGCTCACGCCTGGAGAAAAACAAGATCTTTTCTTAAAAAACTCTGAACGGAGTCTGAATTGGCAACTGGTGGCCAGTGATGTGCAAACCACCACCCTCGAGGAGGCAGATCCTATGGCTTCTCTTGGCCTTGAACAACAACAGCCTGTGGAGTCTGAAAAGCAGATCCCACCACCATTTGAACCTGCACTGAGCCCCTCATTAACTCTAGAAGGCCCCATTCCATCGGGCCTCCAACTGCAACCCCTGCACTGGCATAATTTTATCCTAGAAACGTCTGCTTAGGAGAACACCAACAGTGGAAGTACACTTCAGCTCAACACCCATAGCTCTCATGTGCAGCCCATCCTCTATCCATTGAGAGCAGTCAAAGACAGAATGTCTCCTTGACTGCTTTCAGTGAGGTCACAGGGCTAATCAGAGAGGTTCAGGGAACGATCTCTCGGGACTTAGTTGGAGAGGTCAGCCAGGGTTCCCTAGAGACATTCACTGAACAGCTCTAAACTTTATGTGGTGCCAAGACCACCTTGATAGTAGGTCATACGTCACGTATGCCTCCCCAATCTGCCTCACCTCCTATTGTCCCATCTCCCTGTCCAACTGTGATACCTGGTTTTCCTCCTACTCCTGTGTTTCCTTCTTCCTGGGGTGTGTCTGGTCCTGCCAGGGCCAGCCATTTAAGGTCCGCATTGGAGGAGGACTTCACTAATGTTGTGGTGAATACAGAGAGCAAGGGACTAATACTGCCCTCAAGCCAGGAACATGACATGGGTACCTTTTCTGGCTTGGGGTAATGAGTTTATTATGATTTTGGAAAGGGTACTCATGTTTTGGACTACAAATGGACTTTGATTTGTCCCCCTTGTAGAAAAGCTTCTTTCCTTGACATTTCTTAAAGTTTTTAGGTCGAGCCTGGGCAACGCATTTGCGCTGGTCTGCAAGCCATGCTGTATTGGTGTAAATACTTGAGGCCCCCTCACTCTCTGCACATATTTGTCATTGGCTTGTGTCATTGTCCTTCGTAAATGCTGGCTTCTGATTCGTCATTAGGCATGTTAGTCCCTCCTTAGTACCACATAGTCTTCATGTGTTATCTCCCATGAGGACTTGCCCTTTTACTTTGGTTGTTACACCAGGCGTCTTCTTTAGTCTGTAAGCACTATTTATTTAGGTCGCTGCATGCAATATTGGAGACCGCGCTTGCATTTTTTAAAAATTAAAATCAGGGCGACTGCTGGTGCACTTTATCTTTGGCAGCCGCATGCTTTTCCTGCCTGTTCACATTTTTTACAAAATGCAAGCTCCCTTGAAGCTAGCCCTTTTCTGGTGAGCGCGGCACCCGATCCCCCGTCACACGCTCCCTAGGTGTGTCCGTCCAGAGGAGAGGCATGCACATGTTTACTGAATAATTGTTGACTGTGTGGAGCTTGGGTGCTGTGCTCACCAGCAAAGGGCTAGCTTTAAGGGAGCTGGCTATCTGTTAAAAATGTTAATAGGCAGCAAAAGCAAGCGGCTGCCAAAGATAAAGTGCGGCAGCCGTCGCGCTGGTTTTAATAAAAAAAATGCAAGCGCGGTCGCCAATATTGCATGCAGTTGAAAACCCAAACAAATAAGATAAAGCGCAGCATGCATCGCGCTGGTGAACAAAATAAGTAACCCTGCAACTGTTTATTTTTCACCTTATCACCCTCACACAGCAGACTGGTTGCGCCCCATTCTATGTCAGGCTCCGATTATGCTTCTCATTTCTTTACCACTTTATTCACAGCAGCCAATGAAAGAAAAGTTTCAATAACACTACATTACCCATGAATACCAATATTTCACATGAATAACCATAGAACACAGCCCTATATAAGCCCTAACCAAGATGACAGTGTCCTCTTTCTTTGCTGCTCCACAGCCAGTTAAGTGCTCTTCCATACTCTCATGTTAATTTGCATGATGGTTGTGATTTAAAGTTGATTACGCGTGTACTGTATGTGCTATATTGTATTTTCAATAATTATCTGTAAGTTGTTGTGTTTAGCAACTTTTGGTTTGCTGATTACAGTGCTTTGTGCCCGCTTAGTGAGCTTTGTGATTCTTTATTTTCAGTTATACGGTGTTGACCCGCTTCCTTGCGGGCAGCGCGCGACTACAACAGCAGTGCTCGTGCAACATTAGCGGTCTCTTTGGGAACGCTCTGCCTTCACCTGCGTCTGTTGTATTGGTAATTTGATTTGATTGTAAGATTTATATAGCGCTAGAATGCCAAAGGGGGGCTAGGCGCTGCATCGGAGGAGTCTGCCAGGATTATGATAGACGAGGTAGGAATTAGTTTGCGAAAAGCCAAGTTTTCAGTGATTTTCTAAAATAGAGTAGTGTTGAGCATTTTTTAATGGTTAAAGGAAGCGTGTTCCACAATTTTACAGTGTTCAGGATAAACCTGCTTCCTGCCCAGCGAACTCTACTAAATTTGGGTGTCTGGAGGAGTTTACTCTGAGCTGAGCGTAGAATTCTGCATGGATGATACCATGAAAAGTGCTGTTTCGGGAACGCAGGTCATGTTCCATGCACTTCTTCGTACGCTAGACATATAGATTTAAATTCAGTCCTCTTTTTTACTAGGAGCCAGTGAAGTCGTTTTAGTCCTTGGGAAACGGACTGGAACTTGGGAATATCCAGCAACATTCTGGCAGCAGCATTTTGCACCCGCTGGAAGTTTAAGCATGTGCTGTTTCTGAAGGCCCATATAAAGGGCATTTCCATAGTCCAGTCTAGCCATGGCTAAGCTCGTCACCAGTGTTTTTACTGCATCTGGGGGGATAAAGAGCTCTCACTTTCCGGATTGACTTCAGTGTTCGATAAACCTGAGAGGCAACGTTATTGATCTGATGTTGAAAGGTAAGTCTGTCATCAAAGATGATGCCCAGATTCTTGACCTTATGCACTGGGGGAGGAAGACTTCCATATCCAGAGGCCATCAGTTCTGTGACCAAAAAGAGGTGTCGGAACCCAGCAGGAGAACCTCTGTTTTGCTTCCATTCAGCTTTAGGTAGTTTGCACTCATCCATTGGTCTACGTGGGACATACATTGATTAAAACAAGCAGCGATTTCCTCCAGATTACTTGAGATGGACACTACTATCTGGCTGTCGTCCGCATAGGAAACCAGCGAAAAGCCAAACTGCCTGATGATATCAGCTAAGGGAGTCACATAAAGATTAAACAAGGTATGAATCAGTGAGGAGCCCTGGGGCACCCCACATGGCAGTGTAAACTGTTCTGAACAGGAATCACCAATCTGAACATATTGCAACCTGTTTAAATAGGATTTGATCGAACTTAGAGCAGAGTTCTTAACTCCCACCTTTGGGGGGCCTTCTGATAAGAATATCACGGTGTCAAAAGCCGGGAGAAGGGAGCAAGGACGCGTGTCAATTAGACACGCAGTGCTCTTTCTAGTTCGCACCAGTGGCACACCCCGCACATGCGCAGCGGCCATTTTGGATTCCTTCTTAATCGATCAGAAGGCTTAAACCAATGCAGGAGCAGCGTTCTTTGCTCCGAGTATCCCTATCCCTCATGCTTGCTCACAGTGAACACCTGAGAGTCCTGAACTTTAGGGCTGTACAATTCTGCATAGGCTTTGTCTAGAGTGGTTGTGGAGGCGCTCCCTCCACCTCATATCAATAATATTGCTATTTGGCTTGCCTGGGGTTGCTCAACTCCCCTTTTATATTGCTTCTGAACTGGGGTATTAACCCCTCATATTTGGGTCATTAGTCTTCCTTCATTGGGACAGTACAGTTGCACTGCACACTCTCATCATCGCAGAGTATTTCTACGATGAGGAGTATTTTGATGAGGAACCCTCTGGGTCTGTGGAGCAGGATCTGGGTATTGCACTGGATGCAGGAGTGCAAAATTCAGTTAATAAAGCCCTAGTGTGAGCCATAGAGCCTTTGAAATGCCACCTTAATATATATATATAAGACCCAAACCCAGTGGGAAAGGTACCAAGAGCCCCCACGCAGAGGACTTCTGTAAACTGGTCAAAAATATGGCCTTTGACTACGGTTATCACGCCCTCCCTCCTGAGTCGTCGGCAACGGAATCCTTCCACGACGACTATGGGGATACCTCATCATGCCACACTTCTGACCAAGAAGAAGCCCCCAGACCTAGTAAATGCTCACGAAAGGAGACCCCCTTCTCAACCCAAGGTGCTCAATTTTGAACCAAAAGAGATCATTCATTCGAACTCTACTACCTGGTTACCCCCTCAGGAGGTGTCAGATTAAAATCAGGCTCACCAAAGCCAGGCTTTCGACAAAGAGGTTTGAGCGAGGTTACGCTCCGAGTGCTCGAGACAGACCTACCAGGTAAAGTGGAGGAGACTACCCGAAATGACTAATCTAAAGAAGTATTTAAAGGACCCTAAGAAGGGCAAAGACCGGGCATGGCGTTCTTGCCAAGACAAACTCCTCAATATGTCAGGTCTTCTAACGAAGATCTTGGAGTTGGGTTTTAAGGCAAAATAATCTGCTTTGGCTACAGAACCAGAGTAGCTTATAGGCTGGACTCAACAGGCTATATGCCAGTTAGGAAACGTGAATTGCACTATGTCCAGCAAAAGACAGCGTTCTATCCTCTTAAAGCTGGATCCTAAATTATCAGAATTATCCACATCAGAATCTCGTCCTATAGCTCAAGGCCTGCTCTTAGGACACCCCTTCCTCAAGAAACTCACCAAGTGTGTTGCTACCTTTAGCAGTCTGGATTAAGCGCAGGGGTCCTTACGATGCACTTTTCAACCGGTTTTCGGCAGGACAGGCCAATAAATAGAGGGTGCTCGTTCGGCCAGGGTTACCAGAAAGGCGCCCCCCCCAAGGTCAATACCACCAGCAGCGCGGAGGTTATCAAGATCCCAACAATGCATCATTCTACCCAACCTGACGCTCCAGAAATCATTTTAGGAAGGGTAGATACAGAGGACACCAGGGTGAAAACCAGGATGCTGGAACTACAGGTGAGACTTATTCTATTTTCAGAAGTGGTGTTGGGGGTTGGATCCAATCCTTTTTGCAGGTGTGGCACACAATCTCACAAGATGCTTGGGTTCTAGAGACAGTGCAGGGGTACAAACTGGAATTGTACAGCTCCCCCAGTCAGGTTTCCCTTGCCGCAGTGATGTCTTTTTACCAGCAAGAGCAAGATTTTATCTCCTCTGAAATGTAATCTCTTCTGAAAAAGAGGCAATAGTAATCACTGATTCTCACCCCAGGGGGTTTATATGCAGTATCTTCTTAGTCAAGAAGAAAGGGGGTGGATCCAGACTAGTGTTAAATCTAAAAGACTTTAATAGATGGGTAGTCTATCGACACTTCAAGATGGAGGGCATCCATCTTCTTCGTGATCTTCTCCTGGAAGGGGATTGGATGGTCTGATTAGACCTAAAAGACGCGTACCTTTCCGTTCCCATTTTTGTGCCACATAGGCGTTTCCTACAGTTCCTCTGGCAAGGATTCTACTACGAATACAAGGTTCTTCTCTTCAGTCTTTCATTGGCACCATGCTGCTTCACAAAACTCCTTTGACCGGTAGTAGAATCCTTTAGAGTTCAGGGAGTACGTCTAATCATCTATCTGGATGACATAATAATCATGGCATGGTTAATTGTGAACTCACAGAAATCAATCCTTACTCCAACACAATCAATAGAGTATCCATGATTCCAGATCGATTCCCAGCAATGCCAGTTACTCCATCCAGCACAGAAAGTCAGATCGATCAAGAGAGAATTGAGATTCTGAACAGGCAGACTGTATCATTGAGATCAGTTGCCCGACTGGTGGGTCTGCTGGCCTCTTCGATACAAGCAATTTTTCCAGACCCCTTTCACTATCTGGCGCTTCAGAGACTCAAAATTCAGCATCTCCGGAAAGGCCTTGGTTATGCAGAACAGATCCTCCTCTGGAGGAAGTGAGGTGGAGATGCTGTGGCAGTTGGATTACATGGAGGCCATTTTCGGTTCCACTCCAGAAGTAGTGATCGAGTTGGATGCCAGCCATTGGGTTTGGGGAGCCCGTTGCAAACAGATCTCCATGGGTGGTTGTTGGTCCCAGGACAAATTGTGTTTACATATCAACTGCCTGGAGCTCCTGGCAGGCTCTTTTGCGATTTGCAGTCTTTCACCACGGAAGGCAAACTGTTGTATCTTACTCTACATTGACAATGTCTCAGCAGTCCGGAATTTGAACAAGTTGGGGGGACGAGGTCCCGGGTTTTAGCGGAGATCCCCAAGAATTTTTGGCACTTCTGCCTACAACACAGAATTTCTGTATTAACTGAATACCTTCTGGGTTGCAGCAACACAGTGGCGGATTGGCAATCCCGATATCGACTGGACTTCAGCGACTGGAGACTCCATCCTCCGATTTTTCAAGTACAGAACAGCCTACGTGGTCCTTGTCAGCTAGACCTTTTTGCATCATGTCTCAACAGACAATGCCCAGCCTTCTTCATTTGGCACCCAGATCCTGAGGCGGTAGCCAAGGATGCCTTTCTCCAGGACTGGTCAACAACTCTGTGTTATGCATTTCCCGCATTTATGATGATTCCCAGGGTGCTAGCGCAAATTTGCCGCCAAAGGGTGGAATTAATATTGATTACCCTACTCTGGAGAGTGCAAGCATGTTCCCCAGTACTTCTGGAAATGTTGTGTGCATCTGATCCAGCGGCCTATAGAAAATATATCATAAACAACGCTACCCAACTTCATAACCTATAAACAAAATTCTATACTAAAATTTGGACCCATTTATAAACCTGACATATTTTGGGCCTACTGAATCAGGTGGTCAGATTAAATCTATATACACATTATCTACAAACTATATACATTTTTATACGTCTGCGGAAAGAATATTGTCATTAGAATAAAACTTTATCATTTAAACGACCACCATTGGCGACGTGATCTAGCTAATAGTAACCTACACTCCTGAATAATCAAGACCAGCTTGTTTGTCAAAAGTAAGATTTTATTTACTAAATTATGGTATATAAGTTGATAGTTTTATAAATGAATTTTATTAGCAATAAAGCAAGCATGATTGTAAAGAAACGTGAGTAAAATACATTTTAAGCAAGTGAATCAAAATTAAAGTAAATATATAAAGTTTAGCATTTCTAAAACCTAATTCCCTAACTGAGCTAAATAGATAGAATTTAAAGTAAAGTTCTTTGAGGATTCTTACGTGCTCCACGCAAAGTCCGACAGCACTTCACCCTCATCGGAAAGTCAGAAAGCAGCAGCCAGCCCATCCCTAGGGGCATGACTTTTTATACCTTTCTACGCTAACTAAACTACGCAAAGGAAAGTTTTCAGAAATCTTCGACGTCCCATTGGCTGAGAGTGACAAGTGACATGTCACCCACTTTTCAAAACTTCCATTAAGTCACTTTTCTTAGAGACCATTGTCCCTTCCGAGTGCAACCAGGAGCTTCCTAGGATTGCAACATTTGTATAAAGTCATTCTCGCAGCGTCCATTGACTTCCAATTGACTTCCGCGGATGCCAAGTTAAGGACTGACAAAATGTTCTTTTTCGACCTTGGCCATGTCCGACAGAATGATGATAGCACGTCAGTTTTTGCTTTGTGAACGCAGCTTTTGACGAACAATTTATTTCAGAATGGGCGTCTCAGCACTTTTGCAGAAGTAAAATTCAGCATATTGTAGCTCGGGCAGACAAGGCCCAAAAGCAGACAACTTATGTTTTCTAATATAAAACAAACACAAGAAAAGTATTAATGTAAGAAATAATGTAGATTCTGTATCCACCCCAAGATTTACTAATTAATTAACCCACCCGATTAATCAAAATGTTACCTAGCCATTGCAAACAAATAAAGCAGCGTTTATATCTACCAGTCTCCGTTATTCCATGAGACTTATATGCACCTAGAATAGTAGAAATGACATCACACAGACAAGGAAAAGCAAAACAAGCACATGCTTCTTTTAAGTTTGCAGCAGTTAGTAATGACAAAAACGAAAACAATAAATTATTTTATTATTTTGCACGAACAAAAAAAGATGCAACAATTATGCACGTTTATGAGCACACATGTTAGTCCCCCCCATGTGTAAAGTTTAATCTAAGTTGTATTAGCACGACATATCACAAATCATTAATATTATTATTCATGTTATGGAAATGTGACTTCACAAGTTTAAACAAAATTTTGTTTTCTATCTCGCTCCATCAACTCCCTCATCTGGTGATTAACAAATCACCACACCAGCACTCAAAATTTTGATAATTTAAATTTCTAAGAAATCGATTCAAATTCATTTGTATCAGTAAACCTAAAAGTCTGTTTCTGCATAATCTTTGGAATTAGCATAACGCTCTCTATGTAACTCCTGTAATTCGATCTCTCTTTCTTCTTCTTTTCTGAGTTTATAGATTCTTTTCTTTTCTTTCAACTGTTTCTTTCTTTTATGTAACAAACAACCTATTTTGGTCAAAATAAAAATGAATACTATTATAATCAAAGGTGCCAGAATCTTGCCAAGAATTGAACTTCCGATATCATGAAACCAGTTTTTAATTGCTTGAAACCTTTTTGAAAGTTTCCCTGTAAAATCATCTTCTTCTAAAGGAATTATCTCTGAATGCATTTGTGTAATATTCTTAATATACATTTCAATATTCTTACTTTCGTCAGGTATATATGTACAACAATGTTGTACATGTAAAATGCCACAGACTCCTCCCTCTTTTGCTAGGAGTATGTCTAAAGCAAGGCGGTCTTGAATTACCATAGATCTAATTGCAATAACTTCAACATTCACTAATTGAAACCCATCAGCTGTGTCAGTTGATAATCTATCAACTATAGTGGACAATTTTCTGATTCTCCCTGCATTTAGGGTTATACCAACAAAAGGTATTACAGCTTGAAAAATATCTCCCAGAACTTCAGTAAAAGTTTCTCTTTTAACTCTATTTACATAATTATGAATTTTAAACAATCCTTCTGAATCTCTGTCAACATGAAACACTTTAGGAAAAACAATTCCCACATAAGTTCCATACCAGTGGTCTGGAAGGTTGTAGTAGGCTTTGTCACCACAAACAAAATAAATCCCAGGAAAGATAGGATCTTTTCCACCTTTAAATCCCCAACCTCCCAAAATCTGATAAGTATCTTCACAGTTACTTGCACCTACAAAGTAATTATCAAAAAGTGTATTATCTCTTCTAATGCAAAGTTTTCCACTAACTGGTTTGTCTATGTGAATTGCAATATTTCAAGCATTTTGCCATTTAACTTCTCATCCTCTTTCTGCCAGAAACTTGACTTAGTCTGCTTGACTAATTCATTCCTCTTATAAATTGCTCTTCTCTCTTCAACCATGTTCAAAAATTTCTTTCCTTCAGCACTTAATTTGCAAGTTAGATTATTTTTATAAGCATACTCATAAGTAAGTTCGTTAGTAACAAGGAAAAATTCTCTCATTTGTTTTGCTTTCTTATGCTTATTTAAAGCATTTTCAATCTTAATATTTGCAAAAATTTCATCATAATTTGAATAGTAATATTCTAAACGTCCAGTTTGATAAAATAAACTAGTTAATACACTACATGTTACAGCATAAGTGAGAGGAAGCATATTATATGTTACTCCCTCAGAAACAGAAGCAGGTAACTTAACGCAGACGTAGCAGTCTTTTGCATCCATTACCTTAACATATTCACTCAATAGCTTTGTGAATGTATTACTTGAGAAATCACCAATTGATTTATCTTGATGAATGTTAGGCTGATGATCAATAACTTTTGCAGACGCACTATGTTTAGTTTGGCTAACCAGAGCTTTGCTTGTTATGTTAACTTTGTGTAATTCTCTATTCATCTCCAAAGGGATAATCACAGCTAGAACCAACCAGAGCAGAATTAAAATGAGCAGACACACCAGAGTCATCTTACAGCATCTTTTAAAAACAGAACACTTTGAAGTGCTCTCCTTAACATAAGGCATTCTTGGTTAATTTTAGCCTCAAAAAATAAAAATAAATTTTAAAATTCTAAATTTATATTTACACCCCCCTTTTAAAATATTTTTTTTTTTTTTTTTTTTTAAAACCCTAGACAAGATTTCTTCGACCTTATGTCATACATAAGTTTTCTTCAACTAAACAGTTTTTCTTCGACCTTGTGTCAACTAACAAATTTTCTTCAGCCTTTTGCCAATTTAATATTTCTATACTTCAATCATTGTCACTAATTTCTTGGATTTCGTTTTCTTCTTCACTACTATCATATATGTCAATAACAGGTGGAATTACTAAGTAAGTCCACTCAGGAGACTTGTATTTTTGGTTTGGTCTTATTATTCTCTTCCCTTTTCTCGATATCACTTCAATTTTTCTTCCAACTCCAACTTCTTTTTCAGGACTCTTTTGACTACTGATTTCTTCAACTTGTTCTTTTGGCTTCTTGATCAATCTGACTCTCAATCTTCCACCTGGCCAGTAGTCTGCTTTTCTCACGTACTTTCTCTTTGGTTCAGAATTATTTGATTCTGACTTCCAAGTCCTTTTCTTTCTGTTTTCACTTTCACCTTCCACGTCACTTTCTTCAGTTTCGTAGTCTGAAATTTCAATTGACTCAGGAACTTCTCTATTCGGCAATTTCACTCCTTCAGGAACTTCACTTTGTCTTCCATCACTGGTACTCGGTAATTCGTCTTCCTCCTCTTCCTCAATTACCCCCAACTTCCCAGATTTCGGATTTCTGTTCCTTACTTCAGAGTTTGTTCTCTGCCTTTCGATACTCTCCTGGTCTGAAACTTCTTTTTGTTTTGCTTCTTTGTCTTCAATGGAGACAACCGAATTCTCAGTTATCTTTCCTTTTAACAGATTCTCTTCACCTTCAGAATCTATTTCAATTATTTCCAAGTCTTTTCTTGTCAAATTTCCATTCACTGGCACAGTTTCCAGATGTCGACTTTCTTGTCGATCTTCAGAATCTGGAATTATTTCACCTTCTGTTTCGCCTTCTGCTTCAGAATCAGAATCGTCTGTGGTATCACTTTCAACATCAGAACTCTCAGGAGTTGGTACTGGAATAGTATGACTAGGATGAATCCAACGTTTCAATCCTCTGCACTTTACAGCATTAGTAGTGATCAAAATTATCTGCCTAGGTTTCTGCCATCTAGGAGCTAGACAATTCCTTCTCCGATGTACTTTCGTTCTGACCCAATCGCCAGGTCTCAGATCATGTGTCAAAACCTTTTCATCTGATTGAGCTTCAGTTCCCACCTGATTAGACACAGAAGTTACCATATCAGATAACCTTTTACAGTAATCCAAAATAGCACTGTCATTTATGCTCAACAGTTTACCTACAGGTACAAAAGCTTGCCTCATAACTCTTCCCATTAAAATTTCATGAGGACTCAAACCTGTCTTTTTATCTGGTGTACTTCTTAATGACATCAAAACAAGTGGAAGAGCATCAGTCCACTTTACACCTGTTTCAAGACACATTTTTCCAATTCTGTTTTTAATTGTTCCATTTATTTGTTCAACCACTCCTGATGCCTCTGGTCTGTATGCACAGTGTATTTTCTGCTCAATGCTCAAAGCTTCGCAAATTAACTTCATCAGTTTGTTATCAAAATGGCTTCCTCCATCACTCTCAATAGTGACTGGAAAACCGTACCTTGGGATGATTTCTCTGAGCATTAGTTTTGCCACTGTAATTGAATCACAATGTCGTGTAGGGAAAGCCTCTACCCATCTTGAAAATAAGCATACAATTACAAGCACATATTTCAAACAATTGTGTAAGGGCATTTCAATGAAATCCATTTGTAACCTGGTAAAGGGACCACCCTCTCGACCAATTATTCCTGTCCCCACCACTGATTTTCTGTTTGGATTCATTTGTTGGCATGACAAACACCTTTGACAAAAAGATTCTGCAATAGTTCTAAACTTGGTATTGAACCATGTTTCTCTGAAAAGTCTAACCATAGAATCTCTTCCCAGATGTGCTGGACCATGATATAATCTGGCCATGTCAGCAATCAAACAATTTGGTAAGACTACTCTGCCATCTTTGTAAACCCACACTCCATCTTCTTCACGTGGTCTACAATCTGATCTTAACCACAAGTCTTTTTCTTCATCTTCTGCTTCATTTTGTAAATCTCTAATCTCATGCCATGTTTCTACAACAGTTGTTAGCATTAATGAATTTGAATCAGTCTCTTTACTCCTCTCCCGATTGTATGAATAATTTTTCCTTGCGCAGTATTTAGCTGTTTCATCTGCGAAGGCATTTCCCTTGGAAATATAATCAGTTCCTCTAGTGTGCGCTGCACACTTAACAATGGCGATTTCTTTTGGCAATTGTATTGCTTCAATTAATCTCCTAATGAAAACTGCATTTTTAATTGGTGATCCTGCTGATGTCATGTATCCTCTCTGTGACCAGAGTTGTCCATAATCATGCACAACTCCGTACCCATACTGACTATCAGTAATGATGGTAACTCTTATATCCTTTGATATTTCACATGCACGAATTAAAGCAATTAATTCAGCCACCTGTGCTGAACGAACTCCTTCAAGACATGATGCTTCTTCAACATCTACGACTGTACAAACTGAATATGAAGCTTTTAAGACACCTCCTTCGGATCTTAAGCATGACCCATCTACAAAGTAGACAAAATCCGATTCAGACAAAGGTCTGTCTTTGATGTCTTTTCTTGGTTTTGTGCAGAATTCCATGACATCTAAACATTCATGTTCTGTTTCAATGTCATCAACAATTTCAGAATCAGGCAGTAATGTAGAAGGATTCAGATTTAAACATCTTGAAATCGAAACATTATCTGCTCCTAGTATGATTTTCTCATACTTTGTCAATCTGCTACTTGTTAAATGTTGAGTCTTACCTCTTGTCAGCAATATTTCAACTGAATGAGGCACAAAAACTTTCACAGGAAATCCCATAATGATCCCCTCACTTTGTTCGAGGCTGATACTTGTAGCTGCAACTGCTTTCAAACAACCTGGTAATGCTTTAGCAATTGGATCAAGAACTGCAGAGAAGTATGCAATAGGTTTCTTTAAATTTCCATGTCTCTGAATTAACACAGATAATGCACATCCTTCTCTCTCACTGCAATACAGTTCGAAATCTTTCTCATAATTTGGCATACCTAAAGCAGGAGCTTGACATAAGCTCTTTTTCAGGTTCTCAAAAGAATCCATCTCAGCATCATTGAGAATAATTGGATCTTTTACATCTGACTTTGTCAGTCTTTGTAGTGGTTTTGCAATTACTGAAAATCCACTTATCCATTGTCGACAGTAACCAACCATTCCCAAGAACATTCTGACCTGTCTTTGTGTTCTTGGTGGTAACATTGCTTGAATCATTTTTATTCTCTCTATTGTTACTTGTCTTTTTCCCTTTGCAATTCTGTGACCAAGATATTTTACTTCTTGTTTGCAAATCTGTAGTTTTGCTGGGGACACTTTATGTCCTTCTTCTGCAAGGCGATTTAACAGAATTATTGTGTCTGTTACACAATTTTCTCTTGTCTTTGCAGCTATTAACAAATCATCAATATACTGCACTAGCGTAGACCTACCAGGTAAGTCTAGGTCTTCTAATGATCTTTTTAACAGTTCGTTAAAGATTGAAGGACTTTCTGTATAGCCCTGAGGGATTCTTGACCATCCGAGGGTCTTACCTTGGAATCTGAAAGCAAAGATTTCATAACTGTCTGGATGTAAGGGAACAGTAAAGAATGCATTGCAAAGGTCAATGACTGTATACCATTCAGCATCATGTGGAATCTGAAATAGAATTACTGCTGGATTTGGAACCACAGGACAACATGGAACGACAATTTGATTAACTTTTCTCAAATCTTGTACGATTCTAAATGTTCCGTTAGACTTTTTAACTCCCATAATTGGTGAATTACAAGAACTACTCTCCATTTCTTTTAATACACCTTGCTTGATTAATTTTTCAATTATAGGTGTAATACCTTCAATTGTTTCTGTTTTCATTTTATATTGTGGAGTGTTTGGAAATTCTATTCCCTGTTTCAATGTAATTTTTACTGGATCTACGTTTTTCATCAGACCCATCTCATTTCCAGTAAAATCCCATATTTCAGATTTCACTGTTTCTTTGAGTTCTTCAGGTAAATCTTTTTCTTCAAATGCAGGAAACAATTTTGTTTCTTCTGCTTCCATCATCATCATTGTCATTCTGTATAAACCATCTTCCTCCATTGTTTGTAACTCAACTCCATCAGGAGAACAATATATTCTACAATTCATTTTACATAGGATGTCTCTGCCCAATAGATTCACTGGACTACTATTACAAACTACAAATCTGTGTTTGTCTCTGTAGTTTCCAATTTCAACTGGTACTGGATCAGTTAAGTCAGTTTTAATTTGCTGATTACTTACTCCGACAACTTGGATGGTATCCCCAGAGAGAGGTAGGTTTTCAATTTCCACTGATCTAACAGTAGAACGGGTAGCACCAGTGTCCACTAGAAAAGTGATGTCTACATCATTAACTTTCCCGTTTACAAAAGGACCAGACTGGTCAACCTCAAGAGTGGCTCCAACAACACACTCTTCCTCCTCTCTCGGGCACCGTCAGCAATAATCATCAGAATCGCTGTCTTGACTTTCTGTTAATAAAAACTGTTGTGAAGCATTTTGCATTTGAACTCTTTGCTGCTTTTGCTGTTTTTGTGGTTTTATTACCTGTTCACTTCCCTGAAATCCCACGTTTGGATTATATTTTTGAACTCCCCCACAATTCGGAAAAGGTGGTTGTGGCAATTGGTCTTGGCGATTATTCACCTGTTGTTGTTGCTGTTGCTGTAACTGTCGTTGAATATTTAATTCGTTTAACCCCTGTTGTATCTGTAGCTGTCGCTGCAGGTCAACACCATTCTGCATCTGTGGATTCAATAAGGGATTCTTTAAGTTTTTAGGAGGATGAGGACACTCGTCTCTCCAATGTCCAATTTCGCCACAATTAAAACAAGGTAATCTTTGTTTCAACTCCTCAATCTTTGGGCTAAATTTCTTTGGGAAATTATTATTTTTAAACTTTCCTTGTATCTGGTTTGTATTTCCAGTTTGAACAAAATTAGTGTTCTTATTACCCATGCTGGCAATCTGTTGCTCAGCCACCTTTACCTGAGCCCACATGGCTTTCTCCTTGAGTTTCTTCTGTTTTACTTCTATTTCATCACTGCAATACTTAGCTTTTCTTAGAATATCATCTACAGATAGTGATTGCCATCCGACAATACTATTTCTGATCATTTCTCCAATTTCAGGTTTTAGTCCATAAACAAATCTATAGACAAAATGGCTCATGTCTTTTTCATCTAATTTTTCATAACCACTGTATTGTTTAAAGATTAACAGTAGTCTTTCATAAAAAGAATGAACTGATTCTTTTGTTTCCTGTTCTGTTCTTTCTATTTTAACCCAATCGACTTCTTTGGGTGGAATTTTGTTTTTCATCCAAACAATTACTTTTTCATAAAAATCCATTACAAGTGGATTTGGAGCACCTGTTTCTTTGATTCGCTCAGGTTCTGTTTTTGGCCAACTAATCGATATCTTGCATTCTGTCCAAAGATCTGATGGAACTACAATATCAAAAAATCCATCTAAATCAATCCACAGAACTTTTGACACTTTGATAAATCTATCAACTTGCCTGTACCACTCAACTGGTTTTTCCCTTAATTTCGGAAAGTCATTTGTAAATAATAGAATGTCCTGTCTCGACCAAGGGACATGAACATATCCTCCACCTGCAATTTCTCTCATTGGAAATTGTTTTGACAATTTTTCCAATCTTTCATCTTCCTTCTTTTTTGTCCATTTTACTCTCCATTTATTCAGTTCTCCTAGCTTTTTGATATATACAATCAAATCTTTTATATGTACTATTCTTCCCATTGAGTTCAAACTCTCAATGTCACTTTCTGAAAAGTCTAATCTGTAATGTTTCGCAAAATTCTTTTGTTTACTCACATCGATTTCAAGTTCTGCTGCTAGATCCTCTAGTTGATCATATTTATTTTTTGTTTTCCACTGAATGCTTTTACAAATGAACAGTAGTTCATCATCTCGATAGTAATTTAAACTATCAGGACCAATTGTTCCAATTATTAATTCTTCGATATTCGCTTTTAATTTGGCCACATCAAGTTTTGGTGTGGTTACCCTGACTTCAGGACTCCCTATATCTGATATAGCACCCATTGGTGTTTTTGGAGATAAATCCTCATTAAAGGTTAAATCAGGCATTCTCGATTTAGAAGAGTTTATTTCAGATAAGTCTGAATAAAATTTTTCAGCAGCCTTTTGAATTTCTGTATTTAAAGGAATAGTTCATCCTGTTTTGTTAGTTTCCTTTTGGTCAAATACAGGCTGAACAGGGCCAATTGTTACTGGAACTGTCACAGCTTCCATGCCTTTTGTCATTCTTTTTATTAATTCTTCTTTAGATCTTAAATATTCATTATAATCAACATCTTCAACATTTCTTGCCTCTCTTGTATAATCTTTTGGAGGTTCTCTTGCTCTTGGAGCCATTGTAAAATGTCTACCTTCATTTCGAGCATTCTCGAATTCTGGTCTTCTAGGAGTTTCAATGATTTCACAATTATTTGGATAAAGTTTAGGAGCTTCATTAATTGGAGGTGCACTCGGTGAAGTTTCAGTAGAAACCACCAGAGTAGACCATGATCTAGGAGGTCTTAAAGGCTGATTCTTTCTAGCAGTTGTATATATTTCTTCCATAACTGCATCCTCAGATTCACTTTCCATAGATTTCCCTGCAGGAGTACCCATTACCATTTCATGAATTAAATACAATCCTTCACTCATGTTTCCCTGTCTCCACATTCGCAATCTATCTTCATGAGTTTCTCTTCTCCAAGGTGGATTTTTAGAAGGTCTTTTAATTCCACTAGCTTCTCTTTGTAATTGATACATCTCGTCTTCCCACTCAACTAAAGCTTCAAATTGAGTTGGTCTCGGTTTCGGAACAAGAGCATTCATTTTCTCTCGTAAATTTCTCAAGACTTTTACATTAAATGAACCATCATCAGGCCAAGTTAAAACACCGTCGTTCTTAGTATAGCGTTTCCAACTATCGAACCATAAGACAGTATGATATCCATATTCACCTTCCATATACGCTGCAGGTGTTTTATACTTATGAAGTAGTTTACCACCTCGCGTTTCGATTTTCTTGTCAGGTGAAAATAAATTCTTAAACTTCTGAAATAATGTTGGCCTTTTCTCAACATGTTTAAAATGATAACTCATTTTTAAGAGTTATATCTAATTCACAAAATCGTTCGTAAAATATTTCCGGGATGTTCCGTAAAACAACCAATCCGTGCGCGAAACACACCAACAAGCCAATGACAGTTGAGCTACGTCACTTTTCTGCTCAACCAATAAATTTGGAGTTTTTCCGAAGGACCAATCAGCTCACAGGTCGTCAGAGACTCAAGAGCCAATCAGAATATAGCTTGTGACGTAGGTCACCCAATCCCAGCGCGGCTCTGTGACGTACACAGCAGCTGCGGTTTCTCGTTTCTCACTACTGGCGCTTACCCCTCCTTCACAAAATCTTTTCACAGCGCCATTTTAAGGACACTTTTCAGTGTAAATTAATTATTAACAATGACTATAAGGACAACATCTGTTCGTTTCACTATTTAGGATAGTTTACATACATTCAAGTATCCACACTTCGGAATAGACGGCGCTATTCACACTAAGGATAATATTCAATTGTTAGTAGAGTAACCTTACCCCACCCTTCTAACACGTATAATTATGAACTCGCTTTGCTCTGAACCCACCGCGAAGTGAAAGTTCTAAGAGTTCCACTTGAACATAAAATACAATTCAAACTCGCACTTTCACACTGAAATTTCCCTAATTTCAAACACACATGAAATCCGTACAGGACTCTCACCTGTTTATAGAGATCATGCACCGTTAGCAAAATAACGACGTTATCCGTACAGGGCTCTCACCTGTTTATAGATATGAAACATGTACCCGTACAGGACTCTAACCTGTTTATAGATAATCATGCACCGACGCTAATTTACCCTTCACTCAAGCTCGGATATAACTAATACTCTCATCACAGTGAGTTTTATGGAAGGCGCTTTGTCCCTATTCTCATGCTGCTTTAATTTCTTAGAAAACCCTCACTTTACAAGATTCAGACCTAGCCCTAAAACTGTGCTGCTCGGCGACAACACTATGGTACACGGCGATACCTCTTGTGATACTCGGCGATATCACTACAAACAGAACAGATGGCTTGCGTGACTAATTTCTCGCCACACAATCTATACCGGTATAGCTTACAGATAGCACGAAAAACGAACTCAACATGTGTTAAAACATCGATCCTATTTCCATACCATAATACTTTAGTAACCCTTAGCAACCACCATATTACCTTGGTTACTCTTAGCAACCATCAATTTCTGCTACCAGAGAATTGATCCAGCGGCCTATAGAAAATATATCATAAACAACGCTACCCAACTTCATAACCTATAAACAAAATTCTATACTAAAATTTGGACCCATTTATAAACCTGACATATTTTGGGCCTACTGAATCAGGTGGTCAGATTAAATCTATATACACATTATCTACAAACTATATACATTTTTATATGTCTGCGGAAAGAATATTGTCATTAGAATAAAACTTTATCATTTAAACGACCACCATTGGCGACGTGATCTAGCTAATAGTAACCTACACTCCTGAATAATCAAGACCAGCTTGTTTGTCAAAAGTAAGATTTTATTTACTAAATTATGGTATATAAGTTGATAGTTTTATAAATGAATTTTATTAGCAATAAAGCAAGCATGATTGTAAAGAAACGTGAGTAAAATACAATTTAAGCAAGTGAATCAAAATTAAAGTAAATATATAAAGTTTAGCATTTCTAAAACCTAATTCCCTAACTGAGCTAAATAGATAGAATTTAAAGTAAAGTTCTTTGAGGATTCTTACGTGCTCCACGCAAAGTCCGACAGCACTTCACCCTCATCGGAAAGTCAGAAAGCAGCAGCCAGCCCATCCCTAGGGGCATGACTTTTTATACCTTTCTACGCTAACTAAACTACGCAAAGGAAAGTTTTCAGAAATCTTCGACGTCCCATTGGCTGAGAGTGACAAGTGACATGTCACCCACTTTTCAAAACTTCCATTAAGTCACTTTTCTTAGAGACCATTGTCCCTTCCGAGTGCAACCAGGAGCTTCCTAGGATTGCAACATTTGTATAAAGTCATTCTCGCAGCGTCCATTGACTTCCAATTGACTTCCGCGGATGCCAAGTTAAGGACTGACAAAATGTTCTTTTTCGACCTTGGCCAAGTCCGACAGAATGATGATAGCACGTCAGTTTTTGCTTTGTGAACGCAGCTTTTGACGAACAATTTATTTCAGAATGGGCGTCTCAGCACTTTTGCAGAAGTAAAATTCAGCATATTGTAGCTCGGGCAGACAAGGCCCAAAAGCAGACAACTTATGTTTTCTAATATAAAACAAACACAAGAAAAGTATTAATGTAAGAAATAATGTAGATTCTGTATCCACCCCAAGATTTACTAATTAATTAACCCACCCGATTAATCAAAATGTTACCTAGCCATTGCAAACAAATAAAGCAGCGTTTATATCTACCAGTCTCCGTTATTCCATGAGACTTATATGCACCTAGAATAGTAGAAATGACATCACACAGACAAGGAAAAGCAAAACAAGCACATGCTTCTTTTAAGTTTGCAGCAGTTAGTAATGACAAAAACGAAAACAATAAATTATTTTATTATTTTGCACGAACAAAAAAAGATGCAACAATTATGCACGTTTATGAGCACACATGTTAGTCCCCCCCATGTGTAAAGTTTAATCTAAGTTGTATTAGCACGACATATCACAAATCATTAATATTATTATTCATGTTATGGAAATGTGACTTCACGAGTTTAAACAAAATTTTGTTTTCTATCTCGCTCCGTCACATCCCCGATTCTCCTTCCACATCGTTGGAACCTATTGCTGGACCCGCACGGATCTTCACATCCAATGAGATTGTCAGAACAACTCTCTCTGGAAGCTTGGCAGGTTTCCCGGACAGATGGAGTGTCCCAAGGCTTTGGAGAGACGCTCACAAGTTTATTAGTGATGCCTGGTCAGCTAATACCAACATGCCAAACTCCTCAGCCTGGAAACAATGGTGTAGCTGGTGCAGTGGACAGGACGCCTATCCTGTTAATGCACACTTTTCTCTAGTTATCAACTTTCTATCATCCATCGCCTCTTCAGGAATGGTATACAGAACTGGCTATGATTTTTGATCGGCCATTTCAGCAGGCCATGATCCAGTGAATGGTAAACTGGTGGGAGAACACCCTTTGGTGTGCAAGCTTCTTAGACGTGTTCGGATGACCAGACTCACAGGCCTAAAGTACTCTGTTCTATGGGATGTGTTTGTTGTTTCAAGGTTTTTGGAATCATGGCCTTCTAATAAGTAATTATCAAGGAAACAATTATCGGCCAAACTGATCATGTTACTGTGTCTTATCGTATATAAAAGAGTGTCAGATGTCTGTGCTTTGGATCTGGCGTGACGCAGAGTCTCCCCAGAAGGGGTTACTTTTTCCATTTCAAAACAAACTAAATGTAATACCTCTTCAGTATCCTATCCGGCTTTTCCGGATAACCCTAAGCTTTGTGTAGTACAATGCTTGAAAGCATATGAGGTGAGTACTGGTGTATTTTGTTTAGATATGAAGGGGTCAAATATTGATTGCGTTACAAAAACCTTTCCACCCAGTGACCCCGGCCAACCTGACAAGATGGGTGCGTTGGCTCATGGGCGAATCAGGCATTAATGTTTCCAAATTTGGAGCTCATTCAGCTCGAGGGACTATGGCTTCAAAATCTTTTGCCTTGGGGGTTAGCCTTGTGGATATCATGAAGGCAGCTAATTGGTCAACAGAGACTACTTTTAAAACGTTTTCTTACAAACCGATTGTTGATGTGGCTTCTGTTGTGGTGGCTAAGCTTTCAACAAGCATAATCGGAGCCTCTGGTCCTGACATAGAATTAAAAATTTGCAAACATTCATGACAAGAATTTTCAATTCTATCAAGGATCCAGAAGCAAGGATTATCCCACCCAGGTTAAATTGGTTTATATTGTATTAATGTAATGAACATGTTTTTCTTATGCAGTTCACTTCCCTTTTTTACTGTCATGATTGGTAACTTATGTGTTGGGATCAGGGTTACGGTCTTCCCCTTTTCAATTCCAGGTGCAGACGGCAAGTAATGCGTTTTTGAAACAGGTTTTCTACGTATACACGCTGCAGTTTGTGGAGAAGAACGCCTTCCTAATGCTGGCCAATCATCAGACTTCGTTTTGTCCAGGATCGGCATCAAGAGTTAAGCCCCGTTGGGCTCCAAGTTGAATCTTCATGATAAAGATCGTTGGTGAATGCTGGATCGACGTTTTTTCAAGTTACTTGGTTGGAAATTATTTAACTGTTGGGTTTTACCCAAAGAAAGAGGACACTTTTACCTTGGTCAAGGCTTATATAGGGTTGTGCTCTATGGTTGGTCATGTGACATATTGGTATTCATGTTTAATGTAGTGTTATTGAAACTTTTATTTCATTGGCTGCTGTGAATAAAGTGGTAAAGAAATGAGAAGCATAATCCTCACCTCCGTGTCCTTAATAGAATTAAAAATTCTTGTCACAAATGTTTGCAAATTTTTAATTCACTTTCGGGTTCTAGTGCATGATTAATCTGAGATGGGGAGTCTGTTTTCAGTTTCTATCATTCTAAACATGGCACGTAACCTTGCCATGCATAACATCACCTACAATCCCCGTTTTCATTCACTGCAAGGCTGTGGGCATGCATCATGTCTCGGGATTCGTTCCTTCTTCTGTCCATACGTCTCCAAATCTTACCGCATCCCTTAAACTGTGAAGAACAATTGGGAGAACATGGCACTGTGTAAGCATACTTTAAACCTTTCAGAAGGATGGAAAAGCCAAGCGCACAGAGTTGGATCTGTTCACGCAGATGTCACTGGCATCGTATTACCACAGTTTCTTTTCCAACAAACTGAGATGTCTCTGTTACCATTAATGCTTAACTTGATGGCACAGGTTTTATGTACATTTTAACATTATTAAGTGCTTTAGAATTTAGATCATACATAAATATTCAGAATACAGTGAAAGGTGGTTAATTAATACCATGAGCACTTGCCACTTAATGCAGACCATGCGCACACCCACATCCCCCACGTCTCGCTTGGCTGACTCCTCTTCCCATCTACCTTGTTTCCTTTCTGCCCCCTCTTAGGTGCCCCCCCATACTCTTCCTCTCTCTCACTGTCTTTCATTTTCGCGGTCACTCTCCACTTGTTACCTACAACAAAAACATATTCACACATTAGCACACAGAGAAAAGCTGCAGTTGTTTTGCCGACGGCTTAGTCGTCGATCATTTGTTTTTCTCATGGAAATTAACACCGGCCTGCAGTTGCCTACCCTAACAGATGTTGTTTCATAATGGGTTAGAGGGAGGATTCTTCGTTTGGTGTCGATCCACATAACGTCATCTCCTTTGACAGAGCTAGAGGTTGTGTTTGTGTGAATGCTTTCAGTAACCGACACAGTAAGTGATCTAGAAGATGTGAAAGAAATAACACATTTTGAATAGGGTCATGTACTGGAAGTCACTTTGAAATTTGGAGATGCATATATATGTTTCCAAAAACTTCACCCTCTGGAGCAAATAGATTGTATTGTAGGTGACCTTAACTTGTAGTTTTTCATAGATATGTGTAGGGTGTGGCGTTTCAGTGACTTCACAGTGTCCGTTGTATAAGACACGTAGTATCTTCCTTCCCTGTCTGCATAGTTAAGTATGTCCTGCAAGTAGCCATACTACATTGAGAAACTGAGCTGTTAACGTACTTCTGATGGGTGTCCATTTCTGTATGTAGTGCTGTTAAATAAATGGGTATATCTCTTTCTGAGTGTCTACCTGCAGCCTGCTTTCTGAGGATATGGCACAATCATCATTAAAAACTTATGACAAGTTAACGAAGCTACATGTGCACATCACCTACAGAGACAAATACATGCCTGTCCACCACCACAGTCGGTCACATCTGAGTGCCTCTGACTGTGCCCAGGTTAAGCAGTCCTCCTGTTTGGTCATGCAGTAAAGGAGTTAAGGTTCTAACCTACTTCCTTCATAATACAGGAAAGGATGAATTTTTCTACATTGCTGTGGGAAGACATGCATTTGTGATATTTTATCATCAAGAATGGAGGAATTTAACAGCTGTGATCTGCTGTGCCACAAGCACACACCTTTAACAACTATTGATACAGGCCACGTGATGCTTGCCTGGAGTCTGGACTGTGGCAGTACAAACGCGCACAGCTGCAGCATGAGTGACAAGCGCTGCTTTTAATTGAAGAGAAGCTATTATCCGAGTTCAAGGGTATGACTAAGTGGTGGATTCTGAGGCTCATGGGACACCATGTCTGTATGAGCAGTGCCCCTCATCTTGCACATGTGCAAACAGCAATAAGGGATTGAGGACAGATTATTATTTTAGCATTGAACTGCTCCATCAAAAGGTATGAGGAACTTTTGTAACGGTGCATACATCACACATACTTTAGGACCTACTATATATTAAAAATAGTGCAAACCTGCTGCAGTGGTGTGTGTACATCAGGCTGCTCAACACTGAGTCAACAATTGGATTGTTACCTGGGTTGGCTTGCATAGTGTTCTCTCATCTATGTTGAAAAGGGTGTGTGGTGTTGCTTAGCTTCTTTAACTTTATTAATTCTGCTTGCAACATGAAGGAATATCATGGTAGTAAGGATATGATTGAAAATTAAATTGCTCAATGGTGTTGAAATTTCAGGGCGGATAATTGAAAGCGTAGCAGAATCAGCTCGAATATTTAACTTAAATATTCCACTAATATCCCCGTACAGTTAAAAATCATTAGGCTTCTTGCCTCTGCCAAATCGCTGAGTGAAATATTAACAAATAACCGAAATGCCCAACTGAGTATCAAGGAAAAATAACTGGTCATAGAGCTGAACTTTCGATTGGGCTGTTTGCAATTTGCATATTTTCTCAACATGCACACACATTCTTGCATATATACTGTATCTTTACTGTTTTTTTATTTAGTTGGTATGGGTTTCCGAATCACATAAGTGTTTCTATATGGAGTCTCGGTGGAACTGTTATCTTTTAATAAATTCAGAAATGTTAAGGGAATATTGAGTAAATCTAAGAATTCTTTTATGTCCTGAAATTGACGTTGCCAAGGAGAGTGTCCAAAGATCTGAAATAAATGCTAAAGGAAGTGATGGGATGATGAATGCGGCGCAGATTAGTAGGGATGAAATGGATGATATAACTGTATTAACCAACTTTATTTCACCCTCACAAACATGAGTATAATCCTATAACGTGATAACCATATAAAATTAGTAGATGGAAGTGCCTCAAACTAGGGCATCCTTGTTGGCATCTTTTTGTCATGTCATTAAAGATCTTAAAGTATCACGTACGCATCTTCGATGATAATGTTGCCTTTGTCACCTTAGGGGACTTTTTGCACATCACTGTAGTCAAGTCAGACAAATCAGATCAATACAAATACATAGTACATGGTCTCCTGACAAATAGATGGCAATAAATGAGACAAATGATTAATTCTATTAAAAGTGCATGTCTTGTACTGACGTAGATCAGGATGTATGCCTTAATACAAAGTAAATCTGCATTTTCTCTGAATATTAACTACATGTAGAACAAATCCAAAGAACCCACCTCTGGGAACTTTGTGACACATAGCGCTATCCTCTAATTAGTATCTGAACAAGTTGTAGGCATGCTTAAGTGCAGGATATATAAAGAAAAATAATCTGAGTAGGTCCTCAGCCACAATACTATCACTCAAGCCCACTGATCACTTCTTACTTAACAAAATCAATTCATTAAGTGCATGACTATTGAAATATTGCATGGTGGAGGAATATGAAGAACACTGTCACTGTCACACATTTGTTTCTGTTCGAAATTGAGTAGAAAGATGCAGCTGGAGGAAGAATCTAGTTTTAAAATATTTAACTTGGTCAGGTCAAAAGGTAGTGTTATTTAATTATGTGGTGCAGCATTACTAATTGTGGGCATGGCTTTGCTCTGCCACACATACTAGTAATTGATTTCCTCCTAATTTACACGTTAGAGTTGTATCATCGGGGTGCCACTAGAAGATTTGAGGGTATATTGTGCATCCATTTCCATGCATATGCTAGGGACATTAGAATAGATGTAAGGGTGCCTCCACTGGTGCAAAAAATAACAAGCATTTGCAATGCATTAGGTCTCCCATTTGCGAGAGTTTGAGCTATTGACATAGTAAATAAGAAAGTCTTATATATATATGTTTTGAAAGCCTGCAAGCTGTCCATAACAGCACCCACTTTGTACTTATAGTCCTTGCTTACGAGAAGCAAGGCTGGCAATAATAGAGGCGCAGTTACTGCCGACCTTGCTTCTCATAAGCAACAACTATAAGTACAAAGTGTGTGCTCAAAACACATAAATAAGACATTGTCATTTACAATGCCAACAGCTCAAACTCTCACAAATGCTAAACCTATTGCATTGCAAATGCTTATTATTATTATTTGCCCAATCCTTCCGAGTTAACTTTCCCCTTTGCTTTACAACTCCATTATTTAATTCTGACCCTTTCCATAGACAGTTTTTAATTTCCTGAAAAATTATATTTTTTTTTAAACACGTTTTAATTTGAAAACCTACATGAAAAATCTTAAATCTCAAACATTAATGTCTTTCTTACTTTTTAGAAATCCAATTTGGCAAATTAATTCATTGAATGTCAGCCAAAAGAAATGTTTACCTAATTAAAAGCTTTTTCAATATCACAAAGATATTTTTTTAATGCTTTACACTGTGAAGGTAAACAAAGAATGCTACATACATCACACTTTCCTATGTGGTAAGTGCCACATCAAACATTCAACACAGATGAAAGTTAGCTACAGGTTTGTACAGATTGTTATTACTCAAACATTGTTACAATGGCTGTGTGAGGGATAGAGTTGCGATATATCAGATATCAAAAGTTGTTTTGGTGGGTCTGTCATGCTATTTAGCTTATGCAATGCTGGCTGTGAGACTGACTGAGACTGAGATTGTGCTGTGGATGGTTGAGTCGGTAATGGCTGAGTTGGTGGTGTTGGAGGTTGAGGTGGGGGAGGTGAAGATGGTGTAGGAGTTTGTGGCAGAGGGGTGAGGTTAGTAGGTCATATATCCCTCCTACACTGAGGTGCTTCCTACATGCTTTTGACCGGAATTTTTTCCTAATTGCCTTTATCATCTTTATGGCCAAGCAATGTTGCCTCGCACTCTGTTCCCTTGCACTCTGTTCCCTTAAAAGTTCGAAGATGTTCTTGGTGCATCTTTGAAAACACCAAAATAAGAACAACAGCGCCAAAAACAAAAAGAGGCAGATAAAAGATATGTTGTTTCGTAATATCATAGAAACAATCGGGAATCCAGAGTTTGGATGTCACAGGACATCAGCTGCACTTATGAGGAAAGTCATCCTTTTTTGGAACAAGAAACTTCACACACATAATAGTGTCATGCTTCATCATCGGCATCCTCTTCCCACCCTGGTAGGTCAGTGCCACCAGAGCGGACTCTACCTCCTCAAAGACTTTAAAGGAAGGAGGGAGTTCTTTAATAACAAGCATTTGCAATGCAATAGGTCTCGCTTTATGAAAGTTTGAGCTATTGGTCTTGTAAATGACAATTGTTTTATTTATGTGTTTTTGAAAATAGCTAAATTAATAGCTTTGTCATTTACAATGCCAATAGTTATAACTTTCGCAAATGTGACACCTATAGCATTTGTAATACAACATGTTTTGTATTTACGTGACTTAGATGTATTGATATTACAAATAACAATGGCTTTTAATTTTTTTAAATAATTAATACTTAAATAAAAGTGATTGTAATTTATAATGGCAATAGCTTAAACTTTTGTAAATAACTTTTGTGAAGATTATGTTCAGTGTATTTTATTGTCAAAAATCCAAGAACAGAAGTGAAATATTAACATCTTTTTTGTGACATTTGTAATAAAGCTTGAAACATTGAGAGAACATATTTGAACCAGTTGTTGTTGAATGGTTGCACAGACTGATGCTGTGATGGCGCGGAGTGATGTTGTGGTGGCGACGAGTGATGCTGTGGCATTCAGTGATGCTGTGGTAGCGCATAGTGATATTGTGGTGCCCCTGAGTGATGCTGTGGAGGCCCTGAGTGATGCTGTGGAGGCCCTGAGTGATGCTGTGGTGGCGCAGAATGATGCTGTGGTAGCGCATAGTGATGCTGTGGTGTTCCAGAGTGATGCTGGGCTGTGGTGTTCCAGAGTGATGCTGTAGTGTTCCAGAGTGATGCTGTGGTGGTGCTGAGTGATGCTGTGGTGGTGCTGAGTGATGCTGGGGTGGCGCTGAGTGATGCTGTGGTGGTGCTGAGTGGTGCTGTGGTGGTGCTGAGTGATGCTGTGGTGGTGCTGAGTGATGCTGTGGTGGTGCTGAGTGATGCTGTGGTGGTGCTGAGTGATGCTGTGGTGGTGCTGAGTGATGCTGTGGTGGTGCTGAGTGATGCTGTGGTGGTGCTGAATGGTGCTGTGGTGGTGCTGAGTGATGCTGTAGTGGTGCTGAGTGATGCTGTGGAGGCCCTGAGTGATGCTGTGGTGGTGCTGAGTGATGCTGTGGTGGTGCTGAGTGATGCTGGGGTGGCGCTGAGTGATGCTGTGGTGGTGCTGAGTGGTGCTGTGGTGGTGCTGAGTGATGCTGTGGTGGTGCTGAGTGATGCTGTGGTGGTGCTGAGTGATGCTGTGGTGGTGCTGAGTGATGCTGTGGTGGTGCTGAGTGATGCTGTGGTGGTGCTGAGTGATGCTGTGGTGGTGCTGAATGGTGCTGTGGTGGTGCTGAATGGTGCTGTGGTGGTGCTGAGTGATAATGTGATGGTGCTGAGTGATGCTGGGGTAGCGCGGAGTGATGCTGTGGTGGTGCTGAGTGATGCTGGGGTTGCGCTGAGTGATGCTGTAGTGGTGCTGAGTGGTGCTGTAGTGGTGCTGAGTGGTGCTGTGGTGGTACTGAGTGATGCTGTGGTGGTGCTGAGTGGTGCTGTGGTGGTGCTGAGTGATGCTGTGGTGGTGCTGAGTGATGCTGGGGTGGCACTGAGTGATGCTGGGGTGGCGCTGAGTGATGCTGTGGTGGCGCTGAGTGATGCTGTGGTGGCGCTGAGTGGTGCTGTGGTGGTGCCGAATGGTGCTGTGGTGGTGCCGAGTGGTGCTGTGGTGGTGCCGAGTGGTGCTGTGGAGGTGCAGAGTGGTGGTGCCGAGTGGTGCTGTGGTGGTGCTGAGTGATGCTGTGATGGTGCTGAGTGATAATGTGGTGGTGCTGAGTGATAATGTGGTGGTGCTGAGTGGTGCTGTGGTGGTGCTGCAAATAAAGAGCCATCTTGCTGTGCTTCCCCATTACATGCACAGAGAGACACACCTGCCAGATCTTAAGAAAAGATGCATTATGGAAAGAAATCACTGCCCATCACAGTGGTGAAGTTGATATACAGAACCCTCTGGTTTCAATTTCCAGTGGCCTCGGCTTAGCTCTTTTGATGTTGGGGCCTGTGGAGAGAGTGTGTTTGGACAGCCATGGGGCGGAGTCGTCAAGCCTTTAAATATGCTGGAGAACACAGACCACCACAGAGCACCGCACAGGGGTCCTTAGATCAGAATTACCGAGGCGCTGTCACTAAGGGAAACACGCATCTAGGAATGCCATATATCGCCCAAAGGGAGGAACCACGGAGGAAGTTTATGGAAAGCGAGCACATTCCCTCGGTCTTTCAAACGTCAAAAAAAAATACAACTGATGGCATTGCTGTCAACAGGCAGTAAATCTTACTTTCAAAGCTGACCCCGTTGTGAGCGAATTCTCTTCAAATACAGATAGTAAAGGGAGAAAATGATGCGCTTTCAAGAAATAAATAGACGAAAAAGACTAAATGAATCAAAAAGAGATTGCGGTGGCATTAAGTATCTGGTGGTTTGATGTTTTCCACCAATTCTGATCAGGACAAATGCGTGCTTGCAAAAAAAAAAACAAGAAGTTCACAGGGCACCCACTCTGCCAAGTTTAGTACATAACTGTTCAGTACATGCCATATGTTAGGAATCGGATGAATAAACAAGCGCAAAAGACACGCAGGATACTTAAAAGCGGCCGCGAAATGAAATGAAAAGCGGCCGCGAAATGAAATTAAAAGCGGCCGGGAAATGCTCTCGGCATTGCGTGGGCGGGGGGCGCATTCCTTTGAAGTGTGAAGCGGGGGAGCGGATCCCTTTGAAGTGAAGCTCTCGGCATTGCTGTGGCGGGTCTGATGCAATGATGCGAGGCAGGCGGCTCGGAGAGCAAATGGAAAGTGCGTGCATGGGCACATGCACTCGGCGCAATCCGCCTGGTTTAGCTTTCGTGGATCCAACTCTATAAGTCTCGACATCTGCAATGCGCAAGCGCATTGGCAGAGGTCGAGCCCTAAAAACGACTGCACAAGTCAGGATCGAGACTTTGCTAAAAATACCTCGATGTTCCTCGGTATTTTACCTATATTAGTGATGACACCAGGTATATCTAAAACAAGCATTGGCATAGCCAATAGGTCTTGCTTTTGGGCCCTTATAAGTATTTAGTTATGCAGCACAATATCCTTGGTGCAACAACATCAATTGTTGCATGGCTAAACACTTATAAGGTCCGAAAGGTGAGACCAATTGAATATGCCAATGCTTGTTTTTTTCTTTTCAGAGTTTTATATAATGCAAACTTGACCCAAAGGTATCAGGCATCAGAGCGCTTTACATGATGACCACTGCGTTCCACGAGCAAGAACACATTCATTATTGTTGGGCACAGGGAAGTGATTTGCCCAGAATCACAGGATGTTGAGTGTCATTGATGAGACTCGAATGCATAATGTGCATATTTGGCCACCCAGTCTCAACGTGTTCTTTCCTTTAGGAATTGCATTTTACAAGTGTTCATTAGAGCATTACATTAAACATTTAACTTTCCTAATTCCAATAGTAACCTAACCAAATATCATCTGGTGCACCGGGGTAGAAAACAACTCAATCATCCGCTCTGGCTACAGACCACTTTGACTGAAGGACAGCATGTCTTGAATTCTGCAAGAAAGAACAGCGAGAGAGGGCTTTTGCCCAGTCCCCCCCGCCTCCCCCGAGTCACTGGTGTTCATGTCCATCAAATCCACAGTATTTCATGGATGATTACATTGATCCATTTGTATTTCCGTTCATTTCGGTGATGGGGCTCAATTACTCATTTTGTTAGGCTAGAGCCAGAGTGTGTTCTTTGATGTATTTAGTTTGCCGAAGCGTTAACATTTCAATTGCTGGTTTGTGGCTTTCTTGTTTAGGATTGACTGCTGTTTGAATGCTTTAGACTATTTAAAAAACTAATCTCCAATGAGCAAGGCTTGGTTTTACGTTACTGCCATGGTAACTTGTAGCTGGATTGACAAATGTACTTATGTAAAAAGTTATGCGCGCACACTGGTTTTCCAAAAAGATACTGGCCCTTTGTCAAAGGTATATACGGTGCAATATTTTGTTGAGTATTACTAATATATTCACACCTTACAATTCAAATGTATTCTCTGATTCCTTTTCATAACACTAGTCTTTGAGCGTACAACTCTGTAATTGGGGTCTGTTCAGATAGGAGCTTACATTAGGGCCCAAGATGTTACTTTGTTTTGATATTTTCTTTGCACCTCATACACACGGTCACACAACTGTTACTAAGTACTCATTCTAACAAAAAACTTATTGGTGTTGCCAATGGTTATTTTGCAGTGCATGCATTCAAACTCAGTGAATTTGTGTTGGGTTTATATTTAGTACTCAACGAAAAAATGCACTATCTGAATCGTGTTGCCTGCAGCACAAGAGGCAGGTTACCTACACAGGCCATCGCACTTTCCCTGTCACACAGACAGTGCTTCAGAGACTACACAGCATTTTCTGCACCCTTGTCCGATTGCTGGCTGTAACCTAAATTTAGCCCGGAGTCCTTACTAGAGGCAAAAGACAGCACCAAACTAGTTTGAGTATCCAGCCTGTGCTAGACTCAAGAAATGTACTGTTGCCAGCTGTGGCCTTTCTCTTATACACTCTGCTGAGGGAGGATAGATTTTGCAAATATACCATTAGCAAGAAAGCATGCACCTTCTCCCATGGAATTCACATTGCTGTGATCAGTCAGTGCTTGCTTATCTCATCTTTTGAAAAAGCCTAGAAGTAAAAGCCACAATGAAAATCTCGACTTCGCTTTGCTAAAGATATGAATTTCTATTCTCACATCACAACTTAATTTATTTATGTATTTATATTTTTGGATTTCTGCAAGTGCCAAACATTACAGACAGTCAGAGCACGCTCGTGGGAGGCATTCTATTGAACAGGAAGGATAACAGAGGGGTAATATGGGGTTTGGGAAGGAAAAACTAAAGAAAGTGAGGTGGAAAAATAAAAATAAGAGAGATGGAGATGAGAAAATCGCAAGTGAAAATATACAGCGGAGACAGAAGAGTAAAAGCCATATAGAGGCAGAGAGAGAAACTGGAAGACGTGGAGGCAGGGAGAGAGAGATGGAAAGAGGGAAAAAACAAAAGTTGAGGCAAATACTTGGCGAAAGAAAGTATTCCTGCAGCTGTATTAATAAGGAAGGGAGTTTCATTGACTGAAACTCTATTTATATTTTCATGAAGCTGGTACTTATGGCAGGAAGCATATGAGAGTTCCCCGGTTGTGCTCTAATTTTAAGTGCTACCCAAGGCCGACATGAACAAAGGCATCTTCTGGGGTCACCAAAAGGGATACAGATTCAAACATGCACCCAATTTTTGTTTGCAGAGCTGAAACTTCACGGGTTAACTTCTGTTTCCCAACTTTTCATTCCTTCCTCATAGACTACGCACTACCAATTATCAAAGCATTCCCTCCCACGTCTTCACCAGCCTCGTTCAAATTATGGCATCACAGGAGGATTTTGTGGAACATTAAGCACAATGGAACAAACACACACATATACAACTTGCAGAGATAAGTAAGCATGAAAACGTGCTCCTCATCAATAAATAAAACAAATGTCTTCTTGAAGTCTGTTCCACCTTAATAAAACCTGAGTAACACTGTATCCAGTGCTTTAGCTGTACTCACTCTTGCAACAACATCAAGGAGTTCTCCTGTTCCTGTTGGTGAATCTATAGGGTACATTGTATTGAATACATGCGCAAATGCAGCGTTATTATTCTCCTGTTGTTAGATTGAGTGTTAGCATTAATTATTAATTCTGAAAGTGTCGCTAGCAGTGATGCAATTAATGTATCATGTGTTCACGAAAATCAGTTAGTTGTCATTATTACCTTATTTCACACAACGTCCCAAGTGCGTCTTTCACTTTCTAAAAACCTATAAAAAGTGCCCCTTTTGGTAGATGTGCCAAACATTTTCTTTCTTTCTTTGCAGTTCACAAGTCGAACTGTTATTTGATTCTGTACTTGAAATATTTTCAATTCTAACCATTGATTTATTCTGGAGGTCGACGTTATATTGAAACCTGTTGAAATCTGTCACTTCTTATGAATATTGATTTACTTGAGGAACTAACCATCTTTTGCCTCCTTTAATCATTATAAATTGTAATAAAACTTTATGGTTTGACTTTGAATCATTGTCTTGTGAAAGTCTGATTTAGAATTGAAGTTCTTGCGTCACCTTCCATAGTGACTCACGTGAACATGATCCAGCAAACTAGGCACTGGTAAATAATTAATTAGCTTTGTGTAAAGTGCCCACAACATCATTCTTGCTAAACGGTTAGAGCTATGCAATTACCTGTATTATCACCTCGTGGGTGCTAGAAATTCACATAGAACCTGGCAAAGAATGTATTTCACTTCAACACTTGAATCAATATTGCAAATGGTCTTCTTGAAAGAAGACACTTTTTGGGAATTGACAAGCCCCCCCCATTATTAGCCAATATCAGTGCATAAATAGGACCACTGGGATTGCATTTGATTGTTAGTTGCCTTTTTAATGACCTTGTGATGAACTACAAATAATTAGACATGTACCAGAGGACAAAAATATGTTCAAAGATCCTATACTAAAACGTATCTATAAAACTTGAATAGCATCTCATCTTTTAACAGTTTGGCCAGATTCCAAAGATGCTGCTGTGATTTTCTCCTGTAGGAGGACTGCAGGTCTACTCCTCAATTGGAAAGCCAGGAGTAACACAAGAGTATGTGATACCTAAAAAAAAACAATCTTTCAGAATTGGGTCCAGTTTTTATAATACAACATACAAAGGTGATACAAACAAGTTAATGAACTAATAATACATTTATTGGCTTCTGAAACGTTGGAACATCTCCAAGTGTGGGAGACGTACATCACAATTTAAAAGTGTTTTGGTGGTTGGTTGTCTCTTTTCTCATTTCCCATCCAGTTCGAATCTTCAGCAGTCTCTTGTTGAGGCAGGGAAAAAGAAGGATCCCTTTACAAAGAAGTACTACAAGAGGGAGAAGAACCGCTAGCATGAACGTGGGAGGTGTGTACCAGATAAATTGATTCATATCCACCCATTTATTCCAGGCAAACACGAGCGCATGGGCAGTACCCAACAGAAGTGCAAAATATCCCATCTTGCTCTGAAAGAGAAAATATGGATATATGAGATTTCTTTCAAAAGCATCCTTATCTTCATAGTGCTGCATCAAACGGAAGTTATACTTAAACAAAATCACGGGCCCTGTGAAAATTATTTGAGTTTAAGGTTTCGAAACGGCGAAATGAAAGTGGGGGCAGTTGTAGATGCAATATTGCATAAACCAGTTACATGGATCACTCCCGTTTGAATGGGGCAGATGATCACCACAGCCAATATAATGCAAATAGTTTCTTCTCTGGCGGGGGTTAGGGAAGTGAAATACAAAGATCACACTATTTGTGGTCCAATTTTGTAGCAACATTTCCTGATTACATCAATTGCACTACTGCTGGTGAAATTTTGTAACCTTATATAGTTTGTAAAATAGCACACTTCTGAACACGTAAAAGGGTCCTCATTGCAGTTTGTGGCAAATTGCAACAATGTACAAATGGTAATTTGAATTGAAACAAAAAAATATAATCTCAAAAAATGGATTGGACTAAATGTGCACCCCACTGAAAAATATGCATATGTTTTTTAAAAGCCCAGAACTTAACAATGACATCTCATTGGGCAGTTCACAAAATCTGGATGCTTGACTTCGAGCACAATCATCAGAGATCATTATTTTCATTTTCATTACTATCATATAATCATAGATGCATGACTGAGGAGTTGTAGGGATTTACTCAAATACATCTAGGATGATTTATTGTCTAGCAGACATCACAGATTGGATGATATTTCATTGGCTCCCATTGAAATTGAACACTGTGCACTCTACTAAACTGCCATAGCAAATGTTTAAGAGTTATTTTTAACCATCATCTTCGATCATTGCCATGGGCTACCACTATCTACTTCAAAGGCTAAGGCAAATACCCAGGAAAGCCGCCTGTCCGGCAGTGGGGCTGTATCTAAATGAGTATGCTGGGGAAATCTCAGTCCATGCACCGTAGAGAAGCTTTTTTTCCAACTCTTAAAGATCTGTCTAAACCATGTCAGCAGGTTTAATGCCTAGTAGCAATGAGGACTGATCAAGTAGTCAGTACTCTCTCTGCTGACTGCCTGTTGAAGAACCACTAATCAATATAGACAACTATGTTTAAACACCTTATATGGCAGTAACTACTGTGCATTCTGCTAAGGGGAGACATCGTTTACATGGCATGCGATACATTTCATGCCATTACAACGTGGTAGTTACATCGCAAATCATTACTACGCAAGCCGTTACAACAACTTTCTGTAGGGGGAGAAGGTGTTGGATTTAAAATCCAACACCTTCCCTACTGTTGCACAAACTGGATTTGGAATTGTAAATTATACTTAGGCTTTCCTGTTTTCAGTTTCTATTTTTGGTAAATTCTGGTGGGGTTTTTTCAGTTTTTACAATACTTTAGAAAACAGTGGATATCAGTGGTTACACATTTTTGCGCCATTAAAACAACAGAAACAGTGTTTTTCCGGTGTTTATGGAATTTTATTTAATTTTAATTATTGCTTGCTTTCTGCACTGAAGTGGTATATGAGGTCCAAATACATTGTTACTGCACCAGAATGGACTACAAAGTCAATAGCATTCTTCATTAACTCTGAATATTATAAAGATGCTTTCAGCATACCGTCTAGCAAGAGACAAGTATCTCTTACAGGGAAGCATTTCAGCTCAGTAATCGATTTTGACAGACCATCATACAAGTTTTTCACATTGGTAGCTGAATTACTGTAAATACAAACAATATCCCTTACAATATTTATTGAACTTGGTAGGAAGTTTTTCCAGCAGCATTCCAAGTGACACTGCAATCCATTTATACCAAACGCCTGGTGTCATGTTTTCACCACTATCTCAGAGCTTGGTGACAACATTCTTTTTACATATAACTGTCACTACATATTGCATTAAATGTTTAAATCTCGGGGTGTTTGGTAATTCACGTGCAATCAACACTGACTCACTAGAAAAGGGGCTGATGTATCAAAGTATTTCACCCATTCTCTGTGTGTGGGTAAATGTGATGGTACATATTAGGAAAGATTCTTATGAAACCAGACTTTTTACTTATCAGTGAAATCAAATGTAGCCAAAATATCAAATATGATTTTGATATTTCCAGATTCTCTACAGTTTATAAAATAACTAAATAAAACATAAAACATGCTTCTGAACACAGCATCTTTAGACCAAAGATAACAAAACTGAAAAAAGCCGAAGGGAGGAGACACAATGTTTTAGTGACATCCGTAAACAACAAAACTCAAGCAGAATAATGTTAGCCCAGTCTTTCTTGATGCTACCTTGTATAACAAAGTTACATTGTAATGGCCCCTTCAGGAAGGAATATAAATGTTTCCTTTTACTCATCTTTTCCTTTTTGTTGAATAGCACTTAGTTTGTGGTTGCAAAGGTGTTTTTTCAGTGTTTATATGTTTACACCGGTGATGGCTATTTTCCTTTCGGTGGAGTTTTATCAGTTATTATAGGTTTAAACCTAATTTCAGATAGCCTAATTATACTATTTCAAAGTCCAGCGCGCTCCTTCAGCAAGTCATTGTAACGACTTGCGTTGTAATGATATGCGATGTATCACATGCGTTGTAAAGAGACATATTCTCTGCTCAGCTATTGCCTTTTTTTAAGACAGGTTTGTCATGGACCAATGGCAATCTTAGTCACAGACCCTGAACTTCTTTGTGATCCAGTGAAGATTTGTATGTATATGAGTGTGTATATTGTATACGTACATATATGTTATTTATGGAATACTCATAAATGAAAAGATTATAGAGAAACTTGATGGATATGTGACTGTAAAGGCCAGGCAGACCTAAAGGAATGTGATTGCTATATAAGAAACTGCTATGAAAGAGACTGTTTAAGTATCCCTAATAACTAAGGCAAGGTACATGTGGCCTGGTGGGGACCTTAAAATGAGTGCAGTGACCATAGGGGCCAATCTCGAGTGTAACTCGGAGAAGACTAGAGTGTCTCCTTTCATACTGTCCTGAGGAAGACCTAACTACATGAACCTATACTATACATCATTTTGATGAGTTGAAACGTTGACATATGAGAAATAGCCTGCACTTCTTGATAATGTGGGAAAGAAATCAAGAAATGTTCTTGTCTGCCCAAGTGAAATGAGTTCTGAGGTTCTTTATCCAGGGCTACACGAATTGGTACTAATAAAGTGAGAAGTCTTTTCCTATGTACACACGCTTTCACAAATCGCACAAGCACTTTGTCTTGTGTTATCACTACTGCACAGGGAGCGCCTTTCAGTAAGGTATATCTATACTAATATAATAAAGAGGGAGCCCAAACCTTTGAGGCGGGTAATCTCAGGAACCACAGCACCAATCACAACACCCAATACAGCATTGGAAAGGACAGTTGCAGCAGATGGACATAGGCTATACAGCTGGCCACCATATACATTCGAAGGGTAAAAGAACCTTAGGGGCAAAGTAGTCCCTTGTGAGCATTCTGCTCGGGGCGTTGTGCAGGGGGCGTGTGTGTGTGTGCGTTGTGGTGGGGGCGTGGCCATACAGCGATGGGCGCGGCATTCGCTACGTGTTAGTACTTCCTTGTGGCCTTGTGCGTTGTGCTGGGGTGCGGAAATCAGGTAAAACAAGCATTTGCAGGGATCCGTTGTGGGCATGTGGGGGCGTGGCCAACGCTACGTGTTAGTACTTCCTTGTGGCCGTGTGCGTTGTGCTGGGGGCGGAAATCAGGTAAAAGCGGGGGGCGGAAATCAGATAAAACAAGCGTTTGCAGGGATCCGTTGTGGGCATGTGGGGGCGTGGCCAACGCTACGTGTTAGTACTTCCTTGTGGCCATGTGAGTTGTGCTGGGGGCGGAAATCAGGTAAAACAAGCGTGTGCATTGTGCTGGGGGCGTAAATCTGGGGGTGTAAATCAGGTAAAACAAGCGTTTACAGGGCTCCGTTGTGGGCATGTGGGGGCGTGGCCATACAGCAATCGGCGCGGCATTCAACAGGCATTCGGCAAAAAGGGAGCGCGGAAATCCTGCAAAACAAGCATTCACAGGACTCCGTTGTGGGCGTGTGTATACCCGGACAACGTCGGGACGGGTTGCTAGTTGTTTATAAAGCAATGTTGTTAAAAGAAGATATACTTTTTTTTTCTTCAAAAAAATTATTGAGACTTTTGTGTGTGTTTGAAAGTTTTGTGTTGTAGAGGATCGTTATGCGACCTCTCACTGGAAATCTAAAACTGTTACATATTCGGGCAGAACTTTTGTTTGCACTGGAAATGTTGTTATCTGCGCATTTTGGGTGATTTTCTCCTGTCTGAAGAGACGGGGTGGAGACCAGATACAATAAAAGCTACGAAATACATATATTTATGCATTAACAGCATAAATAATACCCAACTCATGAAATAAACATATTTAAGGGGCAATGTTGGTTCCTACTACTTAATCGGTATATGATGTTTGCATGTGTATAGCTGTATTTGTAAAAAAAAATTATGGATATGCAGTATGACTTAACATTAATATGGACTGTTAGATTATACTCCTTTTGCCAGTCACGCATTAATATGACAGGTCCTCCACTTTTATACCTTTTCTTGCAGTATTTTTGACCTTGGACTAATTAATGAAACTGACACAGGTACACGCACAAACACGTACAAAGTGATATTTTCAAAGGCATATGTTATTTTATTTAACGTAGAAAAACACGGACATACTGGCACTATCACCGAGGACAGTTTGATGTACGTTATCCAATTTTTTTTAAATATTAGGGGTTTTAATATATTTTGCGTTCTCTGTTTACAAAAACTGTACTTGTCTTTATTTCGGTTGGCCATTTATGCCATTTGTCTGAATTAAATTATGTAAGCGCACATTTTAATTTCAATGCTTACTATTTGTGACAAAGGCATTTAAATTCGCTCACTGAATACCAAAAATATGTATTTTTTTAATAACACATCAGATTACCACTTCTAAGCATTGTAAATGATAGACATTAGTAAAGCCCACTTTATGGCATTTCAATCCACTAACTTGAGAAGGATGGCGAGCAGACTCACCATGATCTACACCATCAAGGCACACAACCAGTTTCCCTCACTGGGCCAACCTGAAATCTCTTCTGTGCTTGCCGTTGTTAAAGCTACCGGTGAAGAATAAATTGCACACCATTACCTGGATACACTGAAACTCTCTCCAAGACAACGAGTTGCTGACTGAGGGGATGGAAGCCACAGCTTGAATTGCCAAAATGGCAAGTGCTAAAATTCCCAGGCAGACATAAATTTCCATTCTCCAGACGTCGTGCTCAATCCAGGCGTTCTCTTTCTGTTGCTTGACCTGTAAAAGACAGAGTATTCATTATGTCTTTCTTAACAAGTTGTTTGTCTGATTACAGAATCTAAAAAATGAGGCATATGTCCATTATATGGGATCTGTGCATTTTATATTTCTTTGTGTAACAATTTGTAATTGACCTTTTAATTTGCTGGTTGTATACTGGTTTTCCTCACCAGTCCTTTACGAAATGAGAGTTTTTCCCGGTGTGCAGACAGTTTGCTTATCCAAGGGATAACACCAAACCCAAAAAAAACTATAGTTTACCCTTTAGCCCTCCCAATTAAGCTCATTACCTCGTCTTCTGTCTTCCTCGTCCAAGTCCTTATGATATGAGGATGCATCTAATCCCGTATCTGAGGTGGCCGCTCCCAATAAATAACTCCCAATCAACTACTGCTACACCCAAGTACAAAATGTAATTCCTCAAATAATATACAGTCTTCAAGAGTTCGCAGAAGCTACCAGTTGAGCTTCAAAGTTTGAAGTAACTGCATCATCAACCAAAGGTCTATGGTGTGTCATAAATTGGTGTGCACAGAACCAAGTTGCAGCAGAACAAATATCTTTATTGAAGCACTTTTAAGGACTGTCCAAGAAGAAGCTAGAAGTGGCAACTCCTTCGCTAGATCCACATTAACTTGGATTTGATAGAGTCTTTCCTGGTTCATAATATGCCATGAAGGTTGTGAAGTGCTACCATTGACTTAGCCCTGAAATAGCTGGCAACAGACCTTGGTTAGCTGCATCAAATTAGCTAAATGAACAAGTTACTTTGGTAACACTCTTTCTGGTGGACACTCTATCTATCGCAGATATCTCACCGTAGGATATCTGCCATGTGCCAGACTGGATCTGGAACAATTTTCATAGCAGTGCCGGTAGGTGGAATTGTATAGCTCCGCATTGGATGTGACCGAGCCAACCTGCATATAGGCATCACCCCTGTGCACTGATGTCAGCAACTTATCACACTTTTCATGCCCTCAGACTCAGAGTCTAAACAATTGTTGGTAACAGTGTGCTGAATATTAACTTGGGACCTTTTCTGATGTAAAAAAGCAGCCACACCATAGAACTGAAATGTAGGAAGGCAGGTTAGATTGAGTATACACTAAAAAGTGCATTACTGAAGGTAAGTAATTGTTCGTCTGATGGATGCATCTAATCACAGATTCTACACCAGATAATAGATACCAAAGTACTATCTTCCCAAAGGGGAGAGTCTGTGGAGTGGGCTCAGACCAAAAACTCTTATAGGACTGAGTGGGCAGGATGTCCATCCCGCTGACCTGGCTGTCAGAGCAGCGGTCCTTTGTGAACGTAGATGGACTCTGTGTGTCAAAACAGTGGTATAAGTCCTAGTGGAATTGTCTCTCAGACATTTCAGAGGCTTTTTCTTGGCTGGTGCATAGCAGATTTTAATGCAGAGGACTAGCCAACTGAACAAGGATGTCCTTTGGAATCATAAAGCTATGTTGGGGTCCAACTGATGGAGCCTCTCCTTCTCTTTGGAGGGGTAAGGATCAGCAAAGAATGTTGGCGAACAATGGATTGTCCAACATGGAAGGAAGTCACAACTTTTGGTAAAGAGGGTGCGTATGTCCTATGCACCAATTTGTCTGGGAAAAAGGTGGAGTTGGGTGGTTGCACTGAGAGTGCCTGTAGTTCACTCACATGGTGAGCTGACACAATTGCAATGAGGAAGACAGTGTTCAAGGTCAGGAGAAGCAGTAAGCAGCAATGTATCCACTCACAGGCCATACACATGAGCAATGCAAGGCAGAAAATGTGTGTCATCATTTAATAAACCTCATAACAATCGGTGAATTGAACATGGAGAGTTGGTCCGGCAAACATAGAAAGGCCTAAAGGACCGACACGTAACCTTTTATAATGCTCACTGCTAAACCTTGCTGTGCTAAAGACAAAACAAAGAAAAAATGTCTGACGCTTTTGCCTGTAAGGGATCAGTGTTGCAAACACTCCATCAGATTACAAATTTGTCCCACTGCCTGCCATACATGGATTATGAAGAAGGGCGCCTAGTGGCAAGATTGACATCAACCACTTCAGGCAGCAAATCAAATGCAGTCAAGTGCCACTGCTCAGTCTCCATGCATGTAGGATGTGCAGATACGGGTAATGGGCCCTGCCCTATTGTTGAGACTGGAGGTCCTTGCAAAGTGGCAGTCTGATCTAAGGACAGATACTCATGCACAGGAGTTCTGAGTAACCCACTCTCCTGCCCCAATCCAGGGCCAAAAAAATGATGTTAAGCCAGTAGTTCTATATCTTTTCCTGACCTAGCGGCAGGAGAGGAAGAGTTAGAAAGGCATGTAGAAGTCCCTTGTTCTAGTCCAGCCAGAATGCTTCTCCAAAAAATTGTTGACACTGCACTGACACTACATAGTCTTGGATGTGGTGAAAATGTCTAGCTGGGGTTCTCCCACTGTCAGAAAATGCTCTGCACCACCTCAAGATAAAAATGCCACTTGTAATCACTGAGGTGACATCTGCTCAGTTTGTCTGCTCTGCCAGTCAGGGATCCTACCCTACTGATTTGCGATCAGTAATATGCTCTGCTGCTCTGGCCACCACAAGAGATGGAAAGCCTCCTAGCACAGGACCCATGACCCCACTAGTAGTACTGTCCCTGAAAACCTGTACAAAGCTCTCCTTTTCGGCTAGCAGGAAGGTTTTCAGAACCAGATAAATGGGCCATAGATTCAGCAGATTGATGTGGAGCCTCTGATCTCCATCTCTCCCAATGACTTCCCCAGCCCAGCAATGACGCATCCACCACTACCATCAGCTTTGTGTGGGAATGGAGAGGGGCCACCACTGCAAATATCTAGCCATCTCCTCTGAAACCTGGATGGTGTTGGAAAGACTGCCTTGATACTGGCCCCCCTGGAACTTCCAGTTCCATTGCAGAGCACACATTGGCCACTTAGCGTAGAGGATGAGGGAGCATGAGGCCAACAGACTAAGAATCCTCATTAACACTTTCACCGTCATCCAGGACCGAGTCTGAAACATCACGAATAAAGCCCAAATTTCCTTGCTGCTATGGACGAAAAATCCCAAGCTTCACTGTGTCCAGGACTACCTCAATGAATGGAAGCCTCTGTGAAGGAATCAGTTGAGACTACGGGTCATTCATATTGAATCCTCAACAGTGTTAAAAGTTCTTCTGTTGTGTGGTGGTGGTCTACAACTGACTGCCGGAGGCCCCCTTTCATTTTTTGAGATGTGAAAATAGTGAGAATAAGAGCCCTGCCCTCTTTCCACGCCTGTTACCCTCTGCGTGGCTCCCTTGCAGAGTGAAAGGTGCACCTGCTGAAGCAGTATGGGCAGATTCTTCTGGAAATTGTTCTGGGGTGGGAGGGACAGTGGGCAGTGAGGAAAGAAAAAGCTTGGCATGGTAAGACCCATTTGGTTAATGTGATTAATCACTATCTCAGAAGGAAATGTTGAATCCTGTCCCCTACTGGTTGGGTGAGCATCACAAATGGCAAACTAAGGCAGAGTTTTTTGGTCATTATAGCGGAGATGGTGGAGTTGGAAGATGAACGCCCACTCTGAACGGTACGCTACGTGTCAGATCTGTCACCACAACCTGGAAAACGACTGGGTTGTATGCTGCATCACTGGCTCAGGAGCTGTAACACCCCTCCGGAATAGCCTCTGAACTTCTGGAACTGATGCAGAAACTTGCAAGGGTCAACATTTCCAAGGAACGCGCCGTAGTTCGGCTGTCTATGAAACATTCCAAAGTGGAGTCCTCCATCTCTACGAAGAGGCGGGACCTATCGATTGGCATGCCCATTAGTGAGGCATGTACATCACCAGAGCATCCAGTGAACCACACCCATGAGTGTCTATGAAGGATATCACTGGTAGTGGCCAACATGCCCAGGCAATCCCTGATATCCAGACCTACGTGGATAACATACTTATCAGCGTCTTGCCCATCATGTATTGTGTGGGCCAAAGAGGCCCCAAGATCTTCCGGGACCACTAGCAACATTTTACTGGCTATGTCTTAAATTTCATGTGTGTAGCAGATCACTGCGCTAGTCTGGTGGAAGAAAACATGCACTAGCCAAAAGCATCAATCCTCTTCAATTCTATATCTGGAAGAGTGGCTGGAAAAGAGTTGAGATTCACTTTCGAAACCTGTGCAATATGGCTTTCTGGCCAGGGGTGTTTGTTGAGGAAATCTGGGTCACCAAGAGTCTATGATACCTGTCCATCTGTCTATTTACAGGTGGGAAAGAATATGGTTTCTAACATGTAGACATGAGAGAATTTGTGAGGATGCCATTATATGTAACTAGGGGCTCAGATGTTGCTAGCCCAGGCTGAAGAATTTCAGTCAATACATACAGTTTTGGCCTCAATGGAAAGCAGCTGTAATCCTAGCACTCAGGTTACCTTCTAACTCACCACGGCAAATGAGGCACTATCTTCCATTGGTGGCCCACATGGTGAGTCAAGCTCTATCTCAGGAGAGGTATCAAACCAACTGGCCTTCTGTAAATCAAGGTATACGGCATCAGCAGAATAATCTAGCAAGCCATCCCTTTCATTATCGTCTTCAACAACCTCCTCATGTATACCCTGCTCTGCCTCAGAATCAGAACCAAAATGATAATGCAGCCTCTTGTAGTTGCAATGTGGAAGAGAGATGTAGCCTAACGGCTAGGGTGGCCGATCTCAAATCTGGGGAACCGGGTTCCAGTCTCGGCAATGACCCTCAACATCCCATTCCTAACAAAAAAGTGAATGTGCCCTTGTGTAATGCAACTGATGTTCATTTAAAGCGATCTGATACCATTAGGTCAAGTTTGTGCTATATAAAACTATGGAGGGAAAAAAGCACGAGGGTTAGAGTCAGTTTGCCACTTTTTACAAACTTATAAAGATGTGGCTGTTCTGATTTACTTGAGGTGGAAGAAACTTTATGAGTTGCTTAAAGCATTGGGAAACCCCAGGCGGGTAGCTGTTCGTGTTTTAACATAACATAGCATAATGACTTCTAGCGCCTTTGTAATTTCGTAGTGTGACATCAGTCAAGCTCAGCCGCACATTCGTTTATGGTACAAAATTGGCGTTAGCAAAGGACCATCCTTCAACACCTGTGGAATCTGCACCTGCATCAGGTTGAAGGAACAAGTGTGTAGGCCTTGAGAAATTTACTTGCCGACTTGCTATGGTGAGTCATATTTTATTGGGGTGAGATATTTTTTAGGGCTTACTGGCTCTGTCTTTCGAGATCGCTCCAGCTAGCAAAGAAAACTGTTCTGTTCATTCAGAAAAGGAATGAGCAATAAAGAGGTCTTTAAACCTTTTTTTTTATCTTGTGGCATTTGATGTGCATTCAAAGACAGATGTCAAATGTCAGCATTTGCCTTTACAAATTGCTGCTTATTTAATCCTGGAGATTATTGTTTGACTATTGTGCTGGGCACACAACATTTAAATGGTTCATAAATGAATTATACAAATATTTCAAAATATATTTCAGTAGTTAAGAAAGCATTTTTTTCTGAAGTGAGATGGAAGAGATTTCAAGAGGATCGAAATAATTCAGAAATATTTACTTGGCAATGTGCAAATGATAAATATTTGCTGAAAGCGGAATTCTAACATTGCTGTTTTATCAGTAAAACTGTATGTCAGTGGGAAAGTTTGTGGACATTTCAATGGAAAATGTCGGCAAATTAGTAATATTTTTATTAAAACCAAAAGTTTTAAAATATGAACTGAGAAACATTACTGCCCCCTTCCTGATGACAACTAATAGGCAAATCAGGGGTCGTGTGTACCTTGTATGTGGGCTAGACTTCTATTGTACATGGAGCAAAAGTTTAATCTCTTAATTCAAACAGTAGAGTTTTTTTCAGCAGACATGGTCAATTTACATATTTGAAGGTGCTCTCATATGTGACAAAGAAAAAAAAGGTGACTGTAAAATAAAATATTTTCCCAGGATCACACAATATGAGTCACATTTATAGTTCAAATGCATTTCAGTTAGGTCAAGGTCAGTCAGTTAGGTCAAGTAGATTATTGAAGCCACTAGATCTGAAGTTATTAAAGTTTTTCTGATTTATTGAGGCCTGGTGTGGATTGTGGGCTGAAGTAGAAGTGTGCACCAGAGTTGGGATGGGCCCGGTAATAGGTCCGAAGAGGACAGACAGTGCAGGGGGAGAACCAGGCGGCCGTAACCTGACTGAAGGCTCCTGCAGTGCAGTTCTGTGGGGCCTGAAGGCATGTCAGAGGGAGCCAGAAGCACACTGAAGATTTGCAGTATGGCCACTTTGAAGGCCACAATATGTTGTGCAGTCGATAATGATCTTGGAAATACTAAATGAGGTTCTCGGTCTCGGATTTCTGCTGGATACACAAGGGTGCACTTATTAAAAATCTCAACACTAGAATCCAAAGATACACCTTGTGGCTGGGGTCCTGCCCCTACTGCACTCAAACCTAGGCACTAGAAGAAAGGGGGAAAATGGATCTACTGAGTCGGGGCAGTAATCTGAACTGAATTGATTTGCTGCTCACGACACACAGTAGGTCAAGTCAGACTGCGTATGAGAGCCCGTGGCCTAGTAGTCTTCACACAGCTGTTCCTGACGCACGCTTCTTGAAACACTGGTCATCAAATTTGCATTTAATTTTTCCTTCGCAATTATGACAAAATGCTAGTTTTTAATAATTATTCAATGAGAGGCTGATACCTCACTTTTGAGTTTAATATGTAAGAGCAAATAACTAGAGCTGGCACAAAGTTTACCATTTTTTTCTTATTCCCTAGAAGGATCAATCTACAAGACTCAACTTCCATATAGGCCACTGATTGTTTAGTACATTAGAAGGGCCAACATGCTTTAGTATGCACATGCGGATTCTGGTACAGCATCTATTTATAAGGATAAACCAGGTTCTTGCCAGTCTCAGAGACCGATAACCACTGTGTCCTGGTGCAGTGTTCCGACACCAGGAAACATGCAGCGCACATTCAGCAATCCTCTGGAGGGATTAAAGAATATTTCTCTCGCCAATACCCACATCTAAATGCCTAACTTGTCAAGAAATTCTCTTTGTCTGAAGTGTAACTTTATTATATGTTCGTTGAGAGTAAGTTTCAAAAGTAAGGGAACAGAGTTTGCCACTCGAGCCTAGCACCTGGTGTGTAAATTAGCAAGTCAGACGAGAGGTAAGAAAAGTGGGAAGGTAGAGCAGCATGTGTAATTATGCTAATCATTACTATTTATCTAGAACACAATACAGCTATTTTTTAGAACATAATAAAGTATGTTTACTTTTACCCAAATCAATAGAACCAATGTTATCAAACCATTGAGCTAAACATGCAAGGTTCCAAGAGTAGGCCTTACAGATATCACGCAGATGGTCGCAACAGGAACATAACACACTGTGCTATTTTACTAGCATATGCATTTGTGTCCTTCACTCAACAAATACATTATTCCACTGAACCATCTTACATAGATTTGCACATCACACGCGATGCGCTGCTCATTATGATTTTGACCTTTGAGCAGAGCTTAACCACAGCCATCCATAGCAAGTATTTTACCAGTTAAGCTATTTTCACAATATAATAGCATGATGTTTGCCGACTACAAGCTCACTTTGCAGGCTGCTACGTTAGGCCCGCTGCACTACCCTTAAATAGCGGTCTTGTCTGGTTTGGAACGATTAGAAAGAAAAACAGCACAACTTTACTATGACCTTTCTCCTTGATCTCAAACTCTTCGGGAGTAGAGCTTTCTTTAATACTGGATATGTAACAAGCTCGGCGCCCGGGAGCGAGAGGGGCGCACACGGGCTGCAGGCGCCATTGTTAAGCATGCACTGTGCTAATTTAAATAAATAAAAAGACAACTATGAGGTGCACAACAAAGGAAAGGCGTGAGTGCTCCATTATAAAGTTAAAGCAAAATATTAAAATGTTGGACCTGTACTTGTAAGCGTGGCACCCGGGTGGGAGGGGGCTGCAGGAGACAGGCGCCATTGTCGAGCGCTCAGTGTTGTTCTCCTTCACAGCACCTGAAGAGGGAATGTGTAAGGAAACTGTGATTGGCCGGTGCGCCTGAACCTTGAATGGACGTGATGTATGACCAAAGTGAACGAGTGAGGAGGCACTAAAGAAAAGCAACATCGGAGTGAGCTAGCGGTAAGTAGGAGGCGGGAAAAATGTGTTGGTATTGATGACAGCAGGTCTTGCAGACAGCGCATGCGTGCTGATGCTCAACCTAAAATGCACTACTTCCTTGACAGCCAGGTCGATGGAACTGACATTACACCCATTGTGTACTGCATAACATTTTGGTCTGACCCCACTCCACAGGTTCTCTACCTTGGAGAGGTACTGCTTTGGTATCTATTCTAAGATATGGAATCTGAAATTAGAAGTAGCCATCAGAAGAACAAATTACATACATTACATTCAGTAACGTTATTTCTGGTGGATACTCTAACTGCAAATTCTTCATTGCCCTCTCACCTCCCCATTCTGTAAGTGGCCCCAACGTCTTAAAAGGTCCCTAGTTAGTATTTTGCACACTGTTGCATCTGAGGGCGCAGAAAAGGTAAAAATAGGAAACTGACATCAGCACGCAGAGGTGAAGATTATATGCAGCTTTGCTCCACCACTTCTACAGCAGTGTGGATCCAATGTGGAGCTGCTCAATGGCAACTAGGGTTACATAGCAGCACTGCAAAGAAAAATCTCTGGATCCAGTCTGGTGCCTGTGGGATATTCTGTGGTGAGCAATCCATGGTTAGAAGGATCCACCAGAAAGAGAGTCCACTTTCATAAAGGATGTTGCGTACTCTAGGTAAACATAAAATGACCTATGCAAATATACAGAATACAGACATTATTTTGCTTCTGTAGTAAGAGATAGAAAAAAGACCATTAGAACTAGATCTTGTTTACAATTAAAAGTGGAAAGAATCTTGGGTATAAAAATTGCATCTGGTCTATAGACAATTTTTTCTTAAAAATAACATTTAAAAAAATGCAGGGAAGGTTGAATGGCTCCCTGCTCCCCAATCCATCCACATAAACAAATCTCCCTGCCTCCTTATCAGTAGAAAAACTTGAAGACTTCTTTGTTTATTTGTATACAAATGAAGTTAACATGCGATTTACTTCTACGTATGACTTTGAACATGTGATTTTTCTTGATGTTGAATTGTTGGTTGAGAAGGGCAAGTTGTGTAGCAAAATGTATCGCAAGGCGACTAGCTGTAACTCACTGTTACATGCGGATAGCTGTCACCCCAGGAGCCAAATAAATGCTATCCCATATGGGGAGATGTTAAGAGCAAAGAGGAATTGCTCTGAACAACGAGATTTTGAGAACAATTTAGAGGACATTGTATCCAGATTTAGGACCAGAGGGTATAATGAGAAGATCATAAACAAAGCGAAGTCGAGGGCAACCAAGCTTGAGAGACAAGAAACTTTAAAGACGAGGGCCAAATTACCAGTGACTGATGACAAACGAGAGATAGTAAGAATGGTTACCAACTATGGTGAGGGAAGTCATAAATTATATGGAGTACTCTCTAAATATTGGCATTTATTGAAAAGTGATGTGGATATTGCCCCGTTTTTGAAAGATACACCGTGTATTACTTTTAGAAAAGGAATTACTCTTTCGAATATTGTTAGCCCTAGCTATCCTAGAGAGGTACCAAAAACTAACTGGTTGAGTAATCAACTGAAGGGTTTCTATTGTTGTGGTGGATGCAGTTCATGTAGATGGGCCATGAGGAGAATCAATGAATTTCACTACAACAATACTGGTGTAGACAAGATAAATACTTTTATCAACTGTGATACGACCTTTGTCGTATATGTGATTGTATGTACCTGCATGAAAATCTATGTGGGGAGTACCATCCGTAGACTGAGAGAACACTTTCAGGCACTTAAAGATGGAGACACTAGGTATCCAATAGCAGCACATTTGGTACAAAATCATGATGATGAACATATTCATAAATTTAGATATCATGGAATTGACCATGTTAAATTGGATAGGAGGGGTGGAAATAGAACTCTGCAATTAAGACGTAGAGAGGCTATGTGGATAATGAAACTGCGGGCTGTTGAACGGGGATTGAACCTGGATTCAGAACTACAATACTTTTTGGGCCAATAATATGAAGATTTTTTATTAAGAGCGGAATTAATGAAACAATTGGTCTGTACAAATTGTTGTGTGTGATATCCAGTTCGGCAGATTTAATCATCAGACTATACTATATTGCTTTAGTATGATATCAATGTTGTTGAATAGCCTTTGGATAAGATGTTGATACTGTTGGATAACACTTGGAATATATTTGTTGTATAGAACATACTGTACGAGAAAAAATCACTATTTATTTTATTTATTTATCGATTTATTGAGCGCGGTTGCTGCCCGGAGGCGTCCAAGCGCTAAAATTCAGACAGAGATGTGACGGGCAGAGATGCGAGAGCTAGATGGGTTTGGCGAATAATATTGTTTTCAGCTTCTTGCGGAATGAGAGCAGGTCGGGTGTGGATTGAAGAGAGAGGGGGAGGGCGTTCCAAAGCTTGGCGGCGTTCAATGAGAATAGCCTGCCCCCAGACCTGGCTCTCTTTACTCTGGGAACGGTTGCCAGAAAGGCATCCGTGGACCGGAGGTTCCTGTTAGGATGGTATGGGGTAACCAGGCTGTTGTTAATTGCTGATCCGGTCTTCCAGAAGGCCCGATGCGTAATGCACAGTGCCTTAAATGCCACTCTCTGCCTCATTGGCAACCAATGGAGGCTTTTCAGGCCGTGTCTGGCAGACTGGGATCGTGGAATCTGGAGTATGGTACGTGCTGCGCAGTTTTGTACCACCTGCAGTTTCCGGAGGGTCATCTCAGGCGCCCCTAGGTAGAGAGCGTTGTTTGAGTCCAGACGGGACTGGATGAGGCCTTGAACCGCCACCTTCTTGGCGTCCAGGGGCAAAAGTGGGAGGACCTTCCTCAATGATCTAAGTAGGCCAAAGCATGTGGCGGACAGCCTGGTGGCCTGAGTGGAGAAGGAGAGCTTATTATCTAGCCATACTCCCAGGCTCTTCACACTATCCTTGGGAGTAGGGGGTACACCTAGGCCAGCGGGCCACAAGGAGGTAAAGGGTACTGGAGAGGCTGGGCCTAGGAGCAAAAGCTCCGTTTTTCCTCCGTTCAGTTTGAGGGAGGAGTTGGTCATCCACTCCCTTACGTTCTCCAAACAGTTCAGTAGGTCAGCCGAGGATTGCCTGTTGTTCTCTCGGGACAATGAAACCACTAGCTGGGTGTCGTCGGCGTACGACACGATCTTAATGCCGTACGGTTCGACTACCCCCGCCAGAGGTTTCATGTATACATTGAATAGTACAGGGCTCAAGGACGAGCCCTGCGGTACTCCACAGCTGAGTGGCCTGCTGGTAGATGTTGTGTCGCCATCAAAGATCTGAAAGGATCTGTCAGCTAGAAAGGAACTGAACCACCTTAGTGCATCTCCCGAGATTCCGATGTTCTGGAGCCGGTTCAGCAGGGTGGTATGGCTGACCGTATCGAAGGCCGCGCTTAGATCAAGGAGGATCACTGCCACTGATCCTCCCTGATCCATGATCCTTCGTGATTCCTCGGCGACTGCTAGCAGGGCAGTTTCGGTCCCATGTTTTGGTCTGAAACCTGTTTGGGACGTGTGAAGCAGGGAATGATTCTCTAGGAACTGGACCAGTAGGGCATTAATATATTTCTCCAGCACCTTGCCAGCCCACGGGAGAAGTGAGATGGGGCGGTAGTTGGAGTGGTCAGCAGGGTCTAGGCTAGGCTTTTTTAAAAGCGCCCGTACCATGGCTTGCTTCCAAGCAATGGGGACTGTACATGTAGCTAAGGACAGATTTAACAGTTCCAAGATTACGGGGAGGATGACTTCACCTGCCTGTATCAAGATTTCGGGAGGGGCTGGATCGCGGGGAGAGCCCGACTTTACTTGGCGTGCCACTTTGTCTAAAGTGTCAAGGTCCAGGAGGGGGAAGTGATCAAGTGTATGCTCAAGAGTCGGCTGGTCTGGGAGGGGGAAGTTTTCCAGGTGAGATGAGTCGGACGCCTCGTGGATTGAGGCCGTGGCTGGAAAGGTAGAGTATATGTTTAGTACCTTATTATAAAAGAATTCCGCCAGTTCGTCACATTGCTCCTGGGTCTTAATCAGAAGGGGAGCAGTGACGACACTGGTAGATTGTTTTATAATATTAAAAATTTCCTTGGGCTTGGATTTAGATTCCAAGATTTTGTCGGAGTAGTAGCGTGCCTGAGCTGTCCTAACCCCTTCTTTATAGACTCTGATCGCCTCTCTATAGGATGTCTTCTTTTCCGGGAGGAAGTCCAAGCGCCAGGCTCTCTCTTGTTGTCTGCAAATACGTTTTAACTCTCTTAGCGAGTCGGAAAACCAGGGGGCTGATTTCCGCACTCGCTTTGAGGACGATCTGCGAAGAGGCAGGAGTGGATCCAAGGAGTTTGTGATCCAACTTACATAGTTTTCGTAAGCCAGGTTGGGGTCTGGGCAATGTGGCGGGCGAGTGGAGTCTAGCTCACGTCTCCACAGTTCCACGGGGAGTTTTGACCAGTTTCTCCTCATTGTAGTTTGAGGGGTAGGTTGGGGGGCTTTGACGGTGACCCAGGAGAACGGGACCAGAAAATGGTCGGACCATGGGAGGGGGATGGGTTGGTCCGTGATTAGATCCATACAATTGCTAAAGATAGGATCCAGAAGGTTGCCTTTTTCGTGGGTCGGGGCAGTAACCAACTGGACCAGTTGGAGGGCTCCCAGGTCATCTATTAACTCCATGGCGGCATGGTCTGATGGCGAGTTAAAATGCAGGTTGAGGTCTCTATGACTTCTTTACAGCATGAGATGTATAATGGTTATGTCTACACTAGTTTATAGATTGAATGTTCATATTGCACACATTATACTATGTTATTACATATTGATCTATATTAACTCTGTTTGCCCTTGACATAGTTTATACTTATATATCTTTGATATGGAAATACTTCTTTTCATTTCTCCTCTAAAACCTCTAACTTCCTTTTCTATATTTTCGATTTTGGTTAGATTATAGAGCTCTTATTATGTGGAAAGTACTAAATCTTTAACTAGTATTCAACTTTGTGAAATACGATTGGCCCAGTGGGGCGGTATCCTGATCTCTGGAGTAAGAGGATACGGGTTCGAGATCGGTTTTGGACGCGCCGAGTGACCTGGTTAATTCTTTGAGATAAGAGTGCAAATTTTATTTTAAGTTTAGGAAAGAATATTGGCTTCTGAATTGTGAGTATTAATCAGATATATCAAACTTTTTTACATAAAGTCGGACTTTCCAGGCAATTTCTGGACGTGAATTACCGGCACGAGCAATAATGAGAATGGAAGACGGACTTAGTTATACAATGGGAGATACAATTAGGGTTAAGTCTGAGTTTTATATACTTCCTCATACTAATCAGTTAAATTAGGGGCCAGCATGAATATATCTGATATATTTACAAACTAGTATCACCAGAGAATAATGATTAGCACATTTTGGTACAATATTGCTTATAATTTTTTACTCTTTAAAGATGGCGCCCACGGGTATGAGCTTTAAAAACAACACATGCAATGGCGCTCATTCAGTACGCGAACAAACTTTTGGAAGGACAGACACGTCGGTTTTGGTGAGGGATGCTTGTCTTATCTTGTAATTTTAGGAACTAGAACGGTTTATTAGACCGTCTTCACTGATTTATGGCTTATCCATTGCAGGTCACGTACTCGTGAATGCTCGATCACAAGACATTTGAGGTAAGATGAGATTGGTGATCACTAAATGTAATAGTACCTTTATTAATATTCACATTGGGATATGCGATATATATGAGATCTCGATTTGTCGTTTATTTGATTTACAGGAATGGGATAATTTTTCAGACACCATAGAGTACAAAAGCATCCTCATGTTTAAGATGAATTAGTTACAGGTGAGCAAGATCTGCAGCAGTCTTAAGGTAGCGTTGTAATAATGGAATATGAGGTGTACATTGTCTTTTCTGCTCACATTTTAGGACAATTTTGGATTAATCTCTATTGTTGATGAATGCTGGACATATGCTGTCTTTATATTGTCGAACTGGTTAAAGTTTTCAGGTGAGCAGATCGATTAGAGTGTATCTGACAGATGTTTATATAATTGCTAGTCTATTCATAGTTATATCATGGAACTTTTGGTTTTAAAAGCTTACGGTCTGAGTGCCACTAAAAACAACTGTTCTATAGGACGAGGATTGAGGAAATACTAGGTAATATGAGGTGTTCCTTTGGAATAATAACGGCATATACAGCCATCTTTAGGATCTCAAGAAGGATGTTATATTTTTTTAAGGAGGAGTGTTTATTTACAGCCTGATCTTCAATCGGTGTACTTGTATGACATATACAATATTTTTGAAATACCTGGAACCTTTATTTCTTTTGCAGTGGTCAGAGTCACTAAGTCAGGACGTTTAATATTGGATATATTGGAATTTAAGTTTAAAGGTGAAATAGAATTTTATTTCAGTTTTACTTATTTCTTGGTGGAAATATGCACTATGGTGAATCTTGACCCTTGGTGGCTTGCTGTATATTTATGCTTGTTTATCTTGACACCAATATGGGGATGACTCTTGTTCTGTTTAAATTACTTCTAAGCTTTACTTATATCTTAAATTTCAATTGTAATTATACCAATGGAGTTGTTATATAAATTATATTGATTTGTATATTGTTTTCTCTGAGTTGCAGCCCTGACAAAGTAAATTGGCACAAATTAGTGCATGACGAAACACTTGTTGGCTGCCTTTTGCAATTGATGAAGAAATTGGCTTGAATTTTGGAATTACTGACATTTGTTTTGAAATAAAAGACATTGGATGCCTTTACGGTTGGACCATTTGTACAAATTTGGAGGAATTCACCGTCTGGACAACAATAAAGACTGACTGGCGCAGCACGAGATTTATCTTGAGATATGCAAATTGTGACAAATATTGTCTTCTCTTGGTTGTACCTAATGCTAAGTGCTTATTTTTCTAAATTACTATAAATTAACCTTATTATTTACTAGAGTAAGTGCTCAGGGCGGAATTGATAGTTTATTAGTTGAATACCCACTTTGTGGGTGCTGTGGGGTTGTCTGGTAACCAACCTCTTTCCTCCCTTTGAGACACTGTTAAGTACATATACTTTAGTTACTACACCCTGACAGTAGTGCGCCCTATCTAAACCTGGTTGCCAGGATGTTTAGTACAACAAATGATAACTGGATCTCATGGCTACACTTTGCTTCATCACGACTCACTCTGGTGAAGAAATGGAATAAAATCCCATCTCTTCACCAATGCCTAATAGCTCCTCTTACTTCTGGCCTCTTGTCACTGTCCCCTGACGCCACCCTCCCGGCTGCTTATTGATGTTAGGCAAAAATAATAAATATCTAAATAAATGTTTTACATTTTCAGAAATCAGAAATTCACATCAGAAATAACATTGCATCCCAATATCCCATAGATGGAAGAGTTCTTTCACATGAAATCCAAAATCCCATGGTCAGTATTTTCCTCTGTTTTTCAATAATTGGCTGCACAAATTATAAAACACACTTCATTTCAAACTGTTATTATGCAGACCCATTCCCTCCTTGGTGGTTCAGATCCAGGGATTTACCTGAATGGACATCTAAAATACTTGCCTCCATTGAAAACGTTTTTCAGCCATGTTTTAAAAAGGAGAAGGTAGTATGCATAAAAAGACCTGTGCCTAACACACGAAAATGTTTTTTCTTTATTACTAGTGCATCTCCTACAGGTATCAAAGAAACTTAAAATGCAAAATTTAGTTGTTACGCATCCTCAGAATTTAAAACATAATATAAAACAAGCATTTGGAATGTAATAGGTCTCGCATTCACGCGAGTTTGAGCCATTGGCATTGTAAATGACAATGCCTTTTATTTATGTTTTGGGTTGTAAAACATAAATCAGTGGCATTGTCATTTACAATACTAATAGCTTAAACTCTTGCAAATGCGAGACCTATTGCATTGCAATAAAGGGCCTTTTCGACCGCTTGTTAGATTGTAAATATCAGAGGAAAAGACCGCCCTGCGACGTCTTCAAAGTAGTGATGAATACTGCAGTGAAGAAGATGTGTAAGTGTTGTAAATTACAAAGACACAAAGTGTGAAGTGAGAGTTACATATCATCTGAGCTGTAAACACCATCAAAGAGCTCCAACACCTTTCGCTCTGTGATTACTATGTCACAGCTCTGGAGGAAGAGCTGTAGGGGGGGGCGATTTCCTTCCCTCTCTGTGATTTGAGTGTGCAGTGTGGCATTGCGTAATGTCATTGCTATCTTTGGCCTAATAAAAACACTCCAGCTGTAGTGGGGCCCTGGCTTTACCTCCTGGTGCAGGGCAGGCTGTGCTTTATGGCAGGCATGGAGGGAGGGAGGGAAGGTCTCGGCTGCAGCTCTGGCCTCGTACAGTGCCCCTGCTATTACTAGTGAGCGAGAGGCGCTGAGTTGATGGTATTGATATTACTATTGGTGGTGGTGGTATTGATGGTGGTGGTGGTATTGGTGGTGGTGGTATTGGTGGTGGTGGGATTGGTGATGTTGGTATTGGTGGTGGTGGTATTGATGTTGGTGGTATTGGTGGTGGTGATGGTGGTGTTGGTGGTGGTATTGGTGCTGGTGGTATTGGTGGTGGTATTGGTATTGTCGATGGTATTGTTAGTGGTGGTATTGGATTGGTGGTGGTGGTGGTGGTATTGGTGGTGGTATTAGTGGTGGTATTGGTGGCGTTGGTGGTGGTAGTGGTATTGGTGGTGGTAGTGGTGGTATTGGTGGTAGTGGTATTAGTGGTGGTGATATTGGTGGTTGTGGTAGTGGTATTGGTGGTGGTGATATTGCTGGTGGTGGTATTGGTGGTGGTGATATTGCTGGTGGTAATATTGGGGGTGGTGGTAGTGGTGGTATTAGTGGTGATATTGGTGGTGGTGGTATTAGTGGTGGTATTGGTGGTGGTATTGGTGGTGTTGGTAGTGGTGGTATTGGTGGTTTTGGTATTGGTGGTGGTGGTGGTATTGGTATTGGTGGTGGTGGTAGTATTGGTGGTGATGGAGGTAGTGGTGTGTCATGGTTGCGGCGTTTCGCCGCACTACGTAAACCCCTTCACACATACGGAGGACTGAAAACCCTCACTTCCGGGTGAAGGTTAGGTTGCGGTCTAGTTCCGCAAACATGGAACCGCCTCCACTCACCCAGCGCTTCCGGGGGAATCCGCTTAACTAGTGCGGTTCCCGCCGGTTCGGCGCTTCGAATCCTGCCCAGAATCCGTCCTGAAGCTGCCTGCATCGGACCAGACGGTCAAACAGGTATTCCGAGGTCACGCAGGAGCGCCACCTTGTTTTCGCCCTCAAACACTGTTTGCATTCCCGACGGGGATGGCCTGCAGAGTCACCGCGCTGGAGCGCTTTACTTTGTTTTTTCCCGCATCGCGCCGAAGCGCGTTCCTTGTTTAACCCCACACCGTGCTGGAGCGCTTTTCATTTGGGTTTCAGTCACCTCGCCGGAGCGCTTTACTTTGTTTGTCTCGCAACGTGCTGAAGCGCTTTCCTTGTTTAACCCCACACCGTGCTGGAGCGCTTGTCATTGGGGTTAAAAGACACCGTGCTGGAGCGCTTTACTTTGGTTTGTTCCGCATCGCGCTAGGGCGCTTACCTTGTTTCTCCCCACTCCGCTTGAGCGCTTTACTTTGGTTTGTCCCACATCGCGCTGAATCGATTTTACATTGTTCTGCCTGAGCAGCACAGGAGCGTTTACACTTGTGTTGCTGAGTACGCTGGAGCACCACTTCCTTTTCCCTGCTAAAGATGTCTTCCAGGGCCATGGTGCTTCTGCTGCCAGGTAGCTACTGTTCTTTATGTGTGTGGAGGTGCACGTAGGATTGGGTGGGGTAGCACTCCTCCTAACTGGGTCTTCCTTTGTCTCCCTGCCAGCTGGTGTTCACGGTCCTTCCCGAGTCAAGAGAACGTCCTCTCCTGAAACTAAGGGGCTCCTTCCCATCATCTTTAGCTTCCTTCCCTGGTCCCATCTCATCCCAGCTTGGTGCATCTTCTCCACTGAGTAAGGTGGGTACAGGGGCGATTGCACTTGTCTCTGCGGGATTACTTCGCAACCTAAGGTAAGCCTTGTGGGGTACCTGACATGGTGGAGTATTGGTGGTGAGATTGGTGGTGGTGTTGTTGGTGGTGGTAGTGGTATTGGTGGTGGTGTTGATGGTGGTGGTGGTGGTATTGGTGGTGGTATTGCTGGTATTTGTGGTGATATTGATGGTGGTGTTGGTATTGGTGGAGCTGGTGGTATTGATGGCAGTGGTATTGGTGGTGGTGGTATTGGTGGTGGTGGTACTGGTGGTGGTGTTGTTAATAAAACAGGCTTTTGAAAACAACCAGTCAGTTGGCTTTAGTGCAGATGACATGTAACACAGATGTGCTGTTGTCTGTTTCAGCCCATTAGCACAGGATTATGTGCTTCCTGGAATTCACATGACTTAAATCTCTAATCATTTCTAAATCCATTTTACTTAGGGGGTTGAAACAGACAAGAGATAATGCCGGGTTAAAGTGATTGAAAGCAGCCGTCCATGTTACGGGGCGGGTGTGCTGCTTAAAAAAAACCAAGCGGTTTCAGCTGAAGCTGCGCATGCCCGGCCTGCAGTAAGAGAAACTCAAAAAAGTAAATAGAGCTTACGGACTAAATAACAGGTCCTGTGTAACATCTGAAGTGAAAGGGCCAGTCGCATTGGGAGGGTACAAATGAAGACAAGTCCGTACTAATGAGGGACTAACAAGTCGATTAACGAATACGAAGGCAGCATTTACCAAAGACAATGACAAAAGCCAATGAAAAATATGGGAAGAGAGTGGGCACGGCGTTTCTCCCATACTCTACTACAGCAGTCTCGCAGAGTGAACAGCGCATGCGCGCTGCCACTAGGCTTGACCTAAAAAACTGTTTTGTGGCCCCAAACACTGCATTTCACATATTCACTGTGTCTTACAAACTCAAAACATCGTTTTGCTATTTCTAAAATACTGTTTGTAAGTCATAACGACTTCTCACCTGCAAAACGGGTTGTGCAACACATTCTGAATTACAGTTATGAGGGGCGAATAAAGAGTGTTCCCTCCGAATTGAAATTCGCAATTGGGTCGATAAGATACTGACTCTTAAGTTGAAAAAATATTTGAAAGAGGAAGCTGTCTATGCAGGACAGTTTTCTAGGGGGGCAGTGAATGCTCATGTCAATGCTTTCCCAACAGGATTTGTGTTTTAAAAAGAGCACCTATTCCTTTAAAAAGGTATGTGTCCTATTTGGGAATGTGAACACAGTTATATATGCCAGCTGTCACCTTGAGGCCACCAACCCTATGTTCGTAATCAATTGTATGGCCACCTGTCTAATTTCATTTTGTATCTTGTTTTGCGACTTTCCCTGAGTGGACATTCTGCAACATGACCTATTAGTATAAACGTTGCATCACAAATGATTTTTTTTTTTTTTTATTTTGGAATTTTATAAAGCGCTTAAGTTACGCTCTCCGGCGTGTCCCTGCGCTAAGATTGAGTAGGTGAGAGGGTGGAAATTAAGGCAGTGCTAAGCGAAACAGGTATGTTTTGAGGGCTCTACGGAATTTGGCCTCAGAGGGTTCAAGGCGTAGTTCAGTTGGTAATAAGTTCCAATTCTTGGCTGCGAGAAGTCGGAACGATCTGCCCGCCATGCGGGCTCTACGGATTTTGGGGACTGTGACCAGACCAGTGCCAGAAGATCTAAGCATTTGCTCTGGTCTGTAGGGGGTGATAAGACCGTTTAGGGGGGCGGGTGCTCTACCTCCCAAAATGCGGTGGCATATGCAGAGGGCTTTGAATTTGATCCTTTCCCGGATTGGCAGCCAGTGAAGGGACTTTAGAGCAGCTTTAGAGGACGTTCGCCAAGGGAGCCTCAGCACCAGCCGGGCTGTCGCATTCTGCAATACTTGGAGACGATTAAGACTGCTGGCCGTACTGCCCAGGTAAAGGAGATTGGCATAATCGAGTCTTGATGTTACCAGGGCATGTACAAGGGTCTGTCTGTCTCCAACAGGGAGCATGTCAAGGACCTTACGTAAGGTCTTAAGTATCCCAAAACACATTCCCACTACCCGATTAATCTGGGGCGCAAATGACAGTTCGGAGTCAAATAGTACCCCTAGGTTTTTGGCCTGTTGACATGGCGCAGGAGTGGGGCCCAGACAGTCCGGCCACCATGCTGAGGACCACACAGATGGACCCACCCCACCACGAGCACCTCAGTCTTGGAGCCATTCAACTTCAGGCAGTTGTTAGACATCCAGGAGGCTAGCTCCTGCATACAAGCACTGAAGTTGGCGGCCGCAGTTCCGGGCGCTCGTGATAGGGAGATGGCCAGCTGCGTATCGTCCGCATAGGATACAAGTTGGATATCATATCTTTCCACAATAGTGGCTACAGGAGAGGCATACAGGTTGAAGAGGGTGGGGCTTAGGGCAGAGCCCTGGGGAACCCCCTGATCAAGATTGAACAGCCTGGAGTAGTGTTCACCCTGTCTAACCTGAAAGCCTCTCTCCGTCAGAAAGGATTGTATCCACCTAGGTGCCTTCCCATTGATTCCACCCTTGTTAAGACACTGTAGCAAGATGGAATGTGCTACAGTGTCAAAGGTGGCACTTAGGTCAAGCAAGATGAGTGCCATAGTTTGCCCCTCATCAACTCCTTGCCTGATGGTTTCAGTGGCCCGGAGCAGCGCAGACTCAGTGGAGTGGCGCGGGCGAAATCCAAACTGCGTGGGATGAAGCAGATTGGATTGATCCACAAAGGTCGTAAGTTGAAGATTGACCACCTTTTCTGCATACTCATTCGCAAACCAATAGGTGTGAAAACTGCACATCCTGGTTTGCAACCGAGCCTGAGTACATGGGGCCTTCATTTCTAATGATCATCTCTTGAGTGATTAAATATTGTGAATGACTACAAGCTTGACTTGGATCAGGGTGGTGAGTTGGTGGTGTATTTGGTTATTGTTCAGCACCACTGAACTATCGATTACTCTGATAAATGTACCAGTTAAAATGTAGACTGCTCTCACAGGCTTCCCAAGCTTAATGTAATTGGTTTCCACATTTTGGGAGTCACTGATAAATATTGTTTAAATTCCTCTTGATCTAGAACCGGCCTGTGTTGAAAGATAATGACAGTATTTACTATATCAGTGAAGTAGTTAAATGCAATTTATCATACCTACTTTTCATTTCTTTCTTTAAGCCTACATCACTTTAGGTGTTTTCACATGTTTTTCAAAGAATCCTTGATCAGACTTTGAATACTCCTGACAGTTCTTTATCTACCAAGCGCAAGTCTCACAAACAAGATTCTTTTTAGAAATCCTTCCACATTCCCCCTGGTCTACTCTCAACCCGAATTTCTATAAAAAATAGAAGCCAAACTGGTTGACCATGTCATTGTAACTCAAGTCTTACACGCTTTTGCTAATTTAGTGACCTGTCTTTGATGAATTTTCAAATTAGTATTCTTTTTGTGGGCACATGGAATTCAAAGACTGAACAAGGGAAAAGCACTTTTTTCCCTCTTGTACCTCTTAAAATTAAAGATGACATAATCCTTTAAGATAAAGGGTCTTATTTAGATTTTGGTGGAAAGCAAACTCCATCCTAAACATGGTAGATGTCCGTATTAAAAGTGCATTATAGTCATAGGCACGTGTAATATGTTGGATGGGACATCCACCAAGTTTCTGGCGGGTTACCCTGTTCACCAAGAAAACATTATTATTTGCTTTAGTCTCAAACTAGAACCATAAGACTCTTCATTATATTAAGCACGACCAAACACTTCTGAATGCATTTTCCCAGTCTTAACCTGTAGCAAAACACCTTTAAGTTTAGTTTATCAGGAAGAAATTCAAAAAACCTCTGGCTTCTATTACCCACGTCAAATGTGCAATAAAAGTTTCAATCGGGGTTGATGAGAAGTAGACTAAGTCACAATTTCCTTGGATCTGATCCATAGAAAGCAAATGTATTTCACCAGAGGCCGTGGTTAAGTCTTACCAAATATATAATACTTTACAGGTAGAGGTAAATAGTGCTTGGCTTTTTTCCTATTTTTGGCGAATCAGGTGACTGGGATAAGAGAATCAGGGCTTAATTTAGGCTTAGGCTGCAGCCGAAAATTTCCAATTATAAATGAGGTGCTAAGTCTAGCAAAGAATCCACTAGTTTGATTCCCCCACCCTAGTAATAACATGGTGTAGGAAATAACATCAGCGAAAGTTCCTTCAGATGTATACCTTTCTCTAGGAGCTCTAAATCTAACCTTAAGAGAAAGACCTTTAAACTCCAGTTCCTGAAGACCATCTATAAATAGGTCATGGCTGAAGCGATTGCAAACTGTAAAGTGGAATCACAGTCATAAGCATCAAGAGGAGAGGGAAATTCTATTTTTCATTTGATTAGCTAGCTAGCATAATTTGTCTTGCAAGCAGTAGATATTAGTTCACCTTTCCTGCCCTTCCACTAGGATATGTGGGAGGAACTTCATTCAGGGAGCTGTAAACAACAGTGTTCCATTGAGTCCAAATAGAGTATAGCCCAATCACGTAAAAAAATTGGCATCCTTCAACAGGGATAATGGACTGCCCTGTAACACATGATTCAATGTCAAATCCATAGGCCCCCTTCTTCAATCTGTGAATGAGCAGTAGCAAATCCTTCTATTTCTCACACAAATATATTGAGAGTCACCAGCCGATATTTCCCTGGAGGACAGCGTACTTGCACGCAAGACCCTACAACTAAGGATTCCTGCACGCCCGATTGTACTGCCCGCGAGTCAACCTACAAATAGCCGAATCGGTTAATTAAAGCCCTGGCTGGTCTGAAACCAACCACTCACTTTAGCTGGTCGCCCTTTGAAGTCACCATCCAGAATCATTCCCCATTTACAGGGGCACCATTGGGTGCCCTAGGGCCTACCCCTTCACTGCGCCGAAGGGCTCATTCATTTTGGGATTGACTACTGCCCTTCTGCTGCCCCAGATACTGGGTGCTCACGCCCCGTCCTGATGAGGAGGTGGCCGAGGTCGAAAGGCAATCAACAATAGACCTGTTATTGCCTCGTTCACCAAATTTCTATAATATTTAAAAACGGTCATACGTCTTTTTATGCGTGATGCACATTTTTCTTTTCATATAATTTATCACTGCAGTTTTCTTCAACTATGTGTGAGCACTGGATCTTGTTACAAAAAAATAAAAATGCATAATAATGATAAAAAAAAGTTTTATCTTATCTGGCCATGGGTAGTTCATGATGTGTTTTAAATCAATGAAGATAATATGTTCTCTCCTTTTGATTGATTTCTTAGTGAACCATTGTTTCTTATATATAGTATTAACTCACGCTCTCAAAAATATTGGGTTTAACCATGTTAGGAATACTACTAATAGTTGGGAATGAGCTTCAACAGCCTCCTCTCTTGACTTTAAGGTGGGTATTGCATCATGAATGCTTGCTATGTTCTTCTCTACAACTTAGGGCTTGGAGGCCAAAATAGGTAACCTTCCTGATGGCACTCTAAATTTGACACCAATGATTTATTGTCACCACTATTTTGCTACAGACTTGTTTGAAGTACTGGAACAAATCTGCTTTAGTTATTAGACTGTGTGGCGGTCGCCAGTAGGTATATATAGTTAGGACCTAGTTACCATAGGAAATCCCCAACATTCTATTGGGAATAACTTTGGCGCCGATTGAGGGATCTGCCTGTAATTTTCCTTAAATTTGCCTCGCTGCGCTCCGCTCCTTCCCTGAAAGTTTCGGGGGGATTCGTCAAGCGGGGGCCGAGAAAGAAGGGGGGTCACAAAACGTGTTTTCCCCATGTTCATTTTCATAGGGACATTCTGACAAGGCTACAGCTCGAATGGCTGAACGGAATTACACCATATTTGGCAAAATGGTAGGGATTGGTATGCAGCAGTGCCTTTTGTATGTTTGGTGTAAATCCCTCCAGTAGTTCTTGAGAAAATTGAATTTGACATTTTTCAAATGGCATTTTCTATGGGACCTTTAGACACGGCTACAGCCCGAACGGCTGAACGGAATTACACCAAACTTGGCAAAATGGTAGGGACAGGTATGCAGTAGTGCCTTTTCTATATTTGGTGAAAATCCCTCCAGTAGTTGTTGAGAATTTGAATTTGAGCAAATTATATATCTATATGCGCTCAACATTCTATTGGGAATAACTTTGGCACAGATTGAGGAATCTGTGTGTAATTTTCCAGAATTTTTGCCAGCTCCGCTCCGCTCCTTCCCTGAAAGTTTCGGGGGGATTCGTCAAGCGGGGGCCAAAAGGGGGGTCCCAAAACGTGTTTTCCCCATGTTAATTTCCATAGGGACATTTAGACACGGCTACAGCCCGAACGGCTAAATGGAATTACACCAAACTTGGCAAAATGGTAGGGCCTGGTATGCAGATGTGCCTTTGCTATGTTTGGTGAAAATCCCTCCAGTAGTTCTTGAGAAAATTGAATTTAAAAAATTTCAAATGGCATTTTCTGTGCCACCTTTAGACACGGCTACAGCCCGAAAGGCTGAACGGAATTACACCAAACTTGGCACAATGGTAGGGACAGGTATGCAGTACTGCCTTTTCTATATTTGGTGAAAATCCCTCCAGCAGTTGTTGAGAAAATGGAATTTGAGCAAATTATATATCTATATGCGCTCAACGTACGCGCACCATATGCGTACGTGCGCGTACCCTTACGTGCGCGAGCGAGTTTCTGATTGGCTGGCAGTCGACTGTCAACATTCCAAACTGTCCAAACCAGGAAGTGTTGGCCACCATCTTGTTTTTCAGGAGAACTGAGGCACAAGAGAGCCCAAAACAAGAGTGGAAAACACGAAAAGGGGGCAGGGTAGAGACCCCCCAACCCTCTAGCCCTTCTAAGGGGGTCCCAAAAGGACCCCCAAGGGCAAAAAAAAAAAAAAAAAATCAAAAACAAATCGCAGGGTACGCGCACCGTACGCGTACGGTACGCGTACCGTGCGCATATCCCACGATTTAAAAAAAAAACACTCTTGTTTTGTGCTCTCTTGTGCCTCACTTCTCCTGAGAAACAAGATGGCTGCTCAGGTGGTCCCAGAAGGATAATAACATATATAAACGTTATCCGCTAATAGAATTAGCATTTACAAAACCTTTGAAATTTATTGAAAAAAAATATAGGTTTCACGCCTGATATAGTTAGGAATTAGCGTTTAAAAAACCTTGCAAATTCACTGAAAAAACCATAGGTTTCAAGCCTTATATAGTTAGGAATTACCATTTAAAAACCTTGCAAATCCACTTAAAAAACCATAGGTTTCAGGCCTTATATAGTTAGGAATTAGCATTTTAAAAACCTTGCAAATTCACTTAAAAAACCATAGGTTTCAGGCCTTATATAGTTAGGAATTAGCATTTAAAAACCATTGAAATTGCTCCTATATAGTTAGTTGTACTAACTATATTTCGCGCACCCGCAATCCACTGCTGATGATGTCACATATTACATCATTCATGACATGGTCAGTGACATCACTGATGACATCACTGATGACATCTCAAATGACAAAACTGATGACATCACTGATGACATCTCATTTGACATCACTGATCACATCACTGATGATATCATTCATGTGATAATAGGATGCACCTCCTCACACTCTAATATAACCTTTGATACACCCAGTGTTAAATACAGACTACCATTCTTGAAACCATTGACACACCAATACCAGTTACTACATACGCACTCACTGATTCCTAGGTCTACACACACATTCACTCATTCACCCATAGAATCACTCATACATATAGTCACTCATCAATACAACACTATCATATGCACTCATACACCTATACAGACACTCACACACTGCCACTCATCCATGGAGTTACTCACACACCTAGTCAGTCATGCAAAGAATCAATCACACTTCCATTTCCTCAACTATACAGTTATACACACAACACCTTACTTATTCAAACATATACTAACACATACTTACTCTCTTATGCAATCACTGATACAAGTACACAATGATCCATACAGCCACTCGCACATTCACTGGCTCTCATGTATAGTCATTTATATATGCCAACTCTCACATGCACTGTGTTTTACATATGTACTTACTTGGACATGTAGCACTGAGATATCCATTCACTCACCAACACACCCATGCACACAGTCAACCGCCCATATAGCTGTTTCCACATGCACTCTTGAACTCATACACCTAGTGAATCAACTGCTCACACATCTATGCACAGAGTCACACACCTCCCAGCCACCCACACACACACTCAGTCTCCCATTCAAATACTTGGGCAACCAATCAATAACCCATATAGAAACTCATATAGCTACTGATCAACACATGCAGCAGCTTACACAACAACAGACATACTGATGCGCACATTCATACAGTTTAGTCACTAACCCATGCATTTAGTAAGACACATTTAATCACTCACTCATACAGTCAGTCACGCACCTACTAAATCCTTCATCCAGACACTTGTACATCCACTCATTCTTCAATATGTAAAACATATTTAAACTTTACAGAAACACACAGTCACTGGATGATGTCAACAGTGATGTCATCAGTGATGTCAAATAAGATGTCATCGGTGATGTCATCAGTGATGTCATTTGAGATGTCATCAGTGATGTCATCAGTGATGTCACTGACCATGTCATGAATGATGTAATATGTGACATCATCAGCAGTGGATTGCGGGTGCGCGAAATATAGTTAGTACAACTAACTATATAGGAGCAATTTCAATGGTTTTTTAAATGCTAATTCCTAACTATATAAGGCCTGAAACCTATGGTTTTTTAAGTGAATTTGCAAGGTTTTTAAAATGATAATTCCTAACTATATAAGGCCTGAAACCTATGGTTTTTTAAGTGAATATATATTCACTGGAATTCACTGGTCCAGTGGAAGGCTAGCAGTAGCCGAAACGCGTAGGCCGTCCATATCTATGCACGCATATTTGCACATGTAAACTTTACCTGTCTGCTGTGCCGTGACTTCGCCGTGTGAGGAGTAGTGTGGAGAATCCAAGGAATATAAACATATATATATATATATATATATATATATATATAGTGAAGCCACACAGTCTAATAACGATATATATATATATATATATATAAGTCTTCGACAAGAGCCACAAGTTTATGACTCTGCAATCTTCCTGACGGATGAAAGATGAAAGCAGGAGTTCCCACGCTTTCTCCAACTGGTACATGCATAAGAATGTTTTAGGTACAGGAGCTAATTGTGGCATCAAGGAGTGTAAGGAATGATATGGTGTGTAACAAGTGAATGTGTGTCTGTTGTAAGAAGAGCCCTTGTTGAGGACTCGTAAGGGGAATGCATTGGGCATTGAAGATAGAATGTTTCTGAATTGGAAGCCAGTGAAGTTATTGCAAATGCTGTTTGGTAGAATCACAAGCTGGAATATTTCAAAGTAGCCTGGTTGGCCGTGTTCTGAAAAATCTGTAGATGATTACCTATATAAGCAAGGTGGCCAAAGAGTGAGGAAGTAGCATAGCCCAGATGGGAAGTAACATGAGCCTGAATCACTGTCTTGTGAAAAGCAAGTGGTAAAAGGGAAAAAAACATTCTTACTAAATAAAGAATGTGGAAGCAGATGTGTGCAGAGAAGGTGAATTTGTTGTTGAACAGGACACCTAAGTTCCTAGAAGGGCCACATGTACAAAATTTAAGGATTGCAAGTTCCTAATTTTCATTCTTTGTGAATCGCAATTAGGAAATCCCAATGCCTAATGTACAAACATGATCAAGTTGGTAATAGTGATTCCCAATGGGGGTTGCAATAGACCTACCTCATGAATATTAATGAGGTAGGACGCGATTTTCAACCCATTTGGAATTGCAGCCGTCAACAGCTTGGTGGCAAGTTGAGGTCAGCAGACCACCATTTCTATGATTGCTTATTAATAAAGCAATTGTTATTTTTTTTTAAATGCTGCCCTATTTCCTTAAAGGAAAACAGGATTTATTTAAATAGAAAAAAATCAAACATTTAAATTTAATTTTTTAAGAGTGAGCAGTGGTCCCACTGACTGCTTGTACATAATATGTGTATCAACATTCACAAAGAGGAAGGGGTCCCGTGCGGACCCCTTCCTAATTGCAGAAGGTTACCATCATCCTTTAGATGTTGGTGGAAAATGAGTGTTCTGCGACCATAATTTGGTTACAAAACATTCACATATACTACTGATAATTGGTATTGGGAAAGGACGCCATAAACACGCCCCTTCCATACACTGATTTGCAAACCCAAATTGTGATTTGGTAACAGGTTACAGAATCACAACTTGACTTTTGTACATTTCAAAAACTTTTTTGCGGTCACAAACGGCCCGATTCTGCGAATTGGGCTGTTTGCAATCTCTAAAAAGGTTTTGTACATATGGCCCCTTGTTTAAGGGGCCAGCTGTTGAGAGACTAAACCAAATGATGCTTGCAAAAAATCAGACCTCTGTTTTCTAGCCGAATATTTAAGGCAATCTAAATGGATCCTATCTGCCACTGACGCGAAACTGGTACAAAAAGAATGTTGGCTTGAGTAGAAGCGATATCATTAGTGATGGAAACAATAATATGAGTATCGTCTGCAAAGGAAGTGGAGCAGCGTAATTTTAGCTCCACACTTAGACGTCAAAGAAGAGAAATATTTACGTGCACTTAGCACCATATATCCTGCATGACCCAATCCTATTAATGTAGATGAAGCATTAAACATATTGCTGGAGTACATTCACGGAAGAAATAGTTATTCACTTAAGTGTGTGCACTAATATTTTCATTATAATGTCACAAATTGTAGTTCTTAGTTCACATTTACACTTGTGTATTTCGAGTTATTTATAAATTAAATTTTATGTACCCATATATTCATATATTAATATTTGCATTTACTCTATAATCATAGGGGCATATACAATCATGCATTTACTGTGTACACTGATTTAAAAAAAATTAAATTAGCTTAACCAAAGGCCTTTAACATTTGGTCTTTAATGTTGAATCCTCAACATGAAAGTTTTGCCTGTGCTGCAATGTTCTTTCTTTTGCAGGTGAGTTCACATGATCTCATAACCAGTGAATGGCATATTGTGTATAAGAGATAAGAAGCTACATGAGTAGAATTCTTGACTAGCATGAGAGGCACTAAGGAACTAAGAAAGGACTCCTATTCACATCGTACGTATCGGGAGGAGACTGACATCCACAGTTGTCCTGATGGCCAAACCAAAAGATGGGAAAACTGATTAAAGTTGCCAATTTCTACTGTGAGGAGTTGGAAATCTATTGGAGTTGATGATATGGGCTTAATTGGTGTTCACACTCTAGTCTTTAGGGCCAGTGGTCTTTGAGAGGTTTAGACCTCTCTTTTGGAGAACTTTTACTGAAGTCTCCTCTATGCAGACACAATCCTACTTTTCCTGATTTAACTAGGTTTCCCTAGCCTTCAACTTTAGTTTAGAATTAGTTTAGGTGACTTCAGATGTATTCATGTATATATGGGAGGATCTAAACCAGTACATGGATCATCAAATTCTATTTCATATTTTCTGTATTGCCGTAACAGAATTTTTGATATACTTTTGGATACTAAGGCTTTCGTTTCATTCAACATTTTGGAATACCAGTAGTGCTATTGTATCCATGTTTTTGAGATTTATATACAAGTTAGTTTGGCTCTTAATTTATAATAAATTCCATTAAATGTACTTATCAAAACTAAGTCCTTAATGTGTGAGCAAATAGGTTACACTACAAATTGAATAATTAAATTGAGGCTAACTCCTGTTTACCTCTCCAGCAACTACCAAAGGTCCATCGCAGGACAAATGGTAAGAAGGACCCAATGCGCCATCAGAGGTGATATTGAATCCATGACTTCTTACCAGTTCGAGGGAATGGTTTGGGTCCTGTATCTGTACTGGCTTGGACCACACAAATCTACTGAACAAAAAAAGGTGCCAGACAGATTTTATTTTTTCATTTGATAAGCCCACTCAGTCAAAATGTACTGGAGGGTGATTTAATTTATTTTAGTTTTTTTGATTTTTTGAAAAAACATTCATCGCATTTAAAATATATGTCATTAGAAATAATCATCAAACAGTGAAAGATTTACATAAAAAATTACATAGAAACAATTCTGTGCAATGGTAAACTGTACAAGTGCTCAAACGAAATATATGTGATTTGATACACACAACACGAAACAATACACAATCAAATACCTAATGATACATTCTCATTAGAAACCAGTCCTTTCTGTTGGATGTAAAAGACAAGCGGGCCTCAAATTATAGGTAAAAACTGCCTGTCTTACTAGAGCCTGGGATTAAGGAAACTAATTGGGGGGTTGCCCGACTGGGGACACACAATGTGGATATAGACAACCCTAGTGGCACCCTTGTTGTTTTTCAGGCTCTATGTCAACGCGTTTCGAACCACCACGTTAGTATGGGTTCTCCTCAGGACATGGACTGGACCGATGCCAAAACTGAAAATAATAAAACAAGGTAATGTGAGTGTTGTGATCTCTAATGAAACTTGGTTAGATATTACAGACTCGAGACTCAAAAAGTATTAAAAGGGGTACCTGAAAGTGACTAGATAAGTCACTGGTAGATAGTTGCAATGTTGCTCGGGCGGATATAGCTCAGTAGGAGGTTGCAGTCTAATTAGAGGTCTCACTTGTGGCGTATTTCTATAATCAGACACAGGGTGGTATCAGAGGAGTCTCATAGTCTCATAGCACACGATAAACTTGGTGTGGAAACTGTACATGGAAGCCTACCTCAATAGACTGGCGTGTAGACCGTGGAGGCAAATCATGCACGGTCTCCTGACAAACGGCGGAACCAGACTGGGCTGGAGCCGGCCTAAAGAAGAAAAGTTGGTGCTCGTTATAACTATGCGTCAGGGATTATACGCAAACCATACAGTATAATATACTGTATGCTGAAAGCGGCTGAAACACTCGGTGGCGGCCGGCACGCGAACCCAGACGTCTCACAGTTGGTGTCAGCTTGTAGTTGTAGCACCAATCTCCATAGACCTGCACGGATGAAAGGCCGGGGTTTAGAGCCTGTGCCGTCGTGGATCTGACAAATGCATTTCACATCTGAAGAGGCAGACTGCACTTACCAAAGAATCACGAGCAGTCAAGACGATCTGTTCTTTGAACTCTGTAGCGGCGTTCAGTTTAGAATGGCCGCGCGCAATGAATGCAGAGTTAAAGGGACCGCGCTGGGTCACATGTGTTGCCGGGGCCGCTGGGACATGTAGTCCAAGGTGTCATGCGGTTGAACCACAGAGTTGGACACGGCGGCGGGGGCCGGATGGGAGGCTAGAGACCACCTCATAATGCAACACTCCCTTTGAACATGAACATGCACCCTATTATAATGCAATGAAACACGTCAAAACCGCACACTGGAAGACAGCAGGGGGCATAGCCTGAGTAGGCACAGAGAATCTACAGGTTGTTTATTTCAGACAAGTCGTTCAATCCAGCGTGGGCTGTATCAAATTTCAGTATTAGATATGCTTCCCTCTGCGACAGTCTCAAGTCGGGATCACCTCCTCCACCTGATTTAATCACTGAGAGCACAGTCCATTTTAGATCGTCCACTTTATGATTTTGCTGCTGGAAATGAGCCACCAAAGGAGCTGTGAGGATATTGTTGTTAATTCTGGACCGATGCTGAATGATCCGTTGTCTCACTTCTTGGGTTGTTTTGCCAATGTACACCTTTGGGCAGGGACATTGGATGGCATACACCACGTATTTAGTTTTACAATTGGTGTGCTCTTCATGCCGCCAAAATTTCTTTCCGTAGGAAAACAAAGAACCTTCCACTGTGAGATTGCACACTGAACAGGTACCACATTTTCTGTGCCCCTTCACAGGAGTCGCGCCGAAGATCGTGCCCTGAGTGTCACGCTTCTTTTTTGGTCTTGTGGATGTGATCAACTGTCCTATGCTGCGGTTCTTTTTTAATGCAAAGAGAGGTGATCCCACATCCGGGAGGACTTCTTCGACTAAATGCCAGGAATTGCGGATGATTTTCTGTAGTGGGTGCGTATGGGGTCCAAATGTGGATACACATACCATCCGCTGGGTTGGTGGCTTGGATCTTTTTTCCAGCAGATGCTCTCTGGGTGTCCACCTGGCTCTCTTCATAGAGTGCTTGAGAAGCTTTCTGGGGTAGCCTCTGTCCTGCAGTTTTTTTGAAAAAATAAAATCTGTCTGGCACCCTTTTTTTGTTCAGTAGATTTGTGTGGTCCAAGCCAGTACAGATACAGGACCCAAACCTTTCCCTCTGACTTGTTTGTTGAGCGGGCGCTTGCTCGCAAGGTTACTCACACGTAAAATGAAGTGTGTAAACTTTTTCCATTAATTGGACTCAGGCCCATCGGATCCTGAGTCACTAATATGTCTGACAGAGATACATTGTCCTTCAGTGAGGATCACATTCAGAAACTTCTTTCAGACTCGACACTCTTCTCATCTGTCAAATTGAGCAACACAGCAAAACAGCTTAATGTCTCAGACAAACTTATAAGATTGCAAAAGAAACACGTTCGAACCGAACTACACGGACACATTTTACTTGCCAGTCTAAAAGCCGGGATCATCCCCTGGGGTTTACAGGTAAAGAACGTTCCTGTCATATTTACTGACGACCCAGTATATAGAAAGGGGTTCAGCTGCATTAGTACGAAATGCAGCCGAGATTTGATGGTGCATACCATTGAGACGGCACAGAGAATCTGCAAAAAAGAGGAGGAGGAAATTGAGGAACAGCTTCAAGCTATCAAAGACAACCATACAGACACGGAAGCCAAACAACTTTTGGAAAAAATAGAAAAAGAATTGGCCACCTTTAAAGATCATACTATCAATTTCAAGACAACCAAATTTGAAAAAGATCTGAAGAATTTCAGTCTTGAAGTAGTTTATCCGTATCTCAAAGACGAATTTTACACGCGTCAAGATTTCACCAGGTTTTTGAACACTTATCAAGGGAGATCTAGGAAGAAGTTTTCCACATTCTCCGAGACATCCTCTTCTGAATCTACTGGAGACTCGGATGCTGGTGAAGGCCCCCTAACAGAAATACTCAAAAAAGACCTTTTTTAGGACAGGGCCAGCAACAGAAGAGAACCAGGTTCAAGCCCCAATGGGAAATGACAACTCGAAAACAACACTACAAGTCCTAGCTAAATCTTCTATCATCAACCTTTCCGAGAAAGTACTATCTAGCGCTGAGAAGGAGGTCCTGGAACTGGGACTTTCATTTGTACCAGGTACATTTATGGACTTCACTAAAATCAAACTGGAAATGATGGAATTTTTCCGGAAGATCCGCCTTAGATGGTTCTTCCGTGATTCCCCTGATCAACTACAAACTGAAGCTTCGGGACTGAGGAACAAGTCGTCTTTTTGCCCCCCCAATCACAACACCTCAAAAAACATCATTGCGTTCGAACGTGCGGTTATGTCATCACTGAACGTACTGGAGAAGAAACGTCCCTACGTACCATCAAATCTTTCAAAGGAACAAAAGGAAGCCATCCAGGAGTTGAAGAATCAACAGGATGCAATCATCAGACCAGCTGACAAGGGTGGTGCAGTGGTCCTCTGGTCTAAGGAGTTGTATAGAACGGAAGGAAGAAGCCACGTATACAACCGAGAATGGTACCGCCCGATCACACAGGACCCCACAAGCCAAATATCGCAGGAAGTCAAACAGCTCGTCCAGGACGCCAGAGAGAAAGAAATAATTGGCCCCAAGGAAGCAGAGTACCTGATCAAGAAGTACCCTAGGGTGCCACATCTGTACTTCTTACCTAAAGTCCACAAAGATGCCAAAACACCGCCTGGCCGCCCCATTGTGTCTGGGTGCGACTCCGTCCTTGAGCCTATTTCCAAATTTGTGGATGTCTTTCTTAAACCGCTAGTAGTCCTAGTACCATCCTACCTGCGGGACACAATGGACTTTATTAATAAAGTCGAAATGTTACACTTCGATCCTTCCCAGCAGTTGATGGTGACGATGGACGTTGCGTCTTTATATACGCAAATCTCTCAGCAAGATGGACTCGATGTACTGGAAATATTTTTGGAAAAAAGGCCAAGACCACACCGGGTCCCTACTGAACTACTTCTAGCCTTCGCTGGACTTGCGTTGAAAAGAAATTATTTTTCATTCGAAGATGAGCTTTTCCTGCAAATTAAAGGCTCAGCAATGGGCTGTCCGTTTGCCCCAGAAATGGCGATTCTGTATATGGGGCAATATGAAGAGATGTTTGTGTACAACAATAATCCGTATAAGTCACACATCCAGCAATGGCTACGATACATAGATGACGTTTGGTGCATCTGGAATGGATCAATAGAATCATCGGAATCCTTTCATGTTTGGCTGAACAACCGAAGCCCTGACATCAAGTTCAGCCTCACTTATGACTCCAAATCGTTACCGTTTTTAGATGTGGAAGTCAAAGCTACCACAGATGGGTTGGCATGTACCTTATATCAGAAACAGACGGACAAAAACAACGCCCTGCATTTCAAAAGCTACCACCCCCGGAGCCTTAAGAATAATCTTCCCTATGGACAATTTCTTAGGGTTAGAAGGAACTGTTCTAGAATCCAAGATTTTGACATCCATGGGCAAGCCCTGGTTAAAAAACTGCAGGACAGAGGCTACCCCAGAAAGCTTCTCAAGCACTCTATGAAGAGAGCCAGGTGGACACCCAGAGAGCATCTGCTGGAAAAAAGATCCAAGCCACCAACCCAGCGGATGGTATGTGTATCCACATTTGGACCCCATACGCACCCACTACAGAAAATCATCCGCAATTCCTGGCATTTAGTCGAAGAAGTCCTCCCGGATGTGGGATCACCTCTCTTTGCATTAAAAAAGAACCGCAGCATAGGACAGTTGATCACATCCACAAGACCAAAAAAGAAGCGTGACACTCAGGGCACGATCTTCGGTGCGACTCCTGTGAAGGGGCACAGAAAATGTGGGACCTGTTCAGTGTGCAATCTCACAGTGGAAGGTTCTTTGTTTTCCTACGGAAAGAAATTTTGGCGGCATGAAGAGCACACCAATTGTAAAACTAAATACGTGGTGTATGCCATCCAATGTCCCTGCCCAAAGGTGTACATTGGCAAAACAACCCAAGAAGTGAGACAACGGATCATTCAGCATCGGTCCAGAATTAACAACAATATCCTCACAGCTCCTTTGGTGGCTCATTTCCAGCAGCAAAATCATAAAGTGGACGATCTAAAATGGACTGTGCTCTCAGTGATTAAATCAGGTGGAGGAGGTGATCCCGACTTGAGACTGTCGCAGAGGGAAGCATATCTAATACTGAAATTTGATACAGCCCACGCTGGATTGAATGACTTGTCTGAAATAAACAACCTGTAGATTCTCTGTGCCTACTCAGGCTATGCCCCCTGCTGTCTTCCAGTGTGCGGTTTTGACGTGTTTCATTGCATTATAATAGGGTGCATGTTCATGTTCAAAGGGAGTGTTGCATTATGAGGTGGTCTCTAGCCTCCCATCCGGCCCCCGCCGCCGTGTCCAACTCTGTGGTTCAACCGCATGACACCTTGGACTACATGTCCCAGCGGCCCCGGCAACACATGTGACCCAGCGCGGTCCCTTTAACTCTGCATTCATTGCGCGCGGCCATTCTAAACTGAACGCCGCTACAGAGTTCAAAGAACAGATCGTCTTGACTGCTCGTGATTCTTTGGTAAGTGCAGTCTGCCTCTTCAGATGTGAAATGTATTTGTCAGATCCACGACGGCACAGGCTCTAAACCCCGGCCTTTCATCCGTGCAGGTCTATGGAGATTGGTGCTACAACTACAAGCTGACACCAACTGTGAGACGTCTGGGTTCGCGTGCCGGCCGCCACCGAGCCGGTGAGTGTTTCAGCCGCTTTCAGCATACAGTATATTATACTGTATGGTTTGCGTATAATCCCTGACGCATAGTTATAACGAGCACCAACTTTTCTTCTTTAGGCCGGCTCCAGCCCAGTCTGGTTCCGCCGTTTGTCAGGAGACCGTGCATGATTTGCCTCCACGGTCTACACGCCAGTCTATTGAGGTAGGCTTCCATGTACAGTTTCCACACCAAGTTTATCGTGTGCTATGAGACTATGAGACTCTCTCTGATACCACCCTGTGTCTGATTATAGAAATACGCCACAAGTGAGACCTCTAATTAGACTGCAACCTCCTACTGAGCTATATCCGCCCGAGCAACATTGCAACTATCTACCAGTGACTTATCTAGTCACTTTCAGGTACCCCTTTTAATACTTTTTGAGTCTCGAGTCTGTAATATCTAACCAAGTTTCATTAGAGATCACAACACTCACATTACCTTGTTTTATTATTTTCAGTTTTGGCATCGGTCCAGTCCATGTCCTGAGGAGAACCCATACTAACGTGGTGGTTCGAAACGCGTTGACATAGAGCCTGAAAAACAACAAGGGTGCCACTAGGGTTGTCTATATCCACATTGTGTGTTCCCCAGTCGGGCAACCCCCCAATTAGTTTCCTTAATCCCAGGCTCTAGTAAGACATGCAGTTTTTACCTATAATTTGAGGCCCGCTTGTCTTTTACATCCAACAGAAACGACTGGTTTCTAATGAGAATGTATCATTAGGTATTTGATTGTGTATTGTTTCGTGTTGTGTGTATCAAATCACATATATTTCGTTTGAGCACTTGTACAGTTTACCATTGCACAGAATTGTTTCTATGTAATTTTTTATGTAAATCTTTCACTGTTTGATGATTATTTCTAATGACATATATTTTAAATGCGATGAATGTTTTTTCAAAAAATCAAAAAAACTAAAATAAATTAGATCACCCTCCAGTACATTTTGACTGAGTGGGCTTATCAAATGAAAAAATAAAATCTGTCTGGCACCCTTTTTTTGTTCAGTAGATTTGTGTGGTCCAAGCCAGTACAGATACAGGACCCAAACCTTTCCCTCTGACTTGTTTGTTGAGCGGGCGCTTGCTCGCAAGGTTACTCACACGTAAAATTAAGTGTGTAAACTTTTTCCATTAATTGGACTCAGGCCCATCGGATCCTGAGTCACTAATATGTCTGAAAGAGATACATTGTCCTTCAGTGAGGATCACATTCAGAAACTTCTTTCAGACTCGACACTCTTCTCATCTGTCAAATTGAGCAACACAGCAAAACAGCTTAATGTCTCAGACAAACTTATAAGATTGCAAAAGAAACACGTTCGAACCGAACTACACGGACACTTTTTACTTGCCAGTCTAAAAGCCGGGATCATCCCCTGGGGTTTACAGGTAAAGAACGTTCCTGTCATATTTACTGACGACCCAGTATATAGAAAGGGGTTCAGCTGCATTAGTACGAAATGCAGCCGAGATTTGATGGTGCATACCATTGAGACGGCACAGAGAATCTGCAAAAAAGAGGAGGAGGAAATTGAGGAACAGCTTCAAGCTATCAAAGACAACCATACAGACACGGAAGCCAAACAACTTTTGGAAAAAATAGAAAAAGAATTGGCCACCTTTAAAGATCATACTATCAATTTCAAGACAACCAAATTTGAAAAAGATCTGAAGAATTTCAGTCTTGAAGTAGTTTATCCGTATCTCAAAGACGAATTTTACACGCGTCAAGATTTCACCAGGTTTTTGAACACTTATCAAGGGAGATCTAGGAAGAAGTTTTCCACATTCTCCGAGACATCCTCTTCTGAATCTACTGGAGACTCGGATGCTGGTGAAGGCCCCCTAACAGAAATACTCAAAAAAGACCTTTTTTAGGACAGGGCCAGCAACAGAAGAGAACCAGGTTCAAGCCCCAATGGGAAATGACAACTCGAAAACAACACTACAAGTCCTAGCTAAATCTTCTATCATCAACCTTTCCGAGAAAGTACTATCTAGCGCTGAGAAGGAGGTCCTGGAACTGGGACTTTCATTTGTACCAGGTACATTTATGGACTTCACTAAAATCAAACTGGAAATGATGGAATTTTTCCGGAAGATCCGCCTTAGATGGTTCTTCCGTGATTCCCCTGATCAACTACAAACTGAAGCTTCGGGACTGAGGAACAAGTCGTCTTTTTGCCCCCCCAATCACAACACCTCAAAAAACATCATTGCGTTCGAACGTGCGGTTATGTCATCACTGAACGTACTGGAGAAGAAACGTCCCTACGTACCATCAAATCTTTCAAAGGAACAAAAGGAAGCCATCCAGGAGTTGAAGAATCAACAGGATGCAATCATCAGACCAGCTGACAAGGGTGGTGCAGTGGTCCTCTGGTCTAAGGAGTTGTATAGAACGGAAGGAAGAAGCCACGTATACAACCGAGAATGGTACCGCCCGATCACACAGGACCCCACAAGCCAAATATCGCAGGAAGTCAAACAGCTCGTCCAGGACGCCAGAGAGAAAGAAATAATTGGCCCCAAGGAAGCAGAGTACCTGATCAAGAAGTACCCTAGGGTGCCACATCTGTACTTCTTACCTAAAGTCCACAAAGATGCCAAAACACCGCCTGGCCGCCCCATTGTGTCTGGGTGCGACTCCGTCCTTGAGCCTATTTCCAAATTTGTGGATGTCTTTCTTAAACCGCTAGTAGTCCTAGTACCATCCTACCTGCGGGACACAATGGACTTTATTAATAAAGTCGAAATGTTACACTTCGATCCTTCCCAGCAGTTGATGGTGACGATGGACGTTGCGTCTTTATATACGCAAATCTCTCAGCAAGATGGACTCGATGTACTGGAAATATTTTTGGAAAAAAGGCCAAGACCACACCGGGTCCCTACTGAACTACTTCTAGCCTTCGCTGGACTTGCGTTGAAAAGAAATTATTTTTCATTCGAAGATGAGCTTTTCCTGCAAATTAAAGGCTCAGCAATGGGCTGTCCGTTTGCCCCAGAAATGGCGATTCTGTATATGGGGCAATATGAAGAGATGTTTGTGTACAACAATAATCCGTATAAGTCACACATCCAGCAATGGCTACGATACATAGATGACGTTTGGTGCATCTGGAATGGATCAATAGAATCATCGGAATCCTTTCATGTTTGGCTGAACAACCGAAGCCCTGACATCAAGTTCAGCCTCACTTATGACTCCAAATCGTTACCGTTTTTAGATGTGGAAGTCAAAGCTACCACAGATGGGTTGGCATGTACTTTATATCAGAAACAGACGGACAAAAACAACGCCCTGCATTTCAAAAGCTACCACCCCCGGAGCCTTAAGAATAATCTTCCCTATGGACAATTTCTTAGGGTTAGAAGGAACTGTTCTAGAATCCAAGATTTTGACATCCATGGGCAAGCCCTGGTTAAAAAACTGCAGGACAGAGGCTACCCCAGAAAGCTTCTCAAGCACTCTATGAAGAGAGCCAGGTGGACACCCAGAGAGCATCTGCTGGAAAAAAGATCCAAGCCACCAACCCAGCGGATGGTATGTGTATCCACATTTGGACCCCATACGCACCCACTACAGAAAATCATCCGCAATTCCTGGCATTTAGTCGAAGAAGTCCTCCCGGATGTGGGATCACCTCTCTTTGCATTAAAAAAGAACCGCAGCATAGGACAGTTGATCACATCCACAAGACCAAAAAAGAAGCGTGACACTCAGGGCACGATCTTCGGTGCGACTCCTGTGAAGGGGCACAGAAAATGTGGGACCTGTTCAGTGTGCAATCTCACAGTGGAAGGTTCTTTGTTTTCCTACGGAAAGAAATTTTGGCGGCATGAAGAGCACACCAATTGTAAAACTAAATACGTGGTGTATGCCATCCAATGTCCCTGCCCAAAGGTGTACATTGGCAAAACAACCCAAGAAGTGAGACAACGGATCATTCAGCATCGGTCCAGAATTAACAACAATATCCTCACAGCTCCTTTGGTGGCTCATTTCCAGCAGCAAAATCATAAAGTGGACGATCTAAAATGGACTGTGCTCTCAGTGATTAAATCAGGTGGAGGAGGTGATCCCGACTTGAGACTGTCGCAGAGGGAAGCATATCTAATACTGAAATTTGATACAGCCCACGCTGGATTGAACGACTTGTCTGAAATAAACAACCTGTAGATTCTCTGTGCCTACTCAGGCTATGCCCCCTGCTGTCTTCCAGTGTGCGGTTTTGACGTGTTTCATTGCATTATAATAGGGTGCATGTTCATGTTCAAAGGGAGTGTTGCATTATGAGGTGGTCTCTAGCCTCCCATCCGGCCCCCGCCGCCGTGTCCAACTCTGTGGTTCAACCGCATGACACCTTGGACTACATGTCCCAGCGGCCCCGGCAACACATGTGACCCAGCGCGGTCCCTTTAACTCTGCATTCATTGCGCGCGGCCATTCTAAACTGAACGCCGCTACAGAGTTCAAAGAACAGATCGTCTTGACTGCTCGTGATTCTTTGGTAAGTGCAGTCTGCCTCTTCAGATGTGAAATGTATTTGTCAGATCCACGACGGCACAGGCTCTAAACCCCGGCCTTTCATCCGTGCAGGTCTATGGAGATTGGTGCTACAACTACAAGCTGACACCAACTGTGAGACGTCTGGGTTCGCGTGCCGGCCGCCACCGAGCCGGTGAGTGTTTCAGCCGCTTTCAGCATACAGTATATTATACTGTATGGTTTGCGTATAATCCCTGACGCATAGTTATAACGAGCACCAACTTTTCTTCTTTAGGCCGGCTCCAGCCCAGTCTGGTTCTGCCGTTTGTCAGGAGACCGTGCATGATTTGCCTCCACGGTCTACACGCCAGTCTATTGAGGTAGGCTTCCATGTACAGTTTCCACACCAAGTTTATCGTGTGCTATGAGACTATGAGACTCTCTCTGATACCACCCTGTGTCTGATTATAGAAATACGCCACAAGTGAGACCTCTAATTAGACTGCAACCTCCTACTGAGCTATATCCGCCCGAGCAACATTGCAACTATCTACCAGTGACTTATCTAGTCACTTTCAGGTACCCCTTTTAATACTTTTTGAGTCTCGAGTCTGTAATATCTAACCAAGTTTCATTAGAGATCACAACACTCACATTACCTTGTTTTATTATTTTCAGTTTTGGCATCGGTCCAGTCCATGTCCTGAGGAGAACCCATACTAACGTGGTGGTTCGAAACGCGTTGACATAGAGCCTGAAAAACAACAAGGGTGCCACTAGGGTTGTCTATATCCACATTGTGTGTTCCCCAGTCGGGCAACCCCCCAATTAGTTTCCTTAATCCCAGGCTCTAGTAAGACATGCAGTTTTTACCTATAATTTGAGGCCCGCTTGTCTTTTACATCCAACAGAAACGACTGGTTTCTAATGAGAATGTATCATTAGGTATTTGATTGTGTATTGTTTCGTGTTGTGTGTATCAAATCACATATATTTCGTTTGAGCACTTGTACAGTTTACCATTGCACAGAATTGTTTCTATGTAATTTTTTATGTAAATCTTTCACTGTTTGATGATTATTTCTAATGACATATATTTTAAATGCGATGAATGTTTTTTCAAAAAATCAAAAAAACTAAAATAAATTAGATCACCCTCCAGTACATTTTGACTGAGTGGGCTTATCAAATGAAAAAATAAAATCTGTCTGGCACCCTTTTTTTGTTCAGTAGATTTGTGTGGTCCAAGCCAGTACAGATACAGGACCCAAACCTTTCCCTCTGACTTGTTTGTTGAGCGGGCGCTTGCTCGCAAGGTTACTCACACGTAAAATTAAGTGTGTAAACTTTTTCCATTAATTGGACTCAGGCCCATCGGATCCTGAGTCACTAATATGTCTGAAAGAGATACATTGTCCTTCAGTGAGGATCACATTCAGAAACTTCTTTCAGACTCGACACTCTTCTCATCTGTCAAATTGAGCAACACAGCAAAACAGCTTAATGTCTCAGACAAACTTATAAGATTGCAAAAGAAACACGTTCGAACCGAACTACACGGACACTTTTTACTTGCCAGTCTAAAAGCCGGGATCATCCCCTGGGGTTTACAGGTAAAGAACGTTCCTGTCATATTTACTGACGACCCAGTATATAGAAAGGGGTTCAGCTGCATTAGTACGAAATGCAGCCGAGATTTGATGGTGCATACCATTGAGACGGCACAGAGAATCTGCAAAAAAGAGGAGGAGGAAATTGAGGAACAGCTTCAAGCTATCAAAGACAACCATACAGACACGGAAGCCAAACAACTTTTGGAAAAAATAGAAAAAGAATTGGCCACCTTTAAAGATCATACTATCAATTTCAAGACAACCAAATTTGAAAAAGATCTGAAGAATTTCAGTCTTGAAGTAGTTTATCCGTATCTCAAAGACGAATTTTACACGCGTCAAGATTCCACCAGGTTTTTGAACACTTATCAAGGGAGATCTAGGAAGAAGTTTTCCACATTCTCCGAGACATCCTCTTCTGAATCTACTGGAGACTCGGATGCTGGTGAAGGCCCCCTAACAGAAATACTCAAAAAAGACCTTTTTTAGGACAGGGCCAGCAACAGAAGAGAACCAGGTTCAAGCCCCAATGGGAAATGACAACTCGAAAACAACACTACAAGTCCTAGCTAAATCTTCTATCATCAACCTTTCCGAGAAAGTACTATCTAGCGCTGAGAAGGAGGTCCTGGAACTGGGACTTTCATTTGTACCAGGTACATTTATGGACTTCACTAAAATCAAACTGGAAATGATGGAATTTTTCCGGAAGATCCGCCTTAGATGGTTCTTCCGTGATTCCCCTGATCAACTACAAACTGAAGCTTCGGGACTGAGGAACAAGTCGTCTTTTTGCCCCCCCAATCACAACACCTCAAAAAACATCATTGCGTTCGAACGTGCGGTTATGTCATCACTGAACGTACTGGAGAAGAAACGTCCCTACGTACCATCAAATCTTTCAAAGGAACAAAAGGAAGCCATCCAGGAGTTGAAGAATCAACAGGATGCAATCATCAGACCAGCTGACAAGGGTGGTGCAGTGGTCCTCTGGTCTAAGGAGTTGTATAGAACGGAAGGAAGAAGCCACGTATACAACCGAGAATGGTACCGCCCGATCACACAGGACCCCACAAGCCAAATATCGCAGGAAGTCAAACAGCTCGTCCAGGACGCCAGAGAGAAAGAAATAATTGGCCCCAAGGAAACAGAGTACCTGATCAAGAAGTACCCTAGGGTGCCACATCTGTACTTCTTACCTAAAGTCCACAAAGATGCCAAAACACCGCCTGGCCGCCCCATTGTGTCTGGGTGCGACTCCGTCCTTGAGCCTATTTCCAAATTTGTGGATGTCTTTCTTAAACCGCTAGTAGTCCTAGTACCATCCTACCTGCGGGACACAATGGACTTTATTAATAAAGTCGAAATGTTACACTTCGATCCTTCCCAGCAGTTGATGGTGACGATGGACGTTGCGTCTTTATATACGCAAATCCCTCAGCAAGATGGACTCGATGTACTGGAAATATTTTTGGAAAAAAGGCCAAGACCACACCGGGTCCCTACTGAACTACTTCTAGCCTTCGCTGGACTTGCGTTGAAAAGAAATTATTTTTCATTCGAAGATGAGCTTTTCCTGCAAATTAAAGGCTCAGCAATGGGCTGTCCGTTTGCCCCAGAAATGGCGATTCTGTATATGGGGCAATATGAAGAGATGTTTGTGTACAACAATAATCCGTATAAGTCACACATCCAGCAATGGCTACGATACATAGATGACGTTTGGTGCATCTGGAATGGATCAATAGAATCATTGGAATCCTTTCATGTTTGGCTGAACAACCGAAGCCCTGACATCAAGTTCAGCCTCACTTATGACTCCAAATCGTTACCGTTTTTAGATGTGGAAGTCAAAGCTACCACAGATGGGTTGGCATGTACTTTATATCAGAAACAGACGGACAAAAACAACGCCCTGCATTTCAAAAGCTACCACCCCCGGAGCCTTAAGAATAATCTTCCCTATGGACAATTTCTTAGGGTTAGAAGGAACTGTTCTAGAATCCAAGATTTTGACATCCATGGGCAAGCCCTGGTTAAAAAACTGCAGGACAGAGGCTACCCCAGAAAGCTTCTCAAGCACTCTATGACGAGAGCCAGGTGGACACCCAGAGAGCATCTGCTGGAAAAAAGATCCAAGCCACCAACCCAGCGGATGGTATGTGTATCCACATTTGGACCCCATACGCACCCACTACAGAAAATCATCCGCAATTCCTGGCATTTAGTCGAAGAAGTCCTCCCGGATGTGGGATCACCTCTCTTTGCATTAAAAAAGAACCGCAGCATAGGACAGTTGATCACATCCACAAGACCAAAAAAGAAGCGTGACACTCAGGGCACGATCTTCGGTGCGACTCCTGTGAAGGGGCACAGAAAATGTGGGACCTGTTCAGTGTGCAATCTCACAGTGGAAGGTTCTTTGTTTTCCTACGGAAAGAAATTTTGGCGGCATGAAGAGCACACCAATTGTAAAACTAAATACGTGGTGTATGCCATCCAATGTCCCTGCCCAAAGGTGTACATTGGCAAAACAACCCAAGAAGTGAGACAACGGATCATTCAGCATCGGTCCAGAATTAACAACAATATCCTCACAGCTCCTTTGGTGGCTCATTTCCAGCAGCAAAATCATAAAGTGGACGATCTAAAATGGACTGTGCTCTCAGTGATTAAATCAGGTGGAGGAGGTGATCCCGACTTGAGACTGTCGCAGAGGGAAGCATATCTAATACTGAAATTTGATACAGCCCACGCTGGATTGAACGACTTGTCTGAAATAAACAACCTGTAGATTCTCTGTGCCTACTCAGGCTATGCCCCCTGCTGTCTTCCAGTGTGCGGTTTTGACGTGTTTCATTGCATTATAATAGGGTGCATGTTCATGTTCAAAGGGAGTGTTGCATTATGAGGTGGTCTCTAGCCTCCCATCCGGCCCCCGCCGCCGTGTCCAACTCTGTGGTTCAACCGCATGACACCTTGGACTACATGTCCCAGCGGCCCCGGCAACACATGTGACCCAGCGCGGTCCCATTAACTCTGCATTCATTGCGCGCGGCCATTCTAAACTGAACGCCGCTACAGAGTTCAAAGAACAGATCGTCTTGACTGCTCGTGATTCTTTGGTAAGTGCAGTCTGCCTCTTCAGATGTGAAATGCATTTGTCAGATCCACGACGGCACAGGCTCTAAACCCCGGCCTTTCATCCGTTCAGGTCTATGGAGATTGGTGCTACAACTACAAGCTGACACCAACTGTGAGACGTCTGGGTTCGCGTGCCGGCCGCCACCGAGCCGGTGAGTGTTTCAGCCGCTTTCAGCATACAGTATATTATACTGTATGGTTTGCGTATAATCCCTGACGCATAGTTATAACGAGCACCAACTTTTCTTCTTTAGGCCGGCTCCAGCCCAGTCTGGTTCCGCCGTTTGTCAGGAGACCGTGCATGATTTGCCTCCACGGTCTACACGCCAGTCTATTGAGGTAGGCTTCCATGTACAGTTTCCACACCAAGTTTATCGTGTGCTATGAGACTATGAGACTCCTCTGATACCACCCTGTGTCTGATTATAGAAATACGCCACAAGTGAGACCTTTAATTAGACTGCAACCTCCTACTGAGCTATATCCGCCCGAGCAACATTGCAACTATCTACCAGTGACTTATCTAGTCACTTTCAGGTACCCCTTTTAATACTTTTTGAGTCTCGAGTCTGTAATATCTAACCAAGTTTCATTAGAGATCACAACACTCACATTACCTTGTTTTATTATTTTCAGTTTTGGCATCGGTCCAGTCCATGTCCTGAGGAGAACCCATACTAACGTGGTGGTTCGAAACGCGTTGACATAGAGCCTGAAAAACAACAAGGGTGCCACTAGGGTTGTCTATATCCACATTGTGTGTTCCCCAGTCGGGCAACCGCCCAATTAGTTTCCTTAATCCCAGGCTCTAGTAAGACAGGCAGTTTTTACCTATAATTTGAGGCCCGCTTGTCTTTTACATCCAACAGAAAGGACTGGTTTCTAATGAGAATGTATCATTAGGTATTTGATTGCGTATTGTTTCGTGTTGTGTGTATCAAATCACATATATTTAGTTTGAGCACTTGTACAGTTTACCATTGCACAGAATTGTTTCTATGTAATTTTTTATGTAAATCTTTCACTGTTTGATGATTATTTCTAATGACATATATTTTAAATGCGATGAATGTTTTTTCAAAAAATCAAAAAAACTAAAATAAATTAGATCACCCTCCAGTACATTTTCACTGAGTGGGCTTATCAAATGAAAAAATAAAATCTGTCTGGCACCCTTTTTTTGTTCAGTAGATTTGTGTGGTCCAAGCCAGTACAGATACAGGACCCAAACCTTTCCCTCTGACTTGTTTGTTGAGCGGGCGCTTGCTCGCAAGGTTACTCACACGTAAAATGAAGTGTGTAAACTTTTTCCATTAATTGGACTCAGGCCCATCGGATCCTGAGTCACTAATATGTCTGAAAGAGATACATTGTCCTTCAGTGAGGATCACATTCAGAAACTTCTTTCAGACTCGACACTCTTCTCATCTGTCAAATTGAGCAACACAGCAAAACAGCTTAATGTCTCAGACAAACTTATAAGATTGCAAAAGAAACACGTTCGAACCGAACTACACGGACACTTTTTACTTGCCAGTCTAAAAGCCGGGGTCATCCCCTGGGGTTTACAGGTAAAGAACGTTCCTGTCATATTTACTGACGACCCAGTATATAGAAAGGGGTTCAGCTGCATTAGTACGAAATGCAGCCGAGATTTGATGGTGCATACCATTGAGACGGCACAGAGAATCTGCAAAAAAGAGGAGGAGGAAATTGAGGAACAGCTTCAAGCTATCAAAGACAACCATACAGACACGGAAGCCAAACAACTTTTGGAAAAAATAGAAAAAGAATTGGCCACCTTTAAAGATCATACTATCAATTTCAAGACAACCAAATTTGAAAAAGATCTGAAGAATTTCAGTCTTGAAGTAGTTTATCCGTATCTCAAAGACGAATTTTACACGCGTCAAGATTCCACCAGGTTTTTGAACACTTATCAAGGGAGATCTAGGAAGAAGTTTTCCACATTCTCCGAGACATCCTCTTCTGAATCTACTGGAGACTCGGATGCTGGTGAAGGCCCCTCTAACAGAAATACTCAAAAAAGACCTTTTTTAGGACAGGGCCAGCAACAGAAGAGAACCAGGTTCAAGCCCCAATGGGAAATGACAACTCGAAAACAACACTACAAGTCCTAGCTAAATCTTCTATCATCAACCTTTCCGAGAAAGTACTATCTAGCGCTGAGAAGGAGGTCCTGGAACTGGGACTTTCATTTGTACCAGGTACATTTATGGACTTCACTAAAATCAAACTGGAAATGATGGAATTTTTCCGGAAGATCCGCCTTAGATGGTTCTTCCGTGATTCCCCAGATCAACTACAAACTGAAGCTTCGGGACTGAGGAACAAGTCGTCTTTTTGCCCCCCCAATCACAACACCTCAAAAAACATCATTGCGTTCGAACGTGCGGTTATGCCATCACTGAACGTACTGGAGAAGAAACGTCCCTACGTACCATCAAATCTTTCAAAGGAACAAAAGGAAGCCATCCAGGAGTTGAAGAATCAACAGGATGCAATCATCAGACCAGCTGACAAGGGTGGTGCAGTGGTCCTCTGGTCTAAGGAGTTGTATAGAACGGAAGGAAGAAGCCACGTATACAACCGAGAATGGTACCGCCCGATCACACAGGACCCCACAAGCCAAATATCGCAGGAAGTCAAACAGCTCGTCCAGGACGCCAGAGACAAAGAAATAATTGGCCCCAAGGAAGCAGAGTACCTGATCAAGAAGTACCCTAGGGTGCCACATCTGTACTTCTTACCTAAAGTCCACAAAGATGCCAAAACACCGCCTGGCCGCCCCATTGTGTCTGGGTGCGACTCCGTCCTTGAGCCTATTTCCAAATTTGTGGATGTCTTTCTTAAACCGCTAGTAGTCCTAGTACCATCCTACCTGCGGGACACAATGGACTTTATTAATAAAGTCGAAATGTTACACTTCGATCCTTCCCAGCAGTTGATGGTGACGATGGACGTTGCGTCTTTATATACGCAAATCCCTCAGCAAGATGGACTCGATGTACTGGAAATATTTTTGGAAAAAAGGCCAAGACCACACCGGGTCCCTACTGAACTACTTCTAGCCTTCGCTGGACTTGCGTTGAAAAGAAATTATTTTTCATTCGAAGATGAGCTTTTCCTGCAAATTAAAGGCTCAGCAATGGGCTGTCCGTTTGCCCCAGAAATGGCGATTCTGTATATGGGGCAATATGAAGAGATGTTTGTGTACAACAATAATCCGTATAAGTCACACATCCAGCAATGGCTACGATACATAGATGACGTTTGGTGCATCTGGAATGGATCAATAGAATCATTGGAATCCTTTCATGTTTGGCTGAACAACCGAAGCCCTGACATCAAGTTCAGCCTCACTTATGACTCCAAATCGTTACCGTTTTTAGATGTGGAAGTCAAAGCTACCACAGATGGGTTGGCATGTACTTTATATCAGAAACAGACGGACAAAAACAACGCCCTGCATTTCAAAAGCTACCACCCCCGGAGCCTTAAGAATAATCTTCCCTATGGACAATTTCTTAGGGTTAGAAGGAACTGTTCTAGAATCCAAGATTTTGACATCCATGGGCAAGCCCTGGTTAAAAAACTGCAGGACAGAGGCTACCCCAGAAAGCTTCTCAAGCACTCTATGAAGAGAGCCAGGTGGACACCCAAAGAGCATCTGCTGGAAAAAAGATCCAAGCCACCAACCCAGCGGATGGTATGTGTATCCACATTTGGACCCCATACGCACCCACTACAGAAAATCATCCGCAATTCCTGGCATTTAGTCGAAGAAGTCCTCCCGGATGTGGGATCACCTCTCTTTGCATTAAAAAAGAACCGCAGCATAGGACAGTTGATCACATCCACAAGACCAAAAAAGAAGCGTGACACTCAGGGCACGATCTTCGGTGCGACTCCTGTGAAGGGGCACAGAAAATGTGGGACCTGTTCAGTGTGCAATCTCACAGTGGAAGGTTCTTTGTTTTCCTACGGAAAGAAATTTTGGCGGCATGAAGAGCACACCAATTGTAAAACTAAATACGTGGTGTATGCCATCCAATGTCCCTGCCCAAAGGTGTACATTGGCAAAACAACCCAAGAAGTGAGACAACGGATCATTCAGCATCGGTCCAGAATTAACAACAATATCCTCACAGCTCCTTTGGTGGCTCATTTCCAGCAGCAAAATCATAAAGTGGACGATCTAAAATGGACTGTGCTCTCAGTGATTAAATCAGGTGGAGGAGGTGATCCCGACTTGAGACTGTCGCAGAGGGAAGCATATCTAATACTGAAATTTGATACAGCCCACGCTGGATTGAACGACTTGTCTGAAATAAACAACCTGTAGATTCTCTGTGCCTACTCAGGCTATGCCCCCTGCTGTCTTCCAGTGTGCGGTTTTGACGTGTTTCATTGCATTATAATAGGGTGCATGTTCATGTTCAAAGGGAGTGTTGCATTATGAGGTGGTCTCTAGCCTCCCATCCGGCCCCCGCCGCCGTGTCCAACTCTGTGGTTCAACCGCATGACACCTTGGACTACATGTCCCAGCGGCCCCGGCAACACATGTGACCCAGCGCGGTCCCTTTAACTCTGCATTCATTGCGCGCGGCCATTCTAAACTGAACGCCGCTACAGAGTTCAAAGAACAGATCGTCTTGACTGCTCGTGATTCTTTGGTAAGTGCAGTCTGCCTCTTCAGATGTGAAATGCATTTGTCAGATCCACGACGGCACAGGCTCTAAACCCCGGCCTTTCATTTGTGCAGGTCTATGGAGATTGGTGCTACAACTACAAGCTGACACCAACTGTGAGACGTCTGGGTTTGCGTGCCGGCCGCCACCGAGCCGGTGAGTGTTTCAGCCGCTTTCAGCATACAGTATATTATACTGTATGGTTTGCGTATAATCCCTGACGCATAGTTATAACGAGCACCAACTTTTCTTCTTTAGGCCGGCTCCAGCCCAGTCTGGTTCCGCCGTTTGTCAGGAGACCGTGCATGATTTGCCTCCACGGTCTACACGCCAGTCTATTGAGGTAGGCTTCCATGTACAGTTTCCACACCAAGTTTATCGTGTGCTATGAGACTATGAGACTCCTCTGATACCACCCTGTGTCTGATTATAGAAATACGCCACAAGTGAGACCTCTAATTAGACTGCAACCTCCTACTGAGCTATATCCGCCCGAGCAACATTACAACTATCTACCAGTGACTTATCTAGTCACTTTCAGGTACCCCTTTTAATACTTTTTGAGTCTCGAGTCTGTAATATCTAACCAAGTTTCATTAGAGATCACAACACTCACATTACCTTGTTTTATTATTTTCAGTTTTGGCATTGGTCCAGTCAATGTCCTGAGGAGAACCCATACTAACGTGGTGGTTCGAAACGCGTTGACATAGAGCATGAAAAACAACAAGGGTGCCACTAGGGTTGTCTATATCCACATTGTGTGTTCCCCAGTCGGGCAACCCCCCAATTAGTTTCCTTAATCCCAGGCTCTAGTAAGACAGGCAGTTTTTACCTATAATTTGAGGCCCGCTTGTCTTTTACATCCAACAGAAAGGACTGGTTTCTAATGAGAATGTATCATTAGGTATTTGATTGTGTATTGTTTCGTGTTGTGTGTATCAAATCACATATATTTCGTTTGAGCACTTGTACAGTTTACCATTGCACAGAATTGTTTCTATGTAATTTTTTATGTAAATCTTTCACTGTTTGATGATTATTTCTAATGACATATATTTTAAATGCGATGAATGTTTTTTCAAAAAATCAAAAAAACTAAAATAAATTAGATCACCCTCCAGTACATTTTGACTGAGTGTGCTTATCAAATGAAAAAATAAAATCTGTCTGGCACCCTTCTTACCAGTTCAGCAGGCAGGGCCACAGCAATATTAAAAAGGGAGAGCTTAATGAAAGGCTGAACGGAATTACACCAAACTTGGCACAATGGTAGGGACAGGTATGCAGTACTGCCTTTTCTATATTTGGTGAAAATCCCTCCAGCAGTTGTTGAGAAAATTGAATTTGAGCAAATTATATATCTATATGCGCTCAACGTACGCGCACCATATGCGTACGTGCGCGTACCCTTACGTGCGCGAGCGAGTTTCTGATTGGCTGGCAGTCGACTGTCAACATTCCAAACTGTCCAAACCAGGAAGTGTTGGCCACCATCTTGTTTTTCAGGAGAACTGAGGCACAAGAGAGCCCAAAACAAGAGTGGAAAACACGAAAAGGGGGCAGGGTAGAGACCCCCCAACCCTCTAGCCCTTCTAAGGGGGTCCCAAAAGGACCCCCAAGGGCAAAAAAAAAAAAAAAAAAAAACAAATCGCAGGGTACGCGCACCGTACGCGTACGGTACGCGTACTGTGCGCGTATCCAACTATTTAAAAAAAAAAACACTCTTGTTTTGTGCTCTCTTGTGCCTCACTTCTCCTGAGAAACAAGATGGCTGCTCAGGTGGTCCCAGAAGGATAATAACATATATAAACGTTATCCGCTAATAGAATTAGCATTTACAAAACCTTTGAAATTTATTGAAAAAAAATATAGGTTTCACGCCTGATATAGTTAAGAATTAGTGTTTAAAAAAACTTGCAAATTCACTGAAAAAACCATAGGTTTCAAGACTTATATAGTTAGGAATTACCATTTAAAAACCTTGCAAATCCACTTAAAAAACCATAGGTTTCAGGCCTTATATAGTTAGGAATTAGCATTTTAAAAACCTTGCAAATTCACTTAAAAAACCATAGGTTTCAGGCCTTATATAGTTAGGAATTAGCATTTAAAAACCATTGAAATTGCTCCTATATAGTTAGTTGTACTAACTATATTTCGCGCACCCGCAATCCACTGCTGATGATGTCACATATTACATCATTCATGACATGGTCAGTGACATCACTGATGACATCACTGATGACATCTCAAATGACAAAACTGATGACATCACTGATGACATCTCATTTGACATCACTGATCACATCACTGATGATATAATTCATGTGATAATAGGATGCACCTCCTCACACTCTAATATAACCTTTGATACACCCAGTGTTAAATACAGACTACCATTCTTGAAACCATTGACACACCAATACCAGTTACTACATACGCACTCACTGATTCCTAGGTCTACACACACATTCACTCATTCACCCATAGAATCACTCATACATACAGTCACTCATCAATACAACACTATCATATGCACTCATACACCTATACAGACACTCACACACTGCCACTCATCCAAGGAGTTACTCACACACCTAGTCAGTCATGCAAAGAATCAATCACACTTCCATTTCCTCAACTATACAGTTATACACACAACACCTTACTTATTCAAACATATACTAACACATACTTACTCTCTTATGCAATCACTGATACAAGTACACAATGATCCATACAGCCACTCACACATTCACTGGCTCTCATGTATAGTCATTTATATATGCCAACTCTCACATGCACTGTGTTTTACATATGTACTTACTTGGACATGTAGCACTGAGATATCCATTCACTCACCAACACACCCATGCACACAGTCAACCGCCCATATAGCTGTTTCCACATGCACTCTTGAACTCATACACCTAGTGAATCAACTGCTCACACATCTATGCACAGAGTCACACACCTCCCAGCCACCCACACACACACTCAGTCTCCCATTCAAATACTTGGGCAACCAATCAATAACCCATATAGCCACTCATATAGCTACTGATCAACACATGCAGCAGCTTACACAACAACAGACATACTGATGCGCACATTCAGACAGTTTAGTCACTAACCCATGCATTTAGTAAGACACATTTAATCACTCACTCATACAGTCAGTCACGCACCTACTAAATCCTTCATCCAGACACTTGTACATCCACTCATTCTTCAATATGTAAAACATATTTAAACTTTACAGAAACACACAGTCACTGGATGATGTCAACAGTGATGTCATCAGTGATGTCAAATAAGATGTCATCAGTGATGTCATCAGTGATGTCATTTGAGATGTCATCAGTGATGTCATCAGTGATGTCACTGACCATGTCATGAATGATGTAATATGTGACATCATCAGCAGTGGATTGCGGGTGCGCGAAATATAGTTAGTACAACTAACTATATAGGAGCAATTTCAATGGTTTTTTAAATGCTAATTCCTAACTATATAAGGCCTGAAACCTATGGATTTTTAAGTGAATTTGCAAGGTTTTTAAAATGATAATTCCTAACTATATAAGGCCTGAAACCTATGGTTTTTTAAGTGAATATATATTCACTGGAATTCACTGGTCCAGTGGAAGGCTAGCAGTAGCCGAAACGCGTAGGCCGTCCATATCTATGCACGCATATTTGCACATGTAAACTTTACCTGTCTGCTGTGCCGTGACTTCGCCGTGTGAGGAGTAGTGTGGAGAATCCAAGGAATATATATATATATACATATATATATATATATATATATATATATATATATATATATATATATATATATATATAGTGAAGCCACACAGTCTAATAACGATATATATTACCTACTGGCGGTCGCCAGTAGGTATATATAGTTAGGATTTTTTTCCTATGGGATTTTTGAAAATTCTATGTCAAATAACTTTGGCGTTTGTGGACGGAATTGGCTGAAATTTTCAGGAAAATGGCACATTTTGTTTCTGAGCAGCCCCTGAAAATTTTGGGGGGGTTCGTCAAGGGGGGCCGAGAAAAAAGGGGGGTCCCAAAACGCGTTTTTCCCATGTTAATTTCCATAGGGCGGTTGGCCTCACTTTTAGCCCGAACGGCTGAATGGATTTGCGCGAAACTTGGCAAAATTGTAGGGACTGGTAGCCCGATGTGCCTTTTGTAGGTCTCAATATATGTGCTCCAGTGGATTTTGAGAAATTAACGTTTAAAAAAAGATATATATCTGTAACAGCGGACCTGGCAGCGTCCCAGGACGCGTACTTTACGCGCAACGGAGCTTTGTGAAGCGAAGCTGATTGGTTCTCCGGCGTCTGTCAACATTCCAAACAGTCCGTAGCGGCCGCCATCTTGTCTCTCGGTAGGATCGAGAGACAAGAGGAGGCCAAAGCGAAGGGGCAAATGACCATAAGGGGAATAGTAGATCCTCGCTGACCCCCTAGGTTTGATGTGGAGGTTTTAAAAGGGCCCCGCGGGGCAAAAAAAAATAAAATAATAATAATCGAACGGCTGAATGGATTTGCACGAAACTTGGCAAAATTGTAGGGACTGGTAGCCCGATGTGCCTTTGCTAGGTCTCAATATATGTGCTCCAGTGGATTTTGAGAAATTAACGTTCAAAAAAAGATATATATCTGTAACAGCGCTCCGCTTCGCGTACTTTTCGCGTTACGGAGGTTTGCGAAGCTGATTGGTTTTTCGGCGTCTGTAAACATTCCAAACAGTCCGTAGCGGCCGCCATCTTGTCTCTCGGTAGGATCGAGAGACAAGAGGAGGCCAAAGCGAAGGGGCAAATGACCATAAGGGGGCATAGTAGATCGTCCCTGACCCCCTAGGTTTGATGTGGAGGCTTTGAAGGGGTCTCGCAGGGCAAAAAAAATATATACAGTTTTTTTAGTTTTTTTGCGTGGAGTGCGCCCGGTTCGCGAACAGGGAAGCGTTCTGGGGAGCGTACTTTCTTGAAAATTAGTGAAAAAAGTTAGAGTAAAATAATAATTGTGAGTGATCAGATGTAGGGTAGCTCTGAGAAGAGCTTTTGGGTTTATGGTACATTTAGGTACTTATAAGTAGGTACCAATGCACATTCTTAAATTCAGAGTGAAAACTCTGTTGCCCTCATCTGAGAAGTGAACTCCATCTCCTCTGTAGATATCTTGCATGTAGTAACGCAAGTTATTGTTGTACAGGGAGCCCATTCCATGGTCTCTCATGTAAGCTGAAACAGATTTGTTTACATGCTTCCCCGACTTCTCAATTTGTGGACAAAATTGGTTCGACCACCTCCATTTCTGTCTTTGGCATATATTTGAATATACCAAGGCAGTCTGAGGAAAAAGTGCCATCAATTGCTCAAAGGTGTCCTTTAAAAGCATTTCCAGACCTACCCCAGTCAAAGTGCCCAAATCATTACCTCCACAGTGCACAATTAACAGGTCAGGTTTTGGCAAATGCATAAAGGTTTTCACCAATGGTATCAATTGGTGACATTTTAATCCTCTGTGGCCAAACCACTTAATTTCCACATCTTGTAAATTGAGGTTAGGTAAATTCCTGTTTTCAGCGTACCTTTGAGCCCAATATATGTAACTATGTCCAACAATCCAGACAGAAAACATGGTGAGAGAAGGTTCTGCTGCAGTCAGATGAAGTGTGGCAATGAAATGGCAGTTGAAAAAATGAGAGTGTAAAATGAAAAAAACTGAGGAGTTTCTGTGTTAATGAAGCAGTAAGAGTGATTGGTGGATTTTGATTGCTGAAAACAGAAAGTTAGTGTGCATGGATGAGTTCGTTGAAAGATGTATTTTGAGTGGCGAAGAAAAAATCATTAAATGAAAGAATGCTCTGGATATGCAGGTGCACTGAGAGTTCTGAGTTCAATTGCAACATTGTTGTGTGAGAGGTCTTGCAAGAGGTGGTTGCTATGCAGAAAAAGCAGAGAGGGGGCAGAGGGGGGAAGGGTTTTGCTTTGAAAAAAAGTGAGGGAAGAGTTTTGATTGGGTGACATGAGAGATATGTGTGAGGAATTACAGCATTTCTGTGCTTTTGATAGCTGCAGACTCTGGAGTGCATACCTTTTGCTCTGCTGAAGACAAATTGGTGTGTTTCTGAGACTGTTTTGAAACTCAAAGTATTTGCTAAGGTGAGAAAAGATTTCTTTAATTTAGATAGAAAATAGTGTGCTTTAAGGAGAAAATTATGAAGAAAGTTGTGTTTTTCAAATGTTGCTTTGTCTCAAGTGTTTCACAAATAGATTTTGTTTCTTTGAGAAATTGTGATTGGAGAAAATGTGAAGTATTAGTACTGACAGGGCTTTTATGTGCATAGGAGCTGTGGAGTGTTTTCAAATTATGACTTGTAAATCGTTTTTGAGAAAAAGCAATGGTTTTAATATTGATGAGAAGGACATAATGGTGTCTGCTTGTTTATAAGGTAATTGAGAGTCTCTGATGTTATTTTTCCCATTTCAATGTAAGAAGTTTGTCTGTGGAGCAAATTGCTTGTAAATATGCTCCCACCTGTGCATGGCAAATTTAGATTTTGAATGTTTCCGTTACATAGGCATGTTAAAGGTGATTGAAACATGCTGCAAAGGCAATCAAAAAATGCTTTTATGTGTCTTAAGGACATTTTAAGTCATTTCCCCATGTGCAGTGTTTTCAAATTATGAGTTGAAAATCGTTTTTGAGGTAAAGGAATGTTTTCAAAATTTATGTGCGCCATATGACCCCAAATTTCTTTTTCAGGGGTGCAGCAGGGTGTTCTTGAGACACCCCTGCACCGTCGGAAAAATTCGTAATTTGCGATGAGGTAATTGCTAATCGCAAATTGCACCTTCATTCCTATGGGCCTCCTGCTGCATGGAAATGAATGGGTAATTTGTAATTAGCAAATAGCTCATCGCAAACTAGGAATGGTAAAGAATCGCTATTTATTCCTTAAAGTTCGCTATTTAGGAAATGCAAAAAACTTTGATGATACATATGGCGGTTTATCTCTAACAAGATAAGAAGCATAGGGATAGATTTATGATGACTGGCGCATCACCAGGGATGTGTTAGTCATTCTGTGCCGCTGTTCCGTCACCTATGGTGTGCTGCATTTACAATGCGGCGCATCATGGGGCAAAAACAGCACAGATGCGTGACGTATTTGTGCCGTAAAGTTGGCGCATTGCTGGAGTTGTATCGCAAGTGTGATGAAGCTCCAGTAAGGTTGAGGGGTGCCCCTGTCGCAGGGTTTCTGTTCTGACACAGAACTGTGGACAGAGGATTGGAACCTCGGCGAATTAGGGTGTCCCAAAACTCACCTTAGTAATCAAAACCCCTTAGCAAGCTAGGTACAGTGTCACATTGGATATAACAAACTCTCAATGTTTAGACAATCCAGAATATGAACTTATAGTACCTCAGGATACGTGGAACTCATGAACAGTCGGTCGTTATATATTTCTTAGAAACGAGAACATGGAGTTAAGAAGAACACATGTGTATTTGAAATGTTTATTTACTAATGCCGTCTTCTCAGGCGTAGTATCTTAGATTATACAAGTACACATATTATCAGTAGCAAAATTACCAGCATAGTTACTAGTACATAAAAAGCGAATGGTGACAGTATGTTAACATGCTGTAAATGAATAAGAGTTAGCAACACTTATAAGCAGCCGCGGGCCGTGGAGGGAGTTACGGTGGGGCAGGGAGGCGGGGAGGGGGAGGGGCAAGGTAGAGAGGGCTCCACCCTGCTTCTCCCCCTCCCCGCCTCCCTGCCTCACCGTAACTCCCTCCACGGCCCGCGGCTGCTTATATCTCACCCTCCCTAATACACATATTATATTATTTGCTAAGAAGGTCTCTTTGTGTTGGTTTAGGGCGTGCCGATACTTTAGTGTCTTAGATTTAAAGGAATCACATCAGCATAGAAAAGATAATCCATATGACGTGCTTAATATCGCCAACGGCATTGTGCCATAATATTCTAGCATGCGATGGCGGAACAGTGTCAGCAGCTGCAGGGCGGGAGCTTGCATAGGAGGGACATCCATATTTAAAAATGTAAAAAAGCACAAGAGCGTCCGCTGGTAATGCAAGTAAAAATGGGAATCCACGAAGCACAGTGGAAAAATATAGAATGAAAGAAAGCAAGGATGACTCCAAAGATTTTCTCAAATGAAGTCACGAGACCACTGGTAACAATTTTAAAAAAGTGCGCCAGGCCCTTTGTGGAGGACGCGTTAGAGATAGTCCGAACCATCTTGCTGAAATGGAAAGGCGAATCTGTATTTAAAAGGGTCTGCACCTCTGTACGGGTGTTCGCTGTGTGAAGCACGAAAGTTTCACGGGCCGAACTCAAGGCCACCTCTCTCTGAGACAAAAGAGCTCTTATTCTTGCCATGCCGTTGAAATCTGTTCCCAAGGTTGGTATTTGTGGCCAGATTGAAAACTCCCTATGTTCATGTGTGGGAGGAAATAGAACATTTCTGCAGCAAATAACCCGTTCATTTACTGTTACGATAAAATGAATACTTTTAATTAACCCAGAACAATCTTCATTATTGAGCATCAAATAACTACCATTTTCCAAGAACTTGAACGTGGGGATGATAGCAGGAACTGGTGTGCCTTGCAACACGCAAGCCATATTTGGTCGGTGTTTGTTGCATGAACCGTGTAACTGTATGTGCCTACACATTAGTGAATGATCTGGCGTCTCAGTGCATTCCTCTCCATTCAGATAAAGTTCTTGATCATCTTTGAAAATCTGTATGTGTATGGAAGCGACCAGACTTCATGAAGAAAACCACTACCTAAAGGTTAATAACGACCTATTGGTATATATTTCATACAATTTGAAAACTTATATAAAGCAAAAGGCAGCGTTATTAAACCGTGGATAAGGCACGTTGCCAAAGCAGTCAACCTTTTGGATTTATACTGGAAATGTTAAAGGAAGAGTTACGGAGTAGGGCCTGTAAATCTTTAATAGACAACGAGTAAAATTACTCCAACCATCATATTCCTCTAACTCCGGGATAGTAGGGGTGTTTAATTTTTTAGAAGTAGCCAATCCAAAGCATTTGGTCTGGGAAATTGTTTTATTCACAAACCACATATGTTTTGGGATGAGACATGCACGGTGGAAAGCCTCAGTGCCTTGTACCTGCCAGGTTCGTGAACCCCAAACTGATGTAGATCCTGGATATTTTTACTCTGTATTACGTTAGCATGGTCTCATTACTGGTTTAAACGCCATTTTTCCTTTTTTGTAACTTCTGCACACGACACTTAGTTGTTGCTTTAGCTTTCAGCCTACCTGCGTCAAGATCTATGCCTGCTTCAAGCAGGCGCAGGGTTTTGATGTAGCTTTGTCCTATCTGATTGTAAATGCGGCACACCGTGGGTGGCAGAGCAGCGGTGCACGTTAACTGGTGCATCCCTGGGGATGTGCTAGTTAATATAAATCTGCCCCTTTACATTTAATTATGTGCAGGGGACACAGAGTAGGTGAGGTTTATCCAAGGTTAAGAAGAGATGAGTCCTGTTCAGTGAAAAATTGGAGATAGGCTTCAGTATATTATATACTTAAGTAGTGTGTTAAGTTTTTGATGACTGTTATTAATTTACTGTTGGGTAATAGTGGTTAATAACATTTTTTATTATATTTTACCACAGATTCAACTGCAGATTATTTCAAGATTTTAGGATGCCTAGCAAAGAAAGAGTAAGAAAGGCTGCAAAACGTCAAAGACAGCAGGACCATGGAATAATGCAGCAGTCCTCTAACAAAAAGATTTGTCAAGTCACCAAGAAAGCACCGGGTAAGAGTCGAAAAACAGTCATAAGAAATATGTGTAGTAAAAAAAATATTACTACAGAAAATGTTTCAGTCCAGAAAAGGAGAAAGAATTCAAATGGTAAGGAAAGGCCAATGAGAAATGTTACTGCTAGAGTAAGAGATAACTCTATGCATGAAAGTAGAAGGAAACAACAGTTTAGGGATATTCGTAAACGAATGTTCCGCAACAGGATAATTGGGAATTTGTTAAAAAATATTAAGAAAGGTCAGCAGAAAGTGGTTTTTTATAAGAGAAAAAAAATAGTTGAGAAAGTTATTGATCAGGCATTTGAAATTAAACGTAAGTTATTTATTTTGACAATCAATAGAATTAGGAAGCTAAACAAGGTAATTTATGATTTCAAAAGAAATAGTAGATGGAAGAGAATAGTTAATCGTAGTAATTTTTGTGAAGTTTTTCTGGAGAATGGATGCATAGTTCAAGCTCTGAGGCATTTTTTAATGAGGAGAGTTATTTCCAGGATAATGATTTGGTGCATGCAGTTGACACCAGTGGTCGAGCTTATGAAGTGAAAGATGGTTGTCCAGTTGAAAAAGAAAAACTTGTGAGAACAGAGATAGAAGAGGTGTTAGGTAATGAGGTTTTAGGGAGACGTCCTAAGGGTCCTGTGTACACCTGGAAGTGTAGTAGTATTTGCAGTGTACGACAGGATTCCATCAATTTGCTTTGTGATTTTATACGGTCATTTAGTAAGAAAAGTTTGAAGCAGAAAATGAAGTTGTTGCAAGAATTAGATCCTTGCAGAGTGAGAGAAGTGATAGGTTTGCATGGTCATTCACTGGCTTGTCTTTCCAGGAGAGTATGCCAGAGTGTTTTTTATCATTTCAGGATGCTAGCAGTGCATCATAATAAAGTGAGGAAATTAGTTAGAATGTTGTATTATGCTAAGAGTCCAGCAATTATGCTTAAACAATTATGCGCTGCTCTTTTGCATGGTTCTGAAATAGATGTGAAGAATATATGTGAAGAAATTGAGTTTTGTTACTTTGGAAGTAAAGAGGAGAATGTTGAAATTGACCAAGAAGAAGAGAGTAATATGGAAGATAGTGTACAGGTTTCCAGTACAGATAATTTCCAGAGGGAAATTGCGACGTTTGAGGTGAAATCAAGTGAGAGGCCAAATTTCACTTGTGTGTGTTGTCGACGCACTTATTATAAGAATCAGACTAAGTTAGTGGATTTATATGGAAAAAGTGAAAGGGAAAATAATAGTGAATGGAAGGATTTTACAACATACTTGATGGTAGAAAATTGTTTTGATTTGGGATTGGATCAACGTGTGTGTACTTATTGTTGTAACAAATTAAATCAAAACCAGATGCCTGCTAGAGCAGTTCATAATAATCTGGAATTGGTTGAGATTCCTTCTGAATTGAAGGATTTAAATACTTATGAATCTATTTTGATTCAAAGTATCCATCCCTTTCAGGCTATTGTAAGAATGGAGCCAAAGACAGGGAAATTGCCTCCATCAGATTTACAGAGAGGATTAAAGGGAAGAGTTGTTTATTTGCCTCTAGATTTGAAGAAAAACATTAACACAATTGGAGTAGAAAAAGTGGAAGAGGAACCTCTTGTTATCTTAGTTAATGGGGTTCCGACAAAGAATAAGAAAATATGGCAAGATTTAGTAGATGTTAGGAAAGTCAAAAGGGCAACATTGTATTTGAAAAAATATAATAAATACTATAAAAATGTATATGTTGCAGAAGAGGAAGTAAGTGAGGAAGAGGATAGCGATTTGTGTGCTGGTCAAATTGAGAAAGTAGAACCCTGTACTAGTGAAGAAATATATGAACATTATAGTGTTCATCCTTTGCATTCCAAGGAAGTCATGGGGAATGCTATTGAGTTGTTTCAAATGAAACAAGCGAAAGGGAGTCCCATTAGTGTTTGGGAGGAAAGTTTGGAAGCTCGGTGTTTCCCACAGCTTTTTCCAACAGGTCAGGGAGGAAGATATGATGAGCGACCTCATCAAATTCCTGCTTCTGAATACCGGACTTTGCGATTGTATGCAGGAGATCCTAGGTTTCGACAATGCATTCCTTATTTGTTTCATCTCCTGTTTGAAAGCGATCTGTCTGGACTGTCATATGCAGTGAACCACATCTTGAAAAGTGGTATACACATGCAAAACATCTCGGCAAGTGACTTTATGGATAAAGTCAATGTCCAAGACAGTATTTTGGATTCTCACCTGATTAATCTCATGGCGTGTCAGCGTGGTACTAATGAGTACTGGTACCGTCGTCATGGTGATTTAAAATGTATGCTGAGGAACTTAGGAACTCCCACATGGTTCCTCACTTTGAGCTGTGCTGAGTATGGCTGGGAAGACTTACTTGAATTTCTACGAGAGGCAAATGCTAACGTAGAAAACATCGAATTCAAGACACCCGGAGAACTGTGCTCTTTGGATCCAGTCAATGTATGTAGGTACTTCAATCATAGATTTGAAGGTATGATGTCTTTCATCATGAATAAGAAGAATCCACCTCTTGGAGAGGTGTTGGATTTCTTCTGGAGGAAGGAGTACCAAGCAAGAGGTGCTCCTCATATACATATGTTGCTGTGGATCAAGGATGCACCTAAATTTGGAACGGATGCAGACGACTCAGTGATGAGTTTCATAGAACAGTATTCTACGTGTGCTGTTCCAAACGCAAAGGAGAAAAAAAGCCTAAGAGAAAAAGTTCTACGTTTCCAAAGCCATCGATGTGGAAAGTACTGTCGTCGTAAATTCCGGAACAAAGACAAGTTCTACACCAAATGTCGTTTCGGCTTTCCACGATCGGTGATTTCTAAAGGAAGAGTGAACAGTTTGATGTCTTCGCTGCGACATAATGTGATGAAGAAATCACCTAAAAACACATACAATTTGAAGAGGAACGAAGAGTCTAAGTACATCAACGACTATAACCCGGTGATTTTGTCCATGTGGAATGCTAACATGGATATACAGTTTGTGGCTGATAACTGTATGGCTGTGGCTCGGTATGTGACATCTTACATCACCAAAAAAGAGAAGACAGAATTGAAGGATATGTGGGAGGACATTTCCCATGAAAAGAGCCTCAGCAAGAAGTTGTACAGTTTCAGTCTGAAGATGTTGTCGCATCGAGAAATCGGAGCTTACGAATGTTCTGACCGGTTGTCTTCAGCAAGTCTCTATGCCAAGTCCAGGAGTATCGTTTGGGCGAGTGTTGGTCTTGCTGCAACGCGTAATCGAGTTCTGAAACCTGTGCGGGAAATTGAGTATTTGGCGGAAAAGGAGCCAAACAGTACCGACATTTTGAAGAGCAACATGTTGGATACATATTATCCAAATCGAAGCAGTCACCTCGAGAATGTTTGTCTGTATGAGGTTCTGCAAAATTACATATTCAAGAGGAACATCAAAGAAGATACTGAGAAAGGAGTGTATGCTGTAATAGGAAGTGAGGGATGTCTGGTCAAGCAAAGAAAATGCCACTTGATAAACCATCGAAAATTGAGTGGCGAATCTCCTGAAAAAAAGGAGTTTTTCTATTTAGCACTTTTGCAACTTTTTAAGCCTTGGCGTGCAGAAGAGGAACTGCTTGGAGATTTCCTTTGTTACGAAGACTCATTCAATGCTGCCAAGGAGACCATAGAATGTCCTGCTTTTCCCAAATATGTAGAAATGTTGAATGTGGAAATTGAGCAGGAAGCAACGATTGCAGCCGAGATTGCCAGAGACAGTTCTCAGGACAGTCAGAGTTCTGCTTCATTGAGTCAGGATCCACTAGGAGGACCTCTTATCGAAAATGAAGCTGCCACTGCTATGAATGAAGTGGAAAGAGCCATGGCACATGCTCAGGAGGATGTGGTTAACTTAGAAGAGTTGGAAAGACAACTCAACGTTGAGCAGAGGAAAATATATGACGAACTTACCATGCAAATTGATCATGGATTAAGTCATGACAAGAAAGAGTGCTCATGTACGTCGTTGAAGCCTGTCCGACTGTACGTGAGTGGAGAAGCGGGAACTGGAAAAAGTTTCCTTATTAAAGCAATTTCATGTTATTTGCAGGAAAGGACAGAGTCATCGCTGTCTTGTGTTGTCACCGCTCCAACTGGACTGGCAGCACATAACATTAAAGGGATTACTTTACATCGTTTACTGATGCTGCCAGTGGAGCATGACAACAAATTAGAATATCACAAGCTATCTGGAGATGCTTGTTTTGAAGTTTCAAGAGTCTTGAGGAAAATGAAACTTCTTATCATTGACGAAGTAAGCATGGTTTCCAATGTCATGCTTGCCTTTGTGCATTTGAGAATGCAAGAAGTTCTCAAAACAGAGTATGATGTGTTATTTGGTGGCAAACACATCATTGTTTTCGGAGATCTTCTGCAGCTGACACCAGTGAAAGGGCAACCTGTGTTCAAAATGCTCACGCATGAAGATACCAGGAAGTGCTTAGGGAGTATTGGCAACGTCAATATATGGTTAAACTTCAATTATGCTGAACTGCATGAAAATATGCGTCAGGCAAAGGATGAAGTTTACAAGACTATTCTACAAGATGTTAGAATTGGAAAAGTGACCGAGCATGGGAAAGAAGCTTTACATGCACGATTACTGACAAATTTATATCCAGACGAAGATGTTGTGCCTGCGAATATTTTTCAGAAAGTTACTGAGAAAAAATCTGGAATATGTTTGATGCCAACTCTTGCAGAATGTGCCAAATTCAACAACAAAATGTTGCATTTAGAAAAGCAAGAGATTGTGAAATTGGAAGCTATTGACAGAGTAGAGCATATGGGATCAACAATTATTTTGTCTGAGAATCTGAAAACAAAATTGGATTCATTAGAGAAGAGTATATCTAAAACTGCGGGTTTTGAAAAGACTCTGAATGTGTGCTTGAACTGCCGTATAATTTTAAGAAGGAATTTACATGTTGAAAGAGGTCTGGTAAATGGATCAATGGGTAATGTTGTTGATTTTGTGAAATACAGAAATAGAGATGGAATTGAATTTTTAAAAATTAAATTTGATGGCATTGAGGAAGTACAGCTAATTGCTCGTTGTTCTGCTAGATTTTTGCTTGTAAAAGACTTATATGTTCGTCGTAAGCAGTTTCCTGTTTGCTTGGCATATGCGGTGACAATCCATAAGTCGCAAGGTTTAAGTGTAGACTGTGCATTGGTGAATATTGGCAGTTCTGTGTTCAAGGAGGGTATGGCATATGTGGCATTGTCACGAGTTAGGACTTTATCGGGATTGTACTTGATTGAGTGTGATGTCACAAACATTTGTGCGGATCTAGATTGTGTTAAGGAATACAATAGGTTGAGAAGAGAGTATGCGCCACATTTGCCTCAGTATCCTTTGTTTGAGAAACGTGTGGTAGGCCGGAAACGAAGAAATGTGACCAATACTGGGGAGGTTGTAGCAAAAAGACGAAAAGTCGATGAACCTGAAATTATAAGCAGAAACAAAAAGGATTCTGTTGAAGATGTTGTTGGTTTTCAATTTGAAAACAGTTCTGGTGTCAACTGCTATGCTAATGTAGTGGTTAATGTTTTGTTTTCTCTACAAAATGTAAAAGAAGAGATTGTGGTCAATTCTGATCAAAGATTTTGCAGTTTGTTAAATTCTGTGTTAGAGAAATGTAGCACTGATAGAACAAACATAGAAAGTGTGTCTGAAATTCGAAATCTGTTAGACAGATGTTCAGGCCAAACACAATTCTCTCAAAATAGTCAGCAAGATTGTCAGGAGTTTTTAATGTATATGCTTGATGTATTGTATGCTGAAGGTGTAGATGTAGATCATCTGTTTGGGCTTTCTTATCAATGGCAGCATGACTGCGAGAACTGTAGGGTATCAAGTAGTACTAGTGTAGACTCAGAAAGATTTATATATTTAACTTTGCCAGACAGTAAATCAGCCTCTTTTAATAAGCTAGTAAAAGCAGCTGATCACAATATGGAGTGTAGGCAATGTAAATCTGAAATGATGTCCACATTATTTATACGAACATATGGCCAGTATGTCATTTTAATGTTCCAACGATGTAGGCCTGATGGAACAAAATTGACAACTTTAATTAAAAATTTTGTGGCTTCACAGTTGTCAATATCAGGAAGGACTTTTGTAACTGTAGCAATTATATATCATGATGGTTCTTCAATAACATCAGGACATTATACAGCTTATTTAAAGTGTAGAAATGGCTGGTCATTCTGCAATGATTCTGTTTTAATTTTCAAAAAAAAATTGCCATATGACCTTAAAAACTCTTACCTGGTGTTTTTAAAACCAAAATTTTAGGGAAAGAATCTCGGGATGTGCTCTGAGGAATTTCAAGAAGTTCTCATGGCTCCTACACTATTTGGCCTTGAAGATAAGTGTAGTACAGAGACATAACTTTTTACCATAACACTGGACGTTATTGAGAAATACGTGCACTTTGAATGAGTTCAGAAAAACTATTTCTTTTTATAAGCTAATTGAAGCAGCGAATCAAAACATGGAGTAGAGGGAATGTAAGTCTGCAATGCTGTCTACTGTTTTACATTGCTTTGTGATTAAAAGTGATGTAGAGAATTAAATAATTGTACTAGTCATAAAGGTAGTGTAAGTCTGCTTCATAGTAAGCAGTATCAGTGTGATAGGAAATGTAGAACATGATTGAGCAAGAAGGGGAAGATATTACTAGTCCAGGATTGTGTAAATGATCTTCAACATTTTAATTCTGAAAGTTGCGGAAATGCGAAAAGACGGGATTGGCTAACAAGAAATCCAAGAGTTATACATGGCTCTGACAAGATTTGGCCTTGTGGAATCTTGTGGTAGAGAGCAAGAAGTCATTTATTGTATGTAACATGTTTTTGAAAACGATGGAGGTTTTCTTTCAGAAAGTGGCGGGTTGAAAGTAATAACAGCACAACAGAGTGTAAGCTGTTCATAGGACATCCTTGGCCGTCATGGAAAGTAAGTTAACTTTAAGGAGTTCTGAATTCTGATTTCTAATGTTGTATGGGTTTTTTAAACACAATCATTTTGATTGTGTTTTTTTTTCCCCGCTGTTATATGATGAATACCTTCAAGTCACTGTTTTAGTGAAATTTGATACATTCTGAGAACAGCAAAAATAAACCATTTAACATGTATAATTAATTCTGTTCTGTTTGGATTTATGATGTACATGTAGAACTGTGTAGGAGGCATGGAGAAGGTGAGGCTTCTGTAAGTGTCAAAGTTGTTGCATACAGTGCTCATATTCTACGTAGTCTTTTATATTTCATTACTTTCACTGTTTCTGACTGATCTAAAAAAAATTTTTTAAAAAGAACAGTAAGTATAAGGGAAGGAAACAGACAGTTATGTTAAAAGAAACACAGCTATAGGGAATAAACTAGGGATACTGTTACCCGCAATCCTCTGCTGATGATGTCACTGAGCATGTCATGAATGATGTAATATGTGACATCATCAGCAGTGGATTACGGGTAATAGTATCTCTAGTTTACTCCCTTATAGCTGTCTTTCTTTTAACATAAGTGTCTGTTTCCTTCCCTTATACTTACTGTTCTTTTTAAAAAAAAAAAATTTTGGTTCGCTTCCGGGAGCGAACTGGGAAGCGAACTAAGAGAAATAGAGGTTGGCACAGTTGCAAATATTGTACCAATTTTTTAATAACGGGGAGGTAGTTCTGAAAAGAACTTTTTTTTAAATTGTTTTTGTTGTTTTATATTTTTTTAATTATTTTTCTGAACATTTTTTTACTTTTTTTGAATTTTTCTGAACAGTTTTATATTTTTTTTGTTTTTTTTTCGGAGGGGGCAACGAAAACGATTCATTGTAAAGGGCTCAACAGGAGCAAGAAAACAAAAAAAAAGAATTTATTGTTTGGGGAGTTTCGGACAAACATGAGCATGATTGTCAATAGCTCTGTTGATCAGAGTGATGCTACTTTCTCCGTAGCAAATGAATCCACTGCAATGTACGCAGACTTGTTTTACTTCACGAAATCTCGTTTGTATATTTGGCACCATCTCCCTGCCCTCTGGTCCCGTTACTTCCGGTACAACAGATCTTGTGGCCATAATAGGGAGATTATCTAGGTCGTCCTGTTCCTCTTCTTCCTCTTCTTGCTGAATTATAACTTTAGCAGGTGGTCCACTCTTCCTTGGATGTGGTGGAGGTGGTGGGGAAGCACCAGCTGAAGCTAGTAAAGAAGCCATTGCTCACTGGTAACAAAGGGTCTTTCTCTCACAATGATGAAAGTCAGAGTGAGGAAAGAAGGAGGGATTTTCACCATTTGGGAAAAAAAATAGTTCTCAACCAATGAAAAGTGTTCATTTTAGATCATATGACCTAGTCTTACATCATTAGGAAACCGAAAGTGAAATGAACCAATGAAAAGTGTTATTACCAAGTCACATGACCTGCTGTGTGTATGTTACGCGCTTTGCAGGGCCTCCCGGTTTGCTTCCAGAAACCTGTGCTTTGCGACTCGGTAAGCGTACGAGTTCGCTAACGTAGCACGTCATATGACGTATCACGCGACAACGCGAAACGTCATGCGGACGGGAGGCGTCACGATGTTGTTTTCTAACGCGGCAGTTGCGGTAAAGAAACGTTTACCGGCTCGCGGTCTATTTCGCGGCATCAAGGTCAGCTAACGGGAAGCTTCCCGATTCGCGAAGCGGGAACGAAGAAAAAAAAATATTTAAAAAAAAGTTATTAATAAACATATAAAATATATTTTTGGATTTAAAGAAGAATACATTTTACAGCTACAGATATTAGCTGTTAAAAAACCAATGAAATTCACTGAAAAAACCATAGGTTATAGACCATATATAGTTAGGAATTAGCATTTACAAAACCTTGAAAATTCACTGAAAAACCCCTAGGTTATAGACCATATATAGTTAGGAATTAGCATTTAAAAAACCTTATTTTACTCACACAAAACCATTGAAATTCCATATATAGTTAGTTGCACTAACTATATATCGCGCACCCGCAATCCACTGCTGATCATGTCACATATTACATCATTCATGACATGGTCAGTGACATCACTGATGACATCACTGATGACATCTCAAATGACATCACTGATGACATCTCACTTGACATCAATGATCACATCACTGATGATATCATTCATGTGATAATACAATGCATCTCCTCACACTCTAATATAACCTCCGTTACACCCAGTGTTAAATAGAGAGTATCATTTTTGAAACCATTGACACACCAATACTAGTTACTACATACGCACTCACTGATTCCTATGTCTACACACACATTCACTCATACAATCATTCATACATACAATCACTCATCTTTACAACACTATCATATGCACTCATACACCTATACAGACACTCACACTCTGCCACTCATCCATGGAGTTACTCACACACCTAGTCAGTCCTGAAAAGAATCAATCACACTTCCATTTTCTCATCTATACAGTTAAACACAGAACACCTTACATTTTTGAAACATATACTAACACATAGTTACTCTCTTATAGAATCACTGATACAAGTACACATTGATCTGCACAGAGTCACACACCTCCCAGCCAGCCATACACACACTCAGTCTCCCATACAAATACTTGTGCAACCAATCAATAACCCATATAGCTACTTATATAGCTACTGATCAACACGTGCAGCAGCTTGCACAACAACAGACATACTGATGCACACTTTTAGACAGTTTAGTCACTAACCCGTGCATTCAGTAAGACGCATTTAATCACTCACTCATACAGTCAATCACGCACCTACTAAAACCTTCATTCAGACACTTATACATCCACTCATTCTTCAATATGTAAAACATATTTAAACTTTACAGAAACACATAATCACTGGATGTCGTCATCAGTGATGTCACTGACCATGTCATGAATGATGTAATATGTGACATGATCAGCAGTGGATTGCGGGTGCGCGATATATAGTTAGTGCAACTAACTATATATGGAATTTCAATGGTTTTGTGTGAGTAAAATAAGGTTTTTTAAATGCTAATTCCTAACTATATATGGTCTATAACCTATGGTATTTTCAGTGATATATATATATATATATATATATATATATATATATATATATATATATATATATATATATATATATATATATATATAAGTCTTCGACAAGGGCCACAAGTTTATGACTCTGCAATCTTCCTGACGGATGAAAGATGAATGAAGGAGTTCCCACGCTTTCTCCAACTGGTACATGCATAAGAATGTTTTAGGTACAGGAGCTAATTGTGGCATCAAGGAGTGTAAGGAATGATATGGTGTGTAACAAGTGAATGTGTGTCTGTTGTAAGAAGAGCCCTAGTTGAGGACTCGTAAGGGGAATGCATTGGGCATTGAAGATAGAATGTTTCTGAATTGGAAGCCAGTGAAGTTATTGCAAATGCTGTTTGGTAGAATCACAAGCTGGAATATTTCAAAGTAGCCTGGTTGGCCGTGTTCTGAAAAATCTGTAGATGATTACCTATATAAGCAAGGTGGCCAAAGAGTGAGGAAGTAGCATAGCCCAGATGGGAAGTAACATGAGCCTGAATCACTGCCTTGTGAAAAGCAAGTGGTAAAAGGGAAAAAAACATTCTTACTAAACAAAGAATGTGGAAGCAGATGTGTGCAGAGAAGGTGAATTTGTTGTTGAACAGGACACCTAAGTTCCTAGAAGGGCCACATGTACAAAATTTAAGGATTGCGAGTTCCTAATTTTCATTCTTTGTGAATCGCAATTAGGAAATCCCAATGCCTAATGTACAAACATGATCAAGTTGGTAATAGTGATTCCCAATGGGGGTTGCAATAGACCTACCTCATGAATATTAATGAGGTAGGACGCGATTTTCAACCCATTAGGAATTGCAGCCATCACCAGCATGGTGGCAAGTTGAGGTCAGCAGACCACCATTTCTATGATTGCTTATTAATAAAGCAATTGTTATTTTTTTTAAATGCTGCCCTATTTCCTTAAAGGAAAACAGGATTTATTTAAATAGAAAAAAATGAAACATTTAAATTTCATTTTTTAAGAGTGGGCAGTGGTCCCACTGCCTGCTTGTACATAATATGTGTATCAACATTCACAAAGAGGAAGGGGTCCCGTGCGGACCCCTTCCTAATTGCAGAAGGTTACCATCATCCTTTAGATGTTGGTGGAAAATGAGTGTTCTGCGACCATAATTTGGTTACAAAACATTCACATATACTACTGATAATTGGTATTGGGAAAGGACGCCATAAACACGCCCCTTCCATACACTGATTTGCAAACCCAAATTGTGATTTGGTAACAGGTTACAGAATCACAACTTGACTTTTGTACATTTCAAAAACTTTTTTGCGGTCACAAACGGCCCGATTCTGCGAATTGGGCTGTTTGCAATCTCTAAAAAGGTTTTGTACATATGGCCCCTTGTTTAAGGGGCCAGCTGTTGAGAGACTAAACCAAATGTTGATTGCAAAAAATCAGACCTCTGTTTTCTAGCCGAATATTTAAGGCAATTTAAATGGATCCTATCTGCCACTGACGCGAAACTGGTACAAAAAGAATGTTGGCTTGAGTAGAAGCGATATCATTAGTGATGGAAACAATAATATGAGTATCGTCTGCAAAGGAAGTGGAGCAGCGTAATTTTAGCTCCACACTTAGACGTCAAAGAAGAGAAATATTTACGTGCACTTAGCACCATATATCCTGCATGACTCAATCCTATTAATGTAGATGAAGCATTAAACATATTGCTGGAGTACATTCACGGAAGAAATAGTTATTCACTTAAGTGTGTGCACTAATATTTTCATTATAATGTCACAAATTGTAGTTCTTAGTTCACATTTACACTTGTGTATTTCGAGTTATTTATAAATTAAATTTTATGTACCCATATATTCATATATTAATATTTGCATTTACTCTATAATCATAGGGGCATATACAATCATGCATTTACTGTGTACACTGATTTAAAAAAAATTAAATTAGCTTAACCAAAGGCCTTTAACATTTGGTCTTTAATGTTGAATCCTCAACATGAAAGTTTTGCCTGTGCTGCAATGTTCTTTCTTTTGCAGGTGAGTTCACATGATCTCATAATCAGTGAATGGCATATTGTGTATAAGAGATAGGGAGCTACATGAGTAGAATTCTTGACTAGCATGAGAGGCACTAAGGAACTAAGAAAGGACTCCTATTCACATCGTACGTATCGGGACGAGACTGACATCCACAGTTGTCCTGATGGCCAAACCAAAAGATGGGAAAACTGATTAAAGTTGTCAATTTCTACTGTGAGAAGGTGGAAATCTATTGGAGTTGATGATATGGGCTTAATTGGTGTTCACACTCTAGTCTTTAGGGCCAGTGGTCTTTGAGAGGTTTAGACCTCTCTTTTGGAGAACTTTTACTGAAGTCTCCTCTATGCAGACACAATCCTACTTTTCCTGATTTAACTAGGTTTCCCTAGCCTTCAACTTTAGTTTAGAATTAGTTTAGGTGACTTCAGATGTATTCATGTATATATGGGAGGATCTAAAACAGTACATGGATCATCAAATTCTATTTCATATTTTCTGTATTGCCGTAACAGAATTTTTTATATACTTTTGGATACTAAGGCTTTCGTTTCATTCAACATTTTGGAATACAAGTAGTGCTATTGTATCCATGTTTTTGAGATTTATATACAAGTTAGTTTGGCTCTTAATTTATAATAAATTCCATTAAATGTACTTATCAAAACTAAGTCCTTAATGTGTGAGCAAATAGGTTACACTACAAATTGAATAATTAAATTGAGGCTAACTCCTGTTTACCTCTCCAGCAACTACCAAAGGTCCATCGCAGGACAAATGGTAAGAAGGACCCAGTGCGCCATCAGAGGTGATATTGAATCTATGACTTCTTACCAGTTCAGCAGGCAGGGCCACAGCAATATTAAAAAGGGAGAGCTTAATGAAGCGCCTTGCTGTCCTCTGCATTGAATAAACGTTTTGCGTGACTTCTCAAGAGGGCAGATCATTCTATTTGATAGCAATACAGAGTAGGAGACCGTATCAAAAGCTGTGGAAAGGAAGAAGGAAGTGCCATTTTCCAGGTCCAAGATGCCTCTAGTATAATTACTCACGGTATGTGCTGTGTCTAGGGCTCAAGCAAGACTGAGAACTGTCCAATAGGTCATTTGTTTCAAACTATCTAGCAAGCTGATCATTCACTGCCTTCTCTAAGATTTTAATTAGATGAGGGAACAATGAAATATGTCTAATGTTGTAAACAAGGGTAGGCTGTAGACGATTTGGCTCTCTTTCAGGTCTGTGAGTCAATTGGCCTAAATCATGTATATTCCCACTAACACACATACAGATTATTGATCGCTTGCCCCGCCCAGATTCACGCCCACAATGGTGCTACGATACCTTCAAGTATCTAGGCATACACATGCATCACTCTGACTGTGATTTTATGAGGGCAACCAGAACAAGGCCATTGGCTCCATAGGCTGCTCGCTCCCCTTTTTGCGTTCACTTCTGCTTTCTCCGCTGGGTCGGGTCGCGATTTCTAACATGCTAATATTACCCCATCTGTTGTATTATTTCTCAGCTCTGTCGCTTGTGCTCCCTAGATCCTTCTTCTGTGATTTGGACGGATTGTTACTGGACTTACTTTGGATCTTGGGCTGGCGGCGGGTGGCTCTGTAGAATCTACAGCTCTCACTCACGGATGGAGGGGTAGAAGCTCCCAATTTTGAACAGTACTAGGTCGCGGCACAACTCCAGTGGCCTATGTCCTGGTTGAGTGCCCGCTGCACCCAGAATCCTCACTTGTTCACTCAATCCTACAGGGAACTGCACTTTATTCTTGGGTACCTGACCCTACTATTCATCCTACGCATGAATTCTGATTAATGGTGGTGGGCAGCACTTGCTGGCGTCACTATTTGCATCCTAAGGACCCTACACTACCATATTCAACCTTTATTCTCATTTGGGATTTGCCCCATTACGTCGGACACCGAGGAGAATTGACTCATGCCAATGGATCGATGCTGCCGATACCCAAGCAGGGTACCTTTATAACAAAGGCACGTTCATGTCTTTCCCGGAACAGACCGAGATCTATGGACTGCAGATGGGAGTCTTTTTATCCTACCATGTACAACGTCAGGTCATTCATAAGATGTGGGACACCAGAGAGTCCGAACAGCCTTCATCCCAGGCTCTGTCCTTATTATAGACATATGACTCCACACACCATGCTGTCACGCTCTTGTATTCTGCCCTTAACGCTACTCCTCTTGTTCACACCATGAAAGCACGTGCCAGATGGGACCCAGTACATCACCAGCCTCTAACTGATACAGGATGGACCTGCCTCTTGCGACTAACTAAGGACGTCTCCTGCAATCCCAGCTTTCGTTTTACCCAATTTAGTTACATACACCACCTTTACCTCTCCCCACTCCGCATCCAGTGCATGTTTCCAGCCAGTTATCTGGAATGACCATGTTACAGGTTACAGAACGCTGACTTCATATACATGTTATGGACTTGTTCCCCATTGTTGCGTAAGTGGACAGAGATGACGTCATTGGTGGCACACACACCACTTCACCCCTTCTCCTGAATCTTGTTTATTGGGGCTGCGGCCACGTGTGAAAGGAGACAAACACTTGCATCACTACATTGATCTAGCCTTCATTCTATTCAAACAAAATAAAGCCATGGCGTGGAAGTCCCCTACCTCTCCTTAGGTCCGTACCTGGCTTAATGTACTGCTTACATGGACTAGAGCAGAAGCACATACTCTTGATCCAGATACCCACACGGGAGGAGAGATATGGGAGATGTTATTGATAGATGTTGAATCTAAAAATGCCCTTCATGAATCCCCAGCACTGAACATTCATACATACTAACCATTATTGAGTGACGTTCAGCTGAAACCATGCTGTCATCTCCCATGCTCGTCACCAATTTCTTCGACACTATATTGGCGCAATCTGACAAAATTCCACCACGCAGAGTTATTCCTTTCTTCCCTCCCTGCCGTCCTCCTTATATCCGGCCGGTCTGTTCTTTCCCTCCCCACGTTGGGATTGGTGCCCGTCAGGTCCTTCTCCTTGCCCCAGCTGATGGGTGTCACATTTTTCTTGTACGACACTGTGATGTACCCTCCTTTCTAATGTTAGGATACTAGGCTACGAGGATCTTTAGTTATTCACTAATTAGTGTCATGTATTACAGAGCTCTCACACTGTTCTACTGTTGTTCCTATACACCCTCTACCATTTTTCCCTATCCCATACCTTTCCCCTACACTCAACCCTCCCTGGCCGTCAATGGATCAGTTATATGAATGGTTGCTTACTACACAACATATAACTGTTACGCCATGTTATGTATACCATGACACTCTACTACTTTGTAAGCAAAAGCCATACATTTGCATTTTATTACCTCTGGGTGTTCCTACTGTCCTACATTGTTAATAAAAATATATTTAAAAAGGAAAACAAGGGTGGGCAGTAGTTTTTGTTTTTTAGCAGTGGTATTACCATTGCTTTTTTAAATCCATGGGAACAGAATTGGTGCCAAATGAATTATTGCATAGTGTGGTTAGACGTGCACCAATTTGACTGGAAAGTAACTAAATAAATTTGGGTGGGGGCATGGATTCCTCAGGGAGCCAAATTTAATTCTGTTTAACAACTGAATAGCTTGTGCCTCGGAAAAGGAGAAAACTCATATAGAAAAGATCCAGAGTTAATAATCTATTATAGGTTTATTATGATTGTAAGAAACTGGGTTGTTAGTTGAGTGGGGAGGGGGGTGATCCCTGTTCAAGCAACAGCCACAATTGAACAATTGCCATCAGGGTGAATCACAAAAGTCTCTAAATTAACCTGTGCTTAACCCTCTGGTAGATTGGCACAAAAGCCGTCAGGCTTAACTTAGAAGCAACGTGAAAAGTAAGTTAAAATGGTTAATTTTTTTTATCAAGCATGTTATTACATTTCAAAAATACTCACTAATTATACTTGGTTTTTATTAAAAAAATAAATATATATAATTTAAAGTTACAAATAATGTAATTAATTTAACATTAATTCCTATGGGGGTGTTACTTTAAGTCTCTGCCTCACTGTTTGCTATGGAAATGCGTTGTAGTACCAGTGGATGGCTATGTGTGGACTTGATTGACTCAAAGTTTGAGGTAGAATATGTTTGAGCTTGTTATGTACTATTAGGGCTGTAGCAAATTTCGAACTGTATTTTGTGAATTGCAATGGTGTTACTAGTGGGGTGTGTTTTGCATTAGCATGTATCTTCCAAAACACCTCCTTAATTTTCTGTTAGGGCCCGCGCCTTTTATAGTAATTATTCCCCATTTTTTCAACACACTACTTCCTTCCACATCAACTACAGAAATGAATAACTACATGCCATCGTGGCAGAGAACTTCATACAGATGGGAGAGGAGGAGATCTACATCAGCGGGCTTGCAAATGGCATTTTGTAGTAAGCAAGTAGTACTCCTCAAGCACTGCCCTAGGTACTAAAAAATGCAGTTTGTGAATCTGACCCAATGTCTCTTGACTAAAAGGCAGATGCGTATTTGTGGGGTAGAAATCCATAATGCAGGAATACTGGATTGCCTTAGATCTGTTGGGTACTAAGTGGTGCCATAATTGGTGTAGAACGTCTCCTTATGCCCCTAGGCCTCAGTGTCGCTGCAACTGAAGCATCATTGATAGTTTCATCCTGCATCTAGCACAACAAAATCATTTGTCCTTTGGTAGTTAGGGATAATGAGATCACGGTTTTGTATATGCTGCACAATAGAAATTAAAAAAAAACTACAACCTGCTTCACGTAAGCAACTAACACAGAACAAAGTCTGACAACAGACTGTAACGCTCTTTCTGTCCATTTGCAGAAGTCTCTTAGAAGAATTATTTTATATGGTGATGTTTGACTCACTTCTATTGTTAGTATCACAAAATACCAGGATTGAGCAAGAAGTATTACATGGCTCACTGGTATGAAGCAACATTTCCACACGCGTACCATTCTAGGAAATATGGAAATAGAAGAATGGTGCAATCAGAAAGAAACCAGTATTTTCATCATACTGAGGTAGGTGTCGAAATACCTCTCGATACCACTTGCCAGCACCTGGTGAATTTCTTTTCCTTCCTCTTAGTCACAATATTTACAGGCTATGGTGTAGAAATATACACTATCACAATCAATTACAAATCTGTATTATGTTATACATCTGCCGTAAGGGAGACAAGTAGATTGGTATACTGTAATGATATTCAATAGCACTGCAAAAATCTCAGTTAAATTCAATTGTGCACTGAGTATAGTTGGCTCACATATAAAGGCTTAAATATTTTACTCCAAATAATGTTTTAAGAAATTAAATCACCAAATCCACGAGTAACAGAGATCTCTGCCCAGTTATACTTTGAAGGTCAATGATAGTAAATCAGGACGTGCACTTGAAAATAAATTGAAACAGGCTAATACAGCATTTTAGTCATTATTTTTTTATCATAAGATGGGTAGGCAACATTCTATGACATAGAATCTTTTTCTTTAATCCCTTAACTGCTGGGCCTTTTTGCCCCTAGTGCTGAGCCCTTTTTGACTATTTTGGGTATTTCGTGATTAGGACTGCATAAGGTATCCATGCCGAATTTGCAGCCTTTTTTCCCACCATCCTAGGGATTCTAAAGGCACCCAGGGTTTGTTGATTTCCCAGGAGGGGATCGAGACAATAGGCAAAAAAAAGGCAACATTTTGAGTTTTGGAGGGGAAAAGAAGGAAAAAGTGATCTGAATAAAAGTGTCAGTTTTTTCCCAAGAATCGCATAAGCAAACGGTTGTTGTGCTTAAGGCACCATCTTCCCAGATTTCAGGAAAATGCAGTGCTGAATAAAAAAACAGTTTTGTTACCACAGTAACAGCATTTTTCAAAGAGTAGACCATTTTTTATATTTTTCTGCAAACCTCAAACTTAGCTTGAAGTCACACATTTTCCTTGCATTTCTGTGATGGAATCTTTCTGAATCCACACAAATCCCACCACTCAGGATTACCCCACTTGTGCCAATAAAAGCTTTGTGCCACATGTGTGGCTTGGACTAGTGCTGTGATAGAAATTAATCAAACCGATGTCAATGGGAACCCTTATGAGGTGACTCTCATTGACCTCGGTTTGATCCATTCCCATTGCGGGCAGATGTCCCAGCCACACAAATGGCTCGGAGTTTTTATTGGCACAAGTGCGGTAATGCTGAGTAGTAGGATTTGTGTGGATTCTGAAAGATTCCATCACAGAAATGCAAGAAAAATGTCTGACTTCATCATAGTTTGAGGTTTGCAGGGCATTGTGGGTAAGAAACCCACATGGGATCCATGCAGGGCACACTAACATGAAATCCCCTCATTGTCTAGTTTCCAAAAATGTGTGTGGTTGGCAGGTTTCCATGGGTGGCAGCCGAGTATAGCCACAAATTCTGTAGCAACCCTTATCGCTCATATCTCTATGTAGCCCTTTGGGGCTTTTGTGTCAAGGTCTCTTGGCCAACCCACACAAGTGAGGTACCATTGTTATGGGGGACCTGGGAGAATGCTGGTCGGTAGGACATTTTTGGCTTCCCGAAGATTCCAGAAGTATTTCTCACAGACTTGAGGAAAGTGTTTGTTTTAGCCAAAGCTTGTGGCTTGCAGCGAATTGTGGTTAAGAAAATGTTGTGGAATGTGTGCGAAGCACACCACCCTGGACTACCCCTAGTGTCTAGTTTTCAGAACTGTCTCGGTCTGGTAGGTTTGCCCAGGCCTATCCAAGCCCAAAATGTGCAGCCATTCATTGTTGTAAGTGGGAAGATATTGGGAGTTAATCACACTCTGCTGGCACATGTGTTAAAATGACACCAAAAGGAATCAAATGTACTGTCGCTTGCCATTGGGATGGGATTTCTTAGTCTGCAGGGAGTTTAAAGACTGAGGCTTCAGAGGTGAGGGTGGGGCAGATGTAAGAATGGGCCAAACCACCCGATTATTTTATTTAAAAATAAAATATTCCTGCATTACAGTGGTCTTTCTGGCTTCCAGGGGCAAATTGGGATAAACCTCCTGTCTGTGAAAAAACCTTCTTGAGTCAAAATAAAGTGGTATGGGTGTTGCACTCTGGCATTGGCCCCACCCCCACCACAAAAGGGACAAACCAGAGTGCTTCACCTGCACCACTTTATTTTGTCCCAAAAGCAAAATTCTTGATGTCAGGTAGACTTTCTACCCCCCTCCCACCACTGGGTATATATTTGGGGCTACCTCCCCAGTTGGTACATGCCTACTACCTGGGATGAATATTCCCCCCCCCCCCCCCGGCGGGGTTGAAGGTCTGTTGGACCGCGTGGCGGGGAGAGCAGAGGCCCATGTCCAGGGGGGTCACTCCCCTCCCCCAAAAAATACTGCATAAATGCAGTCCCTAGTATCTAGTGGTCTTTCTTCCACATGAAGGTGCAACCCGGGGTAATTTCCCCAATCTGCCGCCTGGGGGGCAGAAAAACTGTGCCCTTTTGGGGAGGACAATGCAAAAAGAACAATTGGTAGACAGAATGCAGAACAGTGTCATACATTCATCCCAGTACAGAGATCTGGGCCTAAATCCATAGTTGTTTTGCTCCCCATGCCATTCCAGTTTGAACCCAGCCGTATGCAAATCAGTCTTGACCCTGCGCCTCCTGGGTGGAAGCATGGCCATGCCCATGGTGGGAAGTCCCACCCCCGCTGTTATTATTTTTCCTAGTGTTTAGTGGGCTTTCTGCCCCGCTGGGGGCAGACTGGGGCAATCAACCCATCCACCCTCAGGGGGGTAGAAAGACTGTCTGCGTATTTTTTTAGGGGCAGGGGAATGGCCATGCCTATGGTGGGCAAACCCACCCCAATGTCTATTTTTAGGTCGATCCTGGGCAGCGCACGTAATGTGAGGTATGCTGAATTCTGGTAGAGACTTGAAGGCAACCTACTCTCCGCCCATATTTTTCATTGGCTTGTGTCATTGTCCACTATGAACTGTGGCTATTCATTGCTCAACAGGCTTAGTCGTCCCTCCTAGTACCCCCTTGTCTCATTTTGTAACCTCCCATGGTGACACCCCTGTTACGTGTGTTGCTACTCGGTAGACTTTAAGTACAGCCTCCAACCACTATTTTCTCAAATAGCTTGACACGCTCTTTCTAATGCTTTTTTTGAGATGTTCATAGCACGGACGCATTTGCAATGCAATAGGTCTCGCATTTGCGAGAGTTTAAGCTATAGGCATTGTAAAAACAACACATAAATAAAAGGCATTGTCATTTGCAATGCCAATAGCTCAAACTCTCGTAAATGCGAGACCTATTGCATTGAAAATGCTTGTTATAATATGTCCAAAACTCTAGTGGACTTTCGCAGTTACTTTGTGTTTTGTGTGGTCAAGGATGCTGAGAGGATCTCCCCCTTTGTATTGTCAGGTAATGAGCTTCCATGAAGCAAGGTTGTTTGGGGATTGTTGTGTGCAGGTGGTGGAGCCAGTCACATAGTAGAAATTGGATATAATACATGTGCACCCTGACTTAATAAGAATGTTTTGAACAAGAGTTCTTTGGAGATATTTGACTATTGTAGCGATCCCAAAAAGGAGACTGATGTACAGGGGTTGGTGGAGCTATTTACCAAGGAGAAAGGAGAGAGAAATGAAGAAACTGGATCAAATCTGTGGGAAACTGTGTGGAAGTTTTGTCTGTGTGTACACATCATTTTTTTAACTACCATTTAAAATACATTGTTCCAGAAGAAACTCTTGCTGAAACTGTAGCCAAGAACGATAAACATACATACACTGAAGGTAAAGACATTAAAGTCCTGGTGAATTATAATACAGTGCATCGTCCAACCACAGACAAAGGGTTATTGTAACCAGAATGTGAAAATCTCTAATCTATAACTAAATGGAAGGGTAGGTGCAGCTATGGGAGGTTCTGGGGTGTTCAGAAGAGCAAGATAAACTTAATTAGAAATGTATATATATTTGATCCTTGTTGGGCTCTTCCTTCTATAACATAGTCTCTAATAGTGAAACAAAAGCCAGAAATAAGCAAAACCATGAAAATAGGTGTGGATGGTGGAGGCACAGATTGAAGATTAATCCCAAGAACTAGTGACAACCTTAGCGAGCTCTTAAAACAAGAAAGTTTGAGAATTGGTAAAATAACAACATTCAAAAACTCAAGTCACTTGTTGGTAGCAGGTGAAGATAGGAGCATGGATGGAAAAAAAAAGCTTAGATACTGGTAAAACCAATACCAGTAGGTTAGGAACAGACATCATAACTCATCAAGGATCAATGAAACAGGGATACCTGCACAGAACACAGAGCCTATAAAACTGAAGAAAATGGAGACAAATGTATCAACAGAGATGTGTTATAGAGGGGACAAATCATCTGAAAGGAAGTGACGAGGCAGGCAAAGAAATAGTACACTCACATTTAGCATTGCCCACAGGGGAGCAAGAGACCTTCGAAGTAACAGAATCTGAGGAAGCCACCCAGAGGATGGAAAAAGGTGTTAAAACCATAATCGATCCTAGTTTGATAGCCATTGCCTCAGAAAGACTTGTAATATTCTAGACAAAAGAGGTGCCTATGAAGATTAGGGGCTGAATAGGACTTTCTTGCAGTGAGAGCGGGCTGGCACGCCACTGCCCGCACCCCCAAAGTCAACTGCTGGCCGCCCACCAAATTAGGAGTTTTCTTCTGGTCTAGTGGGCGGTCCTTTGGTGTTCCCACAGCGGTGCCTTTGAGAAAGGCACAGCAATGGAAATGCCAAAGCAAGTTTCTACAGGGCATAGACTATTTAGTCCATGCCTTGCAGGAACAGGGCATGCATACACACAGGGGGGTACCCCATGAGCTCCTCTGCATGTATCCCAGAGTACAGGGGCAACAGGGGGCCCTGCAGGACTCTCTTTGTTTCCCCACCGCCAGCCATTTCATGGCTGGCTCACCGCTATAAAAAGACTGATGGTGGGGAAACTCAGAATATGCTTGGCAGTGCCGCAGGGGAACGGCAAGCATATTGTTGCCTCAGACTGCTGTGCCATTGCCATGGAACGCGGTTCCCTGGCAGTTGCGGCGATCCCAAAACGGCCCCTCCGCTGTCCTTGTAATATGGCGGTCGGACCCCTGGTGCGGCTGTACTCAACTGCCCCCGCACCTCCAACATGGGTTCAGCAGTCTATCCCGTAATCAGGCCCTTAAAATAGGTCACATAACAGAGTTAGCGAGTCAAACAATTACAAATATGAAAGTCTATGGAATAAATAAGCAGAACCCCTGGTTCACTGGATCCCTCAACAATGAGAGGAGATGCTTCCGGCAATCAGAAAGAATCTGGAGACAGCACCCCTCCGCCGCACATCTAAAACTTCTCCCCAGGCCAGAAATGCCTACACCAATAACATCCTTAACTCTAAAAAATAATTTTTCGGATCCAAACTTGAGAACGGCAAGAACAGACCTCGCAAGCTCTTTGATCTGGTCAAACACCAATCCAATAAACTGGCCAAAACTTCGAAAGAAACCCCCAAGTCTTTAATATCATCTGAGGAATTCTCCTCCTTTTTTGCTGTCAAAGTCACAGCCTTGGAAAATTAACTTAGTGCCGCCACATACTCTCTATCCCTTACTGGCCTGCCCCCTCCTCCTGCGATTCCCCCACAGATATAAGATCACTGATGATGTCCATGAAAGTCCTGGTTAAGAAGCACTGCAAAAGTCTCAACAAATTAGAAGTTTTTGCTTTAACACCGCAGTGTATAAACTCCACTGCTGCAGATTGCATCCATCTGAAGACCCTGAACATTGGCAGAAGTAACCGATGCCTGCCTAACAAAGATAGCCTCTGCCTTGAAAGAACTAACCATGCTAAATGTAACAGGGGGCAATGTGGTTAGAGATCGTGTTGGCCATCATATTGTAAAGCAATATCCAAAACTGGAAGGACTGACTATCAGTTCGTGCCCACAAGTGACTGATGTAAACCTGGTGCAGATAAGCACTTATCTGCCCACAGTTCGATATCTTGATGTAAGTGAATGCAAAAAGGTAACAGACACTGGGATCCAGGCCCTAGCAAGAACCTACCTTCAACTTTGTTATCTTGATTTAAGTACTACGGGAACAGGAAAAAGAGCTGTTTGCTTGCTGGCCAGCTATTGTAACAAAACACTAGAGTGCCTAAAGCTCAGTTTCTGCAAAGATGTCACTGTGGATGCTGTGGAAAAGCTGTACAGAAAATTGCAAAAGGCTGGGTCTTAAAGAGTGCGTCTGGAATTTTCTCGGACCATGGCACACCCCCACCCGCACTATTCTTACATTCCCCTGAGTACACTTGACCCCTACCCGGACAGCGGAGTTCGAGCATTTTCTCCGACGCCCGGTGGAGCTGCTCTGTTTCAGCTAATTGAGGAGATCGGCCTTGGTTTATCCCCTGACCGTCACCTGCCCAGCCGGACACTGGACACTGTCTCTCCTCTTCTCCCTGTCTCGCTCTCCCCCCTCTGTGTATTTCTGCCGTTTCTGCCTTTTCCTTGTCTCCTTTCTTTCAGTTTTTCTGACCGATACCTGTTGGAGCTTCCTAGAGAGCTATAGAGGAGACTGGCCTTGGATTATCTCCCTGGCCGTCACCTACCCATTCGGTCTTTGGGCTGACTTTACCTTTATCTCTTTCCCGTCCTCCCCCTCGTCCTCTTCCTTCTCACCCCACCTCTCCCCTTTCCCTCTCTATTTGTCTCTCCGGACATTGGACACAATTCTTCCTCGCCTCCCTGCTATGGCTCCTTCCTCCCCTCGTTTCCTATAAATTCTCTCAAACGGATTGTTTGTTTACTGTACCTTACTACGCTATTGTAACTGATGTAATTTGTAACGCAAAGTTCCTCTCTATATAGTGCTCTGATACCTACGTGTCTAGCCAGCGCTTTATAATTCTTTTGATGTACCTTCTAATGCAACATTCCCCTGGTTATGCTCTCTGATAACTCTGGGTCTAGATAGCGCTATATAACCAGTGCAAATCAAATAAACTAAAAACTGTTTTTCATGAACGCTGAGACCTGAGCAACTTGGCTGATGACCGGTGGAGCTGTTTGACAGCTAATGAGGAGTCTGGCCCTGGTTTTCCCCCTTGACCGCCACCTACCCAGCCGAAGATTGGGCATTGTTCCTCCTCGTCTCCCGCTTTTACCCCTTCCTCCCCTCCCTCCTACGAATTATTGAAACATGTTTATGTGGACTGTACCTTACTATGCTCTTGTATCTGATGTAACTTGTAACGCAACAATCCTAAATGTAAAGCGCTCTGATACCCTCTTGGGTCTAGTTCGCGCTATATAAAACTTTATAAATAAAAAAAAATAATAATAAAATAAACCTAAAAATCAAGCACTCTGGACTGACTTCAACCTCTATGACGAAGACTCCGTTTCTAAAATCCTATCGCCCCTAAACCCGAATAACCATTTCAACGACCCGCTCCCCCCCAACTGCCTAGTGGCCATCGTCCAATCCATTATTCCTAGCTGGACTGCAAAAATGAACGCCTCACTCCAGCAGGGTTCCATTCCTGACTCTCTGAAAGCCGGCCAAGTCCCTCCCATTTTGAAAAAGCTGTCGCTGGATCCAGCCATCCCGACACTTTCAGACCTATCTCCAACATCCCCCTCTTAGCCAAAGTGTTGAGAAGTGTGTACAACAGCATCTAAGTCAGCACATCAACAACTTCTGCCTTTTCGATAACTTCCAATCTGGATTCAGACCTGGGCACAGTACTGAAACAACCATTCTCCACATCATTGACGATGTTCTCCAAGCCCTGGACCAAGGGAAAACGTGCCTTCTAATCCTCCTAGATCTATCCTCGGCCTTCAACATGGTCAACCACAAAAAAACTAATCAAACGCCTCAAACTCAGGATGGGTTTGGATGGCTCTGTTCTAGAATGGTTTAGATCCTTCCTCCAAAACCGAACGCAGCGATTCCTAATCAACGACAACCTATCTGCTCCCTCTCCGGTCAAGGTCGGAAACCCTCAAGGATCAACCCTGTTCCCTAGCCTCTTCAACCTTTACCTTGAACCACTTGCCGAAGTACTATGCACAGCGAATACCTCCTACCATATGTATGCTGACGACACTCAGCTCTACATCAAAGCCTCTTCTCTCGAGGATATTCTCTCCCTGAATGAGGCCCTGAAATCAACCGTCCATTGGCTCACCTCCAATCAACTTAAACTTAACGCTAAGAAAACAGAATTTCTCTTAATTTTCCCTCCAAAAACCAATTCCGAGATTCAGATATGGATCAAGGGATATCACAGCCTTAGATTGCCCACCGACCATTGTGGACTCAGCAAACTCTCTGGCAATAACCCTTGACTGCAATTTGAATATGCAAAACCACATCAACTCGAAGGCCTAATCAGCCAGATTCCACTTGAGCTACCTCTGGAAACTGAAACCCTTCCTTGACACTACCGACCTAAAAAGTGCAGTCCTAGCGCTAGTAATCTCCAGACTGTAATATGGCTGTTCCATTCTCACAGGTTTACCCAAGATCTCCCTGGCACCCTTAAAAGCCTACCTTAATGCTGCCGCCAGACTTCTTACAAGCTCAAAAAAATTTGACCATATCTCTCCACACCTGAAAGCTTTGAACTGGCTTCCCCTCGAGGCCAGAATACAACTCAAACTGGCTTGCATCACACACAAGGCTATATACTCAAACTCCCCTGCTTATCTCGCACAGAAACTTGTGGTATCCTACAGAATGAGAAACTCCCGTTCCGCCAGGGACTCTTACTCCAACCTGCACGGTTCCCGAAAAAAAAAAACTTGTAAACCGGGCTTTCTCTGGATCCGCTCCAAGAATATGGAATGCTCTCCCGCCCACCATCAGAAGAATCCCTTCTCTGGCATGTTTCAAAAAGGAGGCCAAAACCTTCCTTATGGGTAAATTCCTCTCCTAAATGCTGCCTCCTTCCAACCAGACCTTGACCAACTACCGACTAGCGCCTCCCTTTGGAATACCGAGCTACCTCATCAAGAAATCTGGGGCCTTATCTGGAGTTACTTAAATGTAAACTGTAAATATGTGTCCTCTACCCTTAATGTGATGTCTTGCCTATTGTACACTTCTATGATCCCCTGTAAAGCGCTCTGATAGCCTAACGGGTCCAGTTCGCTCTCTATAAAACAATAAAAACAAAACAAACAAACAGGAGATGGGCAAAGTATACTGACTAATCATCTGAAGTTGGGCACCATGGTGCAAAAATATGTCCTAAGTAGAGGACACTGCTACTCTAGGTTCTGGGAACTAAGAACTAGAAAACCAGATTGAAACATGGTTGTAACAGAATTGAGATTTGGTAAATGAAAGCTGGTTCTTCCATTTTCTGTTGTGAGGATTGTGTTTTTATGGCAATGTATAAATGTTCACACAACAATGAGCACTGCAGCATTTGCACTCTCTTTATTTACCGAATGTTGAATACCCAGAATTAAGTAAAGTGGCCCTGAAACTTTTTGAAACAGAACACTGTATGATTAACAAGATTAGGAACAAAACAAGACAATAGTAATAGCTACAGACATAATTTCTGTATGCATACCTGAAAATGAATCTCACTGCAAAATTGTGTCCAGCTCCTTGCTTAGGCGTAGAAATACACACCTAGGCCTGGGGTCATCTGGTGGCTTGAAAAGCCTATCAACCCCCAACATTTCTGGACATGAGCGCCTGCATATAAAGATGCCATTACTTTTACTTATCCAGGATGTAATACTCCGGTCAAACATTGGTTAAAAAAGGATTTCCTCACATTTCTGTGGTTAGAAAGTTCCATATTGTGTGGGGACCACCAAAGTCCTCACTCCTCAGATTTCCAACACCTCTAACAATAAACACAGTACCTGATTTGTGTGGGTAGGCCTATCCTAACTGACAGGAGCAGACAAAGCACATGACCATGTGAAGTAAAAATAGTCTCAATCTGGTCTTCACGTGGTCATGATTTCTGTATATTCCAGACTAGTGCAATCAGCCACCCACACATAATGGGTACTGTTTTATTGGGGGAAAGATGGAATGATTGGATAGTAGGACTTTTGCCATTTGCCTGAGGTTCTGGAGTTTTCTGTTACAGATAAAGAAGGAATTGTGATTTTATTTTACCATACTTTGACCTCTGCTAAGGATTATGGGTAATAAAAGATGTTTAGATTTATCCAAACGATATCAACATGGATTCCCCTGATTTGATGAAAAAATGTTGAAAATGTCTTGTACAGTATTCTATCCCGGCCATTCAGCCAGGCCAAGAGTGATACAAATCTTATGATGTGTGTAATATTATAAATATATGCTTGTGGCATGTTTTCATATATCCAGACTTCTTACAAGCTCAAAAAAATGTGACCATATCTCTCCACACCTGAAAGCTTTGAACTGGCTTCCCCTCGAGGCCAGAATACAACTCAAACTGGCTTGCATCACACACAGCTTTATACTCAAACTCCGCTGCTTATCTCGCACAGAAACTTGTGATATCCGGCGGAATCAGAAACTCCCGGTCCGCCAGAGATCTCTTACTCCAACCTGCACGGTTCCGGAAAAAAAAAACTTTTAACCGGGCTTTCCATGGATCCGCTCCAAGAATATGGAATGCTCTCCCGCCCACCATCAGAAGAATCCCTTCTCTGGCATGTTTCAAAAAGGAGGCCAAAACCTTCCTTATAGGTAAATTCCTCTCCTAAATGCTGCCTCCTTCCAACCAGACCTTGACCAACTACCGACTAGCGCCTCCCTTTGGAGTACCGAGCTACCTCATCAAGAAATCTGGGGCCTTATCTGCAGTTACTTAAATGTAAACTGTACATATGTGTCCTCTACCCTTAATGTGATGTCTTGCCTTTTGTACACTTCTATGATCCCCGGTAAAGCGCTCTGATAGCCTAACGGGTCCAGTTCGCTCTCTATAAAACAATAAAAACAAAACAAACAAACAGGAGATGGGCAAAGTATACTGACTAATCATCTGAAGTTGGGCACCATGGTGCAAAAATATGTCCTAAGTAGAGGGCACTGCTACTCTAGGTTCTGGGAACTAAGAACTAGAAAACCAGATTGAAATATGGTTGTAACAGAATTGAGATTTGGTAAATGAAAGCTGGTTCTTCCATTTTCTGTTGTGAGGATTGTGTTTTTATGGCAATGTATAAATGTTCACACAACAATGAGCACTGCAGCATTTGCACTCTCTTTATTTACCGAATGTTGTATACACAGAATTAAGTAAAGTGGCCCTGAAACTTCTTGAAACAGAACACTGTATGATTAACAAGATTAGGAACAAAACAAGACAATAGTAATAGCTACAGACATAATTTCTGTATGCATACCTGAAAATGAATCTCACTGCAAAATTGTGTCCAGCTCCTTGCTTAGGCGTAGAAAAACACACCTAGGCCTGGGGTCATCTGGTGGCTTGAAAAGCCTATCAACCCCCAACATTTCTGGACATGAGCGCCTGCATATAAAGATGCCATTACTTTTACTTATCCAGGATGTAATACTCCGGTCAAACATTGGTTAAAAAAGGATTTCCTCACATTTCTGTGGTTAGAAAGTTCCATATTGTGTGGGGACCACCAAAATCCTCACTCCTCAGATTTCCAACACCTCTAACAATAAACACAGTACCTGATTTGTGTGGGTAGGCCTATCCTAACTGACAGGAGCAGACAAAGCACATGACCATGTGAAGTAAAAATAGTCTCAATCTGGTCTTCACGTGGTCATGATTTCTGTATATTCCAGACTAGTGCAATCAGCCACCCACACATAATGGGTACTGTTTTATTGGGGGAAAGATGGAATGATTGGATAGTAGGACTTTTGCCATTTGCCTGAGGTTCTGGAGTTTTCTGTTACAGATAAAGAAGGAATTGTGATTTTATTTTACCATACTTTGACCTCTGCTAAGGATTATGGGTAATAAAAGATGTTTAGATTTATCCAAACGATATCAACATGGATTCCCCTAATTTGATGAAAAAAATTTGAAAATGTCTTGTACAGTATTCTATCCCGGCCATTCAGCCAGGCCAAGAGTGATACAAATCTTATGATGTGTGTAATATTATAAATATATGCTTGTGGCATGTTTTCATATATCCAGACTTCTTACAAGCTCAAAAAAATGTGACCATATCTCTCCACACCTGAAAGCTTTGAACTGGCTTCCCCTCGAGGCCAGAATACAACTCAAACTGGCTTGCATCACACACAGCTTTATACTCAAACTCCGCTGCTTATCTCGCACAGAAACGTGTGGTATCCGGCGGAATCAGAAACTCCCGGTCCGCCAGAGATCTCTTACTCCAACCTGCACGGTTCCGGAAAAAAAACAACTTTTAACCGGGCTTTCTCTGGATCCGCTCCAAGAATATGGAATGCTCTCCCGCCCACCATCAGAAGAATCCCTTCTCTGGCATGTTTCAAAAAGGAGGCCAAAACCTTCCTTATAGGTAAATTCCTCTCCTAAATGCTGCCTCCTTCCAACCAGACCTTGACCAACTACCGACTAGCGCCTCCCTTTGGAGTACCGAGCTACCTCATCAAGAAATCTGGGGCCTTATCTGGAGTTACTTAAATGTAAACTGTACATATGTGTCCTCTACCCTTAATGTGATTTCTTGCCTATTGTACACTGCTATGATCCCCTGTAAAGCGCTCTGATACCCTAACGCACAGCTTTTCAGGGACACGGTAACGCAAGGAAGCGCAGCGAGCCCGAACAACCTATGGTGGGTTCGGGCCCCACACCCCCCACACACACACCCCACCCCACACACAACCCCACACACACCACCCCACAGACACACTACCCCACACATACACACCTAACACACAACCCCACACACACACACACCCCCCACACACACACCCCCACACACACACCCCACACCCCCCCACAACCCCACCCCACCCCCACACCCCACACACACACCCCCACACCCCCCCCCACACACACACCCCCACACACACACCCCACACACACACACCCCACACACACACACCCCACACACACACCCCACACCCCCCGCCCACACACACACCCCCCCCTACTTCCCTGAGAAATTCTTGAGCAGGCCTACTACAGCTTTTTTTTCCCCCAAACACTATTTAATGAAAAGTAAAATCGCCCATGCTAGTTAAATTAGTAAGGCTAAATTCCAATCTTAATTGGCTGACTTGAACATAGTTGGAAGCCCCAAACCATATCAGACTGCGGTGGACAAGACTGTGTCCGGATCTTTTTTTAATTTAGAGCCATATGAAAGGAAGCAATATCGAATAGATGTAAAGAATGTTGCTCTGAACAGTTCCAGGATAGAATCTACACATGGGCTTCTTAATTTAAAATACATCTGGCGTAGTTAGTACTGGCACGTTTTCCGGGGGCACACACACAGCCGCACCCAAGCAGTTCACAGGTCTTTCAAAGACCATTATTCATATTATGGCCCCTGCAGCGCCACTCTGCCTGTTGCTGGAAGGCCCGCGGGGTTGATCTAAACAGCATGCTAAAACCGGGGCATTTGGATCCGCACCCGAGCACTTCAGAGGTCTTTAAAGACTTTGCATGTTATTAGGGCTTTGTTGTTGCTTCGCCCCTTCTAAGAGCCCCTGCAGCGCAGCTCTGCCGATGCGACACATCTACATATGTGGCGCGACACAGGAATGTGTCACGCCACATAGTTTGGAAAGCTGTGCCCTAACGGGTCAAGTTTGCGCTCTATAAAACAATAAAAATAAAACAAAACAAAACAAAAGTTTAGGGGAGAGAACTGCGACCACATGACAGGTACCCCCACCCAGCATTTTGCTTGCAATTTGTTTACAAATTTCCCAAAAGCACTACGCTCAGTTTATGACCTGTTGAACTCTTAATCCACAGAAAATCCATACATGTATGGTATCCAAACGCTCCGTGGACACAGAGGAACAGAGCTGTGGGTCAATCTTAACCAGGGATTTACTTCTGCATGAGGGAAACTGAAGGGATTTAAGATGTTTTGGGGAATAAATACTAAAACTCTGACAAACATCATAGTTGTTGTAATATTACAGCCAGCTCTTAGTATGAGGGAAGTGTGGCACCCAGTGACAGAAACATAGGATGTGTAGATGCTAAATCCATATGGTTATAGTATGATCACCTAGAGCATGAGTGATATTTGTGACCAAAGACATATAACCTTAGCTTTCCAAATTCCTAAAATGCACAACACACAGTTTATCACCTGTGGGCAGCCTGAACCCAAGGAAAACCCATACATATCAGGCATATGTGCTTCCTAAATGTGGGTTACTGGAGAAAATTCCCATGTTTTGGTAATAAAAAGGTAATAAATATCAGATCATTGTCATGTTCCGATGGGTACCCTTGCCAGCTAGTTAGGGCAAGGGAGGTATGGCTTGCAACAGTAGAGTCCTCACGTCTCTCAGAAAAAAACATATTCGTTATACTTTACATATAGTTGTGAGTCTGATGACTTTCATCAAATGATTGATGCACCCTAAACAGAGTTTCCACCACCGTTTTGTGTCCTGCACTAATATTACATAACTCATTGTGCCGAACACATTCCCTAGAAAACCCATACATATTTGGTATTGCTGGACTCCAGAGATTCAGGGCAATGTTTCCTTGGTCAGCGTTTCAAGATTTATGTTTGTCTATTTAAGAAATGCAACAAAATATTAAGCATATTTGTTAAAAAAATTAAAATATCTCAATTTTTTTTCATTTGACATTCAAGCTGCACTGATATATTGATCATGGGTTTCCACCAAAACATAGCTCTATATGTCCTAAAATAACAGCCACTGCTATTCTCTGATACTTTTCAAGTGGAAAAGAAAGCACATACTTTGTTACTTTTTGAGGCACACTTATACAATATCCTATTTAAACTAACTGCATAAGTAACCAAAGGTTAGAAAGAGAGATACTATTGAAGTTAAGATACCAAGTAACCTAAACTCATCACCGTCGTTGTGCTGGGTAAGTATGTAAGTTAAAGACAGTTGCAATGCCTATACCTTAAACTCTCCTCCAAACATCTAAAAGAGCTACTGAGAACACAAAGTCACATGCCCTGAGGGATTTCTGGTATGCAACAATATGATAATAGCACCACTCTTTACAGGCATTGCACTGAATACCCTTGAATAAACAGACTGCCTTCAACTCATTCAGTCCGAATCATGAGGAGCTGGATTCTGTCTCAATCATAAGGAGCTGAACGTTGCTGAATTATCCTGCAAAATCTCAATCTACCTGTTCAGAGGGCATCTTCCGTTTGATTCCCACAGCACCGTCCTATAAGTAAAGCAACATATGTACGACTCTCTATGCACATGTACGACTCCACACTTTGCAACTCCTAGGATACCTGGATCTGAAAAAGGACTGCTTCGTAAATAAGAAAGAGATGGCAACCTACATATAATATATTTAATAGCCTTATTGTCCATTGCTGAGGACTATACTGCTTGCTAAAGGCCCTAAAACCAAGTTATAGGTCTTTGCTGTAGGCGAGGGCCTAACCCCTGGTAGAGGGCCTTCAACAACTGGTATAGCACGAAGCAGAAGAAGTATAAGACTATTAAAATATTCCACCCAATGAAAGTAGAATGTTTTAAAGTAAAAAGGGAGAAACATAAAGACAAACATTGGAATGTTGGAGCAGAAGGTTTACACCAGCCAATATAAGCCAAGAGCTACTCGTTTGTCTTCAATGGTGCTCTCAACATTCCAGTGTTCTAATATATCCTTATAGTCTGGCTTATAGCGGGCTATACCGGCTATTAAAGGCCGAAGGCGAGGGACTTTAACAAGGCAGCAGGACTTTAATAGCCGGTATAGACCAGCTACGAAGGGCTATAAGGCTATTAGAACATTCTGCCACTAGAGGGCAGAATGTTCTAACAAATAGAACAAAGGCTTTAGGGAGCACAAGGGGATTGAAATTCCCTCAGGCTCCCAGAAGCCTTTTTTCACAGCCAGAGCTGTTAACAAAAAAACATTGGAATGTTAGAGCTCCGGGATTATACCAGCCATTATAAGCCCGGAGCTACTCCATTGTTTTTAACGGAGCTTCCAACATTCCAATGTTATAATATAGCCTTAGAGCCTGTTGCGGGCTCTACCGGCCAATAAAGGCCCGGTACCAGTGTTAAAGACCCGAGAAGGCTCGAGCCTTTAACAAGAGGGCAGAATGTTTTAATTTGGGCAGAATATTCTAATTTGCAAAACAAAGGCCTCACAGAGCCCGAGAGGGTTCAAATCCCCTCAGGCTTCATGAGGCCTTTGTTAAACATTGGAATATTGATGCTCCGGGCTTCTACCGGCCATTAGAAGCCCTGAGCACTCCATTGTTTTCAATGGAATGCTCAACATTCCAATGTTCTAATTATCTGTATTGTGTACAAACAGAAACCCAATTCTTGGCATAAGGACCTTTAAATTTCAGTGTATGTATACTTTTGCCTGTCTTACCTCACTCCTTCTCTCTCTATTGATATATCTGTTTGACTTAGCCATGCAGATTAATGAATGCTACACAACAAGTTAAATTTAAAAAATACCAAACACAAAGGTTAATTTCTGTTCTACTACATATGAAGTATATCTTACAGGCTCTTGGAACTGATGCATTTGAAGCGATTCACATGAGACTTCTTACATATCGTTTGCATTTATTTAAGGGATAATCATACATACCTGTTGATATGCCCAATTCAGCAGTTTATACCTATAGGATCGCCTCATCGGGTAGCACAAGCTGTAGATTGCGTGCATTGCAGCAAAGAAAAAGCTGAGCAGGCCAAACTGTTTCCTTGCCAACATCCATTTGTCCAGCCACTGGGGAAACCTTTGATATTTTGAGCCATGGTAGAGCTGCAAACATGCCGCGAAAAGTCCAGGTAAGAAAACCAATGCCAAGAGAGTGACAGAAACAACTGGTAATACTTTGTTGATGACCAGGATTGGAATTCTGTAAAATTCATTTTTGTTGGCAGTTAGGAAGGGGTGCAGCACCTCCCTCAAAAAAGTGTAAATAAAAGTCAACAGAGACAAAGTAGCTGCAATTTTCACTGGTAGATGCCATTTTGGAAACAGGTGAAATTGTCTAGTTAAGTGAGAAGGAAATTCAAAGACATCAATTTGGGAATCGGTATGGCAGGTCAAATATTCAGGTTCATCTGGAGCTTTCCTCATTTCCATATCCAAATCCTGAAAATGAAATTAAACAGTAATGTCAGCATCATCAAAACAATAAATAAAATTTAGAGTAGGACTCAGAAAACGTATATGCATTAAACAAATGTAATTAGCAGTATAAAAACATAGTTGAATATTCCATTCAGGTGTCTTTCCCTCGATGATCGGCAGTTTATGGATAGTGCGCTGCCAGCGGACGAGATTGCCCTGGCTATCCGTTCATTGAACTCCGGTATGGCACTAGGCCCCAACGGGCTTCCCATGGAACTCTATAAACTTAAACCGGATAAACTCGTGCCTTATTTGAAGGAAATGTTTATGGCATCCAGGGGCGCAGGGATTCTCCCTAGAGATCAGAGAATTGCGTCGATAGTTGTGATCCATAAGGAGGGCAAGATTAAAACAAGCTGTGCCTCCTACAGGCCCATTTCACTCCTTACCGACGAGCTGAAAATTTTGGCCAAGCTCCTGGCAAATAGACTGGTAAAAGTCATCAGCGAACTGGTGCACCCCGACCAGTCGGGCTTTATGCCCCATAGGAACACTGCCCTAAATTTGCGCAGACTGCACTGGGTGTTAGCCAGAGCTCACACTCTACAGGAGCCAGCTATAATTGCGTCACTTGACGCAACAATGGCATTTGACTCAATAGAATGGCCTTACTTGTGGGCAGTTTTGGCAAAGTTTATTGGATGGGTACGTCTGCTGTTCTCGGAGCCGCTAGCTCAAGTAGTAGTGAATAATAGAGCTTCAGCTCCCTTCTTGCTGGGACGGGGCACCCGTCAGGGTTGCCCGCTGTCCCCCCTTCTTTTCTCTTTGGCTCTGGAGCCTTTGGCCGCTTGGATACGTTGGGAGCCTTCGATCAAAGGTCTGCAGTGGACCCCTGAATGGGAGGGCCATATATCATTGTATGCAGATGATATACTGCTTTATCTGAACCTCTCCGCGTAAATCCCTTATTGTGGTCTTTGATGTCCTGGCTTCCTTCGGGAGAAACTCGGGGCTTTCCATCAACTGGGAGAAATCCCTGCTGTTTGTATTGAAGGGAAACCCCCCTGTCCCTCCAAGAAACTGTCCTATACAGGTTAACACAGAAGGGTTCAAATATTTGGGAATCTTTGTTTCACTGGATTCCTCGCTTAGGTATACTCGAAACCTACTCGAAACCTTCTTCCTCCTCTCAGAAGACTTAAGAGTGATGTTTCCAATTGGAAGAAGCTTCCTCTTTCATTGTTGGGAAGGGCAGCCCTCTTTAAAATATTGGCCCTCTCCCGTTTTCTCTATGCCCTGCAAAACACCCTGGATGTGGTACCATCTAGATACTTTAGTGAGATAGAGAGCTTACAGCGGAATTTGTGTGGGAGGGTAGGCCCAGCATTGCTTTGTACAAATTAACACTAGCCTGGTATGACGGAGGCATATCCCTCCCGGATATCAAGAGATATTACTGGGCATCCCAGCTGGCCGCGATCAACCACGGCACATATGGCCGGATTGACGACCCTGGATATGCTATGGATAAGTGGCTTCTCCCAGGGGGTAGGTATTGCAGAGCCCTATATTCTCGACCTAATAGACTGGCATTCACGGGGCTGACTAAACACTCGGTCAAGGTTTGGCATGTGGCCACGGGTTCACTGGGCTGGAAAAATAAGCTGGCCATGGCTGTGGGACTCGGAGCAATTAGGCACGCTCTGGAAGACAAAAGGCTTCGACAAGTGGGATCTCATAGGAATTTCCACGATCTAAGATATCTGGGGGAAGGGGAGAATTAAATCATTCGAGGACATGCAGGTAGAATATAAACTGGCAGGGTCTGAATACTTCCGTTATGGACAGATTCGTCACTCCCTTCTCTCTGTGCTTCCCAAGGGGACAGAGCCACCAGAGCCTCCCTCCTGGAGGACAGGATACTAGACGGTCACCTACCTGACAAAACAATCTCCTTGATTTATAAGAAACTGATCAATCACAGGCCTGACCCTCTGGAGGTGCTGAGAGACAAATGGATGCAGGACGGAATGGAGCTGGATGAGGAAGATTGGCAGACAGCAGTGTCCTCCCGTAGGGAAGTTGCAATTCCGGCCCGCTTGTGATTAGTTCAGCTTAAAATTCTCCATAGGATTTACATCACGGGACCGCGGCTGGTGCAAATGGGACTATCAGACAGGGGGCTATGCAAACGACAATGTGGTCAAGTGGGTACCTTTATACATATCATCTGGGAATGTGAACTCATCAATACATATTGGCGCAATATACATGATGTCTCAATCAACAGAAGAGTGTCAGTTTGTTATGCGTATAAGCACAGACACAAGAGAAAGGTTTAGGAAGAAAAATCACATTGGATTTTTACAGGAAGCCCTCACTCACCACCCTGGTTGGTGACATGCTTCATCATTGGGCCCACCAGGAGAAGCTGAATGCCTCCCTGGTGTGCTACAACACCAGGATACTGCGGAGCAGGTTTTTGTGACAGTAGTGTGAAAAAAAGTGAATTTAAAAATGTCTAGGTCGAATACCACACGGAAAAACTTTATTCAGTGGTCAACCTGACATATTAAAATATGTGTAGGGAAATTACCAAGTAGATTGTTTGGATATTTCCACTCAAGGTGGGGTCGACATGATTCTGCCCTTTATGTGTGATTTACTGGGCTTTCTTCAGGACCATGGGGAGTGTACCTCAGCGGTATGGGCGCGCTAAGGCCCACCCTGACCTGAGGACGTGAAAGTTAAAATAGTGTATTTATTTATTTTGAAAGTTTTATATAGCGCGAACAAGATCTTTGCAGATATCAGAGCGCTTTACAAAAACAAGGGGTAAGAACAAGAGAGTGATTAACAGACTTTTGAGCACTGAATAGTTGTAGGTAATAAAGTAGCAAAATAGGGTAGGTACATGAGGGAGCATAGTCAATCAGATAAACCAATAATACAAATAAACAATCAGATAAACAAATAGTACAAATAGGTGCAGAGTCTCAAATAGATACAAAGTAAAAGTTCAGGTGAATTTAGCCATGAGGATAGCTTCTTTCTTAAAAAATGTAGTGGAGGAGATAAGCCTGGTTTCTGGAGGGAGTGAATTCCAGATCCTGGGTGCCATTCCTGAAAAGGAGCGTTTATATGTTTTTTCCTTCCGAAATCTTCGAGGTTTCAGAAGAAGATTTTTTGTGCTTCTAGTGGTTCTTGAGCCACCAGATATTGTCAGCTTCTGAGTGAGGTGGCCGGGTGAGTTGTGGTGTACAGCCCTGTGTGTCATGCAGGCAATTTTCAGATGTATTCTGGCTTCAAAAGGCAGCCAGTTCAGGGATTTTAAGTCAGGGGAAATATGCGAGTGTTTTTTTGATCCAGTGATGAGTCTCGCTGCAGCGTTCAAAGAGGCTCTTAGGGGAGCAGTTGTAGATAGGGGGAGTCAGCAAAGGGCGACGCTACCGTAGTCTATGCGAGGGATGACTAGGGCTTGTACTGCAGTTTGGAAGTCCTTGGCTGGGAGGAAGGGTTTAAGTTTCCTCAAGGTATTGATTTGGAAATTAGCTCTTTTAGTTGCCTTGCTGATATGCTGCTGCATGTTGAGATTGGCTTCAAGTGTTATGCCTAAAGATTTCGCTGAGTCCACGATGGTAGGTTGGACCCTGAGTGCAGTTAGGTGCTTAAGCCAAGTTTGAGTGGTGGAGATTTTCACGGGAGGTGAGATCAGAAGGAACTCAGTTTTCAGAGCATTGAGTTTGAGGTGATTATCGGCAAGCCATGATTGGGTGTTTCTGATCGTTGAGTTCAGAAGTTTGATGTCTTTTGGGAATTGTAATTTGAGATATAGTTGGGTGTCGTCGGCGTACATATGAAAGTGTACATTAGATGCTTGTAATAAGGTGGTGAGAGGTTCCATGACTAGGTTGAACAATGTTGGGGATAGGGAAGATCCTTGTGGGACGCCTAATGTTACAGGCACTGGTGGGGACATCAAGTTGTTGCTCTTGAATTTCTAAGACCGGTTATGCAGAAAGGAAGTGAACCACTTGAGAACAGTCCCAGATAGACCCATTCTGGTGTTTAACAGCTCGAGTAAGTTCTCGTGTTTGACGGTGTCAAATTCTGAAGAGAGATCAAGAAGGATGAGGAGGCAGGTATCGTTTTGATCTAGGATTTGGAGGGCGTCATCGATTATGTGTGTCATAGCAGTTTCAGTACTGTGCCCTGCTCGGAAGCCTGATTGATGAGGGTTGAGGAGGTCAAACTGATCAATGTGTTTTGTCAATTGGAGTTGTACGCATTTTTCCAACAGTTTGGCAAGGGTGGGAATATTGGTAATAGGACGGTAATTGTTTAGGTCAGTAGGGTCAGCTGTTGGTTTCTTGAGTATAGGTGTGACTTGTCCAACTTTGAGGGAGTCGGGGATGAGTCCTTGTTGAAGTGAACTGTTAATAATTTTGGTCCAGAGTGGGAGGAGCAATGGGATTAAGTCTTTTACAGCGTTAGCAGGAAGGGGGTCTGTGAGGTGATTAGAGGGTTTCAAGGTGCCGAGCAATTTGTCAATTGTTTCTTCTGAGTAGGTGTCAAAGGATGACCATGCAGCATTGTTTTTTGGTTCAGTGGGTGTTATGCTGTGGGGGTTGGAGTAAAGGCTTGCGTCATTGAGGAGATCGCTCCTTATGTTATCAGTCTTTAGATTAAAGAAAGCAGGATGGTATATCGCCCATTTTGCTATGTGATTGTTGGGGTTGTTCCTTGGATTGTGTTTTGAATAGTTCAAACAGTTTTCTTGGCCGTTTTTTTGCTTGGTCGAGCTGGAGTCTGAAGAAATCTGATTTTGAGCGCTTGATTTTCCTAAAGTAGGCGTTTCTCTTTTTCTTCAGAGTTTTAAGGTGCAATGCCGAAGGGGCTGATCTCCAGGTGCGCTCTGCCATTCGCATGGCCCGTCTATCTTCGTTGAGTCTACCATCGTACCATGGGTTGGAGTTCTTAGTGGAGACTCTTTTCAGTTGCAAGGGGGCGGCCTCATTGATTATAGAAGTCATAGAGTTGAGGTAGTGGTCGGTCAAAGATTGAACGTCAGAAGCGCCGGTAGGGGGAAGGAGATTGCAGCTGTGGGAAGGTAAAGAGTTTGGGTTGAGTTTCTTCAGGTCCCTTTTCCAGACTTTGGATTTGGTGGATTGAACTGGGTTAAATGTAACTTTTTCATTGATGAAGAATGTGATAATGTGGTGGTCTGACCAGTCACAGGGTTGGATTGACCCAAGTTGGGTAGAGTCCTCTTTGGAGATGATAAGGTTGAGGATAGAGCCTTTGTCGTGGGTCAGGCTGTTGCAGATTTGGGTGAGGTCAAGAGCGTTGGGGAAGTTTTTGAGGCTATTTACCACTGCGTCATTGTGATCGTTCCAATGGAGATTGAAGTCGCCAAGGAACATTTGAGTGTTTTGTCGTCCGGAATTGGTTGAGATTGTGTCCATGAGTTGTTGGGTGAAGATGAGGTTGTCCCCAGGTGGGTGGTAGATGATGTGTAGAGAGCATACAGGTTTGCTCTCGCTGATGACATCGAGGCAGATGTATTCACAGGAGGTAAGAGAGGGGGAGGTGACTCTAGAAACTGAGAGGTTGCTCCTATAAATACATGTTATGTTATGTTATGAATTTGTAGAGCGCTCAGCTGCCACAGCAAAGTGGCGTCCCGGCACTATATTGAAAGATAACACAACCAGAAGGAGAAACGAGAAGAAGCAGGGAACAGATCTAGAGAAGTGGAAACAGAAAGGTCTTGATGGCTCTTCTAAAGGATAGGAGATCCGGTAGGGCACGGATGTCGACGGGTAAAGTGTTCCAGAGACTCGCTGCCAGTACACCAAAAGAGCGACCACCAATTCTGGTTTTCCTGAAGCGAGGGACACATGCCAGGAATTGACCCGTCGATCGTAGAGTTCTGGAAGGAATATAGTAGGAGATTGCCTGTGCAAGGATAGGGGGAGATGAAACCTTTAAAATCTTAAAAACCAGGCACAGGGCTTTGAACTTAATCCTCTGTCCAACGGGCAGCCAGTGTAAGTCATGGATGGTACGTCTAGCAGAGCAGAATTTAGGCAGGCCAACCAGCATTCTGGCCGCCGCGTTTTGCACGCGCTGAAGGCGTGTAAGTTCAGCTTGGTTAGCGCCCAAGAGAAGCGAGCTGGCGTAGTCCAATCGGGACAGCACCGTAGCTTGGACAATGAGTTGCCTTGTAGGGGCATCAAAGAATTTAAAAATGGGTCTGAGGCTCTGAAGGACCCCAAAGCAGGTGCCGGGGGTCCTTCAGATTCCACCGCCTGTCTTGCTGGACCTGTCAAGTCTAATGATGTGGTAGTTGGGGGGAACTAGAATATCCATGATAGGTGTAGAAGATTCAGTTAACCAGGTTTCAGTCAGAATGGTTAGGTCAAGGTCCAGTGTTTTGATGAGATCAGCGATGTCGGAGGAGTGTCTAGGGGCCGATCTGCAGTTGAGAAGTGTGCATTTGAGCTTCGGGGTGCAAAGGGTGGTAGAGGGTTCTAGAGTGAGGGGGACTTTTTTAAGGTTATTAGGGACGGAGCCTCTGCTGTTTTGTGTGGGGTGCCTAAGGGGGTTAGAGTGATTCGTGGGGATGGAAAGGTGTGTGGTGGCTAAGTGGTTTTGGGGAACTGGGTCATATGAGCGGAGGAGGGTGCGTATGTCGTGGTCCGAAAGTGGATTGATGGTGCGTCGGGAGCGGTTGGTGGGATTGCGAGCGGAGATTGAGGTCCAGTGTGGGGAGTTTTGTGTGAGAGGGTGAGTAGGATGGGTGGGGGATTTGTTAGGGTGGGAAGTGGTGGTGGGTAGGGGGTGTCTGGGGTGTGTGAAGAGTAACTCTTTGAGGGTGTGGAGATCTTCTTTGACTTGGAGGAGGGTGGACATAATCATGTCCAGCTTGGGATTGGGAAAGGAGTTGGGGATGGGCACTGAAGGTGAATAAGTGTCTAGGTTACTGGAGTGGGGGGGAGGGGTGTGGTGGTGTTAGTGCAGGGGTTGGTGGTATTAGTGAGTGGGTTGGTATTCGGAAGGGTAGGGAGGTTGGGGGGGAGGGGTGTGGTTGAATTAGGGAGGAGGTTAGTGGTATAGGTGAGGGTGTTGGTGGTAAGAGAAGTAGGAAACTTGGGGGGAGGGGTGTGAAAGGATTAGTAAGGGGGTTGGTGTTATTGGGCCGGGAGTAAGTGGTAGGAGGGGGAGGGAAGTTGAGGGATGAGTGTAGGCTGGGGGTGGCTGGGGTGCAGTTGAGGTAGTGGGGACTGAGAGTGGGGGGGAGAACTTGAGGGAAGAGTGAAGGCTATGGGTGGCGGGGGTGCAGGTGTGGTAGTGGGGACTGAGAATGGGGGGGAGAAGTTGAGGGATGGGTAAAGGCTAGGGGTGGCGGGGGTGCAGGTGAGGTAGTGGGGACAGAGAATGGGGGGGAGATGGGATGGGAGAAGGTCCTGTTGTGGGGAGGGGGAGTGCAGTTAAGGGAGGTGGGGTGTTCTGAGAGTCTAGTTGGAAGTGGGATTGGAGGGTTATGTTTGGGGGTAGAGGGGGTGGGGGTGGGGAGGATGTTAGAAGAGGAGAGATCTACGCCTGGGATTGAGGGGTGTGAAGTGACTGTAGCACGTGGGTGATAGAGTAGAGTACTGGGGGGAGGGAGGAGGTGTGTGTTTGTGGTAGGAGGCGCTGTGGAGTCAAGGTTGTTAGGATTGGAGGCCAGATGGGTTGGAGTCTGAGGGTTGGAGATATATTCTTTGATAGTGGGGAACAAGTTGTCGAATAGGTCAAGGTTCCTGTCTGTGGATTGAATTAAGATAATGCCGTTGTTGTAGATAGTGATGGTTGCTCTAGCTGGGAAGAGTTGGGGGATGGGTGAAGGCTAGGGGTGGTGAGCTGGTAGGAGACGACGTGGCTGGATGAGGGTAATGAATTCTTCAGTGAATTTTTTGCACATACTGAATAGGTCCGGAGAGGTGTTCTCAGGGGTGTTTTTCATTGTGGTGTGTTTTCATTCTGACAGTCCCAGAGTTAAGGTGTCCAACATTGGTGCAGTGACTAAGTGGTGAGCCCTGACGAACCTGCCAGAAGTTGTGAAGGCAGTGAAACATGTTGGCTGCAGGTATTGGTATGCAAAATTAAGCTACCAGCCTTTTTAGTTCATCAGAACACACCTATTTCAAGAATAAAAGTGTGCAACAGGTGTGTCTGTTGATTTTAATCACTTTGTGTGTCACATAAAGGAGTGAATGTGATTGCTCCTTGTCTGCACTTTATATTTTACACTCCTAGTTGGTTTGGTCTCGACACATTTTTCTTTCTCCTTTTGAATTTGAAGGACTACCAATGATGAGAAAGGGGGCATAATTTGGTAACATCTGCCATTTGCCCCGAGGGTGGTGCGCCTGTGAGGTGTCATTCTTCACAGATATTAAGTGTGGGTGGATGTACTTTCTCAGTGGAGCAGACATCGAATAGTACTCTGTGTGACTGTCGGTTTGAACTTCACCACGAAATTCCCTTATTTTTGCAAAGATTTGTTTTTGGACGATACACATATAGCACACCCAGCTACATATAGAGGGGGTGTGATACAGGATTTTGACAGTGGGCTTTTCCAGTGCATGATAAGAATAAGATTGACGTGAAGTAATAGAGTGTTATCCAACGTCCTGGGTACAGGGTTTTTTGTTATTGATGCAAAGAAAAAGAGAACAAACCAACAAGTTGTGGGATTTACCTCGAATTCAGAGGAACCTGTATAGTTTGTTAGTTAAATGATCCACGCCCCATAGGTCTCGGGAGGGGGGTGGAGGCCAAAAATGGCACACCGCCTGCAACGCCTAGCACCCGCTAGGTACCTAGGTTCAGCCTCTACCGGAGCTAGGTAAACAATATACATGATACCATACATAAAGTCCTTGGGGTCTCTCTTTCACTGGAGGCGAGGAGGTGCTTACTTAACCTCTTCTATGCTAATGACAAGGTCAGCTCGTCATGCAGTACCACTGGAGCTGTGCTTATGACGAGCTGACCTTGTCATGAACAATGGTAAATCTGGGAATGCAGCACAGGAGGAAAATCTCCTGTAGCATTGAAGGTGTTAATATCTGGGAGCCTACTGATTTGAATACCTCACAGACGCAATGGGCTACTTTGGGATTCATGATTGCCAAACGAAATATTGCCCAATTGTGGGGAGCTGGGCAACCTCTCACCCTGGAAGTGTGAGAAAAACAATTGGACTGGTGCATGCTTAGGGAGAAAACTGCATATCTTGTGAGGGGATGCCCTCAAAAGTGTTCATTGATTTGGGGGCCTTGGAATAGTTACAGAGGGGGAATTTGTACACCACCCCTGGCTGCCACTTTGTGAAGTTCCCATATAATTATGAATGTTGTTTAATCTGTTGCCCCCTGATTTATGCTCGGCTGCCTAGTTTGACCCTCTGTAATGTGATTTAACTGATGCTTTTTCAATAAAAAGAGTTATAAAAAAAAAAGAATATTCCATTAGGAGCAGTTCATTGCTATTAAGAACAGTGTAAATGGAAAGTAGTAATATGGGCATTTAATAATATACTTTTTTACATAAGTTCTCAAGTTTGTATGTATGTATATATGTGGTATTTCTATAGTGGAATCTCAGTCAAAAGGCAGTAGAGAGCTGCATATGGTCAAATACAGGCATAAAGTTAACGAGTAATAGGCGAGGAGGTATCAGGGACTGTCAGGGACTGTTCGGGACTGTCTGGACAGTCAGGGACTTGGGCAGAGACTGCTGACGGGGTAGAAAAGGAAGCAGTAAAATGAGTACAGCACTGCATAGGATCACAAAGGAAGTCAGAGGAAAAAAGGGATCCAAATGGAGCCTGCACGAAGGAACAAGATGGCTAAGACTCAGAAAGGACAGGCACTCATGAGGCGGTTCAGCATTCAGAATCACTACACCCAGGAGGGATGTGCAATACACTTATATATAAAACAACATTAACAATGAAGGGAATGTGGGGTAAAGCACTCTGGAGCTCCACACGGTAAGACTGAAGTTCAGTACGTTCTTCACCCACAATTGCTGTTACAGATACTGACTGCAAATACCCACATATAGGATATACATGCAAAGGCAGGGTCTGTGGAGCTGATACCAATGGTGATGTTATAAATGTAACTCAAAGAAAATACTCACAGTGAACAAGAAACACCACCTAGGTAGTCAGCTGTGCCCACGGATCCTGGCGATCAAACAGGAGCACGCAAGGCAGTAACAGCAAGGGGGTAGAACTAAACACACGCGCAATAGACAAGGGGCTAGCAAGGAGGAGTGCTTAACAGGAAAAGAAGGAATTCACAGGGCACACTTGGCAGAAAACAAGTAACAAACATACAAGGTAATAGAAGCAAGGCAGCAGGAATAGCAAGACAGTGAACTAGGAACTGGAACCAAGGAAACAGGAAAAAAAGCAGGGACTGGAAAAGGATATGCAGAAGGGGAGGCTACAAGGGTATACTAGAATAGTGTTGGATAAGGAGTCAAGAAAACAAAGTAGCACTTAAGACTGTGCTGGAGCAAGAACAAGAATTTAGCAAAAGTCCAGCTGTCAAGTTAGCACTGCAGGCAGTGCTCGTTCAAGGAAACAGGAAATAGCTACAGCTCAGGAAAAGGAGTCAAGAGAGCACTGCAAGCAGTGCAAATCAGGAACAAGAAATAGCTGGTGCTCAGGAACAGGAACAATGAATAACTATAGCTCAGGAACGCAGGGAACAAGGTAGCACTGCAGGCAGTGCTAATTGAGGCACAGGGAATATCTACAGCTCAGGAATTCTGGAAACAAGGATATCAAAATCTCAGGAAACACTGGAAACAAGGATATCAAAAGCTCAGGAAACACTGAAACAAGGATATCAAAAGCTCAGGGAACACTGGAAACAAGGATATCAAAAGCTCAGGAAATACTGGAAACAAAGGTCAGCCTCACTGGTACACAGCTACAATGACCAACCTTGACCTGAAGGGAGCTGGGGCTTCAAAGAGCTCACAGTAATCAAATACATCAGGTGTGAGCAGACTAGCAGCAACCAGCTACAGGTGAGCTGAATTCCTCCCCCCATCCTTGTCCTGCAGGGGTGGAGACAAAGCAGTGAGCATAGAATTCTGGATAACAGAGTGTCAAACATGAGCAGGCTGTCTTCAAGTATGAGCAGGCTGGCTTTCACAAAACCCAGCATGGATTAGGAATGGATGTCAATTCCCAAATAGTGTCCAAATGAGTGGGTCAGTATATGCATGAAGGGGAGGGTCCAGAATCCTATTATGACACCCGAGAGTCCCACAGTTCAACCGCCTAGTGGCGACACGAGAACGCAGGGAGCAAGTCGTAACAGGAAACTGGGCTGTAGACAGTTAACATACTTTGATGTAGTCACATTTCCTCTAACTAATTATTCCCTGGATCAGTAGATGGGCACTTCTTATATATTTGGGATAGTCTAGTTCATCTCCCCTGTCAGTATAGTATTATTTAAAGTGTAGAAGTAGTGGACCCATAAATCAATATAATGAATGTAAATATTCACTGGGGTTTTGCAAATGCCAGGTTTTGTCTGTTTCATGATGCAATTAATGGTGGCAAGGGTTTGGAGCCTGATGTAAAAAGCCCTTTTGCAATCACAAACCCCTATCAGCCACAAAATCATAGTATTTGTGACCACAAAAGGGCTTTTGTTTATGTCCCAAAAACTTTTTACGACTTGTAAAATGGTTTTTGCAATCTTTCTAAATTGCAAGTAGGAGGGGGTGTGAAAGGGGCATCCATTTATTACGGATTTAGGAAAGGAATGTATCATTGGTTTAGTTGTGATCATAAACTATTGATGAGTTACTGAACTTCGAGTTGAGGTGGTAAGAGATTCGCAAAGGGTAAGGAGTTCTCTTAGGATCCGTTCCCATTTGGTAATCAAGTCGGTAGCCACGGGCTAAGTAGCCAGTAGTTCAAAACCCCATTTCCTAAATGAATGAAGTTTTCTAATATCAAATTTATTTTTTAAAGGAAGCAACAGTTCCTTTGAGGAACATAAGCGGCTTAACAAAAAGCCATTTTGGAATACAAATCAGAGATGGTGGTTTACTGTCCCTTGCTGGCCACCATCCCTGTGTTTTTAGTCAATCACAGGGGTTCACAAACTGCAACTTACGGAATGAATATTAATTTGGTAGGTCATTCTGTGACCTCTTTTGATCCTATATTTTATGAACAGATGATACAGTTTGCAGAATCAGATTGTTTTTGCAAAAGTCTGTACACAATTTGCAACTATTTTTTTTTAAATGTAATCTTTTTTCATCAGGCCCTGTGTTCGGTATTGATTTCTCTGCAAGTCATAATTTAGCAATTTATAGCAACGTGTATAATTCAGTAGCCTTCCTTATTTTTTCACTTGTTCACTTGAGTAAGCATTGGCGGCCAGCACAGATAAGCGTGATGAGTCGTGGATGGGTTGGAAGGGGGGAAGTCTACAGACGACGGAATAGGTATAATTAAATAAATAAATAATACCTACTCCGTCGTCTGTTGACTCCCCCCCTGCCGCGCCGCGCCCCACCTCGCTTACCTATGTTGGCCGCCGCTGTGAGTAAGTCAAATAAACAAAAATTGTTCAAGTCAGAGAGGAAGCTGGAGTTGAGGGCTGTTCGTTCCTGAGCTAAAAGAAATCAGGGGCCCAAGGCCTATTGGTTTGTCACACACAGCACTTCCCTTTAACTCATTTATTCTTAATTGGACTTCGTCATGCAAGAGTCAAATTTGATTACCTAAACAAATAAAAAGTTTAGATCTTTAATTTTATAACATTTATATTGCTTTGAACACTTTGTCAAACAGAACTGATCGGTATAAAACAAGTCTAGAAATGACAGATACTGAAAGTGCTCAAACGGTGGGCAGTGACATTCAAACAATATGTTCTATTATTTCACTAAATGTTTGAAGTTAGCAACATCTGTTTGAAGTTGGGGGCAGAGGCCCAATTTGCACAACCCGGAAAAGCTGAGATGTTTTCTCTTCAGTAACTTTCACATTTTTGTTCACAATCAGGTTAATCATTCTTATGGGAATGTAGATATTCTGAAGAAAGGCAATGTCATGATTGCTCAATAGGTAAAAAGTTGGCTTCGAGATGCAGCTCTTGGTGAGTATACATGGCGGCCTTTAAGCCGACTGTAGCTACAATGGGCAGTCAATCAAAATGGAACTACTATGAGCTTTTTGGCATCCAAATTTAATAATTAGTTAAAAAAGGCGTTCTTTCCCCAATTTTCGCGAGGTGTTTATCAGAGAGTTGGGCCCCGGTTGTTTTGTCTCAAGTAGCTGCTCCCACCACAACAAGGCCAGGCAGTCTCTGAGCTCAGTGAGCTGAGAGCTTGGACTGGCTGCCTTGGACTTCAATAAGCACCCTGGCTTCAGATGCCCCTAGTGGGTACAAAGGACCTTAACATATCATCTGCATGCTAACATCTGACAAGTGGTTGACACTGGTGCTTTCATAATAAAAATGTCTGACCTCACATATTAAAGAGCCTGTTCAAAAGCTGGGGTAGAAGTTCTACTGAGCATTGCCAAGAAGCTTGTGTTCTCACATTATCAGGTCTTCTGGATATGGAATTGTCCATGAAGGTTTGAGGAAGGATAAGAGGAGTATTCAACATTATTTTTTAAAAGCTTCCTCTGACAGAGTTACCTTGGATGATATTTATGGGGAACAAAGTGACAGTTTGCTCATTAAATCAGCCTGGTGGGGAAGGGAACTCAAAAACAAATTGAGGAAAATCTCACCAAAAGTATAGAACTTTTCAGGCAAGCTAGTACAACAATTAAGGTTATTCTGAGGGAGTAAGGCTACAACAAAGTTTTTAGGCAGAGGCAGAGGTCCCACTGCACAATGAAAACATTTCCAGTGAAGTTCCAGCTTGATCATATACTAGGGGTGCATGAACTCAGTTCTCCTACAACTGTTAAGTTTCTAATTATAAGGAATGTTGGACCTGTGCCTGAAATACTGATGTGGGATTTATTGGAGTTGGATGTCTGGCTGTGCCTTCACTTGTCTGGTAACAAATATGAAGGAACCGGTGTGTTGAAATATAGGGTGTGTTGTTGGTGCAGGAGCAGATTCAAGTGGTGTGAAACAGAGGAGTTTGACACCAAAATTGGACTTTAGTTTGTTATGATGTATGTTACGCAAACTGGCCTTTTGCAAGACACTGCTAGAGGTAGCACCTATACTGGTGATAGGTGCAGATAGAAAACACTAAAAAGATATTTCCCCATATTATGTCCTTTTCATTTAGGTCATGGCCAAGTACAATCCTTAAAAAACATTAGGTAGTTATTAAATCCTATCAAATTCCTAGCTGGATCGCACAGTGTGTGGCCCCACAGACACTGCTCATCCACCCTCTAATGCCCCAGATGGATGATGTGTAGGCACTGGACTTGAACAAGCCCACCGGTCATTCCATGGTGCTCTCCTCAGGTTATATTCATGAGATATTTGTCTGCAGGAGAGCTTACTTAAATGGGAATGGCTGCAGCATACCCCTCTGGTTCCTGCAGTGATCATTATCACGTTATCACCCATTCGCCTCAACACAGATAGTTTGGTAGGCTTACCAATAACCTCTTAAATATTTGTTGAAACCATATTGGGGCAAGGTGATTTACCTTGTTATAACACCCTTCTGCATCCATCATTCTGAATACCACTCATGGGTCCTAAAAGGACAGGTTCAAGGCGATTGCCAAAGGGTTAATATACTGCAGGCACGGTTTGTGATATTTTTGAGTCTCAAACCACAGAATGGGCATGGGATACTTTGTTGTGCAACTAAATGAAAGGGTTGAGCCCTTAAAAAACTGCACAGATGTGACTGCCACTTTTGTTGCACCAGTCACCACTTTTGTGGAAGATTCAGGCCTCTCAACTCAGTGAAAATTGATTTAGAGTGCAAAGTAAATAAGGCTACTTTAGAGCAATGAGCCGGGCCCATATATTTGCCCACATGTCTGAGTGACATTCGATCATCACTACCAGCAATCTAGGAGAAGCTTCTAATCTGAGATTTTGTACTAGAAAACTGAATCTTCACAACTCTGTCACGCTTGTGCAGGGGTTTTTAAGTGGAGGTGGAACGTCTTAGGGGCAGGCACCCCTGGCGGATCCTAGGATGCCACATCATCTCTCCACCCCTGTCCCAACCCTTTTGTACAGCATTCTAGGACAATCCAAAAACTTGAAAGGCAAGCCTCACCTAAGTTATCTCCAGTGGTCTAGGCTTAATCCTTTGTTTCAGTGGAACTTGGCTGTACCAGCCCTGGTTCAGTGTGACAAAACTAATTATCAGGTGCACATTTCCTCCAAGACTCTTTCTTCTTCCAGGAATTGGGTCAATCACTGTTGTCTTCTCATTTGTTTGGGGAGGTATTTGATCCCTCTCCTAGGGAGAAGAGTAATTAACTTGGCCCAGTACTGGGGTCAAAGGCCTGGAATCTGATTATGAGCTGAGCCAGAAAATATGACAAATCCTGAAATACCATAAGATCTGGATATGGGTTAAGCGAGTTTACCAACGCCTACAGCCCTACAATTAAGACCCACCACAGGCCGACTCAGCAGCAATTTCAAAGGTGGGCACAATGGCCACCCACACCCAATGGTGCGGAAATAGAGGAGGGATTCCCGAAATGGATGTCACAAGTGTTCACCTCGGCCAATGGCTTCTGGGTGAGGGCGTGCCTGTTAGCAGAGAGAGGCGTGCGCATGGGTTCGTGCACACCGAAGGGACCCTCTAGTAGCATATCATGCAACAGGATGGAATGCGCCTGTGCCAAACAGTGCAAACCAACAAGAAGAGGGGACCCTCTGCTCGCACCCATTTTACTATAGACCTTCAGTGCACTGCTCTTAGGGGGTAAAGTGAGACTGTGCTGTCTGTTAGAGCATACAGCCGGCAGGCTGCTCTTCATCAGTGGGGGCAGGCACTGACCAGCGCTGCAGGGGTTAAAGGAGCCGGACAACACCGGTGAGTGCAGGGGGGGGGGGGCAGGAACTGCTTGCCGGAGAGCGGAGTTGGGGGAGGATTAGTTGTGCAGCCAGGTGGTGAAGCTGGAACTTGGTAGGCATTTAAGCAGAGCCAAGTGGCCAGGAGAAGAAGGCAAGCATACAGGAAGAGGCAGACGGAGCAGGCGAGACTAGTTTTAATGAATACAGGCTTTAATTAACTCTTAGCCTTTCTCTCAACACATTGGTCCTTTTTTGTTGATGTTATTTGAATATTTCCTTTTCTGTGACATTATCATCAATGGTTAAAACATAGATTGCTGTGCTGGGCATATTTTTTCAAAATTCTGATTTTGTATTGTGTGGTTTTTAGGTCTCGCCTAGACGAAAGCAAAAGCGAAGCTTTTGCTGTCTAGGGAGACAACTTATGTCGCCACTTTCCGGGCTTTCCGGGGAATGTAGACAGCAGACTGTGACGAGCTTGTCCTCCTGGAGATTGTAGCTCGTGAGCGCGCACGTCGCGTCGCCGTCCCTGCTATTCCCATGCACAGAAAGGCTCCCGCACGCATGCGCACATACACACACTGCATGCATACACACACACACACACACGCACCCCCCCTTTAACAGACACACGCGCAGACAGACACACGCACGCACAGACACACTACAACAGACACACGCGCACACCCCACCCCCACTCACCCCTCCTCCTCCGTAACACACTCACCTGTTCTGGCGGTGCTCGGCGTGCCTCTCGGGCGGCGGTTGCGCTTTGCGGGGCACTCTCACCACATGAGAGCCCCGCCTTCTTCATGCGCCCGGCCGCTCTTCACCCGGTCCCCCATCTCGGGACCGGGACTCGATCAGGAGCCCTCGGGGCTCCTCGGACAGTGGCTTCTCTCTCGCGCCGCGATGGGGGCGGGACTTCCGCTTGGGGCCGCGCTGCGATTGGCCGGCTGCCCAACCGCTTACGGGTCGTCGCAGGCAGCGCGGCGGCCCGGCGGGAAGCAGGAACTTGTTTAACTGTAGTTGAGAAATATTTTTTTTAACTTATTCTGTTCGTCATATAGAAGATGTACTTTAAGGTCACAGCGGAGTGGGGTAAGGTCGTTTTCTAAGTAACTGCTCTGTGAGGTCCCCGGCAATGCGCTGTGCACTGTGGAGTTCGAGGCACAATGTTAGACAGTGACATCACAAATTATTGTGTATTTGTTAGTTTGACGTCACATTAATGTTGGCATATTAATATCCAGGTTTGCCTTTGGTTGTATGGTGGATGTGTGTGATCAGCACATTTTGTGAGGGGGCGGTTAGTGCAGGAAACTGTCTGGGTACTGTGCAGTATGATGTTACAGGCTTTGTGTAGTGATGTGCCTTGCACAAGTGTCCCTGGTGCAGTATGATGTTACAGGCTTTGTGTAGTGATGTGCCTTGCACAAGTGTCCCTGGTGCAGTATGATGTTACAGGCTTTGTGTAGTGATGTGCCTAGCACAAGTGTCCCAGGTGCAGTATGTTGTTACAGGTTTTGGGTAGTGATGTGCCTTCCACAGTGTCCCAGGTGCAGTATGATGTATGTTATAGGCTTTGTGTACCTTGTGTTTAATGGGCGTCGCCTGTGAGTTTTAAATACGCCCCCCCACCCCAGCTCCCCCTGTACGGACGCTGCACAAGCGGGCGCTGTGTTAATTTGAGAAATCTGTGGATGCTTCCTCCATTGTTTTTTTTTTACTTATTTGTGCTCGAAGCATGACTTTGTTTTTTTCTTCAATTTGTTTCTTTCTTTTTGAGCAGTAACAATGGTAGCTGCGTGGGTATGCGCAGCTTGCCAAAACTGTTTTTATAGTAACTCAGCAAAGCGCCTATTTTAAATATGTTCCATTCCTTGCACCCTCACCCCACTGCACAGACCTGCGCTTCACGGTTTGGGACGCGGGCGCTGCTCACTAAAGACTCCGTGGAGGCTTCCTCCATGATGCATTGTTCCCGCCCCCATCCATGCACTTCAAGTATCTTGATATCTTTTTTTTTTACCAAACGCAGTGTCCACTCCATAGTGTCTGCCCTTTTTTATATCGGGGCAACCTTTGTTAAACTGTCCCCCTGATCCGCACACACTGCGCTACTTCTCCTCAAGTTGCAATCCATGCTCCTGCAGCGGCCCAAGACCCATCTTAGCCACTTTCAGGATTCAGCCCGGTTAGGTACAAGGGGGGAGGAGGATGAGCAAGCATCCGCGAGCCTCCCCGGGGCACCGGCCAGAACATGGTTAAACTATATACAGACGTGGAAGATTTGTGTAGACATATAAGGTATTTTTTATTAGCTTTAATGATTATTTTTGCTCAAAAATGCCTGGTGATATTGAGCTCATTATTAGTGTGGGGTCCACCACCCTCTCTTATTTTTTCGAATTTGTGGTTCGCGGCACAACTTCATTTCTTACGGCGTGCAGCTTGGAACTTATTTTTGTTCATCATGCAGTTCCTCCGTGATACCCTTGTTAGACTATGACTGCGTATTTGTATGACTCATCCTAATTACTAACACGCATTTGCAATGAAAGGTCTCACATTTACGCAGTTTGAACTATTGGCATTGTAAATAACAGTGCCTTTTATTTATGTGTTGGTTTTTAAAATATAAATAAAAGGCATAGTCATTTACAATGCCAATAGCTTAAACTCTCCCAAATGCGAGACCTATTGCATTGCAAATGCTTGTTCCCATTTCCTTTTGTCATAATCAAGGTGGTAGCCTGGACCCTTTTTCCTGTCAATTTATTCTTTGCCGTGTCTGTACCCTATAATTGTGTATATATCTACGTGAGCATGGACCTTACTTTGTAGGTTAGATTAGACTGTGTATTTGGTGTCCAATGCATTAACTACTTTAGTGTCCTTTTTCAAGCGCATTCCCTTCGAGAGGGTGACACATTAAGTGTGTGCCCTGGAGCATTGCTGAAGTTGTTTTTCTATGCCTGATGTATTTGTGTCCCTTAACTGCTCCTAAATCTGGTTGGGTACAGAGGCTACCAAGGGGCAACCTATGAGGCACCCACAGGAAGACTTGTGTCTTTGCAATTCACACCTTCTGTGTCATGCCTCAATTTGATGTAATCCCCCTGACGTATGGAAATAGTAAACAGACTTGTCTGTGCTCATGGCTGCTGGGTCTGTGCATAGAGCAACTCCACCTGTGAGCAGAACTCCGTGAAGTAGAGTGAAGTTCCGCTCACAGGCTGTGAATAGGTCTCAGGTGACTACCTGTGGAGAGGTGTGGCGCCGCGGCCAGGGCGACTGACGCTGGAATCTGGGGATCAGGGTTCGATCCCCAGCTCCGGCGGCAGGTTAGCCCAGCACCATGCGACTCTGGGCAATAGCTTGCTTAATCTTCCAGACGGCCCCCCAGCGCCTAGAGACCCTAACGGGTGATTGTGCGCTATACAAATGTGGATTATCACAGTAAAGGACCAAACAAAACAGGTACTCAAAAGCGATAAATCCTGGTTGACTAAATGAGCAGAACTCTTTTGCTAAAAGACATTATTTGGCTTGTCCAAACAATGTCTCTCGATGAAATAGAACAAACAAGGGTCCACTATCACATGCTCAGCTACAGAATATTATCAGTCTGGCATTTGTGACCCAAAGCATTAGAAGTATTTGAAGATGTAATTGAAACTTCAACAGAGGCAGAAGAGAAATTCAAACAACGATTGTTCCTATATTATTTGTATTGAATATAGGTCCATCTCTCATACCATTCAGAACAGACTGTCTATATAAATTATTGTCAAATATATATATTATTTATTATCAAATGTACTAAGACATTACATAATAGAAATGACATTTGAGCAGTCACAGAAGTGCATGTATGTTATTGAACGAATGGGTAAATGCACATGCATAAATATCTAATATCCTCTGAAACTGCGAGTGGGTCATCTCATGTAACCATGACAATGAACATGTAGCTGGTTTATCATATGGGGGAGAAAAGAAATGATCTCTGTGGGAGGCTGGCTCAGTATATGATGTACACTTATGTAAGTGGACACCTTGCACTGATCCAGACAACCCTTATGTGGAATTTAGTGGTCTTAGACAACCTTAGAAAGCTCTCTAAGTGGTAGCTGTGGAGAGCAGCCTTCAGGCTTAGTCCAGAAGGAGTGTAAAGCAGCTTGTTGTACCAGCACATAATCTTATTGGTATGGATTAAGAGAAAAAGAATCACACAGTGTATTTATAAACATATATATTTATTATAAGACACTCACTAACAGATACAGATATCTCCTAGCTGGAGATATACACAATACACACAATGCTTTTCAATGGAAACAGGTAAGTAGCACAGAATACACAGTGGTTCCCAGGGGGAGACCAAACCATATACTAAAATAGTGGAACGTGAACCACGACTCGAGTCAGGACTACACCCAGAGGACGTAGAAGTGTCGGGGACCCGAGGAACCACCCAAAGTGAGTATCTAGGAGCCCTACGGAGGTTGTAGGCAGTGTGGGATCACAACTGCGTTCTCTGTAGAAATCAACGTGTAAATAGCGGTTGCAATTTTAAAGAGACACGACCCTTCCCAGTGGAGCCTGAAGAAAGCCTGTGAAAGACAAGAGGTTGGAGAGCCACCCCAACCATTGATACCCTTGGAACCAGTTTACCTGCACCAGGGACGCCAGGTGCATAGGTGTGAAGTGGCGTCGGAAACCGTTGTCAAACTCAATTGGAGACTTCAGGAAGTTGCAGCTGCTGGGGAAGGGGAAAGTGTCCGGTGGAACCCAAAGATGGGTTCAGGGTGAAAGGTATCGGTAAACAGAGGGGACAGTGTCTAGATCACTCAGGAGTGACCAGGGGTCACAGAAGATGAGTGCCCACCAATGTCGGGTGTTGCAGGAAAGGTGATGTCACCTTGGAAATGCAGCTGTGAGGACCAGGAGATGCTGTGGAAGACCAGGAGCCATTCACGAGCTGTCCTATGTCAGATGTCGAGAGTTGAAGGGTCGGTGTCCGTAAGGAGCACCAACAAGCCTTGGCAACTGCAAACAATGTAGAAAGCGAAGAAGGTGCAGTGTGGGGACCAGCAAGGTCCAGGGGACTCACCACAAGTAGGGGAGTCAGGTCAGGCCCGAGCAATCAGAGGAGCCCAAAGAATTTAAAGGTAACACTTAACAGGACCCACAGGACGGAGGTACTGGAGTCGCAAGAAGACCTTGAGCAGCTCACCAAAGAAGTACTCTCACGGTGCAAGTGATTTGTTGGGGATGAAGATCTTGGTCACAGTAGATGCTTGAGGTTGGGGCTACTGAGCCTGCAGATCTTGAAGGAAGGAAGCCAACATGCCTTTGCAACAGCAAGTCGATGCTGTACACAGGGGTTCAGTTCCTGCGTCTCCAATGAGGGATACTCGCCTCAAACTTGATTAGAGGACAGGGCGGGCATCAAGGGAGGTGAAAAACCACCATCTGTGTTGCTGAGCCTTTCAGAGTCCGTGGGAGCCCCGGATCAGCACACCAGTCCGCTTATTTGCGTTGTCTGCAGATGCAGGGAAGTGACTCCTTCACTTCAAGGGAGATTCCTTCAGGTGTCTTGGATGCCCACAGGCCTTGGAAGGTTTCTTGTTTGGAGCACAGGCACAGACTTTGCAGTTGATGAGCAGGGCGAAGAAATCAGGAGCAGCAGGAGTCTTTCCTGTTGCAGCCTTGATGCCCAGAACAAAGTCCGGAGTGCCAAGACTGTCGAAGTTGAAATGGTGTCTGAATTGAATCGTGCCACACAACGAATCTAGGGACCCACCCTCAGGTAAGCCCTTAAATTCCTTAAGGAAAGGGTTGGGACGTTTCAAGGGAGGGGTTGGACAGTGGGGAGGATACTCCCATGTCCTTTGTCCAGTTTCACTCCAGAGCGGTAGCCAACGGCTCCCTGAGCTGGTTTGAACTGTACTATGCAAGTAGGGCACAAATGCGCCCTTCAAGCAGACTGAGTGGCGCTGGCAAGCACTCCCACCCGGCCCCAATACACTAAATCCTGTCTGGGAGGTGGTCACACGTCCCTGTGAAAGGATACTTATTGTTCTGCCTTCTCCTGCTTGAGCTTGCCTCAGCAGCAGGAGGACAAAATCGTGTCTCTGGACGGCAGCAGCCATGTTGTGCTGTCCGGGTCTAGAAGACTGGTACTGGGAGCCCTAAGGGCCTACCGGAGGGCCTTTACAGTGCTTGGAATCATACCTCTCACACCGTTTCCAGTGTGGGGATATGATTCCAAAATGTTTGAAACTTAACATGACAGAGCTCGTTACAGCCAGTTTCAAGATGGTGATCGCTTAATAACAGGGTGCCCCTTTTTATGTTATAGGGCTGTCTCACTTAAAACCTGGGAGAATGGACTCCAAAAGCTGTAGGGGTGTCCTGCTCGTGCAGGGGCACACTCACACTGAGAATCGAGCACCCTGCCTTCAGGATTGAGAAGGCCTGCTGTAGGGGTGACTTATAGATTTTAAGTGCAGTGACCCTAGATATAGGGAACCTAAATCTGTCATATGTGGTGTTAGAACCAGCTTACACAGGCTGCAATGGCAGGCCTGTAGTGACAGTTTGAATGGTCTCCCATTGGTGGCATAATACATGCTTTAGCCTATGGACGACCTCAGGGGTATCTATGACCTGGGTACCATAATACCGTATACTAGGGACTTAAAAGGATACCCCAGTATTCAATCTGGGATGTACCTAAATATTTACAATAACAATTTAGGGGAGAAAGCAGAGAGACTGGGGTCCTGATTAGCAGGATTCGAGCCAGACTAGTTAGAAACAGCATAGCACCAGGCAAAACGTAGGGGAAATCCAGAAAAGCAGATAGTACTTTCCTACAGTCTCTGATATGGCCCCCAAAGTAACATGCATAACTATTCTGTATTGTCCGATGTGTCTTCTGCAGGTAATGTACTCTGTGCAGAGGAGCTGTCCAAGTTGAGCTATGCAAGATATGTTTTGAGCGGGCCCCAAATGTCTTTGGTGCTGGGAGTGATAGGTTAGAGAGAACCATACAATTCAGATTGATCATTACAGGTAATCAAGCCTTGTAGTCAGTCATCCTTGCTCTGGACCTGCGTTCCACACCAGCACATGGCTGCCCTCTGCTTAGCCAATATACCTACGGACATCAGGGCTGGGTGAAAAAATACCTGCCTAAATCGCTCCACATCTCAGGCAGTTATGTGGTCTGAAAGAATCAATCCTCTGTTGTTTGGCAGGTCTGATAAGAGTTATTAGGAGTTTATGGTGGGGATTGAATGAAATGGATCTAGTTTGTGTACAGCAGTATGTCCATTTAGCTACCATTATCTCACCCCAAGATCTCGTTCACAGGCTTGTTTATTATGTGATGAGTCCCCTTTACAGTGTTCGAGTACCATTGCCTAGATTCGAGAAACACACCAAGTCACATCGGGACTTAATTGCCTGTGTCAATGGTGGCATTTTCTGTGGTTCTTTCGTAAACCCCAGTAGGTTCTCCTGAGCCATGTGCTAGAGTTTCATGAATGGATAGGTGGTGAGGGGTGACCGGTCTCTACGCTGTAAGAATTGATAATGAGATGGAAACGTCCCATTAGCATATAAGGGACCAAATTCTGTTAACCCTGCACTCAAAAAGCAATGTTGAACGTTGACCTCTTGTGTTAAGGGGAGGAGAGGGTTATCAGCAAGTCTGAGAACTGGGGACTATAAGAAAAGAAGCCCCACCATTAGTGTAACTTTCTTTTAGGCTCAGGTCGAGGCAGCGGTGGTGATAACTTCAGCCTTGGGTGGGGAGTCGGTTGGGGCTGTCGGAGGGAGGCCCACCAGTAGTAGAGATGCCAGAGGGATTTCTGTTTTTTGCTCCTTCTCTGGAATAATATATAGTAGTCTACTATCAAGATGATACTGCCATTTAATAAAATGTCCTTGGGCTGCTATGTAATAGGTCTCTAGATCTGGGACTTCAAATCCCCCTTCTCATATGTTAGTATGAGTTGCTTGTCCACCCAGGACAGTTTCATAAGGAGTGTTTGCAATGAGTGAAAGAAGGTTTTAATTAAAGTAATAAGTATACAAAGAAATAGGCACGGAAACCTGGGGAGGCCAATCATTTTTGTGAATCCCCCTCCACCGGACAAGGAGAACGGTAGTTTTATTGAGGTGTTCCCTTGTTGTTGTAGGTTGACCACTGATTGGTTGTAGTTCAGCCGGACAATCTCCTCCCTGCCCCAGTGCATGAATATTCCCATGTATTTAATGGAGTTTGAGACTTTAAGGATTGGAAACTCTGATTGCGGGGCCTCTACATCATCCGTCAGATGAAATAGCTCTGTCTTGTCCCAACTGATCTGAATCCAATGGTATTCCCCGTACTGTATTATCTCTCAGATTAGGGAAGATACATTGTTTGTAGTGTGGTGGACAAATAGGAAAATGTCATCAGTATATACATTGATAATAGTATATAGCCGGATCAGAAAGCCAGGCATCTCTGCAGATGATAGTCTTGAAGTTTCCTGGCTATTGGAGTGGAATAGAAAAGTTGAGTCAGGGCAAGGAACCGATTCAGGATGCCAAATTGCTTCATAACCACCTTCCATAAGGGCAATTCTAAGGAGTCAAAGGCCTTTTCAGTGTACAGGAAGGCCGTCACCGCCTTTGACCCGGGGTTGGGCAGTTGTAAAAGGGCAAACATTGTCTTCAAGTTTATGGCAGTGGATCTGTGGGGAACAAATCCAGACTACTGGGGACAGAATCCCCTCCATCAATCGGAACAACTGGGTCGCTATACCATTAGCCAGTATTATATTATCTAGGTTTAATAGTGAGAGAGGGCGAAATGATGCATTTTGAAAATTATCCCTACTGGGTTTAGGAAGTAGGGTGATGATCACCTCATGTACCGTTGGAGGCAGTGTGCCTTTCTTCAGTGCATCCTCATACATCTGCAGGAGGCAGGGAGCTAAGATGTGTTAAACACCTCGTAAAACTCTGACGTGAAACCGCTTGGGATTTACTCTCAGCTAAACTGTCAGTGGTGGCCAGGATTTAATTGAGAGTGAGGGGAAAATCGAGGAACAGTATATGGCCATGATCCAACCATACCAAAGTCGCTTACCAAGACAGTTCTCTATTTGGTCAGAGGTAATGGTAAAACATGACTATATAGGTGTGCTTAGGAAGTAGCAAAAGTAGCTAGTCTCTCCATGCTAGAAGTTCACAAGTGTGGTGATTATTTAAAAATATAGTTGCTATTGCGATCCCTTATGAGGAGCATGGCTAGCATATTCCCCGGTCGCTCTCCCTCTTTGTACCTTTCGAGCCTGCATGTATCGGCCCAAATAGTGGAGATCCCTATCTGCCAATTCTGCGTATTGATACAGGAGCGTAGTGTTACTTCATAGTTACAAAAATTATATATTTTGAATTGGCATTAAAGGTCCTAGTCCTCATCAAATTAGTTGGAGAGGCATTCGCACAACTGGTTAACTAATCAGCAGCCTCTTAGGGTAATGGGTAGTCTCAGTCCTCCTAGACTCCAGACACTATAAAATCAAGGTAAGACAGTGCTCCTTTGTTTGTTGGTCCAAATATCAGCATAGACCATATGGGGTAGGCATTTGGGGAATTCAGGACCTGGTATCATTGCAAACTGTTGAAAATATTTTTCACGGCAAATTATTGCGATTACCTGGGAGTGTACCGGCATGTATATGCCACGAAGAGCTGGGATTTACTCAATTGAGAGATACTGTTAAAGTAGCCCCCACTATGTTATGGGTCTCCATTTGGTGTCGACCTGAAACAGCAATGACTAAAGTGGCAATAAATGACTGCTTGGTGCAGACAAGGCTGGTGACATCCATTGGGTGAAATATGTTAAGACCCAGTTTCACTTAATTGGGTGACAAGAACTTTTTAATAATCCCAAATTATATCAAGGCATAGAAAACTAATTGTCAAAAAAGAATTAATGGCCCATATGACAAAAGAAAGGGAAGAGTGGGAGAGTGGTATGAAGTTGGTGAGGTCTTATAGCATGCTGATAACAACCAGACACATTGAACCGTACCTGCTCATTATTCTCACTACATATCATTTCTATTTGGTAAGATTTCGCCTCAATATGTACCATCTATTGGTTGCTAATCCATCTACAGCCTTTTGTGATAAGGATCTTGCAGTCTGCCTATGTGATTCGAATTGTGTCCAGTCGCAGCTACACGTTTGCTTTTATTGTGGCCTGTATAAGGAACCTAGAAAAGCCTTACTTGTCCCTCTGCATATGAAATTAAATATTAGTCAATGTAGATCTGCCCTGTTACATCTCCAACTGCTACAACCTGAAATGGTGCGCCAAACAGTGTATAGGTACATTGCAGCCTCTATTAAACTACGTAAGATTGTGGGGAAATAAATTGTTGTTTTTTTTGTCAAACTATTGTTTTTTATGATTTGATTGCTAGATGTTATTATATGACTATTTTTGTTATAGTAAGTCATTATAATGTCTATGCACTTTATTGAACCAAATGTATTTAATAGGAGCAGTCTCTTTGGTTTTAAAATGTGCTCCTATTATACATTGATTACATGGCATTATAATGTATTATTTTATTACATTTATTAATGACTTATAATTATATATTTTTATAACTTGCTGAAATTATATGTGCATCTTTTATGGTTTTTGAACCGAATAAAAAATATTTACTTACCGCATAGGCAAAGTCAGAAAAATGACCCTTTCCCAGTTCCTAGAATCATGTCATGGAGAGAAAAGAGTCCGACAGAATTAGGAATAGTTCTTCGAATGTTCCTCCGGCAGGCAGGGATTCTTCTAACACAGTGAGATGGGATTTATTGCAGAGTTTTAAAAGGAAAGTTGTGATGCCATGAGCAGGGAATCTTAACTTCCCAAATTATTGGCTCTCGCTTCTATTACGCAGTGATGTCATTCATTTTCTGCGAGAGTGTGTGGTGGAAACAAATTGATTAAAGAACTCTTTTCTCGACTTTATCTCTAGCCAACATAAACCGGAAAAGCCCAGTCCACTTTAATTGAATTCCAACACCTTCTGCTGGAACATACTCAGAAAATCCCACAGAGGACAAGTGGCAACACAGTGGCGGCTGGTGAGGTTTGTGAGTGGTGAGGCTAGGCTTGGTTTGGTCAGGGGAGGGGGGGTTTGGAGGGGTAGATGGGACTTCTGGCATTAAAGGTCAAGGTCCTGGAAACTCTACTCCAGGGTCCACCATGACCCTGCCTTTACCTCTGCAGTAATCTCCAGATGCCTTCCTAGACACCCCTGGTGCGAGTCCCTTTCCCTGACTCCACAACCATGCATCAGGTTGTTTCCTTAAATTCTAGCTTCTACAGGATCCATTGTATACCCAGTTGGGGGGCGGGGCACTGCCTGTGGCAGAGGTGATGTCTGTCTCCTTACACGCTGCCAGTTGTCATTTATGACATGAAACGTTGTCATAAATCCACCTCAGCCCTCTTTCAGCTACTGCCAGATACTCCATTCCTGCTCACTCCAGCAGGGTCCTGCCTTCTCCCTTTGTGATGGTTTTCACATCATTTCTCTTCCTCCGTCTTACCTCTTTGTGCGTTTTGTCTAGGCCCTTGTGGCACCTACCTGATCTCTAACTTTACCCTCAGACCTTTCTTGCAACCACCACTGTCCTGAGCCACAGGCCCCCTGAAATGAAAGTACTAGTGGTGCCCCCTGCCATCCCTCATGGAGGCTCTGTCTGAAGTTAATCTATTACTGTACTACTTCTAGGACGCCACACACTCAGTCCCCATCCTCGCCTTATTCTAAGTTTACACAGCAGGGTAAAAGCAGCTGCCTTTTCTATGCGATCTGTCTACAGAAAATAGACACCTGCTTCCATTATCAGTACCAGAAGCCTTCAGCTACACACTGAAACCCACAGGTGAACTGCAAAACTAGATGCACCGCTCCAACCGAGCCCCTCAAACTGGACACACCGATCCAGCCCATATCCCCAAGACTGCACACACAGCCCGGCACAATGCACTTACAATTTAAACATAGACTTATGGTACCCAGCCTAGTGATGAGAACTCGAAAAATACATTTTCATTTCCAAAAAGTCAATTGGAAATAGCTATGATGAATTTCGTAGTATGTCATTGGCAGCAAGATATTGCAACAAAGCATTAATGGTCACGTAGCACTTAAGAAATTATAGTGTCTTAAAAAAGTACTTCTGATGTGGGAACTGGAAATCAACTCAGAATGTCTGAGAGGCATGCCTCTTTGGATTACTGTAGCTGTCCTTAGTGAATTGAAACATCTTTGTTTATTAAAGTACACCTCTGTTTCTAGCGCCTTCATGCAGAGGAGCTAGAAATGTACAGTTGCATAGTAAGATCATAAAGGCCAATTGTGCAGGAATGAAAGAGTGCCTGTTGACCTGTTCTACTGTTAGGCTGCTGTTTTGATAACAGTCAGTGTGAGAGTTGCTCTCTGAGGAATGTCCAATCTCAAAACAGATCTGTCTTTTCGGCCTGAAGGCATGGTACTTACTGTTTGAGGACCATATAATACTTTTTTCTAAGCCCCTTGTCGATGTCTGTAGCAAGTCACTTAATAATGGAATTTCAGTTGTCGGCTAAGCCATGCTGTCCTTTACCGGCTTTTGTGTCCAGGAGAGCCACTTTACTATGTACCAGGGGTCTGAGGGTCCAATGATCACGCCATAATGCTGTTTATTTATCCCACAGCGAGATCATGGTGCTGGAGTTACACTTTCTTAAAGATCACGTCTCCATTGGACAGGTTTAGCTTGATTTTAGGGTGAAATACCTCGACAAAGCGGTGGGTTCTGTGCAGGGTTTTGACGTATGCAGGAAGTATGGCACCTTAACTGGTGGCGGTGTGTGTTAGGATAAAAAGCAACAATAATGAAGATGGTGCAACAAGGTCAGAGGAGACCCCGAAACCTCTGCAGAGAGCGGCAAGGGCCCACTCAGTAATTACAACAAAAGTCCCGTGCACACGTTATGCGAGGTGTAAATGAGTGTCATGCTTATTTTAAAGAACAATTAGTAAATGAAACAAAGTGGACACAATTGAAAGTCTCTTTTTTCATTCAAAAGATTGTATTGGACCTTCCTTTGTGGAAGGGTGACATCAAAAGCAAAAGACCAGCCGACACGTGTTTCGTCATGCCGGCAAGACGCCTGTGACTCCTCAGGGCTGTTAAGGAATGTGAAGGTGAAGGTCCGTATAGCCTGTGATATTTCCGACCCGGCGTCTGGGGTCTGGGTTAGAACATCCGTGATAATGTGTTAATTGTGGATTTGGGGACGGGCGGGTGCATCCGTCCAAACCAGCTAAATGCCTAGGATAAGGCACCGGAAAGACGAGTCCTGTCTTCCGAGGGGGCTGGAGACCTCGACCAAGGCTGCTGTTCTGCAGGTTTTTAAAGGGAACATTTACTTTCTGAAGCACACTGCTGAGGATTTTATATGCTCTTCCTCCATGCTACATCAAGTAAACTTGTTTGGTAGCAGCATTCCGCATTCCTCTTGAATGCACCATGTCACACTTACATGCTACGTACAGGCCAAAATGTGTCTGTGATTCTCGGAGACTGTTGTGAGATTATACTCTTTTTCGGGACTGAGTGTTTTAGGAAATGCTTACAATGAAGGGGCGTGGCTTGGATGGCAGCGCAGGCGGTTGCCTAAGTTCGAGAGCTCCGTGACCCCGGGGGGAAAAAGCAGCGAAAATAACGGCGAAACGGATGGAACTCCCGCACAAAGTGGCAGGAGGTGTGTAGGAACACACGGGGAAGCACAGGAGGTGGTTGTGCTAACGGTACGTCGGGGCTGAAGCAGAATAAGCCAGGAATTACCCCAAAACAGGAGAACGGAGGACGCAGCCCAAAGATGGCGGGGTCATAAAACCCAGCAATATCGCAAAACTTCTACAGCGATACCGGAGAACTTCACCAAGCCTGAGTCGGAAGCGACGCTAAACGCGAGGTGCTGCGCCCGGCAGGAAAGGCAAACTCAGGTCAGACCGGAACGAAAACGGAATAAAATAAAGGCTGAGTAAACAAGGGACCAGGCAATAAGGGCGGCCATCTTGGGAAGTCCACGCTGCAAAATGACAATAGTGGCTACGAGGAAGGAAGCACACGAAACGCAACGTGGCTCACAGGCGGGTCCACAAGTGAGCTGGAAAGACAAGCGGCTATACACCGAGGAGAGGGAGCGGAGAAGCGGCACCAGATCGTGGCAATTACCCTTGGCGCGCACCGGACCAAACGGAGGCAGCCAAAAGGACCAGGCGACGGACCCTCCACAAGCACTGCTCAGGGGGGAGGCAACTCAGCAAGTAAGCCGCCCGCTTTTCTGGAAAAAAAGAAATAAATCGGCAGCCCTTAGCGTAAAAAGCCTACCGGAAAAAAAACGGCGGCCATCTTGGGAGGGGCAGCTCCGGACCAAGCGAAGGCTGCCAACTGGACCAGGGACCAGGCGGAGGAGGCGTAGGACAGACCCTCCACAAGCGCTGCCCAGGGGGGAGCAACATAGCAAGTAAGCCGCTCGCTTGTTCAAAAACTAATCTGCAGCCCCCTAGCATAAACAGCCTACCGAACACAACGGTGGCCATCTTGGGAGGGGCAGCAGCCAAGAGAGAACGAGCACGGGCAGAACTCCGAGTGCGCAGGCAGAACGCATAAGAGCGGAGTGCCAGGAATAATCCCAAGAGGAGCCAGGGAAAGCGAGCACGGGCCCCCTGCTCACAATACCCAGCACAGATTCACAAGTCGCCGAGCCAGCAATAATCAAACGAAGCATCACGGCGGAGAAGATCATCATCAACTGCGGCCATCTCGGGAGTGGGCGAACCACACAACGACAAAAGAATGGGCTGGGGACGAGTGGCAGAGGCCAGCAATCACTAGTAGCCGGCACCCTAGAGCGGGAAAACCACACAGGAAGGCACAAGCTAGGGGAGCAGTACAAGCGAAAGGGGATCAACAGCGGCCATCTTGCAGTGGGAGAACAGGAGCCCATCGCTGAAGAACCCATCCACCTGAGACAGACAACAAGCAAGGGGGGAAATAGAACAAAAAGGGGAAAGGAAACCCTGGCTTCACTCTGGCACAGTGAGAGTGTGAGGGCGGAAGGTGCATACGGCAAGAACAAGGCCAGCAGGCTAGCAGCAGGTAGCCCTGGGAAGCTGGCCTAACAACACACAACTAAGCCCACCAGCGCTACAAGGAAGAACAAGTAGCGGGGTGAGGCAGGAGCGCTGAGGGTGAAGACAGAGTGAAGCAGAAAGGGCGAAAGCGACAAAGTGATAGTAGCCCTGGCGTCAGGGCGAACCAGAACAAGGACAATAAGGTGGCCCAACAGGTTCACGTTTGGGAGCACGGCAAAGACGAAGAAAGTCATGAACTACGCCAGATCCAGCCCATCACAGGGCGCGCAACAAGCAGTCCAGTATAAGAAGGGAAGGTTGCCCGCGCATCAAGGAATAAAAGGTTGTGGTGGGATGACAACCAACGACATCAAAAAGATCAGGAAAGATCTAGACTCACCAGTCAAGCTGCAGACCCTACAGAATACGGAGACAGCGATGGACCTGCTCCTAAAGAAAATAATAGAGGCCAACGACTTGGCAAAAGCCACAAAGATCTCCATGGACAATGTCCAACTAGAACTCACAGCCATACGTGCCGACCAGAGCAAAATAGTGAGCAGAGTAGGCGAAACGGAGAGAAGATTCAGCGAAGTAGAAGACAAATCGGTCACCATGGAAAAAGATGTTCGCTACATATCCAAGATCTCCAGCGACCTACAAAGAACGCTAGCAGAACAAGAGGACAAAAACAGGAAAGGGAACATCAGAATCCTTGGTATACCGGAAGAAGAGGAGGAAGAAGCAGGCTCATGCGCGGCGCTACTCGAAGCTTTGATACCCAAGCTGACTGGGCTAAACTTCGAAAGAACATTCGAAATCGACAAAGCTTACAGAGTGCCAGCCACAAGACAGCTGCACATGAAAGGCCCGAGAACAATCATCTGCAAACCGCTGAGAGCGAACCACACGGATGCCATCTTTGCCTATGCACGCAAAGGTCAACCCCATAACTGGAAGGGCAAGAAGATTATCATCACCCAAGACTTCTCTAAAGGCACAGTAGAGACAAGGAAGGCGTTCCTGGCACTGAGAGAAGCAATGAAGAGGGCTAGGATAACTTGCAGCTTTGTGGGCCCAGCAAGAATGAAGATAACAGACAGGAAAGGCACGCAAACGTTCGACGATCCAGCAGAGCTACGCAGATACCTTCAGGAGCCAGACCAAGAAGAGATGGAACAAAGAAGCCCGGGAACGGCAAAGAGAAGAGCATCCTCAGACGGCTCGGAGACAGGCGAAAATGGCACAGCAGGTCGAGGTTGAAGGACACTGACAAGAGACTGGGTCGATCTGACATTTACCTAAATTGAACACTGCTACCTCAATTGGAAGACACACCTACCTCATGATAAAGGGATATGAGAACTAAGCTAGGACAAAAAGAGAGTCATCTCAGGGAATGGGACACGAGATATGCACGAGATCCAGCCAAGAACACAAAATCACTCAGAACTTTGAGCCAGACCTGGAAAACAGAGACAGACAAGATATCCTTTTATCAACGTTTAACACGGAAGGGTGCGGGGGGAGGATCTAATGTACCCGGGGGGCGGAGGGCGGTGAACCGCTGCTGTCGCACATTTACAGTACTTTGACAGGGGGGAGGGGGGAGGGGGGAAGGGAGAGGGGGAGGAGGCAGGGGGAAGATCATGTAGCGCGGACAATCCTTGCTTGGTGGGGCTATCAACTCTTTTTTTCTTTCTTACTTCTTTTTCACCTACTTACACATACTTCCCTATCCCAAACCAGACCCCGGGGGGGGGCCAAAGACGGGTGGCGAGAGGTGAGTCCACACCGAAGGCAGAGATCATACAGAGGTCACAACCCAGAGAGCAGCTATCCTATAGGGAAACCATGACTACTCATAATACTCAAGGCTTAGCACAGATTACATCTGACATCAAGATTGTGTCACTGAACGTCAAAGGCCTCAATCACCCCGTCAAGCGACGGAAAACACTAGACTACCTGAATAGGCTCAAAGCCGACGTGTACGTGCTCCAAGAAACTAGAGTGACCACAGAGGATGCTAACAAACTTAAGGCAAACTGGATAAGCGACATAGCATGCTCACCAGCAGTCAACAAAAAAGGAGGGGTGATAACCATTATAAGCAAGAAAGGGAAATTCAAGACTCTGGGCAGTGCAGCAGATACGGAAGGCAGGAGACTAGTCACAAGCATCAAAAGAGGAGAGGAAGTAATGCACATAGCTAACATCTATGGGCCGAATGCCTCAAAGAAAAAGTTCTGGGAGGAGGTAGAAAGCGAGCTCAGCAGGATCCCACTGGGAGAACTACTGATAATGGCAGGGGACATGAACGAGGCGATGGATAATGCCACAGACAGGCACCCGCACAGGCCAAGCCATGCCACACAAGAACAGAACATACTCAAAAACCTTTGCACCAAGCTCGCACTAGCAGACCCATGGAGACTACAACACCCCAGTGCCAGGGAGTACTCATTCTATTCAGCACCACACAACTCGTACAGCAGAATAGACTATATCCTCATGTCAAGCTCACACACACACTTGACGGACAAAACAGAGATAGGACCGATAACAGTCTCAGACCATGCCCACATCTCCCTCTCCATAAGTGGGAAACACAATGAGCTACCGAGCAGGGGGTGGCGTCTCAATAGTGACATACTTGAGGATCCCGCCAACACCGGGGAGATTGAGGAGGCGATCAAAGAATATCTCTTATTTAATGACACAAAAGACACAAAGGAGGAGACACTGTGGGACGCACTCAAAGCCACAATAAGGGGGAAACTCATAAGTATTAAGGCAAGAATGAACAAAAAGAGGAACAAACACATTAAAGAACTGGAAGAACAGATAAAGGAACTAGAGAGCAACCACATCGCGAACATACTAGACAGGAACACACTTACAGCGCTAACAAAGAAAAAGTATGAACTCAACAGACTATTAAGCGAGAGGGCAACGACATGGATAAACAAATACAAATCCATAAACTTATGCTCAGCCAACAAAGCAGGTAGGGCACTTGCAGGGTACCTAAAAGCCAAACAGAGACAGCACTCAGTTGCAGCGATCACCGACACAGACAACATAACGCACACAGGGAACAAACAAATCCTCGAAACCTTCAGGAAGTTTTACAAAGACCTATACACCGCAGACAAAGCACTAAAGGCGGATGGAGGGGCGAACCTTCTCGAGAAACTTGACCTACCCAAGCTAAGCTGCGAACAAAGTGAGGCGCTAGACCAAAACATAACAAAAGCTGAGGTAGGGATGGCCATAGACGCACTAAAACCTAACAAAGCCCCAGGGCTTGTTACAGTGACACAGTGTTCACAGTGACTTTTTACAAAAAGTTCCAAACGCAGCTTAAAGACATACTAGTGAGGGTATTCCAGACGTGCGCAGAGAAAGGAAGCATGACAGACTCAATGGCAGAGGCAAACATTATCGTCATCCCCAAAGAAGGGAAGGACCCACAATTCCCACAAAACTATAGGCCAATATCCTTAATAAACGTAGACTGCAAAATCTACGCTAAAGTTATGGCAGCTAGAATAAACACATACCTACCCACCCTCATACACAAAACACAAGTGGGATACCTGAAAAACAGGCTCTCACAGGACAACACGAGACTGCTCTGCCACCTAATAAACCGCACGGCAAGCAGCACAGAGAAGGCAGTAATGATTGCACTAGACGCAGAAAAAGCCTTCGACAGAGTCTCGTGGCCATTCCTAAACGAATGTATGCGCAAATTCGGATTTGGAGATAGATACAGAGGAATGATAATGTCCCTATACAAAAACCCCTGAGCTCGAGTGGTAGTTAACGCAGCAACATCAGAAACATTCACCCTAAGTAGAGGGACGAGACAAGGCTGCCCCCTGTCACCAGGATTATTCCTGCTGGCAATAGAACCCCTTCTCCACATGATCAGAACAAACACGCAGATCACAGGTGTGGAAGTGGAGGGTCACGCCTTCAAACTCGCGGCCTATGCGGATGACATCCTGATCACCACAAGCAACCCAAGGGAGTCAATCGAGGCACTGGTACAAACAATAGAGGAGTATGCACACGTCTCAGGGTATAAACTCAACAGGGATAAATCAGAATGCAAACCAATGAACTGCCACACTACCAGAGCAGTACTAGGCAAGTCAGGCCTGGCGTGGCAAACGAAACCCCTAAAATATCTGGGACTCCTCTTTGGGAAGGACCTCAGATCAACACTAGAGCACAATGAGGAAGCAATGATGAAAAAGATCAAAACGAAGCTAGACACATGGGGACCCAAATTCGTCAGCTGGTGGGGCAGAGTAGAGACAGTCAAGATGATGATCACCCCAATGCTCAATTACTTGCTGTCCATGCTACCACTATCACTAACGACAGACTTCATAAACAAATCGACAAAGCCATTAACTCGTTCCTATGGGGAGGTAAAAAACCTAGAATAAGTCTAGCAAAGCTCAGGCTAAAAAAAGAGCAAGGGGGACTGAACCTCACAAACTATAAGGCCTTCCAGACGGCATGCCTTGCCAAACAAGGGCTACACTGGGTAGCACCAACACCAGAATATATGCCAGTATGGCTGGAGCTAGAAAGGGGCATTCTAGGAGGAGCAGACCCAATCATGGCCCTCACGGCAAATAGACACCCAGAAGCCAAAAACTCAATAATACGGAACACAAAAATAGCACTACTGAGATTAGATAAAGAGCTAGAAGTAAGCATCAGAGGCACCAAATGGGAGTCATTATGGTACAACACCAAAATCACATACAAAGGGAAAACGCTAGACAGCAAAGAATGGCTCAGCAGGGGCATAACAACACCGGCACAACTAGAGGCAGGGAACAACCCACTCTCCTACAAGACGCTCCAACAAACAACTAGCCTACCAGACAAGGAATTCTACGAGTTCCTAAGAATCAAAGCCGCCATCACCAGAGCGAACCTCTCCAAACACAAACCAACCATCATACAGTATGCACAGAACCTAAACACGGCAGGTCATCAAACAGCGCAGATCTACAAAATAATCACACCACGCATCACCACTCTTAATGACAAAACAATAGCCTTCTGGGAAGAGACCATCCATAGACCGCTAAGTGATGAAGAGAAGGCCAGACTATGGTCATCAGCGTCCAAAAACAAGATCACACCACAGTTAGCACAAACAAAATACTGGATACTACACAGACTACACTGGACACCGGCGAAACTAGAAAGAGTTGGGGCAAGCGACAACAGCGAGTGCTGGAACTGCCACAAAGCAAGGGGGGACCTAGCCCACATGATATACGATTGCCCCAAGGTCAAAGCGTTCTGGAGTAAAGTATACAACCTAATAGACTCGATCACGGGATGCCAGATACAACGAGGGCTAGCAGGGATAATCACCGGATTCCTAGAGCCACAACTCCAATCCAAAGAAATACGTGATTTAGTCGACATGCTCCTGGCGGCAGCTGTAAAAAATATTCTGGGGTACTGGAAGAACTCCAGCAAAGCCACTTTCAAGCGTTGGTTCAACTGGGTAACATTCCTTCGAGGGGCAGACAACATCACCGCCAAACACAAGGCGGCGAACCACACAGCCAAAGAGGACATGTGGGCAGCCCTAGACGAGTATCTGACGCAATAAACCCCCCCCCCCTTCTTCTTTTCTTCCTTCTTTCTCTCTCTCTTTGCTACCACTGGGCCAAGTATACATGTAAAAGCAGCCCAAGAAAGACAACTGTATACAATGTACATGTGAAACTTATTCAATTCAATAAAAAAAAATTGAAATAAAAAAAAAAGGAAATGCTTACAATTTAAGTGAAGGGTTTTCCACTTTACAAATGCGTTGGCTGTTATGAAATGGAAAAAAGATTGTTTTACGATTATATAGGAAAGCATGCACATTGCCCATGTGCATCGCCATATGTTTCATGGTGTCATCTTGGTATGTGTTTGCGTGCATAGGTGAACTAAGGATGAACCTGTTTTCCTCGCCTCCCTCTTAACTGGGCTTCTCTCAACCGTGCCACAAGTTTCTGTTTCCTTGCATTTTGATATAACTCTGCCATGATAACGAGACTGGCTAGAGTCTGCATGCACACCCCTAATTCGCACTCCAGCATCCGAAACACTACAATCCATGTTGCTGCTTGTTATTGTCTTGTCGCAGTAGGTCCAGTACAGGGCTGTCCAACATAGGTACAGAAGGCCCAAATATATGTCAGATGCTTACCACTGGCATAGATAAGTTCTAGTGAGATTAATTGGATGTACATATATTGACTGTGGTTATCCAGAAACTCTGGCAGGGCTTAAGCCCACCGTGGCCTCCCCTGATTGAGGACAAGTATTGCTGAGATTGTGAAACCCTAATTCTTCTGAAGCTCCTGCCCAGCTTGCCACGTGAAGAGGTTAATGGGAAGCAAGGCATTGATATCACCGCCCAAAAACAAAGAGGCAAGCAAGATAAGCAAAAGAAGCAAAGAAGCAATCCAGTGAGCCCTGACAAAAACTTGGGAAGACAAGACAATCGGCACAAGACTCTGAGGCAGCCGGACCACTGCAAGATAGTGCCCACTGAAGCATGGCGCAGGTTCTAAGAACAGAGATGGAGTCCAGGGCAAATGTGCACTCACTGAGTTGTGTTTTAAGGAGTGATATTGATTTGCTGGAAAACTGCTAGGTCATATGCAACTTAAGAGCTGGTTATTAATCCAGCAGTGCAAATTCAAACGTCACCTTTCCAGCTCACAAAATACATAATTAACCTAGATAAACGTCTTGAACAACATATTGGCAGCCAGCCAGTCCCAGCTGTTCATTTTTTATTTTATTTAATTGCTAACGTCTGGTCCACTGCACTCACAGGGTTGGGAGTTGTAGGGAACGTCAGGACTGAATGGGACTTAAAGGGCACGCCGTCGCCGACACATAAATATTCACCTTCAGTGGGCCCCACCTTGCCTGCTCCTGGCTGCCAGTGAAGCCACACTGGAGCTCGAATTGTATCCACACTCCTGCAGCATGGTGCAAGCAGACATCTCGAGTCTGTGCAATGTGTCTTCAAAAGTCTTGAGGACAAACTGCGCAGACTCAATTTCTGGGCTTCCCGCCTGCAGCTAACCACACCTTTCCCAACTCGTCACAGGTCCCTCCCCCTGTGACGAGTTGGGAAAGGTTAGAGTGACCATGCTGTCCACTCCCTGATTGACGTGAAGCCCCAGCGCACCGGGGCGTCATTTCACCTCCAGGTCATCAGGGGGTGGAAACTGGTCTTCAATGCTGTGTCTTTGCCGAGCTGATGACCTCACAGGCCTCAGGGCTGAGAGATCATCACCCAGGCAAATAATATAGACTTTGGGCAGGTCTGTTGCAGTGTGTCATGACGACTCATCATCACAGCAACAAACAAGCAGGGTGAGTGTCAGTATGCACAGCCCAGGCCTAAGCAAAAGATGCGTGGTTTTTGTTTTTAAGAAGAAGCAAATTAAAAGACTTTCCTTTAATTTAGGAAACTAGCTTTCCTGGGGTGAAATTAAAGGGGGCAAAGCTCCGACGCCAATGGACAGAAACCGCCGCTGGGCAACATTCTAGTGTGGACTCATTTCTGACAAAGTGACAGCCATATGCACTAGCAAATGTAGGGAGAAGAACGGTTCAGCATTTTTTACCCCTCCTGGTTGTTGTTTATGTTCCATTGAATTTCTGCTAATGCAGATGTGAAGCTAGAGTTTGATGAAAAGAAGTTTAAAGTCCTCAATTCACAAGTGCTGAATATTAAATGAATTCACTTAAACTGGCTGGTACGCACATTTTGCATACATCTGGAATACTAAATTGAAATAGCTAACTAACATTTTTCATCCAACATAGTTATCATATGTCATTACCTATAGCATTTCAATGTGACAATACTTGTAGCAACTATTCCTGAAATCTAGTTCATATTAATACAGTATACCTGCCATTAAAGGCGTAGGCCTTGCACCCAGGTTGTCAAGATTCAGAGCAGATTTCTATGACACATGACAATCTGAATTGTACAGAAAAAATATTCAGGTCCACACATCCAACAGTGTACAGATGCAACAATCAAAATAATTTGAAAATGTACTAATGCCATAGAGTAGGCAATGTACTAATATTTTAGTATCTTCCTTTGTCTGCTAAAGGCCATAAAATCAGTCAGGTCAGTTCTACAAATTTGGTGTCTGCAATTGTAAAGCAAAGATCTTTAAAGACACCTTTTAAGGCCGGGTGTTAGCCATGACTTTTTCATTTAAACAAAATTATTTACATCATATACATACTTATAGGATCTTTCAACAAGCTTTGTTCATACACTGGTCTGTCAGGGTGCAATTCACATTTTTGTTCAGTCCAATACAGCATAAATGTGCTTAAACTGCATTATGTGCTGCCAATTTTCAAAACCTTCCTTTGGTGAAAGGATGGTGAAATATCTTGTAAAAGATTTTTTTATGGCTAGTTAGGTTGACCCAACTGGCCCAGTGTGCTTGGAGTGTACAATTTGCCCGAGATTGTGATGTAAAATAGAATCTGGTGCTTTACATTGCACCAGGTTTAATGGCCTGATGCAGGGGCGGCTCTAGGCTCATGGCGGCCCTGGGCAGGGAGCATAGGTAGGGGGCCCTGAGGCCGCCAAATCCCTGCCAGGGGCTGCCATGCAAATATGTATCTAAGTATATATATTGGCGTGGCGACCCCTGGGGTTTGGCGGCCCTGTGCAGGTGCACAGCTTGCACATGCCTAAGGCCGTCCCTGCCTAATGTGTATTAAAATAGAAAATTTGTCATTCACTGTGCTAAAATTCGTAGAGACCCAAAATCATGTTATGCCGAGAATAATGTTACTGACCCTGTGTGCTTTAAAATGCACTATTTTACACATATAGTCTCAATGAATGGCTCAGTGATTTCTTTATACACTACATCAGAAATGTGAAGGGTGCCCCCCCACAAGTAATTTTGATTTGGGTCTTATGATATCTCTTTCTCCACTAACCCGTGTTAGCACCCCCCCAAAAAAAGTTTGATTGTACTTGTGCCCCTGTACAGCGTTCCTAACTACCCAAGGTAGGTTACGCTGTACGAGTCCTTTAAGATACAATACAAACACAAATTTGGGCATTACGGGATGGCAGGGCTCAAAATGACAAAAACAGCTTTATGATTATATGAGTATTCCGACTTACCACTGAATTAAACTCTTTTTCGACCGTAATATGCATTTTTTAGTCCTTTTTTGTCATTCCAAAGTCCTCTGTTACTTTTGAACTCCACTCCAGAACACTGTGTCTTTTATTTTCACACAGATATCATGAAAGGCCAATCCTAGGTAAACAAACACATTAGAGAGGACTGTAAGCACAGAGAGGAAAAGGGCAGGTACTTTAACAACTAAATGTCACCCAACGACTTTTTGGCAGAGTTTTACAGTTTAAAAAACTAGAGCGGCATGATAAAATCCATGATTTTTAAACAACGTTGAACGATATACTTCTGCCAGTTCCATTTTAAGAAGAAACCACACTTAGGCAGTACCCATTTCAGACGATGTAGCCTTACGGCTAGAGCGGTCGCCTTGGAAGCTGGGAAGTGGGTTCGAGTCTCGGCAACGACGCTCAACCTCCTGTGATTCTGGGCAAATCACGTAATCTCCCTGTGCCTAACAAAAATGAATGTGTCCTTCTGTAATGAAACTGGTGGTATGTAAAGCTCTGATACCCGATGTCTCGGGTCTAGTTCGCGCTATATAAAACTAAAAAAAAAACGATTGCGTGGATGTATAATCTACAAAGGTGGTCTAGTTTAAGGTGACATGTTGTCAGCATTTTCAGCACTGAAATACAAACCAATTATAATTTTGGGGGGAAAGGTTACATGTAAAGTCTTACTTCTGCCCAAAAAGCTGTGTTTTATTGAGTGCCTTCATGGAGATGTTTAAGGAAAAGAAAATGAAAACATTTTACTTAACTGAAAACCCCTCTAACGGAGAGAACAACTTCATATTTGTTTTAAGAGGAAATGTTTTTACATTTTGTAACAAGCGAAAAAAAGGTCCAGTGAGAGAGCACGTATTTATTTCTATTCGAGCCCTAATATCTGCCATACATACCTTACTTACCTCGTCATGGGTCTTCTCTGTAAACCAAATTCAAGATCCCGACTCTTGCCCGGGAAGGCACACGGCCCAACTGTAGCTCCTTGTTCCCTTTTCACTGCTCTACTATGATCCAGTCACGTGGGTGTCTGACACTCACATACTCACACACAGCGCGCGGCACCACCATTGATGCCAAAGCCAGCCCGCTCCAGACAGGAAGAAGTTGTCACTTGAGTCACCTTTTGAAGTAGGTAACGTGGCGGCGCGAGTTCGATGGGGATCATTGAAAGGCAGTCAGACCTGTAAGGCAACCTCGGGAGCTTTGCAGCAGGACAGGGCACACGATAAGGGAGACGAGTTTCACAACATCACGAGAACTGGTTCCAGGGTCAGCTGTAACAATTCAAATATTTGGTCTCCTGTAGATCGGGGGTCAGGGCTGACATTTAGACTACGCCAATGTTTGTGTTAACCACTTCTATAATTTGAAGTGGAAAAGCATATCCTCACAGCAACGACATGTTAAGGTGTCACGTACCTACAGAGTATCTTTTGATTTTCTTTCGGAACCACCCATGCATGACAAGACGTCTGAATCAGGAACTCGTTTAAGTCTACTTTGATAATACAACTTTAATGCATGCCCGTGGTAACCCCGCTTCCGATGTACTTACTCACTAGCCACAAAACCGCTTCTGCTGTAGCCTGCTGAACAAATTAAACTCTCAAGAGTCACTGTGAACAGATTTCAACATTGCCAGTTACTGTAAAATCAAGGACATTCCAAGCATATTCCAGGAAAAAGAATGCCACAGGGACACCTAGCGGAATTAATGAGAACTGTAGCTTAGTTGCCCAATGTCATTGCATAATAAGGAGAAGAATTGTGAATAATAAAGGAGCTGTTGCTGTTTGAAACAGTGCTTATTTTGTGGAAAAAAAGCAGACATAAGTGCAAGTTCCTAAAAATGTTCATAAGATGCCACAGCTCACTTCCCTCATTCTCACCACCGAATGCCTGCGGAGACCTTACCAGCTGCCTGCATATACAATGCCCAACTATGTAGCGTAGCAAGAAAGTGCAGTGAGCGAATCTTAAAAATAAGGCATTAGGGGTGCAGGGTGATTCTTCCCCTGCTAATATTTTGAAAAAGTCAGATACAATTGTGCATTTCACACCCCAAATTTCACTTAAATTTGCTAATGAAATAGAATAAATCCTGCAGCAATAAGCCTATTTCAATTACCATGCCACTGAGAAAAGGAGGAGTCTGCAATCAATTTAAAGAAAACCACGCCAGTGCTGCCTACCACATGCCACTGAATGCAGTTAAAGCTTTATGTGGGTGAAAGAGACGGGGTGTTCTCTAAAAAGGAGCGTGGCTAAAGAAACTTCGTTAGCAATCTTTTCCAAGTGACGTGTAAAACATGTAACGCATGGCCGGTGCTACGCATGGGCAGTGTGGGCAGCTGCCCATGGACTCGCACTCTGCCTACCAGGATGGGGCCCGCACAATAGCAACCAGTCCTCCTGTACCCTTGCCGATCAAAGTCTCTTTATCATTGGGCTCACGGAAGTGGCCCCCCTCCTGGGGCCTCTCAGGGGTGGTGTGGGACGGCCTAGGGGAGGGGGACACCTCTCTGACTGCCCATTCAAAGACTCTGCAGGACACCCATTGTCAGCACCTTAGCCCAAGCAGGTTTAAAACTCTCAGCCCCCAAGCAGTTCTCACACCTGCAGTCTGGAATGGGCTGTAAAAGAGGTCTAAGAGGAGAAGCTGAGGCCCAGGTGGAGTCTGCACAAAGCAACTTCCTGGAGCCCAGAAGGTGTCAATTAAATTTCAGGGGGCCTCGCGCATTCCCTTTTGCCCAGGACCTGGAAAACCCCAGAACCGGTCCTGATGTAACGTATGGAACATACGCCTAAAACAAGTGAGAACTATTGGCTTTGCCTATGCTTGTCCGTACTATCACATACGTGAGTAATAACAATGATATTGTTATGAATAAATATGATTCTAAATGTTTCAATTCTGAAAATTTAAGGCTGCATATTAAATATTCCTAAGGACAGTGGAAGTATATGTGGTCTTCAGAGTATCTCAGTCACTCCCGTTCTCCCATTTCTGAAAATCCTCCCTCTGCATATCTTACGTTTTTCCTTTTTAGCTCGGTCTTTTCACTCTCTCCTGCTGCTTGAACCTCCTTTCATCCCAAGTTAATCAGTTCTCACGTACACACAACCCACCTTCTCTCCTGGGAGCTCTTCATTTTCTTTCCATTTGGCACAGTCAATATTTGACCAGCTGTGTACCCTTTCACACACTAGCTCGTAGAATCACAATGACAGTTAGCATGTTGTGACCATCGCTCTGCGCTATCTGCAGAGAGGCCAATAAATGGATGTGCATGTAGACTAAATACTTTTATGACCCACTGACACCCACTGTGAGATACTCCCACTGCCTTCTGTCGCTTCACAGCTCTCACATGTCTCTCGTCATGCACACCAGAGATGGATAGGGATTAAAAATCGTCCCAGGCACGCAAAAAAAGTGCCCACATTTGCAAATTGCTTTTGCAGAAAAACACTACTTCGGCGAAATTTTATTTAAAAAAAAAAGGGGGGGGGGAGTTTACAAAATGCACAGATTCGTTTATACTGGTGAAACACACCTGAAAACAAGTGAGGCCACTTCTGCTCAGGCCCCCTGCCCCCTCTCAATATGCATATATAACTGGGCCGGGCCAGTGAGAGAATGGGAGTGACACCTCTGCCGTTGATAAAAGGGAGTTAATGGACGCCCATCTACCTCCAGAAAGGCCACTCAGGCACCCACTGGGCCGCTGGCGGCATGGAACAATGTAGAGACCGCACAAATCGGCCCCCCATGCTACTCAAAAAAGCAGCCCACAGCTGGAATTTGGATATCAGCCCCTCGAGCTTTACCCAAGTGCCCCGGTGTTACCAATCCGACGCTGATGCACACCCACCCATAAACTGAACTCACTTAGGCACCTGGAGGCGATTCAGTTAACAGTATGTGTTATACTCAAACGTTGCATAAAAAAACTCCAGTATCACAACATTTGGAAATATCAAATGCTCTTAGTAGATGCAAGATAAAGTAAAATGTGACATGTAAACTGGGACTGCATCACTGACAATGATTAACTTAAGGGTGTTCATAGTCAATGCTGAGAAATATATCTGGGTTTTAGTCCATAAATGACTTGATGAATATATGGCCCAAACGGGCAGGACCGACTATTTAAAGCCCCGAATGCAGTGATTCGTACTAATCTATAACATAGAGTTTAACTTTAGTGTAGACTTCATTGTACTTAATTAATATTGTTCCTGCGCGCATGTGAAAGAAAAACAGGTTTCTTAAAATTTGAGAATATTGCGTCAGGCCTCCAAGCAGATAGCAACAGGCTTTCACCAACTGAGCATCCAACAAAGTGGGTAGCACAGAGGGAATGAATGCGAAGGAGTGCCCTTTACTCACGAAAATGCCAAACCTGTACCGCGGCACACCAGTTGTCATCAAGTAGTCGTAACATCTCGGTTCAACAGTGCAACCTCACATGGGTTTTAACCTGGCCAAAATGTTTAGATCAGAAGATCACTGGAAGTGCATAACTGTGAGTATACATTATGCATTAAAAGGATAGGAGACACCTCATGTAAGTGGCCAAATGTGGCACTGAAGGGCCTTTACAATGCCCGGGATTCTCATCACATAAGTGGTCCTCTGTATGTAAGTGTGAGGGAACTGTCCATATTAATTTCAGTCAATCCAGCAGCATTATTAAAAGATTTGAAATGTTAACTAACTCTGGGTGGCACAGCCATGTCTCATGCCTACATCTGACCGGCCCTCTGCATATCTAGACATTCATAGTTTTGCTAGCTTGTGTATTGCTCAAAATATGTCTAAGATGACTCAAATGCTGTATTGAGTCAGGTAACTTGGTGCATAGTTAAAAATAATCATGCATGTTAGTTATGTCTGGCCAATATAATTTTCTGCTTCTTGTTCTGTCGGCATATATTTCAGGGCCAGAGAACCTTCTAATCAATCATGGTACACTGAAGACCACATGCCCGGAAAGTGATAGCCCAACGCAGATTCAGGGTAATCTTCTTGACAGGCCACCTGCTCTACCAGACACAAGCTGGGGATTTCTAATCTAAAGCATTTAGGTCGTTTTACAGCCGTAATGGTGGCTTCTGAGTTGGTGAAGATGCGGTAAAGTAAGTTCGTTTGTTAATCATGTTTTAAAGTGCTTCATGCATTTTGCCTGTTTGGATATTTCACTAAATGAAGACAATATTGTTTTTTCATATTGTAATTGTAATTGCATTTTTATAGCGCTTACTACCCCATACGAGGCGTCAAAGCGCTTTTTCGGCGAGTAGCACGCTACTCCGGGACCCATAGAGGATTAGTGTTGAATTAGTATAGTGAAAAAAATAAGTATATTTTAAGTGGTTGATAGGTTAGTCAGTGTAATGATTTCCAGGCTTGTTCCGCAGGAGCGTCAGGAATTTGGAGAGCAGTCCTCAGCCTTCCCCTACGGCCTTCCGACTCTATCAGACTCTAGAGTATCGGATGGCACGCCAGGGGAAAACAGGGAAACAAAACAAGCAAAGGCGGGGAAAATAACAGGTCTTGACTGTGGAACTTCCGTGTGGACACTTGATGAGGAGACAGGCTGTAAGGGAAGGAAGATGTTACTACCTATACTGTATTACAAAACAGTGTACATAACAATGTCTATATATGTATACCACACCTACCGCTTCTAATAGTATAGACCTTGAGATACCACTGGTGGATGGAATTGGCGTCCGCTCTCTCTGTGCTAGAAAAGGACCAAGAGTATAAGCACTCTACCCCACTCTGTTCTAGTATCATAAGAAAGTGATATGTGAATCTCACCATACTATCTTTATCAGGAATACTTGAAGAGTGTCCAAACTCTATTCCAAAGAAAAGGGTGCATGTGCGTGCCTTTATTCTGAAGAATGTACAAGGTATAATCTGCCAGAGAATAACACACTTGTTAGACACAACCCTAACCATAAACAAGATAATAATAGAAGCAGCGCAATGCGCTGTTACCGTGATTCTAGTAGCTGAGTCACGAAACACACTGGTCCACGCAAGTGCCCCAAACAAGGATGTTCCAAAATGCCAAAGGGAAGGTTGGTTGGGTGGTTCACGTAACGGGAGACAGCTCCGGCCAGTGAACCAAAATATGCAGCAAGCAGTGCCCGGCCGGGCGACGGGGAAAGACCCGGCCTCCGGGCGGAGCACCAGGAGCGGGGATGTGAGGGAGAGGCAGCAACCAAGATATGCGGCAGGCAGTGCTCGGCCGGGCGACGGGGAAAGACCCGGCCGCCGGGCGGAGCACCAGGAGCGGGGATGTGAGGGAGAGGCAGTACTCGGCCGGACGACGGGGCAAGACCCGGCCGCCAGGCGGAGCACCAGGAGCGGGGATGTGAAAATAGAGAATAGAATTGATAAACCCAACACGAGTTCCTTCACTCGAGTTTATGGGAAAAAACAATAAAGGTAACAGAAATGTCTCCAATCTGATCACTAAGAGTAAATGCAGTCTAGGAACCGCCAAGGAGGCCGACGGGAACCACAGAACAGGACTCCAGTTCAGAGGACGCGGAGAACCAGAACAGGAAACCTCCCGAACAAAAACCGGAAGTCGGGCAAAATCTACAGGGACAACACACACGGAAGTGGAAGCTTGACGCTAGAACGCAAAGCGGCGTTCTGGTGACTTGGTGCGTCTTTTATAGTGTCCTCGGGGCATGACAGGCAGTTATTTGGATTTGGAATGATAGCAGAAGGATAGAGGAGGACAAAGGTTTCTGTTTATTTAGCGCTTGTTGACGCACGCTATTCAGGAAGCCTATAAAGGATTAGTGGTGAATTAATATGGTGAAATATGAAGTAATTTCAGTGGTGGATACTAGTCTGTTACTTGGAGTGAGAAGGATAGCGGAGGGATAAAAGGGGAAGAAAGATTTGCATTCATATAGCACTTGTTTCCCCCTGATGGGTGTTGAAGCGCTTTTCTGGCGAGTAGCATGCCACTCCGGAACCCATAAAGGATTAGTGTTGAAAATTAGTATAGTGTAAATATGAAGTAATTTGAGTAGTAGATATGTTATTCAGTTATTTGGGTAGTATAAAAGTATAGTTGAATATGGAATTTGAGAAGTGAACATTTTAGTCGGTTAATTTTGATCGAAAAGGATAGTGTAGGGATAAAAGAGTGAAGGATTTTTTTTTAGGTCTTAGTAGTAGGAGGAGGCTTTTGGATGAGTACTTGTGTATTGCTCAAAATATGTCTAAGATGACTCAAATGCTGTATTGAGTCAGGTAACTTGGTGCATAGTTAAAAATAATCATGCATGTTAGTTATGTCTGGCCAATATAATTTACTGCTTCTTGTTCTGTCGGCATATATTTCAGGGCCAGAGAACCTTCTAATCAATCATGGTACACTGAAGAGCACATGCCCGGAAAGTGATAGCCCAACACAGATTCAGGGTAATCTTCTTGACAGGCCACCTGCTCTACCAGACACAAGCTGGGGATTTCGATCTAAAGCATTTAGGTCGTTTTACAGCCGTAATGGTGGCTTCTGAGTTGGTGAAGATGCAGTAAAGTAAGTTCGTTCGTTAATCGTGTTTTAAAGTGCTTCATGCTTTTTGCCTGTTTGGATATTTCACTAAATGAAGACAATATTGTTTTTTCATATTATAATTGTAATTGTAATTGCATTTTTATAGCGCTTACTACCCCTGACGAGGCGTCAAAGCGCTTTTTCGGCGAGTAGCGCGCTACTCCGGGACCCATAGAGGATTAGTGTTGAATTAGTATAGTGAAACAAGCAATTACATTTTAAGTGGTTGATAGGTTAGTCCGTTATTTGGATTTGGAATGATAGCAGAAGGATAGAGGAGGACAAAGGTTTGTGTTTATTTAGCGCTTGTTGACGCACGCTATTCAGGAAGCCTATTAGAAAAGGGTTAGTGGTGAATTAATATGGTGAAATATGAAGTAATTTCAGTGGTGGATACTAGTCTGTCACTTGGAGTGAGAAGGATAGCGGCGGGATAAAAGGGGAAGAAAGATTTGAATTCATATAGCACTTGTTACCCCCTGATGGGTGTTGAAGCGCTTTTCTGGCGAGTAGCATGCCACTCTGGAACCCATAAAGGATTAGTGTTGAAAATTAGTATAGTGTAAATATGAAGTAATTTGAGTAGTAGATATGTTATTCAGTTATTTGGGTAGTATAAAAGTATAGTTGAATATGGAATTTGAGAAGTGAACATGTTAGTTGGTTAATTTTGATTGAAAAGGATAGTGTAGGGATAAAAGAGGGAAAGATTTTTTTTTTAGGTCTTAGCAGTGGGAGGAGGCTTTTGGATGAGTAAAAAGGAGTTTTGGAGGGGAGGAGTCAGAGGGAAGAATTTAGAAAGGTTTGTTTTAGGGGATCGGTATAGTAAAAAGAGGTGTCAGATGATGCAAGGAGGGGTAGAGTAGGAGAGAGTCTAGAAAGGGTTATTTTGGCCATCATAGTAGTGGTATGAGGTTTGGGATAAATGAGACAGTGGATGTAGAGGATATATTGATAATGTATAGGATGTGAGATAGGGTAGTGCATTGAAAAGAGTAGTAGAAAGAAGTTTGAGATGAGTCAAAAGGTTGGGCTAGAAGATATATTGAGCGAAGTATAGGCTGAGAAATAGGGTGGTGCATTGGAAATGCTAAATTAGAAGACAGTGATAAATATATAGATCCATAAGTACATTGAAAGTATATAGATACATAAAGGAAGTAAGTATATCTAGATTAAAGATATTGATAGAGGCACAGGATGAGAAATATGTTAGTGCATTGGATATGCTTTTTTCAGGAGAAAAGTAACAGACACACAGATCCAAGTACATGGAAGGTACATAGATGCACAATGGAAGTATGTACATGTAGACAAAAGATGATTTTTATTTATTTATTATTATTATTATTCTTTTTTTCTCTTAACATAATTATTTTACATGCTTATACAAAGCAATACACAAAGATAGGTCCATATCTATAGTGAAAACAAATGCTTATATACAGAGAGATATGCTGTAAATTTCTGTTTGCTTATGGTGCTTATGTGGGGAAGAGCCAAATCTTGAGTAGTTTTCTGAAGATAAGGTGGTTGTCGGTGGATCTTATGTTGGGGGGTAAAGAGTTCCATAGTTTGGCTGCTTGAACAGAGAAGGATGTGCCACCCATGCTTTTTTTCTTGTATGGTGGGATTTTGCGGCAAAATGTTCCTTTAGAGCGGAGGTTCCTTTGTTGAATGTGTTTGGTGATTTTATTCCTGATGAAGAGTGGTCCTATTCAATGTATTGCTTTGTGGGTGTTACAAAGCAGCTTGAATGTGGATCTTCTGGCAACCGGTAACCAATATAGTGCTTTCAAGGCAGGGGAGATGTGGTCTAGCGGTTTGATATGCAAGAGTAGTCTGGCAGCCGAGTTCTGAATCCGTTGTAGTCTTTTCATGATCATTAAAGGTGATTAGTGGTAGAGGCCATTGGCGTAATCAAGTTTGGACAGAACAAGGGAGATGGTAGCTTGGACCTTGAGTGGAAATCCCAAATGAGGGAAAATTCGTTGCAGTGTTTTTATAGTAGCAAAGCTTGATCTTGCTAGTTTATCCACTTGGGCATTCATCGACAGCTTGGAGTCCATGGTCATTCCGAGGTTTCTTACTTCCTTCAATACTTTAGGCAGTGATCCCAGTTCATCAGGCCATGCGGCAAGCGGGTTGTAATTTTTCCAATCGCCACACGTGAGTATTTCAGTTTTTGAAGCATTCAATTTGAGATGGCTCCAAGTCATCCACTGATCCACGGCTCTGAGACAGCTGAAAATTGGTGATTTTCCAATGTCTTTGGGGCATTCCAGTTGAAGGAGTATTTGCGTGTCATCTGCATAGTTGTAGCACGTGAGGTGAAATTTATTGATCAGTACTGGTAATGACTTCATGTAGATGTTGAAAAGCATGGGCGAGATGATAGAACCTTGAGGGACCCCTGCTTTTGTGGAGTACGGTTTGGACGAGAAAGGTGGGGTAGGACGCGATCCAGTCTAGAGCAGTTCCCTCTATGCCAGCTTCATAAAGTCTTTGTTTTAGAGTGTCATGGTGAACAGTGTCAAAGGCAGCTGAGACGTCCAAGAGGAGTAGCGCAGCAACCCCGTTGTGGTCAGCTGTATTCTTTAGGTCATCCCAGATGGCAAGGAGGGCAGATTCAGTGCCTCTTCCTGAACGGAATCCTGTTTGGAAGTCTGAAAATATGTCATTCTCTTCAATGAATTGTGACATTTGGGCGAACGCTGCTCTTTCTATCAGTTTGCCCAGGAAAGGTCCATTTATAATGGGTCTGTAGTTGTCAGGGTTCAGTGGGTCCAAGTTTGTTTTCTTCAGTAAAGGGCATATGTATGACTTTTTGAGTTCTTTTGGAAATATTCCAGTAGTTAAGGAATTGTTGATGATTCTTCTTACTGGAGTGGCAGCAGAGGTTGTTAAAGGAATTGTCTTGAAAGTTTGTGGCGGACAGGGGTCAGAAGGGCTGCCGGCAGGCCTGCTTGCTTTGACCAGGTCCATAAATTCATCGTGTAAGATGTGTTGGAAGGAATGGAGAGGCTTGATTACAGCATTCTTGGATTGTAGTTTTGTACAAGGGTTAGTGCTGGTGCTTTGTTTCTGTTTTAAGTACTAGTCCAACGTGTATGCTTTGTCCGTGTAATGATTTGCAAGTTTGTCTGTGAAATCTTGAGTAACAGGATGAGTTCCTTCTAGGCAATTTGGTTTGCGAAATTCATTGAGTATTTTATAGAATTCTTTATTTGCACATTTAGCATTTTGAATTCTGTCTGAATAGTACCTTTTCTTAGCTTTTTTGATAGCAGGCTTGTATAATCTGTTAATTTTCTGTAGGTGAAGTTTGTCTTGTTTGGTGTTTGTTTTGAGCCAGGTACGTTGCAGCTTTCTAATTTGTTGTTTTATGTCTTTTATTTCTATGTTTCTCCAAGGCGCTTTTTTTCTTTTGTTCTGTTGTGTGGTTTTGAGTGGTATCAGGATGTCAAAAGCTTCCTGTAGCCACTCATATAGATTTTGAACAGAATTTGTGGTTTCCAGAATTGTACTGGATGTTAGTTGTGTTTCCAAGTGTTCCAAATTGAGTTTGTTCCACGGCCGATAGGTGGATGGATGTAAGGTAATTTTAGGTGAGTCGCTTTGCGTTGTATTATGTTGGAAAGCAAGCAAGTGGTGGTCTGACCATGTGACTGGAGTTATAGTTCGAAAGGTAACTAGTTCAGTATTAGCAAAAATGACATCTAGGATATGTCCAGCGGTGTGTGTCGGATTGTGGACAATCTGATGCAGGTTCAATGCGTCTAGGCCGGTGACTATTGTTTTTGGATGGGTCATATTGGATTTATCAAACCAAATGTTAAGGTCACCCAGAACTAATAGGTTGGAGTGTATTGTTATCCGGTTTGAAACTGTGTCTAGAAGTAAGTCTGGGAATGTTGCCTTGCTAGGTAGAGGTCTGCAAAGGAGCAGGAAGTTACAGGAGGAAGACGGTGTAGGATTGCATCTTGTTAGAAGAGCCTCACAATTCTTTATGGAGATGTTGTCAATTTTAGTGATATGTATTGTTTGCCTGAATACAACAGCTAGACCACCTCCTGTTTTGGCTATACGATTTTGGGTGATTATTTGATAGCCTAGAGGAATGGCTTCATGCAGGACTGGAGCCATATCCTCGCCCAACCATGATTCAGTTATGAATAGTATGTCTGGTTTTTCATCGGTGACAAGGTCGTAGATGTGATGCTTATTTTTAGAGAGGGATCAAGCATTTATTAGTAGACAGTGTAGAGAGTGGCCTTTGGTGATAGTGGGTCTTTGTTTTGTAGAAGAGTGATCAGTATTGTGTGGGTTTGTAGCAGGTGTGTTTTTAGTGCTGGTATTAGCTGTATTAGGATAGCAATCGTGTAGCTGTTCTGTATCGTGTTCCTCATCCAGCATGCTAAGAAGGCATTTTGATGGGTCTGCATGTGTATGTGTTGGAGATGGTGTTTGAGAGTGAGTTGGAGTGCTGTGTTGCTTTTGTGGTGTAACATTGTTGTGAAGTAGACATGAGGAAGCAAAGTTGTGAGGTGTGGCATGTTGCTTATATTTTTTGCGTGTGTTTAAGGCGGAAGGTGTATGAGTCAGGGGCGGTGGTGCAGCATGTGGGTCATGTAGTAATGTTCTAAATTGTCCAATAGATGAGAGGTGGTTAGAAGAGGTGTGCTGTATTGCTGTATCTGTGTTAGGTGTGGTGGTAGAGTGAAAGCTTGGTATTGGAGTTTGTTCCTTTGTATGGTTTGAAAGGTGGGTATATGTTTGTGTTTTGTGATGGTAAGTATTATGAGGTGTTGTGCTTTGAAGATCTTGTTGTGTTGGTGTGTGTGATATGTTTTACTTTTGAGGAGTAGTGAAAAGGGGTGCTGATGTATATGTTTCATGCACTGGATTTGGCTGTATAGTATTGTTTGTGAGAGGAGGTTGTGACGTAGAGGGGGTGGTGATGTGTTTATGAGTAGAGTGTATGTTGTGTGTAGGAGGGAATGAAGTAGAGGTGAGAATGTTTATCTTAGACTTGTTTGTTGCAAGAGTTACAAAGTGTGGTGGTGTGCAGTGTGTGTGTTGGGGGAGAGGTGTGGCGCCGCGGCCAGGGCGACTGACGCTGGAATCTGGGGATCACGGTTCGATCCCCGGCTCCGGCGGCAGGTTAGCCCAGCACCATGTGACTCTGGGCAATAGCTTGCTTAATCTTCCCGACGGCCCCCAGCGCCTAGAGACCCTTACGGGTGATTGTGCGCTTTACAAATGTGGATTATTATTATTATTATTATTGGTGTTATTATGGTAGAAGGGAGAGGAGGGTGTTTGTTGGGCAACGGATGGAAGGATCATTATATGTTTGTTAGTGATAAGAGGTGGTCTGTTAGGTCTAATTACAGCAGGGAGAGTGTGTCTGAATGGGATGTAGTTATGTATGGTGTTGATTGGCATTGTGTTAGTGATGAGTGTATTGGTTAGTGGTATAGGATAGAGTTGTGTACTGTTTGTAGGTGATGGTGGAAATGTGTGGTAGTTGGGATAGTAGGGTGTGTAGATGTGGTTTGGTTGGGTTTGTGGTGCATGCTGGTACATTAATCTGTGCATAGTGTTGTGCGTGGTGTACATTTGGTGTGAGTGTGTTGCTCTGTTTGTGGATGTGGATGGTGTGGGCTGGTTATTGCTAAATGAAACAAAGGGCGGCAGATGTAAAAGAGGGGAATATAGAACAAGCGTGACGCTTCCATAGGGATAGTATGGCCTTTTGGGGAAAGCTTCCTCTTTCCGTGATGGGTGGGGTCCACCCATTAAGATGGTGGCTCTTCCTCGGCTGCTCTACTTTTTTACCACGCTACCAGTGTGGATCTCGGTGGCCTGATTCCGGGAACCGGATGCCTACCTATCGGCATTCATATGGGGAGCGGGCCGGAGGCGAGTAGCACTGAGCACGCTGAAACGACCCAGAGTGGAGGGGGGCCTGGCACTGCCAGATATGGAGACTTACGATCTGGCAGGACAAATGCAGAGGCTAACGCAATGGGTGGCGGGAAGCATTGACCAGGACTGAGGAGTACCACCCTTCACTCCAGACAGGATGGAGGTGTTCAGCACACTGTTGGGAACTGCTCAGCCCGGACTGGTTAGTAGCACTGAGCATAGTCTGATCAGACGGTGTTGGAGTCCGTGCAGACAGAAAATCAAGACGAAAAGGCCATACTCACCAGAAATGGCAATGACAATGCTGGATGCCCTACCCCAGGGCAGAAATTGGCGAGATATAGATGACTGGGTGCAGGTGGGGGCTACGAAGGTGGGACATCTTTTCCGGGATGGGGAGCTGATATCCTTTGAGGACTTTAGCACTGACTGGGGCATTCCCCAGGGGCATTTCCTACTCTAAGGGGCAATTACGGGGTTCTGAGACGACATTGGGGGACGGGGACGACAGAACCAGTACGACAGGCCACCTCCGAATATATAAGCCTGGCAGGGGGAACCATCAAGGCGGTTGCATGTCTTTGCAGAGCCATTGGTAGGGATACCATACTGCCACTACACCGATTGAAGGACCAATGGGAAGGGGACATTGCTGGTCCGATAGCGGGTAAGAACTAGGAGAAAGCGCTGGAACAGGCGGCTAGGGTCTCCAGAAATGCCTGCTTTAACCGAATTAATTTTTACACATTCCACCGGGCCAATCTGACTCCGGAGCGCATTAAAAAAGTATTTTGCTAGGGAGGATGCCCAATGCCCGAGGTGTAATACGATGGGAGCGACATACTTCCACATGGTGTGGAGCTGCACTTCATTAGCACATTATTGGTCGGCAGTGATGCAGAAGACGGCTAGGATCACGGAAAGGGCTATACCATGCACACAACACATGTACTGCTGGGTTTGTTCCCACATACAGCCAAAACTATAACCACGGACAGGTTCCAGGACCTTGCCTGTGTCCTGGCGAAGCAAGAAATTACACGCAACTGGAAAGACCTGAGGGGCCCCAGTGTACAGGGTTGGATGCGGGAGCTAGTAAAATGGCTGTGAGAGTAGTATCCTTCTGAGGAATGCGCAGCTAAGGGATAGACAGGGAGGAGAGAGCCAGGGCATGGGAGGCATTGCTGAACGACATAGAGCGGGAAGGGCAGGCATCTGCTGCTTCTACTCCGGAGAGGTCGCCACAGCGGGAGCTTCAATAGCGGCGGAGACAGGGAGAGATTACACTGAGGATCCAGAATAAGAGAAAGAGTCTTCAATGAACAAAGTCCTGCTCATACTCTGCAGTAAAGGTACATTTCTTTTTCGTTCTTTCTTCCCGGGTTGCAAGTCGAGAGTAGAAGTAGATATATTTAATACTTTGGTTCTTTTGTTTCAGAAATTCATACTGGCAAAGCGCTAAGGGGCCTCGTAGGCTGTAACATAAACAAGCCCAGTGGCAGAAAATCCAAAAACTCTTGGAGTAAACAAGCTGGAGCATCTGCTCCAACTCTTGAAAACAGGTTCTCACTAAGTTAGTTACGTGCACGAGAGAGAGAGTCAGTTCGGGTTGGCATTGTTTTTGCATCATTTATTTATTTAGTTTTTTTAGAATATATGGTCCATTTACATGAAGCCCTGATGATAGTCCCAGTGCTATTTGCCTGGGTCTTGAAACACGTTTATCAATAATTCTTTCATAGTGTGTAAGTCCATTTTTGTCTTTAAGTGTATGTTATAGTGAATTGTATATATGTGTAAGTTCATGTGTGAATTTGATAAGTCTGTGTTTCTTTTTCAGTCCAAAAAGAATAGTTTTGATCAATTTTTAAATTAATAAGAAACAGGAATGGTTTAATAAAAATCCCATTCGGACAGAGAAAAGTGTAGACTGTTTGTTACTCCATGAATAGTAGGAGTGTACGGAAGTACGTAGCTGGGTTCATTGTTTTGTGTTCTGAATTTTGAAAGCCCTACCTGGCCCCAGTCTTTTGGGCTTTAGCCCTATAAGTGTTTGTAACTTTGTAAAAGTGGTATTGCCAGAATTGCAACTTAAACTCCACCTTTACCATTAAAGAGCATTTTAAATTACAATTCTCTAGAGACCAAACTCAACTTTCCTGCCTTCTCCCAAATTAAATGTGTCCCTTATTAACTGTAATAAGGGAATCCAATGTTATCCTATGGGAGATGTAGGCTTTATAGTAGTAAAAAACAAATCTAAGAGTTTTTCAATAACAGGATATGTAAAAGTTAAAAACACATGTTCAACTTTGTAACTACACTGCACCCTGCCCTATTGGCCATTTAATGCATATCCTAGGAGTCCCTTTTCCTTATATGTATTACAAAGGAAGGTGTAGGCCTGGCAAAGTATATACTTTGACAGGTCGAAATAGCAGTTTAGAACTGCACACACAGGCAGTAATGGCTGGCCTGAGACATGTTTAGAGAGCTACTTCAGTGGGTGGCACAATGAGTGCAGCAGGTCCATTAGTAGCATTTCATTTATGGGCCCTGGGTACATGTAGTGCCACTTTACTAGGGACTTACAAATAAATTAAATGTGGCAATTGGGTGTAAGCCAATCTCACCGTTTTTAAAGGAGAGAGCACAAGTATGTTAGCACTGGTTAGCAATGGTAAAGTGTGCAAAGTCCTAAAGCCAACAAAAGATTCAGAAAAAAGAGGAGGTTAGCAGGCAAAAAGTATGGGGGAAGATACCCTAAGGTTAACAGGCCTAACACAGATTTTTGCCATGTTGTGGCAGAAACACTGCTACTAGCTCTTAAATTAGGTTTTAAATGATCTGGATTTAATTCATTTTATAATTCAGCCGTACCATTTAGTAGAGGTAGCGATAAATGAGGCATGGAAAGTGTTACATTTGCCGTCACTTCAATGTTTAAAAAAAAAAAAGAATTGCCACTGCATCGCCGTCCTTTAAATAATAAAAGATTTATCACAGCTATGAAAAACCATCATATCTCTTTTACATGTTTATTACAATTACTTAAAAATGTCATATAAAAATGGTATTATTAATAATAAATGTATTAGTTTAAAAGTATTTATTGGACAGCAAATTATAGTATGAACTGAAAAAACCTAACAGTGTTGGCTTTTGCCCCTTTCCCTAGCCCTGCTTATTACTTTGAGGATGTACACATTCATCACAAAAGCTGGTTAGGACACAGAAGACCACCAGCATTCCTGATACAATGGTGGATCTACAGCTTGACCTGCATGAATGGGTCACAAAAACGGATAATGCTACAGGGCAATGCCACAATACATTTGCTTTCACAGTTGGAAAAATCCATCCATCACTGCACAGTGCCCTGTAAATTCTGAAAAAGCAACTTAGTTTATAGCAAATGTAACACGTATGGGCAATTTCGGGTTGTCCATACCAGAAAGCTTGCAAAAAAACAGGCGAAATAACAAAAAAGATGAGTCAAATTTGAAATCATTTCAGATGTAGAAACAGTGACTTTTGCCCTGCAGTACTTAAATATTCGAAGCATACTCACAGGCAAAAGCTACTATCCAAGCAAACATTAATACCTAAACTGCTACTTCTAATTGGTAATCACAAGCAAATACCCTTATCCCTCCACTTCCTCAACCTTAATCTCATTCCGTAACAAGAAGGTGCAATTATAACCACCCAAAGAACAAGTCAAAATATAATTACAGTTTAGCAAATCTAACAGCATCCCCGTAGCTCCAAAAAACTGCATTATAATCCACAACTGAAAAGACATTCTAAAGCTTGAAAACGTTAAAAAAACATAATTGGGGGAAAGTGAAAAATGCTGATAAATAATGATAGAGAAAGACCCTCTAAAGACTACCCTTTACCCCCGTAAAAAGCTGAAACACCATCCTAAGGTCCAAAACATTTATAAAAAAGAAACACAATTGAGGTAAACTGAAAAATACAGATATATAATGATAAAGAAAGACCCTCTAAGAAAGCCCTGTATCTCTAAGAAAGAAAGCTCAAGCATATCTAGGATTTCAGCACCAAACTCTTAAAAACTAAAAAGATTTAAAAAACGGAAAAGAAATACAGCCAAGGTAAACCAAAAAATAAAGAGGAAAAATTTACTTTTTCACAGCCATCCTTTGAACTCTATCATTTGCCTTAAAAACATGCATGCCTCTTGTTGGAAATAGGGTCTCGAGTTGGCAGAGGTATGCACCCTGTCCATGTAGGAACCACCACTCTAGTCAGGGTAAGTCAGATACACACTCTAAATTAACCTGTGCTCACTCTCTGGTGACTTGGCACAGATCAGTCAGGCTTCAGAGGCAATGTGTGATGTATTTGTGCAACACATATTACAGTAAAGCACAGAAAAACACCACACAAAAATAATCCACACCAGGTTAGAAAAATAGAGCTTACTTTAATGAACAAAACAAGACCAACACCACAAATATCCAATAAGCAGGATTGAAGTTCTGAATTTTTAAAAGAACTCTTGAACTATAGTGCTTAGAGTCATAAAACATCAACTGGGGCTATCTGATCGCACTGGGCCGGGTTAAATCTGAAAGTCAAGCTGATTGTGGTGGAGCACAAGTTGAATACAGAATCCATGCATTACCTTTATGGAGGATGTGTTGACATCAAGGAGCAGCTGCATCAGTTCCAAATCTCGCAGTTGGGTTCCGCCTCGTGGCTAGAGCCCTTACGATGAAGACATGGTGCCATCTTCGAGCCTCACAGTCGGGTCCTGTGTTGACGGTTCCCTTATGATGAAGGTGCTGTGTCGTCATCACACCATTCTGTTGACGCTTTGGAGTCTTCGAAGCAGCACTGCATCGAAGGTGAATGAATCGGTTTTGACAGGTGCAACACAGGTGATATGTGGAGTTTGGCAGAAAACAACTTCAGAACCCCTTTGGAAGGATCAGGACTGGATTGGCACCTCTTGGCAGGGCAGGACTCACAGTTGGCAGACTACAGCAACTGAAGCAGAGTTGAATGAAGCCTTTGATGTCCCTGACACTTTAGAACAGGAGGCACGCCAGCAAGCCATTGGAGTCACTTGGTTCTGGGGATGTAGAGATTCAGGTCCAGTCCTTCTCACCACCAGGCAAGGGGCAGCAGGGCAGGCAGAGCAGGAGCCCAGAAAATATAGCAGAGTCTAGCGGAGAGTCAGTCCTTTCAGCAGCACAGCAGTCCTTGTTCCTGGCGGAGTGTCCTCAGGTTCAGAGTGTACTTAGTTGATGGTGTCAGGGGTCTAATACTTAAACCCAGTTGGGACTTTGAAGACTGTGAGACTTCTAAGAGGGGCTTTTTTGAAGTAACATGGTCCCTGCTCTTCCTGCCCTGGCTCCAGGCTCATTACAGGTGTGTATGCAGCTGTTTGTGTTGGGACAAGCACAGACCTATTCAGATGCAAGTGTCAACTCCTCCCTCATACCTAGCCCAGGAAGACCCATCAGCCTGGTAATAGGCCATCAGGATGTGAATGTCACACTTCATCTCCCTTTTGTGTTAAACCGTCTACAGGGAATGTACAACGCTCAGCTGTCACCCCACTCCAGACCTGTATTCAGAAACAGGCAGAGGCACAGAATGATTAAAGTAAGAAAATGTCAACATTTCAAAAGTGACATTTTCAGAATTACAATTTAAAATTCGACATCACTATAACTTGTGATTTTAAATTGCGAGTCCAGAGACACCAGACTCAAACTTTCCATCATGTCCCACCTGGAAATTGCACTTATAAGATGGAACAAGGTAATCACAATTTTCACCTAGATAGGCCTTGCAGTAGTGAGAAACAAATGTAAGTGTGTTTTACTACCTGACATGTAAACTTATTAGTACATGTCCAACTTTTTAAAATACACTGCACATTGCCATTGGGGCTGTCCAGGGCCTACCTTAAGTGTGACTTATATGTATTAAAAAGGAAAGATTGGGCCTGGCTAGTGGATTATCCTGCCAGGTCGACATGGCAGTTTAAAACTGATGGAGAAGGGTTTTGTGAAAATTAAAAACCTGCTCGAATTAAACCAGCTGAAACATTTATTTACAGTGTGCTGTGAAAATGTTATTAAAAGAAAGCTAAAATAAGGGGAAATGCTGTTGCGCATGCGTTTCTGATGCATGAAACTAGGCCGCAAACGCTTTTGGCTTTAAGAAAAATAAAAGACTAATGCTGCTTTTGTGCATGTTAATAACGTTTGCTAGGAAATAATAATATGGGTTGTGCATGGGTTAGTGCAACGCTGGGATCGTGTGCAATGAAATTACATATCATGAAAATAATAATGTTTGTGTTTGTTTTCTGAAGAAAAGCAAGCATGGGCCTACTCTTCTGCATGTCACTCTGGAGTTAATAATTGGAGAAGAAATAAAATGACCAAAAGAGGGATTCGAGAGAGAAGAGAGAGCGCAAAGGTTGTGCGTGTCCTTGTATGACTGCCAAGCTACGGAGTAAAAAGATAATCAGTAGAAGCAAGCTACTTCCTTCTCAAGATGGCAGAGGCAAACAATGGATGCATAGAGACTTGCAAAATGAAATGTGCTGCAGGAAATATGTACTATGATTGTTATTCAGAGTTATTTCCTGGGAAGAATCTGTCGTAATGCTGAAAGTTTAAGACAAAAGAACATTGAATACGATGGTCATGCTGAGAGTGGTGTGACATGTACACCCCCATCCTTAGCCAATGAGACACGGAGTTTATTCTCATATTGAAACAAATGTGGGTTGGACATTTGGGTTTTAAGGTATAATTGATGTGCCCGGTGGGTGGGGTTAAGAGAGGTGTCGCTTAGAGGTAGCGGGAGATCGTCGCTGTTGTCGGTTTGCTGTTTCCAGATACAGGCCTACCAGTTTCCTGATTCCTGACTTAATCTTTGCCACTCGACTCTTCTTGAGGGGCCTTACTGCCCTTTGGCCAGAGGGTAGATTTCACTGATTCTTACTTGGGTTAGTATAGATAATATTCTGAATTTGCATTTGCAAATGTATTTTGTCTTTGAAACTTTTCTCTTTTCACCTACCCACCCCTTCAATGCATTGTTTATTTGACATTAGTTTGATTCTGTACATTGCTAATACTTTTTCTCCATGATAATCTATGATTTGCATTGGACGGTACCTGATGAGCATTTAATACACATTATTTTTAGATAAACATTATAAATTACACACTGAGTCTGTTATTATTTAGTAGTATTGATGAGTACATAATATTGCTATCAACAATTCAATTCCCAAAGGTCCGTTGCCACAAACATATACTTTCTATAAGGAGAAATGCAGGTTCAATTGTGTATTTGGTAAAGTTGGGTATAAACTTGTATCACACTGAACCCAGCGTGAAGGGATTAATTGGGTAAAGTAAATGGGCCTTTGTTTGTGTAGGAATGATTCATCCATGATCGCTGGATCAGAACTGAACGCACAGGCTCTGTAATGGCAGGGCTGAGGCATGTTTAAAGGGCTACTGGAGTTGGTGGCACAATCAGTGTTGCAAGCCCACTAGTAGCATTTAATTTACAGGCCCTTGTCACATGTAGTATACTTTTGTAGGAACTTATAAGTAAGCTAAATAGGCCAATTGTGGATAAGCAATGTTACCATGGCTTAGGATAATCCTGGGCGTAGTCTGCATAGCAGGGCTACGCAGAGTGCCACGGAGTTGACAACAAACTCCGTGGCACTCTGCGTAGCTCCGCTACGCCGCCACCTCCACCCCCCTATTAATAATATAACTGAAAAGTACATTAAAGCATATCAAAAAGAGTTACCTTTAAACCACAGCGTCCCCGGGCTGCCCTTCTTGTCTTCTTCGGCATTAGAAATACTGATAAGAAAACTGCGCATTCTTACAAGAAATGCGCATGCGCGGGCGTGCGCTCATGCACAGTTTTCTTATCAGTATTTCTAATGCCGAAGAAGACAAGAAGAAAATAGCAAACAAGGTGTCTAGGGAGGTTCTTAAATCAAAGTTGTAGTAAACCATAGACCATTAATTCCAAAGTTTATAAGCTTTATTCCACTTATTTTTGATATTTCAACAAAGACATTCAGAAATCAATTGAACATGTCTTTTCAAAGAAACACCACATTAGTAAATCACACAATACAGAAACATTTGAATGCATGATTTAAAAACATTTCTTGTGAAAAATGTTTACAACACATACATAGTGCAAAATAAATTTGTGAAAACAAATATTTATAACAAACCAATAATCACAAGACAAACATCAATGACTTATGTATGCCAGCCTAAAATTCAACTAGTCCTACAATCAGATTAACACTAGGCGGACAATTACTCATTTTGGAAACACATATCTACTGTCCTGCCTGTGAGAGGATGGGGATATATATCCTACTGGTGGGTGTTGTCGAGAATGAAGAGGGAAATATTGTTTTTTAATTCCTCTTGCCACACCCCATCAACAGTCTCCCATGCTCAAAGCTTTATGTGTTGTATATATTTTTCACAAGAATGTTTTCAAGTCATGCATTCAAAACCATAGGTTTCAGGGACGTTATAGTTAGAAATTAGCATTTTAAAAACCTTAGAAATTCACTGAAAAAACCATAGGTTTCAGGGACGTTAGAGTTAGTTGGACATTTCACTCATTCAAAACCAGAGAAATTCTAACGTTATAGTTAGTAGAGCTAACTATAACTCACGCCCCTGCAATACACTGCTGATGACATCACATATGACATCACTCATGACATAGTCAGTGACATCACTGATGACAACACTGATGACATCTCAAATTACATGACTGATGACATCATCCAGTGAATGTGTGTTTCTGTAAAGTTTAAATATATTTTATATGTATTAATGCCAAGGTGTATTGAACAATCAGTGATTCATTAGTTCCATTACTGACTAGGTGTGTGAATAACTCCATGAATGAGAGGCGGTGTCTGTATAGATATGTGACTGGATATGATAATGCTACATTGATGGCTGACTGTATGTATGAGTGACTGTATGGGTGAATAAATTGATGTGTATGTAGACCTAGAAATTAGTCAGTGGATATGTACTAACTGATATTGGTGTGTTTATGTTCGAAAGATATAGTCTGTATTTTAGAGTGGGTATATCAAGTGTTAAATTAAGGCCTGATGAGGTGCATCAGATTGTCACGTCGATGATGTCATCAGTGATGTCATCAGAGATGTCATCAGTGATGTCACTGACCGTGTCATGAATGATGTAATATGTGACGTCATCAGCAGTGGTAGCGGTGAGCTCAACTAACTATAACAGCGGAATTTCTATTGTTTTGCATGAGTGAAATGTCCAACTAACTATAACGTCCCTGAAACATATGTTTTTTTTCTGTGAATTTCTAAGGTTTTATAAATGCTAATTCCTACCTATAACGTTTGTAAAACCTATGGTTTTTTTCAGTGAATTTCAAACGTTTTTTAAATGATAATTTCTAACTATAACGTACCTGAAACCTATGGTTTTTCAGTTAATTTCATAGGTTTTTAAATGCTAATTTCTAATTATCATCCCATTCTCAACCTGGTAAAAACTGCAAATCTCTCCACTCTTCCATCGATACCTTCCACCAACAAAATCACCACAAACAAGAGCCACAACTAACGCTAATGATATGCAAAGTGGATGTATGACGTTACAACGCATACTTTTACAACGCCCACCGTTACAACGCGGTTTTTACCACGCATACCATTACAACGCATAGCGCTTTGGGGTGCAGGATAGTGAATAGTTTAATTTACTATTCCAACTCCAGTCCCCGTGGATAGTAGGGAAGGTTATTGGATAGTAAATTAACCTATTCCCTATCCTAGAGCGCCCCCCAGAGCAATGCGTTGTAATAGTTTGCGTTGTAAAAGTTTCGTTGTAAAGGTTACATACCATGCAAAGTAGGCATTCCCGTGCAAAAAAAACCACAAAAACACCACTTCCCCATATTTTCAACAACCAGCCAAATCTGCAATGCGATCTAAAAAGCAGAGGATAAGCCGACTTACGAGTAACAAATTAACATCAACCTTTAACTGGTGTAAGGAGGTCGACTATCTTTTGCGTGAATTAGACCCAACTCACAGCCACATCTAAAGACCAACATGTGATAGAGCTACTGATCATGCAGCTCTGACACCCAACAAGGCCACAGCGCCACCACCACCAGAACCACCGCCCTGGACCACCCCCTGCTACTACCACCGAGGCAGCGCAAAACAGGACAACGGATCTTCCCAAAATACCATGGCCCCTCAGCCGCACAATAGCTGAATGTTGGGAGATGTGGCAGCCATCTATATATGAAGAAGGCAAGTCACCCATCAATAATAATGCACACAATGCCAAGTGTAACACTGATGTGCTGCACAGACCTCACTATGCAAACCACAAACCTCTCCATGTGGAGATATACTATTGATACTTGTACTGTAGTGCACATTGGACGCAACCATGTTACCTCAAACAGTGGGGAAGATCTCAGTCATGTAGCTGTGCTGTCCCCCCCTAGAAGCGGAAGCCGAGTGGGTTGGTCCAATGTACGTCACTCCAGCATAGGAGTATGAATACATAGCCCAGGCCCTGGGCGTGGTGCACTTCTGGGAAGACCAACGAGTCTGTAGAGCGGAGGCACTCCTCCTGGCATGTGGCTGCCGCCATGACCACGGGCCTCCTCCACACAAGCCCCCTGCGAACCCAGCGGCACAGCACCACAGACTTATGTCTGTACCGACTACTGCCTTTGATCTACACTGCAGACAGCAGGGTTCATAATTTGAATTCAGCCTTGATTTAATAATTGCACAGAGAATTGTATTCTATGTCCTAGGATTTTGTCAAGAAGAAGTGACAAAAAGCATTCCTCGATGTCTATGCTAACCACTGCCTTCGATCTACACTGCGGACAGCAGGGCTCACAATTCAGATACAGTGGCGATTGCAGATGACGCAGTCCAGTTCGCAAGTCACATTGTTCCCAGTGCGGCCCGCCGGGACCATGCATCCTCGCAGGATGCGCACACGCTTCATGCTTCAGGTGCTACTAACTCACTGCACCATAAGTCATCTCCACATGCCCTTATAAAGGCAAAACATTGAACCCAGTGCGGTCCGCCGGGACCATGTATCATCGTAGGGGGCGCACACACTGAGTGCTCCAGGTGCCACTAACTGTGCAGCTCAACTCAAAGCCACATGGCTGTGTGCCCATCCTGACCGCTGCCTTCTCCCTACACTGGGGTTACACGGTTCACAATTCAAGATTAATAGCGACGCAAATTGTGTAGGAGACTATAATGGGTTAAGAAGACCAAATGCTCCCAATCTGTGCAGCTCAAGTCAACGTCACCTGCCTGTGAGCCTTTTCTGACCGCTGCCTCCGGTCTAACCTGTGGAAGACCGGCAACACGTGGTGCCAACTAACCCTGTTCAACGCAAGCCGATCCCACATGTGTAACTGGTTCCTGAGTCTTGAATGGCAGCGACCCCAACTTCGTGACAGCGCCCACAACACCAGACTCCCTTCAATCAGTGAAGGATATTTGCATATGGAAGGCCAACGACACGTGGTGCCACTGAACCTGTACTACGCAGGCCGGTGGGGCCACCAACTTATGCACATGGCTATGGGCCCTTGCTCACCGCTACCTCTGACCTACACTGTGGAAGACCAGCCACACGTGGTGCCACTGACTCTGTTCAACTCAAGCCAATCCCACATGTGTAACTGTGTCCTGAGTCTGAATAGCAGTGACCCTAACTCCATGAACCAACTAAAGCAGCAGACTCCCTTCAATCAGTGAGGCATATTGACATATGCAACGGTGACGACACATGGTGCCACTAACTTTATTCAACACAAGCCGATCCCACATGTGTAACTGTGTCCTGAGTCCTGCATCGCACTGACCCCAAATCCGTGGCAGCGACCACAGCACCACACTCCCATCGATCAGTGAGGCATATTTCGATATGCAAGGCTGGCGACACATAGTCCCACTAACCCTCTTTAACACAAGTGTGTCCTGAGTCCTGAATTACAGCGACGCCAACTTCGTGGCAGTGACCACAGCATCTCACTCCCTTCGATTAGTGAGGAGTATTTACAGATTGAAGTCTGCCGACAAGTGGTGCCACTGAACCAGCACTACGCCACCAACATATGCACATGCCTGTGGGCCCTTCCTCATCGCTACCTCTGGCCTACACTATGGTCAGCAGGCCTCACAATTCAGATACAGTCCTGACTCCACATGACGCAGTCCAATAGGCAAGACACATTGCTCCCAGTGCGACCCGTCCACATCAACCATCATGACAGGCTCATACATTCTCAATGCTTCTGCTACCACTAACCCTATTTAACACAAACCAATCCCACATGTGTAACTGTGTCCTGAGTCCTCAACGACAGTGACCCAAACTTCGTGGCAGTGACCACAGCACCAGACTCCCTTCAGTCTTATTTGTTCTTCTTTTCTTTAAATATTTTTTTTTATATGTAAATCTGTACATGACTAAGATTCTTCTTTCTTCAACCGCACTGGGGCACTTCCGGGCCCAAGAAGGTTGTTGGGGGTATGTTGGTAATGTGGGAAGAGGGTACGTTACCTGCTAATGTGGGGAGAGGGAGCAGCAAAGGGGTAGCAAAGGGGTATCGCTCACAGAAATAACTCTGATATGTTTTCACAAATGCCTCGGACAGATGCCAGCTGATGGACTGAATCACAAAATGTTTTATATAGTGTGAGTTATGAACAGTTCGGACCAGGCTCGCAGAGGGACAACTGCGGCCTGTCCGCTCGACTCCCAGATGCAGTACTACGAACCGTCTGCGTCATTGTTGCTATCCCTGCCCTGTTCCGTTATACGCCACGCCACGCCACTCCGATTACGTTCCGACATTGGCCCCACACAGCTACCTGTCGCAGGCGTACTCACTGTTGGTGTGCAGATCAGAGGTCTAGTTCTCAACATCTCACGGCCACTCCCTGAGGGCAGGTTTGCACACACACCACACCCATCTGGCACAGGCCATGTGACCACGCAAATATAATAGATCGACAACGTAATATCCTTTATTGCCGGTGCTGACTAGCTGGCGGACGCTCCACGGGTCTCAACCATAAAGAGTCCATAAAAAGTTGCGCAGAAGGTTAGTCGCACCCTCAGCTGGATGGCTGTCAGCGGCACCAAACCCCAAGGTGGTCTCCACCATTGACGACTCAGGACTCAGCGACATGTGTGCCGGGCTTCGGAGAATCTGTAGTGGTCTCCACCATTCAGGACTCAGCGACATCTGGGAGATCCGCGAAGAAGCTGATGTGGTCTCCGCCATTCAGGACTCAGCAACTTCTGTAGGATCCGCGCAGAATCTGATGTGGTCTCCGCCATTCATGACTCAGGACTCAGCAACACATCTGAGATTGGCGGAGTATCAGATGTGGTCTCCGCCATTCAGGACTCAGGACTCAGCAACACATCTGAGATCGGCGGGGTTTTGAAGGGCAAGTGGAGTCGGCCCACTGCTGCACACTCCGCTAGCACCAGGTAATTATTTGCTCATGGATGCGCAGAGGCGACAGTCTCTCTCTCTCTCTCTCTTTCTCTAACTTCCCTCTCTTCTCTCTCACTCTCTTCATTCCTTTCCTTCTATCTCTCGCTCCCTTCTCCCTTTTGCACTCCCTTTATTTCCTTCCCTCTCTTTTTCTCTCTGGCTTCTTTTTCCTTCTCTGTTTCTCTCTCTCAGTCCTTTGATATGTGCATTACACACATCCTTATTTTGTGCTTTATTTTCCAGGCTCTGTCGTCGAATTCCATGGTCCCCACAGCACTCTTCCACCTTGTTCTTTTCTATTATGTTTGTTAAATTTTGTTTATTGGTTTATTTGTTATATATATATTAATAAAAAAATAAAATTTGAAAATAGTTTATGGTTTATATCTGTTTATAAAAAAAAAAAGTTTGACAAAAAAAAATTATTAACCTTTTCGGTTGTTTTCTTAACTGCTGTGTGACTCTTTCTTGTTCTTATTACTGTTATTTGCTGATATCCACCATGGTGTTAAATTTTGAAGCACTTATCGCGGGAATACTGGGGATCTCTGCACTATGCACCAACGTCTGAATGCTGTGTTAGATTTATCTCAACTTTAGTTGCATTAAAGTGCTGATAATGAAATGCAGAGTAGCCGTCCCGTGCAAAAAGACACATGGTGCACCTATGCGATTTATTCAAAATACTAAAATACTGTATTGAATTAAACATAGGTAGTGCCTCCACTTACAGTGGACACACAAAATCAATGAAGAAATCTCATTGTATTTATATTGATTAGGAATAGTGCGTCAGGGGCTGCTTCTTGATGGGATACACTGCCCAGTTTGTATGTTGTTCTGCACACAAAAAAATGACATCACAACTTTCACAACTGCAATGCGAAATTAATTCCGGCGATAACCCACGTTACCACCAGGAATTTTACACCTGCTTTCTGCTGGTGTTAAGCAGGACGACTACCTGCAGCATGAAAGGAAAGACAGCCAAGAGCCGCACCAGAACACCCACAGTCAATGAGCACGATACAGGGATACCCATGAGGGCTACAAGACTCATCGCAACAACACCAGGACCACCAATGCCCCCAAACGTGCATCTGAGCAAGTGTGTCTGTGTGGTCAATGTGTTAGCATGATAGGCACGTACCCTGCAACATCACAGTGTGCTGTCTTCAGCAGATGTTACCATGTCACCTCAGCGTTGGCAGTGACCCTGGACATGTATCTATGCACGCATATTCCTGCTAGCACAACACACGTGTGCTGGTCCGGCGAACACAGGTCAGCGCAGGGGTGTGCCTATCTGGCAAGGGAAACAGGGTGTCTCGGACATATCCGTGTGCAGGAATTGCGGTAAGTGTGTCTCTGTGTTCTGGTGTGGCCTGCCACAAGGGGCGCAGCAGACATTGTTGTGAAGTGGGATACACCACCACCAAACGGCACTCTCATGGTGTTGTTCGAATGCCGCAGGACATGCTGGAATAGACATTACAATGCTGTGCCGTATGAGTGCATGGGATACAACAGAGCACTGCACAAAAGTGTATGCGCTTGCCGGAGGGAGAAGCAGCTGTTTGGCAATGTAACACACAGTGAACTCGCCCATGTGCCACGGGCTAGGCATCTCATCCATGATGCCCACGGTCGCAGACATCCCACAACACCCATGACCGACCGTTCTACACATCCTGTGTGATTGCAGCGTGGTTTTCTCTTCTATGCTCGTTCAGTGGTGTGATGTTGTCTGGTTGTGTGACTTATGCTCCTTGTCGGTGTGTTTCATAAGGGGCACCTTTTTTGACTGGAGTTATATATATATATATATATATATATATAACTAATATGAATCAGTATTCGAGCTTGATTTAAGTTACGTGCAATAGAACTTCATATAGTGACCAATTTTATATCTTTGACTGTTAAGTTTAGAATTGCAATTTTGCTGCTAAATTTTGGACCATCTACATTGGTTTTTAATATATGAATTTTTAGCTCTGTATTTACCATTTATATAAAATTTTATTTATGCTGCAGTTGTGTTTTAAATATTTAATTATTTATAAATATTTATGGAGTTTGCGTTATTTGCACCATAATACTAATCATTGTACTGTAATTGCATTTTGGCATTTATTGCATCGCAACAGCCTTTATCAATGACATTAGGTTGTCTATGTCTATGATTACCTATGTTATATTTATGAGCACAAGCACTTTAAATAGCAGAAAAAACTCTCCATTGGCGTTTCATGTGATCAAGGCCTCTGCGAGGCTGAAACGCATAATGGTGGTGGTCAGGGCATCTGAAAATAAAATCTTAATGCACCGATACCTGGGTCTGCCTTCATCCTTCCAGGGGATTGTGGTGGCGAAGTATTGTGTGTATATATATATATATATATATATATATATATATATATATATATATACCAGTAACTTTTCCCCATCAAAGGAAAAACGGGTCGCACAGCCAGATTTGATTATAACAGCAATCTTCTTTTATTACTCAAAGTATCACAGGGCAATAGCGCAACTGATCTACGCGTTTCGGTGTCTCTCCACCTTGCTCACGATCAACAGGGTTGCCCCACCCCTTTGCTTTTTAAAGATTACATTTTTTTGCTCTCATTTCCTGTCACATGTTGTCCCAAGGATTCTGGTCCTTGTAGTTTACAACTTGTTTATAACAAAAAAAGTCAACCTTAATAGTGTTCAAAATGATGTTTTTAACCAAACATGTTTATCTTAGTTCTTTTTTGTCCTGTGTATATTGCCTTCCAATAGGCTGATCCATATTTATATTTTTATGCCTTCCAATAGGCTAATTTTGGATTTATAGCCACTGCTGGACAGATTATATATTTAAATTCTTTTGCACTGTTTCTGCTTCATAGGTGCACATATAGTTCCTCCGATTGATTTAATCCATTTGGATGCAGGCTCCTCAGATTAATGATAAATCTCGATTCTGCTTGCCTCAGTTTTCTCTCCCGATCACCTCCACGTTCTCCTTTAGGAGTTGTTTGTATGCCATAAAATTTTAATTTTTGCCAATCTGCCTGATGGTGTTGTTCCATGTGTTTTGCTATGGCATTTGAACGGTCCTTATGGATTGTTGCCCGCATATGTTGCAAAATTCTGTTCTTCAATTCTACTGTTGTACTGCCCACATATTTCATTGGGCATGGACATTCAACTACATACACCGTGAATGGAGTTTTCCATGTGATGCACTGTCTGATTTGCCACTTCTTTTTGTTTGCCAAAGTCAGCTCTTTTGTAGGTTTGGCTATTTGGCACACCTTACATCCGTAGCATTTCACAAACCCTTTGGTTTTGAGCCAATCATCTTGTCGTTTCTTCTGAAAATGACTGTGAATCAAGTGATCTTTTAAGTTTTTTGCACGTCTGTATGTTATCGTTGGATGATTACCCACGATTTCCTTCACTGTGTCATCCAACTGTAGCAGTTTCCAATTCTTTCTTAGAATTTTCCCAATTTTCTCACTTTCTTGGGAGTAGTCCATGATCAAACGAAACATATATATTACCTACTGGCGGTCGCCAGTAGGTAGTTATAGTTAGGACCTAGTTTCTATAGGAAATCCTCAACATTCTATTTGGATTAACTTTGGCCCTGGTGGATGAATCTTTGCGAATTTCTCAAAGAAGATGGCTCGGTCCGCTGCGCTCCTTCCCTGAAAGTTTGGGGGGGATTGGTGAAGTGGGGGCTGAGATAAAAGGGGGGTCCCAAAACATGTTTTCTCCATGTTATTTTCCATAGGACGTTTAGACACGGCTACAGGTCGAACGGCTGAATGGATTTATAAGAAATTTGGCAAAACTGTAGAGTCCGGCTCGCAGATTACGCTTTTTTTGGAATGGTGTAAATCAGTTCAGTAGTTGCTGAGAAAATTAAAGTTAAAGTCAATTATATATCTATAAGCGCGCACGGGTGCGCGCACTCAAGCGGCTGCGCGCGAGCGGATTTTTTTTTTGCTGCGTGACGTCTGTTAACGTTCGATTCGAAGGAAATCAGGAAGTGTTGACTGCCATTTTGTCACTGCGAGTAAATATATTGTTCATTTCAAAGCGTTGGAACATGGAAAGGGGAGAAGGTAGAGATTGTTTTGCTGCGTAGGTTTTCTCAGGGTGTGCAGTAAGGCCCTTAAAGGCGAAAATATATATATATTTTTTTTAAAAGTTGCGGGGTGCGCGCACCCGGGCGCGCACACCTATTTACAAGAGTGTGAAAATGGAGATAAATCAGAAGTTTGAGTGCTTTGATATAAGGTGGCTCTGAAAAGAGCCCTTGTGTTAATTGAGTTTTTTCTGCATTTATAAGTAAGTAGCGATGCAGAGCCTGATGTTGCAGAGGAAGATTCTGTTTCTGCCTTCCTTCTTACCTAGTTATGGTTTTTTCACTCCCACTCCAGGCTTTTAGTCTGTGGATGGAAAACCATGAACCTAGACTCACCTATGAAAATCTTACTATTGATGCTTGACTGAGGCCAAGGAGATCAGAGTGCATGTCTGTGTAAGGTGATGTACCTCTGGGGAGATGATGTTACGTTTAAACGTAGCCCCTGAGTGCTTAGTTCGGTTCTGTTCTCTGTCACTGTTGTTGATTTAGAGCCCCAAATACAAAGGCTTGTTGTTGCTTGTGAATCCCCAAGTGTATATTTGCCCATACTGATCCATAACGCCCCGGCCTATCCATGTCGTAGGCCGCAAGAGTGGGCGAAACTCAGCTGGCCGAGCAAGACTTGGGGAGGGGGCAGGAGCCAAGAGGAAACAAGGAGGGGTTTTCATCATTTGGGACAAAAAATAGTTCTAAACCAATGAAAAGTTTTATTAACAAGTCACATGACCTGTTATGCTTACGTTACGCGCTCCGCGCCGCGCCCCGGATTGCTTCCGGGAAGCTGCGCTTCGCGCCTCGCGCACCGGAGCACTTCCGGGTGCGCTAACGCGGCGTGTCATATGACGCATTATGCAACAACGCGATACGTCGTTGGAGCTCCACCGGAACTGATCGAATTGGTAGTCTACAGTGTTTCTGGATGATGTTTCAGACTGAAGCTGGCGTCAGCATGAGAGCACCCCGTGGCTACGTCGTGGCCATTCTGCGAGCAATCATGGCAGTCGCTTCCCACCGGAACGCTGCGGGAGTCGGGGGCCCCGGTGACTCTTGTAGAATCTTCAAGGCTGATGGGATGCTTTTGGGAATGGGGCCCATGCCCTAGCAGTCAAGCGTCCGAGTTCCAGGGTTGTCCAGAGCCATCCTTGCAGGCCAGGCCCAAGTCTGTGGAGCCGACCGCCATTTCCTGAGCACCGTGGCAGCCGCCTGTCGCTGTATCGCAAGAGTGGGTGCAATTCAGCCGGATGGCGGGTGAGACGCTGTAATAGCAAGAGCAGGCGTAATTCAGCTGGCCGAGCGAGGCAATGTGCCGCAGGAGCGGGCGCAACTCAGCTTGTCGACTGAAGCGCTGGGGTGTAGCTGAGAAACCTCCACCTGGGGAGGTGGGGGAGGCTCGTTCGCGCCGCCTCTCCCTTCCAGTGCACCCCACGCCGTCTCCTGGCGCAGGTATATGTGATGGTTGGACCAGGGCACCGCAGGACGTGTCTTTAGGGGTGTAGCTGAGAAACCTCCACCTGGGGAGGTGGGGGAGGCTCGTTCGCGCCGCCTCTCCCTTCCAGTGCACCCCACGCCGTCTCCTGGCGCAGGTATATGTGATGGTTGGACCAGGGCACCGCAGGACGTGTCTTTAGGGGTGTAGCTGAGAAACCTCCACCTGGGGAGGTGGGGGAGGCTCGTTCGCGCCGCCTCTCCCTTCCAGTGCACCCCACGCCGTCTCCTGGCGCAGGTATACGTGATGGTTGGACCAGGGCACCGCAGGAGGTGTCTTTAGGGGTGTAGCTGAGAAACCTCCACCTGGGGAGGTGGAGGAGGCTCGTTCGCGCCGCCTCTCCCTTCCAGTGCACCCCACGCCATCTCCTGGCGCAGGTATATGTGATGGTTGGACCAGGGCACCGCAGGGCGTGTCTTTAGGTCAAACCCTCAACTATGGCACCCAACATCCAGGACTTATGCCATTTGTGCAAGGCAGTGACATCGAAGCATCTCAGGGACCAAGCATATCCAGAGTCCTTCCTACAGCCTCTGCGTTCCTTCTTACCTAGTTATGGTTTTTTCACTCCCACTCCAGGCTTTTAGTCTGTGGATGGAAAACTATGAACCTACACTCACCTATGAAAATCTTACTATTGATGCTTGACTGAGGACAAGGAGATCAGAGTGCATGAGTCTCATGCTCGATCGATTGAGCTGGCCGGATCAGGCAACAAGAAGGTGGTGGGGGTGGCGGCATCAGCAAGGCATCCCCCCACACAACTTGTCGGACATCACCTCTGGATGTACTGGGGACGAGCCTTGGCGCATGGTGTCGTCCCCGGGGTATTTGCACAACGGTCCTCCACCCCTAGGCCGCCAGCTATGCTACCTCGACAGGAACAGCGTCATGCATTTGGATCAATGTTGCAGCAGGCTGCCATGTAAATAGTTATTTAATGAAACGTTTTACCCTGTTACTTTGTTGGTGTGTTGTATATATTTATAATATTTGCATAAAGTTTGTCGTTATTTTGGGCGGGGTGGGCGGCGGAGCCGAGCTGTCTTGCAGCCATCATGGCGTCGAGCTCGGTTCCTCTCACTAGTTTCATATTTCTCATGAGGGGTTGTTCCTAATGTTTCTATTTTAGCGAGGTCAAAAAGAGATCCCATCAGTGGCCTACTAATTTTGCTCGATTCCTTTTGTTTTTTCGAACGATTTTTATGTTATAGTTTGCTAGCACGATACAGCGGCTAGTCCGCATTTTATATATATGTCCTTTTTATTAGGGGTGTCCTCCGGTGGAGTCGGACGATCTACCTCTAATAAACGGTCCGGGTTGAACCAACTACCAACAAACGGGGCAGAGATAGGCATGACGGGTTACAAAGGGGACAAAAGTCTGCACTACCTATCCTTCACTATCTGCAAAAACTAAACAGAGTATTGCGACTCTGTGCTTATTTGTGAATAGGGAATCACCCAAAGAGAACCAATTTCGAACAATCATAGGCTATTGGCAGTGGGCAGAGAGGGCATGACACACAAAATGGCTGTTACTTACGTGCATGATAGGGCCTAAAAGGGACTAGATGGCGTGGCAACTGTTTCGCGACTTTCACTTTACTTTCAACAGTGGCTGTGGTGAACATAAATGAACGCCGCTTATGTATACCTAATTTTAGTCATTTTCCACAAAAAAGCTTTTGATATTTTCTATTAAAAAACCATTGAAATTCACTGAAAAAACCATAGGTTATAGACCATATATAGTTAGGAATTAGCATTTACAAAACCTTGAAAATTCACTGAAAAAACCATAGGTTATAGACCATATATAGTTAAATATCTCAAGTCCATCTCTGCACTCGATGGAGATACAGGTCGTCGATCAGAAGATGTGCTGGCCACCTCTAATGGTAATAGCGTGGCCAGGGCTTTTGTCGATGCCTCTGCAAATTGCACAGGGTGCACTTGTTTGACATGCCGCACCATGGTATGTATGGAAAAGGAATATTTTTTTGTTGGATTTCCTCTTGAGAGAAACGAGTCACATATCGTGCAGGTTACTTTTGGTGCATTTACTTTCTTTTCATCTTCAGGATAAGTGAAAAATTGCCAGATGAAAGATTCTTTTTTTCTTCTTAAAGGTAGTCGATCATTTTGTTCAGATTCGGAAGATGAATGAGATACGGTAGCCATTTCACCAAAGTCATCCGAAAAATGTAGGACGTTGTTCTCTCTTGAGAGTACAATAGATAGTGAGGGAAGTGGGTGGAGTGCTGCATGTAAATTCCAGAATAGAAACTAGTAAGAACCAATTGGAAGTGTTGTTTTCATGTTGCAGCAGGCTGCCATGTAAATAGTTATTTAATAAAACGTTTTACCCTGTTACTTTGCTGGTGTGTTGTATATATTTATAATATTTGCATAGGGTATGTCGTTATTTTGGGCGGGGTGGGGGGCGGAGCCGAGCTGTCTTGCAGCCATCATGGCGTCGAGCTCGGTTTCTCTCACTAGTTTCATATTTCTCATGAGGGGTTGTTCCTAATGTTTCTATTTTAGCGAGGTCAAAAAGAGATCCTATCAGTGGCCTACTGTTTTTGCTCGATTCCTTTTGTTTTTTCTAACGATTTTTAAGTTAAAGTTTGCTAGCACGATACAGCGGCTAGTCCGCATTTTATATATATGTCCTTTTTATTAGGGGTGTCCTCCGGTAGAGTCGGACGATCTACCTCTAATAAACGGTAAGTGTTCCTCTGAAGGAATGTGTCTTGAAAGTGGCTGACTGTAATGCATGATATTTCACTCAGTGACTTTCAGGCCCATGCTGTTTCAAAACTGTGCATGTGCTTGAAGCAGGCGTAGGTATTGACGCAGCATTGTGAATATAGTGCATTGGTGAGCCTTGCTGGAGCTGCATCACTCTTGCGATGCAACTCTAGCAATGTATTACTTTTTCAGCACAGATGTGTTACGCATGTATGGTGTTTTTGTACCATGGTGCGCCACATTTCAAATGTGGCACACCATGGGTAACGGAGCACTAGCATACTGTGGTGCACATTAACTGGTGCATATCTGGGTATGAAGTAGTTAACATAAATCTGCCCCATAGGTTACAAATCCGCGTTTAGTAGAGTGTTCGTCCTTTGTAGTGTTATGTTTTTTCTGTTATTCTATGTAGGTATGTAATATTGCAAGATTTTTGTCACGAAAAAGAAGCCATGAGTATTGGGTTTGTGAAAGATTGCAAGATTTTTAAAATTAAAAAGCAACAACCATGGCATTGTTTAATATAGTATTGTAAATACTTATCTTTAACAATGATGAGAGAGTAAAGAAAGGTTAACCTGATGTTTTAAAGTTATTCACAGGCTTCTTTAGAGGAAGTATTCTATATGATTGTAGCGTGGGTGTTTCACTTTTTTATAGGTAATAGAATGCATTCTGTATGCTGTAGCAGGAGGAGTACTACATGCATGAATATTCTTCAGTGCTTATTTTCATTTCGTAAGTGGTATTGAGACCGACACAGAACTTCAATGGATCAGAGGGGCTGTTCCTGTGCATCTGGAGGACTGCCAAGCCGTTGCAGCAGTGGGAGTGAGGCCTCTCACGACAGAGAACTTCAATGGATCGGAGGGGCTGTTCCTGTGCATCTGGAGGACTGCCAAGCCGTTGCAGCAGTGGGAGTGAGGCCTCTCACAGGGGCGTAGCGCAGCTCCTTTTGATGTTCACAATTGCAGATAACAGGGTAGAGATGTCCGTGGAATTTATGGATGGTTAGTCACACTAGAGTGTGCGCGGCGCCCCTAGCACCTCATTACGGCACACAGGGGAGCCGCGTTGCACAGTTTGAGAATCAGAGACTTAGGAGATAAACCTTCATAATAGGAAGGCTTCTAAGTGATAAAAATCGCCGGTGCTCAGCGTTAAAAATATCACTGCTATCGGTGGAATTTTCCACGGTGTTAGTGCTTCAACAGCAATGGGAACACATATCTGATAGAAAATCCTGTAACAATCTCAGTATTTCACATTATCGCGTGAAAAGAAAGTCTTCCGAAAGATGTTGAACGTTGTTCTCTTTTGAGAGTAGAAAACATAGTGAGGGAAGTGGGTGGAGTGCTCCGTGTAAATTGCAGAATAGAAACTACTAAGAACCAATTGGAAGTGTTGTTTTCAAGTCACATGACTTCATATGCGCGTCTCAGGACGTGTACGCGGTGACAGTATCTGGTCACGTACGTCATTTGGAAGTAGCGGTCTAATTCAGCGAAGTTTCAAAACGTGAAAAGGAGTAAATCCAAACACATCCGGATTTAATAAATCTTCTGAGCTCAATTCAAGCATACAATTGTTAAAGTATAAAACCTTTTATATTTTTTTTAAAAATACCAAGGTGTGTACATTCGGTCACGCACGAAAGTTTAAAAAGACATTCGGCTCCATTTAATGTAAATTTTCATAATAATAAAAAAGAAGCCTAGGTTTAGTGTCTTTGACGTAGTATACATTCTTTGATGGGTCTATGAAGAAAGTTAATAAGTTGCTATTGCAAAGTTTTCACAAAATATATAGGCGGGTGCGCGCACACGGTCGCGCACGAACGAAAGCCAAAAAAAGCGGAGATAAACCCTCTTTATAATATGCTCCTGGAGCTCTTTTTGGTACAATGAGTTAGTTCTGAAAAGAACTTTTTTTTTAATTTATTTTTTTAAAACAAGTGTTATGTTGTTTTTGATTTTTTAAACTTGCAACAACATTTTCATGTGTGACACAGGATCAAAATGAAATGAAGAAATTTATCTTTTCTCTGGGCATTTATGACTCTCAATTTTTAGTTTAGTAAGAATGAGGCTCTGCTCTCCGTACAGAAGACGTTCTCCACACTTGTTGCATTTCATGTGCACCTTTGCAAGATATGGTCTCAAGTCCATCACAGCACTCGATGGAGATACAGGTCGTCCACCAGAAGATGTGCTGGCCACCTCTGATGGTAATAGCGTGGCTAGGGCTCTTGTCGATGCCTGTGCAAATTCCTCAGGGTGCACTTGTTTGACATGCCGCACCATGGTATGTATGGAAAAGGAATATTTTTTTGTTGGATTTCCTCTTGAGAGAACCGATTTGCATATCGTGCAGGTAACTTTTGACGCATTCACTTTCTTTTGTTCTTCAGGATAAGTGAAAAATTGCCAAATAAAAGATTCCTTTTTTCTTTTTAAAGGTAGTCGCTCATTTCCTTCAGATTCGGAAGATGAATGCGGAACGGCAGCCATTTCAGCAAAGTTTTCCGAAAGATGTTGAACGTTGTTCTCTTTTGAGAGTACAAAAGATAGTGAGGGAAGTGGGTGGAGTGCTCCGTGTAAATTGCAGAATAGAAACTACTAAGAACCAATTGGAAGTGTTGTTTTCAAGTCACATGACTTCACATGCGCGTCTCAGGACGTGTACGCGGTGACTGTATCTGGTCACGTACGTCATTTGGAAGTAGCGGTCTAATTCAGCGAAGTTTCAAAACGTGAAAAGGAGTAAATCCAAACATCTCCGAATTTAATATATCTTCTGAGCTCGATTCAAGCATACAATTGTTAAAGTATAAAACCTTTTATATTTTTTTTTAAAATACCAAGGTGTGTACATTCGGTCACGCACGAAAGTTTAAAAAGACATTCGGCTCCATTTAATGAAAATTTTCATAATATTAAAAAAGAAGCCTAGGTTTAGTCTCTTTGACGTACTATAAGTTCTTTGATGGGTCTATGAAGAAATTCAATAAGTTCAAATTGCAAAGTTTTCACGAAATATATAGGCGGGTGCGCGCAGTCGGTCGCGCACGAAAGCCTGGAAATGCGCTATCCATTTTATTGAGAACTGTTGCCGAGAGTGTGCACACCGGGTCGCGCACGAAAGTTTAGAAAGGTTATTTTTATTTACAGACAAATTTTAATGCGTTCAAAAAAAGGCAAGGTACAGACTTTCTAATTCTGTATCGCTTTACAAGGAGTCTCTATGCAACTTGAACAGTGAAGAAAACGGCTTGTTTCCGAAAAAAATATTGCCAGAACTTTATTGACAAAAGTATAGGTTGCATACACGAGATATTTCTGAATTAGCATTTTAAAAACCAATGAAATTCACTGAAAAAACCATAGGTTTTACACACGTTGTAGTTAGGAAGTAGCATTTACAAAACCTATGAAATTCACTAAAAAAACATAGGTTTTACACACGTTATAGTTAGGAAGTAGCATTTACAAAACCTATTAAATTCACTGAAAAAAACCATAGGTTTGACACCAGTTATAGTTAGCTGGAAATTTTACTGATATAAAACCAATGAAATACCACGTTATAGTTAGTTGGACTCACTATAACTTGCGCGTGTAATGCACTGCTGATGACATCACATATTACATCACTCATGACATGGTCAGTGACATCACTCATGAGATCACTGATGACACCATCCTTGTGACAGAGTAATAGATGTCCTTTCAGTGTAATGTAACCCTTCAAAAACATTCAAAAAAAGAAAAAAGAAACTAAAATTTTCAAAAAAAAAGAGATATCCATACCAGTTACAACCAATTCAGTAATTCCACCATCTATATACACACCCACTCATTCACCAACAGTTCTATATAGTCACTCATACATATACTCACTCATCATATGAAGTGATACACCTATACTTCCTGTTACACACCGACAGTCATCCAAAAGTTGCTCACACACATACTCACACATGCAAATAAACTATTGAACATCCATTTTTTCACATACAGAGCAATACATACACTACCACCTTACTTCTATTGAAAATTACACATATTTATTCTCTTAAACAATCACTTTTCGAAACACATACTTATGTAAACAGGAACTTTTACAATCTCTTACTCTCACATATACTCACTTATATGCATCAATATTCACATATTCTAGATTAAAACATATGTAGTTACTGTTTAAAACACTAGTGAGACAGTCATTTACTCACTAACATACACATATACACACTATTCAACCATACAGTCCTGCACATATGTAGTCTTCAAAATACATACAAAAAAAGAGTCTGTCACTCATGCATCAATGTTGTAAGTAATTCCCACACTAAACAATACAAACACTCATACTGATACTAATAAAACATCTAATAACCCATGTACATACACATGTACCTACTCACCAACCCATGTAGCTACTTATACACAAAGTGAAACACTAATACATTTAAAAATGTAAACATTATTCACTAATATTTATTTTTCAGAAAAACACACATTCACTGGATGGTGTCATGAGTGATGTCATGAGTGATGTAATATGGGATGTCATCAGCAGTGCATTACACGCGCAAGTTATAGTGAGTCCAACTAACTATAACGTGGAATTTCATTGGTTTTATATCAGTAAAATTTCCAGCTAACTATAACTGGTGTCAAACCTATGGTTTTTTTCAGTGAATTTCATAGGTTTTGTAAATGCTACTTCCTAACTATAACGTGTGTAAAACCTATGTTTTTTTTAGTGAATATAGATATATATATATCCCGACAAGAGAAGGCGCCTCTTCCTCGCGGGTTGGGGTCCGTACTGAGGTGTGTCAGGCACCTCTGTTACATCCAACCAAGGAGGTGTGCGCCATTCGGCACGCTACACAGACCACACCATCAGACTTGACAAAGTTCATTTTATTCATGAAGAATGCAGGCATAATGCGTTTCGAGTTTACAACAACTCTTTCTCAAATGCCATCAGCTAACATGTCCGTGGGTTCGTTAAGATTTTTAAACGTAACTCTTGAAACAGCGAAGAGGGACTGCAGTCTCTTACATCCAGTTAAAGGGACAGTGATTCAGGAATTTGTTTGCACGCTTTACAGGTGAAACAGCAGGGGTGAGTACTTCACAATGTACTGGGTTTACAAGTAACCCCACAGTGGTACCGATGTCACAGTTTCCTCTGCTGTTATAACTTCAAACTTGATATATATTCACAGGGACTACATTGCCCCTGCTGTTTCACCTGTAAAGCGTGCAGAAAAAATTCCTGAATCACTGTCCCTTTAACTGGATGTAAGAGACTGCAGTCCCTCTTCGCTGTTTCAAGAGTTACGTTTAAAAATCTTAACGAACCCACGGACATGTTAGCTGATGGCATTTGAGAAAGAGTTGTTTTAAACTCGAAACGCGTTATGCCTGCATTCTTCATGAATAAAAAGAACTTTGTCAAGTCTGATGGTGTGGTCTGTGTAGCGTGCCGAATGGCGCACGTCTCCTTGGTTGGATGTAACAGAGGTGCCTGACACACCTCAGTACGGACCCCGACCCGCGAGGAAGAGGCGCCTTCTCTTGTCGGGACTTTTTGGAAATGAAGCGTGGAGCTTCCTTAAAGGGTGCCCTCCGGCTGCCGAAAATTTACACGACGGAGTTTGCATTGGAAGGGCCCCCAGGAGGGGCCCGCCCGAACTTTGAATGGATATTTGGTGCAGCAAGGGTTTGCTGGGGACTTCTCCCTAGCACAACAGACTTGAGGTTTCAACTGGGGAAATTCGGAAAGCTACATGATATCTGCGTGGTAGTGAAATTCCAACAGTACAGAGATAACCGAGGTATGGAACCTTTTCCTTTTAAATGCCTGATGTGCACTCGGGACACTTTGTGCTTATTGCAATTTTGCCACAATCGACAGTGAAGACCAGCATGAATTTGAAGGGCTGTAAAGGAGCATTATGGGCAATGTAGTCCCTGTGAATACATATCAAGTTTGAAGTTATAACAGCAGAGGAAACTGTGACATCGGTACCACTGTGGGGTTACTTGTAAACCCAGTGCATTGTGAAGTACTCACTCCTGCTGTTTCACCTGTAAAGCGTGCAGAAAAAATTCCTGAATCACTGTCCCTTTAACTGGATGTAAGAGACTGCAGTCCCTCTTCACTGTTTCAAGAGTTACGTTTAAAAATCTTAACGAACCCACGGACATGTTAGCTGATGGCATTTGAGAAAGAGTTGTTTTAAACTCGAAACGCGTTATGCCTGCATTCTTCATGAATAAAAGAACTTTGTCAAGTCTGATGGTGTGGTCTGTGTAGCGTGCCGAATGGCGCACGTCTCCTTGGTTGGATATATAACGCGCCACAACAGGTGAGCGGAATCACATGGGGGAGGAGCGGAGTGGCGCCTACATCTACAAGCGGCAGGTAGGCTTTTCGAGACATTTCGTCAGGTGCTGGGCGCTGAGGAAGGCCACTGTGCCGAAATGCATTCGCCGCCACCAGACTGCCATTTGTTTGAATAAAGCCCCTCCTTACACTTCCCCTCTGGGCTGCTGCGTCTTTTCTTCTTCTGAGGAGGGACTTTCCTGCACATATCCAAGCGCACAGCCAGAGGCGCATTGCAGCAAGCCCCTGTCACAACCTGGGTCCGGACTTCACTGGCCAGCCTCACGGCGTTTTGTTCTTGTTTCCAGTAATGGACTGGTCCGGTACCCGTCCCCCTTGCAGTGTGATTCAGAGTGGTTGAGGATGCATACCTCTCTTTGGGCATTACGCCCCTGCTCTACACCTCGCTCTGCTGGAGGGACTGGTGACAGGGTACCGGTACGCGTACCCTGGAGAAAAAAGAATGACAGAGTTGTTAAAAAATGTTGCATTTTTTTATAAATTGGAGGTAGTTCTAAAAAGAACTGTTTTTTTAATTCTTTTTGTTGTTTTATATTTTTTTATTGTTTTTTTGAATTTTTTTACTTTTTTTGGCTTTTATGAACAATTTTATATTTTTTTTAATTTTTATGGGGACAAACAAAAAACAGGGAATTGTAAACGGCTCAGCTGGAGCAAAAAAAATCAGGAAAAATTAAGGTTTCTTTTTACAGTTGTGGTTGTCTCCAGCACGGTTGATCAGTTTGATACTTTGCTCTCCATAGGAAATTGTAGTCCCGCAAAATTTACAAAGTATTTTATAATCTCCAAACTGGGGTTGGATATTTGGGACCATCTCCCTTGTCTCTGGACCCGATGGAGTGGGTTGTTTTCTTTTGGAGGTGCTGGGAGAAGATTGGGGAGGGTTTCTTGTCAGTTCTCTGACCTCTGCCGCAGCATAGTTGTTTGGGTGCTTGCGTTGCATATGGCGAATCATTGTATTGTTGCCAAATGAATACTTTTTTGCAGGGTTCCCCCTGGAAAGTACAGTGCCACAGATGAGACATGTGACTTTTGCAGCATTTACTTGCTTTTGTCCCCTTGGGATTTTAAAAAACTCCCACACAAAGTGCTCCTTGGGTTTATAGGGGGTATTATCTTCAGGCAAGAACTGCCTCTCCTTCTCCTCCTCCTCCTCCTCCTCTTCTTCTTCACCACCACTGTGGTGTTGTGGTGGTCCTTGTGGTGGTGGTGGTTGAGATGCTCCTGCTGCTGCTGCTACTGTAGCCATTTCTCACTTACTACAAACAGGTCTGCAAACAGGTCTTCCTCAGTCAAAGTACAAAGTGAGAATCAGGAAAAAAGGTGGGGGCTTTCATCATTTGGAAAAAAAACTGCCTGAACCAATGAAAAGTGTTATTTTCAGGTCACATGACCCGACGCGCTTACGCTACGCGTGGGGGGCGCTTACGTATCGCGATCGTATGCGCTCGGGCGCTTCCGGGTGCGCTTACGCCTTGCGTCATAAGACGCATCACGTCACGATGATGTTTTCGCTCGCGGCAATAGCGCTAATGGGACGCTCACCGGTACGCGCACCGGGGCGCGCCGCAAGACTGCGCTTACCGGTGCGCTCACCGGTACGCGCACCGGGAGCGCTCCAGGGCAAAAAAAATAAAATAAAAAATAAACATGAACAATATACATAAAAAAATAGTATTACATAAATCTACAATATAGGATTCATTATAAAAACATTATATTTCATAGCTATAGAAATTTGCTATTAAAAAACCTTTGAAATTCACTGAAAAAACATAGGTTTGAGGCCCTATATATAGTTAGGATGTTAGCATTTACAAAACCTATGAAATTCACTGAAAAAAAAACCATAGGTTTCACACCAGTTATAGTTAGGAATTAGCATTTAAAAAACCTATTAAATTCACTGAAAAAACCATAGGTTTGACACCAGTTATAGTTAGCTGGAAATTTTCCTGACATAAAACCATTGAAATTCCCACGTTAGAGTTAGTTGGACTCACTATAACTTGCGCGCCTGCAATGCACTGCTGAAGACGTCACATATTACATCACTCATGACATGGTCAGTGACATCACTCATGACATCACTGATGACACCATCCTTGTGACAGAGTGACAGACCTCCTTTCAGGTTAATGTAACCCTTGAAACACATATTCAAAAATAGAAACTAACATTTTCAAACAAATGGAGATACCCATACCAGTTACAACAACCAATTCAGTAATTCCACCATCTATATACACATCCACTCATTCACCAACAGTTCTATATAGTCACTCATACATATACTCACTCATCATATGTAGTGATACACCTATACATCCTGTTACACACCGACAGTCATCCAAAAGTTACTCACAGACATACTCACCCATGCAAATAAACTATTGAACATCCATTTATTTGCATATACAGCTATACACACACTACCACCTTACTTCTAAGGAAACTTACACATACTTACTCTCTTAAACAATCACTTATAGAAACACATACTTATTTAAACAGGAACTCTTACAATCTCTCACTCTCACATATACTCACTTATATACATCAATACTCACATATACTAGATTAAAACATATGTAGTTACTGATAAAGACACTAGTGAGACAGTCATTCACTCACTAACACACACATATACACACTCATCCACTCATACAGTCCTGCACATATGCTGTCTTCAAAACACATACAAACAGTGAGTCAGTCATTGATGCATCTATTTGCTAAGTAATACCCCCACCAAACCATACAGACACTCATACTGATACTAAAAAAAAATCTAATAACCCATATACACACACATGTAGCTACTCACCAACCCATGCAGCCACTTATACACAAAGTGAAGCACTGATACATATATTTAAATATTTAAACATTACTCGCTAATATATGTATTCACTAAGATACACTTAATAAGCCAGTTAACCAATCAATTTTTTTTTTTAAAAAACATCCATTTAGACACTTATTTAAACATTTATTCTTCCATCGACCTTTACATATACATATATAAAACATATTTATTTTTCAGAAAGACACACATTCACTGGATGGTGTCATCAGTGATGTCATGAGTGATGTCACTGACCATGTCATGAGTGATGTAATATGTGAAGTCATCAGCAGTGCATTGCAGGCGCGCAAGTTATAGTGAGTCCAACTAACTATAACGTGGGAATTTCAATGGTTTTACGTCAGTAAAATTTCCAGCTAACTATAACTGGTGTCAAACCTATGGTTTTTTCAGTGAATATATATATATATATGTATATATATATTTATATATATATATATCTGCAATACCTTGCAGCGCTCCACCATTCAGATGAAAATACAAGGCATGGACCAACTCGTTTGCAGCATACTGTTTATTCACCCAACAAACAGCTAGTCGTGACGCGTTTCGGCCGCCCCTGCGACCTTGGTCACCGATATATATATATATATATGGAAAAGTATTGTGGATATATATATATATGTATTACCTACTGGCGGTCGCCAGTAGGTAGTTATAGTTAGGATCGTTTTCCATAGGAAATCCGCAACATTCTATTGGGAATAAGGTTGGCGCTGAATGAGGGATCTGCCTGTAAATTTCCTTAACTTTGCCTCGCTGCGCTCCACTCCTTCCCTGAAAGTTTCGGGGGGATCCATCAAGCGGGGGCCGAGATAAAAGGGGGGGTCCCAAAGCGTGTTTTCCCCATGTTAATTTCCATAGGGTGGTTGGACTCACTTTTAGCCCGAACGGCTGAATGGATTTCCACCAAACTTAGCAAAATTGTAGGGACTGGTACCCCGATGTGCCTTTGCTATGTCTCAAGATATATGCTCCAGTGGTTTTTACGAAAATTTACTCTGAAAAAATATATATTGGGCTACATTGGGCTATATATATGTTAGAGCCCAAATGTAGCCCAATGTAGCCCAATGTAGCCCAATGTAGCCCAAAGATGGCCACCAGAGACAAAAAAAACAAATGTAGCCCAAATATCAGCCAGATGTAGCCCAACTATAGCCCAATGACAGAATGTCCCAGAGTGTTCTAAAGAACAACTAGAGCGCTAACAGTCTTTCTTATGACAAAAGTATGGCACACCTGAAGTCATCTTGATTGGAATAAAGTGGTAACACTTAATACATTTAATTTGAAAAGGAACAAAATGAGGGGTTTCATTTTGCCATAGAAATTTTTTATATATATATATATATATATATATATATATATATATATATATATATATATATATATATATTCACGATTCTGGCTCAAGTTTCCAGTCCAATGGTGCTCTTTTTACCGGTGCACGACTACCAAGCAGAGCCCCGCTTGAATTTATTGCACAAATCTCCTTAAAGGAAGAATAAGTCGGCACTCACAAAGTTTGTCCCAATCTTCTTATTATTTTCTTTGTAATCACTCCAGCATAGCAAAAAATAACCGTTTTTTTGCTATGCTGGAGTGATTACAAAGAAAATAAAAAGAAGATTGGGACAAACTTTGTGAGTGCCGACTTATTCTTCCTTTAAGGAGATTTGTGCAATATATATATATATATATATATATATATATATTCACTGAATAAACCATAGGTTTCACACCAGTTATAGTTAGGTGGAAATTTTACTCGCATAAAACCATTGAAATTCCCACGTTATAGTTAGTTGGACTCACTATAACTTGCGCGTGCAATGCACTGCTGATGACGTCACATATTACATCACTCATGACATGGTCAGTGGCATCACTCATGACATCACTGATGACATCTCAAATGACATCACTGATGACATCATCCAGTGAATGTGTATCTTTCTGAAAAATAAATATTTTTTATATATGTATATCTAAAGGTTTATGGAAGAATAAATGGGTAAATAAATGTCTAAATGGATGTTTTTTTGCGTAAAATTGATTGGTTAACTGACTTATTAAATGTATCTTAGTGAATACATATATTAGCGAGTAATGTTTAAATATTTAAATATCTGTATCTGTGTCTCACTTTGTGTATAAGTGGCTGCATGGGTTGGTGAGTAGCTACATGAGTGTGTATATGGGTTATTAGCTGTTTTTTTGAGTATCAGTATCAGTGCCTGTATGGTTCAGTGGGGTATATTACTTAGAGCACAGATGCATGAATGAGTGACTCACTATTTGTATGTATTTTGAAGACAGCATGTGTGCAAGACTGTATGGGTGGATGATTGTGTGTATGGGTGGGTTAGTGAGTATGTGTTTTTATAATTGATTGTTTAAGAGAGTAAATATGTTTCCGTTTCTGTAGAAGTATGTGTAGTGGTGTGTATATAGCAGTATAATTAACTAAATGTTTTTTTGATAGTTTATTTGCATGTGTGAATTTGTGTGTGAGTAACTATATGGATGAGTATAAGTGTGTAACAGGATGTATAGGTGTATGAGTACATGTGATGAGTAAGTACATGCATGAGTGACTATATAGAACTGTTGGTGAATGAGTGGATGTGTATGTAGATGTTGGAATTACCTAATACGTTGTTGTAATTGGTATTGGTTTCTCCTTTTTTAAGAAAATGTTAGTTTCTATTTTTGAATGTGTGTGTCAAAGGTTATTTTATGCTGATAGGAGGTCTGCCACTTTGTCACACCCTTGCTCATGGACAGGAATATATATATATATATATATTCACAGAAAAAACCATAGGTTATAGACCATATATAGTTAGGAATTAGCATTTACAAAACCTTGAAAATTCACTGAAAAAACCATAGGTTATAGACCATATATAGTTAGGAATTAGCATTTAGAAAACCTTATTTTACTCACACAAAACCATTGAAATTCCATATATAGTTAGTTGCACTAACTATATATCGCGCACCCGCAATCCACTGCTGATGATGTCACATATTACATCATTCATGACATGGTCAGTGACATCACTGATGACATCACTGATGACATCTCAAATGACATCACTGATGACATCACTGATGACGTCTCATTTGGCATCATTCTTGTGCTAATACGATAAACTTCTTCAGACTCTAATATAACCTTAGATACACTCAGTGTATACAGACACTCACACACTGCCACTCATCCATGGAGTTACTCACACACCCAGTCAGTCATGCAAAGAAACAATCTCACCTCCATTTCTTCAACTATACAGTTATACACACCTTACTTATTGAAACATATACTAACACATATTTACTCTCTTATACAATCCCTGATACAAGTTCACAATGATCGATACAACCACTCACTCAGTGGCTCTCATGCACAGTTATTTATATATGCCAACTCTCACATGTACTGTGTTTGACATATGTACTTACTATGACATGTAGCATTGAGATATCCATTCACTCATCAATACACTCATGCACACAGTCAACTGCCCATGTAGCTGTTTCCACATGCACTCTTGAACTCATACACCTAGTGAATAAACTGCTCACACATCTATGCACAGAGTCACACACCTTCCAGCCACCCCCACACAAACTCAATCTCCCATAGAAATACTTGGGCAACCAATTAATAACACATATAGCCTCTCGTATAGCTAATGATCAACACATGCAGCAGTTTACATCACAACAGACATAATGATGCACAAATTAAGACAGTTTAGTCACTAACCCGTGCATTCAGTAAGACGCATTTAATCACTCACTCATACAGTCAATCACGCACCTACTAAAACCTTCATTCAGACACTTATACATCCACTCATTCTTCAATATGTAAAACATATTTAAACTTTACAGAAACACATAATCACTGGATGTTGTCATCAGTGATGTCATCAGTGATGTCACTGACCATGTCATGAATGATGTAATATGTGACATCATCAGCAGTGGATTGCGGGTGCGCGATATATAGTTAGTGCAACTAACTATATATGGAATTTCAATGGTTTTGTGTGAGTAAAATAAGGTTTTCTAAATGCTAATTCCTAACTATATATGGTCTATAACCTATGGTTTTTTCAGTGAATTTTCAAGGTTTTGTAAATGCTAATTCCTAACTATATATGGTCTATAACCTATGGTTTTTTCTGTGAATTTCATTGTTTTTTTAACAGCTAATATCTGTAGCTGTAAAATGTATTCTTCTTTAAATCCAAAAATATATTTTATATGTTTATGAATAATTTTTTTTTTAAATATTTTTTTTTCTTCGTTCCCGCTTCGCGAATCGGGAAGCTTCCCGTTAGCTGACCTTGATGCCGCGAAATAGACCGCGAGCCGGTAAACGTTTCTTTACCGCAAGTGCCGCGTTAGAAAACAACATCGTGACGCCTCCCGTCCGCATGACGTTCCACGTTGTCGCGTGATACGTCATATGACGTGCTACGTTAGCGAACTGGTACGCGAAGCGAGTGCCAAAGCGCAGGTTTCTGGAAGCAAACCGGGAGGCCCTGCAAAGCGCTTAACGTAAACACAGCAAGTCATGTGACTTGGTAATAACACTTTTCATTGGTTCATTTCACTTTTGGTTTCCTAATGATGTAAGACTAGGTCATATAATCTAAAATGAACACTTTTGATTGGTTGAGAACTCTTGTTTTTCCCAAATGATGAAAATCCCTCCTTCTTTCCTCACTCTGACTTTCATCATTGTGAGAGAAAGACCCTTTGTGATCACTGAGCAATGGCTTCTTTAGTAGCTTCAGCTGGTGCTTCCCCACCACCTCCACCACATCCAAGGAAGAGTGGACCACCTGCTCAAGTTGTAATTCAACAAGAAGAAGAAGAAGAGGAACAGGAGGACGAGCACGAAGAGAGGCAGTTTTTGCCTGAGCAGCCCAAGACGTCTCACCGGAAAGAAAACTTCATTTGGCAATTTTTTAAAATTCCCAAAGGTCAGAAAAAAGTAAATGCAAGATACGTTACTTGCCTTATATGTCAAGATAGACTGTCCAGAGGGACCGACAAAAAATACAGTTTCGGAAACTACACAATGCATCGCCATATGACTAGGTGGCATCCTAACAACTACAGTGCTGCACAGTTTCGGAACGACCTAGATAATCTCCCTATTATGGCCAGAAGATCTGTTGTACCGGAAGTAACGGGACCAGAGGGCAGGGAGATGGTGCCAAATATACAAATGAGATTTGGTGAAGTAAAACACACCTGCGTATTTTGCGATGGATTCATTTCCTACGGAGAAAGAAGCATCACTCTGATCAACAGAGCTATTGACTATCATATGCAAGTTTGTCCGAAACGCCCAAAATAATAAATACTTCTTTTTTTTGTTTTGTTGCTCCTGTTGAGCCCTTTACAATGAATCGTTTTCATTGCCCCCTCCAAGAAAAACCCAAAAAAATATAAAACTGTTCCGAAAAATTCAAAAACATTAAAAAAATGTTCAGAAAAATAAAAAAAAAAGTTCTTTTCAGAACTACCTCCCCGTTATTAAAAAATTGGTACAATATTTGGAACTGTGCCAACCTCTATTTCTCTTAGTTCGCTTCCTAGTTCGCTCGCTGGTACGCGAACTGGAAGCGAACCAAAAACAGTAAGTATAAGGGAAGGAAACACACACTTATGTTAAAAGAAAGACAGCTATAGGGGAGTAAACTAGAGATACTATTACCCATAATCCACTACTGATGATGTCACATATTACATCATTCATGACATGCTCAGTGACATCATCAGCAGAGGATTGCGGGTTTTTTGGCAACATGCCTTATCCACGGTTTAATAACGCTGCCTTTTGCTTTATATAAGTTTTCAAATTGTATGAAATATATACCAATAGGTCTTTATGAACCTTTAGGTAGTGCTTTTGTTCATGAGGTCTGGTCGCTTCCATACACATACAGATGTTTCAAAGATGATCAAGAAGTTTATCTGAATGGAGAGGAATGCACTGAGACGCCAGATCATTCACTAATGTGTAGGCACATACAGTTACACGATTCATGCAACAAACACCGACCAAATATGGCTTGCGTGTTGCAAGGCACGCCAGTTCCTGCTATCATCCCCACGTTCAAGTTGTTGGAAAATGGTAGTTATTTGATGCTCAATAATGAAGATTGTTCTGAGTTAATTAAAAGTATTCCTTTTATCGTAACAGTAAGTGAACGGGTTATTTGCTGCAGAAATGTTCTATTTCCTCCCACACATGAACATAGGGAGTTTTCAATCTGGCCACAAATACCAACCTTGGGACACGTTTCAACGGCATGACAAGAATAAGAGCTCTTTTGTCTCAGAGAGAGGTGGCCTTGAGTTCGGCCCGTGAAACTTTCGTACTTCACATAGCGAACACCCGTACACAGGTTTGCCTTTCAATTTCAGCAACATGTTTCCGACTATCTTTAACGCATCCTCCACAAAATCCCTGGCACACTTTTTTAAAGTTGTTACCAGTGGTCTCGTGACTTCATTTGAGAAAATCTTTGGAGTCATCCCTGCTCCCTTTCATTCCATTTTCTCCACTCTGGTTCGTGGATTGCATTTTTACTTGCATTACCAGCGGACGCTCTTGTGCTTTTTTACATTTTTAAATATGGATGTCCCTCCTATGCAACCTCCGACCCTGCAGCTGCTGACACTGTTCCGCAATCGCATGCTAGAATATTATGGCACAATGCCGTTGGCGATATTAAGCACGGCATATGGATTATCTTTTCGGTTCTCCTACTTCACCTGTGTCCAGCCTGTATTTCACTGCCTGACCTGTGATTTCGATTGGGCCATTGATTTGTGTCTCTGCGGACCGGTTTCTCCTGACGTCGACTTTAATCAGCTGATGACTCCTATCATTACTCACGAGTTGATTTGTCCTGGCGAAAGGATTATGGCTGTGGCATTGATGCATGGACTACTTGGTCCCTGGAATTTACTGGCGGCAGCACAGTCTTTCTTGGAACACAGCTTTCTTGAAAACCCACCGAGCTGTCCTCTGATGGTGATAGAGGATCCGGTGCTGGGAGAGCACGTATGTTCTTTTCCGCTTTTAAATTGGATGGCTGAACTGTTTTCGGATGAAGACGGTGACTTCCTGTTGGAGGCTGTTGCAGCTTATTTTGCATACACAGTTATGTCATAGACCTTTTTCATGTTTCATATGCTGAGTACTAGCATTTCATTGACAATTCATTGACTTAATTGTCAAGTTTTTATTATTTACCTTGCCTATTGGCTTAAGACTCGATAAAGTACTTGGCTGTTTTATTTTTCTTTAGCATTGAATTTTCCTAGTTTTTAATGCTTTACCTTGCGGACCGTCCACATATAAACTTGCAATCTGCTCTCATGAGATGGCACTTCTATTATCTTATTCAGTTCGTTTCCGGATCATGAGGAGGTGTCATCTAGGTCCTGGATATCTTTACACCGTGTTAAGTTAGCATGGGCTCATTACCGGTTTAAACGCCATTTTTCCTTTTTTGCAACTTCTGCACACGACATTTAGTTGTTGCTTTAGCTTTCCACCTAGTAGTTCATCGTGGTTTACATGAGAATAATATGTTATTGGTCTACTATCTGCTTTACTTGTTAAACTATATCTGTACAGCGAGTGCTAAAGTTTCAAGAACAACACGATACAGAATTGTTATGAGGTCTGATCTCCACGACTTCATACTCATAACATAAGTGCAACTTCTGCCAATTCTGGGCATGAGGCGGGTTTTATATTGCTTTGCCGAACACACATACACAACAGTTGATGCGGTTCACATGAAGAGAGAGCTGGTGTATGCTGATGTGATTCCTTCAAATCTAAGACACTAAAGTATGGGCACGCCCTAAACCAACACAAAGAGACCTTCTTAGCAAATAATATAATATGTGTATTAGGGAGGGTGAGATATAAGCAGCCGCGGGCCGTGGAGGGAGTTACGGTGAGGCAGGGAGGCGGGGAGGGGGAGAAGCAGGGTGGAGCCCTCTCTACCTTGCCCCTCCCCCTCCCCGCCTCCCTGCCCCACCGTAACTCCCTCCACGGCCCGCGGCTGCTTATAAGTGTTGCTAACTCTTATTCATTTACAGCATGTTAACATACTGTCACCATTCGCTTTTTATGTACTAGTAACTATGCTGGTAATTTTGCTACTGATAATATGTGTACTTGTATTCTCCACCCTGCTTCTCCCCCTCCCCGCCTCCCTGCCTCACCGTAACTCCCTCCACGGCCCGCGGCTGCTTATAAGTGTTGCTAACTCTTATTCATTTACAGCATGTTAACATACTATCACCATTCACTTTTTATGTACTAGTAACTATGCTGGTAATTTTGCTACTGATAATATGTGTACTTTTATTATCTAAGGTACTACGCCTGAGAAGACGGCATTAGTAAATAAACATTTCAAATACACATGTGTTCTTCTTAACTCCATGTTCTGGTTTCTAAGAAATATATAACGACCGACTGTTCATGAGTTCCACGTATCCTGAGGTACTATAAGTTCATATTCTGGATTGTCTAAACATTGAGAGTTTGTTATATCCAATGTGACACTGTACCTAGCTTGCTAAATAGTTTTTGATTACTAACGTGAGTTTTGGGACACCCTAATTCGCCGAGGTTCCAATCCTCTGTCCACAGTTCTGTGTGAGAACAGAAACCCTGCGACAGGGGCACCCCCGACCCTTGCTGGACCTTCATCACACTTGCGATACAACTCCAGCAATGCGCCACCTTTACGGCACAGATACATCACGCATCTGTGCTGTTTTTGCCCCGTGATGCGCCGCATTGTAAATGCAGCACACCATAGGTGACGGAACAGCGGCACAGAATGACTAACACATCCCTGGTGATGCGCCAGTCATCATAAATCTATCCCTATGCTTCTTATCTTGTTAGAGATGAACCGCCATATGTATCATCAAAGTTATTTGCATTTCCTAAATAGCGAACTTTAAGGAATAAATAGCGATTCTTTACCATTCCTAGTTTGCGATGAGCTATTTGCTAATTAGCCGAATGTAGCCCAATGAAGCCCAATGTAGCCCAATGTAGCCCAAAGATGGCCGCCAGACACACAAAAAAACAAATATAGCCCAAATATCAGCCAGATGTAGCCCAACTATAGCCCAGTGACAGAATGACCAATCAGCTTCGCAAACCTCCGTTACGCGAAGCGGAGCGCTGTTACAGATATATATCTTTTTTTGAACGTTAATTTCTCAAAATCCACTGGAGCACATATATTGAGACCTAGCAAAGGCACATCGGGCTACCAGTCCCTAATATTTTGCCAAGTTTCGTGCAAATCCATTCAGCCGTTCAATTATTATTTTTATTATTTTTTTTTGCCCCGCGGGGCCCTTTTAAAACCTCCACATCAAACCTAGGGGGTCAGCGAGGATCTACTATGCCCCCTTATAGTTATTTCCCCCTTTGTTTTGACCTCCTCTTGTCTCTCGATCCTACCGAGAGACAAGATGGCGGCCGCTACGGACTGTTTGGAATGTTGACAGACGCCGGAGAACCAATCAGCTTCGCTTCACAAAGCTCCGTTGCGCGAAAAGTCCGCGAACCAGAGCGCTAACCGGTCCGCTGTTACAGATATATATCTTTTTTTAAACGTTAATTTCTCCAAATCCACTGGAGCACATATATTGAGACCTACAAAAGGCACATCGGGCTACCAGTCCCTACAATTTTGCCAAGTTTCGTGCAAATCCATTCAGCCGTTCGGGCTAAAAGTGAGGCCAACCGCCCTATGGAAATTAACATGGGAAAAACGCGTTTTGGGACCCCCCTTTTTTCTCGGCCCCCCCTTGACGAACCCCCCCCAAATTTTCAAAGGCTGCTCAGAAACAAAATGTGCCATTTTCCTGACAATTTCAGCCAATTCCGTCCACAAACGGCAAAGTTATTAGACATAGAATTTTCAAAAAACCCATAGAGAAAAAATCCTAACTATATATACCTACTGGCGACCGCCAGTAGGTAATATATATTTGAATACAAAGGCCCGAAAGCTTGAAGAAGCACTCACAGCAGTTGTGGCCAAAACCGGATTTAATTTCAGAAAAGACCAGCATCTACATTTGAGGTGCAAATGTTCTTGTGCCGACGCGTTTCTAGGCCGTAGCCTCTTCCTCATGGGCAGCTCAAAGTCACGTGGCAGCTTGGAACTTTGCCTAACTCCGCGGTCAGTACAGCAGATGTCAGTCACATAACCAGCGTGGTATTTGGGGGCCCACTGAGGGCGAAAACATTGCTTTTAATTGAAAGCAAACACGGAACTTACTACAAGTTGTTAATTTTCTCCAATCTGGACTCGAAGTCCCAACATGCACCGCACTGCATGTATGCATTGAACGTTACCCACTGGGGGTTTTGACAAGTATTTAAGATGCTGATTGGAGACATCCGTGTTTGACTTTGAGCTGCCCATGAGGAAGAGGCTACGGCCTCGAAACGCGTCGGCACAAGAACATTTGCACCTCAAATGTAGATGCTGGTCTTTTCTGAAATTAAAGCCGGTTTTGGCCACAACTGCTGTGAGTGCTTCTTCAAGCTTTCGGGCCTTTGTATTCAAATATATATATATATATATATATATATATATATATATATATATATATATATATATATATATATATATGTATATTCACTGAAAAAACCATAGGTTTCACACCAGTTATAGTTAGCTTGAAATTTTACTCGCATAAAACCATTGAAATTCCCACGTTATAGTTAGTTGGACTTACTATAACGTGCGCGTGCAATGCACTGCTGATGACATCACATATTACATCACTCATGACATGGTCAGTGACATTACTCATTACATCACTGATGACACCATCCAGTGAATGTGTGTCTTTCTGAAAAATAAATATTAGTGAGTAATGTTTAAATATTTAAATATATGTATTAATGTTTCACTTTGTGTATAAGTGGCTGCATGGGTTGGTGAGTAGCTACATGTGTAGGTATATGGGTTATTAGATGTTTTTCTTAGTATCAGTATAAGTGTTTGTATGGTTTGGTGGGGGTATTACTTAGCACATAGATGCATGAATGACAGAATCTCTGTTTGTATGTGTTTTGAATACAGCACATGTGCAGGACTGTATGGGTGGATGAGTGTGTATATGTGTATGTTAGTGAGTGAATGACTGTCTCACTAGTGTCTTTATCAGTAACTACATATGTTTTAATGTAGTATATGTGAATTTTGATGTATATAAGTGACTATATGTGAGAGTAAGGGATTGTAAGAGTTCCTGTTTAAATAAGTATGTGTTTCTATAAGTGATTGTTTAAGAGAGTAAGTATGTGCAAGGTTCCTTAGAAGTAAGGTGGTAGTGTGTGTATAGCTGTATATGCAAATAAATGGATGTTCAATAGTTTTTTTGCATGTGTGAGTATGTGTGAGAGTATCTTTTGGATGACTGTCGGTGTGTAACAGGATGTATAGATGTATCACTACATATGATGAGTGAGTATATGTATGAGTGACTACATAGAACTGTTGATGAATGAGTGGATGTGTATATAGATGGTGGAATTACTGAATTGGTTGTTGTAACTGGTATGGGTATCTCCATTTTTTTGAAAATTTTAGTTTCTATTTTTGAATATGTGTTTCAAGGGTTACATTACAGTGAAAGGAGGTCTGTCACTCTGTCACAAGGATGGTGTCATCAGTGATGTCATGAGTGATGTCACTGACCATGTCATGAGTGATGTAATATGTGACATCATCAGCAGTGCATTGCACGCACAAGTTATAGTGAGTCCAACTAACTATAACGTGGGAATTTCATTGGTTTTATGCCAGTGAAATTTCCAGCTAACTATAACTGGTGCGAAACCTATGGTTTTTTCAGTGAATATATATATATATATATATATATATATATATATATATATATATATATATATACATATATTCACTGAAAAAAACATATTGATGCAGCAGGTTATACAACAACAGAGACAGTGATACACACATTCACATACTTTGGTTACTAACCCATATATTCAGTGAGACACATTAAATTACTCACTTAAACAAACAGTCAGACAGCTACTAAATCCTCCATCCAGACAGTTATATAGCCACTCAACCTTCAATACAGATTGGTATATATATAATAGATATTTAAATTTCAAACAAAACCACATTCACTGGATGATGTCATCAGTTATGTGATTTGAGATGTCATCAGTGATGTCATCAGTGATGTCACTGACCATGTCATGAATTATGTAATATGTGCCATCATCAGCAGTGCATTGCATGCGCGCGAGTTATAGTTAGCACAACTAACTATAACGGAGGAATTTCTATGGTTTTGTATGAGTTAAATGTCCAGCGAACTATAACACTCATGAAACCTATGCTTTTTTCAGTGAATTTCAAAGGTTTTTAAATGCTAATTGATAACTATAACATCTCTGAAACTTATGTTTTTTTCAGTGAGTTTTAAAGGTTTCTTAAATGCTAATTTCTAACTATAACGTCTCTGAAACCTATGTTTTTTTCAGTGAATTTCAAAGGTTTTTTAAATGCTAATTTTTAAGTGCAATAGTAGTTATACCTATTTTTTTGTACTGAATTTTTTTAACTGTTTATTTATAAATATTTTACTTCTTAATCAACATTATATATTTTTCGGAAAATTGCGAAAATAAGAATTAAAAATAAATTTAAAACTGAAATATTTGTACTTTTTTTTGTTTTTTTGTATTTTAATATATTTATATAATTTTCTTTTCAAATTTTTTGGGGGAGGCGTGCACTCAAAGCATACATACCGCAGTGCGTCCGCGTATTCTAGCTGTCATTTTGGAAAAGTCGTGAAGGATCCGGATATGGTGAGCGACGAGTGCATGTTTTTTTTCAGTTACGTCATAAACTTACAATGTTACATGGTGTGCGCGACCGGTATGCGACTGGTCCGGGACTCCTGCTCCAGCGCATTTGCGACACATGCGTATTACGGTATGTGATGCTTGCGCGGTGGCGGACCCCACGTGACAGCATATACATGCTGGGGCGCGCTGGGTGCACGACTCCCGCAAATTTTTTTAATGTTCTGAAAGGATATGTACGTGTCTTTAATGTACATAATATGGCAAAGGATTATCTAAGGTATTCATAAAAATAATATATTTCTACTTGTAATAAACTTATATTATTTTTAAATATATTTTCGCGAAGTCACGTCGGGTGCGCGCTTCGTGTGCGCACGGTGCGCAGATCCAATGTGATCTAAAAAAAATCGATTTGATTGGTTCATAACATTTCCCACTGTAACTATTGAAGGGCCCCACCCATTTCAATGAATCTGTTTGGAGCAGTTGATAAGAGACATCTCTTCTTCTTCTAGAGCTGGTTTTGGAATTTTTTGGTGTTTTTAAAAAATTGCATTGGAGAAATGGCATCTGGTCACAAGCTACCCATCATTCTTCAGATGAAGATATCTTGGAGGAAGATCCACCCAAGCAGAGGCCTGAATCAGTGGTATGGACATTTTTCCCCTTTCCTGCCAGAGAAAAAAAGGTAAACGCAAGAAAAGTCACATGCTTGCTATGTGACAGGGTCCTGTCGCGAGGCAGTGACAAGAAATACTCCTGTGGAACAGCGAGTATGTATAAAAATCTGCGGACCATTCACTCGAAGAATCTGGCATGAGAAGAAATGAGCAAAAAATCCACCACCAGGCATTGCTAGCACCTGCGGAGTGTCCACTTCAGCACCACCAGTAGACATTCGCCCAGAATTTGCTTTTCTGCAGCAGCACTGCACTAAGTGCAAAACCATCATCTGTTATGGTGAACAGTCAGTGGACGCTATTTGTGCAGCTCAACGGAAACACAAATGCATTTTTTTTGTTTTTGGAATGATGTTGAATTCCAAAAGCTAACTGTTTACTTAGTTCATTTTTTGTTCAATTTTTAAAAAACACCAAAAAAAGTACAACATTGTTAAAAAACTACAAAAAATAGAAAACAAAAAAACAAGAAAAAACAAGTTCGGAACTACCGTATCTGGTTTAAAAAAAGAACTATAATTGCATGGTAATGTCTGAAAGTTTGGTTGAATGTATGTATAGAGCATGATTGACTGAAAGAATGCATTAGGACTGTATGGTGAATTTATAGGGGCAGATCTATGAGGAAGTGCTGCAGCGTGACACTGCAAGCCCTTTAGCTGCACCGCGCTGCGGCCCTTCTGAAGCACAGGGATGTAACATATTTACATGAATATGTCGCAATTCTGTGCTCCCTCTGCACTAGCACACAAACTGCAGCCATGCAGTGACGCAGGCACCCTTGCACCATGATGCAAGGATATCTGTGTCGTGGGGAGATTGTTTTTGTGCAGGAAGGGACTGCTTCCTGCACAAAAACAATCACTAAAGGCATTTTCCTCCTTCAATGTGTGCTGTGGAATGCAGCATGCATTGAAAGAGGAAAAAACGAGGAGAAATGAAAACATTTCTCCTTATTGTGCCTCATTACACCACCTCTAGGGTGGCGCACCATTCACACGTATCTACTGATTTACACTTTCTCGTAAACCTTGAGATGTGTTATTCCATGGGTGTTGTGTGGGAACAGACACAGCAACACCCATGGAACGCCCCTTCAATGCAAAGTGCTGCGTTTGAATGGGTCGTATTTTCAAGGAGAGGAAAAGCCACGCAGGGTGGCTTTTCCTCTTCTTGTAAATATGGAGGAGTCCCCAGCGCCATCAGTACGTTACGAAAAGTGACGTACTGGTGGCACAGGGGGCTTGTAAATCTGCCCCATAAGTCCTTAGGTATTGGCAGAGTGATACAATAAGATCAAAGTGCTGGATGGGTGATTGACGAACTGCATGAGACTGACAGGAGATATCCTAGACTGCATGAGTACTACTTCAGTATTAAGTGGAGTGTACCAATAGTATGTATCTGCTTAAAGGTTTGTAGGGATTGTGCACAGAATATTGTACGTGTACTTGTGTTGGTGCCTAGGTCATACTATAAGAACATCGCTAGTAACTAGAATGATGACAGTGCTGCAAACAGAGTGCTCAGTTAATTTAAAGGGGTTAGGTATTGTCTCAATGCCTGAGTCATTCTGCAAGTGCATAGACAGTGACTGGGTTCCTGGAGTGCTAGTAGTTGACAGCAGGAAATGTTTATAAACACTTATATTTCAGCAGAGTAATTGTAGTGTAGTTCCTATCATCCCAATAGGCTCTGCGCATTGGAATAATACCTACAGCAGTAAAGGCCTAGACCAGACGTTAACTAGGTCTACTACTGTCGATACTAGACTTAAAGTTTTGGGTTTGCCAGCTTAGCTCAGAGTTCACTAGAAACTTTCTCGAATGTTCAAGGAGGAATTAACTTCCCTGATTAGACAAGAAGGGATTTAGTTTCTGACAACCATAGAACATGACAACTTTGCTCTCCCCTAATCAAGAGTAAATCTCGAGAGTCGTGTGAACAAAAGGCAATTTATTTTACTCAGTCAGTACGTGCATTCTTAGTCTCATCAGATTGTAGAGAAAAGGAAGAGACGGGCGTGTTCAATAAAAAGGTGTTATTTATTGATCAGTCTCTTTTCTCATACAAGAGAAATGGATCGATATTATTGCAATACTTATAGTTAAGTAAAGTGCATACATTAAAAGCAATAGTATAAAATAATACTGTAAAAACATTGATATGGTTTCTAAGCCATAAGATGTTTTAAAATGAATAAAAAATATTACATACACATATACATTTGACTAAACGTACTCAACTGGTGTTTCTAAATACGCCTACCCCGTGTACCTGACCTAAGTCTAATACGTGGGCGGGAATAGAAAGTTACAGTTTAAGTTAAGTTTGTTTTTGCCAAGTGAATAACTAAAGAATTCTCTGTGAGGGGTTATTCAGTTCTGTACCTGGAAGTTAGGATGAATGAGGAATGGTATCTCTCTCTCTGGTCTCGATATTCCAGGCTGCCTGCGAGGGCTGCCCAGAAACGCCGGTGCTGGATTCTCGGCAGGAGAAAGCAGCGTGTCTCTCAGCGCGTCAGGAAGGCGGGGCTGCTGCCAGCGGGGTCTGCTCTGCTCTTGGCTTCGGCAAGTATGGCTGCTCTGTCTCGTCACCACGCGTGTGTTTTGCATAGGGCAAGATCGGTAATATTTATACCTTTAAGGTGCCGAGATTGACGTAAGGATGGACATAGATACGTCAATAAGGATGTCATACGACTTGCTCGTTAGCACATTCTTTTACTGAAGTTCTCGGTGAAATCAAAACAATGGCCGCAGGGTTTTGCCCAGGTTGTCATAGGTTTGATTTGTTATGAGAACTCCGTATGCCTTATCAGGGGCTGGAGGAATATCGCTTGTCTAATTAGATCGCAAGCGTTATGACCTAATCAGATAACACGTTCCTGTGCCGTAGTGTGACTGCGTCAGATAACGGTATCTGCATCATGGGGGTTTTCTGCCTCATGGGCTGACTGCTAGTTAACTTGTTGGTTTGTTTAACTAGAATAGGGTCAGGAATAGGGGGATCGATTCAGAACCTATAGGAATACATCACACCCACTCCACGCTAACTATGTACATATTTACTAATCTATGCATAGTATAACATAGTACAACATACTATAGAGTATAGTGTATACCTTACCACCCCAAAATACATAAAAGCATTTTGAAATTTTCAAATATACGGAAAAATTGCAGACATATGTATTGTATGCACTTAAGCTGTAGAAAAATGCCAAAGTAATCGCATTTGTATACATTATTGCTTAATTGGTATATGAGAATTACACATGGAATGGCTTCTTAATACAGAAAAAAGTTCGAGACCATTCCATCACAGAATAAAATATTTGTAAACGTATCAGCGGGCAGCTAATGTCTATAAGCTATCTAAAATTTAGAAACCTTAGTTCTCTAAGAATAGTTCTTACTTTAAGCAGAAGATAGTGTCCCGAAAAATATGCAAAAATATTTGGGGCTGCTGAAAAATTGCTGTCCGTGAACTGGAGGGAAAATTGTTCATGTGACTTTATTTTTAAAGTTGAAGGCCGAATTCAGGGAACGCCGTGTGCGAGCTTGCTCAAAAGTCTCTATTTCTGTTCTGGAGAGAACATCATATCATTCAGGCTTTCGAAAAAACTGTCAACAGCTTCCTGGGAAAGTTCCACTAACTCGGAAATAGGTGTAATCATGCATTCTTGCGCATGATTGTCTCTATTGACATTCTGATTTGCATTACTGACAGAAGGTCGTACCTGTTCGATGCTGCTTTCATCTTGAACTTCACTACCCATCAATCGTAGTGGTGAAGCTTCCACGAATGCCGTCATCAGGATTGGTAGCCTTTGAGGGCAGCACAAAGCATGAACCTTGATCGGGCTCAACAATGTTTCTGCATCCATCGGCGCATCCGATTGTAGCGTCAGACAGGTGTCTAACACGCATTCTTCTCCGCATAGCAGACATCTCAATACAGGTAAAACACATCTTTGCCACATTGGTCGAAATGATAGAAACCAAGTCATGTTCAGGTCTCTAAGCCGGGAGAGTCCCAGGATTTTTGATATCCGGTCCCGGTATCCAATGGCTAGGATTGTTTCTTCTCTTGTCGCCAGAGTTTTGTCTGTGACATGGGTTGCCATAACGAAAAATAAGGACTAAGAATAGGATTCCTGCAATTAGTCCCAGGATCAGGGGAAGTCCGCCAAAAATCGAATGGACGAAATCTTGAAAAATACCCAGTATGGCTTTGAATGGTGTTAATGCCATCGAAAATACTGTCTTAAATACCTTTGAGACCCCATTGGTATCAGAAATATTTAAGATTTCATTCAGGATTTCCGCGAAATGTACGGGGGAATTAGTTGATAACAATGAATGTATCTCTGCAGTCGTCCTTGCGACTTGTAGATCATACGTTTCTTTTGATGACGAAAGCCTGGTAGGCGTCTGAAGAAGCACTGTTTTCATTCTGCTTAAAGTATCTATTCGAATAGAAGTAATTTTCAAATCGGGCCATGCCCTTGCCTCCCTGTCTGGGAAGGAGCTGGGGAACAATGAGCGTCCACAGCACTTGACCTTCGCAGTCGTAGTTACTAGATAAGGAGTCCCGGGCATAAGACTACAACATCTGCGGTCTACAATAAGAATGTAACTCCCATTATAAAATCTTTGAAAGAATGGTTCTATTTCTGTTGCAGGTGCGCCTTGCTGGTGACATGAAAGGTTGTATGAATTCCCTTCACAGGCTCCATGCAAACTAATTCCGTTACACAGAAGTGTGCCACTTAGTGACATCGCACAATTGTTGCCACTAAGAAACACTTTCTGTCCTTTATTACTGACACATGCATGTGAATAGGGCAGGTTCCATGTTGTTTTAAGGTACCCCTTTCCCAATTTCCCGTACATGCCAGCCTGTATATATTTTTGGCAGTATTGAAACCTGAAGGTTGAGATTGGAATATTTATTATCCCATGTATTATCCATTCACTGACAGGTCGTTCTGACATTGTCACTGGTAATCTTTCGAGTTTTTCAATGCTCAAGATTGTATAATCAGCACCCTTTTGTGCCATACTGATTTGTCTATCAGTAAGGTTAAAGATTTGGAATAGTGACGTTGTGTTGATTAAACGCCAAGGCACATAGCCTGAACGCAGATTTTGTAACGTCCAGCCAAGCTGTACAATAGAACGCAATTGAGACTGACCGTGTTGTAATAACAGTAAGTCCTGCGATAATATGTCGATTGCTGAAGACACAATGCTGTCCAAAGAAAAAATTCTGGAGGACAGAGTCATTAACCCATTGTCCACTACAGAAAGTGATTTTTCCAAATTAATACGGTCAATTTCCCGTATTCTCTCTGCTGTTTCAATTTGAGTAACCTTCCAGGCCTCATTGTATGCTGCATATACAGAGGCTGCTATGAAACGCTTTTGACGCTGTTTGCGTGGTCCCAAAGTGAAATCACGCAAGTCAGCACCATCAGTAAGTAAAGTTAGGTGTTGCTTAATTTCTGCCAGTGTGGAAGTTTGTAGCCACTGAAGGCATAATTTGCCCACACTGTAGGTGGTTATTATCCCTGGGTGATGTCTTTGAGGATATCTAGGGTCTGGCCTGGTCATTTTGAACCCCTGTGTTTTGTTCAGGAATCTGTCTTGACAGTTATTAGTATCTGTGGGCTAGATCAACCACTGTTTCCAATCAGGATGTGTTCTGTTTTGGTTTAATATATGGTTTACGTCTATCTCTTCATCTGTAGAAGTGTTGCTAAACATTGTTGGCTTTGGAATAGACGGTTTATTTAAATCTTTGATTTTGGCTAGGCCAAGACAGGTGGTTTGTTGAACAGTGTCATTTAAAAATATCATTTGTTCTGGGATCATGCAGGCTCTAAACAAAGCTTCTATACCCTGTACTTGCCATTCTTTTGTACCCCAAACACTTTTCAATTCAACATTTTTGTCCCAATAATCAAAACCAAAAGAATTCATTTTTTCAAAGAATGAGTCTGAATATAACAATTTTGTGTTGGTTATCATGGTCTTGGTCCCTGTTTTGTTTGACAATTTAAAATAAAATGTTTCAGCATTACTTGTGTTAAAACCTGAAAAATATGAATATTTGTCGTAAACGGTTCTTGAGCTCCCTTTTGGAGGTGTTGCACAATGTTCCCATTGATTATAATTGAAAACATTTCTAGGTTGTGCAGATCTATGTAAAAAATGGTTACCATAGTGGTTATAACAGTACATACTATCATAATTTGTAGAACCCTGCAAATAATCAAGTTTGGTAAATTTAGCAGACATTACTAAGTCAGACATCATATTATTAATGCTTTCGAAGTCCCAATCATCAGCAAATGAGTTTGGTTTTACAAAGTCACTCAAGGAGATCTTAATTTGGTGTGGATATTTCAGGATCTCGACCGGACCATAAATTTCATAGTCAGTGTTGTCCCATGCTACCCCACCAGGTATCGGATTGGCTGTGAAGTTGGCTGAAGAAAGTTCTCTTTTCTCGACGTGTGAAGATGTGTGTGGTTTGAGGATCAAGTTGATTTTCTGACTTGCTGTGTCCATTTTAGCATATTTTCCCTCAATGAAGCGCCCCAATGTTAGTATCATGATGAGCCAAAGTATGAGGATAAATGCACCAAAACCCACCCAAAATTCAATCCATGGGGAAATCAGATATGTTTCTTTCAGTTGTTTCAAAAGTTCCTTAGCTTTATCTTTAAAGGTTTTTGATGATGGCTGTGTCTTTGATTCACTGAAGCCTTCAGAGGAATCATCGAAGTTTATGAAGTAGCCGGATGCAGTTCTGTCAATTGTTCCAATTGCTTCAGGATTTCTGTTACTTGCATTTTCACTTGTTACTTCATTATAGATTGGTGTGTCTCTGCTAAATGTTTTTATTTGGGTTTTCAGAGGTCTTAGTTCTATTGCATTGTTGCATAGTTCATGTTGTTCTTCTGTAGGCGTTTCGAATGTGATGAGCCTCTTTGTTAGGACCTCTGTACTGGTAGCAAACCTTGGTGTTCTGCTACTTATTGGGAGTCCACTTGGCCTACTGTTTGTTATCGGCCACATGTTGTGGTTTTACCAGGTCGATGGATACAACTCGGTTCTCCTTTTTACCAGCAAGTGGCGGTAGTACAACTGATCTTGTCCCGTTGACAGACAAGACAGGAACTGCTTTTCTGTAAGAAGGCCCAAATTCCTTCTTTACCGCGATCTTTTCCCTGACTAGATCCCCGACTTTTGGAATCCAGACAGGTCTTGCTGGGACAGGTGGTGGTTCTTCAGTGGTTGTTGGCTGTTGTTTCAACTTTATGTTGCTCAGGTCTTTTCTTGTTTTGTTTAAGTCCTGCAAAATAGCCAAACGGTCTTTGATATCAAAGCTTTTTTCTTTCACCACTGAAGTCTGACTATCAATGTCAGAGATCATCATCCTAGTTCCAAATAATAATTCGTACGCACTGAATCCCTTCAGAGAATTTCTTGGCAAGTTATTGAGACTACGTTGGACACTTATTAGATGTTTGACCCACCCAGCTCCCGAACCTAATACCTTCGCCGTTATAGATTGCTTTATGTCACGGTTTTTTCTTTCAACAATTCCGTTCCCCTCCGGGTGAAATGGACAAGAGTACCGCAATTGCACGCCCATGCTGACCATGGCCTCCTTATAAGCCCGAGAGCTAAAAGCAGGACCGTGGTCTGAATGCAGCATGCCAATTGCGTATGTGCCGATAAAGACTCGCAAATCTTTTATAACAGTTCTGGCGTCAGCCGTTCGCTGGGGCCACATCCATATGAATCTCGTGCATGAATCCACTGCGACCAGGATATATTTATAGTTACCATCCCTTTGTAAGGGACCACAGTGGTCTAGGTAAACACAGGCTAATGGTTTATCCGAGATTAGAAGGGGCGTCTGAGCTGGACGTCTCACAGTTGATACTTTCATTTTTTGACATATATCGCATTCTAGAACATAGTTCCTTGTTTGTCTTCTCATTTGTGGCCACCAGTATCTCTGTTTTAATAATGATACTGTGGCTGAGACGCCAGCATGGATAGAAGCAAGCCCTTCGTGTGCCGCTATTATTAGTCCTAACCTATGTTCCATGTTTGGAATTGCCCTATCCCCCACTCCAGGGATTCGAGCAAAAGGAACATTGTTTGCATCAGTTATGTATGAGTATTTTACTGGAAAGCCTTTCGGGAGTGTTTCTATCGAATCCTTTTCTGAAGCGCTGACAGCTTGTAATATTTCGCTGTCTATTTTTGTTTTTGACCGGGTGATGGCAGCTACGGAAGCCGTTTGCACAGCTGCCTTCGCGGCCTGATCAGCCAATGAATTCCCTGCAACGTGAACGCCATCACGTTGATGACTCAGTGTATGTATCACGTGAGTCTTTGGTAGTTCTTTTTGTAAAAGAACTACTTGTTCCCAGAGCATTTTATGCTTGATTGTGCCACCTTTCGCATCCTTGAAACCATGCTGAAGCCAGATCTGCAAGTATTCATTGTAAGACTGAACGCAATAATACGAATCGCACACTATGAGTGTGGGGAATTCTCGATCGGTATTTTCAAGCGCCATCTTGAACGCCAGTAGTTCAGCTCGCTGAGCTGTACAATCTCCTAAAGATTGTGTTTTAGTGATTGCTGGTTTAAATTTTCCTTCGTGCCAGCGACCTTTAACGATCGCGCACGCAGCGCTGTAAGCTTGCTTACCCCCCACTGCGGGTTGTGCTGATCCGTCTGTATATATTATACAGCCGTACTGGTCTAGAGGCAGAATTTCGGTCGGCGGAGGACATTCAAATTCATATTGGAGAAATTCTTGTGTTTTTAAGTAAGGATCAAATTCGTACGCCACGTCTGTTGCAGCAAGAGAATTAGCCCATTGTATCCATCTCTGATGGAGTGCTTTAGCATTTGGAATGCTTGCCTTTGTTATCGCCTCTACGGCTGGTATTGGTGTCACGATTATTATTCGTTTACCTTGTGCCAGGGCTCGTTCTTTTGCTATAGCTGTCTGTGTTGCCGTAAGAATTTTTTCCGTTGGGCTAAATTTCATTTCAGCCTTAGTGTACAAGTGTGATTTGAATGCAATTGGTACCTTTTCTCCCTCATTAGAGGTCAGGTATGTGAATCCGCATCTCCCTGGGATGACTCGAATCACAAGATTGCGTGTGTTATCACGTGTTTCTAATTTTGTTTTAATTAGCATGTCTGTTTGTAGGGATCTCAAAATTTCTGTGTGTATTTGAGTCCAATTGGATCTTTTAAAATCTGGTTTTATCAGATCATAAAGGGGTTTGACCCTTTCTGCGTAATTTGCAATGTATGTTCTTCCGAAATTTAGGAAGCCTAGAATCGACTGTAGGTTTTTTAGTGTTCTAGGTGCTTGGATTACGGCACATTTCTCTAGGAAATTGTCGGCCAGGCTTTTGCCTTCACTTGATAATTCATATCCTAAGAACAGGACTTTCAGATGGGCAATTCTGGATTTTTTAAAGTTGAATTTGTAACCCTCTGCTGCGAACCCAAGTATTATGGTGTTCACTCTCTTCAAGTGAGTCTCCAAGTCATCATCTGTTAAGTAAATGTCATCGACATAAGATAATGCTTCATCATCATATAGTTGTAGTAATTCTGTTACTCTCGCTGAGAATACCCCCGGGCTGTTCTTGTACCCCTGGGCTAACCGACAGAATTGTTTCTGAGTGCCATTTATTGAGAATGCAGTTAAATATCTGCTCTCTGGTGCTATGTTTTGACAAAAGAATCCATTAGAGATGTCTAATGTTGCTTTGTATTTTTTGCGCACTATGTTATTCATTAGTGCAGCACTGTGTGAGTTTTGCACTGCAAAAGTTTTGCAACATGTGTTAAGGTGTCGGTAATCCAAAACTAGACGATATGAATTGTCTGGTTTGGAGACCGGAAACAAAGGGTTGTTCATTTGTGAGGTGCAAGTTTCAATCACCCCCTGGTATTCTAGCTGATCTAGTATTTCATTTACCTGTTTTTTAGCTTCTTGCTTAATTGGGTACTGCCTTTGTGCAGTTGGTTGTGATTTTAACTGGATTTTGTGAGGAGGAGAATCCTCATCCCATCCCACGCGATTTTTATATAAAGCAGGAGCTAGAGCCACTGCCCACTTTCTAGCAAGTGTGTATTTTTTATGAATTGGAATTTGATTTGAGAAGGCAGGCATAATTACTTCTTCGCCATGAGGGCACTCCCTGACAAACTCTGGTGGCCAGTCTTTTTCAGCTAGAAGGATATCATAGCCCTTGGAGAGATTATCCCAAAATAGTCCCCTTATTTTCCTAGTCTTATCCCCCTCTATACGCAATGTTATTTCGTATATTTTGTGAGGTTTGCTAACTCTGGTGTCCGCAGTTTCCACTTGAAGATATTCATTCGTGTCCACTGTCTCCAGATGATTCATAAGGACTTTGCGAGCTATGCTCACTTCTGCTGCGCTGTCTAGCATTGTCTGAGCCCACTCTCCGTTTTTTAGTTGTGTCCTCAGTATTCTCGGCATTGTTAACTACCTTGATACTGGCTACCTTCTTTTTTAGAAATTGTAATTTCTTTTTTAGTTGAGCAGGTTCCTTGTCTTTGGACTTGGTGTGCTCTTCTCTTTGTTCTGATCGTCCTCTTCTTTCCGATTTCTGCGAGGAAGTCTGAAAAGATTGAGAGGGACGTGTATCAATGTCTTGATATATATCAGGCTTTTTAATATTATCCCTATTTCTAAGGTTATATCTTTTCCCAGAGAGGTCACTCTGAGGTGACCTGTGTCTTTGGTTCGGAGATTTTTCTCTTCGCCTAGGAGACCTTCCTCGGGACTGGAATTTCTTTTCTTTAGGATTGGATTGTTTGTTTCCATCCCAGTTCTTTTTTGGTGATGTAGAATTATTATTAAAAAATATTTTTTCAGGACTTTCAATTAGTTGCGGTTTTACTGGTATTCCACCTAAACTATCTCTACCTAGTTCCTCATAGGATTTTTCTATGATTCTGGCAATTTCAGCTGGTTGGTCTGCTATATCTGTCTCTTTTAACCTCTGGCGGATCGCCACGTTTGCTGCTTCACCTTTTATGTTGGCTAATAATATAGCCGAGACCTGCTTGAAGTCTTTCAGTAATTTCATACCAAGAGTTAAAGCGGGTTCAGGGCCATATTCATCTTGAATTTGTTTTAGCACATCTGGTATTACCGAAATGGATGGAACACCGTGCGTTTTTGTGTAGATGGAAGCAAAGACTGTACCCCAAGTGTCACAGTCCTCAATGTGTGGTGCGATTCCCATTGGAAGGCAGATAGTCAGAATCCTGTGCTTTTCTAGCGGGGTGGTGTCAGGAAACACCGCCTCTATTTGGGTGATTTTCTGTGCCAACCAGAATGGTATTTGTTCCCGTTTAGCCGGTACTTTACCTAGGCAGGACTGGATGTTCTGTGGTGTAATTTTATTTGTGTTCCCCTGGTGAGGGGTCAGCTGTGGGAGTTTAATCGCTGGCTGAATTGTTGAAGTCCGCATCACATACTGGACTAATTGTCTATGTATTTTTAATAATTGTTTTAGCTGTGTTAACAGCTCTGCTGCAGACATCCCTTCGATGTCTGGGTGTGGTGTGTATCCGGCTAGGACCGGCCACGTTGCTCCTGGTCTACCTAAAGGACCGAGCCTGGTGATGTGATTATTATGTTTTAGGGCGCCATTAAATAAGAGCAAATGCTCTTGAAATTTGAGTGGTACTTCCACCTCCTCGAAAGGAGTGTACATTTCAGGAGGTTCCTCTATTTTGTAATAGTGGAAGTACTTTGTTACAGCATTTGCTGCTGGAAAATGTATCCATGAATAGTATACCTCTGTCTGCCGATATTCGTGTGCCTCTATTACGAATATGACTGTACCACCTCTCGGTGTCAGTCCATTTTCTATAAGTCTTAGGGTTATAGATCTCCTTTTGATGACCGGGATGAGTATTATATCCTGGTCTGCTGCCTGCATGGTAGCATCAGCTGCTGCGAGTTCAGTTGCTAATCTAACTGCCTCTCTTTCTTCATCACCGTCTCCCATTTTACTGACAGGATGGTTATTTCTTTTGTTTGCAGATCAGGTTTCTTATGGAAACAAAGGTTAGATGCACAATATTTTGGAACTGTTTATCCTTCAACGTTGACTTATACCAAGAACCATACATAGGAGTTCCCTCCTGCGAGGTCTGGCGGATATAACCTTTCACCCACTCCAGACGTCTTTGGAGTAAAAGGGGTCTGAGTGAGAAAGCACGACTGAGTTACTCTAAATGTCTTACGTTAGTTTTATCGCCCTTTCCAAACGCGTTGGGCGCCATGTAGTGTAGTTCCTATCATCCCAATAGGCTCTGCGCATTGGAATAATACCTACAGCAGTAAAGGCCTAGACCAGACGTTAACTAGGTCTACTACTGTCGATACTAGACTTAAAGTTTTGGGTTTGCCAGCTTAGCTCAGAGTTCACTAGAAACTTTCTCGAATATTCAAGGAGGAATTAACTTCCCTGATTAGACAAGAAGGGATTTAGTTTCTGACAACCATAGAACATGACAACTTTGCTCTACCCTAATCAAGAGTAAATCTCGAGAGTCGTGTGAACAAAAGGCAATTTATTTTACTCAGTCAGTACGTGCATTCTTAGTCTCATCAGATTGTAGAGAAAAGGAAGAGACGGGCGTGTTCAATAAAAAGGTGTTATTTATTGATCAGTCTCTTTTCTCATACAAGAGAAATGGATCGATATTATTGCAATACTTATAGTTAAGTAAAGTGCATACATTAAAAGCAATAGTATAAAATAATACTGTAAAAACATTGATATGGTTTCTAAGCCATAAGATGTTTTAAAATGAATAAAAAATATTACATACACATATACATTTGACTAAACGTACTCAACTGGTGTTTCTAAATACGCCTACCCCGTGTACCTGACCTAAGTCTAATACGTGGGCGGGAATAGAAAGTTACAGTTTAAGTTAAGTTTGTTTTTGCCAAGTGAATAACTAAAGAATTCTCTGTGAGGGGTTATTCAGTTCTGTACCTGGAAGTTAGGATGAATGAGGAATGGTATCTCTCTCTCTGGTCTCGATATTCCAGGCTGCCTGCGAGGGCTGCCCAGAAACGCCGGTGCTGGATTCTCGGCAGGAGAAAGCAGCGTGTCTCTCAGCGCGTCAGGAAGGCGGGGCTGCTGCCAGCGGGGTCTGCTCTGCTCTTGGCTTCGGCAAGTATGGCTGCTCCGTCTCGTCACCACGTGTGTGTTTTGCATAGGGCAAGATCGGTAATATTTATACCTTTAAGGTGCCGAGATTGACGTAAGGATGGACATAGATACGTCAATAAGGATGTCATACGACTTGCTCGTTAGCACATTCTTTTACTGAAGTTCTCGGTGAAATCAAAACAATGGCCGCAGGGTTTTGCCCAGGTTGTCATAGGTTTGATTTGTTATGAGAACTCCGTATGCCTTATCAGGGGCTGGAGGAATATCGCTTGTCTAATTAGATCGCAAGCGTTATGACCTAATCAGATAACACGTTCCTGTGCCGTAGTGTGACTGCGTCAGATAACGGTATCTGCATCATGGGGGTTTTCTGCCTCATGGGCTGACTGCTAGTTAACTTGTTGGTTTGTTTAACTAGAATAGGGTCAGGAATAGGGGGATCGATTCAGAACCTATAGGAATACATCACATAATTAGATAAGGGCATGCTTCTGTCAGGATGATTGTAGGAGTGGACACAGACTCACAGTGTGATTCCAGACAAGCATGACTATTACCTGGACTTTTGCAGGGACTGACTTAGTAGTCTGCAAGGGGTTAAGGGACCGCATATATTGTGCACATTTGACTGTACCACTGCTTGTCTCAATGCCTGAGTCATTTTGGAAGTGCATAGACAGTGACTATGTTCCTAGAGTGCTAGTAGTTGACAGCAGGATACGTTTATACATGCTTAGGTTTCAGCACAGTAATTAGATAAGGACATACTTCAATCAGGATGATTGTAGGAGTGGACTCAGACTCACAGTGTGATTCCAAACGAGCATGACTATTACCTGGACTTTTGCAGGTCTGACTCAGTAGTCCGCAAGGGGTTAAGGGACCGCATACATTGTGCACATTTGACTGTAACACTGCTTGTCTCAATGCCTGTATCATTCTGCAAGTGCATAGACAGTGAATAGGTTCCTAGAGTGCTAGTAGTTGGCAGCAGGATACGTTTATAAGGACTTATGTTTCAGCAGAGGGATTAGATAAGGATGTACTTCTGTCAGGATGATTGTAGGAGTGGACACAAACTCACAGTGTGATTTCAAACAAGCATGACTATTACCTGGACTTTTGCAGGACTGACTCAGGAGTCTGCAAGGGGTTAAGGGGCCGCATATAGGGGGTCATTATGATGGCGGATTTCCCGCATACTCCGGCCCGGCGGAAGCCACCGCCGGCCCGGAGTATGCGGGAAATCCGCCGAGGAGGCCTGAAAGACCCACCGCCAAATCAGGATGGCTGGTGGGTCTCACAATGTGTCCGCCGCTTTTCCGCCGCGGTCGGAAGGCGACCACGGCGGAAAAGCACTAACATGGCTGTCGGTGTCTATCAGACACCGCCAGCCATATTAGGATGTAGGGAAAGTAATGCTTTTCCGCCGTGGAAAAGCATACGGACAATCACTTTGGGGGCCCGTTGCGGGCCCCCTGGGTGAAGGTTGCGTGGGGGGTGCACATGGGGGGTACTTATGGTACCCCCCTGCCTTTGAGTGCACGAAGCGGCAGGCACCGCGCGGTGCCTGTCGCTTTGTGCATGCAAATGCACAGCTTTCGTTTTTTACATTGCGGCGGGTGCTGCTTCAAGCTGCACCCGCCGCAATGTAAAACATACAGGATGTGACCGCCAGGGTGGCGGTCACATCCTAATTGCCATGGAGGGACCGCCGCTGCCCATGCGGACGGTCCCTCCTACTCAGGGGTGGCGGACGGACGCAAGTCCGTCCGCCATCCTAATCGGCCCCATATTGTGCACATTTGACTGTACCACTGCTTGTCTCAATGCCTGAGGCATTCTGCAAGTGCATAGACAGTGACTGGGATCCTAGAGTGCTAGTAGTTGACAGCAGGATACATTTATAAGCACTTATGTTTCAGCAGAGTGATTAGATAAGGACATGCTTCTGTCAGGATGATTGTCGGAGTGGACAGAGCTGCTTCAGAGCTATAGAACAGGTCAGAAGAGCTGCTTTAGAGCCAGAGAACCAGGTCAGCAGAACCTTTGTAGAGCCAGTGACCCAGGTCAGCAGAGTTGCTGTAGAGCGAGAGAACCAGGTCAGCAGAGCTGCTTTAGAGCCATAGAACCAGGTCAGCAGAGATGCTGTAAAGACAGAGAAACCAGGTCAGCAGAGTTGCTTTAGAGCCAGAGAACCAGGTCAGCAGAGCTGTTGTAGAGCCGGAGAACCAGGTCAGCAGAGCTGCTCTAGAGCCTAAGAAGCAGGTCAGCAGAGCTGCTCTAGAACCAGAGACCCAGGTCAGCAGAGCTGCTTTAGAGTCAGAGACCCAGGTCAGCAAAGCCGATCTAGAGGCCGAGAACTAGGTCAGCAGAGTTGCTGTAGAGCCAGAGAAACCAGGTCAGCAGAGCTGCTTTAGAGGGAGAGAACCAGGTCAGCACAACTGCGTTAGAGCCAGAGAACCATGTCAGCAGAGCTGCTCTAGAGCCAGAGAAACCAGGTCAGCGGAGCAGCTTTAGAGGGAGATAGCCAGGTCAGCAGAGCTGCTTTAGGTCCAGAGAACCAGGTCAGCAGAGCTGCTCTAGAGCCAGAGAACCAGGTCAGCAGAGCTGCTTTAGAGCCATAGAACCACGTCAGCAGAGCTGCTCTAGAAGCAGAGAACCAGGTCCGCAGAGCTGATTTAGAGCCAGAGAACCAGGTCAGCAGTGTTGCTCTAGAGCCAGAGAACCAGGTCTACAGAGCTGCTTTAGAGCCATAGAACCAGGTTAGCAGATCTGCTCTAGAGCCTAAGAACTAGGTCAGCAATGCTGCTGTAGAGCCAGAGAAATCAGGTCAGCAGAGCTGCTTTAGAGGCAGAGAACCAGGTCAGCAGAGCTGCTTTAGAGCCAGAAAACCAAGCCAGAGGAGCTGCTTTAGAGCCAGAGATCCAGGTCAGCAGAGCTGCTCTAAAGCCAGAGAACCAGATCAGCTGAGCTGCTTTAGAGCCAGAGAACCAGGTTAGCAGAGCTGCTCTAGAGCCTAAGAAACAGGTCAGCGGAGCTGCTCTAGAGCCAGAGAACCAGGTCAGCAGAGCTGCTGTAGAGCCTGAGAAACCAGGTCAGGTAGAGCTGCTTTAGAGGGAGAGAACCAGGTCAGCAGAGCTGCTTTAGAGCCAGAGAACCAGACCAGGAGAGCTGCTATAGAGTCAGAGAACCATGGTCAGCAGAGCTTCTTAGAGCCAGAGTTCCAGGTCGGCAGAGATGCTCTAGAGCCAGAGAACCAGGTCAGCAGAGCTGCTTTGGAGCCAGAGAGCCAGACCAGAAGAGCTGCCTTAGAGCCTACGAAACAGGTCAGCAGAGCTGCTCTACAGCCAGAGAACCAGGTCAGCAGAGCTGCTGTAGAGCCAGAGAAACCAGGTCAGTAGAGCTGCTTTAGAGGGAGAGAACCAGGTCAGCAGAGCTGCTCCAGAAGGAGACAACCAGGTCAGCAGATCTGCTCTAGAGCCAGAGAACCATGTCAGCAGAACTGCTTTAGAGCCATAGAACCGGGTCAGCAGAGCTGCTTTAGAACCAGAGAACCAGGTCAGCAGAGCTGTTGTAGAGCCAGAGAACTAGATCAGCAGAGCTGCTCTATAGCCTAAGAACTAGGTCAGCAGAGCTGCTCTAGAGCCAGAGAACCAGGTCAGCAGACCTGCTGTAGAGCCATAGAAACCAGCTCAACAGAGCTGCTTTAGAGGGAGGGAACAAGGTCAGCAGAGCTGCTTTAGAGCCAGAGAACCAGGTCAGCAGAGCTGCTCTAGCTGACACTGACTGACTGACACTGACTGATTGACACTGACTGACACTGAATGACTGACACTGACTGACTGACACTGATTGACTGACACTGACTGACTGACACTGATTGACTGACACTGACTGACTGACACTGACTGACTGACACTGATTGACTGACACTGACTGACTGACACTGATTGACTGACACTGACTGACACTGACTGACTGACACTGACTGAAACTGAAGGACTGACACTGACTGACTGACACTGACTGACACTGATTGACTGACACTGACTGACTGACACTGATTGACTGACACTGACTGACTGACACTGATTGACTGACACTGACTGACACTGATTGAACGGACACTGACTGACTGTCATTGACTGACACTGTTTGACTGACACCGACTGACTGACACTGATTGACTGACACTGACTGACACTGATTGACTGACACCAACTGACACTGACTGACACTGACTGACTACTCTCTACTACTCTACTACTCACTCTCTAATACTCTCTCTCTACTACTCACTCTCTACTACTCACTCTCTACTACTCTACTACTCACTCTCTACTTCTCTACTACTCACTCTCAATTACTCTCTACTACTCACTCTCTACTACTCCCTCTCTACTACTCTCTACTATTCACTCTCTACTACTCACTCTCTACTACTCTCTCCACTACTCACTCTCTACTGCTCTCTACTATTCCCTCTCTACTACTACTCTCTACTACTCACTCTCTACTACTCACTCTCTACTACTGTCTACTACTCACTCCACTACTCTCTAGTACTCACTCTCTACTACTCACTCTCTACTACTCACTCTACTACTCTCTACTACTCACTCTCTACTACTCTCCCTCTACTACTCACTCTCTACTATTCACTCTCTACTACTCACTCTCTACTACTCGCTCTCAACTACTCTGTACTACTCACTCTTCACTACTCGCTCTCTACTACTCTCTACTACTCACTCTCTACTACTCTCTCTACAACCCACTCTCTACTACTCACTCTCTACTACTATACTACTCTCTACTACTCTCTCTACTACTCACTCTCTACTATTCACTCTACTACTCTCTACAAATCTCTACCACTCACTCTCTACTACTCTCTCTCTACTACTCACTCTCTACTACTCACTCTCTACTACTCTCTAGTACTCACTCTCCACTACTCACTCTCTATTACCCACTCTCTACTACTCACTCTACTACTTACTCACTACTACTCTACTACGCTCTACCACTCTCTCTACTACTCACTCTTTACTACTCTCTCTACTACTCACTCTCTACTACTCTCTACTACTCACTCTCTACTACACTCTCTACTACTTGCTCTCTACTACTCATTCTCTACTACTCTCTACTACTCACTCTACTACTCACTCTCTACTACTCACTCTACTACTCACTCTCTACTACTCTCTACTACTCACTCTCTACTACTCCACTACTCTCTACTACTCACTCTCTACTAGTGTACTGCTCTCTCTCTATTCTACTCACTCTCTACTATCCACTCTCTACTACTCTTTACTACTCACTCTCTATTACTCTCTCTCAATTACTCACTCTTTACTACTCACTCTGTACTACTCTCTACTACTCACTCTCTACTACTCTATACTCTCTACTACTCACTCTACTACTCACTCTCTACTACTCACTCTCTACAACTCACTCTATACTACTCTCTACTACTCACTACTACTCACTACTACTCACTCTACTACTTACTCTCTACTACTCACTCTCTACTACTCTCTATTATTCACTCTCTACTACTGACTCCCTACTACTTACTTTTACTCTCTACTACTCACTCTACTTCTCTCTACTACTCACTCTCTGCTACTCACTCTACTACTCACTCTCTGCTACTCTCTCTACTACTCTCTACTACTCACTCTCTACTCTCTACTCTCTATTACTCACTCTCTACTCTCTACGTCTCTCTACCTCTCTCTCTACTACTCTCTACCTCTCTACCTCTACCTCGCTACCTCTGCCCCAACCTCTACACCTCTACCTCTACACCTCTAGCCTCTCTACCTCTCTCTACATGCACACATATGCACATATATATGCATATATAAATGCATTTATATATATGTATGTGTATATATTACCTACTGGCGGTCGCCAGTAGGTAGCTATAGTTAGGACCTAGCTACCATAGGAAATCCGCAACATTCTATTGGGAATAACTCTGGCGCCGGTTGAGGAATCTGCATGTAATTTTCCAAACTTTCGGCCAGCTCCGCTCTGCTCCTTCCCTGAAAGTTTCGGGGTGATTCGTGAATTGGGGGCTGAGAAAAAAGGGGGGTCCCAAAACATGTTTTCCCCATGTTAATTTCCATAGGACGGTCTGACAAGTCTACAGCCCGAACCGCTGAACGGAATTAAGCCAAACTTGGCAAAATTGTAGGGACTGGTACGCAAATGTGCCTTTGCTATATTTGGTGAAAATTGCTCCAGTGGTTTTTTTGAAAATTAACTTCAAAAACACATATATATCTATAGGTGCGCTCCGAGCACTCACAGGTGCGCGTACCGGGGAGCGCACCCGGCGCGCTACGGGAGTGCGCGAGTGCAAAGCTGATTGGCTGTCGGGTGTCTGTCAACATTCTAAACAGTCCGGAGAGTCCGCCATCTTGTGTCTCGGTAGAATCGAGACACAAGAGGTGTAAAAGAAAGGGGGAAATAATTAAAAGGGGGCAGAGTGGACACCCCCCTGACCCCCTAGTTTTTCTGAGGGGGGTCTAGAAGAACCCTGAAGGGCAAAAAAACTTTTTTTTTGTTGAAATTTTTGCGGGGTAAGTGCTGGGTGCGTTCCCAGGTGCGCGCTCCGGTACACGCACCCTGAGCGCACCACAGGGAAAAACAGTGTAAAAAATTATAGTAAAAAAATAATTTAGAGAGCTTAGAGGTAGGGTAGCTCTGAAAAGAGCTGTTGTGTTATGTGGGTGTTTTTTGTACCTACAAGTAGGTACCAATGCAGAGTCTTATATTCAAGAGGAAAACTCTATATCCCTCATCTGTAAAATGCACACAATCTCTCCTATAGATGTCTTACATGTTGTAACGCAAGTTGTTGTGGTAAATGGAACCCATACCATAGTCTCTGAGGAAAGCAGAAACAGATTTATTCACATGTTTCCTTGCTTTCTCAATCTGTGGATAAAATTGGTTGGGCCAGTTCCATTTTTGCCTTTGGCATATATTAGAAAATACCAAGGCAGTTTTTGGAAAAAGTGACATCAATTGCCCAAAGATGTTCTTTGAAAGCATTTTCAGACCTACCCCAGTCAAAGTGCCAAGGTCATTGCCACCACAGTGCACAATTATGTGGTCAGGGTGTGGTAGATGCAGAAAGGATTTTACCAATGGTATCAATTGGTGACTTCTCAATCCTCTCTGTCCAATCCATACAATGTCCACCTTTGGTAAATCAAGGTTGTAAATACCTCTGTTAGCTGCGTATTTTTGACTCCAGTGGACAAAGCTATGACCCACAAACCAGACTTTTGGCATCTTGAAGGTAGATGTGCTTGTATTCAGATGAGTTGTGGAAATGAAATGGCAGTTTGAAAGTAGGAGTTATGTAAAAAAGTGGTTGAGATTCAGTGCACTTGAAAAACAAAAAATGATTGGTGCTTTCTAAAAATTCAGCACTGAAAATTAGGGTGCATGCTTTTTTTTTAAATAAGTCATTTCAATGGTTGAGGAAAAGTCATTTCAAGAAACATTGCACATGATTAGCTGGTACATTAAGTGGTCAAACACCCTTGCTGCATTTTTTTGCAACATAGTATGATGAACTTCTGAACTGTGTGCTGGGTGAGGAGGGAGTTACCATGGTAACAGGGGAATGAGCACTGGGGGGATGGGTAAATGTTATGTGACTTTCAAAGTGTTCAAAAGTACAACCAATTAAAATGTGCAGTTTCTTACTCCACTTCATTAACTCCTTCTCTTTCTTCCTCTGTCCTCTTTGTTCTACACTCCCCTTCCCTCAATCTCTCTCTGTTAGTCTCATTCTCTCTGTCCCCTTAGTCTCTCACTCCTCTTCTGTCACGCTCACTGCCTATAACTCAGCCACACTCCTACACTCACCTTCTTTCAGACCTTTTCCTTTACTTTCCTTCGCCTCTCTTCCCATCCTTCGCTCCTTCACTCTTTTCCCTTCCCTTACTCCCCTTACTGCACTTCAGTAACTCCTTCTCTCAATCCCTCTGTCCTCTAACTTACTCACTCCCCTTCTCTCACTCTATCTCTGTTACCCCCATTCTCTCCGTCCTTTTAGTCTCTCACTCCTCTTCGATCACACTCACTCCCTATAACTGAGCCATACTCCCACACTCACCTTCTTTCAGACCTTCTCCTTTAACTTCTTTCCTCTCTCTTCTCTTCCTTCACTACTTCACTGTTTTCCCTTCCCTTACTCTCCTTACTCCACTTCACTAATTCCTTCTCTTACTCCTTCTGTCCTCTTACTTCTATACTCCCCTTCCCTCATTCTCTCTCTGTTAGCCTCATTCTCTCTGTCCCTTTAGTCTCTCACTCCTCTTGTGTCACTCTTACTCCCTATAACTCAGCCATACTCCCACAGTCGCCTTCTTTCAAACCTTCTCCTTTACTTCCCTTCCTCTCTCTTCCCACCCTTTACTTCTTCACTCTTTTCCCTTCCCTTACTCTCCTTACTCCACTTCACTAATTTCTTCTCTTACTCCCTCTGTCCTCTTACTTCTACACTCCCCTTCCCTCATTCTCTCTCTGTTAGCCTCATTCTCTCCGTCCCTTTAGTCTCTCACTCCTCTTCTGTCACGCTCACTCCCTATAACTCAGCCATACTCCCACACTCACCTTCTTTCAGACCTTAACCTTTACTTTCCTTCCTGTCTCTTTCCTTCTTTTGCTCCTTCACTCTTTTCTCTTCCCTTACTCTCCTTACTCCACTTCACTAATTCCTTCTCTTACTCCCTCTGTCCTCTTACTTCTACACTCCCCTTCCCTCATTCTCTCTCTGTTAGCCTCATTCTCTCCGTCCCTTTAGTCTCTCATTCCTCTTCTGTCACGCTCACTCCCTATAACTCAGCCATACTCCCACACTCACCTTCTTTCAGACCTTAACCTTTACTTTCCTTCCTGTCTCTTTCCATCTTTTGCTCCTTCACTCTTTTCTCTTCCCTTACTCTCCTTACTCCACTTCACTAACTCCTTCTCTTACTCCCTCTGTCCTCTTACTTCTGCACTCCCCTTCCCTCATTCTCTCTCTGTTAGCCTCATTCTCTCCGTCCCTTTAGTCTCTCACTCCTCTTCTGTCACGCTCACTCCCTATAACTCAGCCATACTCCCACACTCACCTTCTTTCAGACCTTAACCTTTACTTTCCTTCCTGTCTCTTTCCATCTTTTGCTCCTTCACTCTTTTCTCTTCCCTTACTCTCCTTACTCCACTTCACTAACTCCTTCTCTTACTCCCTCTGTCCTCTTACTTCTACACTCCCCTTCCCTCATTCTCTCTCTGTTAGCCTCATTCTCTCCGTCCCTTTAGTCTCTCACTCCTCTTCTGTCACGCTCACTCCCTATAACACAGCCACACTCCCTCACTTATGTTTCTTTCCTCCCTCACTCAGTCCTCTACTCTCACTTTTTCTTTCACTTTCTCTGTCTCTTCACTCCCTTACTCACCTTGTCTCACACTCACTTGCCTTTATCCAGTCTGTATCTCCACTCTTTCCTCAACATCACTGCTCTTTTCTTACCTTTCCACCCCCGTTCCTTTACTACATTTTCTTCACATATCCTCATTCCTCATGTTCACTCTCCTCCTTACTCACCTCCCACACTCACCTTCTTTCAGTCCCCCTACTTCACTTCCCTTCCCCTCTCGTCCCTTTCTTTGATTTCTCACTCATTTTCCTCTCCTCTCTCACTGCACTCCACTTCAGTTACTCTTTTTGATTTTTTTAAGAATACAGCTCTTTTTTGAGAATTGGAGGTAGTTCTAAAAAGAACTTTTTTTCTTCTTCTTTTTTCGTTTTTTTTCTCAACAAAAACAGGGAATGTCAAACTGCTCCACAGGAGCAAAAATAAAAGAATCAAAATTAGGGATGGAGACGGCAGCGGTGGTTCTCTCTTGTTCGGACAATGTTCATAATACTTTGTTCACCATAACAAAGTAGTTCATCACAATCTTTGCATTTGATTGTGATGCCATCAAAAACAGGCTGAATATTTGGAATCAGCTGTTCTGGTCGCCCCCTCAACGATGATGCAGTTGATCCTCCAGTTGAAGTAGAAGCACCATCCCTTGGAGCCTCTCGTGCCAGAGCCCTGACACTCTGCCGGGCATAGTTCTGAGGATTCAAACAGTTAATGCCTCACCCAACTGTTAACATCCATATATAACGTGGACCGGGTAGAGATACATTTTCAATACTACCTGGAATCTGTCCAATAACATAAATCCAAAGGTCTGGATGTATTCTTTACCAATATAAAATCACACAGGACCAGATCATTCACCCAAGAAAAAGTGTGAAAGATAGAGAGAGTACCTCACGATAGAACAACCCGAGGGGGTTCCCGGTTGATGGTTCCCGGTATACCCACTTCTCATCATTGGCAACTCTCTCTATTGTGAAAAGACAAACGTGCTCTCAACAGAAGAGTAGTGCGGACGTGAGAATAGTGAAGGAAGAACACAAATAGTGACCAACGTATCAAACCACTGATACCTGTTGAAAGTGTCAAGAGACACACAACAGAACCCCAAATAGACCGCACCAAAAAAACAAATAAGTTGTGTAGTGGTGCTTTGCTTGCTGATACCGTTTTATTCTGATGCAGCGAAGCACTACTAGTTAAAAATGGTTACTTATATACCATCAGAGTTTCTTTCCTCAAGCCGACATGTTTCATCGCACCTTCTTGTGGCGATTTCATCAGGGCATATGAGGGGTTTTCTATTCTCAATCTTTTCACATTATACTGGACCTGGAGTGCGCTATGTCAGCACATACCAGCGTCACTCCTCAGGACACAAAAGTGAAAGAAGAAGTGAAGGAAAAGGGTGGGGTTTTCATTAGTTGTAAAAAAAACTGTTAACAACCAATGAAAAGAGTTATTTTAAGGTCACATGACTTGACACGCTTACGCTGGGCGCACCGGAGCGCCTCCGGGGGCGCTTACGCGGCGCGAACATAGGCGCTTCCGGGGGCGCTTACACGGCGCACCTGAGTGACGTTTTGGTAGCTTTACGGAAATGCAAAATCATTTTCATTCAGAAAATCAAAAATACTACTTTTATAAGCATGGTACTGAATGTCTTGCATTATTATTTAGTTTTCATACATATTTTTTTTACGAACGCAGAAATAGCGCTCTCGCTGCGCTCTCGGGAGAGCTTACCGGTGCGCGCACCCTGAGCGCTACAAGTCAAAATGATACGGGTAAGCTTACCGGTGCGCGCACCCTGAGCGCACCAGGAAAAAATTATTAAAAAAAAGAAAAATACATTGAAAAAATAATTAAAAAAAATAAATTAATAATAATTAATACTTATACAGAACAGCTAATAAAAAAAAACCACTAAAAATCGTAGGTTACAAACTCGATATACATAGGAATTAGCCTTTGAAATTCACTGAAAAAACCATAGGTTTCACACCAGTTATAGTTAGCTGAACATTTTACTCATACAAAACCATTGAAATTCCCACGTTATAGTTAGTTGGACTCACTATAACTCGCGCGCCCGCAATCCACTGCTGATGATGTCACATATTACATCATTCATGACATGGTCAGTGACATCACTGATGACATCACTGATGACATCTCAAATGACATCACTGATGACATCACTGATGACATCATTCATGTCACAATACGATGCACCTCCTCACACTCTAATCTAACCTTTGATACATCCAGTGTTAAATACAGACTACCATTCCAGAAACCATTGACACACCAATACCAGTTACTACATACGCACTCACTGATTCCTAAGTCTACACACATATCACCAGAGGTTTCACAATCATTATAGTTAGAAATTAGCATTTAAAAAACCTTTGAAATTCACTGAAAAAACCATAGGTTTCACATTTGTTATAGTTAGGAATTAGTATTTAAAAAACCTTTGAAATTCACTGAAAAAACCATAGGTTTCACACCAGTTATAGTTAGCTGAACATTTTACTGTCATCAGTGATGTCATCAGTGATGTCACTGACCATGTCATGAATGATGTAATATGTGACATCATCAGCAGTGGATTGCGGGCGCGCGAGTTGTAGTGAGTCCAACTAACTATAATGTGGGAATTTCAATGGTTTTGTATGAGTAAAATGTTCAGCTAACTATAACTGGTGTGAAACCTATGGTTTTGTCAGTGAATATATATATACATACATATATAAACATATATATAATCTGCATATCTATATAAATACAAATATAAATGCATGCATACATATACATATACATATACATATATCCATACATATGCATGTTATGTACATGAAAGTTTGAAAAACACAAAAAAAAGCCACCTAATTACTAACAGAATTGCTTTAACTTGAACGAGGGCGAGACCTATTGCATTTTCAATGCTTGTTTACTTTGGTTCCATCAAGAGGGCATTCAGACGTGTCACACATTTGTCATAAATTCTGAATGTTAGCACTCTAGTTGCTCATTAGATTGCTGTAGTAAAGCTACTGCTCACCAGGGAAGTCTGCTGCTGGTATTCAAAGTGCATGTTTCAGTCTGCATGTTAGAATTTTTTAATGAAATAGAAGAGGATTTGAGAAGTCAAAATGTGCCATAATTTTTCTTTCTGCAGCACTAGTCATAATTTCTATGGCAAAATGAAGCCCCTCGTTTTGTTCCTTTGCAAATTAAATGTTTTAAGTGTTACCACTTTATTCCAATCAAGATGGCTTCAGGTGTTCCATACTTTTGTCATTAGTAAGACTGTTAGCGCTCTAGTTGTTCTTTAGAACACTCTGGGGCATTCTGTCAATGGGCTATACTGGGTGATATTTGTGCTACATTTGGGCTCTTTTGTCTCTGGTGGCCATTTTGGGAGACTTATTTGTTATGAAGTTTCCTAATTTCCTCATTTACTACAGTCTCCTCAGTAGGAAATATTTTCAGTTTTTTACTTTGGTTCCATCAAGAAGGCATTCAGATGTGTCACACATTTGCCATACATTCTGAAGGTTAGCACTCTAGTTGCTCATTAGATCACTGTAGCAAAGCTACTGCTCACCAGGGAAGTCTGCTACTGGTATTGAAAGTACATGTTTCAGTCTGCATGTCAGAATTTGTTTTATGAAATAGAAGAGGATTTGAGAAGTCACTCAAAATGTGCCCTAATTTTTCTTTCTAGAGCACTAATCATACTTTCTATGGCAAAACGAACCCCCATATCTTATTCCTTTTTAAATTAAATCTTTTAAGAGTTACTACTTTATTCCAATCAAGATGGCTTCAGGTGTGCTATACCTTTGTCATAGGTAAGGCTGTTAGCACTCTAGTTGTTCTTTTGAACACTCTGGTAAGCTGCAGTAGAACACAAAGAAATCAACTGACAGTCTCTGCCCTTGTTGGATGTATATGTTTTACTGAGAATGTCAGACTTCATTCTCACATGACTGAGAAAGATAATGTGAATTTACTGAAAATATGCTCTCAGTTTAGCTTATAGCTCACCTTCGAAACCTCTGTGGGAAAAGCATGAGAAAATAGTTTTCTCTCAAACATGATTCATGATATCCCAGCAGCAGGCTTTTTCACATGGTTAAATCACCTTAGAACATACCACAATTCCTAAAATGAGTATGGTACCATCAACAAATGATTTATAATGTAGCTAAAGTCCTAAAACCTTCTATTAACTGCAATGCTTTTTAATGAGGTGCTATCATGTATATTGGTCCCAAGATGGCTGCCAACACTTCTTGGATGAAGTGCTGACAGCCAATCAGATCTCACGATGAGATGTGTGGTTAGGCTCCGCCCAGATATATATGGAGCTTCGAAACGCGTCGGGCAGATCCATTACGGAGCGGCGTCTACAAGCGGATCCCCGTCCTCACCTACACATAAATAAAGCTGCTGCTCGCGTGCTACTCACATGGTGGACAACCTTGGAGCGTGAATCTATATGCGGCAGTCCAGCCGCAGAGTATGCACCACCCCGTTAACGTGGGGGTCACGGCAGTGAAGTAGCAGCCGTACATGGAATCGAGGACGGGCCCACTTGTGGAGTCCATACAGGACTTGATTGTGTGCTTTCCGTACTACACTTCCCAGAAGTCTCACTGGAGCCTCCCATCGACGGGCGAGTTATATAATTGGAGAAGTGTAGCGGGTGCGCACACCGCTTCCGTTAAAGCCCCTGAAGAGAAGCAGATGGAGCTTCGAAACGCGTCGGGCAGATCCATTACGGAGCGGCGTCTACAAGCGGATCCCCGTCCTCACCTACACATAAATAAAGCTGCTGCTCGCGTGCTACTCACATGGTGGACAACCTTGGAGCGTGAATCTATATGCGGCAGTCCAGCCGCAGAGTATGCACCACCCCGTTAACGTGGGGGTCACAGCAGTGAAGTAGCAGCCGTACATGGAATCGAGGACGGGCCCACTTGTGGAGTCCATACAGGACTTGATTGTGTGCTTTCCGTACTACACTTCCCAGAAGTCTCACTGGAGCCTCCCATCGACGGGCGAGTTATATAATTGGAGAAGTGTAGCGGGTGCGCACACCGCTTCCGTTAAAGCCCCTGAAGAGAAGCAGATGGAGCTTCGAAACGCGTCGGGCAGATCCATTACGGAGCGGCGTCTACAAGCGGATCCCCGTCCTCACCTACACATAAATAAAGCTGCTGCTCGCGTGCTACTCACATGGTGGACAACCTTGGAGCGTGAATCTATATGCGGCAGTCCAGCCGCAGAGTATGCACCACCCCGTTAACGTGGGGGTCACGGCAGTGAAGTAGCAGCCGTACATGGAATCGAGGACGGGCCCACTTGTGGAGTCCATACAGGACTTGATTGTGTGCTTTCCGTACTACACTTTCCAGAAGTCTCACTGGAGCCTCCCATCGACGGGCGAGTTATATAATTGGAGAAGTGTAGCGGGTGCGCACACCGCTTCCGTTAAAGCCCCTGAAGAGAAGCAGATGGAGCTTCGAAACGCGTCGGGCAGATCCATTACGGAGCGGCGTCTACAAGCGGAACCCCGTCCTCACCTACACATAAATAAAGCTGCTGCTCGCGTGCTACTCACATGGTGGACAACCTTGGAGCGTGAATCTATATGCGGCAGTCCAGCCGCAGAGTATGCACCACCCCGTTAACGTGGGGGTCACGGCAGTGAAGTAGCAGCCGTACATGGAATCGAGGACGGGCCCACTTGTGGAGTCCATACAGGACTTGATTGTGTGCTTTCCGTACTACACTTCCCAGAAGTCTCACTGGAGCCTCCCATCGACGGGCGAGTTATATAATTGGAGAAGTGTAGCGGGTGCGCACACCGCTTCCGTTAAAGCCCCTGAAGAGAAGCAGATGGAGCTTCGAAACACGTCGGGCAGATCCATTACGGAGTGGCGTCTACAAGCGGATCCCCGTCCTCACCTACACATAAATGAAGCTGCTGCTCGCGTGCTACTCACATGGTGGACAACCTTGGAGCGTGAATCTATATGCGGCAGTCCAGCCGCAGAGTATGCACCACCCCGTTAACGTGGAGGTCACGGCAGTGAAGTAGCAGCCGTACATGGAATCGAGGACGGGCCCACTTGTGGAGTCCATACAGGACTTGATTGTGTGCTTTCCGTACTACACTTCCCAGAAGTCTCACTGGAGCCTCCCATCGACGGGCGAGTTATATAATTGGAGAAGTGTAGCGGGTGCGCACACCGCTTCCGTTAAAGCCCCTGAAGAGAAGCAGATGGAGCTTCGAAACGCGTCGGGCAGATCCATTACGGAGCGGCGTCTACAAGCGGATCCCCGTCCTCACCTACACATAAATAAAGCTGCTGCTCGCGTGCTACTCACATGGTGGACAACCTTGGAGCGTGAATCTATATGCGGCAGTCCAGCCACAGAGTATGCACCACCCCGTTAACGTGGGGGTCACGGCAGTGAAGTAGCAGCCGTACATGGAATCGAGGACGGGCCCACTTGTGGAGTCCATACAGGACTTGATTGTGTGCTTTCCGTACTACACTTCCCAGAAGTCTCACTGGAGCCTCCCATCGACGGGCGAGTTATATAATTGGAGAAGTGTAGCGGGTGCGCACACCGCTTCCGTTAAAGCCCCTGAAGAGAAGCAGATGGAGCTTCGAAACGCGTCGGGCAGATCCATTACGGAGCGGCGTCTACAAGCGGATCCCCGTCCTCACCTACACATAAATAAAGCTGCTGCTCGCGTGCTACTCACATGGTGGACAACCTTGGAGCGTGAATCTATATGCGGCAGTCCAGCCGCAGAGTATGCACCACCCCGCTAACGTGGGGGTCACGGCAGTGAAGTAGCAGCCGTACATGGAATCGAGGACGGGCCCACTTGCGGAGTCCATACAGGACTTGATTGTGTGCTTTCCGTACTACACTTCCCAGAAGTCTCACTGGAGCCTCCCATCGACGGGCGAGTTATATAATTGGAGAAGTGTAGCGGGTGCGCACACCGCTTCCGTTAAAGCCCCTGAAGAGAAGCAGATGGAGCTTCGAAACGCGTCGGGCAGATCCATTACGGAGCGGCGTCTACAAGCGGATCCCCGTCCTCACCTACACATAAATAAAGCTGCTGCTCGCGTGCTACTCACATGGTGGACAACCTTGGAGCGTGAATCTATATGCGGCAGTCCAGCCGCAGAGTATGCACCACCCCGTTAACGTGGGGGTCACGGCAGTGAAGTAGCAGCCGTACATGGAATCGAGGACGGGCCCACTTGTGGAGTCCATACAGGACTTGATTGTGTGCTTTCCGTACTACACTTCCCAGAAGTCTCACTGGAGCCTCCCATCGACGGGCGAGTTATATAATTGGAGAAGTGTAGCGGGTGCGCACACCGCTTCCGTTAAAGCCCCTGAAGAGAAGCAGATGGAGCTTCGAAACGCGTCGGGCAGATCCATTACGGAGCGGCGTCTACAAGCGGATCCCCGTCCTCACCTACACATAAATAAAGCTGCTGCTCGCGTGCTACTCACATGGTGGACAACCTTGGAGCGTGAATATATATATATCTATATATATATATATATATATATATATATATATATATATCCTTTAATATCTAAAAAACTTCTGAATAGATTTACACCATTTAACAAAAAGGCACTAGTCTGAACCAAGGACTACATCTTTGCCAAATTTGGTGTAATTCCATTCAGCAGTTCAGGCTGTAGCTGCGACTGAAGGTTCCTATGGAAAATTACATGTTAGAATGTTGCGAATTTCCTATGGAAAATAGGTTCTAACTATAACTACCTACTGGCGACCGCCAGTAGGTAATATATATATATTACCTACTGGCGGTCGCGACTCGCCAGTAGGTATATATAGTTAGGATTTTTTCTCTATGGGATTTTTGAAAATTCTATGTCAAATAACTTTGGCGTTTGTGGACGGAATTGGCTGAAATTTTCAGGAAAATGGCACATTTTGTTTCTGAGCAGCCCCTGAAAATTGGGGGGGGGGGTTCGTCCAGGGGGGGTCGAGAAAAAAGGGGGGTCCCAAAACGTGTTTTTAACATTGAGTTTTCCATAGGGCGGTTGGCCTCACTTTTAGCCCGAACGGCTGAATGGATTTGCACGAAACTTGGCAAAATTGTAGGGACTGGTAGCCCGATGTGCCTTTTGTAGGTCTCAATATATGTGCTACAGTGGATTTTGAGAAATTAACGTTTAAAAAAAGATATATATCTGTAACAGCGGACCGGGCAGCGCTCCAGTACGCGTACTTTTCGCGCAACGGAGCTTTGTGAAGCGAAGCTGATTGGTTCTCCGGCGTCTGTAAACATTCCAAACAGTCCGTAGCGGCCGCCATCTTGTCTCTTGGTAGGATCGAGAGACAAGAGGAGGCCAAAGCGAAGGGGCAAATGACCATAAGGGGGCATAGTAGATCCTCGCTGACCCCCTAGGTTTGATGTGGAGGTTTTAAAAGGGCCCCGCGGGGCAAAAAAAAATAATAATAATAATAATCGAACGGCTGAATGGATTTGCACGAAACTTGGTAAAATATTAGGGACTGGTAGCCCGATGTGCCTTTGCTAGGTCTCAATATGTGTGCTCCAGTGGATTTTGAGAAATTAACGTTCAAAAAAAGATATATATCTGTAACAGCGCTCCGCTTCGCGTACTTTTCGCGTTACGGAGCTTTGCGAAGCTGATTGGTTCTCCGGCGTCTGTCAACATTCCAAACAGTCCGTAGCGGCCGCCATCTTGTCTCTCGGTAGGATTGAGAGACAAGAGGAGGCCAAAGCGAAGGGGGAAATGACCATAAGGGGGCATAGTAGATCCTTCCTGACCTCTTAGGTTTGATGTACCATTTTGCCAAGTTTGGTGTAATTCCGTTCAGCCATTCAGGCTGTAGACGTATGTAAATGTCCTATGGAAAATTGCATGGGGAAAACACATTTGAAAGTGTTGAAATTTAGAACCAATTAAAATGTTACTTTGGTTTTGTATTTGTGTGTGATGAAAGTTAATTGGTTATGTATATATGTCAAATGAGAGGAAACCACAGCCATTTTGTGATACTACTGTCTGAGGTACATTTGTGAGGAATTTTTGGTGGTGAATTTCTGGTGTTTGATTTACACAGTACTAACACTTCTCCTACTTTTAAAAAGGTGAGTTGTTAATTTGTAAGGGGAACTATGTTGTACACTTGAAGATAATTTGAAAAATGTTTTCTGTTATTTATTTGCAGTCCTTCTGTTATACTAAATACTTGATAAAGTTAGTTTTATATTATGTATTACTAAAAACGATAAATGAAAGTGATTATTTTTTTCTGCAATTTACAGCAAGCAATTTCAAAATAAAATGGCTCACAATGAAGAGACCGTGGCAATTTCTTTTGAATTGTCCACTACATTGATTGAAATTGAGAGCACCAATAATGAAATATTGTCACAAGGAGGAGATGACTTGTATGATTCCATTAGATTGATTGAAATGGACAGCACCAATAATGAAATATTGTCACAAGGAGATGACTTGAATGATTCCACTACATTGATTGAAATTGAGAGCACCAATAATGAAATATTGTCACAAGGAGGAGATGGCTTGTATGATTCCATTAGATTGATTGAAATGGACAGCACCAATAATGAAATATTGTCACAAGGAGGAGATGACTTGAATGATTCCACTACATTGATTGAAATTGAGAGCACCAATAATGAAATATTGTCACGAGGAGATGACTTGAATGATTCCACTACATTGATTGAAATTGACAGCACCAATAATGAAATATTGTCACAAGGAGGAGATGACTTGAATGATTTTTTTGATCAATCTGTTGATGGCGAATTTATCGAATGTTTGGAGACCATAGAGTTACAAGAATCATCATTGCAGACTTTTCATGAGGAAATTGCTGATGAGGACATGTTACTAGTTCTTTCAAATTTAGAAAATTCTGAAGAATAAATTCATATTTAGAAATCAAAAATTGTTTGAGACATTATTCATTTTTATTTTTAATTTATGAGGTTGTAGCGAAGTGATTGTAGTATAAAATGAGACTTATAGTATAGAGTGCAACATTTTTATGTTACATGGTAAGTTTACTCATATTTACTTCCCTTCTGCCACTATATTATCTCCAATGTGTATTTGACATCTCTTCTTCATCTCCGGCCTCCTTTCTCTCACTGTGTGTCTCCGATGCATCTTATCGCTGCTATTTTGTGTAATTACAGAAGAGAGTAAAATAAAATAGTTCGGAACGTGAAAAGGGGGCAAAGTAGAGTACCCCTCACCCCCTAGGCCTTTTTAGGCGGTCCCAAAAGGATCAGTTTCTGCTTTCCTGAGAGATTATGGTATGAGTTCCATATACCACAATAATTTGCATTACAACATGCAAGATATCTATCTCCTATTACCAACTTTGAGATATTCGCGCTAAGCGCGAATATCTCCAAAAAGTAACACCTGCCCTGAGCAGTTCTTAGCCATGTTATCCAATGGGAGGTGGATAACATGGCTAAGAGCATTAGCTCGGTAATGCATGAATATCGCTGACTTTTTAGCGATATTCATGCATTGCGGCCGTTTATTATCGCATTTGCGATAAACCTTGATAATAGCAAGGTTTATCTTCGATAATTTCTGACGATGCTTAGCGGTAAAAAATTCGTTGGTAAGCATCGTTAGCGATAAATATCGCTTAACTTTGGTAATATGCACCAACGTCTGTTAACGTTCGATTCGAAGGAAATGAGGAAGTGTTGAAAAACATTGTCTGCGCCATCTTGCCTTTTTTGAAATGCCACACTTTTGTCGTGCACGGCAGCCATTTTAGATGCCTTGACCAGACCCACTCTCTGCACGCTGTCGATTCGTAGCATGGCTCCCCACCCTCGCAAGCATCTTCCCCAGGCACTGGTCACCCCCGCTCTCTGTCTTATGCATCGGCAATAAACCTCCCCCCATCTGCGCTGCTCTTCCCTGAAAATCACACTCTGTGCCCGCCCGACACCTCCCTTTCGCCCTATTCACTACCGCACCCTCTGACACTCCTCTTCCTCTGTGTCCGATTGTCCAGGCTATCACCTAGCCCTGCAGATGTAGTTTATGGCCCCAGCTGTAAAGAATCACCCCTCTTCAAAGGAGTTATAGTAGATCAAGGCCCACACCCGATGAGATCCGTCACACCACACGTGTTCCTACTATCTGAAAACCATCCTGTATTGTGATTGGGGAGGGGACCGAGCCTGAAGCGGAATATTCCAGGGATGACTCTTTGTACATCAAAGTTTTTACAATTATGTGTCACATTAAAAATATATAGCACTCCAACAAAGTAGTAGGAATATAAAACTTTAATAACATATAAATATATACAACAAAACAAAAACAGTAAAAACATTTAAACAACGAAGAGACCGTGGCAATTTCTTTTGAATTCCTGATGAGGACATGTTACTAGTTCTTTCAAATTATGAAAATTCAGAAGATGTTGCCTGGGGGTGGGTCGTCAGTAGCAGTCTGTTGTGCGAATAGTTCCAAGGCAGCAGAACGCGCTGAAATCTAGATGGCACGAAAGTGATGTCTAGTAAGTTGCCGCCCAGCAAATAACGGCGTGGGGCGCCGCGGGGGTGAGTGAGTCCAGTAGGCACCACAGCTATTCTTACCGGCATTGCAGAATTACTGCTGGGGACAATGCCTGTGCTGTAGCAGGGTCACAGCAGAAACAAAAAGGATTCTGTTGAAGATGTTGTTGGTTTTCAATTTGAATACAGTTCTGGTGTCAACTGCTATGCTAATGTAGTGGTTAATGTTTTGTTTTCTCTAGAAAATGTAAAAGAGGGGGAGGCAGTCCAAAGTTCCGTTAAAAGGGCAAAGGAAAGGATCGGTGGTTTGAACTATCAGTCAAAAAGGGGAGGGGGTGCAACAATTTTTCCTACCGGGTCACACTGTGCTTTCACCGGAACTGAGGTCTGCAGGATTCTAGTAATTCAAAGTGAGGCTGGCGCCAGCATGGGAGCGCCGACGTCCCGCGGATACAGTTTCGTCACTCCACGGGCGATCATGGCAGTCATTCCCCATCGGGGGTCGGAGACTCCCGCGGCTCCTCTAGAATCTTCAAGGTCGTGGAGGACTACGGTGGTGGAGTCAACCAGTGACCGGGACATTTCTTTATGCTGGGCCCGCTCTTGCCAGGTCGACCGCCATTTTGAGAGTTCGGTAGCTACTGGCGATCGCGGGGTCAAATGAGCGGACGGGCTCCACCCTGCCGGGCGAGACGTTGCAGCATGGCCACAGTGGAAGAACCCTTTTCCGGGCGCCTGGAGCGCTGAGGGTGCAGCTGGGAAGCCTCCACCTGGGGAGGCGGGAGAGGCCTGTTCGCACCGTCTCTCCCTCCCAGTGCACCCCACGGCGTCTCGCTTGAGATTTGTTATGGCCGGACCAGGCGATGAGGACGAGGGGGGGGGGGTCGGAGGCATGTGCAAGACATCCCCCCCCAGTGTTGTCGCAGCCATTATTCAAGAAAGAAGAAGTGTCCCGTCCGTCTTCGGGCCGGGCTTCCGGTAGATGTCGGCCGGACGCCCCTGGCTCTGGCCCCATGAACGGGTTTCTTGGTTTATCGGCTGCAGCCGGATCCCGTCGGCCTCGGCCCCCCGACCGTTGGTGGCCGGACCGGAAGAGCATGTGGCGGGACTACCTGAAACTGTCAAGGGCCACCGCGGCCGGACTGGGAGAGAGAGGGGAGGGTCGAGGAGACATTCCCCCCCCCCTGCAACTGTTCAGCGTTGTAAAGGCAATCCCCTGGCCGGGTCCCGCTGGCCTCGGCCTCTCCTCCGGCTACACCCTACGTTAGGATCTCCTGGCCGAGGCGTGGCAGCAGGACCCGCCTTATATGGGCTGCTCCCGGCTGGGCGTAGCCGCAACCCTGCCCCACCTTGGAAGTTTCCAGAGTGGGGGCGGATGTTCTACTGACTTGCATTTTCCCTAGTCTATCGATTTTTTTGGCGTGGCAGGCGGTGGGACAGCGAGGGGTGATTTGGTTTCTCTTACTGTTTTTCTGGTCTCTCACCACTGGCATATTTTAACGTTTTCTTGTTTCTAGGACATTAATAGGTTTTATCATTACGTTATGTTATCGTTTCTTTGTTCGTTGTTTAATAAAAGTTCATGTTCATCAGTGGCCTACTGATTTTCGTTTTCCTATTCTTTTCTTTCCAGGTTGTTTCATGCTAAAGTTTCTGTTAACAGGATACAGTGATCACTTCGTTGTTATTGCATATGTCCTTTTCACTAGGGGTGCTCTCTGGTCGGGCCAGATGACGTATCTCTAGTAAATGGTCCGGGTGAAACAGGTGCATCAATCAGTGGGGAGTAGATAGGCATGACAGATTACAACGGGGGAGAAAGGTCCGCATTACGTACCCTTTCACTATTTGCAAAGATTTTCCTACGTATATTTGCAAACAGGGAATACCTCCAAAAAGAACCAATTCCCAAACAGTCAATGTTTGGGGAAACAATCAATCAATGAGGAACGAAATAGGCACGACGTGTTAAAGGTTTGCGTTACCTACCCTTCACTATCTGCAAAGGGAGAGAGAATATTCCTATTCTTCCTCGTTTGCAGGCAGAGAAGATTCTTAAGAGAATCAACTTCGAACAATTCAATGCTCGATTCAAACAATCAACAAGGGGTACTGTGAACACAAATGAACGCCGCTTATGTACATACACATTGGTATTATCAACAGGTTGTTCCTAATGTTTCTATTTTAGGGAGGTCAAAAAGAGATCCCATTAGTGGCCTACTGATTTTGCTCGATTCCTTTTGTTTTTTTACACGATTTTTCGCTATCTGCAAAGACTAAACAGAGTATTGCGACTCTGTGCTTGTTTGTAAATAGAGAATGAACCAAAGAGAACAATCAATCAAATGGAGAGAGAAGCAGGCACGACGGATTACAACGGGGGCAACGGGGGCAAAGGCCTGCGTTAACTACCCTTCACTATCTGCAAAGAGAGAGTACTCCTAATAGAAATGAGGGGTGGGGGGCAGCATTCAAAGCAGATCAGTGTGCATAAACACGAAAATGTTTTTACTTACCACGTACTTGACATTCGACAGCTTATGATATTTGCTATTAAAAAACCATTGAAATTCACTGAAAAAACCATAGGTTATAGACCATATATAGTTAGGAATTAGCATTTAAAAAACCTTATTTTACTCACACAAAACCATTGAAATTCCATATATAGTTAGTTGCACTAACTATATATCGCGCACCCGCAATCCACTGCTGATCATGTCACATATTACATCATTCATGACATGGTCAGTGACATCACTGATGACATCACTGATGACATCTCAAATGACATCACTGATGACATCACTGATGACATCTCATTTGACATCATTCTTGTGCTAATACGATAAACCTCTTCAGACTCTAATATAACCTTAGATACACTCAGTGTATACAGACACTCACACACTGCCACTCATCCATGGAGTTACTCACACACCCAGTCAGTCATGCAAAGAAACAATCTCACCTCCATTTCTTCAACTATACAGTTAAACACACCTTACTTATTGAAACATATACTAACACATATTTACTCTCTTATACAATCCCTGATACAAGTTCACAATGATCGATACAACCACTCACTCATTCAGTGGCTCTCATGCACAGTTATTTATATATGCCAACTCTCACATGTACTGTGTTTAACATATGTACTTACTATGACATGTAGCATTGAGATATCCATTCACTCATCAATACACTCATGCACACAGTCAACTGCCCATGTAGCTGTTTCCACATGCAGTCTTGAACTCATACACCTAGTGAATAAACTGCTCACACATCTATGCATAGAGTCACACACCTTCCAGCCACCCCCACACAAACTCAATCTCCCATAGAAATACTTGGGCAACCAATTAATAACACATATAGCCTCTCGTATAGCTAATGATCAACACATGCAGCAGTTTACATCACAACAGACATGATGATGCACAAATTAAGACAGTTTAGTCACTAACCCATGCATTCAGTGAGACACATTTAATCACTCACTCATACAGTCAGTCACGCACCTACTAAATCCTTCATTCAGACACTTATACATCCACTCATTCTTCAATATGTAAGACATATTTTAACTTTACAGAAACATACAGTCACTGGATGTTGTCATCAGTGATGTCATCAGTGATGTCATTTGAGATGTCATCAGTGATGTCATCAGTGATGTCACTGACCATGTCATGAATGATGTAATATGTGACATGATCAGCAGTGGATTGCGGGTGCGCGATATATAGTTAGTGCAACTAACTATAAATGGAATTTCAATGGTTTTGTGTGAGTAAAATAAGGTTTTTTAAATGCTAATTCCTAACTATATATGGTCTATAACCTATGGTTTTTTCAGTGAATATATATATATATATAGGACAGTTGAGCCTCTGATGATGAGCAAATGGCTCAGAAACACGTCAGGAGAAGAACGCCTGAGAGCTGACACCGGCATACTGATTTGTCTTCTACCCGCTGGATTGCAGTGCCGCTCGTGTGCTGCCTAGCCTGAGGGCATGGTGTTTTTCAATTAATACGCGGCAGCCCTGCCCCGGAGGCATGCACCACCCCGAGTGCTGGGGGTCACGGGACTTTGAATCACCGAAGCCTGATGTGAAGTGGTACCAAGGGATTAATGGACACATAGTATTCTGGGGCCTATACAGAGCTGTATATTTTTCAGCTGTGGCGCTCCCATCCAGGGAATCAACACTTACTATAAATCCCACAATGCAGCGTTCACACTCATTTGAGTTTTTTTCAGTCAACAATTAACAGTGGGAGTGTTGAGCGCCAAGGACAGTCGAGCCTCTGATGATGAGCAAATGGCTCTGAAACGAGTCAGGCGAAGAACGACTGAGAGCTGACACCAGCATACTGATGTGTCTTCTACCCGCTGGATTGCTGTACCGCTCGTGTGCTGCCTCGCCTGAGGGCATGGTGTTTTTCAATTAATACGCGGCTGACCATGTCATGAGTGATGTAATATGTGACGTCATCAGCAGTGCATTGCGGGCGCGCGAGTTATAGTTCGCTGAACTAACTATAACGGGAGAATTTCAATGGTTTTGTAAGAGTGAATTGTCTAACTAACTATAACGCCCCTGAAACCTATGTTTTTTTCAGTGAATTTCTAAGGTTTTTTAAATGCTAATTCCTAACAACAGCGTGCCTGAAACCTATGTTGTTTTAGTGAATTTCAAAGGTTTTTTAAATGATTGTTTTTTTTTGTTGAAATTTTTTTTTTTCAATAATTTTTTTATTGAAAAGAAAAGTTTTGTATATACAAGGTGTAGTATACAGGTGTAAAAACCTGGCTTGGGTCGGGGACAATCGAGATTTGCCCGGCGGTATTGCCTCTGTGACCCACGAATTATTAATCAATGAAGAGGCAGGCGCTGGAGACTGGAAAGCAGGAAACAAGGTTTTATTCTCTCCGGAGGAGAACACAGCAAAACAGACAGCAGGTATCGTTCTGGGGTGCTCTAACTTATTTCTGGGGCCTGGCCCTTATATACAGGGTTTGCGGTTTTATTATAGTTTACATACTTATGGCAAAGCTTTGATGAACGGAAAGACATTCCCGGAATCCCCCCCTCCGGGCCCGTTCCCACACACATTTACAGTAGAAGTCCCCACCCTGGTCACAACAGGTGATGAATATCGCGCAGCTGGATATTCCGCCCATTCATGGAATGCGGGGTTCGATCGGATCTCATGGGGTGGGGGCTTTGATCAACTCGGGGGTCCTTTGATGAGGGGGAGCTTTCTATTGTACGGGGAGGGGCAAGGAATAGTATCGGCAGAGCTGGGTGTCGGCCTGGGAACGAGGAAGACAAACGGGCGCACGGGGAAAAAAAGGGGGGTTTGCATCAAAGGGCCGGGGACCATGAAAGGGAAGAAGGGAGGTGTTGCGCTGGGAACAGGATGGGGGTCTGAGGCAGAGCAGCGCTGAAGAGGGGTTTATGATTCAAGGCAGGTGCAAGCAGGGGGTTGGTCAGCGTGCAGGCTTGGTGAGGGCGAAGGGCCATGTCGGGGGCCAGTGGCATAAAAAAGGGCTTGTTCTGATCAGGGCATTTTAAAATGGCGGGTGCGCACGAAAAGTGTGGCATCGGGGGAAGAGGCAAGATGGCGCAGATAATGTTCACCAAACCGTGCTAATTTTCCACAGTCCTCCCTTTAACATATTCAAGACATCTTGCTGGTTCATTTTCTACTCAGTTCTATTCTGGTGGGCATAAGAAAAAGCAGTAGGAACCCTAGGTGAAGGAGTAGTAAACATTACATTTAAGATCTCTAGTTTTAGGAGGCGGACCTATTGATAAACTTTGATAAACTTGTGTAGCAGGAAAGTCATAGTAATGCAATGCAAAGGTGATTCGAAGTGAGAGCAGTGAGTACATTTCATAAGGTGCATTGATGGATTGTTACATAATTAATACGATGTTGGCTGGGAGAGAAACGAGACGTAGCAGAAATGATAGTGAAGGAATGTTCGAAGTTTAGTAAGTTGTCAGCAATTTTTTTCGTCTTCTGTTGGCACTGTGGAGCACCGGCGGTGGAGCTACGAGTCCAGCTCTATTCTAAGTTCCGTGTTGCAGAGCACGACCTTTTCCTCGCGTTTCTGATCAAAAAGGTCTTTTTCGCCCTGCGTCCTTTGGGATCAATAGTCAATAAGTTCAGGAGGAAGAAGAGTGTTCAAATAGTCCATAGGGTAGGTCGGAGAAAAAGGGGGGGATGGAGCAAGGCCAGATCGGGAACAAACTAGGGAAACGAGAGATTCAGATGAGCGGGCTCATGACCGCGTCTAGAGAGCGGGGACCTTTCGGCACACATTCGAACATGGAGCAGGGGCATCAGGTTAGCCCTTTCTTCTCATTTTGTTGGAGATAGTGCCTCGTCCTGTAGCTCTGTTCTGTCGCGGTCTCGCCTTGGCCCATGTCGCAGACGTTCCATAGTCCGTAGTCAGGCCACGTGCTCCCACATCCGGTCCTTCCTTCCTCCGACAGTCGTACCCTTGAAGGAGTTTGAAAAGACAGTTTTTAGAGAATTGGTAGAGGAAAGTAACCACATAACTCTATTTCTCTCCCAGCTCCAGGTAAATGAGGATAGAAACGTTCGCTATATTAGAGTTCACAACTGACATATAAACGATCGATGGTGGTCCTGCTGGATTTATTATGACTTTCCTTCACAACTGTTTAATATAGTCATGACAGTTCATCTGATGGGAACCCACCTCCGTAATACAATCCTGACAATGCCAAACCGTTCTCTAGGGGTCTATATTTACAAAAAGGGTGGTGTGAGCTATCAGCATGGTACTAATAGGCCTCTCGCTGAGAGACGAACATAGGCTAAACATTTTTCATATTATCAATGCATCCTGCTCTTTTAATTAAACATTTTCACTTTCGACAAGGTTCATTGCAATGGGTTTCTTTGCTCCGGCCTAATCTTAAACTTTGTAAAACATCATTCTGGTCCCTATGCAGCCTCTCGCGGCCTGATTACTAAATTAGAAAAGACAGGGGTCTCATCGGAAGACAACTAGGGACATAGAAAACTGTGATGGGGGGGCATCATCTTATTTTGGGTTATAAGGGTACTGTTGGCAGAAGGCCACAGTTCAGTTGGTGAGCATTCAGTGGCATTTCTCGAATTCCAAACTCTGAAATTTGCCTATATAAAAAAAACATTTCTAGGAGCCACAGCTGGCCTGTGTTAGTCGCGAGTCGACCCACCTTTTACAATCGGGGGATGAAGGATAGTTAAAAACTCTTATCTGGGGGGGGGCAACTGAACGCAATACTGGGTGCGTCCTGAGAAGATGGGGAGGTTTCGGTTACCTTTATGGTTTGGGTATCGCAACAATTCGGGGCGGGGAAGGTCGCGTCATCTGAGGCATTTTATCTCAGAATAGGAGCCGCTGACATGTAGTTCCCTCATTTCGGGTCAGACTAGGGAACCTCAGTCAGCTTACCTGTCCTTTCCTTTATGGCCAATTCTCGGTTTCGTCAAGATATTTTTTTGAAAGGAGAGGCGGTGACACAGCATTAGGGTGATTTTATTAAAGACAAGTTTTGAGCAAATACCGGCGGTATTTGAAGCCAATTGGGTGGTGTGCTAGGGGTGGCAGTCTGCCAATTTCGGGGCTAATCGCTCGGAAGAGTGGGAGTGTGAAGGAGAGAGAGAGAGAGAGAGAGAGAGAGAGAGAGAGAGAGAGAGAGAGAGAGAGAGTGCAACGGCAGGCTAAATAGTACACGTGTGACAGGGAGAGTGGCAGTGTATTTAAGGAAGGCTATTTAGTGCGTTACACAGCAAAGGACATTCACGGGTCTGCATTAGAATCTTGAAATCATGCATTTTGAGGCGGACGAGCATTAGTCAGGGTAGAGGGGACATGCTTTGAGAAAAAGGAAAAAGAAAGGGAGGTACCATTGTGTCGCACGTTCTTGCATTCTTGGTCCTTCGACCAGTTGAGTCAACGCTTCAGTCACACACACACATTCTCTCATAGGTTCGATTCACCCGTGACATGGGTTCATTCGCGCAGCCTGGGTTAAGGGTGATCACTTTTCATCAGGTCATACTAGTTTTACGGGGGTGTGCTACATGAGTAGTTTGCAGGCGTGCTTATGTGCCACCTTGCAGCGTTGGTCCGCTTCGCCTATTAGACGGGGCAAGGCTTCAGATCCTCGTCATACCTCGGTTGCGGCCCCTGATGTAACCTGTAGAGGGAGGAAAAAGAGGGGAAGGGAGGGGGACAACATTCGCGCATATCAAATACATGGATTCGAGAGTCCTTTACTTACCTCATACTCGTCTTTCCTCATCGGGGTAGAGTCCCCGGGGATATGGTTTCTGGAGTCGGGGAGGGGCAGTGTGTCCTTATAGGTCGTGTGCGGGGAAACGTGAAAAGGGAACCAGAGGTGCCTAGTGCGAGGTATCTAGTTAGCAGATGTATCTCACTATCGGGGTCCTTAAAATCTCCTTCAACGCTGTGACGTTCTAGGGTTCTTCGGTTCTAGGGTCAGCTCTGTTCCCTAATACCTTTGAATCGTTGTACTTTATAACATTTACATCGTTTTATTTTACCCTTTCTTTTACATTCCCTCATTTATACCGTTCGTTTTACCCATCCTTGGAAGTCGAGGTCTTCCTCCATGCGAGAGTTCATGAGTCAGTCGCGTACCTTGAAGGCAGAGTGTCGTGTCGTAGACCCGATCCGTCCTCCAGGGCTGGGCAGCCATCTTCTTAATAACCTTAAAGAGAGAGCATAGTAGGGTGCACAGAAAAGAACTCTCCCGCCCATCCCATATTTTCAAATAAAGCATGCAATACCCGTTCATTATTTCGAAGACCTTTATTTTTGCAAAATCATAGCACGTGGATTTATGAGGGTGCAGTCGTATTTGGTCGGACACGGCAATGGCTAAAGTGCGTACAGTGGGGTGTCGTTTTGCAGTAATAAAAACGTTAGAAAGTTTTAGCAATTCATTTGTAGCAAGCTTAGAACGTCTATCAGTTGGCCGGGGGCTCGGGGGCGTTTAGTTCATAATTTAGAAGCACAGTCAGACTAGTTGCAATCAGATTTTCCTATATGCATACCGTGTGCGTGCATCATAAGCGAGGTTATACATCGGTTATATATATATAAAAACATAATACATTGTACATTTATAATCATCATTTTTAACGGGATCCGTTTACATGTTCCCCGAGTGAGCTCTCCTTTCTTCTTGTCAAGTGTACAAAAAGGGTCATATATGTCTCAGAACATTAAGTTTGTATAGTAAAAAGGGACACCACGAGGTGTTCGTAAGTTCCTATCGATACCGGCGCCATTTTGGGCGGGGCCGGGTTAGTCCGGAAGTGGCGTCAGGAAAAAAAAATGTTTCCTACAACCGGCAGTTGGACCAGAGTCCTTTTCGGCAGTTCTAGAATTCATGCTAACAGAAGGGGTGGCAATGTCATGTTTATTTCGTTGGCGATCAAGGCAGTTGTCCCTTACCGGAGGCCTGCAGTGGCCGAGGGTTCCTCCGGGGACCTTTGTAGAATCTTCAAGGCTGTGGAGATGTTGTCGGAGGTGGGGGCTCGTGCTCCGGTGGGCGAGCGGCCGAGTTATATTGCTGTTCAAAGTTACTCTAGCAGCCGGGGCCTGCCTTCCAGCAGACCCAGACGCCTTTTTTTGGGGCCCTGCAGCAGTCCCCTCTCATCGAGTCTGCAAGAGTGGAAGAGACCTTTTTGGGGACAAAAATAGAGAGTGGAACTTCGTGTTGTGGAAGCGGGACATTCGGTTGGGGTGCGGCTGTGATGCCCCCACCTGGGGGGGGGCGAGGGAGACTCGTTCGCGCCGTCTCCTTCTTCCGGTGCACCCCATGCTGCTCTTTTTCATCGGCCCGCATGAAGGTCTCTCCACATCCGGTGCTCCCCAAGTCTTGTGCTCAGTGCTGTGGGAGTATGGCCACCTGTGGCGCACATTCGGTGCTGCACAAGTATCGGTGCAGTCATTGCAGATTCGGTGCTCCGAAAATATGGGCACCATTGCACGTTCGGTGCTGCGCAAGTATTGAGGCACCATCGCCTGGCTGGGGGTGTTCGACATTGGGCCGGGGGCTGGGAGACCTCCTATCCATGGAGGTGGGAGAGGCTCGTCCGCGTCGCCTCTCCCTCACAGCCCGACCTGGACGCATTCCTGCGGAGGTATGGACAGGGCATACCGCCGTCCGGAGCTGCTGCGGTTGTCACGGAAGGGAAAAGGAAGAGGTGTCTCGTCCTTCTCTGGGCCGGGCTTCCTTAGGTTATCGGCTGCAGCCGGACTCAGTTGGCCCCGGTCCCTGGCCATTGGTGGCCGGACCGGGTGGACATGTGGCGGGACTACCTGAAACTTTCCAGGCCCGTTGCGGCTGGGCCGAGGAGGCATGTGGCGGGACTACCGGCAACTACCTAGGGCCTCTGCGGCTGGACTCCGCTGGCCCCTGCCTCTCCTCCGGCTCCCCCATACGTTAAGATTTCCTGACCAAGGGTTGGCAGCAGGGCCCGCCTTATATGGGTTGCCGCTGGTTGGGCGTAGCCGTAACCCTGCCCTACTTTGGAAGGTTCCAGAATGTGGGGGGGTGGTGTTCTGTTGGCTTTTATGTTCTACAGTTTACCGTTCTTGTTTTTCTAGCGTTATTGTGTTTTTCTTTGCTTGTTATGTTAAAATAAAAGTTCATGTTTATCAGCGGCTTACTGATTTCGTTTCCCATTTTTTTTTTTTTTTTTCTTTCCAGGTTGTTTCATGCTAAAATTTCTATTAACATAGTTTATGTAACATGGAAGCACGTGCAGGGGGATGACGCAGATTCATATATTACGTACACACAAACTCAAACGGGGGGGGTGCGGGGACAGTAAAAAGCATGATACACAAGATCCAAAGACAAACATAAAACAGTGATTGGCCATAATTTTTCTCTTTCTGTCTGTTAATTTAGAACTAGGCTGGGTTCCCGTCTTTACATTGTCCGGCCTAGGAAAATTCGAACATGTCGCTGAAATCGTTCTGGCGAAATCTGTGCCATCGGGCATAATCAAACGTGGTGGTTCTATCTGGTCTGTCCATGCGAGTCTGATTCTTCTTTGCCTCGCGCTTTTTCTCATTCTGCCGGCCTGTCGTCCCTGTCGGCCCTCTGCCCCTACTCACGCTCAGTAGAGTCGGGCATTGGGCTTTCCAGTGTCCAACGTATCTACAAAAAGCGCATTGGTCTTGCCCTAAGTCTGGCCGTCTTTTGCATATTGTCGGGGGATAAATTTTGGGTCGTGGTGCCTCGGGGTTGTCCTGTCGATATGTTTCTCTACCTGATCTGTCCTCGTCTTTTCTCTGTCGTTGCATAGCCTCTCTGCGCCACATACCGAGACTGTCGAGCATAATAGGCGTTGTCTTATTATTGCGAAGGGCTATTTCCAACGTTTCTATTTTATCAAGGTCAAAGGACCCTACCAGTGGCCACTGTTTGTCTTGACATTCTTTGGTATACCTGTGCCACAATTTATTATAGGCTATGGTGACTAATCCATAGTTTATGAACATGTCCTTATTAGGGGTGCCTTCCAGTGGAGCTATATGATCCACCTCTAATACACGGTCCGGGCTGAACCAATTATCAATCAGTGGGGAGAAGACAGACATGACGGCTCGTAGCGAGGGACAAAAAGTCAGCACTGCCTATCTTATCACTGTGCGCAAAGACTAGACAGAATATTTCTATTCTACGTTGTTTGCGGGCAGTGAATACCTCATGAACAAAAATAAAAAAAGAGTAACCAATAACGAGGAACAATCAATAATAAATAAGATAGAGTAGAATCAATGGGGAGAGTAAGTAGGGCGCAAAAGTCTGCGTCCTCTACCCTTTCACTATCCGCAAAGAGGAATCTGTTATTTCCGGTTTGCAGACAGAGAATCTCCAGAAGACAATCTGCGACCAGTAGTTCGGGGTCAAAGAACCCAGTTAATCAGTGAGGGAGAGGGAATCTCCCAAAAACCGTTAAGAAATAATAGAGTCAGTGGGGGAGAAAAATAGGCACGACGGCTGCGTTACCTATCCTTCACTGTTTGCAAGAGGGAAAGAGCCTACTGTTTCTCCGCGTGCAGACAGTGAATCTCCAAATAAGTTAACAAAGAGTAATACTAGTATATATATATATTTTTTTTTAAACAATCAAGCAATCATTTCGCAATCCGTCGTGTTTACACGACCTTACCCGGACCGTATGGACAGTTTCTTGTCTTCCGAATCCAGCGCCTGTTCGTCCTCTTTTTCTCGTATTTCTCACGGCACTCCTAATGGTCCCCAGTCAGGACCGTAGATCGCTCGAGAGAGGTCTGTTCGGAACTAGTGAAGTTCGGATGATCGGCTGCCAGACGAGGGTCTATTGGGCAAGAGCTCTCCCGATCGTTGCAGTTGTTCACTCTGTCGTCGGGACCTCTCCCACTGGATCCACGAGTCGCTGATGGGCCCCACGCTTGGGACGCCAATTGTAAAAACCTGGCTTGGGTCGGGGACAATCGAGATTTGCCCGGCGGTATTGCCTCTGTGACCCACGAATTATTAATCAATGAAGAGGCAGGCGCTGGAGACTGGAAAGCAGGAAACAAGGTTTTATTCTCTCCGGAGGAGAACACAGCAAAACAGACAGCAGGTATCGTTCTGGGGTGCTCTAACTTATTTCTGGGGCCTGGCCCTTATATACAGGGTTTGCGGTTCTATTATAGTTTACATACTTATGGCAAAGCTTTGATGTACGGAAAGACATTCCCGGAATCCCCCCCTCCGGGCCCGTTCCCACACACATTTACAGTAGAAGTTCCCACCCTGGTCACAACAGGTGATGAATATCGCGCAGCTGGATATTCCGCCCATTCATGGAATGCGGGGTTCGATCGGATCTCATGGGGTGGGGGCTTTGATCAACTCGGGGGTCCTTTGATGAGGGGAGCTTTCTATTGTACGGGGAGGGGCAAGGAATAGTATCGGCAGAGCTGGGTGTCGGCCTGGGAACGAGGAAGACAAACGGGCGCACGGGGAAAAAAAGGGGGGTTTGCATCAAAGGGCCGGGGACCATGAAAGGGAAGAAGGGAGGTGTTGCGCTGGGAACAGGATGGGGGTCTGAGGCAGAGCAGCGCTGAAGAGGGGTTTATGATTCAAGGCAGGTGCAAGCAGGGGGTTGGTCAGCGTGCAGGCTTGGTGAGGGCGAAGGGCCATGTCGGGGGCCAGTGGCATAAAAAAGGGCTTGTTCTGATCAGGGCATTTTAAAATGGCGGGTGCGCACGAAAAGTGTGGCATCGGGGTAAGAGGCAAGATGGCGCAGATAATGTTCACCAAACCGTGCTAATTTTCCACACAGGGGCACAGTCACAAAAAGAGCACCCCAGGGGGGTGGGGGTGGGGTAAAGATATAGCGAGAGGTCGCAACGACATTCTGGGCTGGTGGGGTTACATATTGTTCATATGGTCGGTGATTGTTCTTGTCTTGGGCCCCTGACCGCCTTCCCTGGTGGTGAGAAAGGAAAGAAAGAGAGTAGAGGAGGAGAAATGTATGGCTGTGATGTTGATAGGAGCACAGTGCGCTCGGGAGGTTATGGAATGACTAAGCGGCTAGTTGTCTACGGTGGCTTGTGTGAGGACAGATAGTTATCCAGGGAGAGCCACATTTCGCACTTAGTGTGGGTTTTGGGAGTATGGTTGGATGTTATGGTGTCTGCTAACTATGCTTACAGTGGTAGAACATGGGAAGAAAGAAGAACATAAACGCACTAAAAGAAAAAAAAGAAATGCAGAAAGAAGCAACAGAAGTGAAAGAAAGTGCAGGAAGAAGCAAGACGTGCAGAAAGCACAAACAAAGGAGCGGAAAGAAGCCTTGTTGCAAAATCATCCTGTACCTTCAACTTTTTCAGACCGGTACTGGTGGTAACTGAGTCTGACTAACCAGTCCTAGAGCCAGTGCTATGTTAAAAGACACTTAGAATACAGCGAAAACACCTACATACACTAGGGAACACTATGCGTTGGGGTCTCTCTGTGATTAGCACGACCTCCTCTGTAAGCACCTAGTATATAATAGGGCAGGGGGATTAAAACAACCTATTAAAACGCACCACAGGGCGTGTTTGCACACGTCACCTCAGGCCCCGTCCCCTCCCTTTACCACTGTGCAAACACACTCTGTGGCCGTTTTAAGTTGGAATATTAAGTCCCCTTGAATCCTGAGGGTCTCTAGTGTCCAACTAGCCCACTAGGTACCTCCAGTAAGCGCCACAGAGCTGTGTTGCAGAGAGATGTAAAAAGGGGCACGGCCTAGACCACCTCTCTGCAACGCAGCGCAGTGACGCTTACAGGAAGCACCTGGTGGACTAGTTGGCTCCCAGGGTCCCCCAGGATTGAAGGGGGATTATTTCCCCAATTTAAAACGCGCCACAAGGCGTGTTTGCACACGTCACCTCAGGCCCCGTCCCCTCCCTTCACCACTGTGTAAACGCGCCCTGTGGCAGTATTAAATTGGGAGATTAAGTACCTTGAATCCTGAGGGTCCCTAGGGTCCAACTAGCCCACTAGGTGCCTCCAGTAAGCGCCACATAGCTGTGTTGCAGAGAGGTGAAAAAAGGGGCACCGCCTAGACCACCTCTCTGCAGTGAGCGCAACGCAGTGGGGCTTACTGGAAGCACCAGGTGGGCTAGTTGGCCCCCCGGAACCCTCAGGATGGAAAGGGAATTATTTCCCCAACTTAAAATGTGCCACAGGTGGTGTTTACACACGTCACCTCAGGCCCCGTCCCCTACCTTCACCACTGTGTAAACACGTCCTGTGGCCATTTTATGTTGGGAGATTAAGTTCATTTAAATCTTGAGTGTCCCTAGGGATCAACTAGCCCCTTAGGTACTTCCATTAAGTGCCACAGAGCTGCGTTGCAGAGAGGTGTAAAAAGTGGAATGGCCTGGACAACCTCTCTGCAACGCAGCGCTGTGGCGCTTACTGGAAGCAACTGGTGGGCTAGTTAGCCCCTAAGGTCCCTCAGGATTGAAGGGGAATTATTTCCCCAACTTAAAACGCGCCATAGGGCGTGTTTGCACATGTCACCTCAGGCCCGTCCCCTCCCTTCCCCACTGTGTAAACACGCCCTGTGGCCATTTTAAGTTGGGATATTAAGTCCCCTTGAATCCAGAGGATCCCTAGGGGCAAATTAGCCCACTAGGTACGTCCAGTAAGAGCCACTGCAGGGAGGTGTCAAAAGGGGCACAGCCTGCACCACTTCTCTGCAACGCAGCTCAGTGGCACTTACTGGAAGCACCTGGTGGGCTAGTTGGCCCGTAGGGTCACCTCAGGATTAAAGGGGAATTATTTCCCCAACTTAAAATACGCCACAGGGCGTGTTTGCATACGTCACCTCATGCCCCGTCCACTCCCTTCACCACTGTGTAAACGCGCCCTGTGGCAGTTTTAAATTGGGAGATTAAGTCCCTTGTGCACACGTCATCTCAGGCCCCGTCCCCTCCCTTCACCTCTGTGTAAACACTTCCTGTGGCCTTTTTAAGTTGGGAGATTAAGTTCATTTGAATCTTGAGGGTCCCTAGAGATCAACTAGCCCACTAGGTGTTGTAAATTAGCAGCGATCAGGTTAGCGTTAGCAGAAGCCATCCTGTATTTAGAGGCTATCTTGCCCGTTGTGTGGAATCCATTTTGTATTTCTTTCAGCCATTTTGTATACCGTGTGCTACGTCGTGTTCACCATGTGGTCTGTCCTACCTTTCTGTTAACTGCTCTTGAAATCTGCCTAGATAGGGGATATATTTAGCATCTTCCACCTTCGCACATGCTCAGTTGATCTTGCAGCTGTCTTTGCAGCTGCCACTAGAATGTAACTGTCAGGATGTGTTTGCCAAAAACAGCCACTGTTAGCTCCTCCCATTTGTTGACTGTGGATTTTCTGTATGACCATATATGTACCTAAAACCAGCATTTTGTACTTGTACCCCCTTCATTTGAGCCCCTGTGTGGGTATAAAAGGACCAAGCTCCTTCAATTCAGGGTGCTACTTCATGCATTACCGAAGGGTGCTGTGTGAATTTAGTTCCACCTCATGAGGTTTAATAAATCTTTTTTTTCTATTCCAGTTTCTGTGCCAACTTCTATCCTATTGGTCTGAGGACTCTGTGCAGAGAAAGGCGAACCCCTTGCACTGGTAGGCCTTGCTGATGCTCACTACTACAAATTGGCGCTACAACGCGGGACTCATCGGCGACTCGGATGCCCAAAGGACTGGTCGAAACGAAGGATTGGAATCTTGTGTTGAATGCGATCGCTGCCTGAGGAGACTCGAGACTTGGCAACCATGGCGTTTTTCCTTTCTTTCTGATCTGACCATCCAGGTGGTGCCGGTCCTCGACTGAGATCTCTTCTGTTGATTCGCTGTGCAGTGACCATTTGGTCGATTTGAGAACTTGGCAGTTGGAACCTGGACACCATTTGATTGGTAAGAGTCTTTCTTGCAGTTGGTTTTTGATGCCTTGAATTGGTAAGGTAGTTTAGTAACACTTACTGTGACTTTTGATTTGAAGGATTGGTCAATATTTGTATTTGTTTGTAAGGTCTATATAAATTGCAATTTATATAGGCAGGTAATGAGGAGATTTTTCTCTATTTGAATTTGTTTGAACGGTGTAAGGTACGAAGAGTACCTTAAGCGCTACTTTGAGTCTAATACTGCATATTTGGCACTATTGTTGGCATGCCTGTTTCCAGCACACTTCGTAGGATGTGTTGCTTTTGTAGAGGTACCAATTTGAGACTCGATGAAGCACAACCGGCCCCCCCGGAGGGGACGCCAAATAGGGACATGTATATTAAGTTGCGTTGGCCTATGCATGGGTCATTTGATTTGCGAAAGATTCAGTATGTTGTAGTGTAGTTCCTATATTCCCAATAGGCCCTGCACATTGGAATAATATAAACAGCAGTGTAGACGTAGGACTGAAGTCGACTAGGTCTCTACTGACTATATTAGACTTAATTAGTTTTGCCAGCTAGCTCAGAGGTCACTAGAAACTTTCTCGAATAAACAAGGAGGAGTTTAACTTCCCTGGATAGACAAGAAGGGATTAGCTTCTGACAACCATAAAACATGACAACTTTGCTCCCTCAGAATAAGAGTGTATCTCTAGAGTCGTTTGAAAACAATAGACAGCTATTTCGCTCAGTCAATCGTGCATACTTAGCTTCACCAGAGTGCAGAGAAATAGAGAGATGGGCGTTTTCAATAAAAGGTGTTATTTATTGAGCAGTCTTCTTTCTCATGCAAGAGAAATGAATTGCCACAATTGCAACACTTAATGTAAAGTAAAGTGCGTACAGTAAAAGGTAGTATTATGAAATAATACTGTAAAAGCATTGATATGGTTTCTTAGCCATATGATACTTTAAAATGGATAAAATATATACATACATAAATACATTGACTAACGTACTCAACTGGTGCTTCTAAATACGCCTACCCCGGTGTACCTGACCTAAAACTAATACGTGGAAAGGAGTAAGTAAGTAGCCGTTTGAGTTAAGTTGGTTTTGCCAAGGAATCTGAATCAAGAATTCTCTTTAAGGGTTTAGTCAGCTCCGTACCTGGGTAATAGAAAGCAGGAGGTCTGGTATCTCTCACTCAGGACTCGATATCCCAGCAACCCGCAAGGGGGGCTGGAAACACCGGAGCTGGATTTTCTCGGCTGGAGAAAAAGACAGCGTCTTTCTCAGTGCGTCAAAAGGGAGGGGCGGCGTCCGTGGGCTCTCGTATCAGCTGGGCTCTTGGGCAAGTAGATAGCCGCTCTGCTCCAAACCACCGTGTGTTTGCTTAAGGCAACGTTGGTATATTTATACCTGAAAGGTGCCGGGTTTGACGTAAGGTTGGACATAGGACGTCAATAAAGATGTCACTAAGAACTGGCCGTTCTTTCAGTGTTCACAGGAGTTCTAGGACAAATCAAAACAAAAGCATGGGGAATTCCCAGGTTGCTGGAGGTTTGGTTTGTTTAAAGAACGCGTTGTACTTTCTAGGAGTCTAGGGGAGTAGCCTTGCCGTATTTGGACTGCAAGGGCTATTACTAAATATGGATATGATTCTTATGCCTTTATAAGGATATTATTTTTTATAACCATATAAGGGTATAAATCGGGAATATCGAATTAGGGCCCTAGATAGAAACACAACACCCACTCCACGATCTAATGTCCATCATTACTAAAACTAAGCAATAGTAAACATATAATGATGCATGTGTGTTTTCCAACCCACCCCAAAATACATAAATCGCATTTGAAATGGTATCTGGTAAATACACGAAAATGAGTATTGGTACTGTACGCTTTTCAAGCAGTGGTATCATTCAGTTAAAAATGCATATATATATCAGCTGAATGAATTGCGAAATTTACACATGAAATGGCTCTGAATACAGAAAAGAAGGTCGAGACCATTCCATCACATATTTATACAAATTCTGTACATATGCTAGAGGCTGAGGTAAAATATTGTCTCTATAGTTCCTAAAATAGAAGCTCTGTTCTCTAAGAATAGTTCTACTTTAAGCAGAGTATTTTGTGCCAGAGAAAGTGTAAATATTTTCGAAGTGAAAACAAATAATTTCGCTTTCAGGGGGAAAATAGTTCCAATTGTTTTCAGTAGCTGTGTTTATCAAAAACTGAAGGCCGAATTCAGAGTTCAGGGAACGCTGTGTGCTCGTTGTTTAAAAAGTTTATTGCCGTTGTTCAGGGGAGAACATCATTTCAGACAGACTTGCAAAAAATTGGTCTACGACATCAGGTGAAAGTTCGACCAAGTTTGAAAATGCTGTAACAGTGCATGTGTGAGAATGAGTGCTATCATCGATGTCAGGATCAGCAATGCTCACTGAAGGTTGTACCTGTGTGGTGCTGCTTTCATCTCGTACCCCACCGCCACATACTCGTAGTGGTGAAGTCTCAACGAATGCCGTCATCAGAATAGATAGCCGCTGGGGACAACACGATGCATGAGTCGTTACCGGACCTAGCAAGGTATCTGTATCCATTGTTACTGCTGATGGTAGTGTAAGGCAGACGTCCAACACGCATGCTTCTCCGCATAGCATACTTCGAAGCACAGGTAAGATGCAATCTTGCCAGATTGGTCTGAATGAAAGAAACCAGGTCATATTCAGATCTCTTAGCCGGGCTAATCCAAGGACTTTAGTTATGCGGTCCCGGTAGCGTATTGCTAGGATTGTTTCTTCCATCTTTGCTGGAGTCTTGTCTGTGGCTTGGCTTGCCATATCGGAGCAGAAGAATCAAAAATAAAATTCCTGCTACGAGTCCCAAAAGTAGAGGCAGACCGCCAAAAATGGAACGCACAAAATTCGGGATAAAGCCCAGAACTGTTTCAAAGGGTGCTAACAGTCCCGAAAAAATTGTCTTAAATACATGTGCGATGCCACTGGTATCTGACATGTTTAAGATTTGGCTTAACATTTCTACGAAATGCACGGGGCAATTTGTTGATAATAGGGAATGTATCTCTGCCGTTGTCCTTGCAACTTGCAGATCATACATTTCTTTGGACGAGGTCAAAGGCACAGTTGTCTGTAAAAGAATAGACTTTATTCTGCTTAAAGTATCAATTCGAATAGAAGAGATATTCAAATAAGGCCATATTGCCGCCTCCATGTCTGGAGTGCTGTTTGGATACAATACTTGCATACAGCAAGTGACCATGCAACTAACGCTCACGAGATAGGCTTTTCCTGGCACCATGCCACAACAGCTGTGGTCACTTATTAAAACATAGCTGCCGTTGGAAAGCTGTCTAAAGAATGGCTCTATCTGTGTTGCAGGAGTGCCGTGCAGGTGACATGAAAGGTTATTCGAAGACCCTTCGCAGGCCCCATGCAAGTTAATACCTTGACACAGAAGTGTACCGCTTAGTGATTTTTTACAATTGTTACCACTAAGAAATACCTCCCTTTTCCTTTCATTATAACATTTGTGTGTATAAGGTAATTTCCATGTTGACTTGATGTAGCCTTTACCCAACCTTTCATACTGGCCCGCTGGTATATACTCTTGGCAATATTTAAACTGGAAAGTTGTTATCGGAATTGTAATTATCCCGTGTATTATCCATTCAATGACAGGTCTTTCTGACATTGTCAATGGTAATCTCTCAAGTTCTTCAATGCTCAGAATTGTATAGTCTGCTCCTTTTTGTGCCAAACTGATTTGTTTATCAGTAAGATTAAAGATAGAGAATAATGACGTTGTGTTGATTAAACGCCATGGCACGTAGCCTGAACGCAGATTTTGCAACATCCAGCCAAGCTGTACAATAGAACGTAATTGGGACTGGCCTTTTTGTAACATTAGCAAGTCCTGCTCTATTATATCAATAGCAGATGATACAATACTGTCCAGTGAATATATTCTGGAGGACAGAGTCGTTAACCCATTGTCCACAACAGAAAGTGATTTTTCCAAATGAATACGATCAATTTCTCGTATTTTTTCTGCAGTTTCAATTTGCATTACTTTCCAAGCCTCGTTGTACGCAGCGTATATACCGGCCGCTATGAAACGTTTTTGACGCTGTTTGCGTGGTCCCAGTATGAAATCACACAAGTCAGCACCGTCTTTAAGTATTTATTTATTTATTTATTTAAACTTGTATTGCGCACAGCTACCCTCAATGGGTTTCCCGGCGCCAGAGATAGATAAAAGAAAGAGACAAGCAGAAGGCCCGAAACAGGGCTGGCTGTGCAGGGAATTTAATTAAACAAAAGGGTCTTCAGTTTTTTACGGAATGAACAGAGATCGGTCTCAGCTTTCAGAGCCGACGGGAGGACATTCCACATCTTTGGGCCAAGATAGGAAAAAGAGTGGCCGCCCATTTTGGCCAGTTTGATTCTGGGAACAAGGAAATCGCCACTAGTAAGATCTTAAAGTCCGACCAGGCTTATAGTCTTGAACCAGGTTCTGCAGGTATTTGGGGGCAGAACCCTGCCTGATTTTAAAAAGGAGGCATAAGGTTTTAAATTTTACACGGTTCGGGACTCTAAGCCAGTGAAGATCACGCAGAGCCTGAACTGCGGAAGATCTCCGAGGTATATTACACAATAAATGGGCTGCCGAGTTTTGCACCACTTGAAGCTTATTTAAAGTGGCCTTATCAGCCCCAAGATAGAGCACATTCCCATAATCAATACGAGAAATCACAAGAGCCTGGACGACAGTTCTCCGAGTAGAGCAGGGTAGCATCCACAGGATCTTCTGCAACCATCTTAGGGTGGAAAAACAGATTGCAGCGACCTTAGTTACCTGCTGTCTCATAGAGAGCCTATCGTCTATGAGAAAACCTAGGTTGCGGGCAACGGGGGCTGACTTCGGCAGAGGGCCCATATCACTGGGCCAATGTCGAGGGCCCCACAGGTCTTTATTCTTGCCCAGGATGACAACCTCGGTCTTGTCACCGTTGAGCTTGAGCAGATGGTCGTGCATCCAAGCAGCAACGCGTGACAGGCCAAATTTCAAGGCCGAGATCTCATGACCCTCACTGCTGGAAAGAGAGAACACAATCTGCGTGTCATCGGCGTACGAATAGATTGTCAAACCGGCGTCCTCCACGATAGTAGCAAGGGGTCTGATATAGATATTAAACAGCAGAGGGCTGAGAATCGACCCCTGAGGGACGCCGTATGCCGATGAATAAACAGCAGATTCAGCTTCTGTCGAGAACACCTGAAATGTACGCTCACCTAAAAAGGAGGTAATCCAGGCCAGCGCAGATCTAGCGACACCAAGGGAGCGGAGAGCATCAAGAAGGATGGAATGAGACACGGTATCGAACGCTGCACTCAAATCCAAAAGGATGAGTGCAAAGGTCTCCCCGCGATCGATACCGTGCCGAAGCCTCTCCGTCACCCCGAGAAGAGCGGACTCAGTGGAGTAATGTGCGCGAAACCCGGATTGGGACAGATGAAGATATCCCACGTTCTAGACAAACGAATTAAGCTGAGTGTTCACATGTCGTTCCAAGATTTTGGAGCATGCAGGCAGCAGGGATATAGGCCTGAAATTGGCTAAATTAGAGGTGTCCGCAACGGTCTTTTTCAGCAGGGGAACTACCATGGCATGCTTCCACTCTTGCGCCACCAGAGACTCTGTAAGAGATGAATTTAGGAGTCTCATTAAGACTCTTCGTGGTTCAAGGTCCAACAGTTTTAACATTTTCATAGGAACAGGGTGCCTAGGAGAGCCTGACCTGATACTGTTCAGACACGAGAGGAAGGTGATGTCATCAAACAAAGGCCAATCGTGAATGTACATTGAAGGGGGAGGTAGAGGACTGCTAAAAGTAGCCACCGGTTGGGAGTCAGCAAATGGCGGGGAAGTATTCAAAATTTCATGAATACGCTCCACCTTAGAAATAAAAAAATCTGCGATGGCATCACACTGTGATTTATCCAATGCCGGAGCAGAAGGTACTGTGTCTGCTCCCGTTAGCTTCTTCACCACAGCAAAAAGAGTCCGTGGACAGTTCTGTGCCTGGGTAATCGTGGATGCGGTAAAAGTGGCCTTGGCCAATTTACAGTTAACATGGTAGCTTTTTAGTGCAACTTTATAAATCGCCTTACTAGAGGTAGAATAGGAAAGTCTCCATTTCCTTTCCAATGCCTTGCACTTGGCTCGTTGTAATTTTAAATCTTCAGAGAACCAAGGTGCAGGAGGATGAAGGGATCTATGGTTATTAGATAAAGGAGGAGAGGATGCAATTACAGCATCCATTAACCACTGGGAAACTACAGCATTAGATTCTGAACCAGAGCTTTCCAGAGTCTGAATAGATTCAGTAAGATGATGATTGAAAGTCACCATATTGAGCTTGTCCCATCGATAGGAAGACTTGCTCTTACAAACACAGGGCTTAGAGTTGGGTGAGGAGAAAGGTAACATAAAGTGTACCGCAAAATGGTCAGACCATTCTAACGGGCGGGCCCTTTGGGAGCAATCATAAGGCAAATTAGAAATGATTGGATCTAACAGATGACCGGCCGAGTGGGTAGCCCCAGAGTTACGAAGTAAAAGATTAAAAACTTCAAGGTCAGACAATAACGACTGACTAGGAGTACCTTCCGCATCTTCAAGATGGATATTTAAATCACCAAGAATGGTGAAATTAGCCGTTTTAAGTAACACGGGAGATATAGTGTCAGCCAACGATGATATCCAAGGGCCAGCATTACCCGGAGGACGATATATTAAAAAACCGGACAGCGTTAGTTGAGGGCCAATCTTCAATTTGAAGAGTGCGGCCTCACTTCCAGGAAGGGGGAATGACTCCAGTTTACATTGGTAGATGGTTTTAAAAATAATAGCAATCCCCCCTCCCTTCCCGGAAACCCTGTCCTGGTGTACCATAGCATAATTGTTTGGAACGGCTATGGCAATGTCAGGTCCAGAGCTTTCGTGAAGCCAGGTCTCAGTCAGAAATAATGCATCAGGCAACTCATCATTTATAAAGTCAAATAAATTGAATTTATTTTTGGGGAGCGATCTGCAATTTATGCTCCAAAATTGAAGAGGAAGGGAGGCTAAAAGTTTCTTAGTGGGCTTCCTTTTACCCCGGTGATGCGCCTTAGCAGTTTGTGTCTTTGAAAGCAACATCTTACTGGTGGAAAAGCCACAGCCAGCACAAGTGAAGTAATGGGTAGGCAGAGTACATAATGTACAAGAGGCGGATATATGGGGTCGCAAAGATCGTAGTGTGATGTATTCCTATAGGTTCTGTATCGATCCCCCTATTCCTGACCCTATTCTGGTTAACAAACTAACAAGTTAACTAGCAGCCATCCCATGAGGCAGAAAACCCCCATGATGCAGGAACCGTTATCTGATAAAGCCACACTACGGCACAGGAGCGTGTTATCTGATTAGGTCATAACGCTTGCCATCTAATTAGACAAGCGATATTCCTCCAGCCCCTGATAAGGCATACGGAGTTCTCAAAACAAATCAAACCTATGACAACCTGGGAAAAACCCTGCGGCCATTGTTTTGATTTCACCGAGAACTTCAGCAAAAGAATGTGCTAACGACCTGGTCGTATGACATCCTTATTGACGTATCTATGTCCATCCTTACGTCAATCTCGGCACCTTAAAGGTATAAATATTACCGATATTGCCCTATGCAAACACACGCGGTGGTGACGAGATCGGAGCAGCCAGACTTGCCGAAGCCCAGAGCAGAGCAGACCCCGCTGGCGCAGCCCCGCCTTTCCTGACGCGCTGAGAACGAGACGCTGCTTTCTCCTGCCGAGAAATCCAGCTCCGGCGCTTCCGGGTAGCCCTCGCAGGCAGCCTGGAATGTCGAGACCAGAGACGAGAGATACCATCCCTCATCCATCCTAGATTCCAGGTACAGAACTGAATAACCCCTCACAGAGAATTCTTTAGTCATTCACTTGGCAAAACAAACTTAACTTAAACTGTAACTTTCTATTCCCGCCCACGCATTAGACTTAGGTCAGGTACACGGGGTAGGCGTAGTTAGAAACACCAGTTGAGTACGATTAGTCAAATGTATATGTGTATGTAATATATCTTATTCATTTTAAACCTTCATATGGCTTAGAAACCATATCAATGTTTTTACAGTATTATTTTATACTTCTGCTTTTAATGTATGCACTTTACTTAACCATAAGTATTGCAATAATATCGATCCATTTCTCTTGTATGAGAAAAGAGACTGATCAATAAATAACATCTTTTATTGAACACGCCCGTCTCTTCCTTTTCTCTACAATCTGATGAGACTAAGAATGCACGTACTGACTGAGTAAAATAAATTGCCTTTTGTTTTCACACGACTCTCGAGATACACTCTTGATTAGGGGAGAGCAAAGTTGTCATGTTCTATGGTTGTCAGAAACTAAATCCCTTCTTGTCTATCCAGGGAGGTTCAACTCCTCCTTGCCTATTCGAGAAAGTTTCTAGTGAACTCTGAGCTAGCTGGCAAACCCAAAACTTTAAGTCTAATATCGACAGTAGTAGACCTAGTTAACGTCTGGTCTAGGCCTATACTATTGAAGGTATTATTCCAATGCGCAGAGCCTATTGGGATAATAGGAACTACACTACATGGCGCCCAACGCGTTTGGAAGGGCGATAAAATTAACGTAAGACATTTAGAGTAACTCAGTCGTGCTTTCTCACTCAGACCCCTTTTCCCATAATACTCCAAAGACGTCTGGAGTGGGCGAAAGGTAATATCCGCAAAACCTCGCAGGAGGAAACTCCTATGTATGGTACTTGGTTTAGTCAACGTTGAAGGATAAACCGTTCCAAAATATTGTGCATCTAATCTTTGTTTCCATAAAAAACCTGATCTGCAAACAAACAAAGTAACCATCCTGTCGGTAAAATGGTAGACAGTGATGATGAAAGAGAGGCAGTTAGATTAGCAACTGAACTCGCAGCAGATGATACTGCACTGCAAGAAGCAGACCAGGATATAATACTCATCCCGGTCATCAAAAGGAAATCTATAACCTTAAAACTTATAGAAAATGGACTGACACCTAGAGGTGGTACAGTCATATTCGTAATTGAGGCACACGAATATCGGCAGACAGAGGTATACTATTCATGGATACATTTTCCAGCAGCAAATGCTGTAACAAAGTACTTCCACTATTACAAAACAGAGGAACCTCCTGAAGACTATACTCCTTTCGAGGAGGTGGAAGTACCACTTAAATTTCAAGAGCACCTGCTCTTATTTAATGGCGCCCTAAAACATAATAATCACATCACCAGGCTCGGTCCCTTAGGGAGACCAGGAGCAACGTGGCCGGTCCTAGCCGGATACACACCACATCCAGACATCGATGGGATGTCTGCAGCAAACCTTTTAACACAGCTAAAACAATTAATAAAGATACATAGACAATTAGTCCAATATGTGATGCGGACTTCAACAATTCAGCCAGCAATTAAAATTCCACAGCTGACCCCTCACCAGGGGAACACAAATAAAATTACACCACAGAACATACAATCCTGCCTAGGTAAAGTACCAGCTAAACGGAAACAAATACCATTCTGGTTAGCACAAAAAATCACCCAAATAGAGGCTGTGTTTCCAGACACCACCCCGTTAGAAAAACACAGGATTCTGACTATCTGTCTTCCAATGGGAATCGCACCACACATTGAGGACGGTGACACTTGGGGTACAGTCTTTGCTTCCATCTACACAAAAACGCACGGTGTTCCATCCATTTCGGTAATACCAGATGTGCTAAAACAAATTCAAGACGAATATGGTCCAGAACCCGCTTTAACTCTTGGTATGAAATTACTAAAAGACTTCAAGCAGGTCTCGGCTATATTATTAGCCAACATAAAGGGAGAAGCAGCATACGTGGCGATCCGCCAGAGGCTAAAAGAGACAGATATAGCAGACCAACCAGCTGAAATTGCCAGAATCATAGAAAAATCCTATGAGGAACTAGGTAGAGATAGTTTAGGTGGAATACCAGTAAAACCACAACTGATTGAAAGTCCTGAAAAAATATTTTTTAATAATAACTCAACATCACAAAAAAAGAGCTGGGATGGAAACAAACAATCCAATCCTAAAGAAAAGAAATTCCAGTCCAGAGGAAGGTCTCCTCGGCGGAGGGAAAAATCTCAGAACCAAAGACACAGGTCACCCCAAAGTGACCCCTCTGGGAAAAGATATAACCTTAGAAATAGGGATAATATAAAGAAGCCTGATAGATATCAAGACATTGATACACGTCCCTCTCAATCTTTTCAGACTTCCTCGCAGAAATCGGAAAGAAGAGGACGATCAGAACAAAGAGAAGAGCACACCAAGTCCAAAGACAAGGAACCTGCTCAGCTAAAAAAGAAATTACAATTTCCAAAAAAGAAGGTAGCTAGTATCAAGGTAGTCAACAATGCCGAGAATACTGAGGACACAACTGAAAAACGGAGAATGGGCTCAGACAATGCTAGACAGCGCAGCAGAAGTGAGCATAGCTCGCAAAGTCCTTATGAATCATCTGGAGACAGTGGACATGAATGAATATCTTCAAGTGGAAACTGCAGACACCAGAGTTAGCAAACCTCACAAAATATATGAAATAACTTTACGTATACAGGGGGATAAGACTAGAAAAATAAGGGGACTATTTTGGGATAATCTCTCCAAGGGCTATGACATCCTTCTAGCTGAAAAAGACTGGCCACCAGAGTTTGTCAGGGAGTGCCCTCATGGCGAAGAAATAATTATGCCTGCCTTCTCAAATCACATCCCAATTCATAAAAAATACACACTTGCTAGAAAGTGGGCAGTAGCCCTAGCTCCTGCATTATATAAAAATCACGTAGGATGGGATGAGGACTCTCCTCCTCACAAAATCCAGTTAAAATCACAACCTACTGCACAGAGGCAGTACCCAATTAAGCAAGAAGCTAAGAAACAGGTAAAAGAAATCCTAGATCAGCTAGAATACCAGGGGGTGATTGAAACTTGCACCTCACAAATGAACAACCCTTTGTTTCCGGTCTCCAAACCAGACAATTCATATCGTCTAGTTTTGGATTACCGACATCTTAACTCATGTTGCAAAACTTTTGCAGTGCAAAACTCGCATAGTGCTGCACTAATGAATAACATAGTGCGCAAAAAATACAAAACAACATTAGACATCTCTAATGGATTCTTTTGTCAAAACATAGCACCAGAGAGCAGATATTTGTCTGCATTCTCAATAAATGGCACTCAAAAACAATTCTGTCGGTTAGCTCAGGGGTACAAGAACAGCCCTGGAGTATTCTCAGCGAGAGTAACAGAATTACTACAAACATATGACGACGAAGCATTATCATATGTCGACGACATATACTTAACAGATGATGACTTGGAGACTCACTTGAAGAGAGTGAACACCATAATACTTGGGTTCGCAGCAGAGGGTTACAAATTCAACTTTAAAAAATCCAGAATTGCCCATCTGACAGTCCTGTTCTTAGGATATGAATTATGAAGTGAAGGCAAAAGCCTGGCTGACAATTTCCTAGAGAAATGTGCCGTACTCCAAGCACCTAGAACACTAAAAAACCTACAGTCAATTCTAGGCTTCCTAAATTTCGGAAGAACATACATTGCAAATTACGCAGAAAGGGTCAAACCCCTTTATGATCTAATAAAACCAGATTTTAAAAAAAAACAATTGGACTCAAATACACACAGAAATTTTGAGATCCTTACAAACAGACATGTTAATTAAAACAAAATTAGAAACACGTGATAACACACGCAATCTTGTGATTCGAGTCATCCCAGGAAGATGCGGATTCACATACCTGACCTCTAATGAGGGAGAAAAGGTACCAATTGCATTCAAATCACACTTGTACACTAAGGCTGAAATGAAATTCAGCTCAACGGAAAAAATTCTAACTGCAACACAGACAGCTATAGCAAAAGAACGAGCCCTGGCACAAGGTAAACGAATAATAATCGTGACACCGATACCAGCCCTAGAGGCGGTAACAAAGGCAAGCATTCCAAATGCTAAAGTGCTCCATCCGAGATGGATACAATGGGCTAATTCTCTTGCTGCAACAGACGTGGCATACGAATTTGATCCTAACTTAAAAACACAAGAATTTCTCCAATATGAATTTGAATGTCCTCCGCCGACCGAAATTCTGCCTCTAGAACATTACGGCTATATAATATACACAGACGGATCAGCACAACCCGCAGTAGGGGGTAAACAAGCCTACAGTGCTGCGTGCGCGATCGTTAAAGGTCGCTGGCATGAAGGGAAATTTAAACCATCTATCACTAAAACACAATCTCTAGGAGATTGTACAGCTCAGCGAGCTGAACTACTGGCGTTCAAGATGGTGCTTGAAAATACCGATCGAGAATTCCCCACACTCATAGTGTGCGATTCGTATTATTGCGTTCAATCTTACAATGAATACTTGCAGATCTGGCTTCAGAATGGTTTCAAGGATGCGAAAGGTGGCACAATCAAGCATAAAATGCTCTGGGAACAAGTAGTTCTTTTACAGAAAGAACTACCAAAGACTCACGTGATACATACGCTGAGTCATCAACGTGATGGCGTTCACGTTGCAGGGAATTCATTGGCTGATGAGGCAGCGAAGGCAGCTGTGCAAACGGCTTCCGTAGCTGCCATCACACGGTCAAAAACAAAAATAGACAGCGAAATATTACAGGCTGTCAGCGCTACAGAAAAGGATTCGATAGAAACACTCCCGAAAGGCTTTCCAGTAAAATACTCATACATAACTGATGCAAACAATGTTCCTTTTGCTCGAATCCCTGGAGTGGGGGATAGGGCAATTCCAAACATGGAACATAGGTTAGGACTGATAATAGCGGCACACGAAGGGCTTGCTTCTATACATGCTGGCGTCTCAGCCACAGTATCATTATTAAAACAGAGATACTGGTGGCCACAAATGAGAAGACAAACAAGGAACTATGTTTTAGAATGTGAAATATGTCAAAGAATGAAAGTATCAACGGTAAGACGCCCAGCGCAGACGCCCCTTCTAATCTCGGATAAACCATTAGCCTGTGTTTACCTAGACCACTGTGGTCCCTTACAAAGGGATGGTAACTATAAATATATCTTGGTTGCAGTGGACTCATGTACGAGATTCATATGGATGTGGCCCCAGCGAACGGCTGACGCCAGAACTGTTATAAAAGATTTGCGAGTCTTTATCGGCACATACGCAATTGGCATGCTGCATTCGGACCAGGGTCCTGCTTTTAGCTCTAGAGCTTATAAGGAGGCCATGGTCAGCATGGGCGTGACATTGCGGTACTCTTGTCCATTTCACCCTGAGGGGAACCGAATTGTTGAAAGAAAAAAACGTGACATAAAGCAATCTATAACGGCAAAGGTATTAGGTTCGGGAGCTGGGTGGGTCAAACATCTAATAAGTGTCCAACATAGTCTAAATAACCTGCCAAGAAATTCTCTGAAGGGATTCAGTCCGTACGAATTATTATTTGGAACTAGGATGTTAATCTCTGACCTTGACAGTCAGACTTCAGTGGTAAAGGAAAAAAGCTTTGATATCAAAGATCGTTTGGCTATTTTACAGGACTTAAACGAAACAAGAAAAGACCTGAGCAACATAAAGTTGAAACAGCAGCCAACAACCACTGAAGAACCACCACCTGTCCCAGCAAGACCTGTCTGGATTCCAAAAGTCGGGGATCTAGTCAGAGAAAAGATCGCGGTAAAGAAGGAATTTGGGCCTTCTTACAGAAAAGCAGTTCCTGTCTTGTCTGTCAACGGGACAAGATCAGTTGTACTACCGCCGCTTGCTGGTAAAAAGGAGAACCGAGTTGTATCCATCGACCTGGTAAAACCACAATCATGTGGCCGATAACCAATAGTAGGCCAAGTGGACTCCCCATAAGTAGCAGAACACCAAGGTTTGCTACCAGTACAGAGGTCCTAACAAAGAGGCTAATCACATTCGAAACGCCTAAAGAAGAACAACAAGGACTATGCAACAATGCAATGGAACTTAGACCTCTGAACACCCAAATAAAAACATTTAGCAGAGACACACCAACCTATAATGAAGTAACAAACGACTATGCAAGAAACAGTAATCCTGAAGCAATTGGAACAATTGACAGAACTGCATCCGGCTACTTCATAAACTTCGATGATTCCTCCGAAGGCTTCACTGAATCAAAAACACAGCCATCATCAAAAACCTTTAAAGATAAAGCTAAAGAACTTTTGAAACAACTGAAAGAAACATATCTGATTTCTCCATGGATTGAATTTTGGGTGGGTTTTGGTGCATTTATCCTCATACTTTGGCTCATCATGATACTAACTTTGGGACGCTTCATTGAGGGAAAATATGCTAAAATGGACACAGCAAGTCAGAAAATAAACTTGATCCTCAAACCACACACATCTTCACACGTCGAGAAAAGAGAACTTTCTTCAGTCAACTTCACAGCCAATCCTATACCGGGTGGGGTAGCATGGGACAACACTGACTACGAAATCTATGGTCCGGTTGAAATCCTGAAATATCCACACCAAATTAAAATCTCATTGAGTGACTTCGTAAAACGAAGCACATTTGCTGATGATTGGGACTTTGAAAGTATAAACAATATGATGTCTGACTTAGTGATGTCTGCTAAATTTACCAAACATGATTATTTGCAGGGTTCGACAAATTATGATAGTCTGTATTGCTACAACCAATATGGTAACCATTTTTTACATAGATCTGCACAACCTAGAAATGTTTTAAATTATAATCAATGGGAACATTGTGCAACCCCTCCAAAAGGAAGCTCAAGAACCGTTTATGACAAATATTCATACTTTTCAGGTTTTAACATAAGTAATGCTGAAACATTTTATTTCAAATTGTCAAATAAGACAGGGACAAAGACCATGATAACCAACACAAAATTGATATATTCAGACTCATTCTTTGAACAAATGAATACTTTTGGTTTTGATTATTGGGACAAAAATGTTGAATTGAAAAGTGTTTGGGGCACAAAAGAATGGCAAGTACAGGGTATAGAATCTTTGTTTAGAGCCTGCATGATCCCAGAACAAATTATATTTTTAAATGACACTGTTCAACAAACTACCTGTCTTGGCTTAGCCAAAATCAAAGACTTAAATAAACCGTCTATTCCAAAACCAACATTGAACAGCAATAGCTCTACAGATGAAGAGATAGACGTAAATTATGTATTAAACCAAAACAGAACACATCCTGATTGGAAACAGTGGTTGATCTGGCCCACAGATACTAATAACTGTCAAGACAGATTCCTGAACAAAACACAGGGGTTGAAAATGACCAGGCCAGACCCTAGATATTCCTAAAGACAACACCCAGGAATAATAACCACCTACAGTGTGGGCAAATTATGCCTTCAATGGCTACAGACTTCCACACTGGCAGAAATTAAGCAACACCTAACTTTACTTACTGATGGTGCTGACTTGCGTGATTTCATTATGGGACCGCGCAAACAGCGTCAGAAACGTTTCATAGCAGCCTCTGTATATGCAGCATACAACGAGGCCTGGAAGGTTACTCAAATTGAAACAGCAGAAAGAATACGGGAAATTGACCGTATTAATTTGGAAAAATCACTTTCTGTAGTGGACAATGGGTTAATGACTCTGTCCTCCAGAATTTTTTCTCTGGACAGCATTGTGTCTTCAGCAATCGACATAATATCGCAAGACTTACTGTTGTTACAACACGGTCAGTCTCAATTGCGTTCTATTGTACAGCTTGGCTGGACGTTACAAAATCTGCGTTCAGGCTATGTGCCTTGGCGTTTAATCAACACAACGTCACTTTTCAATATCTTTAACCTTACTGATAAACAAATCAGTATGGCCCAGAAGGGTGCTGATTATACAATCCTGAGCATTGAGAAACTCGAAAGATTACCAGTGACAATGTCAGAACGACCTGTCAGTGAATGGATAATACATGGGATAATTAATATTCCTATATCAACCTTCAGGTTTCAATACTGCCAAAAATATATACAGGCTGGCATGTACGAAAAATTGGGAAAAGGGTACATTAAAACAACATGGAACCTGCCCTATTCACATGCATGTGTCAGTAATAAAGGACAGAAAGTGTTTCTTAGTGGCAATAATTGTGCGATGTCACTAAGCGGTACACTTCTGTGTAACGGAATTAGTTTGCATGGAGCCTGTGAAGGGAACTCAAATAACCTTTCATGTCACCAGCTAGGCACACCTGCTACAGAGATAGAACCATTCTTTCAAAGACTCTATAATGGGAGTTACATTCTTATTGTGGACCGCAGATGCTGTAGTCTTATGCCCGGAACTCCTTATCTCGTAACTACGACTGCGAAGGTCAAGTGCTGTGGACGCTTATTGTTCCCCAGCTCCTTTCCAGACAGGGAGGCAAGGGCATGGCCCAACTTGAAAATTACTTCTATTCGAATAGATACTTTAAGCAGAATGAAAACAGTGCTTCTTCAGACGCCGACCAGGCTCACGTCATCAAAAGAAACGTATGATCTCCTAGTCGCAAGGACGACTGCAGAGATACATTCATTGTTATCGACTAATTCCCCCATATATTTCGCAGAAATCCTGAATGAAATCTTAAATATTTCTGATACCAGTGGAGTCTCAAAAGTATTTAAGACAGTATTTTCGATGGCATTAACACCATTCAAAGCCATACTGGGTATTTTTCCAGATTTCGTCCATTCGATTTTTGGCGGACTTACCCTCATTTTAGGACTAATTGCAGGAATCCTATTCTTAGTCCTTATATTTCGTTATGGCAAACCATGTCACAGACAAAACAGCTACGACAAGGGAAGAAACAATCCTAGCCATTGGATACCGGGACCGGATATCAAAAATCCTGGGACTACCCCGGCTTAGAGACCTGAACATGACTTGGTTTCTTTCGTTTCGACCAATGTGGCATCGATGTGTTTTACCTGTATTAAGGTGCCTGCTATGCGGAGAAGAATGCGTGTTAAACACCTGTCTGACGCTACAATCGGATGCGCCAATGGATGCAGAAACATTGTTGAGTCCAACAAAGGCTCATGCTTTGTGCTGCCCTCAACGGCTACCAATCCTGATGACGGCATTCGTGGAAGCTTCACCACTACGATTAAGGGGTAGTGAGGTTCAAAATGAAAGCAGCATCGATCAGGTACGACCTTCTGTCAGCAATCCAAATCAAAATGTCAATGGAGACAATCATGCGCACGAATGCATGGTTACACCTATTTCCGAGTTAGTGGAACTCTCCCAGGAAGCTGTTGACAACTTTTTCGAGAGTCTAAATGATATGATGTTCTCACCAGAGCAGAAATAGAGACTTTTGAGCAAGCTCGTACACGGCGTTCCCTGAATTTGGCCTTCAACTAGAATAGCAAAATACCATGAACAATTTTCCCTCCAGTTCACGGACAGCAATTTTTTTTTCAGCAGCCCCAAAATATTTTTACGAATTTTTCGGGACACTTATTTTCTGCTTAAAGTAAGAACTATTCTTAGAGAACTAAGATTTCTACTTTTAGATAGCTTATAGACATTAGCTGCCCGCTGGTATGTTCATAATTATTTTATTCTGTGATGGAATGGTCTTGAAACTTTTTTCTGTATTAAGAGCCATTTCATGTGTAAATTCTCATATACCATTTAGCAATAATGTATACAAATGCGTGATTACTTTAGCATTATTTCACAGCTTGAGTGCATACAATACATGTAAATGCTTTTTTTTTCCGTATATTTGATAATTTCAAAATGCATTTATGTATTTTGGGGTGGTAAGGTATATACGATACTCTACAGTATGTTTTACTATGCATAGATTAGTAAATATGTCCATAGTTAGCGTGGAGTGGGTGTGATGTATTCCTATAGGTTCTGTATCGATCCCCCTATTCCTGACCCTATTCTGGTTAACAAACTAACAAGTTAACTAGCAGCCATCCCATGAGGCAGAAAACCCCCATGATGCAGGAACCGTTATCTGATAAAGCCACACTACGGCACAGGAGCGTGTTATCTGATTAGGTCATAACGCTTGCCATCTAATTAGACAAGCGATATTCCTCCAGCCCCTGATAAGGCATACGGAGTTCTCAAAACAAATCAAACCTATGACAACCTGGGAAAAACCCTGCGGCCATTGTTTTGATTTCACCGAGAACTTCAGCAAAAGAATGTGCTAACGACCTGGTCGTATGACATCCTTATTGACGTATCTATGTCCATCCTTACGTCAATCTCGGCACCTTAAAGGTATAAATATTACCGATATTGCCCTATGCAAACACACGCGGTGGTGACGAGATCGGAGCAGCCAGACTTGCCGAAGCCCAGAGCAGAGCAGACCCCGCTGGCGCAGCCCCGCCTTTCCTGACGCGCTGAGAACGAGACGCTGCTTTCTCCTGCCGAGAAATCCAGCTCCGGCGCTTCCGGGTAGCCCTCGCAGGCAGCCTGGAATGTCGAGACCAGAGACGAGAGATACCATCCCTCATCCATCCTAGATTCCAGGTACAGAACTGAATAACCCCTCACAGAGAATTCTTTAGTCATTCACTTGGCAAAACAAACTTAACTTAAACTGTAACTTTCTATTCCCGCCCACGCATTAGACTTAGGTCAGGTACACGGGGTAGGCGTAGTTAGAAACACCAGTTGAGTACGATTAGTCAAATGTATATGTGTATGTAATATATCTTATTCATTTTAAACCTTCATATGGCTTAGAAACCATATCAATGTTTTTACAGTATTATTTTATACTTCTGCTTTTAATGTATGCACTTTACTTAACCATAAGTATTGCAATAATATCGATCCATTTCTCTTGTATGAGAAAAGAGACTGATCAATAAATAACATCTTTTATTGAACACGCCCGTCTCTTCCTTTTCTCTACAATCTGATGAGACTAAGAATGCACGTACTGACTGAGTAAAATAAATTGCCTTTTGTTTTCACACGACTCTCGAGATACACTCTTGATTAGGGGAGAGCAAAGTTGTCATGTTCTATGGTTGTTAGAAACTAAATCCCTTCTTGTCTATCCAGGGAGGTTCAACTCCTCCTTGCCTATTCAAGAAAGTTTCTAGTGAACTCTGAGCTAGCTGGCAAACCCAAAACTTTAAGTCTAATATCGACAGTAGTAGACCTAGTTAACGTCTGGTCTAGGCCTATACTATTGAAGGTATTATTCCAATGCGCAGAGCCTATTGGGATAATAGGAACTACACTACAGTAGAGTAGATGCAGAATACGTTACACGAATGGCAGAAGGATCGTGGGGTAACTGGCCCGAGCTAAGATACAAGGCGTCAGTGTACTGCCCGTCCTGCAGCCCGTCCTCAGCGCGGACGGGCGCAGACGGGCAGAACTCAGGCGAAACTCCGGCGATATTTCAGCGATCCCGCTGCGCGTTACGGCTGCGCGTCAGCATTTACAAAAAGTGACCCTGCACACCTCAAAAATAAACAAAGCAGTGTAAATGCTATTTATGCATATGATCACAATCGCTCCAATAGTTCTCCCAAGAATTCCAAAGTCAAATTTCTTCTGTAAGCAGATTCTTTTATTCACAGTTGATGATTAAAACCAATAGCTATTGGTTTTAATCATCAACTGTGAATAAAAGAATCTGCTTACAGAAGAAATTTGACTTTGGAATTCTTGGGAGAACTATTGGAGCGATTGTGATCATATGCATAAATAGCATTTACACTGCTTTGTTTATTTTTGAGGTGTGCAGGGTCACTTTTTGTAAATCTGATTTGTAAAACAATCTCTTGTTTTCTAACTTTGGGATCTAGGGGATTGTATCCCAGACCTTTTGCACCCACATACATGTATACTTTAGGGACTGTGTTACCAGTGCAGGCATAGTAGCCTCAATCCCTTTTTTCTGGCTTGAATTGCTGCGCGTCAGCATGCCTTGCTTTATGCTGGTCTAGCCTCCTAGCGACTAGACCGCTGGGAGCATGAAGCGCCGCCGGGTGTGTGCCCCACCAAAGATGGCCACCACATGAGACGGGGCGAGGGACCCGCGAAATGTGGTGTTTTCCCGATTACAGTGCAGGTAAGCGGGACAGAGGTGCAAGTATGCGAGGCCAGTTAAAAACACGGGAAAATAGAAGTAAAATCAACTAATTAGACAAAAAGAGGTAATTTTAAAATTATGCACGCGGAGCTGCACAAAAATGCAGCGCTAGTCCTGTGATGCACCAGAGCTTGAGTAAAGTCAAGTGTTGCTTAATTTCAGCCAGTGTGGCTTTTTGTAGCCATTCGAGGCATAGTTTCCCTTCACTGTATGTTGTAACTATCCCTGGATGTTGTCTCTGGGAGTATCTAGGTTCTGGCCTGGTCATTTTGAACCCCTGTATTTTGTTCAGGAATCTATCTTGACAGTTATTTGTGTCTGTGGGCCAGATCAACCATTTTTTCCAATCAGGATGTGTTCTGTTTTGGTGTAAAATATGGGATACGTCTATCTTCATGTCTGTAGTGCTATTACTATCAGGTATGGGCTTTGGAATAGACGGTTTGTTTAAGTCTTTTATCTTAGCTAGGCCAAGACAAGTAGTCTGTTGAATGGTGTCATTCAAGAATATTAATTGTTCTGGGATCATGCAGGCTCTAAATGATGCTTCTAGACCTTGGACCTGCCATTCTTTTGTACCCCAGAAGGTTTTTGTTTCAATGTTGTTTTTCCAGAATTCAAAACCAAATGTAGTCATTTTTTCATAAAATGTTTCAGAATAAATCAATTTAGTATTTGTAAACCTTGTTTTCATTCCTGTCTTATTTAACATTTTAAAATAAAACGTTTCTGCATCACTTGTGTTAAACCCTGAGAAGTATGGGAATTTCTCATAAAATGTTTTCGAGGTGCTTTTAGGCGGTGTTGTACAATGTTCCCATTGTTTATAATTTAAAACATTTCTAGGCTGTGCAGACTTATGCAAATAGTGATGACCAAAATGATTATAGCAATATAATTCTTCTTAATTTGATGAACCCTGTAAATAATCATGTTCTGTGAATTTTGCTGACATTACTAAATCTGACATCATATTTTCAAAGTCCCAATCATCAGAGAAAGTACTTGATTTTACAAAGTCACTTAAGGAAACCTTAAACTGGTGCGGATATTTCAAGAGCTCAATCGGGCCATAAATTTCATAATCCGTTTTGTCCCATGCTACTCCACCGGTTATTGGATTGGCTGTGATGTTCACTGATGACAGTTCTCTTTTTTCTATGTGAGATGACTTGTGAGGCTTTAGGACCAAGTTGATGTTCTGACTTGCTGTGTCCATTGTACTGTATTTTCCTTCAATGAATTTTCCCAAACAAAGAACCATGATGAGCCAAAGCAGGAGGAAAAGTACACCTAACACAATCCAAAATTCAATCCATGGAGAGATCAGATAGGTTTCTTTGAGTTGATGAAAGAGTTCAGTTACTTTGTCTTTGAAAGTTTTTGTTGCTGGCGTTTCTTCATGTTCACTTGGATCATCAGAAAAGTCATCGAAATTGATGAAGTATCCAGATACAGTTCTGTCAATTGTTGGAATTGCTTCCGGATTTTCTTTAGTCTTTGGATCTTTCTTGGAGACATTAGTATAGTCCGACGCTACATCATTGTAGACAGGTGTTTCTTGACGAAGTGTTGCAATTTGGGTTTCAAGAGGCACAAGTTCCATCGCTGTGTTGCATAGTCCTTTTTTATTCACTGCAGGTTTATCAAATGTGATTATTCTCTCAGTTTGAACCTCTTGGATTGTAGCATTTGGTATTCTGCTATTTCTTGGGAGTCCACTGGGCCTACTACTTATTATTGGCCACATGATTGTGTTTTTACCAGGTCAATGGATACAACTCGGTTCTCCTTTTTACCAGCAAGGGGCGGTAGTAGTAGTAGATCTTGTTCCGCTGACATCTAAGACAGGTACTGCTTTTCTGTAAGAAGGCCCAAATTCCTTCTTTACCGCGATCTTCTCTCTGACCATATCCCCAATCTTTGGAATCCAGACAGGTCTTGCTGGGACAGGTGGCTTTTCTTCAGTGGCTGTTGGCTGTTGCTTTAATTTTATGGTACTCAGGTTTCTTCTTGTTTCATTTAAGTTCTGTAAACAGCCAAACGGTCTTTGATATCAAAGCATTTTTCTTCTACCACTGAAGTGTGACTATCAAGATCCTGAATGTACATTCAAGTACCGAACAATAGTTCGTACGGAGTGAGACCTTTTAGAGAATTTCTTGGCAGATTATTAAGACTACGTTGGACACTTGTTAAATGTTTTACCCACCCATCACCCGAACCTAATACCCTCGCCGTTATAGATTGATTTATGTCCCGATTTTTTCTTTCCAGTGCCGCATTTCCCTCAGGAGGGAATGGAGAAGAGTACCGCAATGCAATGCCCTTGCTGGTCATGGCCTCTTTTTAAGCTCGAGAGCTAAACGCAGGACCCTGGTCAGAATGTAGCATGCCAATTGCGTATGTGCCGATAAAGACTCGCAAATCTTTGTATAACAGTTCTGGCGTCAGCCGAGTGCTGGTGTCTACATTTTAAGTGAATCTAGTCTTAAATATTAATGGGACGCATTTCTCCTGCTGGATTTTTGCGTATAGATAGCCTTATGCTTTCTAAAAAAGGGGTCCTGGCAATACTCCGGTCGGTTCACGACTGCGATCTCTGTTGCAGTTTGGACAGCCCATTGCAAATTTGTAATGTTGCAGGCTCATCCCCGGCCACCAGTATTCTGATTGTAATTCTCTTAGAGATTCCACGATCTCTCGATGCCCTAGACCCTCTCCCATGTGTGCGTCTGCTATTAATAAGACTCTCCTGTTCGTGTTTGGAATTACTCTATCCCCCACGCCAGGGATTTGAGCAAAAGGAACGGAGTTTGCGTCTATTATGTATGTATAATTGAGTGGATACTTCAGAGGTAATGCTGCATAGTCGCCTTTTAAAGACGCTTTTACCGCCAGCATTGTTTCTTCGTCTATGTATTTTTTAGAACGCTTTTTTGTGGCTACGGAAGCCGGTTGAACCGCTTCCGCTGTGGCTCTGAGAGCCAATGAATTCCCTGCAACGTGAACGCCATCACGTTGATGACTCAGTGTATGTATCACGTGTGTCTTTCGTAGTTCTTTCTGCAAAAGAACTACCTGTTCCCAAAGCTTCTTATGCTTTATTGTGGCACCTGTGTCATCTTTGTAATCGTTTTGAACCCAGTTCTGCAAGTCATTATTGTAAGACTTGACGCAGTAATGCGAATGGCACACTATTATTGTAGGGAATTCGCGATCGGCATTTTCAAGCGCCATCTTTAAAGATCTTATTTCAGCTCGCTGAGTTGAGCAGTTTCTGAGTGATTCAGTTTTGGTAATTAATGGTCTGAATTTACCAAAGCGCCAGCGAACTTTCACAATTGCGCACGCTGCGTTATAGGATTTTTCCTCTACATCGTAGTGTTGTGCAAATCTGTCCATGTAGATTACACATGTGTACTGTTCAAGAGGCATCATTTAGATTGGCAGAGGATATTCTTCTTCATATTCTAGATTTTCTAGTTGTTTCATTTTCGGGTCAAAATAGTATTTCACGTCTTCTGCAGCAAGAGAATTTTCCCATTGTATCCATTTTGGATCTAATGCCACAGCATTCAAATTGCGTGGGCTTGTTAATGCCTCAAGGGCTGATTCTGCTGTTAAAACAGTTATTCTTCTACCTTGGGCTTGGGCTCTTTCTTTTGCTACAGCAGTTTGAACCGCTATCAGATTTTTTTAAAAGTAGAACTGAATTTCATTTCAGCTTGTGTGTACAAGTGTGATTTGTAAGCTATTGGTACCATTTCTCCCTCATTGGAGGTCAGGTACGTGAATCCGCATCTTCCTGGGATGACTCGGATTACAAGGTTGCGTATGTTTTCGCGAGTTTGCAATTTAGTTTTAGCTAACATGTCTGTTTGCAATGATCTTAAAATTTCTGTGTGTTTCTGAGTCCAATTGATTGGTTTGAAATCAGGTTTTATTAATTCATAGAGAGGTTTAACCCTCTCCGCATAATTTAGAATGTATGTTCTTCCGAAATTAAGGAAACATAGTATTGATTGTAAGTTCTTCAGCGTTTTAGGTGCTTGGAGTACAGCACACTTCTCTAAGAAGTTGTCTGCCAGGCTTTTGCCTTCACTTGATAATTCATATCCTAAAAACAGGACAGTTAGATGGGCAATTCGTGACTTTTTAAAGTTGAATTTGTAATTCTCTGCTGCGAACCCAAGTATTATGGTGTTCACTCTTTTCAAGTGAGTCTCCAGGTCATCGTCTGTGAGATAGATGTCATCAACATAAGATAAGGCTTCATCATCATACATTTGTAGTAACTCTGTTACTCTTGCTGAGAATAATCCTGGGCTATTCTTGAATCCCTGTGGGAGTCGACAGAAGTGTTTTTGCGACCCCATTATTGAGAAAGCGGTCAAATACCTGCTTTCAGGTGCTATGTTTTGACAAAAGAATCCATTAGAGATGTCTAATGTCGTTTTATATTTTTTGCGCACGATGTTATTCATCAGTGCTGCACTGTGTGAGTTTTGTACTGCAAATGTTTTGCAACAGGAGTTTAAGTGTCTGTAGTCCAAACCTAGATGATATGAATCGTCTGGCTTGGAGACAGGAAACAAAGGATTGTTCATTTGTGAGGTGCATGTTTCAAACACCCCCTGATATTCAAGTTGATCTAATATTTCCCTGACTTGCTTTTTAGCTTCTTGTTTAACAGAATACTGCATTTGTGCAGTGGGCTGATTTTTAAACTGGATTTTGTGAGGAGGAGAATCCTCATCCCATCCTACATGATTTTTATATAATGCAGGAGCTTGGGCCACTGCCCATTTTCTTGCAAATGTATATTTCTTATGAATTGGAATATGATTTGAGAAGGCAGGCATAATCATTTCTTCGCCATGAGGGCACTCCCTGACAAACTCTGATGGCCAGTCTTTCTCAGCTAAAAGGATGTCATAGCCTTTCGAAAGGTTATCCAAAAGAGACCCCTTACTTTCCTAGTCTTATCTCCCTCTATACGCAATGTTATTTCGTATATTTTATGGGGTTTGCTAACTCTGGTATCCACAGTTTCCACCTGAATGTATTCATTCGTGTCCACTGTCTCCAGAAGATTCATCAGGATCTTGTGAGCTATGGTCACTTCTGCTGCGCTGTCTAGCATTGTCTGAGCCCACTCTCCGTTTTTCAGTTGTGTCCTCAGTATCCTCGGCATGTTTAATTATTTTAATACTAGCTACCTTCTTTCTTGGAAATTGTAATTTTTTACTTTGGTGAGAAGGTTCCTTGTCTTTGGACTTGACGTGCTCTTCCCTGTGTTCTGACCGTCCTCTTCTTTCCGATTTCTGCGAGGAAGTCTGAAAAGATCGAGAGGGACATGTATCAATATCTTGATATCTATCAGGTTTTTACAGACTATCCTTATTTCTAAGGTTGTATCTTTTCTCAGAAGGCTCCCTCTGGGGAGACTTGTTTCCTTGGTCTGGAGATCTTTCTTTCCGTTGAGGAGACCTTCCTCTGGACTGGAATCGTTTTTCTTTGGGAGTGGATTGTTTATTTCCATCCCATCTCTTTTTTGGAGTATTTAGATTATTTTTAATAAAGGTTTTTTCAGGATTTTCAGTTAGTTGGGTGTTTTACTGGTTTCCCACCCAAACTACCTCTACCTAGTTCTTCATAGGATTTTTCTATGATTCTGGCAAGTTCATAAGGTTGTTCTGCTAAATCTGTTTCTTTCAATTTCTGGCGGATCGCCACAGATGCTGCTTCTCCTTTTATGTTGGCTAATAATATAGCAGAGACCTGCTTGAAGTCTTTCAGTAATTTCATACCCAGAGTTAAAGCAGGTTCTGGACCATATTCATTTTGAATCTGTCTTAGCCCATCTGATATAACCGCCATAGACGGAACACCATGTGTTTTTGTGTAAATGGAAGCAAAGACTGTGCCCCAAGTGTCACAGTCCTCCACATGTGGTGCGATCCCCATTGGAAGACAGATAGTCAGAATTCTGTGTTTCTCAGTAGGTGTAGTATCAGGAAATACTGCCTCTATTTGAGTGATTTTTTGTGCTAACCAGAATGGAATTTGTTCCCGTTTTGAGGGTATTTTATCAAGACATGATTGCATGTTCTGTGGTGTAATTTTGTTTGTGTTCCCCTGATGAGGGGTCAGCTGTGGAATGTTAATCGCTGGTTGGAGCGTTGAAGTCCGCATTACATATTGGACCAATTGTCTATGTATTTTAATTAGTATTTTTAGCTGGGCTAAAAGTTCCCGGTCTGACATTTTATCAATGTCTGGATGTGGTGTGTAGCTGGCTAGAACCGGCCACGTGGCTCCTGGTCTACCTAGTGGACCGAGCCTGGTGATGTGATTTTTATATTTTAGGGCGCCTTTAAACCAGAGCAGGTGCTCTTGGTAATTTAGTGGGATTTCAACCTCCTCGAAAGGAGTGTATTCATCCGGAGGTTCCTCTATTTTGTAATAGTGGAATTCTTTTGTTACAGCGTTTGCTGCAGGAAAGTGTATCCATGAATAGAATACCTCTGTCTGCCGATATTCATGGGCCTCTACCACGAATATGACTGTACCACCTCGTGATGTCAGTCCATTTTCTATAAGTTAAATAGTTATAGTTCTTCTTAAATTTGCCGGGATGAGTATAGAATCCGGGTCATTCTGTTGGAGAGTTGTGTCATCTAACAACAGTTGAGACGCTGTAGCATCTCTTTCTTCGTCACCGTCCGGCATTTTACTGACAGAAAGTTTTTTGTTGCAGAGCAAGTTTCAAGGAAACAAAGATTAGGTGCACAATATTTTGGAACACTGTATCCTTCAACGTTGACTAAACCAAAAACTATACATAGGAATCTCTTCCTACTAAGTTCTGCCGGATTTTAACCTTTTACCCACTCCAGACGTCTTTTGGAGTTTTTACGGGAAAAAGGGTTCTGTGTGAAAAAGCACGACTGAGTTACTCTAGTGCCTTGCGTTAGATTATCGCCTTACCAAACGTTGGGCGCCATGTAGTGTATTTCCTATATTCCCAATAGGCTCTTCGCATTGGAATAATATAAACAGCAGTGTAGACGTAGGACTGAGGTCGACTAGGTCTCTACTGACTATATTAGACTTAATTAGTTTTGCCAGCTAGCTCAGAGGTCATTAGAAACTTTGTCGAATAAACAAGGAGGAGTTTAACTTCCCTGGATAGACAAGAAGGGATTAGCATTAGCTTCTGACAACCATAACACATGACAACTTTGCTCCCTCAGAATAAGAGTATATCTCTAGAGTTGTGTGAAAACAATAGACAGCTATTTCGCGCAGTCAATCGTGCATACTTAGTATCACCAGAGTGCAGAGAAATAGAGAGACGGGCGTTTTCAATAAAAGGTGTTATTTATTGAGCAGTCTTCTTTCTCATGCAAGAGAAATGAATTGCCACAATTGCAATACTTAATGTAAAGTGAAGTGAGTACAGTAAAAGTAGTATTATGAAATAATACTGTAAAAGCATTGATATGGTTTCTTAGCCATATGATACTTTAAAATGGATAAAATATATACATACATAAATACATTGACTAACGTACTCAACTGGTGCTTCTAAATATGCCTACCCCGGTGTACCTGACCTAAGCCTAATACGTGGGAAGGAGTAAGTAAGTAGCAGTTTAAGTTAAGTTGGTTTTGCCAAGGAATCTGAATCAAGAATTCTCTTTAAGGGTTTAGTCAGCTCCGTACCTGGGTAATAGAAAGCAGGAGGTCTGGTATCTCTCTCTCAGGACTCGATATCCCAGCAACCCGCAAGGGCGGCTGTAAACACCGGAGCTGGATTTTCTCGGCTGGAGAAAAAGACAGCTTCTTTCTCAGTGCGTCAAAAGGAAGGGGCGTCGTCCGTGGGCTCTCGCATCAGCTGGGCTCTTGGGCAAGTAGATAGCCGCTCTGCTCCAAACCATTGTGTGTTTGCTTAAGGCAACGTTGGTATATTTATACCTGAAAGGTGCCGGGTTTGACGTAAGGTTGGACATAAGACGTCAATAAAGATGTCACTAAGAACTGGCCGTTCTTTCAGTGTTCGCAGGAGTTCTAGGACAAATCAAAACAAAAGCATGGGAAATTCCCAGGTTGCTGGAGGTTTGGTTTGTTTAAAGAACGCGTTGTACTTTCTAGGAGTCTAGGGGAGTAGCCTTGCCGTATTTGGACTGCATGGGCTATTACTAAATATGGATATGATTCTTATGCCTTTATAAGGATATTATTTATTATAACCATATAAGGGCATAAATCGGGAATATCGAATTAGGGTCCTAGATAGAAACAGAACAATGTGGAACTATGTATGTTTAAGCGAAGGACTAGGCAAGATATGTTTGAATGTGTGCGAATGTGGGAGAAAGAAGTGCATGTACGAATGAAGCGTGAGCAAGCCTTGATTGAAAAAGAACAGCAAAATAATATTTATGTGAAAGCATTAGAGTTAAAAAACAAGGAAACAAAAGAACTAAAAGAGAGAGAGGATAGGGAGCGCCATTTACAGGTAACTGGCCAATACGCTGTTAGGCAACCCCTTTATCCTATCCTTAATAAACCGCAAGATGATTTCTTGTTATTAGATCGTTCTCCACCTTTGTATATTTTCCCTTCCGCTCCTCATAAGTCAGATGAGGAATCTTCTACAGATCAGGATAAAGCGCGAGAAACTCGTTCTATGTTGCCCACTGCGCGTTCTGCTGAGCTTAGATCTGCTGCTCGCAAAGCCGCAAGTAATACTGCTTCTGCCTCTGAACTTTTAGATGACATGAAGAATTGGCAGGAAAGGGAGCAAGTGTATTTTACAGAGGTGTTTGCCACAGAAGTAGTTGAATGGTTTAGGAAACATTCTGAGGAATTGGAGCCTGTTGATATAGCAAATGATTGTAAGCAAATGCATGATGTTTTTTTTCTCTTTTCTCAGGTGGCTGACCCTATCAGGCGTTTGGTTAAATTACGTGTTGAGGCAGTCCATTTGCGAGAGGATAAAAAGGCAGCAGACGCAGCTGCACAAACATCTCAGACCGGCGTGGCGCAAGCTTCTATCTTCGGAACAGATAAGACTATGATAGTGTTGTAAATAGAAGCTGGAGCCTGGTATCATGTAGGTTACTTTATTCAAGTCTTCAGGATATTAAGTAAAGTTACAAAGAAGACCCACCAGGAGTGACTCGCTTGCCACTCAGCCTGCCTGGTTCCAACTGCCAGTTGTCACCAGGTCAAGCCCCAAACACTCCATGATGTCACCCAAGGTTCTAGTGGTGACATCATGTGAGTGACTATGAAATCCCCAGAGGTAGAAAGAAGACAGGCTAAATACAACACATCTCCTTTCTTTAGGGAAATCAACAAGATGGAAATACAATTGATAAAATTATCATGTGTGTACACATCCATATGAAAGTACACATAGCATCCATTCCACAGATGGAGAACAAACACATCCCAAACAGTTACAAACACAAGTCAACGACAACACAACCCAAACACAACTAGTCCCAAGTCCCATCCCCTTTCCTTGGGAAACACAAACACAAACTAAATTAGACGAAAAATAATTAATGGAGACCACTTTGCTCCGTAACGGGTTACATCCCTCCCCGTGAACTACACCTTGGAGTAGCCATTGCTCCGTCCCCAACTTCCTAAATGGGGTACTCACCACCCTTAAATTTTAAGAATAAACTCTACAACGTAACGGGGTACAGCTCTCCCCATGAACCATAACTGGGATACAATCATAACCCCAAAAACACAAAATAGACAGGGTACACATCTTTAAAATAGGAGTATAAGTTTATAACTTCCAACACTCAACCACACATGGAAACCATGTATACAGATTCCAAGAACAACTCCTCCTATAATAAACTGTACAGGGCCCTCCTGACCCCAAAAAACAACAAGCCATATATGCACACCACCCTGTAGGTGCACAATAATACGACACTTGCCACTCACACGCCACTCATGACACCTGAAAATACTCCATGTGGCTCACAGCAGTCCAAACGCAACACTACGCAGGTACTCACTGTATACGCCATTAACTTGTAACCAACTACGCCAAAAAGAAAACACACTTTTCCCTGAAACATATTGTATAAGGCACACGCCACCCCAAAATGAACAGTAATGAGACAAATGAACCACCACACACACTCACCAACCACCACTCCCAGAAAGCACAAGACAAACACTACAAATGACCAGCAAAAATAATGTTAAATAAAGTCCCATGCTCCGGTGAGCGGTCTCTCACCCGAGTTCTCCTTGAAGTTCTCTTCAGTAGTAGGAAACGCTGTAAATATGGCAAGATTCGCGACGTCTTCCATAAAAAACAGCATTCCGATAACACTCCCCTCATCGTCAGGGCTTAACTCCCATGTCACATCCAGAATGTTTGTGCCAGCCTTTGTTCCCCTGCAATGTAGTGGAGTTACACATTCTTCAAAGGTCACAGTGCTTTATGCCACAAATCTAACTGCAACACGATGTCCATAACGTCAGTACAAAACGGCAATATTTTCTGCCCATGAACCATTTGTCTCACAAGAAACAAGACACGTTTCCATGGTGACGATATTGTGTAGGGCTGGGCGGCTCTCGGCACGTCGCTGCTTTAAACGTGTAAGTGCGGCATGAAATGAGAACATCCTTACGTCATAAAGAGCTTCACCGGGAAGGTAAGCTACACGCATTTCTTATATTTAAAAAAAAAACACAGACAGTTGAAGTATCCATGGCGCATCTCGCAAAGTCAGTTGAAGTATCCATGGCGCATCTCGCAATGTCAATGAGAAACATTTTCAAAGTACGTGCAGACAGCTTCCGCAAGACTCTGCTTAGTCTATAAACACATGCGCTGTGTGCTCCTCACTCGGACAGTTCCAACAGCTTTTAAGAATAAGCGCTTCATGCTCTTCACAGTCTGACAGCTCAACTGCTTATTAAATATATGCGCTGCGTGTTGTAGGCTTTTGAAATGTGAAATGTTATAGTTTCCAAACACATGCGCTGCGTGTACTGTTGTGGGCTTTTCTTTTTAAAATAACGTGCGCCGGTAGAGTCTAACATCCTCAAATATAAAGCCGCTTTTCTGTAAACTCCGTGTAAACTTTTAAAACACCTGCTGCTTATTGCAAACTCTTCAAAGATTACTGGCTCACGACGATGACAGTTTTTATGTTCAACTCTTTTTCCTATGACAGTTTTATAAACACACTTGACTGTTGGTCTTCTGGCATACTCAGACGGTGCCTTGTTCTGTTTGAATTCAGTGTCAGCCACTCGACGACAGTCAATAATTATAGCTCTCTACAACACACTTGACGAATTAAGCTTGCTGAATTAAAGTAACGACAGTCTTTCAATGGTGATATGCAGATTAAGTTGATTACTGCTTTTCCACACACAAGTGAAATTGACCAAGACTCACACAATATAATGCAGAATTACACCCTGGGTTTGCAGGCCGTCCGATTACACAGGACACTGGTGGGACTTACCAGGGTGGATGTCTTGTCTTCTGCTTCAATCTCTCTTTAATTTAAAAGTTCTTTAATTTAAAAGTTCTTGAACAGTTCCTTAATACTTTCTTTTGCTTTGCGCTGAGGGTTCTTTTCTTCTTGTTCCCGTTGTCTGCATCTTGTAAATACGCTCCAAAATGTCTCAATGTCGCCAAAAATGTTGTAAATAGATGCTGGAGCCTGGTATCATGTAGGTTACTTTATTCAAGTCTTCAAGATGGTAAGTCAAGTTACAAAGAAGACCCACCAGGAGTGACTAGCTTGCCACTCAGCCTGCCTGGTTCCAACTGCCAGTTGTCACCAGGTCAAGCCCCAAACACTCCATGATGTCACCCAAGGTTCTAGTGGTGACATCATGTGAGTGACTATGAAATCCCCAGAGGTAGAAAGAAGACAGGCTAAATACAACAGATAGTTCATGCAAAACCTATGTGGGAAGCCGCGCCTTTGTATGTTCCTCCTAGAGGTGAGGGAACAGAGGGAAGTTCTGCCGATTCGACGGGTTACTTTATTTATATTTGGGTCTATACTCCTTGGAATACAGCGGATGATATGGCCCTTAAAAATGCATTGCCTGATCCGCGCAAAAATCCAGCAGCTTTTTATGAGGAAGTTGAGGGTGTTATTAGCTCTTGTACCATGACTTTGCCTGATATTGATTTGTTTTTCGGATTGATATTGCCGCCTGACATGTGGAGAACTGTGCGTAAAGTTGATGATCGTGCAACTTTTGGGGCATTATGGAACGAGTTAGAACAAATGGATGTAGAGCGGGAGCCTGCACAGAAACCGTGTAAATTGATTTTAGATCTTCATACAGCTATATTAGTTAAGTTAAAGATGATTATTCCCCCTAAAAAGACAGATTGCAACTGTATTAGCTTCGTGTAAGCAAAAGGCAGATGAATCGGTTTCAGATTTCTTTACAAGCTTTGAGGAGGCATTCCATGATTTTAGTGGCCAGTGATTGACAGATGACACGGGTAGGCATCTGTTTGTCGATAAATATGTCGCAAGCCTTTTGCCAGGAATAGCTAGTCACCTAAAGGCCAGTGAGAGTTCATGGACTACCTCTTCTCCGGTTTCTCTTTTGACTATGGCTCAGTATTATGAACGCCAGGAATTAGAAGCGAATGGTAATGAGGATAAAAAGACTAAAGAGTTGAAAATGAAGGTTATGTTGGCTCAGGCTTATGGTCCGCCTTCTAGAGGTTAAAAAGAAATGAATCAAATGGCTGCATTATTAACGACTATAGCGGACAAGGAGGAATTAAGGAAAAGAAGTCATTTCTGGACAGTTGCTAACTCTTTCGGAAGGCTGTCACCTCAATCTTACTTGTCGTATCATTTAAAACCTAGGCTTAAGAATAAATTTATGTATTTAAGGCTGGGAAGATATCCGACAAAGGATGGTATACCAAAATGGGAAAATCAATGGGCATCGAGCATTTGCAGGCTCTGTAGTCAAAGGGAGGAAACACTAACACACATCGTAACCTTATGTCCAGCTTTGGCAGAGGCTCGGAAGTTGATCCTAAAACCAATTTTTAATGAACTAGGAATTAGAACATGCAGGCAAGCAATTATTACCTGTTTGAGTGGGGCCAATATAAAACTTACTTACCACTTTGTTAAGTTCATTATTATTGCTGAGAAGAAACTCAAAGACGAAGAACAAGTAAATAACAGTTTATCGTGATCCAAAGTAAAAAAAGAAACTTATTTTAGGAATTGTTTAACTCAAAATGTATGCCAGTTGAAGGGTCTATTAGAATAATCTACTATAGTTACGCACATTGCACTTTACTATAGCTAGTAAATGGAAAACAGCAAAAAATGTATTATACTAGTATTTCCTACTGCTAACACTGTCACTTTAAGTTAAATGCTGCTATAACAGTGATTGCTGCTAATATATTGTACTCTAGTTAATACCTGTATTTTAAACAGTGTGTAAACGTTTAAACATTATTATGGAATCGACTGTATTAATGCAATTTTAGATGATCATTTTAATATGATTATAACTTTGTGCATAGTATATGTTTGTTTATGTAGGTTGCTTTTATCTATTCTTGTTTGTAATGATTTTATTTAATCAACAAATAAATACTTACTTACTTACTTACTTACTAGAGGTTATGTTAGAGGTGGACGTGGATCTTATGGTTTGTCCTTTCCTTCCTATACTCGTTCGAATTTGTCTGTTGACCAGTGTGCTTACTGCAAGAAATTTGGACACTGGATATCTGATTGTCCAGTGCTGCGTGCTCAGCAGTGTCCATGTGGTCCGGGACAAATGAGAAGTCGTTCAGGATATTCAGGGCCTAGAGGAAGCACGAATGATTGCGCTAGGTTTGATGCTAATACACGTGGGCAGGATGGGTTTAACACTTTTGATAGAAGGAACCAATATCAAATGTCCGACTAAGTGCTGTCTGATTTTCAAGATTCTGCTTATGCATAGGATTGCCTAGGATGGGGTAAGGAATCAGTTGAAGTTCCAGTAGATCGGAGGGGTCCCTATGTTACAGCACATGTTTTGGGTTCTACTGATCAGTTTCTGGTTGATACAGGAGCTACTCGTAGCGCCTTATCTAATCAATTGGTTCCAAGGGCTCCCCTGTCTGACTCAACCATTACATCGATAGGGTTCGATGGAACACCTTCCCGTAGCCCATTGTCACAACCACTTGCATTTCATGTTGATAAGTTTACTGCTCCATGTTCATTTTTGCTTTCTCCGAACACACCAGACAATATTGTGGGTCTTGATATGCTCAAGTATTTCAGGGCTACAATACGATGTTCTCCCGAAGGATTACGTGTTATTTTGAATGACAACTACCCCACAATTGAGAGATATTGTTTTATTAAAGAAGATACTGCATTAGCTTCACTCCCTAGTACTTTGTGGGCTACTTCAGACACAGATGTAGGACAGATGGTTATCCCACCAGTGCATATTAGTGTCAAGGAGGGTGTTTCATTGCCACGATTGCCTCAATATAAAATTCATGATTTGATTAAAGTTGGGGTTGTGGAGGAAGTCCCTTACAATGTTTGTAACAGTCCTATTCTGCCCATTTTGAAAAAATATACTGACACTAGGATTTACAGATTCATTATTGCTTTGCGAGAAGTTAACAAGATTGTAGTACCGCAATATCCTGTGGTTTCTGACATAACGACACTACTTACTTTGGTTCCTCCGACAGCAACTACATTCTCCGTGATAGACTTGAAAACCGCTTTCTTTTCGATCCCTATTCATCCTGATAGCCGATATTTGTTCGGTTTCACTTTGAATAATCGATCGTATAGATTTTGTAGAGTTCCTCAAGGGTACACTGAGAGTCCTAGTATCTCTAGCCAAGCACTGAAAAGACAACTTGATTCTTTCGTCTTACCCAAAGGAGTGGCTCTCATTCAATATGTCGATGACATCTTGTTGTCAGCTGATACAGCTGAACTGTGTGAAGAGTGTACTTTGTCTTTGCTTTCTTTTCTTGCTACACACCATCATAAAGTGTCACGAAAGAAATTGCAATATTGTATACCGAAGTTAACCTACTTAGGTCACCTTCTGTCTAAGGAGGGCCGTGGACTTACATCAGATCGCATTCAAGCAATTTTAGATACACCAGTACCTTCCACTCAGAAAGATGTCCGTGCATTCATTGGTCTGACCTCGTTTTGTAGGCAATGGATATTAGGGTTTTCTCACATTGTCAAACCCTTGCTAGCACTTTTGACAAAAGACACTCCAATGCCCCTTCCATGGACAACTGAATGTGAGAATGCTTTTCGACAGTTACGTCAAGCTCTTTGTTCTGCACCAGTGTTAGGCACTCCAGATTACACAAAGAATTTTACACTCTATGTACACGAGAAAGATGGATGTGCATTGTCAGTTCTAGTACAGACACACGGTGACAAGCAGCATCACTGTGCATATTTTTCAGCTGTTCTTGATCCTGTTGCTCGTGCATTGCCTGGGTGTTTTCGTTCAGTTGCAGCAACAGCTGTGTCCATACGTCAGAGTGAAGGGATAGTTTTGTCACACAAACTGTAGGTGCTAGTACCCCATGCAGTAGATGCCCTTTTAAATCAGACCAAGATACGATACAACACTTAACTAGTGCCCGTTTGACAGGATACGAATTGACACTGTTAGCACCTCATATTGCCTTGAAGAGATGCGACACTGAACCCAGCCACTTTGTTGTCATATCCTGCGACTCAGTCTCAGTCAAAGGTGCCTCACGATTGTATATTCCTTACTGAGGAACAGACAAAGGGTCGCATCGATTTGCAAGATACGCCCCTTCCAGATGTAGATGAGGAGCTGTGGGTTGATGGGTCCTGTTTGAAGTTGCCAGATGGTACGACCTCAGCTGCATATGCAATTACGATACTTCAGACAGTAGTGGAAACAGTTTGCATACCACAGAAGTCAGCTCAAGCAGCTGAACTAATAGCTCTGACACGAGCGTGTGAACTTAGCACTGACTTGCGTGTGAACATCTATACAGACAGCCGCTATGCTTTTGGAGTGGCCCATGATTTTAGCCTGCTTTGGAAGGAAAGAGGCTTTCTTACATCCCACGTGATACAGATAATGCATGGAGAATTAGTGCATAACCTTTTGACTGCACTAACATATCCGAAGAAGATAGCGATTGTGAAGTGTAGCGCACACAAGAAAGTGACTGACAAGATAGGACAAGGTAATGCTTGTGCTGATCATGTAGCTCGTGAGACTGCAATGCAACGAAGTACTACTTCCATGCACGAAGTGAAGTCTCAAGCTGAGCGATGGCATGATGTTAGAGAAGAAGTACTAGATGTACAGAGATCAGCTTCTGTAGCAGAACTTGAGCAATGGTCTAAAGAAGGAATATTGGACGATGAGGGCTGTTGGCGCAACAAAGACATGGATAGATGGAAATTGCCTGCAGCCTATTTACAACCTATGGTTCAAATGGCAAATGGGCTGGCACATGTTGGCGATCTAGCTATAACGACATTGCTTACGCAAGTTTGGGAGCATCCTGAAATGACTAGCACAGCTAAAAGAGTAGTACAGTCTTGTTTGATCTGTTGGCAGTATAATCCTGGAAAAGGGACACGGACTCCTACAGGAGGGTTTGCTACATCGACTGCACCTTTTGAAGTCTTGCAGATGGATTACATCCAACTTGAACGCTGCAATAATCTGAAATACGTCCTAGTGGTGGTATGTGCCTTCAGTAAATGGATAGAAGCATACCCTACAAAGGATAATACAGCTCTCACTACAGCAAAGGTGCTACTTAAGGAGTTTTTCCCTAGATACAGTGTTTGTAAACTTTTGTGGAGTGACAACGGACCTTATTTTATTGGGCAACTTGTTGAGCATGTCCTGAAAGGATGAGGGATCAAGCAGAAATTCCATGCAGTCTTCCACCCACAATCAGCAGGATTAGTGGAGAGGTACAACGCCACTTTGAAACTAAAGTTGGCGAAAATACTGGCTTCCACATCTTTACAGTGGCCGGATGCACTACCCTTGGCATTGTTGTCCATAAGATCAGTGCCACATTCATGATCCGGCCTTACACCCTATGAGGTGGTATTTGGGAGACCGATGACCATTTGGGGAGTTCCTAAGCCACGCCCCATACATGATGTACCTTGTGTTCTGATGAATGATTATTTGGCACAGTTAACCGACAGTTTGATCTCTGTTCATCAACAGGTTCGAGAAGCTCTTCCTGACAGATCTACAGGTGAGGCCAACGAACTCCGACCTGGTGACCAGGTTATGATAAAGGTCTTCGACAGATCGAACAGCTTTGGGCCGAGGTGGCGAGGACCAGAGCAAGTGCTCCTTGCGACGAGGACTGCAGTTCGAGTACAAAACAGAAAGAACTGGATCCATAGCACACACTGCAAACGTGTGTCGCCTACCTTGGTGGAACCTGCTGTGTTGACCGACCATCGAGAGATCCTGGAAACGGAGAAAGGCCAAGCTATTTCACCTAACAAATCTGAAGGAGTCTTCCCGGACCACACGATCGCTGAAGAATCCCGATATCAACTGAGACCAAGGAAAGAATCTGCTTTGCCCAAAAAGACTGGTTAAGCTACCACCCTGGGTTAGTGCAACAGAACGCCGATGTGGCAAGAGGGGGGGATCAGTCCTGCGTAGTGTAGTGACACCCGTCTTGACCCTCGGTGAAGAAATCAGCGGCTGCCCAGGGATAAGAGCTCCAACGATTGTTTCAACGAGTTTGCAGTAAGATCGATTATTGCTGTTGCTAAAATGCATAACAAAAGAATAATTTGTGCTTTAGGGTTTGTTGGTGTTATGGTGGCTATGGCAGCAATTACGTGGTACATTGAGACGGTGACCCCTGCTCGACAGCTTTTTGTTGCCACTACTCCAGTACCAGAGGAACACCACTACTTTACACTTCCCTACCATGAGCAGAAGCATCGACAATCCTACCTCAATAATACCTTCATCCAGATGTTGCATCATACACATAATGCCACGAATACCACCAACTGTTTGGTATGTGGTATGATTCCTGCCCACCAGAAGAAGGGAGGAACACCTTTCATTCCTCTTCCCTTCTCTCACAAGGGTTCTTGTCAAGATTGGTATGTGCTTTTGTTTGTATCTGGAAAGCCTTCAGTAGGTGGGATTAACTTCCACCTTAATAAAGTATGCTACCAAAATAAAGAAGGTTATCCACAAGCTAAAGGGACTAAATGGCAATGGGAAGAGTATCAACATGACAATATTTCGACACCATGGGGGTCATTAGGATGACGGACGGACTTAGTCTGCCCGCCATCCCGTCGGGGGAAGGGACTGCCCGCCATAAGGGTGGGGGACCCGTGGGGGGTATTAGGATGCGCCCGCCACAGTGGAAGGCGCCTCATGCATGTTTAACATTGTGGCGGGCGGTGCTCTCAGCACCGCTCGCCACAATGCTAAAAATGCTTGTGATGCATTTGCATACACAAAGCGGCAGGCACCGCGCGGTGCCTGCCGCATTGTGTATGCAAATGCAGGGGGGTACTGCAAAAACAACAATGATGGACAGAATGTGGATCAATGTCACACATTCACCCCAGTCAAAAGATCTGGGCCCAAATCCATCGTTTTTCCACTCCACACCACCCTGGGTTAGACAATGGCGATATGCAAATCAGCGCTGACCCTGTGCCCCATGGGAACAGTCCAGTCCGAACTACAAAAGCCATGTCCTTCCCAGAACGGAAACAAGCATCCGAGGACCGGCAGGTACCCCTTATGTGCACCCCCCACCTCGCCTTCACCATGGGAGTTCGCAGGGAGCCCCCAAAGTGAAGACCACCTGCCTTTCCATGGCGGCATTGCCGCCACGGAAAAGCAGCTCCCACAGCCCATGCTAATATGGCTGGCGGTGTCTGATAGACACCGACAACATATGTACCCTTTTCCGCCCTGGCCGCCGCGGACCCCCCAGCCATACTTATATGGCGGGGGTCATTCCGGGACGGATGGCGGGTGGTTCGCCCTCACCAGGCCAGCGGTGGCAACCGCCGTCCTGGCGGGGGCGAACCGCCCGCCATCCTAATGGGCCCCCATATGTCTTTATGAATATGAGAGCTATTAAGACCAATGGACTATTTGTGATTTCTGTTACTAGAGCTAAAGCAGATTTGTGTATTAGTAGTATTGGGAGAATTCCAGTAGGAAGGAGTGAGTGTACAGTGGTACTGACTATTGAAGGTGCCAATAATAGCAGTTTTACAGCCTCGCATAATACTTACTTTGTGTGTGGCAATAAGGGATATTATCAACTACCTGTTGGGTGGTCAGGGATTTGCTATGTATCCTTTCTATTGCCGCCTGTGTTTCTGACACCTGCATCTTATCACAGAGACTATAAACTTTATAATGATATCTCTAAGAACCGAAATAAGAGAACAATAAGTATGGACGAAGTCGATCAAACTGATACTGCTCTACAACAATACGTCAGTTTTAACTTAGGATTGTTCTTCTTTGTGGGTGCTGCATTGAACAGCAGAAAGATAAGGCGATTGACTCGTGTTGTGGAAGCTGTTACCAATCAGACAGCTATGGTACTTGGAAACATTACAGAGGAGCTACAAGTTGCATGGTATTAGCTGTGATTCTGGCTGATCGAGGTGGTGCATGCCGCATCATTGGCAGCAGCTGTTGTGTCTTCATTCCGGATCACTCGCCTTCAGTATATGATGCAATCTCTAAACTGCATAAGATTACTGCAGAAATTCACCCAGAGACTGGTACATGGACATTTTCGAACTGGATATGGACACTCTTTATCACTTGTGGCTGGAAGCTACTGACTGTTCTATGTATACTATTGGTGATACTATTTACATGCTGTGCATGTATACAATGTCCCATGCTTTGCTATATTTGCATTACTGCTTGTACACCTGCCAAAAGAAATGTTGCAGGAATGAAAGCCCACAAATGCTAACTAAAGAGATCACTGAACTAATGAGCATCGATGTACAGGATGCATATCTAGATTACCCCAGATAAACGAATGTCTTCAGTTAACGCTAAAAGGGTCGGCTGTTGTAAATTGGCAGCGATCGGGTTAGCGTTAGCAGAAGCCATCCTGTATTTAGAGGCAATCTTACCCGTTTTGTGGAATCCATTTTGTATTTCTGTCAGCCATTTTGTATGCCATGTGCTATCTTGTGTTCACCATGTGCTCTGTCCTACCTTTCTGTTAACTGCTCTTGAAATCTGCAGAGGGACGAGATATATTTAGCATCTTCCACCTTCACACATGCTCAGTTGATCTTGCAGCTGTCTTCGTAGATGCCACTAGAATGTAACTGTCAGGATGTGTTTACCAAAAACAGCCACTGTTAGCTTCTCCCACTTGTTGACTGTGCATTTTCTGTATGACCAAATATATATACCTAAAACTAGCATTTTGTACTTGTACCGCCTTCATTTGAGCCACTGTGTGGGTATAAAAGGACCAAGCTCCTTCCATTCAGGGTGCTACTTCATGCATTACCGAAGGGTGCTGTGTGAATGTAGTTCCACCTCATGAGGTTTAATAAATCTTTTGTTTCTATTCCAGTTTCTGTGCCAACTTCTATCCTATTGGTCTGAGGACTCTGTGCAGAGAAGGGCGAACCCCTTGCACTGGTAGGCCTTGCTGAGGCTCACTACTACATAGGTACCTCCAATGAGTGCCACAGAGCTGCGTTGCAGAGAGGTGTAAAAAGTGGAACGGCCTGGACAACCTCTCTGCAACGCAGCGCTGTGGCACTTACTGGAAGCACCTGGTGGGCTAGTTAGCCCCCAGGGCCCCTCAGGATTGAAGGGGAATTATTTCCCCAACTTAAAACGCACCGTAGGGCGTGTTTGCACACATCACCTCAGGCCCCGTCCTCTCCCTTCACCACTGTGTAAACGCGCCCTGTGGCCTTTCAAAGTTGAGAGATTAAGTCCCCTTGAATCCTAGGGGCCCCTAAGGTCAAACTAGCCCACTAGGTACATCCAGTAAGCGCCACAGAGCTATGTTGCAGAGAGGTGTAAAAAGGGGCGTGGCCTCTGAACACCTGTCTGCAGTGCAGTTCCCTGAGGGTCCCTGGGGGCCAACTAGCCCACCAGGTACCTCCAGTATGCGCCAGAGAGCTGCATTGCAGAGAGATGTTCAGAGGCCACGCCCCTTTTACAACACTCTGTAACGCAGCTCCATGGCACTTACTGGAGGTACTTGATGGGCTAGTTGGCCCCCAGGGACCCTCAGGATTGAGGAGGAATTAATTCCCCAACTTAAACTGCGCCACAGGGTGTGTTCGCACACATGTCAACTCAGGCCCGCCCCCTCCCTTCATCACTGTGCAAATGCGCCCCGCGGTGCGTTTTAAGTTGGGGGATTAACTCCTCTTCAATCCTGAGGGTCCCTGGGGGCCAACTAGCTCACCAGGAACCTCCATTAAGCGCCACAGAGCTGCATTGCAGAGAGGTGTAAAAAGGGGTGTGGCCTCTCTGCAACGCAGGCCCCTATCGCATACTGGAGGTTCCTGGTGGGCTAGTTGGCCCCCAGGGACCCCAGTATTCAAGGGAAATTCGTTCCCCTTCTGCAAAAGCGCCAGGGGCACGTTTGCATAGTGCTGAAAGGAGGGGGTGTGGCCTCCGGCGCAAAGCCGGTCTTTTTTTATTTTATTTTTAAGAAAGGGGCTGTGTGGTCCCCCTTCTTTTCCTACTATGCTTGGCCCTAGGGCCCCATCCGCCAGGGCCTGCCCCTGGGGGATGGCCCTTCCCCTGGGGCATGGCCATTTAAGAAAAAAAAAAGAATTGTTGGAGAAGGCCAGCCTCCTGCCTTGCCCCTCCTTAGGCCATTTATGGGCGTTGGCGGTCCCCAGGATCATCAAGGGCTCCAGGAGGGGGGCCGCATGGTCCCCTCCCAATATTTTCAAAGCCCCGGGGGGGTGGTGGTCCCCAGGGTTTGGGGTCCATAACGGAACCCCAATTTAAACTCTTAGTGCCCCGGGGAGGTGGCAGTCCCAGGGTGTGTGGGGGGGGCTCAAGCCCCCTCACACAGGGTTTTTTTTATATAAAAGCCCCGAGGGTGGTGGTCCCCGGGGCTGCAGGAGGGGTTGTGAGCCCCCTCATATATTCTCATAAAGCCCCAGGGGCTGGTGATCCCTGGGGCTTGGGGGCCCTTTGAGCCCCCACCCATGTATTTTGATGCCCCAGGCTTGGCGGTCCCCAGGGATGGGGGGGCTGTGAGTCCCCCGCACATATTTTTGTAAAGCCCTGGGGGTGGCGGTCCCCGGGGCTTGGGGGGCCTTTGAGCCCCCCCACCCATGTATTTAGAAGCCCCAGGGGGTGGCGGTCCCCGAGCTGGGTGGGGCTGAGAGCCCCCCACTTAATTCAGAAAAGCCCCCAGGACTTGGCCCCCCGGGAGCTAATTAGCAACTTTTTTTTTATCGGCAGGATCCGCGCACCCTGCGCGGTTTTTGCCGATTTAAATTTTGTTTTTTAAATGTTGGCCCAGGTGGTCCTTGTGGGAGCCCCTAAGCAGGCCTAGGGGGTCAGGGTGTTTCTACCCTGCCCCCTTTTTGCATTTTGCACGTTTTTTCTCTGCTTTCTTGTGCCTCTGTTCTACTGAGGCACAAGATGGCTGCCAACACATCCTGATTTGGAGTGCTGACAGCCAATTAGCATACACCTCGTGATCTGGAGGGTGCGCAGATCCTGCGGGCCATAGATATATATGAGATTTTACTTTTCATTTTCTCAGCAACTGCTGAATGGATTTACACTATTTAACAAAAAGGCACCTTTCTGAACCAAGGGCTTCCTCTTTGCCAAATTTGGTGTAATTCCATTCAGCAGTTCGGGCTGTAGCCGCGGCTAAAGTTTCCTATGGAAAATTGCATGGGGAAAACACGTTTTGGGACCCCCCTTTTTTCTCGGCCCCCTCTTGCCAAATCACCCCGAAACTTTCAAGATAGGAGCGGACTGGAGCGCCCCACGAGTTTTGATAATTTCACTAGGATTCGTCGAGCAGCGTCAAAGTTATTGGAAATAGAATGTTGCTGATTTCCTATGGAAAATAGATCCTAACTATAACTAGCTACTGGCAACCGATATATGCAACCAAATGCGCCAGAAGACACGGGACAAGATACGGGAGACGATACGATGATAAGAACGAGCCTCATTGGGCGAGCTATCCGAGGCCGAATAAACCTCCCCCTTCCCGAGGTGAGCGCATTCAACGTACTTGAACGGCGGCGCAAAGCAGCAGGGTGACAGTAGGCGCATGCTGATATATACACTCCTGTAAGGCAGAGTGACGAGTGATATTTGTCACAGGACATGTACTGTGAAAATGCGCGCAGAGATGCAGCGAAGGGGATGTTTAAAAGACAAGACACAGTAACTGCAACTACTAGTTCACAGCCCCCACAACAACGTTTAAAAACAAAATTGGATGAACTTCTAATCAAGCTAGAAAGACTATATGAGCGCGAGGTGCGCAAATGGTGGGAGGCAACGAGCCTCCAAAATTATATTGATGATAAGAGGGTACCCAGAGGGCTCCGGGTATACACCATTCCCTCGTATGAAAACCCAGATCCCCAGTTACTAACAGACTGGGCGGAACACACAGAGCTACTGAGAAGGAACACTGCGCATACTAGTCAGATACGCCTGGAGTGATCGGAAATAGGCGCTAGCTGAAATTGCAACATTAGAAGAAGAACTATAGAAAGAAGAAGATGCCAGTAAAATAACAGCATTAAAAGATCAAATGAAGAGTAGGCTGACCAGATATGAGGACAAGATCAAGACCAGAAAGCAGGAAAAGTACACGAGAGATGAAAATGATTACTTACAAGGCAGAGTGCTAACCTTTGCAAAAAAGTACGACGCACCGAGAAAGGAAGTTACCTCTGAATCTGATGTGACGGATAATGAGGCAGTGGAAAATCAGCAAAAGAGACCCGCAGTAGGAAGAGCAAAGGGAGGTCAAACTGTATCTCCTCCCCATTTTCACGACGAATGCAACGTAAATCGCCAAGCCTGGCTATGGGGGGGGGCAAGGTGAAGCCACCAGAAAGTCAAACCAAAGGACCCGCCGGGCAGGAGGCGGCCGGAAGAGGACGAGGGCAATCTTGGAAAAACAAGAAGAAGACCTACAGACGTTAAGATCAAAAGACGACTTAACAGTAGTAAATTTGGCTAAAAAAACATTGACTGAAGCAGAAGAAAAACTTTTGAGCCTGGGGCTAAGCTTTTGCCCGAACAACAAAATTGAATACACCCAAACTAGAATCGACCTGCATGGCTTTGTAAGGAAGCTTAAACTTCATAAGTACCACAAAATTAGATCAGCAACAAAAGGTCCAAAAATGATATTGAAAAGAATGACAGCCACTGATACATTATCATGTGATGACCTAAGGAGTGTGGAAAATCTTGAAGATTTAAGACTAGAGAAAGATATACAAAGCTCACAAGATCTTACGATGGTTGATAAAGCAAGAATGAACAATATAGAACAAGAAAGGGAAGAAAGTGTATTTAAACCAGCTTCAACTTTCTGCCCAGCTATGCCATGGAATGCAATTGATGCATTCTCGGAAACAGTTTTGAAAGAACTGGTGGCCATGAGAGGGAATCAGAGAACCTCAAAATGGGATGATAACATCTCACCACAAGAAAGGAATGCATTAAAGGCCTTACAGGAAGATGAGGAAACCATCATTAAACCCTCTGATAAGGGCGGAAACGCCGTACTTTTAACAAGAAAATATTACCGCAAAGAGGCTTTAAGACAACTAATGGATACCCAGTACTATCGAAAAACAGGTACTGAAAAGTATAATGAGAGTGTACAACAATATGATGAACTTGTGAGCAAATGGTATAAAAGATCAATGCTTGTGAGTGAGGAAAATATCTTCCTACGGAGTAATAACCCGACAATACCCACCTTTTACCATCTACCCAAACTGCATAAACATGCCACAGAACCACCAGGGAGACCGATTGTTTCATCGATTAATGGACTAACAGAAAATATGTCTAAATTTATTGCCAGTTTCTTATCTCCCCTAGTGGTCCAATTGAAATCCCACGTAAGAGACACTAAAGATTTTTTATCTAAATTAGAGGATTTGGTTTGGGACCCAACATATTTACTGATGGTATTGGATATAACCAGTTTGTACACCAATATTAGGCACGAACTGGGGATAACTGCTATTGAACATTTTCTCAACAAGAGACCGGCAAGATTTGCACTACATAATTGCATGCTGTTGGAGTTCGTTGAATTCTGTTTGACAAATAACATCTTCCTGTTCGATGACCAACTGTATACACAGGTGTCTGGAACGCGATGGGCACCTGCTTCGCTCCCAGCTACGCAAATGTATTAGTGGGCTGGTGGGAGGAACGGGTGCCCATGGCACTCGAGACAAACGGACAGGAGACAGGTAGGGTAGTGAGGTGGTACCGGTATATTGATGACCTCTTCATCGTGTGGCAAGGGACGATGGAGATGGCTCAAAAGTATACCGAGGTCCTGAATAACAACACCTGCAACTTGCACTTCTCGGGGACAGTTAGTCCAGTGGCAGTGGACTATCTGGACCTGAGAGTGTTTGTTGAGCAGGGCAAGTTACACACCTCACTATTCCGTAAACCCACAGCAGGGAACTGCATCTTAAGGGCAGACAGCAACCATCCCATAAAACTCATACAGAGTATCCCCTATGGGAACTACTCAGACTGAAGAGAAACAGTAGTAGGGATGAGGATTTTGAAGTTGCAGCACAGAATTGCATTGAGAGATTTATCGTGAGAGGATATGAGATTCACACCCTAATCAAATCACTGACAAAAGTAAGGAAGATACCAAGGGCTAGTCTACTACAAACTAAAACTAAGAACACGGAATCAGATACAGGTGGGAAATTCCGGATGATAACATCATATTCCACTGAATCGCGGAATCTTAGAAGAATATTTGCCAAAAACTGGCACATTCTTCTAACTGACCCCGTAATTAAGGGAGACATCCCCCCGAAACCCCAAATAACCTTCCGCAAAGCAAGATCACTCAGAGACACCCTGGTAAGAAGTCATTTTGAGAAAAAGAAACCTAAGAAAAACGCACTGTCTGAAATGAAAGGCTTCTTTCCTTGCGGAAAATGCAAAGCCTGTGCAGGGAGCAAAAGGGTATTGTCATATTGGGTTGCCGGGGCAGAGATGACAAAGCCCATAAAGAAATCCCTTACGTGCAGCACACCTTTTGCTGTATATTGTCTTGTCTGCCCGTGCGGCTTAAGATATGTGGGCAGCACAATTCATCCACTAAAAATCAGGATATTGGAGCATCAAAGAGCGATTGAGAGAGTAGACCCCTCCTACCCAGTCACAAGACATTTTGATGAAGTACACAACAGAGACAGGAGCAAATTACAATATTTTGGACTTGACAGCATTCCAGCAAGCACGAGAGGGGGCCATAGGTTAAAACAACTTAGACGTCTGGAGTCCATATATATAATAGATTTGATGACTAAAGCACCATTAGGGCTTAACAGCGGAGAAGAACTAGCTGTACACTTAGGAAAATAAATAGCTAAGAAAGTCATGTACAATCTATGATAAATGGTATGCTCCGTGATAAAAAACAGCCCTGCCATTTATAGCTAGAGATATGGACACCATATATGGAGAGCAAGAGTTGCTTGGATTAAGAAATCATGCATGTAATTTTGTGTTTCTTGTGTGTTTTTTCTGTATTTTCGGTCATTATGGTTTTGCCCAATTTGGTCTAGTCTAAATGAAATGAAATAAGACTGCAATACGGATTGTATTGAACTATTGAAACTGAGCTTCTAACTGTGATAGTTTATGTACATATGAATCGTGTTTTATTTAAAAAAAACTATGGGAGTATGATGACAAAACATTGACAGTGCTAAGGTCTTCTTTTTTTGCTAATATAAGGAATTAGGGACACAGGCCATTGGATGGCCATATAGCTGGAGGAATAATCCCATAGAGGCTGCTGATATGCCATATTCAAACCTCTGTGTAATGGTCAAACAGGGGTTACACGCCGATCCACGGCGGAATTTTTGAATAATGTATATACATTGTATATCTAACAATCCGGCAATTTGCCAGATGTAGGATATTATTTTTAAGCATAAAACGATGCGATCTGTAAAATATATAAACTATTTCAAATGTGCAAAATATTTTAGGCATGCCCAGAATTGGGATTATAGGCCGATCCACGGCAACACATTTGACCAGCTAAGTCTTGCATAGCGCAGTTAAAGTGTCAATCTTGTAAACATCATTATGCCCATTAACTGGTTGAAACTTGCTCATTCAAATATGGCGCGACTATTTGCAAGAATGTCGTAAGTCCCTCCTTTATGTAATGCATTGACCAAAATCATGTGATATCCCTTAAATACACTGTTGTTTGGCGCGCGACAATCGACACTGACGAAGGCTTGCAGCCGAAACGCGTTTGTCGACTCTGTGTAATAAACAGGAGAGTTAATATCAACTTGCCTACGAGTGCTGTTTTCCGACAGGAATTTGAGGATTATGAGCCACACACACATATATATATATATATATATATATATATATATATATATATATTACCTACTGGCGGTCGCCAGTAGGTATATATAGTTAGGATTTTTTCTCTATGGGTTTTTTGAAAATTCTATGTCTAATAACTTTGGCGTTTGTGGACGGAATTGGCTGAAATTTTCAGGAAAATGGCACATTTTGTTTCTGAGCAGCCCTTGAAAATTTGGGGGGGGTTCGTCCAGTGGGGGCCGAGAAAAAAGGGGGGTCCCAAAACGTGTTTTTAACATTGAGTTTTCCATAGGGCGGTTGGCCTCACTTTTAGCCCGAACGGCTGAATGGATTTGCACGAAACTTGGCAAAATTGTAGGGACTGGTAGCCCGATGTGCCTTTTGTAGGTCTCAATATATGTGCTCCAGTGGATTTTGAGAAATTAACGTTTAAAAAAAGATATATATCTGTAACAGCGGACCGGGCAGCGGCCCAGGACGCGTACTTTTCGCGCAACGGAGCTTTGTGAAGCGAAGCTGATTGGTTCTCTGGCGTCTGTCAACATTCCAAACAGTCCGTAGCGGCCGCCATCTTGTCTCTCGGTAGGATCGAGAGACAAGAGGAGGCCAAAGCGAAGGGGCAAATGACCATAAGGGGGAATAGTAGATCCTCGCTGACCCCCTAGGTTTGATGTGGAGGTTTTAAAAGGGCCCCGCGGGGCAAAAAAAAAAAATAATAATAATAATCGAACGGCTGAATGGATTTGCACGAAACTTGGCAAAATTGTAGGGACTGGTAGCCCGATGTGCCTTTGCTAGGTCTCAATATATGTGCTCCAGTGGATTTTGAGAAATTAACGTTCAAAAAAAGATATATATCTGTAACAGCGCTCCGCCTCGCGTAACGGAGGTTTGCGAAGCGGATTGGTCATTCTGTCACTGGGCTATAGTTGGGCTACATCTGGCTGATATTTGGGCTACATTTGTTTTTTTGTGTGTCTGGCGGCCATCTTTGGGCTACATTGGGCTACATTGGGCTTCATTGGGCTACATTGGGCTACATTTGGGCTCCAACATATATATAGGCCAATGTAGCCCAATATATATTTTTCAAAGTTAATTTTCGTAAAAACCACTGGAGCATATATCTTGAGACATAGCAAAGGCACATCGGGCTACCAGTCCCTACAATTTTGCCAAGTTTCGTGCAAATCCATTCAGCCGTTCGAGCTAAAAGTGAGTCCAACCGCCCTATGGAAATGAAGGAAATGAATGGGTAATTTGTAATTAGCAAATAGCTAATCGCAAACTAGGAATGGTAAAGAATCGCTATTTATTCCTTAAAGTTCGCTATTTAGGAAATGCAAAAAACTTTGATGATACATATGGCGGTTCATCTCTAACAAGATAAGAAGCATAGGGATACATTTATGATGACTGGCGCATCACCAGGGATGTGTTAGTCATTCTGTGCCGCTGTTCCGTCACCTATGGTGTGCTGCATTTACAATGCGGCGCATCATGGGGCAAAAACAGCACAGATGCGTGATGTATCTGTGCCGTAAAGGTGGCGCATTGCTGGAGTTGTATCGCAAGTGTGATGAAGCTCCAGCAAGGGTCGGGGGTGCCCCTGTCGCAGGGTTTCTGTTCTCACACAGAACTGTGGACAGAGGATTGGAACCTCGGCGAATTAGGGTGTCCCAAAACTCACGTTAGTAATCAAAAACTCCTTAGCAAGCTAGGTACAGTGTCACATTGGATATAACAAACTCTCAATGTTTAGACAATCCAGAATATGAACTTATAGTACCTCAGGATACGTGGAACTCATGAACAGTCGGTCGTTATATATTTCTTAGAAACCAGAACATGGAGTTAAGAAGAACACATGTGTATTTGAAATGTTTATTTACTAATGCCGTCTTCTGAGGCGTAGTATCTTAGATTATACAAGTACACATATTATCAGTAGCAAAATTACCAGCATAGTCAGTAGTACATAAAAAGCGAATGGTGACAGTATGTTAACATGCTGTAAATGAATAAGAGTTAGCAACACTTATAAGCAGCCGCGGGCCGTGGAGGGAGTTACGGTGAGGCAGGGAGGCGGGGAGGGGGAGAAGCAGGGTGGAGAATACAAGTACACATATTATCAGTAGCAAAATTACCAGCATAGTTACTAGTACATAAAAAGCGAATGGTGACAGTATGTTAACATGCTGTAAATGAATAAGAGTTAGCAACACTTATAAGCAGCCGCGGGCCGTGGAGGGAGTTACGGTGGGGCAGGGAGGCGGGGAGGGGGAGGGGCAAGGTAGAGAGGGCTCCACCCTGCTTCTCCCCCTCCCCGCCTCCCTGCCTCACCGTAACTCCCTCCACGGCCCGCGGCTGCTTATATCTCACCCTCCCTAATACACATATTATATTATTTGCTAAGAAGGTCTCTTTGTGTTGGTTTAGGGCGTGCCCATACTTTAGTGTCTTAGATTTGAAGGAATCACATCAGCATACACCAGCTCTCTCTTCATGTGAACCGCATCAACTGTTGTGTATGTGTGTTCGGCAAAGCAATATAAAACCCGCCTCATGCCCAGAATTGGCAGAAGTTGCACTTATGTTATGAGTATGAAGTCGTGGAGATCAGACCTCATAACAATTCTGTATCGTGTTGTTCTTGAAACTTTAGCACTCGCTGTACAGATATAGTTTAACAAGCAAAGCAGATAGTAGAGCAATAACATATTATTCTCATGTAAACCACGATGAACTACTAGGTGGAAAGCTAAAGCAACAACTAAGTGTCGTGTGCAGAAGTTGCAAAAAAGGAAAAATGGCGTTTAAACCGGTAATGAGCCCATGCTAACTTAACACGGTGTAAAGATATCCAGGACCTAGATGACACCTCCCCATGATCCGGAAACGAACTGAATAAGATAATAGAAGTGCCATCTCATGAGAGTAGATTGCAAGTTTATATGTGGACGGTCCGCAAGGTAAAGCATTAAAAACTAGGAAAATTTAATGCTAAAGAAAAATAAAACAGCCAAGTACTTTATCGAGTCTTAAGCCAATAGGCAAGGTAAATAATAAAAACTTGACAAATAAGTCAATGAATTGTCAATGAAATGCTAGTACTCAGCATATCAAACATGAAAAAGGTCTATGACATAACTGTGTATGCAAAATAAGCTGCAACAGCCTCCAATAGGAAGTCACCGTCTTCATCCGAAAACAGTTCAGCCATCCAATTTAAAAGCGGAAAAGAACATACGTGCTCTCCCAGCACCGGATCCTCTATCACCATCAGAGGACAGCTCGGTGGGTTTTCAAGAAAGCTCTGTTCCAAGAAAGACTGTGCTGCCGCCAGTAAATTCCAGGGACCAAGTAGTCCATGCATCAATGCCACAGCCATAATCCTTTCGCCAGGACAAACCAACTCGTGAGTAATGATAGGAGTCATCAGCTGATTAAAGTCGACGTCAGGAGAAACCGGTCCGCAGAGACACAAATCAATGGCCCAATCAAAATCACAGGTCAGGCAGTGAAATACAGGCTGGACACAGGTGAAGTAGGAGAATCGAAAAGATAATCCATATGCCGTGCTTAATATCGCCAACGGCATTGTGCCATAATATTCTAGCATGCGATTGCGGAACAGTGTCAGCATCTGCAGGGTGGGAGGTTGCATAGGAGGGACATCCATATTTAAAAATGTAAAAAGTTTTCTCAAATGAAGTCACGAGACCACTGGTAACAACTTTAAAAAAGTGCGCCAGGGCCTTTGTGGAGGATGCGTTAAAGATAGTCGGAACCATCTTGCTGAAATTGAAAGGCAAATCTTAATTGAAAAGGGTCTGCACCTCTGTACGGGTGTTCGCTATGTGAAGCACGAAAGTTTCACGGGCCGAACTCAAGGCCACCTCTCTCTGAGACAAAAGAGCTCTTATTCTTGCCATGCCGTTGAAATGTGCTCCCAAGGTTGGTATTTGTGGCCAGATTGAAAACTCCCTATGTTCATGTGTGGGAGGAAATAGAACATTTCTGCAGCAAATAACCCGTTCACTTACTGTTACGATAAAAGGAATACTTTTAATTAACTCAGAACAATCTTCATTATTGAGCATCAAATAACTACCATTTTCCAACAACTTGAACGTGGGGATGATAGCAGGAACTGGCGTGCCTTGCAACACGCAAGCCATATTTGGTCGGTGTTTGTTGCATGAACCGTGTAACTGTATGTGCCTACACATTAGTGAATGATCTGGCGTCTCAGTGCATTCCTCTCCATTCAGATAAACTTCTTGATCATCTTTGAAACATCTGTATGTGTATGGAAGCGACCAGACCTCATGAAGAAAAGCACTACCTAAAGGTTCATAACGACCTATTGGTATATATTTCATACAATTTGAAAACTTATATAAAGCAAAAGGCAGCGTTATTAAACCGTGGATAAGGCACGTTGCCAAAAAACCCGCAATCCTCTGCTGATGATGTCACTGAGCATGTCATGAATGATGTAATATGTGACATCATCAGCAGTGGATTACGGGTAATAGTATCTCTAGTTTACTCCCCTATAGCTGTCTTTCTTTTAACATAAGTGTCTGTTTCCTTCCCTTATACTTACTGTTTTTGGTTCGCTTCCGGTTCGCGTACCGGCGAGCGAACTGGGAAGCGAACTAAGAGAAATAGAGGTTGGCACAGTTCCAAATATTGTACCAATTTTTTAATAACGGGGAGGTAGTTCTGAAAAGAACTTTTTTTTTATTGTTTTTGTTGTTTTATATTTTTTTTATTATTTTTCGGAACATTTTTTTACTTTTTTTGAATTTTTCTGAACAGTTTTATATTTTTTGGGGTTTTTCTTGGAGGGGGCAATGAAAACGATTCATTGTAAAGGGCTCAACAGGAGCAACAAAACAAAAAAAGAAGTATTTATTATTTTGGGCGTTTCGTACAAACTTGCATATGATAGTCAATAGCTCTGTTGATCAGAGTGATGCTTCTTTCTCCGTAGGAAATGAATCCATCGCAAAATACGCAGATGTGTTTTACTTCACCAAATTTCATTTGTATATTTGGCACCATCTCCCTGCCCTCTGGTCCCGTTACTTCCGGTACAACAGATCTTCTGGCCATAATAGGGAGATTATCTAGGTCGTTCCGAAACTGTGCAGCACTGTAGTTGTTAGGATGCCACCTAGTCATATGGCGATGCATTGTGTAGTTTCCGAAACTGTATTTTTTCTCGGTTCCTCTGGACAGTCTATCTTGACATATAAGGCAAGTTACGTATCTTGCATTTACTTTTTTCTGACCTTTGGGAATTTTAAAAAATTGCCAAATGAAGTTTTCTTTCCGGTGAGACGTCTTGGGCTGCTCAGGCAAAAACTGCCTCTCTTCGTGCTCGTCGCCCTGTTCCTCTTCTTCCTCTTCTTGTTGAATTATAACTTGAGCAGGTGGTCCACTCTTCCTTGGATGTGGTGGAGGTGGTGGGGAAGCACCAGCTGAAGCTACTAAAGAAGCCATTGCTCAGTGATCACAAAGGGTCTTTCTCTCACAATGATGAAAGTCAGAGTGAGGAAAGAAGGAGGGATTTTCATCATTTGGGAAAAACAAGAGTTCTCAACCAATCAAAAGTGTTCATTTTAGATTATATGACCTAGTCTTACATCATTAGGAAACCAAAAGTGAAATGAACCAATGAAAAGTGTTATTACCAAGTCACATGACTTGCTGTGTTTACGTTAAGCGCTTTGCAGGGCCTCACGGTTTGCTTCCAGAAACCTGCGCTTTGCGACTCGCTTCGCGTACCAGTTCGCTAACGTAGCACGTCATATGACGTATCACGCGACAACGTGGAACGTCATGCGGACGGGAGGCGTCACGATGTTGTTTTCTAACGCGGCACTTGCGGTAAAGAAACGTTTACCGGCTCGCGGTCTATTTCGCGGCATCAAGGTCAGCTAACGGGAAGCTTCCCGATTCGCGAAGCGGGAACGTAGAAAAAAAAATATTAAAAAAAAAATTATTCATAAACATATAAAATATATTTTTGGATTTAAAGAAGAATACATTTTACAGCTACAGATATTAGCTGTTAAAAAACCAATGAAATTCACAGAAAAAACCATAGGTTATAGACCATATATAGTTAGGAATTAGCATTTACAAAACCTTGAAAATTCACTGAAAAAACCATAGGTTATAGACCATATATAGTTAGGAATTAGCATTTAGAAAACCTTATTTTACTCACACAAAACCATTGAAATTCCATATATAGTTAGTTGCACTAACTATATATCGCGCACCCGCAATCCACTGCTGATGATGTCACATATTACATCATTCATGACATGGTCAGTGACATCACTGATGACATCACTGATGACATCTCAAATGACATCACTGATGATATCTCATTTGACATCAATGGTCACATCAATGATGATATCATTAATGTGACAATACAATGCATCTCCTCACACTTTAATATAACCTCTGTTACACCCAGTGTTAAATACAGAGTATAATTTTTGAAACCATTGACACACCAATACTAGTTACTACATACGCACTCACTGATTCCTACGTCTACACACACATTCACTCATTCACCCATACAATCATTCATACATACAATCACTCATCTTTACAACACTATCATATGCACTCATACACCTATACAGACACTCACACTCTGCCACTCATCCATGGAGTTACTCACACACCTAGTCAGTCCTGTAAAGAATCAATCACAGTTCCATTTTCTAATCTACACAGTTAAACATAGAGTACCTTACATTTTCAAACATATACTAACACATACTTACTCTCTTATAGAATCACTGATACAAGTACACATTGATCTGCACAGAGTCACACACCTCCCAGCCAGCCATACACACACTCAGTCTCCCATACAAATACTTGTGCAACCAATCAATAACCCATATAGCTACTTATATAGCTACTGATCAACACATGCAGCAGCTTGCACAACAGACATGCTGATGCACACTTTCAGACAGTTTAGTCACTAACCCGTGCATTTAGTAAGACGCATTTAATCACTCACTCATACAGTCAATCACGCACCTACTAAAACCTTCATTCAGACACTTATACATCCACTCATTCTTCAATATGTAAAACATATTTAAACTTTACAGAAACACATAATCACTGGATGTTGTCATCAGTGATGTCATTTGAGATGTCATCAGTGATGTCATCAGTGATGTCATCAGTGATGTCACTGACCATGTCATGAATGATGTAATATGTGACATCATCAGCAGTGGATTGCGGGTGCGCGATATATAGTTAGTGCAACTAACTATATATGGAATTTCAATGGTTTTGTGTGAGTAAAATAAGGTTTTCTAAATGCTAATTCCTAACTATATATGGTCTATAACCTATGGTTTTTTCAGTGAATTTTCAAGGTTTTGTAAATGCTAATTCCTAACTATATATGGTCTATAACCTATGGTTTTTTCTGTGAATATATATATATATATATATATATATATATATATATATATATATATATATATATATATATATATATATATATATATATGGTGGTCGCCAGTAGGTATATATAGTTAGGATTTTTTTCCTATGGGATTTTTGAAAATTCTATGTCAAATAACTTTGGCGTTTGAGGACGGAATTGGCTGAATTTTTCAGGAAAATTGAACATTTTGTTTCTGAGCAGCCCCTAAAAATTGGGGGTGTTTTGTCAACGGGGGGCCGAGAAAAAAGGGGGGTCCCAAAACGCGTTTTTCCCATGCAATTTTCCATAGGGCGGTTGGACTCACTTTTAGCTCGAACGGCTGAATGGATTTACACGAAACTTGGCAAAATTGTAGATATTGTTTGGCTGATGTGCCTTTGCCAGGTCTCAATATATGTGCTCCAGTGGATTTTGATAAATTAACGTTCAAAAAAATATATATATCTGTAACAGCGCTCCGGTTAGCGCCCCGGTTCGCGTACCTGACGCGTAACGGAACTTCGCGAAGCGAAGCTGATTGGCTCTCCGGTGTCTGTCAACATTCTAAACAGTCCGGAGCGGCCGCCATCTTGTCTCTCGGTAGGATCGAGAGACAAGAGGTGAAGATAAACGAAGGGGGAAATTAATGAAAGGGGGCAAGGTAGACCACTCCTGACCCCCTAGGATTGATGAGGGGGCAATAAAAGTTCCCGCGGGGCAAAAAATAAAAAAAATAAAATTTTCCGTTTTTTCGCGGTAGAGGCGCGCCCCGGTTCGCGGACCGGGAAGCAAACCGATAGCGTAACGGGAGTCCGCCATCTTGTGTTTCGGATGAATTTAGACACAAAATGGAGGATAAAGAATGTTGGGAAAGGGTATAAGGGGGCACAGGAGACGTATCCTGACCCCCTAGGTTTTCTAAGGGTGGCTGAGGAGGCTCATATATGTCGAAAAAGAAAATTGTTTTTTGAATTTTTCGCGAGGTTAGCTGCCGGTACGCGAACCGGGTAGCGCACCGGGAAGCGAACAAAAGTGAAAATTTGTGAAAAAAGGTACATTTGAAATTTTTAAAGAGTAATCATAGTTAAGGTAGCTCTGAAAAGAGCTTTTGGGTTCGGTGTAAGTTCTAGGTACTTATAAGTAGGTACCAATACATAGTCTTAAATTCAGGATGAAAATTCTGTCCCCCTCCTCTGAGAAGTGAACTCCATCTGCTCTGTAGATATCTTGCATGTAGTAACGCAAGTTATTGTTGTAGATTGAGCCCATTCCATGGTCTCTCATGTAAGCTGAAACAGACTTATTTACATGCTTCCTCGATTTCTCAATTTGTGGACAAAATTGGTTGGACCACCTCCATTTCTGTCTTTGGCATATATTTGAATATACCAAGGCAGTTTGAGGAAAAAGTGCCATCAATTGCTCAAAGGTGTCCTTTAAAAGCATTTCCAGACCTACCCCAGTCAAAGTGCCCAAGTCATTTCCTCCACAGTGCACAATTAACAGGTCAGGTTTTGGCAAATGCAAAAAGGTTTTCACCAATGGTATCAATTGGTGACATCCTCTGTGGCCAATCCAGTTAATTTCCACATTTTGTAAATTGAGGTTGTGTACATTTCTGTTATCAGCATACCTTTGAGCCCAGTGGATGTAACTATGTCCAACAATCCAGACAGAAAACATGGTGAGAGGAGGTTATGCTGCAGTCAGATGAAGTGTGGGTATGAAATGGCAGTTGAAACAGTAGGAGTTTATAATGAAAAAAACTGTGGAGTTTCTGTGCTAATGATTCAGTAGCAGTGATTGGTGGATTTTGATTGCTGAAAACCGAAAGTTAGGGTGCATGGATGAGTTCTTTGAAAGATGTACTTTGAATGGTCAAGAAAAAATCATTTTATGAAAGATTGCACTGGATATGCAGGTGTACTGAGAGTTCAGAGTTCAATTGAAACATTGTTGTGTGAACTTGTAAACATGAGAGGTCTTTCAGGAGGTGGTTGCTATGGAAAAAAGGCAGAAAGGGCAGAGGGGTAAGGGTGTTGATTTGAAAAAAGTGAGGGAAGAGTTTTGATTGGGTGACATGAGAGATATGTGTGATGAATTACAGTATTTCTGTGCCATTGTTGGTTGCAGCCTCTGGAGTGCATACCCTTTGCTCTGCTAAAGAAAAATTGGTGTGTGTCTGAGACTGTTTTGAAACTCAAAAAGTATTTGCTAAGGTGAGAAAAGATTCATTTAATTTAGATAGAGTATAGTATGCTTTAGGGAGAAAATTATGAAGAAAGTTGTGTATTTAAAATGTTGCTTTGTGTGAAGTGTTTTACAAATAGATTTTGTTTCTTTGAGTTACATAGCCATGTTAAAAGTGACACAAAAATGGTGCAAGGCCCTTAAAAATACGCTTTCATGTGTGTTAGGGCATTTTAACTCACTTCCCCATGAATGTGGGTGAATAATTGGTTTACTTGATGTGTTTAAAAACGTTTCTTGAAGTAAATTAGGTTTCTTGATATGTACTGCTAGAGTTTCATAGGCTGCTTGGGGCATATTTACAAGGCCTTTGAGTCACTTTGATGTTATTTTCCCCATTTTAATTTAAGTCATTTCCCCGTGGTGCAAGGTCCTTGTAAATACGCCCCCATGTGTGCTTGGCAAATTAAGATTTTGTTTCTTTGAGTTACATGGCCATGTTAAAAGTGACGCAAAAATGGTGCAAGGCCCTTAAAAATACGCTTTCATGTGTGTTAGGGCATTTTGAATCACTTCCCCATGAATGTGGGTGAATAATTGGTTTACTTGATGTGTTTAAAAACGTTTCTTGAAGTAATTTAGGTTTCTTGATATGTACTGCTAGAGTTTTATAGGCTGCTTGGGGCATATTTACAAGGCCTTTGAGTCACTTTGATGTTATTTTCCCCATTTTAATTTAAGTCATTTCCCCGTGGTGCAAGGTCCTTGTAAATACGCCCCCATGTGTGCTTGGCAAATTAAGATTTTGTTTCTTTGAGTTACATGGCCATGTTAAAAGTGACGCAAAAATGGTGCAAGGTCCTTAAAAATACGCTTTCATGTGTGTTAGGGCATTTTGAATCACTTCCCCATGAATGTGGGTGAATAATTGGTTTACTTGATGTGTTTAAAAACGTTTCTTGAAGTAAATTAGGTTTCTTGATATGTACTGCTAGAGTTTCATTGGCTGCTTGGGGCATATTTACAAGGCCTTTGAGTCACTTTGACGTTATTTTCCCCATTTTAATTTAAGTAATTTCCCCGTGGTGCAAGGTCCTTGTAAATACGCACCCATGTGTGCTTGGCAAATTTAAGTACTGACAGGGTGTGCTTCTACATAGGAGCTGTGTTGTGTTTTCAAATAATGACCAGAAAATCTGCACAATGAGATACCTAAGCAAAGGAAACACAAGTGATGTGATTGTGAAATGAGCAAAAGAAATTGCACGTTTTTCAATTACATCACCTGTGTTTCCTAACATTACGAATCACATTGTGCAGATCAGGTTTAGGCCTGTCCAGGGAGACAGAGGAGGTCTGGCCTTTGTTAAAGAGTGCAGTGGACATGACTCACTTCATTGGTAGGCATGCACATGTATTATCTCCTCTGTACTCTTCAACAAGCCTAAATTTCATCTGTAACCCTGAGTAGGCCTCACCTCAAACAAACCCCTGGATAGGCCACACCTTATCGGCATCCTGAACCAATCATTTAAAATGTTAGGGGCAGATTTATGATGGCCGTGTGCCTCTTTTGCGCCGCTGTGCGTCACTTTTGTGACGCAGTGGCGGCGCAAAAGATGCGCTATGTTGCGACATATTTACAACTTGATGCATCTAGGCAGATGTGTCACGGTGTAAAGTCCTGTGCCACATGAAACCGGCGTCAGGTTTCATGTGGGCGTTTTGTTGCAGGGTGGGCATTCATTTGCATGAAATCCCTGTAAAACTAATACAGTGAAATTTAGAAGATTTCACTGAGTCAGCTTTATGGCATTGCTGAATCAAATCCTTACGCCTGTTTGAAACAGGCCTAAGGAGTGATGCACCATGCAATGTGTGGCTTGCCCCTGTGCATTGCAGTAGACATGTCGCGCTTACGACGTGATTCCTGCAATGCACCGCTTTTGTGGCACAGATGAGTGACGCATCTGTGCTGTTTTTGCTCAATGGTGCTCCACATTGTAAATGCAGCACATCATGGGTGGCAGAGCAGCGGCGCACGTTAACTTTTGCATCCCTGGGGATGTGCCAGTTAACATAAATTTGCCCCTTTACATTTAAGTATGAGCAGGGGACACAGAGTTGGTGAGGCTTATCCAAGGTTAAGAAGAGATGAGTCCTGTTCACTGAAAACTTGGACATAGGCCTCACCTCCTCAGCATCGCTGGACATGGTTAAATAATATCTGCAAAATGTTACTCTTGTTAAACAATTTTACTATTATAGTCTCTGAGATTTGTCTCTTACTCTGCAACATCTCATTGTTGTTCTCTTTTTTTAAAGATAACGATAACATCAAGCATGAGTGATAATGAGCAATCTGTTGATCTCGATCTTATCATTGAACTTGTCATTGAAACATCAGTGGAAGTAGATCCTTTGGATGATTTAAATCCTGTGGATGATGAAGAATATGATGAGGATGCCGATTTGTCAGAATTGTATGACATAGGGTGGGAAGCTGACCTGGTCGAGCCTATGGAACTATAAAGACTTATTTTTAAAAGTTACTGGAAATGAAAAGTAACCATGTTAACCGTTTCATTTAAAATTAAATACAACTTCAAAAACAGCTTGTGTGAAGTGTCTTTAATAAAATAGTGAAATATGCTAATAAAATTAGTTCAGATTCACATATAAAAGAGCACAGGTCAAATGTAGAAGCATTCCATTTCTTTGCTACTATTTGTGAGTTTTAAATTTGCCAATGCACTAAAAATTATTGTATGTAGAATTGACAAGTAGTGTGTTAATTTTTTGACGACTGTTATTGATTTACTGTGTGGTAATAGTGGTTAATAACATTTTTTATTATATTTTACCACAGATTCAACTGCAGATCATTTCAAAATTACACAATGCCTACGAAGCAAAGAAGGAGAAAGGCTACAAAACGTCAAACACAGCAGCTTACTACATGCTTGCAGCAGTCCTCTACAATAAAAACTTGTCAAGTCACCAAAAAAGGTCCGGGTAAGAGAACAAAATCTTTCCTACGAAACATTTCCAGAAAAAAAGTATCACTACAGAACATGTTTTAGTCCAGAAAAAGAGAGCTAATTTAAACGGAAAGGAAAGGCCACTCAAAAATCTTACTGATAGAGCAGGAGATAACTCTGTGCATGGTAGTAGAAGGAAAAATCAGTTTAGGGACATTCGTAGACGAATGTTCCGCAACAGGATAATTGGCAATTTGTTAAAAAATGTTAAGAAACGTCAACAGAAAGTGGCTTTTTATAAGAGAAAGAGAAACATTGAGAAAATTATTGATCAGGCATTCGAAATTAAGCGAAAGGTATTTATTTTGATAATCAATAGAATTAGGAAACTAAACAAGGTAATTTATGATTACAAAACAAATAGTAGATGGAAGAGAACAGTTAATCGTAGTAATTTTTGTGAAGTTTTTTCAGGAGAATGGATGCATAGTTCAAGTTGTGAGGCATTTTTTAATGAGGAGAGTTATTTCCAGGATAATGATTTGGTGCATGCAGTTGACACCAGTGGTCGAGCATATGAGGTGAAAGATGGTTGTCCGGTTGAAAAAGAAAAACTTGTGTCAACAGAGGCAGAAGAGGTGTTAGGTAATGAGGTTTTAGGAAGACGTCCTAAGGGACCAGTGTACACCTGGAAGTGTAGTAGTATTTGCAGTGTGCGACAGGATTCCATCAATTTGCTTTGTGATTTTGTACGGACATTTAATAGGAAAACTTTAAAACAGAAAATGAAGTTGTTGCAAGAATTAGATCCTTGCAGAGTGAGAGAAGTGACAGGTTTGCATGGTCATTCACTGGCTTGTCTTTCCAGGAGAGTATGCCAGAGTGTTTTTCATCATTTCAGGATGCTAGCAGTGCATCATAATAAAGTGAGGAAATTAGTTAGAATGTTGTATTATGCTAAGAGTCCAGCAATTATGCTTAAACAATTATGAACTGCTCTTTTGCATGGTTCTGAAGTAGATGTGAAGAATATTTGTGAAGAAATTGAGTTTTGTTACTTTGCAAGTAAAGAGAAGAATGTTGAAATTGACCCAGAAGAAGAAGGTAATGTGGAAGAGAGTGTACAGGTTTCCAGTACAGATAATTTTCAGAAGGAAATTGCCACGTTTCAGGTGAAATCAAGTGAGAGGCCTAATTTCACTTGTGTGTGTTGTCGACGCACTTATTATAAGAATCAGACTAAGTTAGTGGATTTATATGCAAAAAGTGAAAGGGAAAATAATAGTGAATGGAAGGATTTCGCAACATACTTGATGGTAGAAAATTGTTTTGATTTGGGATCGGATCAACGTGTGTGTACTTATTGTTGTAACAAATTAAATCAAAACCAGATGCCTACTAGAGCGGTTCATAATAATCTGGAATTGGTTGACATTCCTTCTGAATTGAAGGATTTAAATACTTATGAATCTATTTTGATTCAAAGTGTCCATCCCTTTCAGGCTATTGTACGAATGGAGCCAAAGACAGGGAAATTGCCTCCATCAGATTTACAGAGAGGATTAAAGGGAAGAGTTGTTTATTTGCCTCTAGATTTGAAGAAAAACATTAATACAATTGGAGTAGAGAAAGTGGAAGAGGAACCTCTGGTTATCTTAGTTAATGGGGTTCCAACAAAGAGTAAGAAAATCTGGCAAGATTTAGTGGATGTTAGGAAAGTCAAAAAGGCAACATTGTATTTGATGAAAAACAATAAGTACTACAAGAATGTATATGTTGCAGAAGAAGAAGTAAGTGAAGAAGAGGACAGCGATTTGTGTGCTGGACAAATTGAGAAAGTAGAAGCCTCTAAAAATGAAGAAATATATGAACATTATAGTGTTCATCCTTTGCATTCCAAGGAAGTCATGGGAAATGCTATTGAGTTGTTTCAAATGAAACAAGCCAAAGGGAGTCCCATTAGTGTTTGGGAGGAAAGTTTGGAAGCTCGGTGTTTTCCACAACTATTTCCAACAGGTCAAGGAGGAAGATATGATGAGCGACCTGATCAAATTCCTGCTTCTGAATACCGGACTTTACGATTGTATGCAGAAGATCCTAGGTTTCGTCAATGCATTCCCTATTTGTTTCATCTACTGTTTGAAAGCGATCTGTCTGGACTGTCATATGCAGTGAACCACATCTTGAAAAGTGGTATACAGATGCAAAATATCTCAGCAAGGGACTTTATGGATAAAGTCAATGTGCAAGACAGTATTTTGGATTCTCACCTGATTAATCTCATGGCATGTCAGCGTGGTACTAATGAGTACTGGTACCGTCAACATGGAGACTTAAAATGTATGCTGAGGAACTTAGGAACTCCCACATGGTTCCTCACTCTCAGCTGTGCCGAGTATGGCTGGGAAGACTTACTTGAATTTCTACGAGAGGCAAATGGAAACATTGAAAATATCGAATTCAAGACACCCGGAGAACTGTGCTCTTTGGATCCAGTGAATGTATGCAGGTACTTCAATCATAGATTTGAAGCTATGATGTCTTTCATCATGAACAAGAAAAATCCACCTCTTGGAGAGGTGTTGGATTTCTTCTGGAGAAAGGAGTATCAAGCAAGAGGTGCTCCTCATATACATATGCTGCTATGGATCAAAGATGCACCCAAATTTGGAACAGATCCGGATGACTTAGTGATGAGTTTCATAGAACAGTATTCTACATGTGCTGTTCCAAAGACAAAGGAAGACAAAAGCCTAAGAGAACAAGTTTTACGCTTTCAAAGCCATCGTTGTGGAAAGTACTGTCGTCGTAAATTCAGAAACAAGGACAAGTTCTACACAAAATGTCGTTTCAGCTTTCCACGACCGGTGATTTCTAAAGGAAGAGTGAACAGTTTGATGTCTTCGCTGCGACATAATGTGACGAGGAAATCACCCAAAAATACATACAATTTGAAAAGAAACGAAGAGTCCAAGTACATCTACGACTACAACCCAGTGATTTTGTCCATGTGAAATGCTAACATGGATATACAGTTTGTGGCTGATAACTGTATGGCTGTGGCTCGGTATGTGACATCTTACATCACAAAAAAAGAAAAGACAGAATTGAAGGATATGTGGGAGGACATTTCCCATGAAAAGAGCCTCAGTAAGAAGTTGTACAGTTTCAGTTTGAAGATGTTGTCGCATCGAGAAATCGGAGCTTACGAATGTTCTGACCGGTTATCTTCAGCAAGTCTCTATGCCAAATCTAGGAGTATCATTTGGGCGAGTCTTGGTCTTGCTGCAACACGTAATCGAGTTCTGAAACCTGTACAGGAAATTGAGTATTTGGCGGAAAAGGAGCCAAACAGTACAGATATTTTGAAGACCAACATGTTGGATACATATTATCCAAATAGAAGCAGTCACCTCGAGAATGTCTGTCTGTATGAGGTTCTACAAAATTACATATTCAAGAGGAACATCAAAGAAGATATTGATAAAGGAGTGTATGCTGTAATTGGAACTGAGGGATGTCTGGTCAAGCAAAGAAAATGCCAATTGGTAAATCATCGAAAATTGAGTGGCGAATCTCCTGAAAGAAAAGAGTTTTTCTATTTAGCTCTTTTGCAACTTTTCAAGCCTTGGCGTGCAGAAGAGGAACTGCTTGGAGATTTCCTCTGTTACGAAGACTCTTTCAATGCAGCCAAGGACACCATAGAATGTCCTGTTTTTCCAAAATATCTAGAAATGTTGAATGCGGAAATCGAGCAGGAAGCAACAATTGCAGCCGAGATTGCTAGAGACAGTTCTCAGGACAGTCAGAGTTCTGTTTCATTGAGTCAGGATCCACTAGGAGGACCAGTTATCGAAAATGAAGCTGCCACTGCCATGATTGAAGTGGAAAGACCCATGGCTCATGCTCAGGAGGATGCGGTTAACTTAGAAGATTTGGAAAGACAACTCAATGTTGAGCAGAGGAAAATATATGACGAAGTTACCAACCAAATTGATCATGGATTAAGTCATGAGAAGAAAGAGTGCTCATGTATGTCGTTGAAGCCTGTCCGACTGTACGTGAGTGGAGAAGCAGGAACTGGAAAAAGTTTCCTCATTAAAGCAATTTCATGTTATTTGCAGAAAAGAACTGAGTCATCGCTGTCTTGTGTTGTCACCGCTCCAACTGGACTGGCAGCACATAACATTAAAGGTATTACTTTGCATCGTCTACTGATGCTGCCAGTGGAGCATGATAACAAATTACAATACCACAAGTTATCTGGAGATGCTTGTTGTGAAGTTTCAAGAGTCTTGAGGAAAATGAAACTTCTTATCATTGACGAAGTAAGCATGGTTTCCAATGTCATGCTTGCCTTTGTGCGTTTGAGAATGCAAGAAGTTCTTAAAACAGAGTATGATGTGTTATTTGGTGGCAAACACATCATTATTTTCGGTGATCTTCTGCAGCTGACACCAGTGAAAGGACAACCAGTGTTTAAACTACTTACACATGAAGATATCAGGAAGTGCCTAGGGAGCATTGGCAACGTTAATATATGGTTAAACTTCAATTATGCTGAACTGCGTGAAAATATGCGTCAAGCGAAAGATGAAGATTATAAGAATATTCTACAAGATGTTAGAATCGGAAAAGTGACCGAGCATGGGAAAGAAGCTTTACATGCATGATTACTGTCAAATTTGTATCTAGAAGAAGACGTTGTGCCAGAGAATATTTTTCGGAAAATTACTGAGAAGAAATCTGGAATATGTTTGATGCCAACTCTTGCAGAATGTGCCATCTTCAACAACAAAATGTTGAATTTAGAAAACCAAGAGATTGTGAAACTGGAAGCTATTGACAGAATAGAGCATATGGGAGCAACAATTATTTTGTCTGAGAATTTGAAATCAAAATTGGATTCATTAGAGAAGACTATATCTAAAACTGCTGGTTTTGAAAAGACTCTGAATGTGTGCTTAAATTGCCGTATCATTTTGAGAAGGAATTTACATGTTGAAAGAGGTCTGGTAAATGGATCAATGGGTAATGTTGTTGATTTTGAGAAATACAGAAATAGAGATGGAATTGAATTTTTAAAAATTAAATTTGATGGCATTGAGGAAGTACAGTTAATTGGTCGTTGCTCTGCTAGATTTTTGCTTGTAAAAGACTTATATGTTTGCCGTAGCAGTTTCCTGTTTGCTTGGCATATGCGGTGACAATCCATAAATCGCAAGGTTTAAGTGTAGACTGTGCATTGGTGAATATTGGCAGTTCTGTGTTCAAGGAGGGAATGGCATATGTGGCATTGTCACGAGTCAGAACTTTATCGGGATTATACTTGATTGAGTGTGATGTGACAAACATTTGTGCGGATCTAAATTGTGTTAAGGAATACAATAGGTTAAGAAGAGAGTATGCACCACATTTGCCTCAATATCCCTTGTTTGAGAAACGTGTGGTAGGCCGGAAACGAAGAAATGTGACCAATAGTAGGGAGGTTGTAGCAAAAAGACGAAAAGTCGATGAACCCGAAATTATAAGCAGAAAGAAAATGGATTCTGTTGAAGATGTTGTTGGTTTTCAATTTGAAAATAGTTCTGGTGTCAACTGCTATGCTAATGTAGTGGTTAATGTTGTCTTTTCTCTAGAAACTTTAAAAGAACAGATTGTGATCAATTCGGATCAAAGTTTTTGCTGTTTACTGAACTCTGTGTTAGAGAAATGTAGCACTGATAGAACAAAAATAGAAAGTGTGTCTGAAATTCGAAATCTGACAAATGTTCAGGTCAAACGCAATTCTCTCAAAATATTCAGCAAGATTGTCAGGAGTTTTTAATGTATATTCTTGTTGTTTTGCAAGATGAAGGTGTAGATGTAGATCATCTGTTTGGCCTTTCTTATCAATGGCAGCATGACTGTGAGAACTGTAGGGTATCAAGTACTACTAGTGTAGACTCAGAAAGATTTATATATTTAACTTTGCCAGACAGTAAATCAGTGTCCTTTAATAAGCTAGTAAAAGCAGCCGATCACAACATGGAGTGTAGCCAATGTAAGTCTGCAATGCTGTCCACATTATTTATACGAACATATGGCCAGTATGTCATTTTAATGTTCCAACGATGTAGGCCTGATGGAACAAAATTGACAACTTTAATTAAAAATGTTGTGGCTTCGCAGTTGTCAATATCAGGAAGGACTTTTGTAACTACAGCAATTATATATCATGAAGGTCCTTCAACAACATCAGGACATTACACAGCTTATTTGAAGTCTAGAAACGGCTGGTCATTCTGCAATGATTCTGTTTTAACTTTCAAAAAAAAATTGCCTTTTGACCTTAAAAATTCTTACCTGGTGTTTTTACAACCAAAATTTTAGGGAAAGAATCTCGGGATTTGCTCTGAGGAATTTCAAGAGGTTCTAATGGCTCCTACACTATTTGGCCTTGAGGATAAGTGTAGTACAGAGTAAAAAGTTATTTTTGAGTTTTAAGTAGTTCCTGAAAAAAAAGAAGGTTTTCTTACAGAAAGTGGTGGGCATGGATTAGTTAAAGGACAACAGAGTATTTCCCAAAGCAAACGGTGTTCTTACCATAACACTTGACGTCATGGAAAAATAACTGCACTTTGAATGAGTTCAGAAAAACTGTTTCTTTTAATAAGCTAATTCAAGCAGCCAATCAAAACATGGAGTAGAGGTAATGTAAGTCTGCAATGCTGTATACATTATTTGTACAAACATTTGGTTATAATGTCATTTTAAAATTCCAACTATATAAACCTGATGAAAGTAAGTTTTCAACTTGAATTACAAATGTTGTGGCTACACAGTCGTTGATTTTAGGAAGAACATTTGTAACTGCAGCTATTATATGACATAATGGTCCTTTGACAACATCCGCTTATTACACAGCTTATTTAAAATGTAAAAAAAGCTGATGTTTCGGAAATGATTCACATTTGACTATGAAACAATGTTGCCTTTTGACTTAAAAATATTCTTACTTTCTGTTTTCAGAAGAGAGAATTTTGAGTAGGTAACTGGCCTATAATGATTCTAGGAGTTGATATAATTTTATGTACTGTTTTAAATTGCTTTGTGATTAAAAGTGATGTAGAGAATTAAATAATTGTAGTAGTCATAGAGGTAGTGTAAGTGTGCCTCATAGTAAGCAGTATCAGTGTCATAGGAAATGTGGAACATGAGTGAGCAAGAAGGGTGAGATATTACTAGTACAGGATTGTGAAAGTGATCTTGAACGTTTTCTTTCTGAAAGTTGCGGAAAAAGAAAATGACGGGATTTGCTTAGAAGAATTCCAAGAGTTATAAATGGCTCTTACACGATTTGGCCTTGAGGAGAAGTGCGGTAGAGAGCGAGAAGTCATTTATTGTATGTAACATATTTGTCAAAACGATGGAGCTTTTCTTTCAGAAAGTGGCGGGCTGAAAATAATAACAGCACAACAGAGTATAAGCTGTTCATAGGACATCCTTCGACGTCATGGAAAGTAAGTTACTTTTAAGGAGTTCTGATTTCTGATTGGTTATGTTATATGGGTTTTTTAAACACAATCATTTTGATTGTGTTTTTTTTCCCCGCTGTTATATGATGAATACCTTCAACTCACTGTTTTTAGTGAAATTTGATATATTCTGAGAACAGCAAAAATAAACCATTTAACATGTATAATTAATACTGTACTTTGTATAGTGAATTCTAATTTGTACTCATCTTATCTCATGCTCACTCATCTTTTACTACCTTCTATCAATCCTCCTTACATACTCACATTGCCTTTTGTTTTATTCTCTTTCACCCTTGCTATCTAACTCCACTTATCTTTCAACCTTTGTTTCCCTAATCCAACTCTGCTTTTTTCTTTTCTCCCTTGCACCATTTTTCAGCTTTTAGACCTTCTGCTTCACTTGTCTTTTCCATCTTTCCTCCCTTTGTTTTCTAAATTAAATATTTTTGTGTTCTCTTTTTTGGTGCAATCAGTTAGTATAACTCACCCTCACTCATTTATCTTTCTTGTTGCCTCACTCAGTCTGTATCTCACACTCTTTCCTTCACTTCCTCTGTCTCCTCTCTCCCTCACTCTCTTTTCCTTATTCACCCTTTCCTTATATAGTTTACCTTACTCACTTTCTTTTAGTAGCTTACACAACTTCAATTTAGTTTTCTCTTTGATCCTTCTTTTCTGTCACTGAAAGTATCTTCCTTTTTTTTCTCTTACTAATTTACTCTATTACAATTTCTTTTTGTCTCTGACTGTCTATCACCGTTTCTTTCTCTTTTTTTTCCTGCATGTTTATCTCTAACTTTATTTCTTTGTAAAATTGGATGATTTTCAATCTTTTCCCTTGTCTTTTCTAATTTTTAAATACATGTTTTAATATTTTTCAAATTTTTGTTCTTTCTTTCACAGATTGAAAGTATAAAAATAACAAGTGACTAAGTTAACGACAATTATAAGGTAAGTGTTTTGTACTCTTTTCGTTACATTTCTATCACATTTAACTTCTATTAGTTCCACTGCTTCATTTCTTTAACCCTCAGTTTCCTGCCTTTGCTACTTCCCTCATTCCTTTCTCTATTACTTACTTACTCTACTCCTTCCACTCCTTTTCTCAGTCCCTCTATTCTCATAGATCCTCACTCCTGTTCACTCACTCCGTCTCTATTACTCTTACTGTCTCTGACTGATCACTCTTTCACTACACTATGTTATTTACATTTCTTTGCTGTTTCAATTATTCCTTTTCTCTCACTTCTTCTTTTCTGCTTTCTGTTTTTTCTCTCTGTTATTCCACATGTTTTAACCTTAGTCACTGTCATACATCTTGTTTTATTCCTATTTACTTTCACTCACTTTTTTCTTAACACTTTCCCTCAGGGTTGTTCTTTTAGTCCGGTTCTATCCCTACCTCTCATTCCACATCCTTTACTGTTTTTCTTCTTAATTTGAACATTCACTCATATTCTCCAAGAAACTCTTGTTTATTATTCTTCTACTCTCCTTTTTTTCTTTCACTTCCTTATCTATTTTGTGTTTCTCAATTATACCCTCTTACATCTTTTCTTTGGTAAATAGATGTATTAAACAGTATCTCTGTGTTACTCCCTCTAGCTGTCTTTCTTTTAACATTACTCTCTGTTTCCTTCCCTTATACTCACTCTTCCTTTTTAAATTTTTTTTTTTTTGTTTCGCTTCCGGTTCGCGTACCGGCGCGCGAACCGGGAAGCGAATCAAAAGAAATAGAGGTTGCCAGAGTGCTAAACATTCTAGCAATTTTTTATAAAGGGGAGGTAGTTCTGAAAATAACTTTTTTTTAATTGTTTTTGTTGTTTTATATTTTTTTTTATTATTTTTCTGACCATTTTTTTACATTTTTTGAACGGTTTTATATATATATTTTTTTGGGGGGGAGGGGGAAACGAAAATCATTGATTATAACGGGCTCAACAGGAGCAACAAAAAAAAAAGATAATTTACTTTCTGGGGCGTTTTGGACATTTATGATTTTCAATTGCTACGTTGATCAAATTTATGCTACTCTCCCTGTAGCAAATTAATTGGCCGCAATAAATGCACACATGCTTCACTTCCCCGAACTTCAACTGGATGTTGGGGACCATCTCCCTCGCCTCTGGTCCCGTCACTGCCTCTCCAGATGATGTACTGGCCACAGGAGGGGGGGTTTTCCTGCAGGTGACGTACCTGCGCAGCACTATAATTTATAGGGTGCCACCTCTCCAAATGCCGATGCATAGTGTAATTGCCATAGCTGTACTTCTTATCAGTCCCTCTGGACAGATTTTTTTTACAGATGAGACAAGTAACGTAGCGGGCATTAACTTTTTTTTGGCCCTGGGGAAATGAGTAAAATTGCCAGATGTAATCTTCTTTTACATGGGACCTCCTTGGTTCTTCAGGCAAAAACTGCCTCCCCCCTTGCTCCTCTTCCTCTTCTTCCTCTTCTTCCTCCTCTTGATTGAGGATTACCTGAGGAGGTGGTCCTCTCTTCCTAGGAGGTGGTGGTGGTGGTGGGGGTGCACCAGCTGCAGCTACTAATGAAGCCATTGCTTATTAGTCAAAATAGGTCTTCCTCTCACAAAGTTGAAAGTCAGAGTGAGAAAAAAGGTGGGGGCTTTCATCATTTGGGAAAAAAAAATGTTCTAAACCAATGAAAAGTGTTATTTTTAGGTCACATGACCTAGCCTTACATCATTAGGAAACCAAAAGTGAAATGAACCAATGAAAAGTTTTATAAACAAGTCACATGACCTGTTACGCTTACGTTACGCGCTGCGGGGAGCTGCGGGGAGCTGCGGGGAGCTGCGCTTCGCGCCTCGGTTCGCGCTCCGGAGCACTTCCAGGTGCGCTAACGCGGCACGTCATAAGACGCATTACGCGAGAACGCCATACGTCGCGCTTACGCGACGCGTCACGATGTTGTTTTCTAACGCGGCAGTTGCGCAAACGGAACGTTTACCGGTTCGCGGACCGGGTCGCGGCACCAAATTGAGCTAACGGGAAGCTACCCGGTTCGCGGACCGGGAGCGAAACAAAAAAAATAATAAAAAAAAATACATAAAAAAATTGTATTAAAAACATATAACATATATTTTTCGATTTAAAGAAGAATACATTTTAAAGCTTTTGATATTTGCTATTAAAAAACCATTGAAATTCACTGAAAAAACCATAGGTTATAGACCATATATAGTTATTAATTAGCATTTAAAAAACCTTGAAAATTCACTGAAAAAACCATAGGTTATAGACCATATATAGTTAGGAATTAGCATTTACAAAACCGTATTTTACTCACACAAAACCATTGAAATTCGCATATATAATTAGTTGTACTAACTATATATCGCGCACCCGCAATCCACTGCTGATCATGTCACATATTACATCATTCATGACATGGTCAGTGACATCACTGATGACATCACTGATGATATCTCAAATGACATCACTGATGACATCACTGATGACATCTCAAATGACATCACTGATGACATCACTGATGACAACATCCAGTGACTGTATGTTTCTGTAAAGTTAAAATATGTCTTACATATTGAAGAATGAGTGGATTTATAAGTGTCTGGATGAAGGATTTAGTAGGTGCATGACTGACTGTATGAGTGAGTGATTAAATGTGTCTCACTGAGTGCATGGGTTAGTGACTAAACTGTCTTAATTTGTGCATCATTATATCTGTTGTTCTGTAAACTGCTGCATGTGTTGATCAGTAGCTATATGAGTAACTATATGGGTTATTGATTGGTTGCCCATGTATTTGTATGGGAGACTGAGTGTGTGTGTGGGTGTCTGGGAGGTGTATGACTCTGTGCATAGATGTGTGAGCAGTTGATTCACTAGATGTATGGTTTCAAAAGTGCATGTGGAAACAGCTGTATGGGCGGTTGACTGTGTGCATGAGTGTATTGGTGAGTGATTGGATATCTCAGTGCTACATGTCAAAGTAAGTACATATGTAAAACACAGTACATGTGAGAGTTGACATATATAAATAACTGTGCATAAGAGCCAGTGAATGTGTGAATGGCTGTATGGATCATTGTGAACTTGTATCCGGGATTGTATAAGAGAGTAAATATGTGTTAGTATATGTTTGAATAAGTAAGGTGTGTATAACTGTATAGTTGAGAAAATGGAGGTGTGATTGATTCTTTGCATGACTGACTAGGTGTGTGTGTAACTTCATGGATGAGTGACAGTCTGTGAGTGTCTGTTTACACTGAGTGTATCTAAGGTTATATTAGAGTCTGAAGAGGTTCATCGTATTATCACATGAATGATGTCATCAGTGATGTGATCAGTAATGTCAAATGAGATGTCATCAGTGATGTCATCAGTGATGTCATTTGAGATGTCATCAGTGATGTCATCAGTGATGTCATTTGAGATGTCATCAGTGATGTCATCAGTGATGTCACTGACCATGTCATGAATGATGTAATATGTGACATGATCAGCAGTGGATTGCGGGTGCGCGATATATAGTTAGTACAACTAACTATATATGCGAATTTCAATGGTTTTGTGTGAGTAAAATACGGTTTAGTAAATGCTAACTCCTAACTATATGTGGTCTATAACCTATGGTTTTTTCAGTGAATTTTCAAGGTTTTGTAAATGCTAATTCCTAACTATATATGGTCTATAACCTATGGTTTTTTCAGTGAATATATATATATATATATATATGTTCAGAAGCAATGCGCCCAGCGCTTTCGGAAGGGCTCACCACGGCACCCCCAAACCATCCGGCTTTTGCTTGCTCCCGAAGACCCCACAGCTTCCCTCCTCATTGATTAAAAGAGTCCGACGCGTTTCGGGGCAGACACGCCCCTTCCTCATGGACAGTGACACAGAAGCATGATCGGCTCACCTTAGCGATTTAAATACGTTTTATTTAAATCATGTCCTCCCTAAGTGTGTGTGGTTAACAATGCTAAGTTGCCAGGGTTGCTGGTAACTGTAGTCCGAAGGTGAGTCATTAGTTAATCCTTGAGTAGGTTATGCTTCTCTGTGCTGGTTAATGTCTTTACTTTCATTCCTTGAGTAGGATGTAGGAGGGCAGGCTCCGAGGTTGTAACTTTATCATGGAGTGTCGCGCTGGCAGGCAAAGATAAGCATCCTCGCCACAGTCTTCACCAAGTGCAGCATTACTGGACGCCTGACGAAGCGGAGCTCCTCCCGCGGTTGAGGCCAACCGTATAATATGTTCAGAAGCAATGCGCCCAGCGCTTTCGGAAGGCCTCACCACGGCACCCCCAAACCATCCGGCTTTTGCTTGCTCCCGAAGACCCCACAGCTTCCCTCCTCATTGATTAAAAGAGTCCGACGCGTTTCGGGGCAGACACGCCCCTTCCTCATGGACAGTGACACAGAAGCATGATCGGCTCACCTTAGCGATTTAAATACGTTTTATTTAAATCATGTCCTCCCTAAGTGGGTGTGGTTAACAATGCTAAGTTGCCAGGGTTGCTGGTAACTGTAGTCCGAAGGTGAGTCATTAGTTAATCCTTGAGTAGGTTATGCTTCTCTGTGCTGGTTAATGTCTTTACTTTCATTCCTTGAGTAGGATGTAGGAGGGCAGGCTCCGAGGTTGTAACTTTATCATGGAGTGTCGCGCTGGCAGGCAAAGATAAGCATCCTCGCCACAGTCTTCACCAAGTGCAGCATTACTGGACGCCTGACGAAGCGGAGCTCCTCCCGCGGTTGAGGCCAACCGTATAATATGTTCAGAAGGGTTGTATGTCTAAACAACTACTGCCTAAACCACGATTGCCTTAACCACGAAATCCTAACCACGATCTATTTTTAACCACTACCTTTTTAAGCACGACTTCCTAAACCACGAAATTAAACATCTCGTGGTTGGCCATTAGATGGCACTATTGTACTTGCAATACTTCTTGCGTGAACCAATTAAAAAAAAAAACTGTTCTAAATGTTCTATCTTTTATGCTTTGACAACGCATACCATTATTTATTTATTTTTAATGTATCCTTTTTTTGGGGGGAGACCCCCCACACCCCCCTAATCTTCCCTTAATTATGAGGAGTGACGTTATACAGGACACATTATACTTCGTTGTTCAGCCTTTCGTTGTTCCGGCCGACGTTGTTCATCAGTCTTCGTTATTCTCTCCTCGTTGTTCAGGTGAGTCGTGGTTAAATCATCGTGGTTTAGGATGTTTCCCGTTCAGAAGCAATGCGCCCAGCGCTTTCGGAAGGCCTCACCACGGCACCCCCAAACCATCCGGCTTTTGCTTGCTCCCGAAGACCCCACAGCTTCCCTCCTCATTGATTAAAAGAGTCCGACGCGTTTCGGGGCAGACACGCCCCTTCCTCATGGACAGTGACACAGAAGCATGATCGGCTCACCTTAGCGATTTAAATACGTTTTATTTAAATCATGTCCTCCCTAAGTGGGTGTGGTTAACAATGCTAAGTTGCCAGGGCTGCTGGTAACTGTAGTCCGAAGGTGAGTCATTAGTTAATCCTTGAGTAGGTTATGCTTCTCTGTGCTGGTTAATGTCTTTACTTTCATTCCTTGAGTAGGATGTAGGAGGGCAGGCTCCGAGGTTGTAACTTTATCATGGAGTGTCGCGCTGGCAGGCAAAGATAAGCATCCTCGCCACAGTCTTCACCAAGTGCAGCATTACTGGACGCCTGACGAAGCGGAGCTCCTCCCGCGGTTGAGGCCAACCGTATAATATGTTCAGAAGCAATGCGCCCAGCGCTTTCGGAACGGCTCACCACGGCACCCCCAAACCATCCGGCTTTTGCTTGCTCCCGAAGACCCCACAGCTTCCCTCCTCATTGATTAAAAGAGTCCGACGCGTTTTGGGGCAGACACGCCCCTTCCTCATGGACAGTGACACAGAAGCATGATCGGCTCACCTTAGCGATTTAAATACGTTTTATTTAAATCATGTCCTCCCTAAGTGGGTGTGGTTAACAAAAGCCGGATGGTTTGGGGGTGCCCGGGGGATTTTTGGGGTCTTTGTGCAACTTTGGAAGTAGATAAAGTACTGGTGTTCTCGGATGTGCACAGTAGAGGTATTGATATTCCTCTTGTTCAATTAAACCTTTATCCTTCCAATCAAAGAGTAATTCCCTATATTTGGTAATAGAGCTCAATAATTCCTCCTTGTTGCTCTTACAGTAACACTTCTCATCACTCAATTGGCGATAGCCTTCCTCTAGATATTTTATTTTATCCAGTATGACCACGTTGCCTCCCTTGTCACTTTCTCTAATAACAATAGTGTTATCTTTCTTCAATTGTTCAAGGGCCACAATTTGGTCTGGAGTTAAGTTTTTTTTGGATTGTACGATTTTTTGATATCTCATTTTGATTAGATCTTTCCCAACTCCTCTTTCAAAAACATCGATTGCATCACATTGTACATTAGGTAGGAAGATCGATTTAGGTTTGAAATGGGATCCTGGATTGATTCCCAAATCTGTCCCCAGTACATCCAGGTCTGTAACATTCGTGGGATCAGAGCTTAATACATTAATAAATGCAGCATCATTCACGTCAAGATTGCAAATAGTTGTGGAAGTACTCACAGTTTTTTGTGTCTTCGGTTTCGTCACAAACCATTTCTTAATTTTCAGTTTTCGTGAGAACAGGAATAGATCAATCCTAGTTTCAGCGAAATTCATGTTGTTCGAGGGGCAAAACGATAATCCTAGGGCCAGTGTTTTCTCTTCTTCTTCACTCATTGGCCTTTGTGAGAGGTTGACAACTGTCATATTCATTTTTGATTCTTTGCGCTCCTCGTCATCATTCCCATGGAAGCTTTGTTGCCGTTTGCGCCACCTCTTTTTGGCTTGTTTGTTCCGCCGGTTCCGCCTCTGTGCCCGCGACCTCGAGCTCTTGCTGGGCTTCCGGTCTGATATGTGTCGTTTCGTGTCTTGCTGATCATCTGAAACTGGAGTAAAAAATTGGGGTTTTTTGAGGGGCCCTCAATGGCTTCCTGAATGGTCTCCACAGTCGAAGCATCCGAGATGTTCCCATCGGAGATATCACTTTCTGTTATATCTTGATTGGTTCGGGTATGACCTACTGTTGTTATAGCTGCTCCTGTTTTCTTGTCAAATAGATGGTCATATTTCTTGTGGAAGGTTAGTGTTCTACCCGCCTGATAGTCTCTGTAGTCTCTTAAAAACTTCCTCTGTTTTTTGGCGGTAATTTCTTCTTCTAATTTTTCCATTCTTACGTTTAGTTTCTTAAGAAATTCTTCCAGCGCCTCCTTAGTCATGAGTTGACCAATTTCTCCTGTTAGCTTATCGATCTCAGCCAGTATTTTCGCCCTATCCTTAAAGGCATATTTCACCAGGATTCGCATCATTATGCTGGAGCACGCAGCGGAATTATCCGACCATTCCTGGAGCATCTCCAAATCCGGGTCCTCATATGTGGGAACTGTAAACACCCGCAGTCCCCTCGGAACTCTCTTGACATCAATGTAGCGTTGTAGTGACTCTGCTTCCCACCATTTGCCTAATTCCTTTTTGTATAGTTTCTCCAAAGTCACTAGTTTGGCTTGCAAGCTTGTATCTCTACTGCTGATGGTAGCTACTATGGTTTCACCGACAGCGTTGTTGGGGTCAGTCATAAACAGCTTGTCCGCAGCTTTCTTTCGACGAGCATCTAATTCACCCGCCATGTTGTTAAAAATGAAATAAACTCCTGTGCAGCTCTGTGCGCACCGTGTAAATTTTGCACAGATATTTGTTTAGCAAACAGTGCGCTCCCCGCCTCTGGAATATGCGCAATCAATTTCACAGTAAGTGAGGGTTACCGTCAGTATTCCGTGACCGTCGGCTCCACACCGCTCCCGATGGGTCCCGCGGTCCTTTTCCTGCTGGTCACTCCTCAGTCATGTACCTGCGCAGATTTGCAAGTGTTCGTCCGTCCCTGATCTTGACATGAAAATCGCCAGATCATACAATGTCCGGGGTATTTAAAGTTCGCTTCCCCTGATAAACGGAACGGCGTGTCTTTGAATCCAGTGGGTCAGCTTACTCCTCTGACTTAAATTCTTCCCACCACCGCTGGTTAGGAGTAAACTGGCATGGGCGGTCTCGTTGCAGCCACCAGCTGGCTGTATGAATTCACTCCGATACCATCGTAATATTTACCGATGAAAAACGAGACACCCAGGGCTGCAATCTTCAAGGAGTTTATTAGGCAAGTGAAGAAAGTTCAGCGACGCGTTTCGCCATTACGGCTTTGTCACGCTCGTCTAGTAGCATTCAATCACATTATTTAAACACCACCCTAGTGCACACAGAAAATATTCGTGAAATGGCGGCGGCCATTTTGTAATATGCAAACAACCAATATATCAATGCAATTTTAGATTCAATCAACTTTAGTCTGTTGCTAGGTCATAAGTCCTTATACCTAATCAAAGTGAATCTTGCGGGAACACATATATTATATTGCCTTATCATTCACCACCCTAATCCATCTTACGCGATTCTTAGTTTGCAGGGTGTCATTTAAAGCTAGTAATTTAAGCATATTATTGTATTTGCGGTTAACGTGTACAGATCCTGATATCCTATAACATGCTCTTGACAAATATTACAAAACCGGCAAGGGACTCCGCCCCTACACACGTCATGGTTTGTTTACTTCTTCATGCGCAAATGTCATATGAAACAAGCTGGGAGCACAATCATGTTTTACCGATCTGCCACTTATGTACAGTAATGCCCCAGTGGGCCCGCAAAAAAGAAATACATAATTTTAGACGACCCAACCAAATGTAGTCTGAGCATATTATGAGCATTTTTCTCCCCGTCTGCAGACGTTGATTACCCTTATGCCCGACGAGAATATTATTATCATATTCTCCTACATATAACGCCCCAGTGGGCACTATTTTACAGATGAATCATCTCAATCAATGTCATCATAAGGGGTGGTTTAAAGTCTCACTGTGAAATCAATGTTCAAAGTTCAATATATTGACCCATAAGTTCAGAAGTGCATATTGGTTGGATCAAATCCATACTGGTCCGCCACCACGTGAAGTGTCAATTCCTGAAAATAAAATACATAATATTAAAATCAAAGAAGCTGCGGAAAGTTGTCAAAACTTATTCATACAGGTGGACTCCTAATTCTTCAGTCACATTCAATCCCTTGGGAATTAAACATTCAAAATCCACAATGTACTTGGACTCAAGTTTTCTGAGTGATAATTCTTGGTTGCCACCCCTTGGCCCCAACTCAACACTGTCAATCACAACCAATTGCACCAATTGTTCATTTTGCATGTGCATTTCAAAAAAGTGTCTGGCCACCGGATAAAGTTTGTTATTGTTGTGAATAGCTCGTAGGTGTTCCAGTACTCTTTTTTTCGCCGTATGTTTGGTGCTGCCCACATACCATTTGTTACATGGGCAGATCAAGATGTATACACTGTAAGTGGTATTGCATGTTAAATGTTTCCGAATCGTAAATATCCTTTTGCTATTTGGTACCATCAGTGTTTTAACATCTTTACTGAATTTGCAAGCCTTGCATTTTCTACAACACTTGAACCCCGCATCCATATTATTCAAAACAGTTTTAGAAGTCACATTGTTGTGACTAAGTTCATCTCTGAGCGATTTACCTTTTCTAAAAGTGATTTGTGGGTTATCAGAGAGATATTTCTTCAAGTGATCATCCGTTTGTAGAACATGCCAGTGTTTTTGGAGAATCTTACGCACATTATACGATTGTTCAGAATATGTGGTAATAAATCTGATTTTCTCAGTCTCTTCTTTATTGGTCCGTGGGATCAGTAACTCTTCTCTTTTCTTAATGGCTACTCTGTCTATGGCAGCATTGATTACTTTAGAGCTGTACCCTCTTTTACGAAATCTTTCACACATGGTGTTTTCTTCCTCCTGGTATGTGTCAGTGTCACTGCAGTTGCGTTTGGCACGCAGTAGTTCCCCATAGGGTATACTATTAATTAGACTGCGTGGATGGCAGCTCGTCGCATTCAAGATGCTGTTACCTGCTGTTTTTTTGCGGTATAGTTTGGTGTTCAGTAAGTTGTTCTTCACCGCCACCCGCACATCCAGAAATTCCACCTCTGTGGTACTGTAATTACCAGTAAGTGCAAGGTTCAAGTCATTCACATTCAATTTATCAATGAATGATTGTAATGAGACAGTGTCCCCACGCCAAATAAAAAAGATGTCGTCTATGTATCGCAGCCACAGGGCCACTTGATCGAATTCTGCCATTTCCCTGACGACCTGCTCCTCCCACCAGCCCATGAAAAGATTAGCATAGCTGGGAGCGAAGCAGGTCCCCATGGCCGTGCCCTGTGACTGACGATACAAGACTTCATCAAAATAAAAGAAATTGTTGGCAAGACAGAATTCAATCATCTCCACCAACATTGCTGAATGTTGAAAAAAGGAGGCAGATCTAGTTCTGAAAAAGTGTCTTACAGCATCTAATCCATCCCGGTGTACTATGCTAGTATATAGGCTGCTAACATTCTTTTATTTTGATGAAGTCTTGTATCGTCAGTCACAGGGCACGGCCATGGGGACCTGCTTCGCTCCCAGCTATGCTAATCTTTTCATGGGCTGGTGGGAGGAGCAGGTCGTCAGGGAAATGGCAGAATTCGATCAAGTGGCCCTGTGGCTGCGATACATAGACGACATCTTTTTTATTTGGCGTGGGGACACTGTCTCATTACAATCATTCATTGATAAATTGAATGTGAATGACTTGAACCTTGCACTTACTGGTAATTACAGTACCACAGAGGTGGAATTTCTGGATGTGCGGGTGGCGGTGAAGAACAGCTTACTGAACACCAAACTATACCGCAAAAAAACAGCAGGTAACAGCATCTTGAATGCGACGAGCTGCCATCCACGCAGTCTAATTAATAGTATACCCTATGGGGAACTACTGCGTGCCAAACGCAACTGCAGTGACACTGACACATACCAGGAGGAAGAAAACACCATGTGTGAAAGATTTCGTAAAAGAGGGTACAGCTCTAAAGTAATCAATGCTGCCATAGACAGAGTAGCCATTAAGAAAAGAGAAGAGTTACTGATCCCACGGACCAATAAAGAAGAGACTGAGAAAATCAGATTTATTACCACATATTCTGAACAATCGTATAATGTGCGTAAGATTCTCCAAAAACACTGGCATGTTCTACAAACGGATGATCACTTGAAGAAATATCTCTCTGATAACCCACAAATCACTTTTAGAAAAGGTAAATCGCTCAGAGATGAACTTAGTCACAACAATGTGACTTCTAAAACTGTTTTGAATAATATGGATGCGGGGTTCAAGTGTTGTAGAAAATGCAAGGCTTGCAAATTCAGTAAAGATGTTAAAACACTGATGGTACCAAATAGCAAAAGGATATTTACGATTCGGAAACATTTAACATGCAATACCACTTACAGTGTATACATCTTGATCTGCCCATGTAACAAATGGTATGTGGGCAGCACCAAACATACGGCGAAAAAAAGAGTACTGGAACACCTACGAGCTATTCACAACAATAACAAACTTTATCCGGTGGCCAGACACTTTTTTGAAATGCACATGCAAAATGAACAATTGGTGCAATTGGTTGTGATTGACAGTGTTGAGTTGGGGCCAAGGGGTGGCAACCAAGAATTATCACTCAGAAAACTTGAGTCCAAGTACATTGTGGATTTTGAATGTTTAATTCCCAAGGGATTGAATGTGACTGAAGAATTAGGAGTCCACCTGTATGAATAAGTTTTGACAACTTTCCGCAGCTTCTTTGATTTTAATATTATGTATTTTATTTTCAGGAATTGACACTTCACGTGGTGGCGGACCAGTATGGATTTGATCCAACCAATATGCACTTCTGAACTTATGGGTCAATATATTGAACTTTGAACATTGATTTCACAGTGAGACTTTAAACCACCCCTTATGATGACATTGATTGAGATGATTCATCTGTAAAATAGTGCCCACTGGGGCGTTATATGTAGGAGAATATGATAATAATATTCTCGTCGGGCATAAGGGTAATCAACGTCTGCAGACGGGGAGAAAAATGCTCATAATATGCTCAGACTACATTTGGTTGGGTCGTCTAAAATTATGTATTTCTTTTTTGCGGGCCCACTGGGGCATTACTGTACATAAGTGGCAGATCGGTAAAACATGATTGTGCTCCCAGCTTGTTTCATATGACATTTGCGCATGAAGAAGTAAACAAACCATGACGTGTGTAGGGGCGGAGTCCCTTGCCGGTTTTGTAATATTTGTCAAGAGCATGTTATAGGATATCAGGATCTGTACACGTTAACCGCAAATACAATAATATGCTTAAATTACTAGCTTTAAATGACACCCTGCAAACTAAGAATCGCGTAAGATGGATTAGGGTGGTGAATGATAAGGCAATATAATATATGTGTTCCCGCAAGATTCACTTTGATTAGGTATAAGGACTTATGACCTAGCAACAGACTAAAGTTGATTGAATCTAAAATTGCATTGATATATTGGTTGTTTGCATATTACAAAATGGCCGCCGCCATTTCACGAATATTTTCTGTGTGCACTAGGGTGGTGTTTAAATAATGTGATTGAATGCTACTAGACGAGCGTGACAAAGCCGTAATGGCGAAACGCGTCGCTGAACTTTCTTCACTTGCCTAATAAACTCCTTGAAGATTGCAGCCCTGGGTGTCTCGTTTTTCATCGGTAAATATTACGATGGTATCGGAGTGAATTCATACAGCCAGCTGGTGGCTGCAACGAGACCGCCCATGCCAGTTTACTCCTAACCAGCGGTGGTGGGAAGAATTTAAGTCAGAGAGTAAGCTTGACCCACTGGATTCAAAGACACGCCGTTCCGTTTATCAGGGGAAGCGAACTTTAAATACCCCGGACATTGTATGATCTGGCGATTTTCATGTCAAGATCAGGGACGGACGAACACTTGCAAATCTGCGCAGGTACATGACTGAGGAGTGACCAGCAGGAAAAGGACCGCGGGACCCATCGGGAGCGGTGTGGAGCCGACGGTCACGGAATACTGACGGTAACCCTCACTTACTGTGAAATTGATTGCGCATATTCCAGAGGCGGGGAGCGCACTGTTTGCTAAACAAATATCTGTGCAAAATTTACACGGTGCGCACAGAGCTGCACAGGAGTTTATTTCATTTTTAACAACATGGCGGGTGAATTAGATGCTCGTCGAAAGAAAGCTGCGGACAAGCTGTTTATGACTGACCCCAACAACGCTGTCGGTGAAACCATAGTAGCTACCATCAGCAGTAGAGATACAAGCTTGCAAGCCAAACTAGTGACTTTGGAGAAACTATACAAAAAGGAATTAGGCAAATGGTGGGAAGCAGAGTCACTACAACGCTACATTGATGTCAAGAGAGTTCCGAGGGGACTGCGGGTGTTTACAGTTCCCACATATGAGGACCCGGATTTGGAGATGCTCCAGGAATGGTCGGATAATTCCGCTGCGTGCTCCAGCATAATGATGCGAATCCTGGTGAAATATGCCTTTAAGGATAGGGCGAGAATACTGGCTGAGATCGATAAGCTAACAGGAGAAATTGGTCAACTCATGACTAAGGAGGCGCTGGAAGAATTTCTTAAGAAACTAAACGTAGGAAAAATTAGAAGAAGAAATTACCGCCAAAAAACAGAGGAAGTTTTTAAGAGACTACAGAGACTATCAGGCGGGTAGAACACTAACCTTCCACAAGAAATATGACCATCTATTTGACAAGAAAACAGGAGCAGCTATAACAACAGTAGGTCATACCCGAACCAATCAAGATATAACAGAAAGTGATATCTCCGATGGGAACATCTCGGATGCTTCGACTGTGGAGACCATTCAGGAAGCCATTGAGGGCCCCTCAAAAAACCCCAATTTTTTACTCCAGTTTCAGATGATCAGCAAGACACGAAACGACACATATCAGACCGGAAGCCCAGCAAGAGGTCGAGGTCGCGGGCACAGAGGCGGAACCGGCGGAACAAACAAGCCAAAAAGAGGTGGCGCAAACGGCAACAAAGCTTCCATGGGAATGATGACGAGGAGCGCAAAGAATCAAAAATGAATATGACAGTTGTCAACCTCTCACAAAGGCCAATGAGTGAAGAAGAAGAGAAAACACTGGCCCTAGGATTATCGTTTTGCCCCTCGAACAACATGAATTTCGCTGAAACTAGGATTGATCTATTCCTGTTCTCACGAAAACTGAAAATTAAGAAATGGTTTGTGACGAAACCGAAGACACAAAAAACTGTGAGTACTTCCACAACTATTTGCAATCTTGACGTGAATGATGCTGCATTTATTAATGTATTAAGCTCTGATCCCACGAATGTTACAGACCTGGATGTACTGGGGACAGATTTGGGAATCAATCCAGGATCCCATTTCAAACCTAAATCGATCTTCCTACCTAATGTACAATGTGATGCAATCGATGTTTTTGAAGAGGAGTTGGGAAAGATCTAATCAAAATGAGATATCAAAAAATCGTACAATCCAAAAAAAACTTAACTCCAGACCAAATTGTGGCCCTTGAACAATTGAAGAAAGATAACACTATTGTTATTAGAGAAAGTGACAAGGGAGGCAACGTGGTCATACTGGATAACATAAAATATCTAGAGGAAGGCTATCGCCAATTGAGTGATGAGAAGTGTTACTGTAAGAGCAACAAGGAGGAATTATTGAGCTCTATTACCAAATATAGGGAATTACTCTTTGATTGGAAGGATAAAGGTTTAATTGAACAAGAGGAATATCAATACCTCTACTGTGCACATCCGAGAACACCAGTACTTTATCTACTTCCAAAGTTGCACAAAGACCCCAAAAATCCCCCGGGTCGTCCTATTGTGTCCTCAATAGGCTCACTGATGGAATGTACCTCGAAATATATTGACTATTTTTTGAGGCCGTATGTAATGGCTCTTCCTTCTTATATTAAGGATACAACCCACTTCCTCACAGCTATAAACGACATTTTTTGGGAAGAAGACTTCATGCTTGCTACACTGGATGTTAGCAGCCTATATACTAGCATAGTACACCGGGATGGATTAGATGCTGTAAGACACTTTTTCAGAACTAGATCTGCCTCCTTTTTTCAACATTCAGCAATGTTGGTGGAGATGATTGAATTCTGTCTTGCCAACAATTTCTTTTATTTTGATGAAGTCTTGTATCGTCAGTCACAGGGCACGGCCATGGGGACCTGCTTCGCTCCCAGCTATGCTAATCTTTTCATGGGCTGGTGGGAGGAGCAGGTCGTCAGGGAAATGGCAGAATTCGATCAAGTGGCCCTGTGGCTGCGATACATAGACGACATCTTTTTTATTTGGCGTGGGGACACTGTCTCATTACAATCATTCATTGATAAATTGAATGTGAATGACTTGAACCTTGCACTTACTGGTAATTACAGTACCACAGAGGTGGAATTTCTGGATGTGCGGGTGGCGGTGAAGAACAACTTACTGAACACCAAACTATACCGCAAAAAAACAGCAGGTAACAGCATCTTGAATGCGACGAGCTGCCATCCACGCAGTCTAATTAATAGTATACCCTATGGGGAACTACTGCGTGCCAAACGCAACTGCAGTGACACTGACACATACCAGGAGGAAGAAAACACCATGTGTGAAAGATTTCGTAAAAGAGGGTACAGCTCTAAAGTAATCAATGCTGCCATAGACAGAGTAGCCATTAAGAAAAGAGAAGAGTTACTGATCCCACGGACCAATAAAGAAGAGACTGAGAAAATCAGATTTATTACCACATATTCTGAACAATCGTATAATGTGCGTAAGATTCTCCAAAAACACTGGCATGTTCTACAAACGGATGATCACTTGAAGAAATATCTCTCTGATAACCCACAAATCACTTTTAGAAAAGGTAAATCGCTCAGAGATGAACTTAGTCACAACAATGTGACTTCTAAAACTGTTTTGAATAATATGGATGCGGGGTTCAAGTGTTGTAGAAAATGCAAGGCTTGCAAATTCAGTAAAGATGTTAAAACACTGATGGTACCAAATAGCAAAAGGATATTTACGATTCGGAAACATTTAACATGCAATACCACTTACAGTGTATACATCTTGATCTGCCCATGTAACAAATGGTATGTGGGCAGCACCAAACATACGGCGAAAAAAAGAGTACTGGAACACCTACGAGCTATTCACAACAATAACAAACTTTATCCGGTGGCCAGACACTTTTTTGAAATGCACATGCAAAATGAACAATTGGTGCAATTGGTTGTGATTGACAGTGTTGAGTTGGGGCCAAGGGGTGGCAACCAACAATTATCACTCAGAAAACTTGAGTCCAAGTACATTGTGGATTTTGAATGTTTAATTCCCAAGGGATTGAATGTGACTGAAGAATTAGGAGTCCACCTGTATGAATAAGTTTTGACAACTTTCCGCAGCTTCTTTGATTTTAATATTATGTATTTTATTTTCAGGAATTGACACTTCACGTGGTGGCGGACCAGTATGGATTTGATCCAACCAATATGCACTTCTGAACTTATGGGTCAATATATTGAACTTTGAACATTGATTTCACAGTGAGACTTTAAACCACCCCTTATGATGACATTGATTGAGATGATTCATCTGTAAAATAGTGCCCACTGGGGCGTTATATGTAGGAGAATATGATAATAATATTCTCGTCGGGCATAAGGGTAATCAACGTCTGCAGACGGGGAGAAAAATGCTCATAATATGCTCAGACTACATTTGGTTGGGTCGTCTAAAATTATGTATTTCTTTTTTGCGGGCCCACTGGGGCATTACTGTACATAAGTGGCAGATCGGTAAAACATGATTGTGCTCCCAGCTTGTTTCATATGACATTTGCGCATGAAGAAGTAAACAAACCATGACGTGTGTAGGGGCGGAGTCCCTTGCCGGTTTTGTAATATTTGTCAAGAGCATGTTATAGGATATCAGGATCTGTACACGTTAACCGCAAATACAATAATATGCTTAAATTACTAGCTTTAAATGACACCCTGCAAACTAAGAATCGCGTAAGATGGATTAGGGTGGTGAATGATAAGGCAATATAATATATGTGTTCCCGCAAGATTCACTTTGATTAGGTATAAGGACTTATGACCTAGCAACAGACTAAAGTTGATTGAATCTAAAATTGCATTGATATATTGGTTGTTTGCATATTACAAAATGGCCGCCGCCATTTCACGAATATTTTCTGTGTGCACTAGGGTGGTGTTTAAATAATGTGATTGAATGCTACTAGACGAGCGTGACAAAGCCGTAATGGCGAAACGCGTCGCTGAACTTTCTTCACTTGCCTAATAAACTCCTTGAAGATTGCAGCCCTGGGTGTCTCGTTTTTCATCGGTAAATATTACGATGGTATCGGAGTGAATATATATATATATATATATATATATATATATATATATATATATATATTACCTACTGGGGTATATATAGTTAGGACCCAGTTACCATAGGGAATTCCGAACATTCTATTGGGAATAACTTTGGCGCCGATTGAGGGACCTATTTGTAATTTTCCTTAAAGTTGCCTTGCTCCGTTCCGCTCCTTCCCTGAAAGTTTCGGGGGGATTCGTCAAGCGGGGGCCGAGAAAAAAGGGGGGTCCCAAAACGTGTTTTCCCCATGTTAATTTCCATAGGGACATTCTGACACGGCTACTGCTCGAACAGCTGAACGGAATTACACCAGATTTGGCAAAATGGTAGGGACTGGTATGCAGCAGTGCCTTTTGTATGTTTGGTGTAAATCCCTCCAGTACTTTTTGAGAAAATTGAATTTGAAATTTTTAAAATGGCATTTTCTATGGTACCTTTAGACACGGCTACAGCTCGAACGGCTGAACGGAATTACACCAAACTTGTCAAAATGGTAGTGACAGGTATGCAGTAGTGCCTTTTCTATATTTGGTGAAAATCCCTCCAGTAGTTGTTGAGAAAATTGAATTTGAGCAAATTATATATCTATATGCGCTCACCGTACGCGCACCCTTACGTGCGCAAGCGAGTTTCTGATTGGCTGGCAGTCGACTGTCAACATTCTAAACTGTCCAAAGCAGGAAGTGTTGGCCACCATCTTGTTTTTCAGGAGAACTGAGGCACAAGAGAGCCCAAAACAAGAGTGAGAAACAAGATGGCTGCTCAGGTGGTCCCAGAAGGATAATAACATATATAAACGTTATCCGCTAATAGAATTAGCATTTACAAAACCTTTGAAATTTATTGAAAAAAAATATAGGTTTCACGCCTGATATAGTTAGGAATTAGCATTTAAAAAACCTTGCAAATTCACTGAAAAAAACATAGGTTTCAGGCCTTATATAGTTAGGAATTAGCATTTAAAAAACCTTGCAAATTCACTTAAAAAACCATCGGTTTCAGGCCTTATATAGTTAGGAATTAGCATTTAAAAACCTTGCAAATTCACTTAAAAAAACATAGGTTTCAGGCCTTATATAGTTAGGAATTAGCATTTTAAAAACCTTGCAAATTCACTTAAAAAACCATAGGTTTCAGGCCTTATATAGTTAGGAATTAGCATTTAAAAAACCATTGAAATTGTTCCTATATAGTTAGTTATACTAACTATATTTCGCGCACCCGCAATCCACTGCTGATGATGTCACATATTACATCATTCATGACATGGTCAGTGACATCACTGATGACATCACTGATGACATCTCAAATGACATCACTTATGACATCACTGATGACATCTCATTTGACATCACTGATCACATCACTGATGATATCATTCATGTGATAATACGATGCACCTCCTCACACTCTAATATAACCTTTGATACACCCAGTGTTAAATACAGACTACCATTCTTGAAACCATTGACACACCAATACCAGTTACTACATACACACTCACTGATTCCTAGGTCTACACAAACATTCACTCATTCACCCATAGAATCACTCATACATACAGTCACTCATCAATACAATACTATCATATGCACTCATACACCTATACAGACACTCACAGACTGTCACTCATCCATGAAGTTACACACACACCTAGTCAGTCATGCAAAGAATCAATCACACCTCCATTTTCTCAACTATACAGTTATACACACCTTACTTATTCAAACATATACTAACACATACTTACTCTCTTATACAATCACTGATACAAGTACACAATGATCCATACAGCCACTCGCACATTCACTGGCTCTCATGTATAGTCATTTATATATGCCAACTCTCACATGCACTGTGTTTTACATATGTACTTACTTGGACATGTAGCACTGAGATATCCATTCACTCACCAACACACCCATGCACACAGTCAACCGCCCATATAGCAGTTTCTACATGCACTCTTGAACTCATACACCTAGTGAATCAACTGCTCACACATCTATGCACAGAGTCACACACCTCCCAGCCACCCACACACACACTCAGTCTCCCATTCAAATACTTGGGCAACCAATCAATAACCCTTTTAGCCACTCATATAGCTACTGATCAACACATGCAGCAGCTTACACAACAACAGACATACTGATGCACACATTCAGACAGTTTAGTCACTCACCCATGCATTTAGTAAGACACATTTAATCACTCACTCATACAGTCAGTCACGCACCTACTAAATCCTTCATCCAGACACTTATACATCCACTCATTCTTCAATATGTAAAACATATTTAAACTTTACAGAAACACACAGTCACTGGATGATGTCATCAGTGATGTCATCAGTGATGTCAAATGAGATGTCATCAGTGATGTCATCAGTGATGTCATTTGAGATGTCATCAGTGATGTCACTGACCATTTCATGAATGATGTAATATGTGACATCATCAGCAGTGGATTGTGGGCGCTCGAAATATAGTTAGTACAACTAACTCTATAGGAGCAATTTCAATGGTTTTTTAAATGCTTATTCCTAACTATATAAGGCCTGAAACCTATGGTTTTTAAGTGAATATATATATATATTCACAGAAAAAACCATAGGTTATAGACCATATATAGTTAGGAATTAGCATTTACAAAACCTTGAAAATTCACTGAAAAAACCATAGGTTATAGACCATATATAGTTAGGAATTAGCATTTAAAAAACCTTATTTTACTCACACAAAACCATTGAAATTCCATATATAGTTAGTTGCACTAACTATATATCGCGCACCCGCAATCCACTGCTGATGATGTCACATATTACATCATTCATGACATGGTCAGTGACATCACTGATTACATCACTGATGACATCTCAAATGACATCACTGATGACATCACTGATGACATCTCAAATGACATCACTGATGACATCTCACTTGACATCAATGATCACATCACTGATGATATCATTCATGTCATAATACAATGCATCTCCTCACACTGTAATATAACCTCCGTTACACCCAGTGTTAAATAGAGAGTATCATTTTTGAAACCATTGACACACCAATACTAGTTACTACATACGCACTCACTGATTCCTATGTCTACACACACATTCACTCATACAATCATTCATACATACAATCACTCATCTTTACAACACTATCATATGCACTCATACACCTATACAGACACTCACACTCTGCCACTCATCCATGGAGTTACTCACACACCTAGTCAGTCCTGAAAAGAATCAATCACACTTCCATTTTCTCATCTATACAGTTAAACACAGAACACCTTACATTTTTGAAACATATACTAACACATAGTTACTCTCTTATAGAATCACTGATACAAGTACACATTGATCTGCACAGAGTCACACACCTCCCAGCCAGCCATACACACACTCAGTCTCCCATACAAATACTTGTGCAACCAATCAATAACCCATATAGCTACTTATATAGCTACTGATCAACACATGCAGCAGCTTGCACAACAACAGACATACTGATGCACACTTTCAGACAGTTTAGTCACTAACCCGTGCATTCAGTAAGACGCATTTAATCACTCACTCATACAGTCAATCACGCACCTACTAAAACCTTCATTCAGACACTTATACATCCACTCATTCTTCAATATGTAAGACATATTTTAACTTTACAGAAACATAGTCACTGGATGTTGTCATCAGTGATGTCATCAGTGATGTCATTTGAGATGTCATCAGTGATGTAATCAGTGATGTCACTGACCATGTCATGAATGATGTAATATGTGACATCATCAGCAGTGGATTGCGGGTGCGCGATATATAGTTAGTGCAACTAACTATATATGGAATTTCAATGGTTTTGTGTGAGTAAAATAAGGTTTTTTAAATGCTAATTCCTAACTATATATGGTCTATAACCTATGGTTTTTTCAGTGAATTTTCAAGGTTTTGTAAATGCTAATTCCTAACTATATATGGTCTATAACCTATGGTTTTTTCTGTGAATTTCATTGGTTTTTTAACAGCTAATATCTGTAGCTGTAAAATGTATTCTTCTTTAAATCCAAAAATATATTTTATATGTTTATGAATAATTTTTTTTTAAAATATTTTTTTTTCTTCGTTCCCGCTTCGCGAATCGGGAAGCTTCCCGTTAGCTGACCTTGATGCCGCGAAATAGACCGCGAGCCGGTAAACGTTTCTTTACCGCAAGTGCCGCGTTAGAAAACAACATCGTGACGCCTCCCGTCCGCATGACGTTTCACGTTGTCGCGTGATTCGTCATATGACGTGCTACGTTAGCGAACTGGTACGCGAAGCGAGTCGCAAAGCGCAGGTTTCTAGAAGCAAACCGGGAGGCCCTGCAAAGCGCTTAACGTAAACACAGCAAGTCATGTGACTTGGTAATAACACTTTTCATTGGTTCATTTCACTTTTGGTTTCCTAATGATGTAAGACTAGGTCATATAATCTAAAATGAACACTTTTGATTGGTTGAGAACTCTTGTTTTTCCCAAATGATGAAAATCCCTCCTTCTTTCCTCACTCTGACTTTCATCATTGTGAGAGAAAGACCCTTTGTGATCACTGAGCAATGGCTTCTTTAGTAGCTTCAGCTGGTGCTTCCCCACCACCTCCACCACATCCAAGGAAGAGTGGACCACCTGCTCAAGTTGTAATTCAACAAGAAGAAGAAGAAGAGGAACAGGAGGACGAGCACGAAGAGAGGCAGTTTTTGCCTGAGCAGCCCAGGACGTCTCACCGGAAAGAAAACTTCATTTGGCAATTTTTTAAAATTCCCAAAGGTCAGAAAAAAGTAAATGCAAGATACGTAACTTGCCTTATATGTCAAGATAGACTGTCCAGAGGGACCGACAAAAAATACAGTTTCGGAAACTACACAATGCATCGCCATATGACTAGGTGGCATCCTAACAACTACAGTGCTGCACAGTTTCGGAACGACCTAGATAATCTCCCTATTATGGCCAGAAGATCTGTTGTACCGGAAGTAACGGGACCAGAGGGCAGGGAGATGGTGCCAAATATACAAATGAGATTTGGTGATGTAAAACACATCTGCGCATTTTGCGATGGATTCATTTCCTACGGAGAAAAAAGCATCACTCTGATCAACAGAGCTATTGACTATCATATGCAAGTTTGTCCGAAACGCCCAAAATAATAAATACTTCTTTTTTTTGTTTTGTTGCTCCTGTTGAGCCCTTTACAATGAATCGTTTTCATTGCCCCCTCCAAGAAAAACCCAAAAAAATATAAAACTGTTCCGAAAAATTCAAAAACAGTAAAAAAATGTTCAGAAAAATAAAAAAAAAAGTTCTTTTCAGAACTACCTCCCCGTTATTAAAAAATTGGTACAATATTTGGAACTGTGCCAACCTCTATTTCTCTTAGTTCGCTTCCCAGTTCGCTCGCGGGTACGCGAACCGGAAGCGACCCAAAAACAGTAAGTATAAGGGAAGGAAACAGACACTTATGTTAAAAGAAAGACAGCTATAAGGGAGTAAACTAGAGATACCATTACCCGTAATCCACTGCTGATGATGTCACATATTACATCATTCATGACATGCTCAGTGACATCATCAGCAGAGGATTGCGGGTTTTTTGGCAACATGCCTTATCCACGGTTTAATAACGCTGCCTTTTGCTTTATATAAGTTTTCAAATTGTATGAAATATATACCAATAGGTCGTTATGAACCTTTAGGTAGTGCTTTTCTTCATGAGGTCTGGTCGCTTCCATACACATACAGATGTTTCAAAGATGATCAAGAAGTTTATCTGAATGGAGAGGAATGCACTGAGACGCCAGATCATTCACTAATGTGTAGGCACATACATTTACACGGTTCATGCAACAAACACCGACCAAATATGGCTTGCGTGTTGCAAGGCACGCCAGTTCCTGCTATCATCCCCACGTTCAAGTTGTTGGAAAATGGTAGTTATTTGATGCTCAATAATGAAGATTGTTCTGAGTTAATTAAAAGTATTCCTTTTATCGTAACAGTAAGTGAACGGGTTATTTGCTGCAGAAATGTTCTATTTCCTCCCACACATGAACATAGGGAGTTTTCAATCTGGCCACAAATACCAACCTTGAGACACGTTTCAACGGCATGGCAAGAATAAGAGCTCTTTTGTCTCAGAGAGAGGTGGCCTTGAGTTCGGCCCGTGAAACTTTCGTACTTCACATAGCGAACACCCATACAGAGGTGCAAAACCTTTTTCAATTAACATTTGCCTTTCAATTTCAGCAACATGTTTCCGACTATCTTTAACGCATCCTCCACAAAGTCCCTGGTGCACTTTTTTAAAGTTGTTACCAGTGGTCTCGTCACTTCATTTGAGAAAATCTTTGGAGTCATCCCTGCTTCCTTTCATTGTATTTTCTGCACTCTGGTTCGTGGATTGGCATTTTTACTTGCATTACCAGCGGACGCTCTTGTGCTTTTTTACATTTTTAAATATGGATGTCCCTCCTATGCAACCTCCGACCCTGCAGCTGCTGACACTGTTCCGCAATCGCATGCTAGAATATTATGGCACAATGCCGTTGGCGATATTAAGCACGGCATATGGATTATCTTTTCGGTTCTCCTACTTCACCTGTGTCCAGCCTGTATTTCACTGCCTGACCTGTGATTTCGATTGGGCCATTGATTTGTGTCTCTGCGGACCGGTTTCTCCTGACGTCGACTTTAATCAGCTGATGACTCCTATCATTACTCACGAGTTGGTTTGTCCTGGCGAAAGGATTATGGCTGTGGCATTGATGCATGGACTACTTGGTCCCTGGAATTTACTGGCGGCAGCACAGTCTTTCTTGGAACAGAGCTTTCTTGAAAACCCACCGAGCTGTCCTCTGATGGTGATAGAGGATCCGGTGCTGGGAGAGCACGTACGTTCTTTTCCGCTTTTAAATTGGATGGCTGAACTGTTTTCGGATGAAGACGGTGACTTCCTATTGGAGGCTGTTGCAGCTTATTTTGCATACACAGTTATGTCATAGACCTTTTTCATGTTTGATATGCTGAGTACTAGCATTTCATTGACAATTCATTGACTTATTTGTCAAGTTTTTATTATTTACCTTGCCTATTGGCTTAAGACTCGATAAAGTACTTGGCTGTTTTATTTTTCTTTAGCATTAAATTTTCCTAGTTTTTAATGCTTTACCTTGCGGACCGTCCACATATAAACTTGCAATCTGCTCTCATGAGATGGCACTTCTATTATCTTATTCAGTTCGTTTCCGGATCATGAGGAGGTGTCATCTAGGTCCTGGATATCTTTACACCGTGTTAAGTTAGCATGGGCTCATTACCGGTTTAAACGCCATTTTTCCTTTTTTGCAACTTCTGCACACGACACTTAGTTGTTGCTTTAGCTTTCCACCTAGTAGTTCATCGTGGTTTACATGAGAATAATATGTTATTGGTCTACTATCTGCTTTACTTGTTAAACTATATCTGTACAGCGAGTGCTAAAGTTTCAAGAACAACACGATACAGAATTGTTATGAGGTCTGATCTCCACGACTTCATACTCATAACATAAGTGCAACTTCTGCCAATTCTGGGCATGAGGCGGGTTTTATATTGCTTTGCCGAACACACATACACAACAGTTGATGCGGTTCACATGAAGAGAGAGCTGGTGTATGCTGATGTGATTCCTTCAAATCTAAGACACTAAAGTATGGGCACGCCCTAAACCAACACAAAGAGACCTTCTTAGCAAATAATATAATATGTGTATTAGGGAGGGTGAGATATAAGCAGCCGCGGGCCGTGGAGGGAGTTACGGTGAAGCAGGGAGGCGGGGAGGGGGAGAAGCAGGGTGGAGCCCTCTCTACCTTGCCCCTCCCCCTCCCCGCCTCCCTGCCCCACCGTAACTCCCTCCACGGCCCGCGGCTGCTTATAAGTGTTGCTAACTCTTATTCATTTACAGCATGTTAACATACTGTCACCATTCGCTTTTTATGTACTAGTAACTATGCTGGTAATTTTGCTACTGATAATATGTGTACTTTTATTATCTAAGGTACTACGCCTGAGAAGACGGCATTAGTAAATAAACATTTCAAATACACATCTGTTCTTCTTAACTCCATGTTCTGGTTTCTAAGAAATCTATAACGACCGACTGTTCATGAGTTCCACGTATCCTGAGGTACTATAAGTTCATATTCTGGATTGTCTAAACATTGAGAGTTTGTTATATCCAATGTGACACTGTACCTAGCTTGCTAAGGAGTTTTTGATTACTAACGTGAGTTTTGGGACACCCTAATTCGCCGAGGTTCCAATCCTCTGTCCACAGTTCTGTGTGAGAACAGAAACCCTGCGACAGGGGCACCCCCGACCCTTGCTGGAGCTTCATCACACTTGCGATACAACTCCAGCAATGCGCCACCTTTACGGCACAGATACATCACGCATCTGTGCTGTTTTTGCCCCATGATGCGCCGCATTGTAAATGCAGCACACCATAGGTGACGGAACAGCGGCACAGAATGACTAACACATCCCTGGTGATGCGCCAGTCATCATAAATGTATCCCTATGCTTCTTATCTTGTTAGAGATGAACCGCCATATGTATCATCAAAGTTTTTGCATTTCCTAAATAGCGAACTTTAAGGAATAAATAGCGATTCTTTACCATTCCTAGTTTGCGATGAGCTATTTGCTAATTAGCCGAATGTAGCCCAATGAAGCCCAATGTAGCCCAAAGATGGCCGCCAGACACACAAAAAAACAAATGTAGCCCAAATATCAGCCAGATGTAGCCCAACTATAGCCCAGTGACAGAATGACCAATCAGCTTCGCAAACCTCCGTTACGCGAAGCGGAGCGCTGTTACAGATATATATCTTTTTTTGAACGTTAATTTCTCAAAATCCACTGGAGCACATATATTGAGACCTAGCAAAGGCACATCGGGCTACCAGTCCCTAATATTTTGCCAAGTTTCGTGCAAATCCATTCAGCCGTTCAATTATTATTATTATTATTTTTTTTTGCCCCGCGGGGCCCTTTTAAAACCTCCACATCAAACCTAGGGGGTCAGCGAGGATCTACTATGCCCCCTTATAGTTATTTCCCCCTTTGTTTTGACCTCCTCTTGTCTCTCGATCCTACCGAGAGACAAGATGGCGGCCGCTACGGACTGTTTGGAATGTTGACAGACGCCGGAGAACCAATCAGCTTCGCTTCACAAAGCTCCGTTGCGCGAAAAGTCCGCGAACCAGTGCGCTGCCCAGTCCGCGCTTACAGATATATATCTTTTTTTAAACGTTAATTTCTCAAAATCCACTGGAGCACATATATTGAGACCTACAAAAGGCACATCGGGCTACCAGTCCCTACAATTTTGCCAAGTTTCGTGCAAATCCATTCAGCCGTTCGGGCTAAAAGTGAGGCCAACCGCCCTATGGAAAACTCAATGTTAAAAACACGTTTTGGGACCCCCCTTTTTTCTCGGCCCCCACTGGACGAACCCCCCCAAATTTTCAAGGGCTGCTCAGAAACAAAATGTGCCATTTTCCTGAAAATTTCAGCCAATTCCGTCCACAAACGCCAAAGTTATTAGACATAGAATTTTCAAAAAACCCATAGAGAAAAAATCCTAACTATATATACCTACTGGCGACCGCCAGTAGGTAATATATATATATATATATATATATATATATATATATATATATATATATATATATATATAGACAGGTAGATAGATATAGTAGACATATATGTATATGTGCTCCTGAGATTGGCGTGTTTCCTCCAGGCTGCCTTATCGCTGGTGGTGCCGTGCATGCAGCGCTCCGCCACACGCTGCTCACAATTCAAAAATGGGTCATTTCTTGTAAATCTCCCAGGAAACCACGGCACTCCAGGATTTCTGTTGTTATCAAAGCGTGTTTATTTCAGCAGATTCAATAAACACCAATGCGTTTCGGTGCCAAGAAGCACCTTTGTCACAGCGTTTGTTTCTAGCAACAGGTATTTTTTTATTCATTTGTTCGTACTCGTGTTTGCATAAAGTTCATCACGACAGAAATAGGACTGTTCCATAAACATTGGCGGCCATCTTTTAACATGTTTGTTATGGAAATTAGTTCATTGCACTTAAGATCCTTTTACAATTACAAGTAATTACTTCAATAAACAATAATCACTCATATAAACATAGAAATACTGCAATCTCATTAATAATTATTGATGGGTCATGAACATTTCGAGAATAGACAGCAAAGATCACATGTCAACAACAGTTGTTACCATATTATATATATGTATATGTATATATAAAGGGTGTTGAAAGTGCATATTTCAGTCGGCATGTCAGAATGGTTTAATGAAGTAGAAGTGGAAAATATTTGGGCACTCACTTAAAACGTGTCCTAATTTTTCTTTCTAAAACACTAACCAGAATTTCTATGACAAAATGTATCCCCTCATTTTGTTCCTTTGAAAATTAAATGGTTTAAGCTTTACTAGTTTGATTCAATCACTAATGCTTCAGATGTGCCGTACGTTTGTCATAAGTAAGACTGTTAGTGCTCTAGTTGTTCTTTAGAACATTCTGGGGGGCTGCAATAGTACACACAGGAATCCACTGGCAGGCTTTTCCTTTTGGAAGTACATGTTTTACTGAGAATGTCAGACTTCATTCTCATATGGCCAAGAAACATACTGTGAATTTATAGAAAAGATGGTCTCATTTTTGCTTCTGGAGCACCTTCTATAACCTCTGGGAAAATCATGAGAAAACAGTTTTCTCACAAACATGATTGATGCCATCCCAGCAGAAGGCTTTTTCACAGGGTACAATCATCTAAGAACACAAAACATGCAATTCACTACAATGCATTTCAATGGGGTGCTATCATGTATATTGGTCCTAACATGGCTGCCAGCATTTTCTGTTTAAAGTGGTGACAGCCAATCAGTTCTCGCCATGAGATCTGTGCCTTGGCTCTACCCAGAAATCCTTATTTGCTTTCCCTTGAATTTCTCAATAACTGCTAAACAGATGTACACTAAATAACTGAAAGTGTGATCTGTGAACCAAAATCCACCTTCCTGCCTAATTTGTTTAATTCTTTCCAGCGGTTTGGGCTGTAGTCATGTTCAAAGCTCCAATGGGAATTAACATGGGAAATCATATTTTTTTACCCCTCTTTTTCCCAGCCTCAGCTTGACGGACCACCCCAAACTACATGACTACAGCCCAAACCACTGGACTGAATTACACCAAATTTGACAGAAAGATAGCTCTTGGTCCAAAAAGAATCCTTTCTGTTATTTGGTGTAAATCAGTTCAGTAGTTTTTGAGATATTAAAAAAAAACATTTGTATATCTAGGGATGCGGGATCCGACAGGCCCTGTGCTGAAATGTGATTGGCTACCAACACTTCAACCATAAAGTGTTAGCAGCCATCTTAGGACTCAGCAGAAAAACTTTTTTTTAAAAGAAAAGGGGGCAGGGTAGGAATACGCTGACCCTCTAGCTCTGGTCCTGGTGTCACCCTGGTACCTGGCAGGCTAAAAAAGCTGTTTCGGTGGGAGTCGTCTGGAGCCGCGACTCCCGCTGAAAAATAAGAAAAAAAGAAGAGCAGGCTCTCACACTTCTCGACTGTTTAGCCTCCAGGTGGGCCAGGTCCCTGGGGCATGCAGGATTAAACAAAGGAGGGGGTGCACGGGCCACCCTCGTGAGGCTCTTTTAAGCCCTGGGAGCCACTACCTCCCAGAGGCTTTTAAAATAAAATGGAGGGGTGTAATGATGGCACAATTTGGAATTGCTTGTGAAGATGAAGTTTAATGAAGGTAACAGGTGAGGGCCAGGCAGCACGGCTTCCAGTCCACAGAGCAACAGTAACTGACTCTGGACTGGAATGACTTGAGAGAATGCAACAAGCATTCCATGCCTCGCTCTCAGAATAGCAATACATCATATTAGAATAACATTACACCATATTAGAACATAACACCCCCCCTTTTTTTCACCAAGAGGAATGCAAAAACAATAAAGATACAAAATTAATACTTACATTTCTCTACAACCACATAACAAATTCCTTCAACCATCTGGGAAGCACTCTCTTCTTGGTACCACTCACACTGACACCTTCTGCTAGTACAGCCGACTCAGTAGCGTCAGTAATGCCACTCATTCCAGATATCATCCCTTCTACAACATCAGTGGTTCCCAATGACACTTCCCAGCGGAATCACTCTTCCAGCCCGCGCTCTCCACCACCTCCTTTTCCAAGCCAACAACCGGAAGAGCAGTAGTGTGCATAGCTCCTGGGTCAAGAAAATCTTCCATCCATTCAATGTCCTTTACACCGTCAGAACACTTCAAACCTTCAAGTAAAACACTGGAAACTCTCCCTGAACATAAAGCAATACTCTTTAAATTCCACACTCTTCCATCATCCAAACGTACAGCATTGCACAAAAGCCCCACCACTTCTTGTGGTGGACCAAATTGATTATCACCCTTAGCAATCTTACCAGGTCTCTTCACTTGAACCAAATCACCAATTTTGAGTTGTACTTCTTTCACACCATGGGTTTTATCATAATAGGATGTACTCTTATCATGTACCTGAATGAGTCTATCTCTGACTTCCATAGCAGACCATTGTTGCAGTGTGCCATCACAAAGCCAAACAGGAGAAAATGTACATCTTGGTCTCCTACCTCTCATGATAACAAAAGGAGACAATTCTTTAGAAAAAGAAGTGCACACCGGGTTTCGTGTATTTTAAAACTGAAAGTGATTTAGACATGTGATTATATCAAAAAATCATTCTGCACTCATATAATTATTGTTCATACCGTTTTTTTTAATTTTATTTTGAGTGATATCTGATTTTGTTTTATTTGACGATTTTTTTCTCTTATTATTTTTACTTTTTGCACATATACATATACTTTGTTTGTTTCCCAAAACCGTTTTCCTGTACAAATATCTTAAGAAATTATCAAAAAAATAATTATTAGATTTAAAAATAACCACTTAATCGTTATGAGAATTGAATGAAAACGCAGAAATTAATTCCTTCAACGCGTTTCGGCCGTTGCCTTCCTCAGGAAATCTGCTTTGTTCTTTGTAACAGTTAATGTGGCTTTTAATTTCCTGTTCGATCCACCACACCTGTTGCCTTATTTTCTTTCTGAAGTCTGTAGTTACTGCATTCCTCTTGTGGGAGATCTATACTAAGAAATCATAGGAGACCTCTTCTATATTGGCCCGGTTAATCTGCTTGGCTGTATGACTGCTCGCGTTTTCTATCTTTGGTGAAGAGTATAGGAGGGTGTCCTATCTTGAGTCTGTCTAAACCTCTTCTATATTTGACCGCGTGGTCTACTAGTCTGTTTCGCTGTTCTTAGTTCCCGACTTGAATGCTTCAGGTTAGTGGGTTCTTGTCTGGTATATTCGGATGTCGTCCTCGATGTAGTCCGACTGCCGGTCCAACAAAAGGAGACAATCCAGTGGCATCAGGGGTGGTGATCCTATAAGCCCAAACTGCCTTCTGCACTTCACGTTTCCAATCATGTCTCTTGTTCATGGCTGCTTGAATAACACCCTTAATTACATGATTAAAGCGCTCAACAGTGCCATTACCACTATGATTATAAAGAGCAGGAGTCCTATGCTTGATCCGTACTCTGTCAATATACTCGTTTGCTCTCTTAGATGTAAACTGCACCCCATTGTCACTTAAAATGCTTGCCGGTAAGCCTTCCATTATGAACATTTTGTCCAGGAACTTTAAGACAACATCTGTATCAACTCTTACAACAGACCTGTGCAGACATAAAATTAAAAAACAGAGTATGTTTAAATTCTACACATAAAAACAATGGTCGCTGTGAGTTTTCTTGTTTCTTTTAATACTTGTTGGCACAAAAACCAGCCAGCCGACACGTGTTTCATCAGAGAAACAGTGAACTCTGACTCTTCAGGGCTGGATTGGAACAAAAGGAACTCGCTCAGTACAGATCATACACAGTTTGGTAACAAGACAGATCACACGATTATGCAACTACCGTGAGTCATCCAGCATAAGTGAAAACCAACTTTGGAGGAGACTCCAGGGGCTCCTACATGCTCCATACCTTATTACTGACTGACATTCAGTGACTCTTCCCATTTAGTAAGCAAATCATCGTCTAATTCATCGTAGGTGGGTAGAATCTGTGCCCGTAAGCCTCTAGGTATTCTTTTCAGTCTTAGGTACTGTTTTAGTGTAGTACCATCCCACCACCGTGCATTTTCAGTCTTCTTTAGTCTTTCAAGTTTCAGGAATTTTTCCCTTAGACCCTCACTGCGAGTTTGGTTTCCACTAGTGGAAGGGTTGTTACTGCCTGCACCTACTGATAGGTTACCAAACAGTTCATCTACTTCTTTGTCTCTTTCCATAAGGTGGGCGAACTCTTCACGAAAATTACAAGGTGACTACGTCGTGGCTGCAGTTCCTTAGTCAAATTTGTAATGCTAGGAGAAAGTGTTTTAGTGTAAAGGAACCAATGGCGCTCTGCAAAGTGTACGGAGGTCAAGTGGACATAGAACTATTTACTATGGTGCTAATAGGAAGGGGAGGCCCTTCTAACCCCTTACTTAGGGGCCCATTGGGATGGTGGGCGGGTTTCACCCGCCGGGGCTGTGGTAGCTACCACCGGACCGTCGGGGACAATCCGCCAGCCACCCTCAACAGAATGAACCCCCGCCACATTAGGATGGCTGGGGGGTCCGCGACAAACGGAAAGTCCATCCACCGCATTTCTGCCGGTCGCGAAGTCGACCGGCGGAAAAAGTGCTTGTCTATGGTGGCGGTGTCTGCGAGACACCACCAACCATATTAGGATGTGTGTGGTCAGATGCTTCTCCACGGCGGCATTGCTGCCGTGGAGAAGCATGCGGTCTCTACTTTGGGGGCCCGTTGCAGGCCCCCATGGTGAAGGCGAGGTGGGGGGTGCACATGGGGGGTACCTGTTGTACCCCCCTGCATTTGCATATACAATGCGACAGGCACCGCGCGGTGCCTGCCGCTTTGTGGATGCAAATGCACAACATGCATTTGTCACATTGCGGCGGGTGCTGGTGTAAACACCGCCCGCCGCAAAGTTACAAATGCATGAAGCGCCCGCCAGTGTGGCGGGCGCATCATAAGAAGTGGTTGAAAAAACGTATCTAAATGAAACCACACACAGAGAGGTGGCCAACAACTCTACAAAACCAATGTCGAATTACCAACCACCCGTTCTGTGTGAGTACTCCTTTCTTGCCTCCCTTTTAGGAAGGTTCTTTCACTATCACTATGGGCACCAGATTTGGTGGCACGAGTGTGATTGTGTGTTACAAACACTTATGTCGTCTCAACTAAACACAAACTCACGTGGTGATAGAGATGATATTTTTCACATATTCTCTTTTTAGAGATACACTTCGTGTATCCACATTGTACTGTTGTGCATGATATTTTGTTCACCTGATTAAACACTTGATATTCTTTAACTCAGCATTTACAGTCAGTAATAAGGTATGGCGCATGAAGGAGTCCCTGGAGTCTCCTCCAAAGTTGGTTTTTACTTATGCCGGATGACTCACAGTGGTTGCATAATCGGTTTGATCTGTCTTATTACCAGACTGTGTATGATCTGTACTGAGCGAGTTCCTTTTGTTCCAATTCCAGCCCTGAAGAGTCAGAGTTTACTGTTTCGCTGACAAAACACGTGTTGGCTGGCTGGTTTTTGTGCCAACAAGTTTTAAAAGAAACAAGAAAACTCACAGCGACCATTGTTTTTATGTGTAGAATATAAACATATTCTGTTTTTTCATTTTATGTGTGCACAGGTCTGTTGTAAATGTTCCAGTGTTTGGTGTTCCAAACACTAAGTAAGGGGTTAAAGGGTCGCCCCTTTCCTGTTAGCACCATAGTAAATAGTTCTATGTCCACTTGACCTCCGTACACTTTGCAGAGCGCCATCGGATCCTTTACACTAAAACCCTTTCTCCTAGCATCTGTATCAACTCTTTCAACAATTTTTACAGTTGGCCTCTTTGAAAATAAATCAATGGCAACTAAACCATATTCCTTAGATTCTCTCATAGGACCAAACATATCCACAGCAATCACTTCCCATGGTAAATTAGTAATGAAACCTTCACTCATTGGCAGTTTCAATGTTTTTAAAGATTTGTCAGCAGATTAACAAATCTCACAGTCTCTTACGAATCCCTCCACAGCCTTGTCAATACCCGGCCACCAAAATATACCTTTAACAATGGTTTTAGTTCTCACAATACCAAAATGACCTTCATGGCATAAAAGTAAAATTTTGTTCCTCAATTCCTCCGGAGGAATGACTCTGTCACCTCTCACTATTACATCTTTATTTACTGACAATTCCGTCCTAACTTCTCAAAAAGGTCTCAAACTATCAGTAACACCTTCCTTCTTGGGCCAACCTTTGCATAAACACCCCAAAACTTGTTGTAATCTAATGTCCTTACTTGGTTCCTTCATCCATTCATTTTATCAATGGCTGGTACACTAGCATCATGCACAAATGCAATGTTAAAATCACCCCAAGGGTCATTCGAGCATTCTTCCATAGGAACAGGCAATCTGGAGAGACAATCAGCAAATAAATTCCTTGATTTGCATGGAAATTCTTGCCAATCTTGCAGAAGCTGTAACACTACCCTCAGTGGTGAGAATCTTAATTAAAGGGCGATGATCAATGCGAATCAAAACCGGTTTCCCCCACACAAACACACCTAAATGCTCTAAATCCCAAGTGCAGGCTAAGGCTTCTCTTTCAATGATAGGATATTTACTTTCCGTGGGGGATAAGGACCTAGAAGCAAATATAATTATCCTCTCACGATCATCAGTTTCTTTCTGTGACAATACAGCCCCTAATCCTTTGTCACTTATGTATGTGGTTAAAATGCACTCCAAATTGGGATCAAAGCTACTTAGAGCATTTACATTCTGTAAGTCATTCTTCACACGATTAAACTCTGCATCACACTCGCAAGTCCATTCAAATGTTGTATTTCTTTTCAATAATACACAAATGTTGAATACTTTACTTGCAACATTTGGATGAACTTTGCACAATACTCAGCCATTCCTAAGAATGATTTCCTTATTGGTAGGAGCAGGTGAGTCAACAATAGTATTGACTAGGTATGATTTGGGTCTTACACCATCTTGACAAATAACATGTCCTAGATAGGACACGCTCCTCTGTGCAAATTTCCATTTGCTGATTTCGACAGTTAAACCCACATTTTGTAGTACATTCAAGACCTCTTTGAGTTTACAATCGTGTTCCTCCTTGCACTTGGCAGCTAAAAAAATTTCATCTTGGAAAAATTTAACATCATCCATCTTCCCCAACAATTTGTGCATTAAATGCTGAAAAACAGCAGCCGCTGATGCGAGGCCGAAAGGCATGCACTTAAATTGATAACAACCGCAAGGTGTTATGAAAGCAGTGAGCTTCCTTGACTCCGGCGATAACATCACCTGGTGGTAAGCCGCTGACAAATCAATGGTGTGAAATCAACTAGCACCCTTGAGTGAGGACACCATTTCATTGATCTTAGGCAGCGGAAACCTATCTATAATGATGTTATTATTAAGGTGGCGCAAATCAATGCATAGACAGATTTTACCATTCCCCTTGTGCACCATCACCACCGGAGAAATCCATTCTGAACTTTCCACCTCTTCAATTACATTCCTTTCCAACAACCCTTCCAGCTCTTTTGCTACTTCATCCCTTATGAGTATGGGAATTGGCCTCACCTTATGTATCTTAGGTGCAGCGTTTGTTTTAAGCACAAAACTTTTAAGTGATCCTAAATCCTTACTAAACCCTTTAGGAAATATCCTACTTATATCATCTTGTAATCAACTAGAATCATCCACGACGAGTACCTTCTCTTCACTGTTGGGGTTCAAGATAATGGGCAAATTCTTTTTGGTCCATCTAACCTAAAACGGAAGGACCAAATTCAGCTACATATAATTTCCCTCTGGCAGATCTTCCTTGGAAATGTCAACCATCGGAATCCCAACATATTGATTTTCTCTCCCCCTTGAAACTCAGTGGATTAACATCTGTAGGCATTAATATTTTGCCTATTTTTTTGACACATTTTACCTTCCAGATTTCCTTGTCAATTATAGTATAAGTTGATCCTGAATCAATGACCACCTTAACTAGTACACCCCCAATGGATATATCACATATGGGCTTATCCTTCACTGTACTATTACCCTGGACACTTTTAACACTCTCATTCATTACTTTCCTTCTCTGCGTCAGGATCATTAAGATCCTCATCCTCATATAGGTATTTGACATTACTTTTTTTCTCCTACACATTTTACTAAAATGGCCTATCAATCCACAAATACTACATCTTTTCTTTGCAGCTGGACAGTTTCTGCTGAATGCTACATTTTCTTTACTTCCACAACGATAACATTGCCTCTCTTCTGGTTCTTTATCTCTCCATACATTCCTTTGTATCTGATTGAAAATTTTGCTCAAGTTGTGTTGCTGTTGTTCTCGGTTAGCCCTCTGAACTTTAAGAACTGCCCCTGTGTCTTTGTCAGAATCTTTAAGCTGTGTCGCACACCTTCCAGACATTTCAGCCTTCCTTACAATAGAAAGTATATCCTCTAAAGGCGAGTCACCATTTACCCATAAACGTTCTTGTATTGTAGAATTGTTACAATGCATGACTAATTGATCTCTCAGCAATTCATTGTGCAAATCTCCAAACCTGCAGTCAATAGCAAGTCTCTTCAATTCATCAATATAGTCAACCACAGGTTCACTTTTGTTCTGTTTCCTTTGAAAAAAATTGAAACGCACCATTCCCATGCAGACTTTAGGTGCAAAATAATCAATTTCTGCATTTGATGTCATTTTTGGTATGCGGTTATACGTTTTTATTCCTATTGGAGCCAAATGTAAAATACTTATTTTATTTTGATCAGCATCCATTTTACCTGCTTCATCAACAGCACTAATGTAATTCACAAATTAATTTTTCCATTCTAACCACTTCATATTTGGACGTGATCTTGATGACCAAACGGAGGGCTTATAGTAAAATTTTGTTGAGCCATTACTCCTTGATCTTGATGATCACCTTCTTCCATAAAGTTATTAATATATAATAAGGTTACACAATAGTATTTGTTTTGATGGTAATCGTATTTGTTTTGATGATAATCCTCTAAAAATCAATATCAATTTGTATGTAATGGAAAGTTATATTGTATGGGGCAGATTTATGTCAGACTTGCGCCACGTTTACGCCGCCGTTGCATCACGCAATGGCGGCGTAAACGTGGCGCATCCCTGTGACCCATTTACAACGTGACGCATCTAGGCAGATGCGTCACGTTGTAAAGCCCTGCGCCACATGTGGGCGTTCCGGCGCAGGTTGGGCATTCCGGGGCAGGTGCGCCTCGCAAAAGTGCCTGCGTGAAATCTACAAGATTTCACGCAGGCACTTTTAGGCCAATGCTGCGTCAAAACCCTGCGCCTGCTTGAAGCAGGCGTAAGGCTTGACGCAGCATTGGACAGATAGGGCCCCCCAGAGCATTGCTGGAGCTGCGTCGTGCTTGCGACGCAACTCCAGCAATGCGCCGCCTTTACGGCACAGATGTGTCACGCATCTGTGCCGTTTTTGACCCATGGTGCGCCGCATTGTAAATGCGGCACACCATGGGTGGCGGAGCTGCGGCGCACAATAACTGGCGCATCCCTGGGGATGCGCCAGTTATTGTAAATCTGCCCCCTATGTGTATTAACTGTGTATTAAGCAAATACAGCAAAAGTACACAAAAGGTAAATAATATATATTAAACACCAAAAATATCAGCCTCCCCTGCTTCCTCACCTCAAAAATGAGCTTACCTGCAGAAACGATCAAATGGCTTTGCTGCCATGGAGTAGTGTCGCAAGATGTCCGCCACGCAAAGGTCCCGTTGCGTGACCTAGCGCCATGACATCACGTGGTGAGTCTGAAGTATGCGCGTCACGGGACCTTGGTGTCAGAACGTTGCCACTGCTTGAAAGACGCAGCGGGCAACACCAGCTGTAACTGCGCAGGGCCAAATCCCTACTACTTACTTACAGGCTGCTCAGAACTTGAAAACGGATGGATGAAGGTTCCGATCCTTATAGTTGGTAAGGTTTAAAACGAACATTTATTCCTTTCCATCTGTTTATTGAAACTTGAAAGAAAATTCAAGTCTTTCATCTGCTTGCAAATGAGTTGATGGATGGCTTCCAGGCGTACATAACCAATCGTCGCCAATTGTAATGATGGCACAATTTGAAATTGCTTGTGAAGATGAAGTTTAATGAAGGTAACAGGTGAGGGCCAGGCAGCACGGTTTCCAGTCCGCGGAGCAACAGTAACTGACTCCGGACTGGAACGACGTGAGAGAATGCTACAAGCATTCCATGCCTCGCTCTCAGAATAGCAATACATCATATTAGAATAACAATACACCATATTATAACATAAAAAGGGGGGCCGCATGGACCTCCTACATGGACTCGTTGTAGCTCCAGGGAAAACCATCTTTCCAGGGCTTTATTTTAAATTTAGAGTGAGCCTATATGGACTCCACTCCTGGAGTGGGTTCAAGCTCCAGGGACCACCACCTCCAGGGGCTAAATTAAAAGTAATGAGGGGGTTGCGCTGACCTTGTGGGCCCAGGGGGCACCCACCTCCCGGGGGCCTATAATATATTTAAAACTGGGAGAGGGCCTCGTGGCCCCCTTCCCGAGCCATATACTGATCTGGGGACCATCTCCTCCCAGGGGCCAGCCCATCCAGACCAAAGGAGATTGGCTACGCGGCCCCCCTCCTTGAGCCATAAATGGCCCTGTGGACTGCCACCCCTCAGGGCCGGCTCCTGCTATGTCCTGGGTGCCCACCCCTGGGACATTGCTATTTGATTTTGCTTGGTGTCACGCCTGCTGGGCGTGACTGATTAATCCATCTTTGACGCCCATCTTTGACCATCGGAGGATTTAATTCAGCACTTCATCTCCCAGCAGCCAACGTGCTTAGACTCATTCGAAACGCGTCAGGGTCAAGGACTGCTGCTTGTAATTGCCGGCTGACGTGATAGATGTACCGAATAAAGCATACGGGGAGAAACTCTTTGTGCCTGAGTGCTCCCTACCTGTTGGACAACTCCCCACTGAGTGTGATATATATATATATATATATTCACTAAATCAACCATAGGTTTCACACCAGTTGAAGTTAGCTGAACATTTTACTCATACAAAACCATTGAAATTCCCACGTTATACTTAGTTGGACTCAGTATAACTCGCGCGCCCGCAAGCCACTGCTGATGATGTCACATATTACATCATTCATGACATGGTCAGTGACATCACTGATGACATCTCAAATGACATCACTGATGACATCACTGATGACATCATCCAGTGACTGTGTGTTTTTGTAAAGTTTAAATATGTTTTACATATTGAAGAATGAGTGGATGTATAAGTGTCTGGATGAAGGATTTAGTAGATGCGTGACTGACTGTATGAGTGAGTGATTAAATGTGTCTTAATGAATGCATGGGTTAGTGACTAAACTGTCTGAATGTGTGCATAGTATGTCTGTTGTTGTATAAGCCGCTGCATGTGTTGATCAGTAGCTATATGAGTGGCTATATGGGTTATTGATTGGTTGACCAAGTAATTTTATGGGAGAGTAAATGTGGGTGTGGGTGGCTGGGAGGTGTGTGACTCTGTGCATAGATGTGTGAGCAGTTGATTCACTAGGTGTATGGGATCAAGAGTGCATGTGGAAACAGCTGTATGGGCGGTTGACTGTGTGCATGGGTGTGTTGGTGAGTGAATGGATATCTCAGTGCTACATGTCCAAGTTAGTACATATGTAAAACACAGTGCATGTGAGAGTTGACATATATAAATGACTGTACATGAGAGCCAGTGATTGTGCGAGTGGCTGTGTGGATCAATGTGTACTTGTATCAGTGATTGTAAAAGAGAGTAAGTATGTGTTAGTATATGTTTGAATAAGTAAGGTTTTGTGTGTATAACTGTATAGATGAAGAAATGGGAGTGTGATTGATTCTTTGCATGACTGACTAGGTGTGTGAGTAACTCCATGGATGAGTGGCAGTGTGTGAGTGTCTGTTTAGGTGTATGAGTGCATATGATAGTGTTATATTGATGAGTGACTGTATGTATGAGTGATTGTATGGGTGAATGAGTGGATGTGTGTGTAGACCTAGGAATCAGTGAGTGCGTATGTAGTAACTGATATTGGTGTGTCAATGGTTTCAACAATGGTAGTCTGTATTTAACACTGAGTGTATGAAAGGTTATATTAGAGTGTGAGGAGGTGCACCGTATTATCACATGAATGATGTCATTAGTGATGAGATCATTGATGTCAATTGAGAAGTCATCAGTGATGTCATCAGTGATGGCATTTGAGATGTCATCAGTGATGTCATCAGTGATGTCACTGACCATGTCATGAATGATGTAATATGTGACATCATCAGCAGAGGATTGCGGGCGCGTGAGTTATAGTGAGTCCAACTAACTATAACGTGGGAATTTCAATAGTTTTGTATGAGTAAAATGTTCAGCTAACTATAACTGGTGTGAAACCTATGTTTTTTTTAGTGAATTTCAAAGGTTTTTTAAATGCTAATTCCTAACTATAACGAGTGTTGAACCTATGGTTTTTTCAGTGAATTTCAAAGGTTTTTTAAATGCTAATTCCTAACTACAACGAGTTTGAAACCTACGGTTTTTTAAGTGAATTATTAAGTTTTTTTAATAGCAAATTTTTATAGCTATGAATTATTATAATTTTTTCTAATTATTCCAATATTCTATATTTTTGTATTATTAATTTTTGAATGTATTTTTCCTGTTTTTTTAAAATATTTAAACCCTGGAGCGCTCAGGGTGCGTGCACCCGTAAACGCAGCCGCACACGTAGCGTGAGCGCAATTCCCGCGAGCGAAAAATATATATTTATGTATTTAAAGTAAATAATAATGGAAGACATTCAGTGGCATACTCATAAAAGTAGTATTTTTGATTTTTAAAAACCGTATTTTAACTTTAAACACATTTCCGAAAATCGAGCAAAACGTCGTTCATACGCGCCGCGTAAGCGCCCCCGGAAGCGCCTCCGTAAGCGCCTTGTACGTGCCGTGTAAGCGCCGCCGTAAGCGTCCCGGAGCGCGCAGCCTAAGCGGGCGTCAAGCCATGTGACCTTAAAACAACACTTTTGATTGGTTCATAACAGTTTTTTACACAACTATGGAAAGTCCCCACCCATTTCTCTCACTACCTCTTTGCAATTGCAGAGAGAACACCTCTTGCCTGTTTGTCATACTACTAGCACTCATTTTTCAAAGATGTCTGCTTCCCAGGACCCCTCCACAGACTCTGATGTGGAATTCCTGCCTGAGGATCCCCCCCAAAGAAAAGTTAAAGAGCATTTCATTTGGAAGTTCTTTACTTTCCCAGAGGGGGAAAAGAAATGTAATGCTGCAAAAGTAACGTGCCGGATATGTGACACAACTCTGTCACGTGGGGATCCCACTCGAAAGTACAGCTTTGGGAATGCTACCTTGATCCGGCATGTGGAAAGGAGGCATCCTAACAACTTTGCTAGGGAGAGCACCAGGGACCTGGCACGCAATCCCCCGAGATATGGCGCCTCCACCTCCACCGGAGCATCTACATTGTCTGGGAGAGGAACAACAACAACTTTTATCCCCGACATACAGCCGGTGTTTGCAGATTTGAAAATAAAATGCAAACAGTGTGATGAACGGCTCTGCTACGGGGAGCAGAGCATTCAACTAATTGTTCGAAAGAAGGAGGAACACCGCTGCTCCACCCAGCCCTTATTTTTCTCCTTTATTTTGCTCCTGTTGAGCAGTTTTGCATTCCCTGGTTTTGTTTTTGTCCTGAAATAAATCCCAAAAATATATAAAATCGTTCTTAAAAAGTAGAAAAAAAATTAAAAACAAAAAAAGAAGAAAAAAAAGTTCTTTTTAGAACTACCTCCAATTCTCAAAAAAGAGCTATATTCATTACATATTGTGTCATTCTTTTTTTCAATGAATGTGTACTGCATAAATGTATCGATAAAATGACTAAATGAAGGGGAGAAAGTGACTGAGAGAACAAATGACAGAAGGGGAGTGAGGGAAGGTGAGTTGTGAACGGGAGTGAGTCGAAGTGGAGTGAATGAAGAAGAGTGACAGGGAGTGAGGGAAGGGAATGGGTAAAGGTGAAAAAAGGGGATTGATATTGAGGGAAGTAGGGTGAGGGAGGATAAAGTAATGGGAGTGAGAGTAAGGCAAGGGGAGTGAGGGAGAAGGAAGGGGGAGTGAGTGAGGGGGAGTTGATGACAGTGAGGGATGGATGGTGAGTGAGGGTGAGTGAAGGGAAGTGAGAGAGTGAGGGGACGGAGGGAGTGAGGGTAAGACAGAGGGAGTGAGGGAAGAGGAGTGAGGAAGTGAGAGGACAGAGGGAGTGAGAGTGGAGTACGGTGAGAGAGGAAAGGAGAATGAGTGACAACGCTTAGGAAGGGAAGAGAGGGGAAGGGAAGTGAAGCAGGGGGACTGAAAGAAGTTGAGTGTGGAAGAGGTGAGAGAGGGGAAGGGTAGTGAACATGGGAAATGAGAATAAGTGAGGGAAGCGGAGTAAGGGAACGGGGGTGAGGGAGGGTGAGAGAAGAGCAGTGAGGTTGAGGAAAAGAGTGATGAGAAACTAAATTTTGTTTGTCACACTTACCTTATAAGTAATGTAAACTGAATTACATATTTTTACTAAATGTAATATCTGTGGAAGAGAAAAAAAAGTAAGTTATAATATTTATAATATATATTTCAAAATACAAGATACTAGGCAGGAGATTAAAAGTCATAAAAGGGTACTAAGAGATGAAGTAGGAGTGAAGGAAACAGAAAGGGAAACAAAGGAACGGTGAAGGACAGAAAGAGGGAAAGAGAAATAGAGGGAGAGCAAATGACTGAGAGGATAATGAGGTGGTTAGATTGAGTGACACAGAGGGAAAGAGGGAGAGAGAAATGAAGTGAAGGTGAGTAAGGGACTTAAGGAATGTGAGTTAGCAAAACTAAATGAGGAAAGGGGAGTAAGGGAAGGGGAGTGAGTGAGAGGGAAGGGGGAGTGAGTGAGGGTGCGTTCACGACAGTGAGGGATGTAAGGTGAGTGAGGGTGAGTGAAGGGGAGTGAGAGAGTGAGGGGACAGAGGGAGTGAGGGTAACAGAGAGGGAGTGAGGGAAGAGGAGTGAGAAAGTGAGAGGACAGAGGGAGTGAGAGAAGGAGTGAGTAAAGTGGAGTAAGGTGAGTGAGGGACGGGGAATTACTGAGGGAACAAAGGAAGGAAAGAAGGGGAAGGGGAGTGAAGCAGAGAGACTGGGAAAAGGTGAGTGGGGGAGGAGAGTGAGGGGAAGGGGAGTTAAGGATGGAGAATGAGGATAAGTGAGGGAAGTGGAGTAAGGGAACAGGGGTGAGGGAGGGTGAGAGAAGGGCAGTGAGGTTGAGGAAAGAGGGGTGATAGAGGGTGGATAAAGGCGAGTGAGCATAAGACAAGGGGAGTGAGGGAGTGAGGAGATAGAGGGAGTGAAGAAAGGAGTGAGAGAAGGGGACTGAGTGAGGGAGCAAAGAAAGGTAAGTGAGGGAGTGTTGGTCAGTTAAAGGGAGTGAGCGTGAGGGCAGGGGGAGTGACAAAGTGAGGGGATAGAGAGAGTGAGGGTAAGAGAGAGGGAGTGAGGGAAGGGGAGTGTGGATGTGTGAGGACAGAGGGAGTGAGAGAAGTAGTAAGTGAAGTGGAATAAGGTGAGTGAGAGAAGGAAAATGAGTGAGGGAGCAAAGGAAGATAAGAGAGGGGAAGGGGAGTGAAGCAGAGGGACTGAGAGCAGGAAAGTTGGGGAGGGGAGAGAGGGGAAGGGGAGTGAAGGAATAGGGAATGAGGGGTAGTGAGGGAAGCGGAGTAAAGGAACGGGGGTAAAGGAGGGTGAGAGAAGGGCAGTGAGGGTGAGTAAAGAGGGGTGATAGAGGATGGATAAAGGTGAGTAAGCGTGAGACAAGGGGAGTATAATATATATTTCACAATACAAAGTACAAAATAACTTGTACAATATGTTATATGATTTATTTTGCTGTTCTCAGAATATATTGAATTTCACTAAAAACAGTGAGTTCAATACTACTCATCATATGACAGCGGGCAAAAAAAAACACAATCAAAAAGATTATGTTTAAAAAACCCATACAACGTTTCAATAAATAATGTAAAACTTAGAAAAAAACATATCTTAAATGTTTTTTTCCAAACAACAATTAGTTACGTACATTTCAACAATCACAAACTAATAAAACATTAGTATGTCATTATTATACTCTGAAAGTAAAGTAATATAAACACATATATTAACAACATTTACCCGAAATACTCATTTTTGATTCACTTACTTTTCCACGAGGCCAAATAGTATATGAAAAGTCCTTTTTTTGGAAATTACTTAATAGTACTTTTAAACTTCCATTTACCCGACTTTCTGAATGAAAAGCTGCAACATCTATTCGATCATCTAACAATAGTTATATTTCCACCTCTGGCTCACTCATGATCAACATTTCCTATAATACTGATATCACTCCCTATGTGATACACTTACACTACCTCTATGAGAACTACATGTTTTTTATTATCTTGATCACTCTCACTCACAAAGTAATTTTGAACAGCAGACTAACTTTTATTAACTGCTCTAATCTTCCTAGGCCAATTACTTTTCCTAAAATTTGGGTTGTAAGAACATTAGGTAAGAATTTTGTAAGTCAAAAGGCAAACGTTGTTTGAAAGTCAATTGAGTATCATTACAATAAGTCCAGCCTTTTTGACGTTTTAAATAAGCTGTGTAATGTCCTGATGTTGTAGAAGGACCATCATGGAAAATAATTGCTGCAGTTACAAAGGTTCTTCCTGAAATTGATAATTGAGAAGCCACAAAATGTTTAATTAAAGTTGTCAATTTAGTTCCATCAGGTCTACATCATTGGAACATTAAAATTACATACTCTCCATATCTTTGTATAAATAATGTTGATAGCATTGCAGAGTTACATTGGGTACAGACCATGTTTTGATTTGCTTCTCTAACGAGATTATTAAAATACACTGATTTGCAGTCTGGTAAAGTCAAATATTTAAATCTTTCAGTGTCTATAGTAGTACTACTTGAAAAGGAACAATTGTCGCAGTCATGCTGCCATTTATAAGAAAGGCCAAAAAGATTTTCAACATCTATAACTTCATCTTGCAATACAACAAGCATATACATTAGAAATTCCTGACAATCTTGCTGAATATTCTGTGAAAATTGATTTAGACCAGAACATATGTCTAAAACATTTTGAATATCAGAAACACTTTCTATTTTTGTTTTATGACTGCTACATTTTTCAAACACAGTATTCAACAAACAACAAAATCTTTGATCCCGATTTTCAACAATCTGCTCTTGTAAAGTTTGGAGAAAAAAAACAACATTAACCACTACATTAGCATAGCAGTTGACACCAAAACTGTTTTCAAACTGAAATCCAACAACATCTTCAACAGAATCCTTTTCCTTTGTGCTTACAATTACTGGTTCATCTAGTTTTTTTCTTTTTGCTACAACCTCGCTACAATTTTTCTCATTTCTTCTTTTTCGGCCTACCACACGCTTTTCAAATAAAGGATATTGAGGTAAATTTGGAGCATATTCTCTTCTTAACCTATTATATTCTTTTACACAATTTAGATCTGCACTAATCTTTGTCTCATCAAAATCAATCAACTATAATCCAGATAAAGTTCTGACTCGAGATAAAGCAACATATGCCATACCCTCCTTGAACACAGAACTTCCAATATTCACCAAAGCACTATCTACACTTAAACCTTGAGATTTATGAATAGTCACCGCATATGCCAAACAAACTGGAAACTGTTTTCGGCAGACATATAAATCTTTATCAAGCAAAAATCGAGCAGAACAGCGACTCAATTGTTGTACTTCATCAATTCAATCAAATTTAATTTTCAAAAATTCAATTTCATCTCTATTTCGGTAATTCACAAAATCAACAACATGACCCATTGCTCCATTTACTAAACCTCTTTCCACATGTAAATTCCGTCGTAAAATTATACAACAATTTAAACATGCATATAGACTCTTTTCAAAACCAGCAGTTTTAGATATTGTCTTCTCTAAAGAATCCAATTTTGATTTAAACTTTTCTGACAAAGTAATAGTAGCTCCTTCATGCTCTATTTTATCAATAGCTTCCAGTTTTACAATCTCTTGATTTTCTAACTTTAACATTTTGTTGTTGAAGATTTAACATTCTTGCAGAGTTGACATCAAGCATATCACAGATTTGTTTTCAGCAATTTTCCTATAAATATTCTCTGGGAGAATATTTTCGTTTGGAAACAAATTTGAAAGTAATCGTGCCTGTAAAGCTTCTTTGCCATGTTCACTTACTTTTCCAATTCTTATATCTTGAAGAATATTTTTATAATCTTCATCCTTTGCCTGTCGCATATTTTGAAGCAGTTCTTTATATTTAAAATATAACCATATATTAACATTTCCAATGCTTCCTATGCACTTTCTGGTATCTTCATGCGCAAGCATGTTAAACACTGGTTGTCCTTTCACAGGAGTTAGCTGCAGTAGATCTCCAAAAACAATGGTGTGTTTGCCTCCAAATAACACATCAGACTCTGTTTTAAGAATTTGTTGCATTCTTAAATGCACAAAAGCAAGCATTACATTGGTACCATGCTTACCTCATCAATGATAAGAAGTTTCATTTTCTTAAGGACTTTGGGAACTTCACAGCAAGCTTCTCCAGATAGCTTGTGGTATTGTAATGTATTATCATGCTCTTCTGGCAGCATCAATAAACGATGTAAAGTAATCCCTTTAATGTTATGTGCTGCCAACCCAGTTGGAGCGGTAACAACACAAGAGACCAATGCCTCAGTTCTTTTCTGTAGATAAGTTGCAATTCCTTTAATTGGAAAACTTTTTCCAGTTCCTGCTTCTCCACTCACGTACAGTTGGACAGGTTTAAATGATGTACATGAGCACTCTTTTTCTCATGACATAAACCATGCTCAATTTGTTCTATGACTTCGTATATTAACGTTTAGTTGTTTTTCCAATTCTTCTAAGTTTAGTACATCCTCCTGAGCTTGTTCCATTGCTCTTTCCACCTCATCCATGGCAGTGGCAGCTTCATTTTGGATAATTGGTCCTCCGAGTGGATCCTGACTCAACGGAGCAGAACACTGACTGTCTTGAGAACTGTCTCTAGCAATCTCTGCTGCAATTGTAGCTTCTTGCTGTATTTCATTGTTCAACATTTGCAGATAATTAGTAAAAGCAGGATATTCTATAGTATTTTTGCTTGCATTGAAAGAATCTTCATAACTGAGAAAATCTCCAAGTAGTTCCTCTTCTGTACGCCATGGCTTAAAGAGTTGCAAAAGAGCTAAATAGTAAAATTCCCTTTTGTCAGGAGATTCGCAACTCAATTTTCGATGATTAATCAAATGTCCTTTTTTTTGTTTCACCAGACATCCTTCACATCCAATTACAGCACATACTCCTTTATTGATATCTTCTGTAATATTACTCTTAAAAGTATAGCTTTGCAGTACTTCATAGAGACAAACATTGTCAAGATGAGTACTTCTATTTGGATAGTATGTATCCAACATGTTTGTCTTCAAAATATCTGTACTGTTTGGTTCTTTCTCTGCCAAATACTCAATTTCTTGTACAGATTTCAAAACTCGGTTTCGTGTTGCAGCAAGACCTAGACTCACCCAAATGATTGTTCTAGATTTGGCATATAGACTTGCTGATGATTACCGATCTGAACATTCGTATGCTCCAATTTCTCGATGCGACAACATCTTCAGACTGTAACTGTACAATTTCTTACTTAGGCTCTTTTCATGAGAAATTTTTTCCCACATTTCCTTTAGTTCTGTCTTTTCTGATTTTGTTATGTAAGACGTTACATATCGAGCCACAGCAATAGAGTTGTCAGCAACATATTGAATATCCATGTTAGCATTCCACATGGACAAAATGACTGGGTTATAGTCATTTATGTATTTTGACTCTTCATTTCTTTTTAAGTTGTATGTATTTTTTGGTGATTTTCTTGTGACAGAATGTCGCAAAGAAGACATAAAATTGTTTACTCTTCCTTTAGATATAACTGGTCGTGGAAATCCAAAACGACATTTTGTGTAGAACTTGTCCTTGGATTTTAACTTTCGACGACAGTATTTTCCACAACGATGGGTTTGAAACCGTAAGACTTCATGTCTTAAATTGTTTTCTTCTGTACTTTTCGGAACCACACATGTAGAAAACTGTTCAATAAAATTCATCACTGTGTCATCCGAATCTGTTCCAAATTTAGGAGCATCTTTGATACATAGCAGCATATGTATGTGAGGAGCACCTCTTGCTTGATACTCCTTTCTCCAAAAGAAATCCAAAGCCTCTCCAAGAGGAGGATTTTTTTTGTTTGTGATAAAAGACATCATAGCTTCAAATCTATGATTGAAATACCTGCATACATTAACTGGATCCAAAGAGCACAGTTCTTCAGGTGTCTTGTATTCTATATTTTCTATGTTTGCATTTGCCTCTCGAAGAAATTGAAGTAAGTCTTCCCAAGCATACTCAGCACAGCTAAGAGTAAGGAACCATGTAGGAGTTCCTAAGTTTCTTAGCATAAATTTCAGTTCCCCATGACGACGGTACCAATACTCGTTGGTACCACGCTGACATGCCATGAGATTAATTAGCTGAGACTCCAAAATAGTGTCTTGCTGTTGGACTTTATCCATAAAGTCCCTTGCCGAAACATTTTGCAGATGTACTCCACTTTTCAGTATATGGTTCACTGCATAAGAAAGTCCAGACAAGTCACTCTCAAACAGAAGATGAAACAAATATGGAATACATTGGCGAAACCTTGGATCTTCTGCATATAATCTTAAAGTCCGGTATTCAGATGCAGGAATTTGAACAGATCGGTCATCATATCGACCACCTTGACCTGTTGGAAATAACTGAGGAAAACAACAAGCTTCCAAGCTTTCTTCCCATACACTAATGGGACTTCCTTTTGCTTCTTTCATTTGGAACAACTCAATAGCATTCCCCATTACTTCTTTGGAATGCAGAGGATGAACACTATAATGTTCATACATTTCTTCACTTCTAGACACATCTACTTTTTCAATTTGCCCAGCTGAGAAATCACTGTTCTCTCCTACAGTTGTTTCCTCTTCCCCCACATATTCATTTTTGTAGTACTGATTGTTTTTTTTACCAAATACAACGTTGCCTTTTTGACTTTCCTAACATCCACTAATTCTTGCCATATTTTCTTACTCTTTGTATGAACGCCATTAACTAGAATAACCAGAGGTTCCTCTTTCACTTTTTCAACACCAATTGTATCAATATTTTTCTTTAAATCTAGAGGCAAATAAACAACTCTTCCCTTTAATCCTCTCTGTAAATCTGAAGGAGGCAATTTTCCTGTCTTAGGCTCCATGCGAACAATAGCCTGAAATGGATGCACACATTGAATCAGAATAGACTCATAAGTATTTAAATCCATCAATTCAGAAGGAATGTTTACCAACTCAAGATTATTATGTACAGCTCTAGCAGGCATTTTGTTTTCATTTAATTTATTATAACAATATTTATAAATACGCAGATCAGAACCCAAATCGAAACAATTCTCTACCAACAAATAAGTTGAAAAATCCTTCCACTCATTATTATTTTCCTTTTCACTTTTTACATATAAATCAACTAACCTAGTCTGATTCTTATAATGAGTTCGTGGACAACACACACAAGAAAATTGGCCTTTCACTTGAAATGCCCTTAAACTTTGTAATTTCATGGTTAAAATTTTCTGTACTTAAATTCTGTACATTCTCTTCCACATTACCTTCTATTACTGTATCAGTTTCTGCGCTGCCCTCTTTTTCACCAAAGTAATTAAACTCAATTTCTTCACAAATGTTGTTCACATCTAATACAGATCCATGCAAAAGAGCACTGTTTAACTGTTTTAGCTTAAGTGCTGGACTTTTTGCATAATACAACATTCTCACTAATTTCCTCACTTTAGTATGATGTACTGCTTACATCCTAAAATGATGAAAAACACTCTGACATACTTTTCTAGAAAGACAAGCCAGTGAATGCCCATACTAACCTGTTTTTTCTCTCACTCTGCAAGGATCTAACTCTTGCAACATTTTAATTTTTTGTTTTAGACTTTTTTAGTATATGTACGTAAGACATTGCGAAACAAATCAATTGAATCCTGTTGCACACTACAAATACTACTACAATTCCAAGTGTACACTGGAGCATTAGGATGTCTCCCTAAAACTTCATCAGCTAACACCTCTGCTGCATTTCTAGGCACAATTTTTTCTTTTTCAATCGGACAACCGTCCTTCACCTCATATCCTCGACCACTGGTGTCAACTGCATGCACCAAATCATTATCCTGAAAATAACTCTCTTCATTACAAAATGGCTCACAACTTGAAATATGCTTCCATTCTCCATAAAAAACATCACAAAAATTAGTCAGATTAATTACTCTTTTCCACTTACTTTTTGATTTCAAAACATTGATTACCTTGTCTAGTGTACGAATTCTATTGATTACTAAAATATATAAAAATGAATTCATTTCAAAAGCCTGATCAACTATCCTCTCTATACTTTTCTTTTTCTTGTAAAAATCTGTTTTCCTTTTACAATTCTTAACATTTTTAATAAATTTAAAACAATTCTGTTATAAAACATTCGCCTACGAATGTCAATGAACTGATTTTTACGTCTATTAATATAGACAATATCATCTCCATAAACTTTTTCTACATTTTTGCTGGGATTTTGCTTTTTCTTTGTAGTTGCAGAAACATTTTTTTTCTTTTGTGCATTATCTTGACTTTTTTTACATTGAGTTATATTCCGTATAAAATGCTTTGTTGCCTTACCAGGAGCATTCTTCTTTTTCTCCGTATTTAGTTTTTTACATACATCTTGTAATTGGGTTTTCTTGTAAAAGTAAGTTTTTTTATATTTTCTTCTTCGAACAAATTTAGTAGGCATATTGCTTCTTCTTTTTGTAGATAATTACAATCTGTTGTAAAGAAAAAAGAACATATTATAGACCACTATTAACATACTACATAGCAATTACAATAACTAAACAATATAAACACTAGTTTACAACATAGGTATGTTTATAGCACAGCAACTGTGTCTCACCAGAGTAGGAAATGATGCAGTGAGTGCTGTTTCTCACTTTCTGGCAGTGCAGAAAAGCTTCAACATAAATGTCACTCTCTGCCTGCACCATCTCTCTCTTTGCGTGTGTCATCTCACTCTCTGCCTGCGCCATCTCACCCTCTACCAGCATCATGTCTCCCTCCACTTGCGTCATCTCACTCTCTGCCTGCGTCATCTCTCTCTTTGCGTGTGTCATCTCACTCTCTGCCTGCGTCATCTCACCCTCTACCTGCCTCATGTCTCTCTCCACTTGCGTCATCTCACTCTCTACCTGCGTCATCTCTCTCTTTGCGTGCGTCATCTCACCCTCTGCCTGCATCATGTCTCTCTCCACCTGCGTCATCTCTCTCTTTGCGTGTGTCATCTCAGTCTCTGCCTGCGTCATCTCTCTCTTTGCGTGTGTCTTCTCACTCTCTCCCTGCGTCATATCTCTCTCCACCTGCCTCATCTCTCTCTTTGCGTGTGTCATCTCTCTCTTTCCCTGCGTCATGTCTCTCTCCACCTGCGTTATCTCTCTCTTTGCGTGTGTCATCTCTCTCTTAGCGTGTGTCATCTCTCTCTTTGCGTGTGTCATCTCACCCTCCACCTGCGCCATCTCTCTGTTTGCATGTGTCATCTCACTCTCCGCCTGCGTCATCTCTGTCTTTGCGTGTGTCATCTCATTCTCTGCCTGCGCCCTCTCACCTTCTGCCTGCATCATGTCTCTCTCCACCTGTGTCATCTCTCTCTTTGCGTGTGTCATCTCACTCTCTGCCTGCGCCATCTCACCCTCTGCCTGCATCATGTCTCTCTCCACCAGCATCATCTCTCTCTTTACTTGTGTCATCTCACTCTCTGCCTCCACCATCTCTCTCTTTGTGTATATCATCTCACTCTCTACCTGCGTCATCTCTCTCTTTGCATGTGTCATCTCACTCTCTGCCTGCACCATCTCTCTCTTTGCGTGTGTCATCTCTCTCTTTGCGTGTGTCATCTCACTCTCTGCCTGCACCATCTCTCTCTTTGCATGTGTCATCTCTCTCTTTGCGTGTGACATCTCACTCTCTGCCTGCACCATGTCTGTCTTTGCGTGTGTCATCTCTCTCTTTGCGTGTGTCATCTCACTCTCTGCCTGCACCATGTCTCTCTTTGCGTGTGTCATCTCGACCTCTGCCTGCATCATGTCTCTCTCCACCAGCGTCATCTCTCTCTTTGCGTATGTCATATCACTCTCTACCTGCGTCATTTCTCTCTTTGCGTGTGTCATCTCACTCTCTGCCTGCACCATCTCTCTCTTTACGTGTGTCATCGCTCTCTTTGCGTATGTCATCTCACTCTCTGCCTGCACCATCTCTCTCTTTGCGTGTGTCATCTCTCTCTTTGCGTGTGACATATCACTCTCTGCCAGCACCATCTCTCTCTTTGTGTGTGTCATCTCACTCTGCCTGCATCATCTCACCCTCTGCCTGCATTATGTCTCCCTCCACCAGCGCCATCTCTCTCTTTGCGTGTGTCATCTCACTCTCTGCCTGCGCCATCTCTCTCTTTGCGTATATCATTTCACTCTCCACCAGCGTCATCTCTCTCTTTGCGTTTGTCATCCCACTCTCTGCCTGCGCCATCTCTCTCTTTGCATATATCATCTCACTCTCTACCTGCATCATCTCTCTCTTTGCGTGTGTCATCTCACTCTCTGCCTGCACCATCTCTCTCTTTGCATGTGTCATCTCTCTCTTTGCGTGTGTCATCTCACTCTATGCCTGCACCAGCTCTCTCTTTGCGTGTGTCATCTCACTCTCTGCCTGCGCCATCTCACCCTCTGCCTGCATCATGTCTCCCTCCACCTGCGTCATCTCTCTCTTTGCGTGTGTCATCTCACTCTCTGCCTGCGCCATCTCACCCTCTGCCTGCATCATGTCTCTCTCCACCAGCGTCATCTCTCTCTTTGCGTGTATCATCTCACTCTATGCCTGCACCATCTCTCTCTTTGCTTATATCATCTCACTCTCCACCAGCGTCATCTCTCTCTTTGCGTGTGTCATCTCACTCTCTGCCTGCACCATCTCTCCCTTTGCGTGTGTCATCTCTCTCATTGCGTGTGTCATCTCACTCTCTGCCTGCACCATCTCTCTCTTTGCATGAGTCATCTTTCTCTTTGCGTGTGACATCTCACTCTCTGCCTGCACCATGTCTCTCTTTGCGTGTGTCATCTCACTCTCTGCCTGCACCATCTCACCCTCTGCCTGCATCATGTCTCCCTCCACCAGCGTCATCTCTCTCTTTGAGTGTGTCATCTCACTCTCTACCTGCATCATTTCTCTCTTTGCGTGTGTCATCTCACTCTCTGCCTGCACCATTTCTCTCTTTGTGTGTGTCATCTCTCTCTTTGCGTGTGTCATCTCACTGTCTGCCTGCACCATCTCTCTCTTTGCGTGTGTCATCTCTCTCTTTGTGTGTGACATCTCACTCTCTGCCTGCACCATCTCTCTCTTTGCTTGTGTCATCTCACTCTGCCTGCATTATCTCACCCTCTGCCTGCATCATGTCTCCCTCCACCTGCGTCATCTCTCTCTTTGCGTGTGTGATCTCACTCTCTGCTTGCGCCATCTCACCCTCTGCCTGCATCATGTCTCTCTCCACCAGCGTCATCTCTCTCTTTGCGTGTGTCATCTCACTCGCTGCCTGCATCATGTCTCCCTCCACCTGCGTCATCTCTCTCTTTGCTTGTGTCATCTCACTGTCTGCCTGCACCATCTCCCTCTTTGCGTGTGTCATATCTCTCTTTGCGTGTGTCATCTCACTCTCTGCCTGCACCATCTCTCTCTTTGCATGTGTCATCTCTCTCTTTGCGTGTGACATCTCACTCTCTGCCTGCACCATGTCCCTCTTTGCGTGTGTCATCTCACTCTCTGCCTGCACCATCCCTCCCTTTGCGCGTGTCATCTCTCTCATTGCGTGTGTCATCTCACTCTCTGCCTGCACCATCTCTCTCTTTGCATGAGTCATCTCTCTCTTTGCGTGTGACATCTCATTCTCTGCCTGCACCATGTCTCTCTTTGCTTGTGTCATCTCACTCTCTGCCTGCGCCATCTCACCCTCTGCCTGCATCATGTCTACCTCCACCAGCGTCATCTCTCTCTGTGCGTGTGTCATCTCACTTTCTACCTGCGTCATTTCTCTCTTTGCGTGTGTCATCTCACTCTCTGCCTGCACCATCTCTCTTTTGCGTGTGTCATCTCTCTGTTTGCGTGTGTCATCTCACTTACTGCCTGCACCATCTCTCTCTTTGTGTGTGTCATCTCTCTCTTTGCGTGTGACATCTCACTCTCTGCCTGCACCATCTCTCTCTTTGCGTGTGTCATCTCACTCTGCCTGCATCATCTCACCCTCTGCCTGCATCATGTCTCCCTCCACCTGCGTCATCTCTCTCTTTGCGTGTGTGATCTCACTCTCTGCTTGCGCCATCTCCCCCTCTGCCTGCATCATGTCTCTCTCCACCAGTGTCATCTCTCTCTTTGCGTGTGTCATCTCACTCTCTGCCTGCATCATGTCTCCCTCTTTACGTGTGTCATCTCTCTCTTTGCGTGCGCATCTCACTCTCTGCCTGCACCATCTCTCTCTTTGCATGTGTCATCTCTCTCTTTGCATTTGACTTCTCACTCTCTCCCTGCACCATGTCCCTCTTTGCGTGTGTCATCTAACTCTCTGCCTGCGCCATCTCACCCTCTGCCTGCAACATGTCTCTCTCCACCAGCGTCATCTCTCTCTTTGCCTGCGCCATCTCTCTCTTTGCATGTGTCATCTCACTCTTTGCCTGCATCATATCTCTCTCCTCCAGCGTCATCTCTCTCTTTGCATGTGTCATCGCTCTCTTTGCGTGTGTCCTCTCACTCTTTGCCTGCATCATATCTCTCTCCACCAGCGTCATCTCTCTCTTTGCGTGTGTCATCTCCCCTCTGCCTGCATCATGTCTCCCTCCACCTGCGCCATCTCTCTCTTTGAGTGTGTCATCTCACTCTTTGCCTGCATCATGTGTCTCTCCACCAGCTTCATCTCTCTCTTTGCATGTGTCATCTCACTCTTTGCCTGCATCATGTCTCTCTCCACCAGCGTCATCTCTCTCTTTGTGTGTGTCATCTCCCCTCTGCCTGCATCATGTCTCCCTCCTTCTGCGCCATCTCTCTCTTTGAGTGTGTCATCTCACTCTTTGCCGGCATCATGTCTCTCTCCACCAGCGCCATCTCTCTCTTTACGTGTGTCAGCTCACTCTCTGCCTGCGCCATCTCACCCTCTGCCTGCATCATCATGTCTCTCTCCACCAGCATCATCTCTCTCTTTGCGTATGTCATCTCACTCTCTGCCTGCGCCATTTCTCTCTTTGCGTATATCAACTCACTCTCTACCTGCGTCATCTCTCTCTTTGCATGTGTCATCTCACTCTCTGCCTGCACCATCTCTCTCTTTGCGTGTGTCATCTCTCTCCTTGCGTGTGTCTTCTCACTCTCTGCCTGCACCATCTCTCTCTTTCCGTGTGTCAGCTCTCTCTTTGCGTGTGACATCTCACTCTCTGCCTCCATCATGTCTGTCTTTGCGTGTGTCTTCTTACTCTCTGCCTGCGCCATCTCACCCTCTGCCTGCATCATGTCTCACTACACAAGCGTCATCTCTCTCTTTGCTTGTGTCATCTCATTCTCTGCCTGTGCCATCTCACCCTCTGCCTGCATCATGTCTCTCTCCACCAGCGTCATCTCTCTCTTTGCGTGTGTCATCTCGCTCTCTGCCTGCACCATCTCTCTCTATGCGTATATCATCTCACTCTCTACCTGCGTCATCTCTCTCTTTGCGTGTGTCATCTCACTGTCTGCCTGCACCAGCTCTCTCTTTGCGTGTGTCATCTCTCTCTTTGCGTGTGTCATCTCACTCTCTGCCTGCACCATCTCTCTCTTTGCATGTGTCATCTCTCTCTTTGTGTGTGACATCTCACTCTCTGCCTGCACCATGTTTCTCTTTGCGTGTGTCATCTCACTCTCCGCCTGCGCCATCTCACCCTCTGCCTGCATCATGTCTCTCTCCACCAGCGTCATCTCTCTTTGCTTGTGTCATCTCACAGTCTGCCTGCACCATCTCCCTCTTTGCGTGTGTCATCTCTCTCTTTGCGTGTGTCATCTCACTCTCTGCCTGCACCATCTCTCTCTTTGCATGTGTCATCTCTCTCTTTGCGTGTGACATCTCACTCTCTGCCTGCGCCATCTCACCCTCTGCCTGCATCATGTCACTCTCCACCAGCGTCATCTCTCTCTTTGCCTGCGCCATCTCTCTCTTTGCATGTGTCATCTCACTCTTTGCCTGCATCATGTCTCTCTCCTCCAGCGTCATCTCTCTCCTTGCATGTGTCATCTCTCTCTTTGCGTGTGTCCTCTCACTCTTTGCCTGCATCATATCTCTCTCCACCAGCGTCATCTCTCTCTTTGCGTGTGTCATCTCCCCTCTGCCTGCATCATGTCTCCCTCCACCTGCGCCATCTCTCTCTTTGAGTGTGTCATCTCACTCTTTGCCTGCATCATGTTTCTCTCCACCAGCGTCATCTCTCTCTTTGCATGTGTCATCTCACTCTTTGCCTGCATCATGTCTCTCTCCACCAGCGTCATCTCTCTCTTTGCGTGTGTCATCTCCCCTCTGCCTGCATCATGTCTCCCTCCACCTGCGCCATCTCTCTCTTTGAGTGTGTCATCTCACTCTTTGCCGGCATCATGTCTCTCTCCACCAGCGCCATCTCTCTCTTTGCGTGTGTCATCTCACTCTTTGCCTGCGCCATCTCACCCTCTGCCTGCATCATGTCTCTCTCCACCAGCGTCATTTCTCTCTTTGCGTATGTCATCTCACTCTCTGCCTGCACCATCTCTCTCTTTGCGTATATCATCTCACTCTCTACCTGCGTCATCTCTCTCTTTGTATGTGTCATCTCACTCTCTGCTTGCACCATCTCTCTCTTTGCGTGTGTCATCTCTCTCCTTGCGTGTATCATCTCACTCTCTGCCTGCACCATCTTTCTCTTTCCGTGTGTCATCTCTCTCTTTGCGTGTGACATCTCACTCTCTGCCTGCATCATGTCTGTCTTTGCGTGTGTCATCTTACTCTCTGCCTGCGCCATCTCACCCTCTGCCTGCATCATGTCTCACTACACAAGCGTCATCTCTCTCTTTGCTTGTGTCATCTCATTCTCTGCCTGCGCCATCTCACCCTCTGCCTGCATCATGTCTCTCTCCACCAGCGTCATCTCTCTCTTTGCGTGTGTCATCTCACTCTCTGCCTGCACCATCTCTCTCTTTGCGTATATCATCTCACTCTCTACCTGCGTCATCTCTCTCTTTGCGTGTGTCATCTCACTGTCTGCCTGCACCATCTCTCTCTTTGCGTGTGTCATCTCTCTCTTTGCGTGTGTCATCTCACTCTCTGCCTGCACCATCTCTCTCTTTGCAGGTGTCATCTCTCTCTTTGCATGTGACATCTCACTCTCTGCCTGCACCATGTTTCTCTTTGCGTGTGTCATCTCACTCTCTGCCTGCGCCATCTCACCCTCTGCCTGCATCATGTCTCTCTCCACCAGCGTCATCTCTCTCTTTGCCTGCGCCATCTCTCTCTTTGCCTGCATCATGTCTCTCTCCACCGGCGTCATCTCTCTCTTTGCGTGTATCATCTCACTCTATGCCTGCACCATCTCTCTCTTTGCGTATATCATCTCACTCTCCACCAGCGTCATCTCTCTCTTTGCGTGTGTCATCTCACTCTCTGCCTGCACCATCTCTCCCTTTGCGTGTGTCATCTCTCTCATTGCGTGTGTCATCTCACTCTCTGCCTGCACCATCTCTCTCTTGGCCTGCATCATGTCTCTCTCCACCGGCGTCATCTCTCTCTTTGCGTGTATCATCTCACTCTATGCCTGCACCATGTCTCCCTCCACCAGCGTCATCTCTCTCTTTGAGTGTGTCATCTCACTCTCTACCTGCATCATTTCTCTCTTTGCGTGTGTCATCTCACTCTCTGCCTGCACCATTTCTCTCTTTGCGTGTGTCATCTCTCTCTTTGCGTGTGTCATCTCACTGTCTGCCTGCACCATCTCTCTCTTTGCGTGTGTTATCTCTCTCTTTGTGTGTGACATCTCACTCTCTGCCTGCACCATCTCTCTCTTTGCTTGTGTCATCTCACTCTGCCTGCATTATCTCACCCTCTGCCTGCATCATGTCTCCCTCCACCAGCGTCATCTCTCTCTTTGCGTGTGTGATCTCACTGTCTGCTTGCGCCATCTCACCCTCTGCCTGCATCATGTCTCTCTCCACCAGCGTCATCTCTCTCTTTGCGTGTGTCATCTCACTCTCTGCCTGCATCATGTCTCCCTCCACCTGCGTCATCTCTCTCTTTGCTTGTGTCATCTCACTGTCTGTCTGCACCATCTCCCTCTTTGCGTGTGTCATATCTCTCTTTGCGTGTGTCATCTCACTCTCTGCCTGCACCATCTCTCTCTTTGCATGTGTCATCTCTCTCTTTGCGTGTGACATCTCACTCTCTGCCTGCACCATGTCCCTCTTTGCGTGTGTCATCTCACTCTCTGCCTGCACCATCCCTCCCTTTGCGCGTGTCATCTCTCTCATTGCGTGTGTCATCTCACTCTCTGCCTGCACCATCTCACTCTTTGCATGAGTCATCTCTCTCTTTGCGTGTGACATCTCACTCTCTGCCTGCACCATGTCTCTCTTTGCGTGTGTCATCTCACTCTCTGCCTGCGCCATCTCACCCTCTGCCTGCATCATGTCTCCCTCCACCAGCGTCATCTCTCTCTTTGCGTGTGTCATCTCACTTTCTACCTGCGTCATTTCTCTCTTTGCGTGTGTCATCTCACTCTCTGCCTGCACCATCTCTCTTTTGCGTATGTCATCTCTCTGTTTGCGTGTGTCATCTCACTTACTGCCTGCACCATCTCTCTCTTTGTGTGTGTCATCTCTCTCTTTGCGTGTGACATCTCACTCTCTGCCTGCACCATCTCTCTCTTTGCGTGTGTCATCTCACTCTGCCTGCATCATCTCACCCTCTGCCTGCATCATGTCTCCCTCCACCTGCGTCATCTCTCTCTTTGCGTGTGTGATCTCACTCTCTGCTTGCGCCATCTCCCCCTCTGCCTGCATCATGTCTCTCTCCACCAGTGTCATCTCTCTCTTTGCGTGTGTCATCTCACTCTCTGCCTGCATCATGTCTCCCTCCACCTGCGTCATCTCTCTTTGCTTGTGTCATCTCACTGTCTGCCTGCACCATCTCCCTCTTTACGTGTGTCATCTCTCTCTTTGCGTGTGTCATCTCACTCTCTGCCTGCACCATCTCTCTCTTTGCATGTGTCATCTCTCTCTTTGCATTTGACTTCTCACTCTCTCCCTGCACCATGTCCCTCTTTGCGTGTGTCATCTAACTCTCTGCCTGCGCCATCTCACCCTCTGCCTGCAACATGTCTCTCTCCACCAGCGTCATCTCTCTCTTTGCCTGCGCCATCTCTCTCTTTGCATGTGTCATCTCACTCTTTGCCTGCATCATATCTCTCTCCTCCAGCGTCATCTCTCTCTTTGCATGTGTCATCTCTCTCTTTGCGTGTGTCCTCTCACTCTTTGCCTGCATCATATCTCTCTCCACCAGCGTCATCTCTCTCTTTGCGTGTGTCAGCTCCCCTCTGCTTGCATCATGTCTCCCTCCACCTGCGCCATCTCTCTCTTTGAGTGTGTCATCTCACTCTTTGCCTGCATCATGTGTCTCTCCACCAGCGTCATCTCTCTCTTTGCATGTGTCATCTCACTCTTTGCCTGCATCATGTCTCTCTCCACCAGCGTCATCTCTCTCTTTGCGTGTGTCATCTCCCCTCTGCCTGCATCATGTCTCCCTCCTTCTGCGCCATCTCTCTCTTTGAGTGTGTCATCTCACTCTTTGCCGGCATCATGTCTCTCTCCACCAGCGCCATCTCTCTCTTTACGTGTGTCAGCTCACTCTCTGCCTGCGCCATCTCACCCTCTGCCTGCATCATGTCTCTCTCCACCAGCATCATCTCTCTCTTTGCGTATGTCATCTCACTCTCTGCCTGCGCCATTTCTCTCTTTGCGTATATCAACTCACTCTCTACCTGCGTCATCTCTCTCTTTGCATGTGTCATCTCACTCTCTGCCTGCACCATCTCTCTCTTTGCGTGTGTCATCTCTCTCCTTGCGTGTGTCATCTCACTCTCTGCCTGCACCATCTCTCTCTTTCCGTGTGTCAGCTCTCTCTTTGCGTGTGACATCTCACTCTCTGCCTGCATCATGTCTGTCTTTGCGTGTGTCATCTTACTCTCTGCCTGCGCCATCTCACCCTCTGCCTGCATCATGTCTCACTACACAAGCGTCATCTCTCTCTTTGCTTGTGTCATCTCATTCTCTGCCTGTGCCATCTCACCCTCTGCCTGCATCATGTCTCTCTCCACCAGCGTCATCTCTCTCTTTGCGTGTGTCATCTCGCTCTCTGCCTGCACCATCTCTCTCTATGCGTATATCATCTCACTCTCTACCTGCGTCATCTCTCTCTTTGCGTGTGTCATCTCACTGTCTGCCTGCACCAGCTCTCTCTTTGCGTGTGTCATCTCTCTCTTTGCGTGTGTCATCTCACTCTCTGCCTGCACCATCTCTCTCTTTGCATGTGTCATCTCTCTCTTTGTGTGTGACATCTCACTCTCTGCCTGCACCATGTTTCTCTTTGCGTGTGTCATCTCACTCTCCGCCTGCGCCATCTCACCCTCTGCCTGCATCATGTCTCTCTCCACCAGCGTCATCTCTCTTTGCTTGTGTCATCTCACTGTCTGCCTGCACCATCTCCCTCTTTGCGTGTGTCATCTCTCTCTTTGCGTGTGTCATCTCACTCTCTGCCTGCACCATCTCTCTCTTTGCATGTGTCATCTCTCTCTTTGCGTGTGACATCTCACTCTCTGCCTGCACCATGTCCCTCTTTGCGTGTGTCATCTCACTCTCTGCCTGCGCCATCTCACCCTCTGCCTGCATCATGTCACTCTCCACCAGCGTCATCTCTCTCTTTGCCTGCGCCATCTCTCTCTTTGCATGTGTCATCTCACTCTTTGCCTGCATCATGTCTCTCTCCTCCAGCGTCATCTCTCTCCTTGCATGTGTCATCTCTCTCTTTGCGTGTGTCCTCTCACTCTTTGCCTGCATCATATCTCTCTCCACCAGCGTCATCTCTCTCTTTGCGTGTGTCATCTCCCCTCTGCCTGCATCATGTCTCCCTCCACCTGCGCCATCTCTCTCTTTGAGTGTGTCATCTCACTCTTTGCCTGCATCATGTGTCTCTCCACCAGCGTCATCTCTCTCTTTGCATGTGTCATCTCACTCTGTGCCTGCATCATGTCTCTCTCCACCAGCGTCATCTCTCTCTTTGCGTGTGTCATCTCCCCTCTGCCTGCATCATGTCTCCCTCCACCTGCGCCATCTCTCTCTTTGAGTGTGTCATCTCACTCTTTGCCGGCATCATGTCTCTCTCCACCAGCGCCATCTCTCTCTTTGCGTGTGTCATCTCACTCTTTGCCTGCGCCATCTCACCCTCTGCCTGCATCATGTCTCTCTCCACCAGCGTCATCTCTCTCTTTGCGTATGTCATCTCACTCTCTGCCTGCACCATCTCTCTCTTTGCGTATATCATCTCACTCTCTACCTGCGTCATCTCTCTCTTTGTATGTGTCATCTCACTCTCTGCTTGCACCATCTCTCTCTTTGCGTGTGTCATCTCTCTCCTTGCGTGTATCATCTCACTCTCTGCCTGCACCATCTTTCTCTTTCCGTGTGTCATCTCTCTCTTTGCGTGTGACATCTCACTCTCAGCCTGCATCATGTCTGTCTTTGCGTGTGTCATCTTACTCTCTGCCTGCGCCATCTCACCCTCTGCCTGCATCATGTCTCACTACACAAGCGTCATCTCTCTCTTTGCTTGTGTCATCTCATTCTCTGCCTGCGCCATCTCACCCTCTGCCTGCATCATGTCTCTCTCCACCAGCGTCATCTCTCTCTTTGCGTGTGTCATCTCACTCTCTGCCTGCACCATCTCTCTCTTTGCGTATATCATCTCACTCTCTACCTGCGTCATCTCTCTCTTTGCGTGTGTCATCTCACTGTCTGCCTGCACCATCTCTCTCTTTGCGTGTGTCATCTCTCTCTTTGCGTGTGTCATCTCACTCTCTGCCTGCACCATCTCTCTCTTTGCAGGTGTCATCTCTCTCTTTGCGTGTGACATCTCACTCTCTGCCTGCACCATGTTTCTCTTTGCGTGTGTCATCTCACTCTCTGCCTGCGCCATCTCACCCTCTGCCTGCATCATGTCTCTCTCCACCAGCGTCATCTCTCTCTTTGCCTGCGCCATCTCTCTCTTTGCCTGCATCATGGCTCTCTCCACCGGCGTCATCTCTCTCTTTGTGTGTGTCATCTCTCTCTTTGCGTGTGTCATCTCTCTCTTTGCTTTTGTCATCTCCCCTCTGCCTGCATCATGTCTGCCTGCGCCATCTCTCTCTTTCAGTGTGTTATCTCACTCTTTGCCTGCATCATGTCTCTCTCCACCAGCGTCATCTCTCTCTTTGCGTGTGTCATCTCTGTCTTTGCGTATGTCATCTCCCCTCTGCCTGCATCATGTCTCCCTCCACCTGCGCCATCTCTCTCTTTGCGTGTGTCATCTCACTCTTTGCCTGCATCATGTCTCTCTCCACCAGCGTCATCTCTCTCTTTGCGTGTGTCATCTCTCTCTTTGCGTGTGTCATCTCCCCTCAAAGAGAGAGATGGCGCAGGTGGAGGGAGACAACATGCAGGCAGAGGGGAGAGAGACATGAAGCAGGCAAAGAGTGAGATGACACACTCAAAGAGAGAGATGGTACAGGCAGAGAGTGAGATGACACACGCAAAGAGAGAGATGGCGCAGGCAGAGAGTGAGATGACGCTGGTGGAGAGAGACATGATGCAGGCAGAGGGAAACATGATGCAGGCAGAGGGGAGATGACACACTCAAAGAGAGAGATGGCGCAGGTGGAGGGAGACATGATGCAGGCAGAGGGGAGACATGATGCAGACAAAGAGAGAGATGGCGCAGGTGGAGGGAGACATGATGCAGGCAAAGGGGAGATGACACACGCAAAGAAAGAGATGACGCTGGTGGAGAGAGACATGATGCAGGCAAAGAGAGAGATGGCGCAGGCAGAGAGTGAGATGACACACTCAAAGAGAGAGATGGTGCAGGCAGAGAATGAGATGACACACGCAAAGAGAGAGATGGCGCAGGTGGAGGGAGACATGATGCAGGCAGAGGGAGACATGATGCAGGCAAAGAGAGAGATGGCGCAGGCAGATAGTGAGATGACACACTCAAAGAGAGAGATGGTGCAGGCAGAGAGTGAGATGACACACGCAAAGAGAGAGATGGCGCAGGTGGAGGGAGACATGATGCAGGCAGAGGGGAGATGACACACGCAAAGAGAGAGATGACGCTGGTGGAGAGAGATATGATGCAGGCAAAGAGTGAGAATGAGAGAGATGACGCAGGTGGAGGGAGACATGATGCATTGGCAGAGGGGAGATGGTGCAGCAGGCAGAGGGTGAGAAGACACACGCAAAGAGAGAGATGGTGCAGGCAGAAAGTGAGATGACACATGCAAAGAGATAGATGGTGCAGGCAATAGAGACATGGTGCAGACAGAGGGGATAAATAATGCAGGCACACGGCAGATAGCGCAGGCAGAGGGAGAGATGTCGCCAGCACAGGGTAACCTGACGCAGGCAGTGGGAGAGATGGCGGAGACTGAGAGTGAGATGGCACAGACAAAGAGTGATATGGCACAGGCAGAAGGGGAAATGATGCAAGAAGAGGGTGACACAGCAGAGGGTGAAATGGTACAGGCAGAGGGAGACGGCTTGTGCAGTCAGAAAATACATTTCCAATTTACAGCACTATCTCTATAACAGCATTGAATGAAAGCATGAGAAACAATCTAATACCCTATAAGCAAAGAGATGCAAACTGTGAGGAGATACAGGTGACATTATAGAAAAAGGTGCCAATATAATTCTTTAATTTACACAGACACTCAGTGTGATCCTAGTCAAAAATGTTAAAGCCATACATTTTACCAAAAAACATTTAGCATAGTAAATCGTTTAAGACACAGAGCACAGCCCATATAAATGACCACTACTTTACAATGCAGAAACCTGACTCATTTCCAAAATACATTTCCAGTGTGCACCATTCGTTTTTTGCCAGCATTACATACAAACATGAGACACAATGCAAAAAGAAACAGTACCCTATAAGCAAACAGATGCAAATTGTGAGGAGACATTATAAAAAAATGTCCAAATATAATTCTTTAATTTACACAGACACTCAGTGTGATCCTAGTTAAAAATGTTAAAAACAATCATTTTACCTAAAAACATGTACCACAATAAATCATTTAAAAGACAGAGCACAGCCCATATAAGTAAGCACTACATTACAGTGCAGAAACCTCACTCATTTCCAAAATACATTTCCAATATGCACCATGAAGTTTTTTACCAGCCTTACAAAAAACATGAGACACAATGCAAGAATAAAGAAGCACAATATGCTTGTTAATCTTCCCCATAGTGCATACAGCACTCTATCTATATTAAATGAATCATTACTCACCTTTAAAAATGCTTTTGAAGATTTGTGTCACACACACCAGATTTTCTTAAGCAGAATCTCTGAAATGCACCTCAGACACTAAAACCTCAAAATGGCCCTGATTCCCTCTTACTTTTCACACATATGCCTGTGTATAACCAATCAAATTTCTTCCCACACAAATTCAAAACCAAACTAACATTTTAATTGGTTGTACATTTCAACACTTTCAAACTCACATAATATTCACCCATCCCCCCACTGCTCTTTCTGCCTGTTACCATGGTAACACTCCACACATCACCTAACTGAGCAAACAGGTGAAAAGATCACCATACTATGTTTCAAATGAACCCAGCAAGGGTGTTTGACTTCTCAATATACCAGCTTATCCTGTGCAATGTTTCTTTCAATAACTTTTTCCCAACCATTAGAATTACTTTTTTTTAAAAACAGAAGCATGCACCCTAATTTTCAGTATTGAATTTTCAGAAACAACCAATCATTTCTTATTCTTCAAGTGCACTGAATCTCATCTACTTTTTTTTTAAACTCCTACTTTTCAAACTGCCATTTCATTTCAAGAGCCCATCTAAGTACAACAAAATCTCCCTTCAAGAGGCCTAACGTGTGGATAGTGGGACATAGCTATGTTTACTGGAATGAAAGGTATGCAGCAAACAGAGGTATTCCCAACCTTGATTTACCAATGTGGATATTATGTGGATTGGCCAGAGAGGATTGAGATGTCACCAATTGATACCATTGGTAAAATCCTTTTTGCATCTCCCACTCCCTGACCTCATAATTGTGGACTGTGGTGGAAATGACCTAGGCACATTGACTGGGGTAGGTCTGGAAATGATTTTAAAGGACACCTTTGTGAAATTGATGTCACTTTTTCCTCAAACTGCCTTTGTATATTCTAATATATGCCAAAGGCAAAAATGGAACTGGTCCAACGAATATTGTCCACAGATTGAGAACCAAGGAAACATGTGAATAAGTCTGCTTTCCTCAGCGACTATGGCATGGGTTCTATATACAACAACAACTTGCGTTACAACATGCCAGGCATCTATAGGAGAGATGGTGTACATTTTACAGATGAGGGGAATAGAGTCTTCCTTTTGAATTTTAGACTCTGCATCGGTACCTACTTGTAGGTACTTAAATCACACACATAACTCAACAGCTCTTTTTAGAGCTACCCTACCTCTAAGCACTCTAAATTCTTATTTTACTCTATTGTTTTTCACTGTTTTTCCCCGTGGTACGCTCAGGGTACGCGTACAGGTAAACGCACATGTAAGCGTACATGTATACGCGCCCTGAGCGTACTCCGCGCAATTTTCACAAAACAATAATAGTTTTTTTGCTCTTCGTGGTCCTTCTAGGACCCCCTTAGAAAACCTAGGAGGTCAGGGGGTCTCTACCCTGCCCCCTTTTAATGTTTTCTCCTTTTGTTTTTCACCTTTTGTCTCTCGGTTCTTCCGAGACACAAGATGGCGGACTCTCCGGACCATTTGGAATGTTTACAAACACCCAAAAGCCAATCAGCTTTCCGCTCGTGCACTTCCGTGGCGCGCCGGGTGCGCTTACCAGTACGCGTACCCAAAGCGCTTGAAGCGCGCATATAGATATATACATTTTTTTAAAGTTAATTTTCATAAAAACCACTGGAGCGATTTTAACCAAATATGGAAAAGGCCCTACTGCGTACCAGTCCCTACCATTTTGCCAAGTTTGGTGTAATTCCGTTCAGCGGTTTGGGCTGTAGCCGTGTCTAATCGTCCTATGGAAATTAACTAATAATTTTTCTCGGCCCCCGCTTCACGAATCCCCCGAGACTTTCAGGGAAGGAGCGGAGCGTAACGGGCCATCTTCTTTGAGAAATTCACAAAGATTCATCCACCGACGCTAAAGTTATTCCCAATAGAATGTTGCAGATTTCCTATGGAAACTAGGTCCTAACTAGGTCCTAACTATAACTACCTACTGGGACCGCCAGTAGGTAATATATATATGTATATATATATATCCGAACAAAGACCAGCGCTTTTTCCTTCAGGCACCAGAATACAACACAGCGACCAAGGTATCTTTCTCCAAATCAATTTATTAGCATATTAAGAGGGCTATGGCGCGTTTTGGTACCTTCCGAGCAACCTTGCTCGGAAGGTACCAAAACACAAAAATGCAGCTGGTGCACAGTATACACGTCCTTGCCAGTCTCACCAGGAGCAACTTGGACTGCCCGGAGGCTTCCGGCATCTAAGGAAACTATCCTCATCACATCATTTACGGATGTGGACATAATTGGTGGATGAAGGCACTGCGCAGCTTGGATTTTTGGACCCGTGTTGAATCAGACCTTCGGGTTGGTTGCTTGGACATACCTGTGTAGCCAGGCCTGGCACCAGGAATAGGTTGCCACACCCTGTCCTGAAGAAGACTCGCAGCTGAGGCTTCAATTTCCCTCCATGCATCAGCCAAGTCGAAACTTCGACGCCCTCCACCTTCAAGACCTGTACCCTTTACCCCTCCTACATTCCTTTGGAAGAAGCATTAATTGCACATTGTATATTTACAGATTACATGTAAATGGACGTTTAACATTGGACAGGTCTATCCACTCTGATTTTGAGTACCAGTAAATCTGAAATTATCCTAATTGTATCAATCATTATTCCTGTGACTCTCCCTCTCACTATCCTTCACCACCACTCCCCCAATTCTTTCCTTCCTGCACCTATATTGAAAAGAATTATCGTGTTGAGTAAACTGAATAAATGCTGTTTAAAGAAATTGAATTTTGTGGCGCTATTTCCTATGTGTGTCGTCCATACATGTATTCATGAATAACTATTGAGTGTATGTATGAGGGAGTTTGTTGGAATATTGAGTATCGATGTTGTAATGCTCCACACAACACGATTGTATATTATTGAATACAATTCATGTTAAATTGGTCACGGACCATTTTTCATATTCCCGCACAGTATACAAGGACATGCTTCCCCGTGTTCTAACTCCCTTTCATCCGTTAAGCATAGTAAAACAGAGCCAGCACTGCAGGGGTCGGATATTGTCCCTTTAGTTACTCATTCATGAGTGAGTGCATTTAAACAGAAGACACTGTGTTTCGGCTGCGTGACCAGCCTTGTTCCGTGGGTTGCCATATTTTTTCACATTAATTCTATCATGAAAGCTAACTTTACAAATTTGTGCTTTCAATTTCTGTTTATCTGTGTTCGTTCATGACCCTACATTTCCACCTCCAGTTTACTTGTTATTACTTTTCTCACTCACTTCCTAAAATGGCCGATGGCTCGTAGTGTAGGGGATCCCCCATCCATTCCTCTGCACTCTCACCCTTACTACATTCACTTCCTGTGTTCTTCATCACAACTCAAATGGGACCAAAGACTTTTTCCTGGTTCATGAACAAGAAAACACCTAACCTCCCTCCTTCCCCTATCCCTATCTCTGGACCCCTCCCTGGTCCCAGCCATCCTTAGTCTCTCGGGCACCTTCTCATCCGCACCTACATGCCCACACATACCATGGAACTCACAGGCACCCACACACACAACATCGTCTATCCCCCCGGCCTCAGAAAAAATCGGCCAAACGGTTCAAACACAATTTTATCAAATCACACCCTGAAACTCTCTTCGCTGATCCCTACTTCTCCCCACACACTGGGCACACAACCATCAACATCATCTTTCACACGAAACGGAGAGCCCAATGGAGGAAAGCACTCCTAGCCTCCTTTCCGATATCTTCCACGAGAAAATCGAAAGCTATCTATATTGCCCCCTCCCAACTCTTCCAAGCTACAGCAACTATCACTATCTACAAAAACGGTACTATCCTCATCCAAGCCACGGACCATAGTTTAAATCCCCTTGACAACATCTTCCCCATCATTAAAGAACGAGTGGACAATACCCAAGCTGCCTCCCTATCCAACCCTACCACCATTATTCGTGGCGCTATCGCCCTAACCCCCTTTGGCTCCTCCCCTTATCCACACTCCCATCCATCAAGTGCTTCAGACTCATCCACCTCTTTGCAGCACCTCACCGAAACATCTCACGCTTCCCCTACCCATCAAGGCAGAGACGACATCCGCACCACACATAGCAACTGAAACCACCCAAGGCTCGACCATAGCTCCTCATCCCTCCTTCACAACCCCCTCCCTCACCTTCTCTCCTCCTACTCTTACCACACCTCACAATGCCACACTCAACATCGACTCCTCCCAGCTCAAACTATCCCCCCCTAACAGGACCAAATCTACATATGTACCCCCATCAGCAAATTATTCCTCTCCTGATATGACTAGTATTCGTCACCCTGCCCACACAACTCCTCCCTTATCCATCTACCCCCCCACCCCACCCCCTCCTTTCATTAACACACCCAATTTGAACTCCGACCAGACCAATCAATCCACATATAGCAAGACCCACTCTACTTCCGCACCCAACTTAGCAATTGAACCCACCACGGGAACCAGCATAGCCCCCCACCCCTCTAACAGTACCCTCTCTCCCCCTACCTCTTCCCCTACTCGCGACAACACAACTAGCAAGAACCCTACTCACACTAACCTATCCCCCACAGCTCAGTCACTTACACTCCACGGGTCACCCCTTGATTCCTCAGATATCAGTCCACCCTCTGAACACCAACTGCTCCTAACCGCACCTCACACACCCTCACACAACACCCCAAACCCACTACTCAGCCAGCTACATCAACATTCCTCCCACACACACACACACCTACACATACCTACTCACGCAACCCTGCAACAGCCCATACACCCAACCAGTCTACACCCCAGACTTACACACTTCTCTCACCACCTACCACCCCTATCATAACCACACCTGACACTAGATTAGATGAGATTATGTCCATGCTTCACATAATCAAAAAGGATCTCCATGCTTTTAAAGTGATGCAATCGAGTCATCCATGGTTTCCCAGATCCTACAGAACCAGTTTACCCAGCAAACCCCCTACTCATCTTCCTAGCACCCCCAAACACAACGCTCCCAGCTGGAAATCAGTACCCTCCCGTAATCTATCCTCCCGGCCAACCCGTACCAACAACCCTTTTTCGGAGACCGATCTTCGCACTCTCCTGCTTCTCTCCTTCTTTACGACCCCCGTTTCACTCACACACATGCCTATCCCTTATATCCTCGCCAACCCTCACAGGCCCTCTTCCCACGACAACAGAGGAATCACCGTCAATAATCTCTGTAAAGGCCCAATCATACAGGAACACACCACCTCCCCCACCACACCCTGGCTTAAATGCACACTCCTGAACTGCAGATCGGCCTCTAAACACGCCACTGACATAGCCAACCTCATTACCTCTACTGATCCGGACCTGATAATTCTCACTGAAACATGGTGTACAGAATCCTCCTCGCCTCTCATCAACATCCTAGTACCCCCTAACTATGACATCATCAGGCTTGATAGGACTGGTAAGATTGGAGGAGGTATTGCATGCATACACCATAGCAACATCACCGTAAACAGAGCTATATCCTCGGCACTCCCTTCCTGTGAATACATAAGCCTCGACATCAACAGTAATGGCAAACCTGACTGCTTGCTACACATCATCTATCACCTACCTGGTGACAACCTCCTCTTCACAGAACTCCTCATGGACTTGATCACTACTCACTCTGGTCGACAAAACACCCACATTTTCCTGGGCGACTTTAACCTCCACTGGAACGATCCCAACGATACAGTGGTCAACAGTGTCAAGAACTTCCTAAACGCCTTAGACCTCAACCAAATCTGCAACAGCCCTACACACAATAAAGGGGCAACTCTGGACTTAATAATCTCTAAGAGCGATTCCACTCACTTGGAGTCGATCCTCCCCTGTGATTGGTCAGACCATCACATCATCCACCTTCTTCATCAAGGAAACAGTCAAACTTAACGCGGCCCAATCCACAAAACCTAAAGTATGGAAAAGAGACTGGAAAAAACTCAACCCAAACACGTTATCTACTTCAAGGCAGAACCTACTTCTACCCCTTGCTGGGTCCTCCAACGTACATGATCTTACTTGTGCTGCAGCAGTTGTTTCCAGTGCTTCAGAGGGCCGGGCTTGGCTACGCCAATCTCCGCTGCACCAGCAGCTAAGGGCCGGGCTTTGCTCCGCTTGTTCCCCCGGCCGGGCTTGGCTCCACCGGGCCCCTCCCACCCCTGTGACCAGCAGTGGGCGTCAGAGGCAAGCACCAGGAGGCGCATTAAAGGCTCCCTCAGTGCTGAGTTCGAGGGGGGTCTTACTTGTGCTGCAGCAGTTGTTTCCAGTGCTTCAGAGGGCCGGGCTTGGCTCTGCCGATCTCCGCTGCACCAGCAGCTAAGGGCCGGACTTTGCTCCGCTTGTTCCCCCGGCCGGGCTTGGCTCCGCCGGGCCCCTCCCACCCCCGTGACCAGCAGTGGGTGTCAGAGGCAAGCACTAGGAGTCCCATAAAGGCTCACTCGGTCCCTCGTCGCGCGGGACGAGCCGGACGAAGCCCGGACAAAGGGCGGACAGTCTGTGACAGTCCGGGACAGGACACGACTGGGCTAGGCCAGGGACCCTGATTCTTATTTGATGGTGGACTTCCATGACCCATACACAGTGAGACTTTAACCTATTTAAATCCTTCTCAAGTATTTGTACTAGGTGTCTTGTTCTACCCTGTGTACTTTGGTAATGTTTCTGACTGTACCTCCCAAACTATCATTCTCGGGCATGTCTAAACAAAAGGGTCCCCTAGTGCCAAACACCCTGGATAATTATCTGGTGAAGGTTGTGAGTAAAATTAATAGTGAGAGACGGCAGTCATCGGGGTTAAGTTGTTCCCCTATATCCCCTACATCCCTCACACCGCCCAATACGCAACCTTCACCAGTATTACCGGCACGGGATGCCAGCAGTGATATCATCAATCCCGATTCCTCTGCCAGTGGCTTGCCCGAACTAAACACTGCCCCCACAGTTGATCTAGAACTATCCCTGGATACTATGGTACAGAAGCCACCAACTCCTTCACCTAGAGCAGTCAGAGCATGCAGGAAAGTACAGACCAAACGTGGGGGGTCACGCTCTGCTAGAAGAAGATTAGTTTCTCCACCCAAAATCCCAGATAATGATGAGGCCATCCCGGTGAAGGGTGACACTGTGAAACTGGAGGATGAACAAATTAAAAAAATTAGTAAGCATGCTCGATTTAAAGATCAAGGGTATTTTCAAACCCCTTCTGGCCAAAACCGATCAGCTTACTGCAGAGGTCAATAGACTAGGAGGCCTCCTCAATAAGACATTGGAGGAAGTAGGTAGCCTATCAGCATTGGTGTCAAATAGGTGTGAAATCCAGGAGGTTCACCCTGGAGGAGGGGTGGGAGGTAGTGAGAATGTTGTACAACAACCCCCGCCCACCCAGCCCCCAGTAGGTGAAGAGGGCCAAACTGTAGCCATAGAGGCTCCCTCAACAACACTCAAAGAACCACGCCAAGAGAGCAACTCATTCCAATTTGTAGTGGAAGCTTCTCCGTTAGTTTTGGTTCTGGCAAACGCTCCTCCTTTGACACCTGGGCAGGTAGAGTCAACAACCTCTTTGATTGATAAAGCGCTGCATTGGTTGACAAAAACCATGTCGATATCTCCCTGGGAAAAACAGCAGTTAGCAGGGGAAATCATTATGGCTAGAAGGGTAGCATGGCTTGGGGATTACCCGAAAAAATTTAAGGGTGACTGTAGAGCCTTGAATTTTTCAAGACCTGAGGTACTCCCAAACATATTGGCAAACTTATTCCCCCCACAACATAGGGATTCTGATATGATCCCACTAACTCTTGACTTTTTCTACAGTAGGAGATGGAGTGTAGCGAACTTTAGTAGATCTTGGTCGAAGCGGGCCCCTGTGTTGAGTACATTGGGGAGGGATGTCCAAACTAGGGATGGAGGTATTAGTCTGGAAAATCGGTTTGGGGTTCTGTCCAACCTGAATGAATGTGATTGACTCTTGACGGCTGATAGATCTGCAGATATGGTAGCAACAGAGATTGGCAGAAAGCATGGTCCTAAGGTTTGGAGCGGGACACAAACTAACATGGCGCCTATACCTCGTACAATCCCACTGGAGAGATCCCACCTCACAGGGCAGCCAGCCTATAGAGAGCAGGAACCTCCGACAACTAACTTGCTCGGATCCATTTGGGGAATATGATTGCCCTGAAACAGACGGGCTCCCCCTAGAGAAGAACTGCCTCGTGCCCATAAACATAGAACATCAACCAGTGATTGAGGGCGCGAGCCCAGTAGCTAAAATCTCACAGGATTCATCTAGCATTCTACCAGGGTTGTCTTTTCTTTCATGGAACCTCGCTGGAATCGATAATAAGATAACATCCCCTGAATGGTGTAGTTTTGTTGACCAGTATGACATCATCCTCTTTCAGGAATCCTGGTCTGTGGTTCCAGTTTATCGCCTGGGGTTCCTCAATTTTCATGCTCCAGCCACCAAAAACTCTAAAGGTCGTCCTGCTGGAGGTTTGATTATTTGGGTTCGACAAGCCCTATGCTGTAAGGTGCAACAAATTAGTTCCGCTTCGAATGACATCTTGTCAGTTAAAATCACATGGGAAAATGGTCAAGGGGTGGCTATCTACAATATTTATGCAAGGGGGACAGCAGGGGGACAAATATCTGAGGTAATCTCAGCTCTTGATCAGCAGCTTGAGGCACTCCCAACACAGTTGTCTACTATAGTAGGTGGAGATTTTAACACTACTTCTGAACCCCTTGGACAAGAGGATCAGTTTCTCGCTGCTGAGGAGGACAGCAAATGGGGTGTTCCCCAGCTTGAATTACCTGCTGTAAAAAGATGGTCAGCCGTAGCAATACAGCTTAAGGCCCTATGCTTAGTTAGAGGGCTTAGAGCAGCAAATGGATGCACTCCGTCCGATCGCATGGGAAAAAATACATTCGACAATGGTAGGCATTCTAGTCTTATAGATTACATCCTGGTGGACATAAGATGGTGGCACAGTCTGATAGATATGACTGTTAAAACTAGGATGGAAAGTGATCACAACCCACTTTGTATGGATTATCAAGCACAGATGGGGACTAAAGAACCGAAACCGGGGTGTGGGAAGGTCACCTTGGACATCGTCGCTTCCAATAACATGCGTCACATTAAATGGGGTAGTTTTATTGAGAACCCTGAGAAACTGGAGGTCCTTAAAAACATGGTTGTCGAAGAAGTGGCTAATTTAAATACTAAAAAACAAAAAGGTATGTGGAGGGTCAAGGGGAATATTTAGTGACCTGTCTGCTCATACCCCTAATACAAGATACAGAAAACACAACAGAGCAGACCAGGTCTGGAAAAGTGTGTAGCTGTACTAGCCGAGGTGTAACCGTGGATGCATGCATGCACATAAGGTGTTGTAGCACACTGGCTAGATAAATCCCATCAGACCACCCTTTATGGTGGAATTTACGTCATGTGGGATGTTTATTGATCATTCCAAATCACAACCGACTTAGTAGTGTCGATATAAAATGGATGTCAAAAAACTAGCCGTGATGACCATCGTGAAGTGGTATTTACTAAAGTGCAGTGCTTAAAGGGAAAATAGTGAAAATAAAATTGACTACACGGGCATTGTAAAGTATTCAAAATACACAACATGTGTCAAAAATTAAAAACACGCCGAGTAGTAAGACTACCCCATGGCGTTATGTGCAAATCGGTCGACATGTTTCAGCCCGTGGGGCATTGCCCCGGCTTTCTTCAGGACCATAAACAGAGAAGCTACTGCAACTGTCAATGATTTGTTAGATCAAGAACAAAGAATGTACTAAAAAAAAAGGTACATATCTACCAGGAACCTTCACATTTGACTGCCCACTGGAAGGAGAGAAGAACATCTTCTTCCTAGAAAACAAAAATTGTTTCACATACAAACACCATATAACACACACACATCCACATGTGTACACAAAGACCGTACAGACAAAACACACCTGCATGAATGAATTGCATTCAGCATTATATGAAAAGCATTATATGAAAAGTATAATAGCTTTGCCACCACGAGGCATTTCCCCATGGTGTTACTCACCCAGCTTTTTGTGGGTGACGACCTCACCTCACCCGGCGACCGCTCGGGAGAATGAGGCCCCGCTCTACAGTGTAGAAAAAAGGAAACCATGAGTACATGACTCTATGGTGTCCAAGCCAATTGCTCTACACCAAAACCCAACAGACGTGTGTTAGTGCCCCAACTGTTCAACCCTGAATGCACCCACATGCATGTCCATAAGACACTTGGAAAACATATGAACTGAAAGGCTCTTTAATCATAGAGCACATAACTAGTGTATAAATTACCCTCAAAGCGTGCTATTAATAGCTCATAAATGGCTTGCCTGGGATAAAAGTATATGATTAAGTATAGCAAGTCCTAGAAATATTAATTAGGACTATCCATGCTAAAGGGCTGATCAATTGCCCAACGACCTAGAGCAACAGAGTCATCGATGTCTAGGGCTATAGGGGCCGACCTACACTCATCAAAACGAGTAAGTTCAACTACATCACTACTGAAGGAAAAAACACCATAAGACTAACCTGTCCGTCGGTGCCTCTGATGGTAAACCGAGCGGAAGTGGAGGTGTCAGGATAGTCGCCCTTTACCCTTTTTATAACTGCCGGTTAATTAACTCGGCGTTGGTAGCAGCGCAATGTGGACGGTAGCGTGAATACAGAGACACTGCTCACACGCGCATGCGCAAAACTATGGGCGATAGCGTGGGAGGAGAGACACTACCCTCGTGCCCATGCGCTGTAGCCATAGTGCCCGAGAGATGGCATGTGTTGTTTATTATCGCTACCTGTTTAGCGCGCGGAAAAAGAACGGGGGGGTTATCCGAAACTGTCATCTCGGGGGTTGCAGAAGGAATGGTAAGGAACAGAACCTCAAAGAAATACTGCTCAGCTTGTAGGGCGTATAACAAGTTTAATGGTTTCTGAGGTCACAAACCAACCCTGGATACAGGTACATAGCCAGTGGGGAAACACTGTATTCATGTCAAGCACCCCTTGGTTATTTACACGAATGATTTAGTGAAGGTATCTCGTCATGAGTGAACATGTTGTAGATGTACTAGGTCCCAAATCCATGGTAATTAAACCATACAGAGTCACTCTGTGATAGAATGTGACATCCAATGCAAACTGATTATTATAAGAGAGGAATGAGCCTCTGAGTGGAAACTGATAGTTTAGATCATAAAGGGTTCCTTTTTGGAGAAGCGCAATATGGCACTTATAAAAGATCTTTATAATTACTTTGAAAATTATTTTTGTCTCAAGTGTCAAAAGAGAATAGGTGTCCGGACTGGGTGAACAGAAGGGAAGCGCACACAATTATGTTGGGTGAGCTTGGGGTGCAACAAGAAATGCGTTGCATCCGTTCAAAAATGACCCGCAACTGAAAAGTTGCTCTAAATATCAAAAAACAAAAAGGTATGTGGAGGGTCAAGGGGAATATTTAGTGACCTGTCTGCTCATACCCCTAATACAAGATACAGAAAACACAACAGAGCAGACCAGGTCTGGAAAAGTGTGTAGCTGTACTAGCCGAGGTGTAACCGTGGATGCATGCATGCACATAAGGTGTTGTAGCACACTGGCTAGATAAATCCCATCAGACCACCCTTTATGGTGGAATTTGCGTCATGTGGGATGTTTATTGATCATTCCAAATCACAACCGACTTAGTAGTGTCGATATAAAATGGATGTCAAAAAACTAGCCGTGATGACCATCGTGAAGTGGTATTTACTAAAGTGCAGTGCTTAAAGGGAAAATAGTGAAAATAAAATTGACTACACGGGCATTGTAAAGTATTCAAAATACACAACATGTGTCAAAAATTAAAAACACGCCGAGTAGTAAGACTACCCCATGGCGTTATGTGCAAATCGGTCGACATGTTTCAGCCCGTGGGGCATTGCAATTCATTCATGCAGGTGTGTTTTGTCTGTACGGTCTTTGTGTACACATGTGGATGTGTGTGTGTTATATGGTGTTTGTATGTGAAACAATTTTTGTTTTCTAGGAAGAAGATGTTCTTCTCTCCTTCCAGTGGGCAGTCAAATGTGAAGGTTCCTGGTAGATATGTACCTTTTTTTTAGTACATTCTTTGTTCTTGATCTAACAAATCATTGACAGTTGCAGTAGCTTCTCTGTTTATGGTCCTGAAGAAAGCCGGGGCAATGCCCCACGGGCTGAAACATGTCGACCGATTTGCACATAACGCCATGGGGTAGTCTTACTACTCGGCGTGTTTTTAATTTTTGACACATGTTGTGTATTTTGAATACTTTACAATGCCCGTGTAGTCAATTTTATTTTCACTATTTTCCCTTTAAGCACTGCACTTTAGTAAATACCACTTCACGATGGTCATCACGGCTAGTTTTTTGACATCCATTTTATATCGACACTACTAAGTCGGTTGTGATTTGGAATGATCAATAAACATCCCACATGACGTAAATTCCACCATAAAGGGTGGTCTGATGGGATTTATCTAGCCAGTGTGCTACAACACCTTATGTGCATGCATGCATCCACGGTTACACCTCGGCTAGTACAGCTACACACTTTTCCAGACCCGGTCTGCTCTGTTGTGTTTTCTGTATCTTGTATTAGGGGTATGAGCAGACAGGTCACTAAATATTCCCCTTGACCCTCCACATACCTTTTTGTTTTTTGATATTTAGAGCAACTTTTCAGTTGCGGGTCATTTTTGAACGGATGCAACGCATTTCTTGTTGCACCCCAAGCTCACCCAACATAATTGTGTGCGCTTCCCTTCTGTTCACCCAGTCCGGACACCTATTCTCTTTTGACACTTGAGACAAAAATAATTTTCAAAGTAATTATAAAGATCTTTTATAAGTGCCATATTGCGCTTCTCCAAAAAGGAACCCTTTATGATCTAAACTATCAGTTTCCACTCAGAGGCTCATTCCTCTCTTATAATAATCAGTTTGCATTGGATGTCACATTCTATCACAGAGTGACTCTGTATGGTTTAATTACCATGGATTTGGGACCTAGTACATCTACAACATGTTCACTCATGACGAGATACCTTCACTAAATCATTCGTGTAAATAACCAAGGGGTGCTTGACATGAATACAGTGTTTCCCCACTGGCTATGTACCTGTATCCAGGGTTGGTTTGTGACCTCAGAAACCATTAAACTTGTTATACGCCCTACAAGCTGAGCAGTATTTCTTTGAGGTTCTGTTCCTTACCATTCCTTCTGCAACCCCCGAGATGACAGTTTCGGATAACCCCCCCGTTCTTTTTCCGCGCGCTAAACAGGTAGCGATAATAAACAACACATGCCATCTCTCGGGCACTATGGCTACAGCGCATGGGCACGAGGGTAGTGTCTCTCCTCCCACGCTATCGCCCATAGTTTTGCGCATGCGCGTGTGAGCAGTGTCTCTGTATTCACGCTACCGTCCACATTGCGCTGCTACCAACGCCGAGTTAATTAACCGGCAGTTATAAAAAGGGTAAAGGGCGACTATCCTGACACCTCCACTTCCGCTCGGTTTACCATCAGAGGCACCGACGGACAGGTTAGTCTTATGGTGTTTTTTCCTTCAGTAGTGATGTAGTTGAACTTACTCGTTTTGATGAGTGTAGGTCGGCCCCTATAGCCCTAGACATCGAGGACTCTGTTGCTCTAGGTCGTTGGGCAATTGATCAGCCCTTTAGCATGGATAGTCCTAATTAATATTTCTAGGACTTGCTATACTTAATCATATACTTTTATCCCAGGCAAGCCATTTATGAGCTATTAATAGCACGCTTTGAGGGTAATTTATACACGAGTTTTGTGCTCTATGATTAAAGAGCCTTTCAGTTCATATGTTTTCCAAGTGTCTTATGGACATGCATGTGGGTGCATTCAGGGTTGAACAGTTGGGGCACTAACACACGTCTGTTGGGTTTTGGTGTAGAGCAATTGGCTTGGACACCATAGAGTCATGTACTCATGGTTTCCTTTTTTCTACACTGTAGAGCGGGGCCTCATTCTCCCGAGCGGTCGCCGGGTGAGGTGAGGTCGTCACCCACAAAAAGCTGGGTGAGTAACACCATGGGGAAATGCCTCGTGGTGGCAAAGCTATTATACTTTTCATATAATGCTTTTCATATAATGCTGAATGCAATTCATTCATGCAGGTGTGTTTTGTCTGTACGGTCTTTGTGTACACATGTGGATGTGTGTGTGTTATATGGTGTTTGTATGTGAAACAATTTTTGTTTTCTAGGAAGAAGATGTTCTTCTCTCCTTCCAGCGGGCAGTCAAATGTGAAGGTTCCTGGTAGATATGTACCTTTTTTTTTAGTACATTCTTTGTTCTTGATCTAACAAATCATTGACAGTTGCAGTAGCTTCTCTGTTTATGGTCCTGAAGAAAGCCGGGGCAATGCCCCACGGGCTGAAACATGTCGACCGATTTGCACATAACGCCATGGGGTAGTCTTACTACTCGGCGTGTTTTTAATTTTTGACACATGTTGTGTATTTTGAATACTTTACAATGCCCGTGTAGTCAATTTTATTTTCACTATTTTCCCTTTAAGCACTGCACTTTAGTAAATACCACTTCACGATGGTCATCACGGCTAGTTTTTTGACATCCATTTTATATCGACACTACTAAGTCGGTTGTGATTTGGAATGATCAATAAACATCCCACATGACGTAAATTCCACCATAAAGGGTGGTCTGATGGGATTTATCTAGCCAGTGTGCTACAACACCTTATGTGCATGCATGCATCCACGGTTACACCTCGGCTAGTACAGCTACACACTTTTCCAGACCTGGTCTGCTCTGTTGTGTTTTCTGTATCTTGTATTAGGGGTATGAGCAGACAGGTCACTAAATATTCCCCTTGACCCTCCACATACCTTTTTGTTTTTTGATATTTAGAGCAACTTTTCAGTTGCGGGTCATTTTTGAACGGATGCAACGCATTTCTTGTTGCACCCCAAGCTCACCCAACATAATTGTGTGCGCTTCCCTTCTGTTCACCCAGTCCGGACACCTATTCTCTTTTGACACTTGAGACAAAAATAATTTCAAAGTAATTATAAAGATCTTTTATAAGTGCCATATTGCGCTTCTCCAAAAAGGAACCCTTTATGATCTAAACTATCAGTTTCCACTCAGAGGCTCATTCCTCTCTTATAATAATCAGTTTGCATTGGATGTCACATTCTATCACAGAGTGACTCTGTATGGTTTAATTACCATGGATTTGGGACCTAGTACATCTACAACATGTTCACTCATGACGAGATACCTTCACTAAATCATTCGTGTAAATAACCAAGGGGTGCTTGACATGAATACAGTGTTTCCCCACTGGCTATGTACCTGTATCCAGGGTTGGTTTGTGACCTCAGAAACCATTAAACTTGTTATACGCCCTACAAGCTGAGCAGTATTTCTTTGAGGTTCTGTTCCTTACCATTCCTTCTGCAACCCCCGAGATGACAGTTTCGGATAACCCCCCCGTTCTTTTTCCGCGCGCTAAACAGGTAGCGATAATAAACAACACATGCCATCTCTCGGGCACTATGGCTACAGCGCATGGGCACGAGGGTAGTGTCTCTCCTCCCACGCTATCGCCCATAGTTTTGCGCATGCGCGTGTGAGCAGTGTCTCTGTATTCACGCTACCGTCCACATTGCGCTGCTACCAACGCCGAGTTAATTAACCGGCAGTTATAAAAAGGGTAAAGGGCGACTATCCTGACACCTCCACTTCCGCTCGGTTTACCATCAGAGGCACCGACGGACAGGTTAGTCTTATGGTGTTTTTTCCTTCAGTAGTGATGTAGTTGAACTTACTCGTTTTGATGAGTGTAGGTCGGCCCCTATAGCCCTAGACATTGAGGACTCTGTTGCTCTAGGTCGTTGGGCAATTGATCAGCCCTTTAGCATGGATAGTCCTAATTAATATTTCTAGGACTTGCTATACTTAATCATATACTTTTATCCCAGGCAAGCCATTTATGAGCTATTAATAGCACGCTTTGAGGGTAATTTATACACTAGTTTTGTGCTCTATGATTAAAGAGCCTTTCAGTTCATATGTTTTCCAAGTGTCTTATGGACATGCATGTGGGTGCATTCAGGGTTGAACAGTTGGGGCACTAACACACGTCTGTTGGGTTTTGGTGTAGAGCAATTGGCTTGGACACCATAGAGTCATGTACTCATGGTTTCCTTTTTTCTACACTGTAGAGCGGGGCCTCATTCTCCCGAGCGGTCGCCGGGTGAGGTGAGGTCGTCACCCACAAAAAGCTGGGTGAGTAACACCATGGGGAAAAGCCTCGTGGTGGCAAAGCTATTATACTTTTCATATAATGCTTTTCATATAATGCTGAATGCAATTCATTCATGCAGGTGTGTTTTGTCTGTACGGTCTTTGTGTACACATGTGGATGTGTGTGTGTTATATGGTGTTTGTATGTGAAACAATTTTTGTTTTCTAGGAAGAAGATGTTCTTCTCTCCTTCCAGTGGGCAGTCAAATGTGAAGGTTCCTGGTAGATATGTACCTTTTTTTTTAGTACATTCTTTGTTCTTGATCTAACAAATCATTGACAGTTGCAGTAGCTTCTCTGTTTATGGTCCTGAAGAAAGCCGGGGCAATGCCCCACGGGCTGAAACATGTCGACCGATTTGCACATAACGCCATGGGGTAGTCTTACTGCTCGGCGTGTTTTTAATTTTTGACACATGTTGTGTATTTTGAATACTTTACAATGCCCGTGTAGTCAATTTTATTTTCACTATTTTCCCTTTAAGCACTGCACTTTAGTAAATACCACTTCACGATGGTCATCACGGCTAGTTTTTTGACATCCATTTTATATCGACACTACTAAGTCGGTTGTGATTTGGAATGATCAATAAACATCCCACATGACGTAAATTCCACCATAAAGGGTGGTCTGATGGGATTTATCTAGCCAGTGTGCTACAACACCTTATGTGCATGCATGCATCCACGGTTACACCTCGGCTAGTACAGCTACACACTTTTCCAGACCTGGTCTGCTCTGTTGTGTTTTCTAATTTAAATACTCACATTAACAAGCCAGACTTTCCCCAAATAATGTTTGAGGCACACATCCACTTTTTTGCAAAACTCCAACTAATTTTTAGGAAAACCATAAAACCAGATAAGGGAAACAAAAAACAATCAAAGGAGGGGTGGTATAACAATGCATGTAAATTAGCCCGCCAAAACTTGAGCATAGAAATAAGGTGCAGGAACCCCACAGGGGTGAGAAAGGCAAGGGAGACCTATAGGCTTGCCCAGAAGGTAGCAAAGAAACAGTGGGATGAGGAACAATGGCGTGATTTGAAATTAGCCTGTGGGGCAAAGGATTCAAAACAATTTTGGCCCCTTGTGAAATGGGATAGAGGAGGTGCAGCTAAAGCCCCCAAAAACAACGTTGCCAAACAAGAGTGGGTAGATTTCTTCAGACCACAATATGCTCGTAACCGAACTGAAGAAGATTGTCCACTACCCCCAACTATTTTTTATCAAAGTCAGCTTTTTACAATTAAAGACTTTAGCATAGCACTAGATTGCGTGACCGGGGGAAGAGCTCCAGGCATGGATGGCATCCCCGCTGACGTGTTTTTAAGTGATAGATCATCTTGGTGTCAGTACTTTGAGTGTCTAGCTAACTCTGTGGCTAGGGGCGCGCCAATCCCATCCTCATGGAAAGGTGCCGAAATAATTCCGGTCTTTAAAAAGGGTGTCAAATCTCTACCCAGTAACTATAGACCCATTAGTCTTATAGACTCAGCCCAAAAACTCATGGGTCGTTTAGTACAAAACAAACTGCAAACATGGATAGAAGAACACAATATTTTGTCCCCATATCAAGCCGGCTTTCGGCCATGCACTAGTTCAATTGACCAGGTTTTTAACTTCATAGCACTTTACTGGAGGAACGTGGCCTTAACTAAGGGGACACTTTATGCGGTCTTTGTAGACCTGAAATCGGCTTTCGATTTAGTCCCCGTTCCAAGCTTTGGAAGGTTCTCGCTGAGTCAGGGGTATCCCCGGAGCTATTGACTCTCCTTGTCCGCCTGCATGAGAACAACTACGCCAGAATCAGATGGGGGATGCAGGGTGAGGTGACCGACTCATTTCCTGTCGAGCGTGGTGTTCGGCAGGGGTGTGTACTGGCACCCACGCTGTTTTCACTATACATCAACGGTATTGTGGATCATCTTAACCGTTCCCCCACTGATGCCCCCATTTTGGCTGGGGCCCGCGTGCCTGTTCTCATGTTTGCGGACGACACGTTGATTGTTTCCCGGACCCCGAGTGGGCTCCAGAAGGCTGTGAATGCGTTCGGAGAATTTTGCCAACTGCGTGGACTTGAGATAAACACCTCAAAAACCAAGTTCATGTCCCTGAGTCAGCGGAAAACCTTCAAAGGCACAATTAATTTTAATGGAACTCCACTAGAGCAGGTAGAGGCATTTACGTATCTGGGAATATCTCTCCAGAGTAACATGGGCTGGAAAAGTGATATTGACATGGCTGTTTTAAAATGTACCCAGCTTGCAGGTGCCTTAGCCACAAAGCACAGAGCTTTTTTTACTAAGCCAATCACACCTGCCCTAGAGATTTATAACATGAAGGTCATAAGTGCCTCTTCAGAACTTAGGGGATTCAATTACTTGAACCAACTAACAATGGCGGAGAATACATTTCTACGTTGTTTAGTCGGGGTCTCCCAAAGTACTCCTACCATCCCGCTTTTATATGATCTTGGCAGGAAAAAAATTGAGGATATAGTACGGCTACGGCCCCTATTATATTGGAGGCGTATCTGGACAACTCCAGAACTAGCTCACTACGCCCTTGCACTAAAGGACATCATTAGGGCAGATCGCTTTTATTCTATCCAATGGCTTAAAGAGATAAGGGGCCTATTAACAAAGTTGGAGCTTGACCACCTATGGGTAGATGCAGACGTCCAAGTTTCCCGTCAAAAACAATTCTGAAAAAAAAGTATTGGAAATGATTTGGATGTCCACCCATAGTACCTGTGTAAACACTAATTTAACAGTACGGTTCCTTGATTTTAAATCCCGCCCACTCTGTGAAGCTTATTGGGATAACATAGAGGGTCCGCTTGACCGAAAGCTGTATTTCCAGTTTAGAACTGGAACTTTACCTGTAAAAGCTTTCAGCTATAAGTGGTCAGCAAATCGGGATGACAAATGTCATAACTGCAAAGATTTGATTGAGAATGTATCCCACATGCTGCTTGTATGTCCCCTCTATACAAGTCCTCGCAGCAAGTGGCTAAAACCAACGTGCATCAATATGGGCACCCGGAGATACATTATTATTATTATAATTAAATTTCTAAAGCGCTCAGCTACCCGTAGGTTTCCCGGCGCTAAAACCAAAAAGTGAGAGGAGAGAGTCAGAAGAGAACTGTTTAGATGTCAAATAGCCAGGTCTTTATCTGTCCACGGAACCTGAGGTAGTTAGGTTCAGTTCGTATCTGAAGGGGGAGAGAATTCCAGAGTGAGGGGGCCAGCCAAGCAAATGAGCGGCCACCCATTCTGGCTTTCTTGATTCTAGGAACTGACAGTAAGTTTTGATTAGAAGATCGGAGATTACGAGGGGGATGGTATGATTGTGCTAAGGGGTTGAGATAAGAGGGGGCTAAGCCAGAGTTTATTCTGTGGATGATGCAGAGGGCCTTGAATTTTGTCCGATTTTCAATTCGGAGCCAGTGCAGAGAACGAAGGGCATTAGAGGTAGGAGAAGTGTTAGGTAATTTGCAGAGAAGTCGCGCTGCCATGTTTTGAACTGTCTGCAACTTACACGTCACCTCTTTACTGGCTCCCAGAAGAAGGATGTTCCCGTAGTCCAGTCTTGAAGTAATAAGAGCCTGGACCACTGTCTTCTGAGTGTCCAAGGGAAGCATCCAAATGATTTTTCGCAACCACTTGATGATAGTGATACAAGTGGATGATGTTTTAACCACATGGTTCTTCATAGATAGTTGGTTATCGAAGGTGACGCCAAGGTTGCGAGCGGTTATGGATGGGGTGGGTAAAGGGCCCATTTGTGAAGGCCATTGCCGGGGTCCCCATAAGGTGGTGTTGAGACCGAAAAGAAGAACCTCAGTTTTGCCCCCTATTTAGTTGTAATTTGTTGTCCAACATCCAGGCTGCGATGTTACTCAGACCTGTACGGAGGGAAGAGGATGAGGAATGAGAGTCTGAGGAAAGGGAGTAGATGATCTGGGTATCATCGGCGTAGAGTAAATAGTGAGCCCAGCTTGCTCTGCAATAGTAGCCAAAGGTCTGACATACAAATTGAAGAGCAAGGGGCTCAAGATGGAACCCTGCGGTACACCGTACGCCGATGTGAAGGTTTGAGAAGCAGAGGACGAGGAGAAAACTTGAAAGGTGCGATCTGAAAGAAAACTAACAAACCAGTTGAGAGCTGTGCCGATAATACCAGATGATCTGAGGGCATTGATAATGATGGCATGGGAAACCGTATCAAATGCGGCACTCAGATCAAGTAAAATGAGTGCCACGGTTTCACCCTTATCAACTCGGCCCCTGATGTTTTCCGAGACACCTAACAGAGTGGATTCAGTCGAGAAACCACGTCTGAACCCAGATTGAGATGGATGTAGTAGTCTACTAGCCTCAACATGGGTTGACAATTGGGAGTTAATGTGTTTTTCCATAATTTTGGAAAAGACTGGAAGAAGTGAGATTGGGCGAAAATGAGATGGGATACTAGGGTCTGCATTAGTTTTTTTTAGCAGGGGTACTATCATTGCATGTTTCCATGCAGCGGGTACTGAAGCTGTGTTAAGGGAGGTGTTAAGAAGATCCACAATCAGTGCAAGAGAGGAATGGTCTAGTTTGTTTAGTATATGAGGAGGAAGGGGGTCCCGAGGAGATCCGGATTTAATTTTGCGAATGATATCAGAGAGAGTCGTGATGTTAAATGGCTCCCAAGTGTCGATCAGAGGAGAAGAAGGAGAACTGGTATCACGATGAGTTCTGGAATCACAGGAGATCATGGGTACAGGGGAAGTGTAGGGAGTATATAGAGCTGAAGTAGAAGACGAGCCCTCTAGTGTCCGCTGTTCAGTGAGTGAGCTAGGAGTGGGTGGGTAAGACATGGAAGGGGAAGGGGCAGATTTCTGGAAATTGGAATAGATGGTATCTATTTTGGCTATGAAGAATTCGGCCAGTGAATTACACTGCGCAGCATCTAGGCTAGGTTGTTTGGGTTGACACAGAGCGCCCGACAAACTCTGAACTACCTTAAAGAGAGCTTTAGGGCGATTTTTTGCTTCAAGAATGGTGATATTAACGTGCTCCACTTTAGCAATTTTACATAAAGAATGATATTTGCATAAAGCGGCTTTATAAATTTGTTTTGAACAAAGATCGTATTTTAAGCGCCATTTACGTTCAAGATTTTTGCAGATGGTTTACATTGAGGCGCTAAGGATATTGGAGACAGATTGCTCACCCTGTATAGCGATTGCTGTTGCTAAATTTCTAAGGTGGGCTTGGATTATACGCACTCGCACTTTAAACTCTATAGAAGTTAGCCAATGAACCCTAAGACACTTAAAAATATAATTGATCTTGTTTTATGTATGTATATTTTAGCTGTTTTAAAATATCCTCCTAAAAAATTTGTTTTTTAATTCGTAAATGACAGCTACAAAGATTTAATAACTTTTTAACATTGTATTTTTTATTGCTATTTAGTATTTATAATGTTTATGTATAATGGTTGTGATAGGATGTATAATTTTGCTTTTATGACATGCTGTCGAATAAAGCTTTTTGAAATTGAAATTTACATGGTCTCACCAACCACTACCTTAACTCTATGACCTTGATTATTAACGAATTCGCTCCCCTGCAACTAAAGAGAGTTTCCACTAAAGACTCTAAACCCTGGTTCAATGATCTTAACGAGGACAGACGTTTCCTTAGAACTACTGAACGGAACTGGAGATCCGCCAAGCTCCTCAGGACTCTAAAAAGTAAAAGAAATGCCTACTATCGAAAGGTCAAGAGCACCAAAGCAGTCTTCTTCAGCCAACAACTTGACCAGGCAAGAAACCGCCCCAAAAAACTTTTTGAATTAATCAAAACTCAATCTAAGGACCAATCTCAACGCCCACAAGATCTAACTCAACCAGAACCCACATGTGAAGACTTTTCTAACTACTTTAAGATAAAGACTGAGAACATCAAGAAAGATCGCATCAAGATCTAAACTCTCACTCTTGCCCGCTCACCAAAACTTCACTACCCACAAGTTCCACACAACAAATCCCGTCAAAGTTTGTTTTAAAAAACGATGCGGCATGGTCATACTTTTACATCTATTCTGAAGACGCTATAGGCAAATTTCTCAATGCCCTGAAGCCTTCCAATCATCTCAGTGACCCTCTCCCCGCAAATGCGGTTAAAGATCTTACCCCTTTGCTACTACTTCCCTGGACCAAAATCATAAACAGTTCACTTCTACAAAGTTGCATCCCTGACTCCCTAAAGGTGGGGCAGGTATCTCCCTTCCTTAAGAAACCCACATCTGATCCCACGAACCTAAACAACTATCGCCCCATCTCCAATATTCCCACCCTGGCCAAACTTCTGGAAAAATGTGTTCACCACCAACTGACAAATCATATTGATCACTTCAACCTCCTTAACACACACCAATCCGGCTTCCGTGCAAGCCATAACACAGAATCAGCCATGACACACATCATTGATGATGCACTACAAATTCTTGATCAAAACAAAGCATGCCTTCTGATCCTACTAGACCTCTCCTCAGCGTTTGATACGGTCAAACACGAGAACTTGATAGATCTGTTGAAGCACAGAATGGGTCTATCAGGATCAGTGCTCAACTGGTTTACCTCTTTTCTGGAAAACCGGACTCAAAAATTCAAGGTCAACAACACCCTGTCGAAACCCATTCCAGTTACGCTAGGAGTCCCACAAGGTTCCTCGCTATCCCCTACACTCTTTAACTTATTCATGGAACCACTCACCGATCTGCTACAAGCGTCCAACGTGCAATTTCACTTGTACACTGACGATACCCAACTGTACCTCAAGATCAACACCCTTGATGACATTAATCTGCTTAATACTACTCTTAAGTCCACCCAAACATGGCTATCAGAGAATCACCTCAAATTGAATGCTTTAAAAACTGAATTCCTCCTAATTGCCCCACTCGCCAAAGCCCCTATAATGCACAATTGGATCAAACACCTTACAGCACTCAACGTTCAACCAACCATTGTGGATTCAGCAAAATCATTGGGTATAACTCTGGACTGCAACCTCAATATGCGAAAACAAATTAATAACACAACAAAGGGAGCAAACTTTCAGATTAATACACTAAGGAAGTTGAAAGCCTTCCTACCTCCCAATGACTTCAAGATGGCGGTTCAAGCTCTAGTTCTACCGCGGCTAGACTATGGAAGTAATTTACAAAAAGGGGGGTGGTGATGGACAGAGTATCTGAGTTAATCAGAACACTCCTACCCAGTCAACAGATCAGGGCTTGATCCATCACCGTTTTTTAGCTCACTGCACCATCCCAGTTCAGAACCTGGCTATATGCAAATTAGTCTGTCCCTGGCCCAGTGCATCATGGGAACAGGGCAGACCAAACTACCAAGCCAATTCTTCACTGGAAAGGAAACAAGCTTCCGGGGACCGGTTTCTGGCATTACAGCCGTCTTCGGCCCGGCTTGCTTGAATCCTGATGGTGCAATGAGCAAGGGACTCATGTCTGAGCATACCCTTCCACACTCATGGTGGCCAAAATAATTTACAAAAAGGGGGTGGTGATGGACAGAGTATCTGAGTTAATCAGAACACTCCTACCCAGTCAACAGATCAGGGCTTGACCCATCACCGTTTTTTAGCTCACTAATTTGCATATAGCCAGGTTCTGAAACTGGGATGGTGCAATGAGCTAAAAAACGGTGTTGGATCTAGCACTGATCTCTTGACTGGGTGAGAGTATTCTGCTTAATTCAGAGACTCTGTCCATCACCACCCCTTGTTGTAAATATTTTTGTCCACCCTAAGCGTGGAAGGGTATACTCAGATGTGAGTCCCTTGCTCATTGCACCATCAGGATTCAAGCAAGCCGGGCCGAAGACGGCTGAAATGCCAGAAACCGGTCCCCGGAAGCTTGTTTCCTTCCCAGTGTAAGAATTGGCTTTTGTAGTCTCGTCTGCCCTGTTCCCATGATGCACTGGGCCAGGAACAGACTAATTTGCATACAGCCAGGTTCTGAAACTGGGATGGTGCAATGAGCTAAAAAACGGTGTTGGATCTAGCCCTGATCTCTTGACTGGGTGAGAGTATTCTGCTTAATTCAGAGACTCTGTCCATCACTACCCCTTGTTGTAAATATAGACTATGGAAGTGTCTCACTTTGCGGTCTCCCCAAAACCACCACAGCTCCCCTAAGAGCCGCCACCAACGCGGCAGCGAGACTCATCACTGGCTCGAAAAGAAGGCCCCACATCTCCCCTGACCTAAAATCTCTAAACTGGCTGCCATTTGAAGCCATAATCCACCTGAAAATAGCATGCATGACACACAAGGCCTTACATCACAATGCTCCCAGCTATCTCACACAAAAACGTACAATATCCGGTGGGTCTAGATCCACAAGAAGTGCGGAAAACCTCCTTTTGAAGCCACGAAGTTCAACAAGAAACAAAACGTATAAATGATCCTTCTCAGGAATGGCACCCAGGATATGGAATGCCCTTCCACCGGAAATAAGATTGAACCCCTCCACCGCATCCTTCAAGTTGAAAGTAAAAGGCATCCTGATGGCGAAATTCTCCTAAACATAGTCCCAGGCTTTCATTACCATGCTTCGTCAGTTCGCCCTTGCTCTGCCTCTTACTGCTTTGCTGTTTGTTTACCTAATTATTTGCCATATACCTGACTTTCTTATCCTTATTATACTACTATGACTCATCAGGCCCTTCCTGTTCTGCATCATGTTGATTTACTTTTTGTTTTCTCTTATAATGCTATGTATTATGGTCTTGCATCTCTGTTAATGTATTATATTTCTAAACTCATCCACTGTAAAGCACTCTGATACCTGCAAGGGTCTTGTCCGCGCTCTATAAAACTTTCAAAATAAATAAATAAAATAAATAAACAGGCTTCAGGACCTGATGCCAGCTCTGATTCATCCGGACCAATCCGGGTTCATAAAGGGTCGGCACACACACGACAACTTGCGACGGGTACTGCATTTGATAGAGAAGGCTGACAGGTTCCGCATCCCGGCAGTGCTTGTTGGGTTGGATGCGGAAAAAGCGTTCGATCGGGTCGATTGGGGATTCTTGTTCCGCACCCTATCTGCTTTCGGTTTTTCGCGCCAGTTCATCTCCATGATTAGGGCTAATTATAGCTGCCCTAGCTCGAGGGTGATGATTAACGGACATCGATCTGCCCCCTTCCCTCACTCACGGGGGACGAGGCAGGGATGCCCCCTCTCCCCTCTCCTCTTCGCATTGACTATCGAACCTCTGGCGATTGCGATACGGGAGAAGGAGCAGATCATAGGCCTTCCCTTTACGGGCGAGCAGCACAAGATTTCCTTATTCGCGGATGACGTGCTGCTGTCCTTGGGGGACCCAATCCACTCACTACCGCATGTTCAGGAGGTCCTCTATCGATTTGAAACGGTGGCTGGATTTAAGGTTAACTTCGACAAGTCATATATACTGAACTTGACTCTTCCCCATGCAGAAGTGGAACGAGTGCGTTTGCTCACGGCATTACCGTGGGCGTCTGCCTCCCTATTGTACCTGGGAGTACGCCTGACTCCCACTATAGGGTCTTTATTCGCGGCTAACTTCCCCCCGATGCTAGCGTCGATGCGAGCTGATCTAGATAGGTGGAAACCGAAGTTTCTGTCGTGGCTTGGAAGAATCCATGCTCTTAAGATGGTGCTCTTGCCTAAGTTCCTCTATCTATTCCAGGCCCTTCCCATCCCTATTGAGGTGGACTTTTTCCGAAGATTGAAAACCTTGATGCTGAAATTTGTTTGGCAGGGCGGGCGAGCACGGATCCCATTTTCGACACTGCGACGTCCGAGGAAGGAGGGAGGAGTGGGATTCCCGGACATGCTTTTATATTACAAAGCTGCGCAGCTCCGCGTGATCGTGGAATGGTCCCAGCGCTGCTCAGAGAAACACTGGCTACACATGGATAGGAGTGTGACGGGGAGATCGATATGGGATTTGATTTGGAAGCCCAAGGGGGATAGACCTAAGAATGCCTACATTAGCACGCCGACTAGCACGGTCCTAAAGGTGTGGGATACGGTCTCCAACGATGACCACTGGACCACGTTTCTGTCCCCCTTCACCCCCATTCACTTCAACCCGGCGTTTCCGCCTGCGATGCAGGAGGGGCCCTTCCGACTCTGGAGAGAGGGTGGTTGTAGGGCGCTCACGCATCTGTTCCATGGAATGTCTCCGCTCACGTTCCATAATTGCATGCGGGACTATGGGATCCCGATTACTGAGCGCTTCCGCCATGCCCAGCTTCTTCATTGGGCAACTTCGACGGATGTGAGGGAGGCCGCCACCAGGGCACCCTCCCCGTTCGAATGCTTCCTTTTACGCACTTCCACTATGAAAGGGACGATCTCCTTCCTATATGGGTTGCTATTGGCCACTGTGAGCGCCCCGCGAACCCGCTACATGGAACACTGGGAGGTCCTTCTAGACCGGGATATATCGGAGGACGAGTGGAAACGTCTCTGGAGCGAGGTAATGTCGCACAATCACTCGGTGGCCCTTCGGGAAGCTCACTTGAAGACCATGCACGATTGGTATCTTTACCCATCCAGGCTCCATCGAATCTTCCCGGCATCCTTGGACAGGTGTTGGCGGGGTTGTGGCCTCCTGGGGGACTTCCGCCACATCTGGTGGGACTGCCCGACCATTCGCCCTTTTAGGGCGGAAATTCTGCCCCATATTAAGGATATCCTGGGGTATCCGATTTCGGACTCCATGGCCCATGTTCTGCTAGGTCTCCGTGACCCGCAGTTAGAACATCAAACTAAAGCAGATAAACGAATCCTGTGGTTATGCCTTGGGAACCGCTAAACTCACGCTGGCTGCAGCATGGAAGAAACCGCAGGCCCCGGCTCTGTCACTGTGGCACGCGAGACTGTGGGGGCTACTGAGCATGGAAAGAATGGCGGACACCTTCCTGGGCAATTTTAAGAATTTTATGTTCCGATGGGGCCCCTTGGTTCGCTTCCTGTCCCGAGGCTTACCGTCTGCGGTTTGCCCGCCCACGCTACGTGCTCTTCACCTTTTCCAGGTCTAATCCGAATACAGGGATACTGCGATCGGTTGTGTATGTGAGAGTGTGGTTGCCACCACCGGGGGGGAGGAGGGGAGGGAGGGTGGGGGGCCCAGTTACCCTAGGGGTTTGTTATTGGTTGCGACGTTGCTCTAGTACGGGGGTTGTTAGCACTATTTCCTCTACTGGGCACATGGCCGAGCAGGCGCCTTCGCCTGGGACTCTTTGTCGAGCGCTGGACTCGTACCTGGACTTTGCTATACTGCCTTGTGACCCAACCTTGCACTCCCCCATTTGTATTCTCTGAGAGTATCTATGGCGTCCCCTGTGAGGGACTTATGGCGGATATGTCGCTTGTGTTATCTTTCCTACTTTGTCTCCACTCTTTTTTTCTTCTCTTTCTTACAAACTTCTAAATAAAAATTTTACAAAAAAAATAAATAAATAAACAACGATCTCCCCAATAATCCTTCTTCACTTGTTACCATTCTATTGCAGCAGCCATCTTAGAATAATCTATTTATTACAATACCAGTTCTTTTCATTTCGACTTTATATCCTATCTCACAATTGAATCATGTATCGTGATAAAGCATCTTATTGACGCTTCAATTCAAATTGGATAATCAGAATATTTTCCAAAGAGTTTCAAAAACATTAAAAATAATATATATATGATTTATTTCTCATTCTATGTTGGTGGTCATCTTTTCGATTTATAATCATTACAATACAACAATATCAATTTTCTGTTTTGATGTTTCTATTTGATTCTTCAACCAATCACTAATATATTTTCATGCTATGTCGCACTCATATTTCAATTCAAGTAGAGAGTTCTCATAATTTCTTTCACAATATTCAAAGGAACCCTCCATAAATGCATAAGTGGTTTGTACATTCGGTTCCATTCATTTGACATGAAATATATAATGAATTTCCTATTCTTACCAGGTCGTAACACACAAATTCTAGCATATGTCTAAACACATTCAGCCCTAGTGTTTAATATTTTTAAAGAATTATCAAAGAATTAAGCATCTTATTTATCATCATTTATCATCTCTACAAAATACATGTTCCTACTCCATATTACACAATCAAATAAATATTAGACTTACATCTAATCAATGTATCTAGATATCTAAGCCTTCTCAATATAGTCAATATGTGTATCTCCTCAGTGATTTTTGTAAATTATTGTATCTAATCAATCTATGTAGTATAAATTCCTACAAGAGATGACTATCAAAACTAAGTATAAAAGACGATGCTAAGAAAAACAAAATGAAGTTGATTAAATCATACGGTGTAATCCCATATGTATATTACAGACAACCAGAAAAGGAAATACATATCCTGATAATTTGAATTTTCTATGTTCCTAAGAATACATGGAGTTCTTCATCTTTGTTTAATCCGCCAGGATTCAGAGCATTGCACTGTATTATGCAACATGACTCCAAAAATCTCAATATTTGCTCTTTATTAAAACCATGATCATTTTGAGGTATCATGTCAAATGCAAAATATTTCATGCCATCTACTTTGCCATTATGTTGTTCTGCAAAGTACAGATTCAGAATAATTTAAATCCCAATTTGTGATGACTCTAACATAAACATGTTTAAACTGTAAATTGTAACTGTAATAAACATATTTAAAATATATAAACACGTTCAACATTAAAAAATATATATAAATGTACTTATAATAACACATAAAAAATCTTTTAAATTATAGAAACACCAAAATTCACATTTCAGATATTTCAATCTTTCAATTTTATTGTATAAAATATTACTATGCAAAATAGAAAGACAATATACTTACAATCAATAATACTTACCTGGATATAATGATACTTTCTATATTCTGTCTTCGGTATTTAGTACCATTAATATTCTGACCTCGATAATAATGGGGGGGGACCTCTGACAACTATTCATAGTACTCTATCCTTCCCATTGTTCTGAATACTTCATAAGTATATACCTCCTACAGAGTCTCTAACACACATACACTCACACCCTTCAATTCGAAACAATTCATTATAATTTTATTTTACTCTTCTTCCCTCTCATACAGTCACTATTACAAGTAATTTGGTTGCTATAGCAGGAGGCCTTCCTAATGCAGCAAGGCAACATGCAAGGCCTCTCTTGAAATGCACCCCTACAGCACACAGAGATATGCCGCTATGCTATCCATACCACTACCACACTATAGGTAATGTCTATACCTTTGTTGCACCTTTACAATGTTTTACTGGTGGTTCATTTCGATAAACTAATTTACTCAAGTATGATTCATAGTTATATTTTTAACTCACAAGTATGCTCATTCGCTTCTTGTTTTAATATACTTTTACAGTGTTGTTGTCCCTGCCACCACCTGCCACCACCTCTACTTCTGTTCCTAGTGCTGCACCAAAACTGACTACACACAGCTGACATATTCTTTTGGGTTTAGGTCAAATATATCTCTTACTTTGTACGTTACAGGATAGTTGTATATCTAATGTCCAACATCCCTATTTTCACCCATATTTCCATCTTCTTCTACTAATGAGATATCCTTTGCACCTTTATTAGCTTTATGACAAGATAATGGCAGCACAATAGTCTTTCCTTTAGCCCAGTTAATAGCATCCAGAATTGGACTGTGTGTTTATATTACTATGTAACCAACATGTCACCATTCCGTCCTAACAAAGGGCTTTGGATTGCCTACTACTCTGTATGTACCATTCTTGTTAGCTAAAGTGAGACAACAGCGTCTGATGTCCATATCCTTTGCTGTCCACATTAGAACCAGTGCTACAGATGACAGTAGGGTACATCCTAGTAGCTGCAATTTTGCCCTCTACCATTGGTTGCTCAGGTAAGTTTCTGAACATCTGACATCTAGTTCTATATCACCTTATTTGCATTTTCTCAGCATCTTTTGTATGTTTTTTTAAATGTCTGATTTTTTATTTTTTCTATATTTTTTATGGGTTATTGGTTATCTTTCATGGATATCTCTATGCATTAAACACATCACCCTATTTTATATCCACCACCCTTTTCTGTATGTTGCACTGCATCTTTATCACTTTCCATCAACCATCATAAACTGGCCAACAATTGGAGGTTCATTTCACTGTGGACCATATCCAGTATTCACGATCTACTGTGTGGCGTGGGGTCTAGATGATCTAGGGACCCGCCTGGCCACGGTGTGGACGGCCAAATGATAGGACGGATCACTTGGTTTGTTTGATGGTTATCCACAAGGATTATGTTCTGGATTTGGTTGACCAGTCTGTGATCGTTGTTCTAGAGAGATTCCTTCTCGAGAGTACCTTTCCCATTTCCCACACATGTATCCCCTGTTCTCCTTTGTTTGACTTTTATGAGTTATCATATGGTGACTGTAGCACCAACTGACATAGTTATAGTTTTGTCAGTACGGCCAGTATAATGTATGGCTTATAGACCTCCTGGGTTCTTGGTTGTGTTTCACATGTTGCTTTTGGGGAAATGAACCAGTAGTAGGTCTTTAATCTTTTCCCTTTGACCCTCCCCTCCCTGTATGTTTTTTGTATCTCTATGCATTGACATCGTTTGTGTCAAATAGCTCTGTTGTTCATAGATTAATAACTCTTTATCTTTAGTTCCAAATTAATCTTCTCTCCAGCTGCTGGATCCAGGGATACTTTACAACCATTGTCTCCAAGTACACTGGTTCAGATGCTGACTTCAAAGGGTCCACCCACAAAAGCATCTGTGGCTGGAGCACACAATTTACTATCACACTTGTATTCATTCTATGTAGGGACCAACGCTTAGCTTTATATGAGAAAGTAGGCTTGCTTGTCACTAACTTAAAGTGTGACTTTTTCCTCAATCTATTGTTAACAAGTCTGATGAAGTAACAATGCTATATTGTGCAGGGAGATAGCCATAACATGGGGGCTACTCTCTGTGAGATTGCAGACCAGCTTAAAGCACTCTATTGGGTGGTGACATGGAGATCCATGCCTTGGCTAACACTGTGAAATGTTACAAAGACATGGCAAAGATGCACTTTGAACATCTACGTTTCTTGAGGGAATAAAATGTAGGGCAACATGCCTTGACCAAGAAGATGATAGAGGCAGTAAAAGACATAAGTGCTAATTTCAGTCTGCGAGACCAAGGCATGCACAGGATTCAAGTGAGGCACCACAATCTAGAAGGCACACAACTGTCACAAATCATGATGTGAATCTCCCTGCAACACCACCATCTCCACTTCAATCATCACAAACACATGCACCATCTCAAGCTCCATCTCAAGTACCACTTCAAGTATCACCTCAATCACAAACACAACCAGAATAACAAACATTGTTGCATGGTATGACATATAGATGCCTCCTCCATACCCTGGACATTCAAAATATTCAGCAATTCACTTCACTACTCTCATAACACCTCATTCACTCAAACACATTTACAGTTACTGTTTAATACACTATTCATAAAACTATATTTGTAAAAACCTAACTTCTGAGCACCTTTAAAAATGTAACATTATATACCCTAACCTAAAGTCACGTGTTTTCATGTGTTAGTTGCCATGTTGCATGTTTATGATGTTAATTTGTATGAAATTATTTTATGACATCTATATGCCAATACCTTTCCCAATTATGTCACCAAATTGAAAATGAGTTCCTCAACACGCACTTACTTTGAAAAGATCAGGAATACATCAAAGATACAGTCCCTGGAATTGGGAGAAATGAAAAAAAAAACAGTGGGGCCGATTACGATGTCGTCGGATCACACCCGATGGCCTGTCAGTTGTGATTCGACCGACATCTTTACAAGCGGTCCGTCTGCCGCATTATGATGCGGCGGTCGGAGGCTGAAGGCGGAGGGACTGATCGCTGCCTATCCGACAGGCTCAAGGAGCCCATCGGGGCAGCGGGCGGAAAGCATTCCCCTACAATGGGACGGTGTCTACTCAGGCACCGCCGGCACCACCCTAGGGATTACTATGCACATTTCAGGCAACCTTTCAATGGCTGCCCTACCGCCATTGAAAGGCTGTCGGAAACTTACTTTGGGGCCCCTGGCACGGCTCCCGTCCCTCGGCGGCCTCCGCTAAGCAGCCAGGGGGTGCCCCCCAAACATCAATTTCCTGCGTGCCAGGCACCACATTGTGCCTGGCTGATGACGCATGGATATTTGAAAACATCCATTTTCCTAATGAAGGTTGTGCAGCGGCACTTTTCCGTCTGCTGCATAAGCCGCATTAGGAAAATTGATGTTTACACTTGTCCGACAGGCATTGTAATTAGGACCAGTGTCTTTAGTCAGAGGAGAAATTAAAGTGGAACTGTGAGTGAGCAAACAAGGTCAGGAGGCTACATAGATTTCTGAGTTGGTGAGATCACATCTCTGGTATTACCCTCTTTTCACCTATCAATGTATGCATATCTCAAGAGATCACTACCATATGATTTCGGTCTCATGACTTTCTTGAAAGCAGATATTGAGACATTTTGAGAGGGAAGATGGCTCAGGGGTGTCGGGGTGACTGTGTCCGTTGACTGCTATTCTGAGTCCATGCTCAGAGTAGTATGAGTAGGTAGAACAGGGGGTGATACTGGAGGCCCAGTTGTTATTGGAGCCTCTGAAGTTAAGGAAGGAGAGGTTCCAGGCCCAGAAGTGAGGCCTGTTCTTGGAACACCACTGTAATATATTCTCCAACTCCTGCTGGCTGGTTGTGTCCCATTCTTCCAAGCCTAAAGTGGGCTTCACAGCTTCAGTCTTGAGTCCTTTGGTCGTCCGATGAGATTTTCACTGGGTGGGTGCACTCTCCCTGGTAGGACTTGGCTCATCCTCCTCACTGGTGGTTGAAAGTTCTTGTGCCCACCTTGCAGTCGAAGATCCTGTTCTCTACCATGGAGCCTGCTCTGTTGTTCATTGGTCAGTTCAGTCCGCTGAAAACAAATGGATACCAAAAAAATAATGAGAGTGTATGTCCATTACTTCATATACATAACAGTACTCTTCAAGAAAATGACCACGCTAATTATGAGTAAAATTGACATTGTGAAGATTTTGAATACCCTCTGCTGTGGTAACGGCTAAACAAAACCGGCCATTTTTCACATTGTTAAAGTTATGTCCATTCGTTTTTTATTTAAAATAGTAAGCAATAGTTTCAAAAACTTTAAACCAGGCCTTCTATACAGGACATCTTTCTTGAAATTAGCACATGTAGGTAGGATTGGGTCCTCGCCCACAATGCTGCTCAAGCCACAGTTCCCCAAGCATGCTTCCTACGAGGGAAATGATTTAGTGGTAGAATCGCCTCTTCAGTGTTGTTTGTATATATTTATTAAATATTTACAATTAAAGCATAAATGAAGCTGACAAAATATCGGAAAAGGTTATTGTATTAAATATATACAAGTACCAAATGTATGAAGCTAATACAATTATTGTAGAATGTTACTGCTGATAGAGCAAGCTTCGCATCGCGACTTGCTCGAGTCATGAACCTCGCCCGTGTGTAATCAATTAATAAACTTGTACGTCTTACTAATCTTTTATTTTTTATATTCGAACGAAGTAGATGAAGTTAGCACATGTATTTCTAATACAACTAATCCATGTCCCTAAAACATGGCCGCCGCTTGGAAAATTGCTTCTGCGCATGCGTCAGTCACACTCACGTGACCTGACGTAGTTATAAGTTTGGTGGGAAAAGGTGCGCATGCGTAATACACAGCTTTCGTGAATAACGTGGTGAATGCTCTTGTGTTCGTGTATATGTTGCTAATGTTTAAACTGCATAGTATATTTTTATAATGATAAGTTTAAAGTACAAAACCAATGATGTGTTTTTCATACCGTCACTTCTATGTTTTAATTTGTTTTCGCTTACTTTTCATGTATCCTCGACTCGGAGGGGTGCTGGGGCTGGGGAGTCCATCTTGGAGGGTATTTCTGCGCAGAATCACTAGAGGCTGCCACGACATTGAACTCAGGCCAAAGAAGGTTGATGCCAGAGCCACCCTGGGAAAGTGCACCTTCACCCAGCAAAAGCATCATGATTATGTTCTATTGTATCGAAATGTATTCTTTCCATTGTATTCTCTGCGACTTCTCGTGGGAACCCCAATCTTGCTAGGCGGTACCCAGAGATGCAAAATAGGCCTCCAAATAGTCTGTTCTGATTGGTGTGTTACCCAAATCCTACCTTAGGACCAATCCAAATTGAGGGATTCTGACACTTTGCAACATTGGGGGGTGGTACACCGTCCCAAAACAGTATATCTACCCTGGGTTCACCTAGGGAAATTGTCCGACTTGTCTGGTTTAGCTGACCTGTCACTGACCCAACGCACTCAATAGGTGACTGAAGATACAGAGAGCTGCGGAGCACTCTGTCCGAAATTTGACCATAGACTAAGGTTTTACTAAACCTTAAAGTGCTGGCGGAGCACTTTGCTGGGAGTTCGCTGACCCAATCCGGGTCTTGATCGATAGCTGCAGAGAGGGTGGAGCGCAGGCGTTGCTTCCGAACTGCGGGTGCTGGTCCTGTCCTGAGGGTCCTGTCCGAGAGGTCCTGTCCTGATTCCTAATCTGAGGGTTTCCTGTCCTGTCCTGGGTGTCCATTCTGCACCTGCTGTCCATTGAGGGGTATCCTTCCTTGAGGGTTTTCCTGTCCTTATCTGACCCGTGGCCAGGGTTTGGTTTCCACACCAGTCTAGGTAAATATTCCTCTGAAAACTCTGAATCTTGCACCTTTCTAAATTTCCTGTCTTTTGCTTCAATAAAGACATACCTTTGCATATGTTATTTTTCCATGCTTTCCCGCAACCATTTAATCATAAAGTCATTTGCATATTGGTTTTATAACGTGTTCCTATGTTACCTTATTTGTTAGAAATTATATTCTGCATTGCAGTTTGTCACTTTCTCATATGGTCTAGAACCTCCTTACTTAAATTGTCTAAAGAACTTTTGCCTTGAAGCATAGCGTGTTTCTCTTCATAGACTCTCCTATAGTTATATAGGATCTTTGAATTTACCATAGTATAAACTCTTCCAATAGGGAATCTCTAGTACGTGCATAAGATTGTTTCCTTAATGAATGTCCATTCTTAAACTCTCTTCTAAAATCTGCATAGCATATTCCCGTTGCATCTCATATCAGAATTTCAATGGTTACCCTGACTTTATTTCTCTATAGTTATGTACTTTTCATTATTTTGATTATTGATTGTCTTATTCTTGTAAATCTAATGATTTCTGAGAACGAACTTTAGATAAAGACTTTAAAACTTCCAGTTGTCCGTGGTCATTTACAAAGAGAATTTGAATGTTATTTGTTGGGTTTGTATTTTGCTGCCTTTCCTTTTACAGCTAGCTCCCTGATCCATTGTGGTCATAGGTACCCGCATCGGTGGATGGTAAGTCGGGTATTCTGAAGAATAACGAAAGGAACTCACAAATTATTGATAGTAGACCGTGAGGTCATCCGATCAATGTATATGGTGATTTGAAATATATGGGCCCGAAGACCGGAAGTGGCGAAATTATTGGTCGGGTGACCCGCGCGCTCTATCAGTATTTTCTGGTAGCAGAGTTATGGTTAGGGAATAGTTAAAGGTTAGGTAGGACTAGTTAAGCTAGCCAAGTCGGTAGCTGCTAACATTATTGCTTCTATAAGAGCGGCCATTTCGGGGACTTGATCACTCTCTTCAGATGCGTTGCTTTTGAAATTTATGAATTGTTTGACAATTGTTATTCTTGTTCTTATATTGTTATATGTATTAATCCATGCGTATGTAAAACGGTTTGTTAAGTGTTGTCGGAAATCCCCGGGGAAATTGAATGGCAAGTGGTGAATAGAATCTACTTGCCTCGAGGTCGCAGGCTCAAGGAAAGTTAGGTGCAGGTTAGGTAGAACCGGAAGCACTAACTAGGGCTTTTTCTGAATACATGTGTGAATAAATGTTAGTAACGAGGTTCATTGGCAAAATTCCCATAGTGGCGTAACCTAATAAGGGTCACATCGGAAGAGTAGCAGGTTCATCCGAGCTTGGGTGAAAGCAAAGGGGTCCGCTGGGAAACCTTAGACTCGGATATATCCCGGAAAGAGTGGATGGGTCTAGGGAAGTAACAGGTTCACTGATGCTAGAGTGAAGGGTAGGCGGAAGAGATCTACCCGTAGTGTGTGAAAAGTAAATGGAAGTAGTTTACTTGCAGTAAAACAACTCTTTTTCTGTCTAGACACTTGAGCACTGTGGCGAATGTGTATTCGTCGTAAAATAACCAAGTACTAAGCACTTTAGAAAGAAAGAAAGTTTCCGTTACCTTGTGAAGGGAAGGAGTCAGTCGCGAAGCGTCTCTGACGTCACTCCGTGCCGCGCTGGGATTGGTAGAAACAGCGGGCGGGTAGCGGGGCTGGAATTGTGAAGGAGGGGTGAGCGCCGAAGCGTGAGAACTGTCTCACGAAAAGGCCGCGCACCCATTGGCCGAAAATTATTTGAACTCGTGCACCCCATTGGTCGCACGGAATTACAAGACGCATTCTGATTGGAGGTAATTTTGTAAACAAAGTTAGGCGTAGGAATCGTATGTGGCACTCGTATACTCCGGAGACTAGACCCGATCCAAGAAACCTAGGGTTTGAAAGGGATCAGTGGAAGGCTAATAGATACGACATTATGTACGGAAGTAAGCGAAAATTGTCCCTTGTAAATAAGGTAAAGAATTACTTCAAAAAGGACAAGCCGATCAAAACTAGAGAGGGCATTGTTATTCCACCACCAAATACTCCTGCATCTTTCATGATGTTCGACAGAGGGTACAATACATGTGTGTGGTTAGAAAATTGGGCGAAATACACACAAGATGACGGAATAATGGCCTTTCCGTTAGAAGGTACCTTTAATGGCAGGATCCTATTCAATTTAAGAACCCGAATGAATGAATTACATCCCAGACCGAGACTAACGCAGTATGAGGCATTAGAGGAATGGGAGATCGAGGCTTTCCAAAGGGAAAAGCCCCGAATGGACAAAGGGCTGACAAAGTATTACCCAAAACTAAAACAAGAAACCCGAGACAAAAAGATGAAAGAGTGGAGACAGAGCATGATTGTTGAGGGACTGTTTCCCATGATGCCAGCAGGGGATCCTCCTGGGGGGGGGGGGGAAAGGACAGAGAAATCCAAGCACTGGGGGCCCCTAGGAGAATCAGATGACGAATTGTTAGATGACATATGCATGAGAAGTCCGCCTCCTTATAATGAAGGCCACCGACCTTCGAGTGCAGGGGATGTTCCCCGGAGACCTCTACAAAGGGAAGAGGTCAGGTCCGCAAGTGTAGGAGGGGATTATCTAATTCCTCCTTATACTAAAAATCTAGGACCCGTAGAAACCAGAAGTATTTACCCAAGGAGACCAATTGGTGGGGAGGCGGGATATTCACGTGAAGGAGATTTTTGCTCTCGTCCCCCTTACGGAGGTGAGGTGAGGTCCTTAAGTTCAGGAATGCCATTATTACAGCCACGGGATGAAGAAGATCCGAGAATTCTAGGCACAGGAAGTTTGTTTCAGAAACCTAATTATGGCGGAGGACCAAGTGAGACACATCCCACTGCCCCGAGTTATGCTCCCATTCTAACACCGCAGGTGTTACATGACAAATCCTTGGACAGGTTATTAGAAGAGAAAGAGCGGGAAGCGCTAGCAAACCAGAGAGCTGAGATAATACAGAAAATGTCACAGCTAAATGCAAGTCCTGAAGCCTTGACGATCCCAGTAACTATCGGACCAGTGGTTCCGTTGTACGGGGACCGTCAAGGAAGTCCGAAAACTCCAGTAATTACTCCTGTCATTGCACCGACCAGACCAGAACCATTAATTGTAGATGACCAGACAAGTGAGTGCGAGTCGGAGGTCTCGCTGCTAGATCTGCCCGTTAGAAATACAGGAAAAAGGATCCAGAAAAGACATAATCCTTTTAACGCAAGGGAAATTCAAATGGAATCGACCCCAGGTACTAAGAGTGTCACCTTGGTGACTCCTGAAGAAATCGAAAGATGGAGTCAAGAATTTGAAAAACAAGCGTCCCCAACGAAACCTTTAGATCTCTACAAGCTGAGAATAGAAATAGAGGAATTGATGGCAGGAAACGTAGGATTAGATAGATTAAATACCTACTCTGAAGACGAAATGCTGTTTATCTGCAAGAGTCTCACCCGAAATACCCGAGTACTTCACGAAAAACTGACAGACACTGCTGCTAGCATGGGAATAGATATTTCAAAATCAAAACCACTGCAGAAACCATATAGGGCAGATTTCTCAGACAAGGATTTGGAAAACTTGAATGTTTTGGGGAAGAAAGCACAAAGAACTATTGACCGTATTGCAAAAATGGGGAGATGTGGAAAGGTGGAAAGCCAGATGGGTCAAGAAAAAGGATGAGGCCAGGTCTAGGCAGGCAACTCCCGAATTCGCTCTAAGGGAAGCTGACAAACCAGAACAGTTATGCCCTATGCGTGAAGTACCAGGTGGAAGATACGAACATGTTCCATGGTCCAGACAGGATATTGTATCCTTTACTAACGATTTCCCGAAATTACGAGAAAAGCCCGTGGATTGGTATAGGCAGGTGGAAAGGTTCGTAAAGGTGCAAAAATGCCTGTGGAAAGACCTGGATGGGTTCTTCGATATAGTGGTCCCTGTGGATCTATGGACCGAGTGTAAAATAGCCATAGCTTGGCCTAGTGAGGAATACCCAAGAGATGACAAAACAGGGGAACCATCGAAGGAAGTAATGAGAAAATATGAGCAGGTAATACAGCATCTGAAATTAAAAGTGCCAGCAAAGGAAACTGATTGGACCAAGATAGATAGAACCACACAGGAAAGAGACGAGACGGTGCACTCCTTTTATGAAAGGCTGTTGCAGGTGTTCAAAACATACAGCGGTATAGACAACATCGAGATGAAGGATATGACACTTTTATTTACAGGTTTGTAAATGGTTTAAGACCCGAAAGTTGTCAATGGATAAAAGATAACAAAATCTGTTGGCATACTAAAAAGATGGATGAGGTCCTACGGTACGCAAAGTACTGTGAGGACGAGATGGCAGAAAAGAAAAAGGCTCTCAAGGAGAAGGTTATGTGGGCTCAAGTGAAGCTCGCAGAACAGCAGGAAAAACAATTGAATAAAATGGCCAAAACTACTCAGAATCCAGGTCCTGGGGGTGGGGGTGGAGGAAAGCCCCGGCCCAAAATGAGCAGGGAGGAGGCTAAGAAGAAATTTCCCTGCCACGAGTGCGGAGAAATTGGACACTGGCGAGATGAGTGTCCCTATTTGCAGGATGATAACTCCCAAACACCTGATTTAACTCCACAGACGCAGAATGAAAGACCAAGAAAGACCCAACAACAGGTAAAAACGATTCAGTTGCCCCGAGCACCAAAGCAAGTGTTTAAGGGAAAATCCACGCAGGGTGATGACGTAGAAGTCTGGGGGAGCAATGAGAACAGAAATACAGCAACTTCGCAGTATTTACTAAATGATACCTTCCTTTGTGATGACCAGTACTGACGGGGCCTGAGAGGGGAGGACGAGGAGTGCGTACTTGGCGCCTCCTTGCCGGTAGACCAGTCAGGGCCATACATTGAAGGAAAGGTTGACGGAAATGATGTCACTTTTCTGTTGGACACTGGTGCTACCCGTTCTACTGTGAGAACAGTGGACGTTCCAAACCTACCCCTCTCGGGAGAAGCAATCCAAGTAGTGGGGGTATCTAATCAACTGATTAGTACTCCTGTTACCGAGCCCATGGAGATCTCAATTGGAAACTTTAAAGAAATGCATAGATTTGTCGTTTGTGACACCAGTCCAGTGAACTTACTGGGACGTGATTTGCTGTGCAAAATGAACTGTACCATCTTTTGCACACCAAAGGGTGTTGAAATTCAGACCCCAGATGAAGATGGCATTTATAAATTAATGTTAATCAGACCCGACTCAGAAATTAAACGAATGACTATGCAGGATTTGCCCAAAGAACTCCAAGAAACAGTGAAGCCAGAAGTATGGGACTTTACCCGGAAAGATGTAGGATTAATGAAAAACGTAGACCCCATACAGATAGCAATAAAGGACAATGCAGTGTACCCTAATACTAAACCATACAGAATGAATGCAGAAGTAAGAGCAGGTGTTGCCCTAGAAATACAGAAACTGCTAGAAGGAAACATCATACAGGAAGTAATGAGTAGCCCATGCAACTCACTGATTATGGGCATCAAGAAGCCTAGTGGCAAGTACAGAGTAGTGCAGGACCTAAGAAAGGTAAACAAGATAGTGGTTCCTTGTTGTCCTATTGTACCGAACCCAGCAGTGATTCTGTACCAAATTCCCTGGGATGCTGAGTGGTTCACTGTGATAGACCTATGTCATGCATTCTTTTCCATTCCCTTGCATCCAGACAGCAAATTTCTTTTCTCATTTGCTTTCAACAGTCACGTGTATGTCTGGAATAGGGTCCCCCAGGGGTACACAGAGAGCCCCTCTATCTTTAATCAGATCTTGAAAAAATGCTTGGAAACTTTGGTCTTACCTGGAAATTCTGTTTTGGTGCAATACATTGACGACCTCTTGGTGGCGTCCAAAAGTCATAAAGATTGTGTGATTGACACCATTGCCCTACTGAATCACCTGAGTGAAAAGGGACATAAAGTGGCCCCTGAAAAATTACAGTTCTGTGCAAAATCAGTGAAATATCTGGGGCACCAGATAGAGAAAGGCATCAGGAAAGTAACGTCAGAAAGAGTGAGAATAATTCAAAAGATGCAGTTACCCCGTACTCAGAAAGAAATCAGAATGTTCCTTGGGGTGATAGGATATTGCAGGCAATGGATTCTGGGATTTGCAGTCCTATCTAGGCCTTTGATAAAAATGACCAAGAGAGGAACGCCGGATATCGTAGAATGGGATGATGAAAGCTTAACAGCCTTCACAAAATTGCGAGATTGTCTGTGTACAGCCCCTGCGTTGGGAATGCCAGACTATTCCAAGGAATTTGCCCTGTTCTGTGACACTCGCGATAATTGCGCATTGTCAGTCCTAACACAAGAGCATGGCACGACCAGAAGGCCTGTGGCATATTTTTCTGCCACCCTGGATCCAGTGGCTGCTGGATTACCAGGATGTCTGAAAGCAGTAGCTGCTACTTGCACAAGTTTAGAGCAGAGTGAATCCATTGTCATCGGACATCCTGTAACTGTGTATGTTCCGCATGGAGTGGTGATTTTACTAACAAGAACGAAAACTCAGTATCTCACCCCTAGTCGGCTGACTAAATACGAGAGGATTCTCGTGGGTGCTGCAAATATAACAATTGTCAGGTGCAACATTCTGAACCCCGCCACTCTGCTTCCCGACTCAATGGATATGGAAGATGGGGAGGAAGATGAGCATAACTGCATTGATTTAACAGAATTTAGCACAAAGCCACGCCCAGACATTAAAGAAACACCTTTGCCTAAACATGACAAGGAATTGTTTGTGGATGGTTCATGCCTAAGACATGAACAAGGAGGCCTGAATGCTGCCTATGCTGTAGTCTCCTTAACCAAAATTGAAGAAGCAGGTTATTTATTTGGAGTAAAGTCTGCACAAGTAGCCGAATTGATCGCTATGATAAAAGCTTGCAAATTGGGGAAAAACGAACGCCTAACAGTGTATACTGACAGTCAGTACTGTTATGGAGTTGTGCATGACTTTGGCCAATTGTGGCTACAGAGGGAGTTCCTGACTTCATCAGGTACCCCTATTCGAAATTGAAAAGTTGTTCAAGACCTTTTAGAGGCAATCCAATTACCAAAGGAATTGGCAGTGGTCAAGTGTGTTGCTCATAAGAAGGACTTTGACCCTGTATCTTTGGGAAATGATTTCGCTGATCGAGTGGCAAAATTATGCGCCAGGGATCGACTGATCATAAATCCAAAACGGGGGGGGCCGGAAACAGCTGCCAACTTCGAGTGTTTGAAGAAGTGCCTACATGGGATGAAGTGAGAGAATGGCAGCAGGCGACACCCTGGCAAGAGAGAGAGAAGTGGAAGGAAGAAGGGTGTAGACCAAGACGTGAGGATGGTGTCATCTTGGGCCCAAATGGTATGCCTGTGTTACCCAGACACTTGCTTGGCACAATGGCTAGACTGATACATGAGGGATCACACATTGGTAGGGACGCCATGATTCTGGTATTCCAACAGACTTGGTACAGCAAAAAGTTCAGGAAAGTAGCAGAGTCCCTCTGCCAGAGGTGCTTGTCATGTCAACATTTCAATGCAGGCAAGAGAACAATGGTGGAACTAGGGAGAATTGGGAGGTCAGGGGGTCCCTTTGTGAGAATACAGGTTGATTTCATCACCATGCCACGTTGTGAGGGGAAACGTTATGTCCTTGTCATTGTCTGCCTATTTTCAAAGTGGGTGGAAGCTTACCCTACTCCCCAAAGTGACGCACTGACAGTAGCAAAGTGTTTACTGAAAGAACTGATACCTAGATTCGGGGTTCCAGTCACTATTGAATCAGATAGAGGCCGACATTTTCAGAATGATGTGATCGACCAACTCTGTAAGGCATTTGGGATCTCGCAAAAACTCCACTGTGCATATCATCCAGAGGCTTCTGGAGTGGTGGAACAAATAAACGGGACTATCAAAACAAGACTAGCGAAATTGTGTGATGCATCTGGCATGACCTGGGTAAAGGCCCTGCCTCTGGTTCTGATGGGACTCCGAAGTATTCCAGACCGGAAGACAGGCCTGAGCCCCCATGAAATCCTGATGGGAAGAGTGATGAGACAAGCGTGGGTACCAGGAAGCAAACTGTTGAGTATTACTGATGATTTGGTGCTTGAATACTGCAAGAGATTAGGTGACCAAGTGCGTTATATCTCTCGCCAGATCGGAGAAGACGCCGTCGCCAATCCAACGACTTCTCTCCACAAACTGGTTCCAGGGGACTGGGTCAAAATCAAGAAGCATACTCGGTCGAGCTGCCTGGCACCAAGGTGGGGACAGAAGCGCCAAGTAATCCTGGTAACAACCACAGCAGTGAAGTGTGCAGGTGTACCCCATTGGATCCACGCCAGCCACACCCAGAAGGTACTACCAGACAAGGAGCCTGGAGAAGAAGGCCGTCCAGCAGAGGGGCCTGCAGAAGCAAGACCAGAAGTAGCTGACAACGTACAGCCCAGTACCAGTCAAGCTGAGGGGTCCGCAGACGTTGGTCCAGGGGTAGTTGATGACGAGCTACCAAGAGTCAAGCCTGCTGAGGGGTTCCCAGACGTTGGTCCAGAAGTAGCTGATGACGAGCTGCCGAGCATATGGCCAGAGGAGTGGATACCCTTGATTGACCTCACAGAAGACCCAATCAGAACAAGAGAGCGAATTTGGGAAGGTAGAGAGTGGAATAGAGAGGAAAAGCAAGGCACAGGCGAAGAACCTCAGACTATTGAGATTCACATCAAAACTGAGGAAGGAGAAGGTCAGACAGGGACTGAGCAAATAATTGATACACCTCCACTGACTCCTGATGTCGAAAAGGGACAGACTAGACATAGTGTAATAGTTCGAGCAGAAGAAAATCAAGGGATCGAAGTGCTCGAACAGGATCAGATAGGGTTAGAAGAACGTGTTCAGGACACAGAAACAGAGACATTTGAAAAGCAAACACAAAACTCTCCTGAACAAGGCCAGTTTAGTAACCAGGCAGAAGAAATAGATACGAGCCCTGGAACTAGTCAGATAGGAAGGGAAGAAAAGGAAGCAGAATTGCCACAAGCAAATGAAAATAAAAGGGCAATAAAAGAAAACGAAATCCCAGTACCAACTAAAAGACTTAAGAAAAGAAAGCACCTTGAGCCTGGATTCATAAAGAAATTGAGGCTGAGGATAAAAGCGGTAGAAGAAAAACGTGCCGAAGAAAGGAGGAGTTCTCGCATAGCAGAGCAACCAGAAGACACTTCCAAAAGAAGGAGCGATCGAATAAAAAGACAAAACAAAAAGTACAAGTCTCCTGAATGGACGCTCGTTTTCGAAGAATTTGAAGATCTTGATATAACTGACGAAAGCGACGGAGAACCAGTCGCTGAGTACTCTGCCGAAGAAGAAGACGAGCCACCGTGAAATTGCTCAAAATAAACTACTGGTGCAAAGACACAAAGAGGGGTCGAGAAACTTCTTCTGAGCCAAAATGTCTGATTCAAACGTGAGTGGTAGACCTAGTCGCAGTTGTTGCAAAACATGCTGCAAGGTATGTGTATGTAGTATAATTATAGTGATATTAGTTTGGATAGGACTAACAGTTTTCATTCCTTTTGCGGTGAGCAAAAATACTAATATTGACCCTACTGAGATTATAAATACTGATATTGAAGAACTGACAACACAGAGTGTAGCAAGACATGAGAGAGCACTCAAACAAACAAAACGAGACCTAGAAGCATCAGATGAGGGAGGACTACATTATCATGGAGTTAAGAATAAGACACATTTAAATGTTTTCGCAAACTTGTTAATACACTATGTAGAGACTATGGAAATTGAAGATTACTATGTCTGCATGAAGCTACCTACCTCTGTGGCTGAAGGCGTGACATACCATCACCTGCCCCTGACATACGGAATATCCTGTAGCATTTTAGCAAGCTTATTTTACAAAAGAGGACCGTTACAGTACTATTACTCTAACAATGACGTGATCTTTTCTGAACTTCCTATACGTGGGAACCTGAATCCTGTACATACCAAAAGTGACGTTACTCACTATATGGGCGAATACTTCCTGACTATAGGTAATATAGACTTAGGTGACGCACACAGAGATAACTTGACCTGTTCTTTGCGTGAGCAGGAAAAGATGTTCCTGAACATGGCAGAGAAGAGGAGAATAAAAATACAAAGAAAGGCAGATGACGAAAGACAGAAAACGCCAAAATGGGCTGGGGACATGGAAGGCACCTCAAAGGGTGGGGCGGGACCTGCTCTGTTGCTGGATTTTGAAAGGAAGGGAAAGCTATGTCTTCACCGCGAGAAGACTAGCTATTATAATAACATTTTCATTGGTTCCAGTGAATGTGAACATAATTACAAGGTAATTGGAGGATGGGGTTTCAAAAATGGGTCAGAGCCTGTGTTTCCTGGAATTTATTATATATGTGGAGACAAGGCTTATTTCAAATTGCTGGATCACTGGTATGGAAGCTGCTATTTTGGCATTGTCTTCCCGAAAATATACCATGTGAATGAAGTTGCTGGAAGCAGTGAAAATACTAATGGCTTAGTGCGTAGTAAAAGAGAAAACATAGGTGAAATAATGGGTAGTATTTTCAGTGCACTGATACCTGGAGTGGGAGTGGTTCTGAACACTCACAGAATTTGCAAATTATCCACAATAGTGGATGTGTTGTCTACAGACACAGCTCATGGATTTCTGCTGGTCAATACCGAAATGGTTGCGATCAGATCAATGGTTTTGCAGAACAGACTTGCTCTTGACACCTTATTAGCAAAAGAGGGCGGAGTCTGCCGGATGTTGAAGGCGCAACATTGTTGCACTTATATTCCGGACAAGAGTGTGCAGCTCAAAAGATATGTGAAAAACATTACTAATTTGGAAAAGGAACTCAAACCACTCGAGGTTGACAGTGCCTGGAAGAGACTGGTAGATGGTCTCTCAAATGTAGGTCATTGGCTTGCTAGCTTAGGTAAAAGCTTATTGTTTAAGGTACTGATGCCAATTGGAATTATAGGTCTTATCCTATTTTTCATATTTGTCTGTTGCAAATGCCGTAAGCACACCAGAAAGCATCAAGTGAATGCCAGAGGAGTGAAACGGAGTGTGGATGAGCTTGAATTAGAGGAAATGAATAATCAGATATACAAAAAGGTGAAAAATTCTCACCCTACCAAAAATGAAAAAGAGAAGCTGAATCGCTTGCTGGAAGAGATAGAGTTGTATAAAGTGTGAGAAGTTGGCATCTGGTTCCATTATTTTTGTGATGATAGTAAATATCATCAAAGAGGGGATTGATAGAGCAAGCTTCGCATCGCGACTTGCTCGAGTCATGAACCTCGCCCGTGTGTAATCAATTAATAAACTTGTACGTCTTACTAATCTTTTATTTTTTATATTCGAACGAAGTAGATGAAGCTTGCACATGTATTTCTAATACAACTAATCCATGTCCCTAAAACATGGCCGCCGCTTGGAAAATTGCTTCTGCGCATGCGTCAGTCACACTCACATGACCTGACGTAGTTCTAAGTTTGGTGGGAAAAGGTGCGCATGCGTAATACACAGCTTTCGTGAATAACGTGGTAAATCCTCTTGTGTTCGTGTATATGTTGCTAATGTTTAAACTGCATAGTATATTTTTATAATGATAAGTTTAAAGTACAAAACCAATGATGTGTTTTTCATACCGTCACTTCTATGTTTTAATTTGTTTTCGCTTACTTTTCATGTATCCTCGACTCGGAGGGGTGCTGGGGCTGGGGAGTCCATCTTGGAGGGTATTTCTGCGCAGAATCACTAGAGGCTGCCACGACATTGAACTCAGGCCAAAGAAGGTTGATGCCAGAGCCACCCTGGGAAAGTGCACCTTCACCCAGCAAAAGCATCATGATTATGTTCTATTGTATCGAAATGTATTCTTTCCATTGTATTCTCTGCGACTTCTCGTGGGAACCCCAATCTTGCTAGGCGGTACCCAGAGATGCAAAGTAGGCCTCCAAATAGTCTGTTCTGATTGGTGTGTTACCCAAATCCTACCTTAGGACCAATCCAAATTGAGGGATTCTGACACTTTGCAACATTGGGGGGTGGTACACCGTCCCAAAACAGTATATCTACCCTGGGTTCACCTAGGGAAATTGTCCGACTTGTCTGGTTTAGCTGACCTGTCACTGACCCAACGCACTCAATAGGTGACTGAAGATACAGAGAGCTGCGGAGCACTCTGTCCGAAATTTGACCATAGACTAAGGTTTTACTAAACCTTAAAGTGCTGGCGGAGCACTTTGCTGGGAGTTCGCTGACCCAATCGGGGTCTTGATCGATAGCTGCAGAGAGGGTGGAGCGCAGGCGTTGCTTCCGAACTGCGGGTGCTGGTCCTGTCCTGAGGGTCCTGTCCGAGAGGTCCTGTCCTGATTCCTAATCTGAGGGTTTCCTGTCCTGTCCTGGGTGTCCATTCTGCACCTGCTGTCCATTGAGGGGTATCCTTCCTTGAGGGTTTTCCTGTCCTTATCTGACCAGTGGCCAGGGTTTGGTTTCCACACCAGTCTAGGTAAATATTCCTCTGAAAACTCTGAATCTTGCACCTTTCTAAATTTCCTGTCTTTTGCTTCAATAAAGACATACCTTTGCATATGTTATTTTTCCATGCTTTCCCGCAACCATTTAATCATAAAGTCATTTGCATATTGGTTTTATAACGTGTTCCTATGTTACCTTATTTGTTAGAAATTATATTCTGCATTGCAGTTTGCCACTTTCTCATATGGTCTAGAACCTCCTTACTTAAATTGTCTAAAGAACTTTTGCCTTGAAGCATAGCGTGTTTCTCTTCATAGACTCTCCTATAGTTATATAGGATCTTTGAATTTACCATAGTATAAACTCTTCCAATAGGGAATCTCTAGTACGTGCATAAGATTGTTTCCTTAATGAATGTCCATTCTTAAACTCTCTTCTAAAATCTGCATAGCATATTCCCGTTGCATCTCATATCAGAATTTCAATGGTTACCCTGACTTTATTTCTCTATAGTTATGTACTTTTCATTATTTTGATTATTGATTGTCTTATTCTTGTAAATCTAATGATTTCTGAGAACGAACTTTAGATAAAGACTTTAAAACTTCCAGTTGTCCGTGGTCATTTACAAAGAGAATTTGAATGTTATTTGTTGGGTTTGTATTTTGCTGCCTTTCCTTTTACAGCTAGCTCCCTGATCCATTGTGGTCATAGGTACCCGCATCGGTGGATGGTAAGTCGGGTATTCTGAAGAATAACGAAAGGAACTCACAAATTATTGATAGTAGACCGTGAGGTCATCCGATCAATGTATATGGTGATTTGAAATATATGGGCCCGAAGACCGGAAGTGGCGAAATTATTGGTCGGGTGACCCGCGCGCTCTATCACTGCCATTTAACAGATAAAGCACAATGCATGAATCATAGTGAGCTAAAGTTAGACAATGATAGCTTTACATACAATTATGTTGTCAAAATATTAGTCTAACATGAGCCAAATTTTCAAACTGTGTTAACTGATTGGATAGGTCACAATACCTTTCCATTGTGTGAACATAATATTACTTTTTAAACATAAATGATTGTAAAAACACATAACACGCCAACAATTGACAATCTTTCAATCCATTCATTTAGTAGACAACTTATAGTACAGAAAAAAAGGTATGATAAGGAAACATTAGACAAGCTACATGACTGGACAACACTTTGAAAACATATAAGCACTTATATTTTCAGGCACATTTTACACTTCTCGCCTCTCCACAAGGGGAACTGGGGCTGAACTGCAATGCTCAGCTGGATCTTTGGACACCCATAGAGTGGAGAGGAATTCTGGAGGAATGACTCAAAAATCATGCATTTTAGATCGAGCGTAGAGCTGCGCATGCGTAGCATGCGCTGTCTAGCTCAGGACCTATAGCTGTTATTTTCGGGGGAATCTGAGACAGCGTTCGGCCACGAGCCTCTGCTGTCTCAGATTTCTCCTCGTGAGTGCGCCTTTGCTGCTGGCTGCTTGCGTGCTGTTTCGCTTGCTTTGACAAACAGACAAACGGGCAGACAGACACTCGCCTACACACCACCTCCCCCCCACCACCCTCACCACCCCCACAACCAACCAGTCATCGTGCTATTTTAACACACACACACACGCATACATACACACGCATACACACACGTGCGCACACACACACACACACGTGCGCACACATCCCCCTCACACCAAACTCACCAGGTTCTTCTTGCGTGTCCCTCGGCAGCCAGCGGGTCATTCCGGTTCGGCGGGGGGGCAGGGCTCTCCACGAGCACGGGGGCCCTGCTAGCTAACACGGAAATCCTCTGGCGGGCACAGGAGCCCCTGCTTCCTGTTTTTGTCCGGCCCCGCCCCCGTCCCAACAAAGGTTGCCTGGCTTCCTGTTGAAGCCGGGCTGCGGCGGTGAGTTTGCTTGTTTCTTATCGCAAGCGTTATATTCAGTAATCTTGAACTTGTTTTCTACACGCTTATTCTTTTTCTTTCTAGTAAATCTGCAGCATAGTTGCGGAAGTTTTGAAAAAAATATTTGAGACGCGGTTTTGAAAGGATAAGGAGCTCTTCAAAATGCACATACTTTCTTCCAAGAATAGCTCGCGAAATTATATTTACCACTGTGCATAGACCCTTTCCTAATTCCTCAGATGAGAGAGATTTATTTAAAAAAAGGACTTGCATTTGTAAAAAGGATGAAATAGACATCTTCAATCACTTTTTGCTGTTTTGTGAAATGTGTAACTCTATTTCCGAATGAATTCTTTCTTTATTTTGCAAGTTATCAGTTGTCATGAAGGATGATGAGAGGAGGGTCTTCCGCATTCTAAAGCTACTCTTGTATTATATTTTAACAGTGGTCTCTTTTTATAGTCTTTAAAAGCTTAACATTTCATTATGTTAAATGATTTTTTTGTTTAAATGGTACTGTCTATAGAGTATTGGGAAGAGAGAATAGAAGGAAAGAAAACGTGGAGGGAAATTTATTTGGAAAGGATGTGAATAATTGCAGTGGCAGATGAGCGTTGCGCCTCCACTTAATAGCTGCCGCAAAATGACTGATAGTTCCACGGCACTTTTTTGTTCAATTCCCAATTCTCCTCAATAAAGTGAAAATATTTATAAAAATGTATGCATAGTACAGGAGATCTTCCGCTCGTAATGCCTATAGATCAAAGGGCTCCCGTAAATAAAAGTGCACTTTAGGATGGACACTAGCTTGGGAAAGCCCACTCTGACGTGCGCCCTTTAAAGGTCTCTGAAGGTGCACTGTATTAGAGAGTCTGGGGGACAGAGATGGCAGATCTCTGGTCTCATATGCAGCACTGGGATGCCCATAATCATGCTAATCCCATCGCAGCTCTCATACACTTTGATGCAGGTCTAATACTATGTTTTATAAAGGGCAGCCTTGGGATTGGCTGGGCTGGGTTGTTGGGCCGACGGGATGCAAACTCCACCAAATCAAATGATGCGCAGGACAGGGGCCGGTGGAAATACATGTGGCTCTCAGGGCTCGGAGTAGGGTAAGTTCCAGGACCAGGGAGGCAGTAATGTGGCATGGGCATTACAGGAGGCCCCCGGTGAGCAACAGGTTAACTGTAGATGCATGGAGGCCTTTCCGAAGCTTAACTAGATGAAAGTCAAGGGTGAATAACAGGCCGCGCTGTGGAGTCACTGTATTAGAATCCATAATGCCACATTGTGGTAGACTTCGATATCATTTACAGTTTGTTTCTTCCAGTTTTGAAGCATCAGCCCTTGCATTTGTTATTTACAGTTGCATGTCCAGGACTAGGAGCCCTCATGTAGCAATAAATCCATCCAGGTTTGTGCAGGACCCTCTTATAAACGGGAATTGGCAAAACACGCTGCACATTTTTTGGAGCTATTTTCGTTGACACAATAACTACATTGAACTCTTTAAAAAAAAGTCAAATGGAAGGTTTCCACTGCTCAGTGAGATATCTCTCATTTAGACGTCTGGACTTTCACTAATTAGAAGTAAGTTTTTAATGTGAGGATCTCTTTTGCATTAAAGAAAAAAAAGCTAGATACACAACTTTAAACGTTTTGTCCGTGTTCTGTGCTCTTCACCGCTCCTATTATGACTGCTACTGTGACACTGTTACTAAATATGCCCTCTCGTTAGAGGACACAATAATTTCGTTTTCAGATAGATTCTGGATTTGTAATTTCGCTTTGGTGGAGCAGAAAAGAGGCTGAGTAATGAAATTGTGTTTTCATGCCTGCTCTCCGGGCATTCAAGTGTGCAAGTGTTTTAAATGTTGTAAATATGCCTTGTTTTTTTCTTCGATTACCTAACACTGACAAGTACAGCATTGACACGCAAGCACCCTTCTCACTACAAGCACACAAAGACACAGCAAAGCTTCTCCTGTGACATTCGATTGCACTCAACCAAGTACACTTTATCGCGCACTCAAAGTCACACCTCTCACACTACACTCACATAGACATATCTCTCATCCTGCAATCATATAGGCACATCACTGACCCGTGCTTGTTAAGAGCAATGTAAACTTCTTTCATGGCTCTATTTTAATATGTCACCGATAGAGGGGGGTTCCATTTTACTTGGGTGCACCAGGGTCACTAAGCGAGCCCACCGATACTTGCCTGCAATAAGACACAGTTCATGCAATGCAGAAGCAGACTCAGGGAGCTCTGCACTTACGTGCTGTTATCATGCATATTTGGAACTGCTTGACAAGGTATGTGAGAATTGTCATGCCACTGCAGACTCTGGAACTAGGGAACCGAGTTCAAGTCTAAGTTCAACATTCTGTGATTCTGGGCAAATCACAATCTTCCAGAGCCTACAAAAAATAAATGTGCCCTTCTGCCTGCATGGTATTCCGATAAAAATGTCTTTATTTATCTATCTGTCATTAAAATAAATAACCACTGCCCACTCAGAGTGAAGTTCAGTACCTTTTTAAGCAATGCATCAAATAAGTCATCAGGACACAGTGCTTGCTGCATGTGCGACAGCCAGTCTAGGCGGTTACCCTTGCAGCATTATGACAGAAACTGGCAGACTTTCCTCCTTCTTTCCTTGCTTTCTCCTCCTCTTGCCCTCGCCATTCTCACGAGCATCCATGGAGGGTGCCATGCTGCATGGAAAAAGGCACTATTCATAGATCACTGTTAGGAGGCCACTCAACAACACACAACCACACACAGCGCACATACACACACACACACAACCACACACAATCACAACCACACATACACACAACCACACACACATCCACTCCCAAGCACACCACAACACACATCCACCCCCCCCCCCACACTCACAACCACACTAAGCTTTGGCATAGCCAATAGGTTTCGCCTTTGGGACCTTATACTTGTTTAGCCACGCAACAGTTGATGTGGTTGCACAATGGACATTATGCTGCATAAATAAATACTTAGAAGGTCCCAAAAGCGAGAACTATTGGCTATGCCAATGCTTGGTGTGGTTTTGTGTGTGGCTGTGTGTGTAGTTCGTGCTATATATAAAAAAAACAATCACAATGCAATAGGTCTCACATTACTGAATCTTTGAGCTGCCAGTGTTGCATTATTATTAGCAATGTCAACAGCTCAAACTTTTATAATGCGAGACCTATTGCATTGCAAATGCTTGTTTTATTAGTAAACATAAAAACAACCAAAATAACATTATCCCATTTCATTTGACACATTTCATACACAGCGCAGATAATAGTCGTCATTAGTAGGCACAGACCACTCCTTGCAATGATAAATGCTTATGCAGATAACGCATTTATGAATACATTAACGATTCTCCACAACTGCTTCTACAAGCATGATTCCTCAAAACGGTGACTTTATATCTCTTGGGCAAGAGGCTGATGGTTGCAGTTCTGCATGTATTTCTATTTGATTGTTACACTAAATTAATTGAGCCAGCCATTGTCTTTTAGTTGGGGTTTGTCGTCTGCACCAGGGCTTCGTTACGAGGAGTACAAATCATGTATAATTCCTCACCGATAAATTTGGGGGCTCTCCCATCTTGTCACTTCGCCACTTTGGCCACTTTGAATTTAAAGTGGTAGGCAGAGATCTCTGCAGGGCTTTAAGTGGGGTGAAAAAACTGGGGGGGGTCTCTCAAACGGGCGTGACCACTGTATTTAAAGGCATGGCTTAAAAACATGTACGCTAAAACTCTGTGCTTAGCATAGTGAGCCGACGGACTTGTATTTTGCTGTTTCTGTTATTGCATACCGATATATGCTAAAAGTAGTAACAGCATACCTACAACAAGTCAGGACTATTGGCTTTGTGAATGGTTGTGAGTGGTATACGATAAATAAGCAGCAACTATGGCTTATATATAATATTGAAAAAGCTTCCACTTAAAGCCCTGGTGACACCACGATAATGTTGCTGCTCCTAAGTTTAAAAAAAAAGAAGGGAAACCAGAGAGAAAATGACTCTTTAAAGGAGTTCCCTTCCCCTACAAGGCTCTCTGCAGTCCTGAAAGAAACGGACCACCTGTGCCAGGGCACAAAACAGAGCCCGATAGAGACCCGATTCGAGGTCCCCTTTAAAAAACTGCTGGTGCTCAGCACTGGTGAGACCCGGTCCAGTTAAAGAACTGGATCTCTGTCCTGAGAATGGAAGTCTCCACCTAGTCTGCGGAGGTTTCCACCCCGTGTGCGGAAGACTCCAAAAACATAGGATAGGTAGTTTAAATGTTAAAGGGAGTTAATTCATAATATGTGAAACCACATTTAAAGTTGTACACATTTGTAAAGTAAGTGAATGGTTTCAGTTTAGTGTAAATACATAAATAGGATGAATGAGGGTGAAAGTGAAGTGCAAGTGTATTATTAAATAGAGTAAAGCATGTTTGATTGTGATTTTATGGTAGTTCAACAATATTGTCTCAGGATTGTATATGACGACTACTCAGCTTTGACAAAACACTGTGCAACACAATAATACATCAACCAAACTAGCAGCTCAGGTGACAAGTTAGTTGATCATGCACCAGCACACCCGGATTTGTGTTCTGTGTCCCGCCCTTGGAATCTGAATGGGGCCGTAGTTCAGAGTGATGTCTATATTTAATGCCTGCCCCAAGGTGTTGGTGTGTAAAATGTCACCTCGGCGAAGCAGCGCACGCAAGGTACATTTTTCATTTATTTATTTACTTAGTTTACTCTGTTCGGCCGTATGCCAGAATCCACTAGCCCACCAACCTCCCCTCCCCCGCCTCACCACCCCGTAGCTCTCCCTCGGCGAGCAGCCACTGGCCATTCCCCCAGATGTATATGCAGCCCAGGGTGAGTTGGTATTTTGCAGTAGCATGTCCTACCTTATAGGACCTGGATCCCCCAGCATGCTCCCCGCTCCCTCCTGGTAACTTGACAACCCACATTAAAATCATCGACAGAGATTTTCGTGGGTGTAAAACGGCCATGTTTAATATTTGACATTTCATAAACATGACAAGGCATTTTAAATTCATTATTTACAGTTATCAACAGAACTTTATTATTGACTTTCCAGATCTTCTTCAGCAAGATTCTAATCCTCCGGCACTAAGGGTCCTTCCAGCTCGCATTTTCCATGCAGAGCATCCACGCAAGGTGTAACCCACCTGCGCACATGAGGAGTGGGCCCCAAACCTCTGATCCTTGTCCGCCCTCTCCAGGGGCCCACCCTCAGACCACCAGGCTGACCAGGGACCCAGGAGGCTCGTAACCTGTCGCCCTAGCCTCCCCAGCCGGGGCCATATTTTACAGCGGAGAGCTTACCGTCTTCCCCCTCAGTGCTGGCCTAGGGAGTACACAAGGCGGACTCCCGTCCATTCCGTCGGTCAATTTTACTGTTCCAAGATCTTTCTACCGAAACACGCCCCTCCAACCTACTGAGCTAAAAGGACGGGTGGGTGGGAGTTAAAACTAAAAATGAGGGAAGAGGGAGACGCTTCTGGGCGCCCATAACCGGTCCGGTGCAGCAGAGGACGAAGAGACTGGGGTCCCTGCCCCAGGAACCTAAATAGGTCCCCAGTCCCCGCCCTCTGCCCCACCGGAAGTCTGTCACCTCTTGCCCCGGAAGTACTAAGCGGCCGGTCGCCCCTTGGGGCTGACCGGCCGCCCAAAGACTAAACGAGGTAGGGGCGGGGGCCGGGGGGCCAGGTCCTTAGTGCGCGCTTCACGATGCTTGCGCTTGGCAAAACCCTCTTTTAATTTTGTAGTAAATATTCCCAATCCTGCCACTGTCACTTATCCCTCCCACAGTTACGGCAAAAACGTATGCCTATGTGTGCAGGGAGCGCATAACATGTGACAGAGATGTTCATACAGGGCATATAGGGGAGCTGGAGGCGGAAATGTCCTACCAGAGGTTTGTGAACTGTATTTTGTAGTAAATAAATAGTGCTACTGGAGTAGCATTTTAAGCACCCACAAATGCAGTTGGTGAATTAGGCCTATAATATTACCTGGAAATGAAGGCAAGCAGAGATCAAACATCATTTACAGCAAGAATGTATCTTACTCTGCCCGCAGTTATAGTGAATTGAGTTACCTAGGCTTCTAATTCTGTGAAATGATCACAAGATTTAGTAGAAGGTGAGATCCTCTCTCTGACTTACCTATTTTCTGCTTCATGTCACAGTGGGCCTATAGCCTTACAGAAACATGTGCATTTGGAAACTCCTGCTATTTCTTTAGGTCTCTGCTCTGATCTTATGCTCATGGCTGAAAATGTCAGGAATTCACAGAAGGATTCTTGACAGGTGTAAATGATTTCTATGTCACAACTGCAGAAAACTGGGTAATAGTAAACTCCATACCACGGGAGGAGAATGGGTGGACTAAGTCATGGTTTTACTTGAAACTTTGTAAACACCCACCACCATGTGAGTTTGTTGGTATTCAAAATATTACATGACAATTTCCCACTCTGGACATGGTTGTACTAGCTCCACTTCAATGGTGGGAAAGGGACCTGGTCATCTCCAGATCTGGGATGAAGGGGACGTGTTTCACCACTACAGCATTTTCCCTGTGGAGAAAAAAGAAAAGAAAACAAGCATTAACAGAGATATTAGGTCTGGTGCTCTCTGCCATCCTCTCTCTACCTTGGCAATGCTTCTTTCGTGATTTTGGTAACACATTATCGTTGGTGGAATTTGTGAGCACTGGTCAATGTTAAAAAACGAATAGGCTAAAAGTATTTTTTGGTCTAAAAAATCACTGTATGCCATGGTACTCCTGACATCGAAAGGATCTATTATGAGGGTGTTTGTGCTCCTTGTGAAAGAGAAGAATGTCATATCTTAAAGCATGTAAGTCAGTGGTTTAAGTGGGCTAGTACACTGATCCATGCAGAATGCTGCAGCGGGCGGTAAAAATGTGATAACACAAAAACAGACTAAGTTGATGAAGAGGGCTAGCTGAAAACCACTATAAGTAGATTATACATATATTTTTAGTAAAATCAAAAGTTGTTAGTTAACACCAGCCCTAAAATTGTACAATTACACATCAAGATGTATAACTATTCATTGAAAAAATAGGAGCCTGAGGATCATGCCACATGACATTCCATGCAGGATGTCTTGAAAACTGCACCTGAAGTAGGTTTCAAGCATACTACAGTTCTTAAATTACCAAATACATCAAGTCTGACTGGTCATATGAGTGCTAATAAAGGTGTAAATTAACAACTTTGCTTTATGGCTTAGGCCTTGAATGTAGAACTCCAGCTATTACTATGAACATCACATTTTTGTGCTGTATCCACAAGTAATACTCTTCGTATTGCAAATCCATTTATTTTTAGCAGATGACGTGCAGCACCTAAGATTTAGAGATGCCCACAGGCCCCACGGACATCTCTTACAATTGGGAGAAACCACCACCATGAAATCACTCTATCGCAACAGTGATGAAGTACCTACTCTGCCAAACTCTAACTTTGCCCTGTGATCCACAATGTGCACATAATTATTGAATATGATGTGTTGTTACACATATATTAACTTACATGTGTTCTTATTTATTCACATGGTGCAACCACTGATAATTTTCTGGCTTAATAAAATGTATTTGGTGGTGCCCTATGAGTTAGATAACTTTTATCAGAATCTACCAAATGCTGTGTCCAGGATCTATCCACAATCCACCAACCTTTAGGCATTATGCGATGTGTCTATGAGACCTATATAGTTCATATCTATCCATAAACAATGTAGTACTCTGCACTATGGAGAGTTTACAGTTGGCTGTGAAGACGTGGAGGAGGACAGGACACAGAATTGACAGAGAGCCTGGGGCTGTGTTACAGAATGTGCATTCCACCCTTCTTTGCACCTTTCAGGGCACTTTTGTACTACAAATGTGGCAGTCAATGGTTGTCTGACCATTTCCGTAATATTGATAACAATGGCACACATTTTTCACTCATTTAATCTCACATGGGTGTGTATTAATTTACATGGAGCTCTGAACCCATGGAAATTAAGGAATGCCTTTGCCCCTTCATCTAGGCTATATTAAAATTGTAGGCTCAGGAGTAAAAAAGACTTTCATAAAGTTTTCATTTTGATGCATAATTTTCATAGGGAGTTTCGGTGATCTTCCCCAAAAAACACGTTAAATTTCAAAAGCACAGCTGGGCTGGGATTTTGAATTAAGCAAGTTTGATTTAGATAAAATAATTCAGGTTCCGATTAAATATATATTTTTTTTAAATGAAAGTGACAGTGTGGTGATTTACAGCACAACTCATTTTCATTAGAAGAGTTCGAATTATAAAGTAATCGGGAAAACACGATGGAGTTTAACCTAAAAATAATGACGGCTGAGCATATTTTGTCTTACTATGCAAGCTTATGTTTACATAATGAGCATCACACGTAATTTCTGTATTTCTTTATGGTTAAGCTGATCCTAAATTTCTCTCGCGGCAACTGTGAAATTGCGTGTTCCACGGCCTCATGTGCTGGACGCGGAGCGTTAGCCGCATGACTGTACAAACTCAATGGACAATACGTTGGAGCTGTTATCTCGCGAGTCTTGCTTACGTAAGAGCGCAGCTCGTGAATTATGATCACTCAGATGACCGCAAACTCATACGTGTACAATCGAATTATGTGTATTTTGCGTGGAAAACAAAAACATTACCCAGTTTCTCCAACCCCTAAAAATGGTTGCTAAATGAGTTAAATGGTAACATTCTAGATAACTTGTCGAAGCCCAGTGAGAGATTAGAATTTAGTCACATAACTTTTATTTTGTTCTTTTTTTAATTAAATTAAGACTCGAGAAGTTCTGCAAAAAATAAATGGTGCCATTATATGCACTTTTTGCAATCGCACTTATGTTACTAAGCTTAAGAGATAGCCCTATTAGTGACTGTAAACTGTTATATGAAATGTCCACTATGATGGAGGCTCCTCCAAGTATCTGTCAGATAAGTGATGATACAGCATAAGATATCTAAACAAGCTGGCCACACGTTTGGGGGAGACTTACTAACATGTGCATAGGTGCGGCCATGGCCATCAAAGTTGTGCGCGGCCCTTTTGGGCCTTTATATAGTATAGTAGAGATGGTTATTATGTAAAAGGTTGTTCCTTCGGTGGCCATATATTTTAATTATTGGTATACATCTATAAATATCAAAGGTGGGTGACAGGAAAAATTTATTCTAGACAAGAATTATTCAAAAAAATATACTTTAGTAGAGATGGGCCAGCAGTGGAAAGCTCGAGGCTGACTGGAAACAAATGCCTGGGTCAGTGTTCGATCAGAGCATCAAGTACACAATACTGCAGGGCAAGAATATCCAGAACCAACATTTTGGGAAGGTAAGTACATGTTGGTAGTACATGTTTACTATATTTAACTTCATATATAAGTACTATCAACGTTATATATATCATAGATGTGGAGCTAAGAATAACTGAAAGCTGGAGTCTGGCTCTAGTCAGATACCTGGATTGGTATCCCATGATCACTGCACATGAGCAACTGTACAAGACTATAGTAAATCTGCCCCTTTGTGTGTCTGGTCTGGACTGTTCTGAGCTGCTGCTGCTTCTGGCCAGTAACTGCTGCTGTGTAGCCACGCCTCCTCTGTGAAGTGCTGACCGTGCAGACAACTTTGAGTGGCCTATTCTTCTCTAGCTTGATCACCTCTCTCCTGCTGGCCTATAAAAGGCTTTAAGTGCTGTCGTGACCCGACAGTGTGGGCAATGGACAGTAGGGCATTAGGACCCTGTGGGGCCTCAGGCAGAGTGACCAAGTCACCGGACACCAGATCCGGTGACGGGGACAGGAAGGGGAACACACAATGACTAGGAGGTAGACGGAGACGGACGTGCTGACCAGCAGCTGACCAGATGCTAACCCGCTGTAATGAGCAATGCAAATAAAGGAATATGAGACGAAACTGTGTCCCGTGTTTGATATACCTCCCGGCGCACGAGCAGAACATGACAACTGGCGACGAGGGTAAAGAAACGGATCGACGCGTGGATCAAAGTGTGTCCAGCACGTACACCATCGTGAGGAAAAAAGAATAAAGGTGCTCACCCTGGATGCGCCGCAAGCAACATGGAAGACGGGAAGAGCGACGCGGGAGCCCACCAGACAGCGACAGTGGAAAGATGCAGCAGATAGCGGTAAGCGCTAAGACCAAGCGCGGGCCTTTGAAAACAAGGCGCGAGGTCCCCCGAGAGCTTAGGAGTCTCGGCGGCCATCACTAAGTCAGGCGGCTGAGCCAATTAAAAAAGGGAAAACGAATGAGGAGGCCATTATGAGGTCAGGAAAAGCGAGAATTCGATCGAGAAATCTCGCGAGATAACGGCGGCCATTTTAAATGGGACATTGGAGAAATAGGCCTTAAGAAAAAGCGGGGCTGCCATTTCAAGGCCAGGCGAAGTGAGACAACATTGAAAAAGAGACAATTAAAGAACACGAAGAGAAAGAAAGGCAAAGAGAGGCAGAAAGGGACTAAAGACCCCCACAATAAAAACAACATAGAAGAAAAACAAGGGGCAAAAGAAGACAAAAGAGAAGAAAATAAGTACACCCAGAAGCCAGAAACAGACAAATTAAAGGCAAAAAGTAAGGAGAATAAAGAGGCATAATAAGAAAAGGAAGAACAAAGACGACCAAAGTATTGTGAGAATGACGGCGGACATTTGAAGGGGACATTCAAGGAAAGGTCATAGGAAAAAGGAGAGCAGCCATTTCAAAGCCAGGCAAAGGGCAAAGGAGAAGAAGAACATAAGACAAGGTGAATTAAGGAGAACGGGAGCAAGAAGAAAAGACAGGAAGAAAAAGAAGATAAAGAAGAAAAGGAAGATAAGCACGGAAAAGGTCTGAAAAGGGAGACAAAGGAAATGAATGTCTTGATGAAGAATAAAGGATAAATAAAAGGCAAAAGAGCAATAAGGCAAAGGAAGATGATGGTGCAATAAGAAAAGAGATTACCAGAGCATAACAAAAGGACAAATAGAGAAAGAGAAAGAAGGAAAGAATAGATACATATATAAGAAAGAAGAACAAGAGAGTGGAAGAAGCCAGAGAAGGCTAAATAAAAGACAGAAAAGAGACCCAACAAAGAAAAGAAAGAAAACAAAAGGAAAGAAAGCAGAACAACAGAGAGAAACAAAAGGACAAAGATTACACAAGGACAAAGAAAGAGCAAAGGAGAAGTTACAAGGCAATAAAGAAAAGAAGAAAGAAGAAAGAGGAGTAAAATAACGAGGAAAAAAGGGACACAAGAGAAAAGGACAAGGAGAGCCTAGAAAAGGCTAAAAGGACAAGGAGAGCCTAGAAAAGGCTAAAAGGACAAGGAGAGCCTAGAAAAGGCTAAAAGAAAAGGAGAATAACAGAAGAAGAAGAAAAAAAAGGACACAAAAGGGACACAAGAGAAAAGGACAAGGAGAGCCTAGAAAAGGCTAAAAGGACAAGGAGAGCCTAGAAAAGGCTAAAAGGACAAGGAGTGCCCAGAAAAGGCTAAAAGAAAAGGAGAATAACAGAAGAAGAAAAAAAAAAAGGACACAAAAGGGACACAAGAGAAAAGGACAAGGAGAGCCTAGAAAAGGTTAAAAGGACAAGGAGAGCCTAAAAAAAAAAAAAAAAAAAAAAAGGGGTAAAAAGGAGCAACACGAAAAGACATACCGCAGGAGAAAGAGCAGCAAAAAAAAAAAAAGGAAAAAAAAAAAAAAAGGACAAAGACATGCAATGAGCAGAGGGGACAAGCGCCACCAAGGAAACAAAGGCAAGAGGCACCTCAGGGCCAGGACCAAAGGTGTTGAGACAGAAATAATATAGATGATAAGACAGCAAGTTCTCCAAAGAGTCACTGGCGGTGACGAAAGTGAAAAGATAGATGATAACGGCTGCCTACGAACAACAACAAATAACAAGAAACAGATAGCATTTCAAGGACAAAGAAGGCAGAGGAAGAAGAAATGGCAGCGACAACGGCAGCCACATGGACGGTGGAAGATAGAGGACAAAGAAGCGATGGAGACACTAGATTCATGAAGAAATGTAGAATGACAAGTACTCTCTCTCTCTCTCTCACTCTCTCTCTCTCTCTCTCTCTCGTTCGTTCACCCCCATCCATATAATTGTGAATGAGGACTATGGTAAATGTGTCACGAACTTTTGTTTGCAACAAGGGGGGAGGTGTCGTGACCCGACAGTGTGGGCAATGGACAGTAGGGCATTAGGACCCTGTGGGCCCTCAGGCAGAGTGACCAAGTCACCGGACACCAGATCCGGTGACGGGGACAGGAAGGGGAACACACAATGACTAGGAGGTAGACGGAGACGGACGTGCTGACCAGCAGCTGACCAGATGCTAACCCACTGTAATGAGCGATGCAAATAAAGGAATATGAGACGAAACTGTGTCCCGTGTTTGATATACCTCCCGGCGCACGAGCAGAACATGACAAGTGCAGTAATATCTGCGGAGCTGCTGCCTGTGGTTGGCAGTGACTATAATGCCAGAGATTATCTTATTCGGTGATTGATCAGGGTGTGTGGCCTGGAACAATTTGGTAAATGCTGAAAAGTTGGCAATACATGATCATATAATCTACTTCCAAAGATGGTGGTGATGTTTGTACCCTCCCTATTAGGGACAATCGACAGCACAGATTCTGGCTTGTTGTTCAAATCAAGTGCCTTTCCCAAATCTGCTTCATATATGATAAAACAAACAAGCATGCCCTTTACTTGTACCAGGATAGATCACATTTACAGCATAACTTTTGTTGAACGAATAGCACACCTCATGCATGAGTGTGTGATGAGCATGGGGGAAGCCAGGCATCTGCCCTTGGAATTTGCACAGGCCTGCATTTTACTGACGGGCCTGTGTAGCTTGAAGGATACTGTGTAGTTTGGGCCTGCCCCCCCCTTTTTGGAAATATTTCTGGAGATACCCATGGCCTTAAGAGGTGTTGCATAAAATCGTGTTGCAAACAAAGCACAATAAACTTTGTTGGGGTTTTGATAAATAATGAACATATTCCTGTTGTTTCATGCTTCGTAGTGTGGTAGATCAAAACTCATATATACGTGCTTGGCATATTGGGATTGCAAGCCTTCATCCCAGCTCTGCGTCCATCACCCACAGCAAATGCTTCCATTATGCTACCTCTGGACATTCTGAAGTTGTGCTGCCCTTTTGCATCGGCTATGGGTTTGTACCTTTTGAGATGCATGGGTGTGACTCTCACCTGACTGCTTGTGTCTCAAGGAGTGCTCCCAGCTGAGGGGAATGATCCACAGTCTCCTAGTGGAGACTTTGGTAGGGGTGGAGGACGATGCATAGCTAATGGCCACAGCCTCCCCTGGTACTGTGCCTATGCATGAAGAGTGAGGGACTAAGGCCCTCATTGAGGCAGGAAGAGGTGCTTGGAACATCAGAAACCTTGCAGAGAGTCAGAGGAGCCGGCCATGAGAGCATCAGGCCAACCAAACAGGGTGGTTGGTGAGCAGTAATGGTGTATGCTGGCTGGCAAGTGTCAATGAAAGGACAAAGGATGATAAAGCCACGGAGAAGAGTAGGAGAGATGGACAGAACATGACGGATGAAGAAGATAGCTGGAAGGCAGAGACAGACGGCACTCCAAGATTTCCCTGCATGGGCCTAGCTGGCTGTAGGCTAGCATGAAGGAGAACATCTGGGTTTGTGATGTGGTGTAATCTACATGTATGGACTTCACGAGTTCAGCACAAAGCAGGTTTCCAAGATTGGAGTGACTGAGATATGCTGAGGATTTCAAAGTTTGGAGAGTAGTGGACCCCACAAAATCGTGGGGGGAAATTACAATGAGTTGCGACTACAGGATATGACCCTGAGCAGACCTATACCAGCAGTGCACACTGTAAGCAGGTTGCAGTTACAGCATGGGCCACTTCAGGCCTGTCCCAACCTGGGGAAGAAGAAGGAAGTGTTCAAGAACAAGGCTGGCCATGGTGGAGAATGCTGGAATATTGCATTTTAAGCTCTTCCTGCAGGTTCAAACACAAGTCCTGCACCCAATATAAAAGGCAAATGTTGGCGTTGTGGTTGGAAAGGTACTCAAACACAGTTGTAATTGGGAAAATGAGTAGTTGTAATGAAGAGGTTTTTGAATTCCATACTCAAGGCTGCATCAAAGATGCTGAGATGTGTAAAGGGACTAAAGGAGCTGGTATTGCCAAAACTGATGAAAGAGGGATAGAGTGTCATGATTCCGTATGAAGCCTTTATGTATGTTTGGCTTCATATATAGCTTGGCACTATTTGCCATAAAAAAAACCCGCCCCTTTCCCGTGCACCTGCACTCCTTAAGTATGTAAAATGAGAATATGTGTTTTGTACTTATGTGATTTATAATGGTTGCTTTTGAAAACATGAAGCCTCTGATTGCCGTTTTTATGAGAGTGTCTCATGATTTAATTCAGTAGATTTCATTGTGCTTTTTTTCCTAATAACTCAATGTACCTCTCGAGAAATATCTTGCAGGCTTGTTTCAGGACTTAATCATTTGGATTTGATCTCTCACGTGCGCCCTGCCTGAATTTGGCCGAGCGCACGCATACGTAGGGTGCGGCTGGGTGCGGTCGGGTATTTAAATCGCACCCAGCCTTCTGGAAGGCGCTTTGCCTTCCGCCAGTGAGGTTCCGTGACGATTTTTAGTGATGTTTTCGACTCGCACGAATATGGTCGAGTCTGGTATCTATGAACCGCAAATGACAAGTTCAGTAAATATGCGCAGTTTCGCTGAGCTAACTCAAACCGTTCGTTTGTTATGTGGGTTTTTATTAGTACCCACGGGTTCCATCTTAGATACGGCATCCATTTTGTCTCTTGCCCTCAAGTAGCCAGCGAACGGACGATGTCCGCTTCACGACCCTGAGACTTCCAAGATATTTGTAGAAGACACATGTTCTTTGTAAATGTCTTTATGATGAGGGGGATGATACTGTAAGGCAGATGGCCCCGCTCGAGGCCCATCTTGCCGTGCCGGTTTATTGTCTCAGCCGTGCATCTCATTAGGCACGTCCCTTTGATGCCTGTATTTCGTGTTTCCCGATACCTCCCCTTTTACACCCTTTTCGATTCCCTCACTGTCTCCATCTTCCTCTGCACCTGTCCTTGTTCCTATTTCAATCTGTTTTACTGCCGATTGGAATTCACTAATGTTGGGAAGATGGGTTTTTACAGTTGAGAACCGCCAAATGTTTCCGCACTTATGTTCCGGACCTTATGTGCATCAAAGTGACCAAAGCGACCCCTCTGAGGGATAATTATGGGAACCGGGTTGTAAACTTTGTGTATCATGATGTCCTATGGGTAAAATCTGTATAAAAGGAGCGATCCACAGAACCAATTTGAAGCAGTCTCCCCAAGTTGCACGTGTTGTACTTGCCATGACTTCTGTGTTCCCTGCAGTAATAAACCTTGAATCTTTGACGCCGAAGGAAGTGTCCCGTGTCTCTGTAGTTTGTGCGCCGAAACAGGTATCCCATGAAGGTTATAGGTGTTATTCCCTGGCACCGCTGGTTCTATTAAAAAGTCCAGTCCTTCAGTTGGCGCCCAACGTGGGGCGACTTCAGTGGTACCGGTCCGGTCCAAAGCCTGATGATCGTGAGGAACTTCGTGTGAAATCTCCGAGGGAAGGTGCACCCCGCTTCATCGATCCTGTTGTCGAAATAAGTGGCCCGAAGTTTTTCCCTGCGAAGATTCCCGCCTCCTGACGGCTGCGACGGACCGATGCCCTGACTGTCGACCTGTCTTCGACGCCCGGCGTAGACCTTATGTACAAGCGAGACGATAGACGGGCCTTCCTGGTGACGCCATTGAAGTCCTGAGTTAAGTATTTGTGGGTCGCTCCCAGTCCTTAGTGATTGTTTTAGCTTTTTGAAAGCTTTGGTGTTAACCTTTAAGGTTTTTGTTGTAATAGCTCACTGAGCTTTGTAATAGCCTCCTTAGGCTTTGTGATTAGCTCTCCGAGCTTTGTAATAGCCTTACGGCTTTTGTTGTATTGCATGGTTCCATTGCATTTGTGGTTCTTAGTATTGGTTCTTAGTATTATTTGACAGTTGCAATTGCCAAAAACCGAGGGTTTTGACTTACACGAGGTTTTATTGCTTCGGTAATCCTTGAAGTTTGATACTAGGTTAGTGTGCACGATGCCTAGCCATAGTGGTTTGTTTCGTATTTTCAAATGTTGCGCAATGGATTCCCGGTTGGAGGACTCATGTCCGATACCTCCAGTTGGAACTCCTATTCATGATCTTTATAGTCGACACGGTGTGGGTCCTATAATCTATAATGATTACTGGATCCACTATACAAAGAAAGACGGTGATCTTAGATGGCCACCACACGGAACTTTTGAACTTTCGATTTTAGATAATCTTGAGGCTAAATTATTTTTAAAGAAAGCTAGGCCAGCTATGTTTGATTCCTTTCGGATATGGCGTAAAGAGGCCAAGCAGAAAGAAATCAAACAACTTAAAAAGGATAAAAAGCAAGAATTTGTTCCGATAATGCAAGCTATAAAAGAATGTAGGCAAGACAAAGAAGAAAAAGATATGGAAATCGCTACTAGATTGCATCACATGAAAATAGATAAATGTTACCCAGTCTTACCGAATAATCTAGAAAAGAAAGAAGAAGATGTAAAGGAGGATTCCTTGTTATCATATTTGATGAAATCACCACCTCCTTATGTACAGGGTGCTACTGCTCCTGTAGTTGCTCCTGTAGTACCTCCTGTTGTACCCCTTGTTGCTCCAGCGGCTGCGGGTCAGCCCGCTGTTAACCCTACGTTTGTTCCTCCATCTGTTATCGTTCCTACTGCTCCTGTACCTGCACCTTCTCAGACTGTTGTTTCTGCTACTCCGACTACCTTGTCTGTTCCTACTATGCCTTCTTTTACCTCTAGTGTTGTTGCTCCTGTTTTTCTTTCCCCATCTGTTCGTAAGCGTGTTCCTAATTCTGTTGCTACCCTTTATTCACCTCTTTCTGGTCCGTTATTTCCGTCGGATTCATCTGATACTCCTCAGAGACGGAGTCAGATCCCTAGTGGTAGGGAGAAAGAGTCATTGATAACCATGGCACGTAGGTGGATAAGACATCCTGCCAATTACACTCCACGTATAGTCTTTGAAACGTTTTCTCAGTTTAATGAGCCTACGCAGAGATTCGTATTTGAGGAGATGTGTAACTTTTTGAGAGAAGAATGGTACAATGATGATGTAGATGATGTACCGTCCGACGTGATTAAACTTCAAAGTCACTTTTCAAACGGTATGATTGTAGGAGACGATGTACGACGTGCCGTGGAACGCTTATTAGCATTCAGACCCACAGCACGTTCTCGAGTGTCATTAGGTGATACCACTGAGAACTGGAAAGCGGTTTCTGGTCAGTATCCTATGAGAGAGGTTCCGCCGCTATGGATACCTGGTGACCCCGGTGCAAACCCTCCGGTTCTGCCGCATTTTCGAAGGGTGTGGATACATCTTCCATGGAAACGATCGGAAGTTTTGCAAGTGAAGCAATCCTTACCCGATCCGCGTAAAAATCCGGCTGGTTATTATAAGGAGTTATCACAACTGATAGAAGCTTCTATTATGAATATTGCCGACATCGACATGTTGTTTGGCAATGTTGTACCGCAACCAGTTTGGGCTAAAATTCGTCAAGCCAATCACGCAGCTGAATTAGGGGGTGATTGGGCTGCACTGCTAGCAGCTGATGCATTGCAAGTTGGTGGGGCTAAACCTGAACAGTTGATCTTGGATTTGCCGCAGAAAATTATTACGCTCATGAAAACTCTCATGCCCGCGATGAAGGTGAATTGGGATAAGTTATCAGCTTGTAAGCAAAAGAGGGACGAAAGTGTCTCAGATTTCTTTACAAGGTTTGAGGAAGCGTTTATCGACCACAGCGGTCAGGACATGGGCGCTGAGGGAGGTCAGCGTTTATTCGTTGATAAATTCGTGTCGAATTTGTTGCCTGAGCTATGCAATAAATTAAAGAATTCAGAGAGTGCGTGGGCGGTCTCAACCCCTGCGCAAATATTAGCAACGGCCCAGTATTACGAAAATAGGGAAAAGGAAGAAAGTGATCGTGTAGAAAAGAAAACTAAGGAGCTCAAAACGAAGGTTTTGTTGCAGCAAGCATATCCTCCACGATCGAATCAAAATGATTCACAACAACAGTATCGACCGCGAGCACAGACTGATAGGATGCAGCAGCGTTCTGACAACTTTGATTATAGATCTACACTAGGATATAATCAGTGTGCGTATTGTAGGAAAGAAGGACACCTAAAATATGAGTGTCTTGCTTTAAAAGACCGTTTAAATGGTGTGTCAGCTCGAGGAAATCGTGGTGTTGGTCCGCAACAGGTTCCACGTGGTAGAGGTCGTGGTACATTCCCCAATCAGAATGACCGTTATCAAAATCAATCAGATGTGAATAATTGCTTTGACCAGCGAAATACGGGATCAGTCCGGTCTGCACAGTATAATGTGGATGATTATTATGTAGAGCATGACACTGTTGCAAACGACCATTACTAGGACAGCCTAAGACAAAGAGAGGGAGTAGTGTCAGTTCCGGTCGATCAGAGTGGGCCTTACGTTGCAGTAACTACATCGGGTGTAGTTGAGCCTTTTCTGTTAGACACTGGTGCGACGAAAAGTTCCATCATGCATTCAAAACTCCCTGGCGCACCTTTGTCTGGCTTAACGAATGTTTCCGTTGGATTCTCTGGCGCCCCTGTTAGTAACCCAGTCTCTAACCCTTTGCCTCTTATGATTGGACCACGTAAGCTAACGGCTCCACTGATTCTATCTACAGGTTGTGGTGAAAATCTTTTGGGCCTGGATTTGTTGAAACGATTATATGCAACATTGTATTGTTCCCCTGAAGGAGTGGAGCTTACATTGGGAAGGAGAGTGATCTCTCCCATGTATTTATCGGTTGATAAATTCCCACCGGAATTGAATTCCCTCCCTGCGTCCTTATGGGCCACAGGTCCCAATGATGTGGGCCTGTTAGACATTCCACCCTATGTGATTCAATTGAAACCAAATGCGCGATTACCGCGTTTACCTCAATATCGTATTTCTCTTGAAGGCGAACGAGCACTGTTAGCAATCGTTCATGATCTCATTGGAAAAGGTGTTGTTGAAGAAACTCGTGGAAACGTGTGTAATAGCCCTGTATTGCCAATTCTGAAACGAACTGACCCAACTAAACCTCCTGTGTATCGTTTTGTTATAGATTTGAGAGAGGTAAACAAAATAGTGGTTCCGCAATTTCCTGTGGTCCCCGATATTACAGCTTTACTAACAATGATTCCAGCATCTGCCTCTTGGTTCACAGTGATCGATTTAAAAAATGCTTTCTTTAGCATCCCAATTGCAGAGGAAAGCAGAGACCTATTCGGATTCTCATTAGGAGGTCGCAGTTTTAGACTGAAACGCGCTCCACAGGGCTACTGTGAGAGTCCGTCAATCTACAGCCAAGCACTTAAAGGTCAACTTGATGCCTATGTATTACCTAAAGGTGCAGCTTTGATTCAATATGTGGACGACCTTTTAGTGGCAGCTGATACAGAAGCTATTTGCAAAACGGCCACAGTATCATTGTTACACTATCTACATGAATTACACCACAAGGTATCCCCTTCAAAGCTACAGTATTGTTGTCAAGAAGTTACCTATTTAGGTCACTTATTGTCAAAAGAAGGGAGAAGGTTGACCCCAGAGAGAATTGCAGCGATTTCCCGAATGACTGTGCCAAAATCCCAAAGAGATGTTCGCGCCTTTTTAGGTATTACGTCCTATTGCAGACAATGGATTCCAAATTTTTCATTGTTGGCGAAACCATTGATAGCCCTTACACGCAAAGACGTTTCATCCCCAGTACCTTGGTCTGAAGAATGTCAGAAAAGTTTTTCTGAATTGCGTGATGCGTTGTGTTCGACTCCTGTGTTGGGCACTCCTGACTACAGTAAACCGTTTACACTATACGTTCACGAGAGGGATGGTTGCGCGTTGAGTGTTCTAACACAACCTTTTGGTGGTAAGCAACGCCCATGTGCCTACTTTTCTTCAACTTTAGACCCAGTAGCAAGATCCTTGCCAAGTTGCTTAAGGGCAACAGCGGCAGCTGCGGCGTCCATTCGACAGTCCGCAGGTTTAGTCATGGATAATATGCTTACGGTAATGGTTCCGCATGCAGTTGACACTCTATTGAACCGAACGAAAACTCAACATCTGACGAGCGCAAGATTGTCTGGGTATGAGTTGACGTTGCTGGCCAGTCATATACGGATAAAACGATGTAATGTGTTGAATCCAGCAACATTGCTGCCGATCGACACAGAATCAAGCAGTGAAGCAGTACATGACTGCTACCTCAGAACTGAGGAGGAAACCAAGGGTCGTATTGACCTAAAAGATACTCCATTGACAGATCCCGACGGTACTTTGTATGTGGATGGTTCCTGTTTTAAATTACCGAATGGTGATGTAACAACTGCGTATGCTATAGTTACATTGAGAACGATTGTGGAGAGCGCAAGGTTGAGTCAGAATTCAGCTCAGGCTACTGAGCTCATTGCCTTGACGAGAGCATGTGTGTTGTCTAGAGATAAACGGGTGAATGTGTTTACAGATAGCCAATATGCGTTTGGCGTTGCACATAGTTTTGGACGGTTATGGAGAGAGAGAGGTTTTCTGACGTCGCATGGTACGAAGATTCAGCATGGCCAGCTTGTGAATGATCTTTTGGATGCACTTACGTTGCCTAAGCAAGTGGCGATTGTTAAATGTAGTGCGCATCGTAAGGTGACGGATGATGTTGGTCGTGGTAATGCATTTGCGGATGAAACTGCTAAAGAGACTGCTCGGAACCTTAGCACTCGAATGTATGTGACGAGTTCGGTTAGGTGGCCTGCAGAATCAAGTATGTGTGAAAACACTATCGAGAGTGTGAAAGCAATTCAGAATGAGGCCACCGAGACTGAAAAGACCAAGTGGAGAGAAAGTACGGGGAAGTTGGATGCGAATGGTTGTTGGATTGACTTGTCGGAACAGCAAAGATGGATCTTGCCTGATGCGTATGTGCTGGCTGTTGTGACTATGGCACACGGGTTAGCACATATTAGCGCGAAAGGCATCTGTAAATTACTGTTTCCTGTGTGGAAGAATGATGGTATTACGAAATGTGCTGAACGTTTGGTTAAGAATTGTATGGTGTGTTTGATGCACAATCCTGGTAAGGGCACTCCCACTCCACCTGGCCATTTTGCCCCTCCTGCGTACCCTTTCGAAGTTATCCAGTTAGACTTTATCCACATGGAGAGATGTAATAATCTGAAGTATGTGCTGGTTGTGGTGTGTGCATTTTCTAGGTGGATTGAGGCCTACCCTCTTAAGGATAATACGGCTTTGTCCACGGCGAAAATTTTACTCAAAGAATATTTTTCCCGTTACGGAATGCCTAGAATTGTGTGGTCAGACAACGGAAGTGAGTTTGTTGGGAGCGTGATGAAGAGCGTGTGTCGCGGATTAGGGATTGTTCAAAAATTTCATAGTGCCAACCATCCTCAGTCAGCCGGTTTGGTTGAAGGGTACAATGGCACCCTTAAACTAAAACTAGCAAAGATTCAGGCTACGACAGGTCTTTCGTGGCCTGACGCTTTACCTTTAGCATTACTGTCAACAAGGGCAACTGTACACTCCCGAGTAGGGCTCAGTCCCTATGAAATAGTGTTCGGTCGTCCTGCCAATGTTTGGGGGGTCCCTAGACCAGGTGTCTTTTGTGAACTTGAGTATCCAATGTTAATCGATTATCTTCATGACTTGACTGCTAAACTGAGGTTAATTCACCAACAGGTTCACGAAGCATTGCCAACACAGACGGAGGGTCCAGGCCACCAACTCCAGCCCGGAGATTGGGTGGTGACGCGCAACTTCTCGCGCAAGAACAATTTGGATCCCAGGTTCACTGGACCCTATCAAGTCCTCCTTGCCACGAGAACTGCAGTTCGTCTTGAGGGGCGGAAGAACTGGGTGCATGCCACCCATACCAAAAAAGTCCCCATTCCGTTGCCAGCAGACTCGTGGGTGAGGAAAGGCATTGCATCAACTGAAACCGAAGGATTGCCGGCATTTGTACCTTTCAGCGACGCACAACCTGTCGGAGAATCCTCAGTACAGCGAAAAGGCATTATTGAACACTTGTCAACAGAAAACTCAAGAGCAGAACATTCAGCTGATCAACAGGGCGTTGTCCCTTCAACGGATCTTTTGTTTAACGAACAGACACGTCCTGGGAAAACCCGATATTTTTTAAGATCCAGCACTAAAGACTAATAAAAAACCCCGTTCTGTCCCTTGACAAGTGCATTATCCCGTTTTCCATGATCAGTTTGAACATTCATACCATTGTAATTATTTTGTATATATTCATTGAGCTTCGTTCCTTACACTTTTTGTTTCCACAGCTGAGAGACATTTGTTTTTATACATATATATATATATATATTTGTGAAATAAAGGCCGTAGGGCCGCGCGTGTACTTCCTCCTGGTTAGTAGGTCTTGACGCTAGGTTAAAGACCGTCGATTCCTGGGAACTCCTAGGAATTGACTATTGCTACACAGAACGAAGTGCGTCAAGAAACGTTGCGGACGGTCATAGGGAATGACATTCTCGAAGCTGATGGACTTGGAAAGAGCTCAAGCAAGAAGATTCAAGCTGCAGCAACTCAGTCGTACCAAATGTTTCATATTCCAAATATTCGTACTGTTTATGACTATTTCTGCATTTTTGGTAGGTGCAGTGTATTACACAATGTTTCACTTCTTGTCTTCTATCATACCTACTCCTACCCCTGACCTTAAATTCATCTCCACTGTTTCTCCTCATTCTTTTCACATCCTACCCGAACACGAGCAGGCTAGACGTGCAGAATTCCGCAATAATTCCTTTATTCAGCTCCTTCATCAGCATCAGTTAGTGGTTAACACTACTAATTGTTGGGTGTGTGGGTTGATGCCGCATACTACGGATAAGGGAATTCCATATCTGGTGTTACCATATAGCTCTCAAGGGTCTGCTCGAGCATTTCAAACAATGTTTCGAAGCGCACTGGGTTTCCACCCCATTCGAGAACCACGTTCCCCCTACTCTGGTCCTACTTCGTACCAAAAATCTTTGTCGATAGCAATAGAGGATTTAGATAGCGATATCTATGATCCTTCGCTTATCCCTGAAGAAGAAGTACAAGCCTATAGGGTCCTAAGTAGAGGCGAATATAGTGTGTTCACTAATGAAAAACAGCTTAAAAGTTTACCTCCGATATGGGTTGTACCCCACATTGGTAATTTTTGCCTAATAGGTCGTGGCTAAGCATGGGCGGATTTTGCGGATTGGCAATCCGCGAACTTGCGTATTTACGGATTCGCAATCCGCGAAGATCCGCGAACTCTAGCGGACTTGCGGATTTTTCCGTTTTTTGTGTTGGCGCGTGTTCGCGCCGATTTTGGGACAAGTTCGCAATTGCGAACTTACTTTTCGGCTTGCAACGGCCGCGACTATGTTGTTTCTACGTCTGGTTTATCATCACAGGTTCACAGCACCCTCTGTTTCACCACTGCCACCCTCTGGGACACCCATGCCACCCTCTAGTACATCCTCACAGGCACCTATTAGGTTTATTTATTACTGTAGATTATGGTGGTTGAAAAAAGCTAGCACACCTGCCCTTCTTCAACTGCCATCAATTAATTTGTGTTTCATTAATGTGTCAGTAATTTTGAAAGTTCCAGTCTGGCTGGCACCTGCTTCCTTCCTTATCTGTAATTTGCTTTTTGTTGCAGTGAAATTTTTTTTTTACAGGACCTTTATGGTGCTATTCTATGAGCCTGCTGTTTGGGTCATAGCAGGGTCATAGAATTGTTGCAAACTCTGGAGGGGCCCATCAGGAAGCACTACCTTGAATGTTACTAATGTTAAGTTTGAACTTTTGCACCTGCTCATTGCTTTCATTTTAGCTAAAATCGTTTTTTTTGCAATTTCGCGCGTTATTTGGGGCGCGAATCCGTGCGAGATCGATTTCGGAAGCCGCGAATACGTGCGAATACAAAATTGTTTTTGTTGCGACGTGTATGTTCGCGTGATCTTGCGCGTGTTCGCGAGGCGCTTCTAGCTATTCGTTTGCCAAGTTACCCTATCGGTCGTACACGGGCGCGGCCATCTTGTTGGCGTGACGTAATTCCGTTTCCGCCCGCTATGTGTAATCTCGCAAAGTGTGCTGCTCGCGAGTACAAGTTCGCGCGTACTCGCAAGGAAAATCTCGCGCGAACTTACCCACGCGGTCGTGAACGGGCGCGGCCATCTTGTTTCTCATTCATTGCTATGGTTCTGGGCATGCTTTCTCTATCCTCTCTCAATCTCTGCCATCCTTTGCTTGTTTGAAGTTTTTTTGATCTAATTTTACTTATTATCTAACCCTCTATTTTTCTAGCTCTATATTTTTGTGTTTTCTGCAGCTTTTAGTTACTTTTAAACTACTTTTTTAAACTCTTTTATTTTCTTCTTCACTATTCTATTTCTTCTTTATCATTTAAGTTTATTTCTGCCCAGACCATGGTAAAGGGAGCCGGGAAGCACCCTGAGAAGGGGAAGGGTCCCGCACCCCGTGCCCGGCTCCCGTGCGGGCGTTTAAGGGGGGAGCAAGTGGTCCCGAGGGAGATCTTTAGCGCGGAGGAAGTGGCGGCACTGATCTTCCATGTCCAGCGCCGCCTCCCCAAGACGATCCTGGGAGGCGGCAAGATCGCGACCGGCTATGGCATCCGGGAGCGCCGCCAGCGGTGGGAGAAGGTGTGCCGGGCCATGTACAAGATCTCTGGGGTCCGGCGCACATATAACCAGGCCACCCACCGCTGGACCGATGTCATGGACCGGGAGCGGGACTTGCTGGACGCGCTCGGCGTAGAGGTCCCCGGGCTTGGTGAGTAGTAGTAGTAGTACATTTACTACTCTGTTTTATCCTGCTCTGTTATTTGCAAATCTTTGTTCTTTACCAAGAGCAATAATGCTGCCGATTACATTGAGGTAAATTATATTTCAAAATCTTCTATGCATTTCATTTTCAGGTGCACTGCTCTCCTTCTCAGTAGCCTTGCTTGCTACTATGCTTCTTTGTTTTGTATGTTGTGTTCAGAAGCATTTCATTGGCCTGAGAAATTATGTATCAGTGTACTGTAAAGAAAAGAACTGCGTAATGCTAGACAGTAAGGGTCATATTTTCAATTACCGGCGCATCCCTGCAAAGTAGCAGGGATGCGGCAGTAATTGTGTGCCATGCCACCACCACCCATTGGCCCAAAACGTCACAGAAGCCTTACGCATCTGTGCCGTAAAGGCAGCGCATTGCTGGAGTTGCGTGCCAACGATGGCGCAGCTCCAGCAATGCTCTGGGGTACCCTATCTCCCCAATGCTGCATCAAGCCGTACGTCGGCTTCAAGCGCGCAGGGTTTGAGTCATGCATCATTGTCATAAAAATGACTGATTGACATCTTGTAGATTTCCCTCAGCCACTTTTAGGATTCGTTCCTGCGCAGGTACGCCCTCCCTTGCGCCGGAACGCCCCCTGATGGCGCAGGGCTTTACAACGTGATGCATCGCCCATATGCCCATATGTGTTTTTTTTTTTTAATATATACGCCGCACCAACACCATGGCGAGTCTTTTGTTCTGCCGCTGCGTCAGAAAAGGCACGCAACAATGGAGGAAAATCAGCCGCAACTTCCGCAAGGGACTTATAAATCAGCCCCAACAGACTGAAGTCCAGTGTCCTTCCTTTAGACAGTCACATGGCTATCAGAAGAAATAGTGGCGGTGGTGGCGGGTGGATTGATAGTTTGAGTATTCACTGATCTGCAAGCAGGATGGACTTTGTCTGTCACGTGTTGTGCACTACTGCCTGCAGTGCCAGGCCTAGGCAAACCTCTTTAGTAGTCTGTTTATTGAGTTACATAGGAACTTTCTAAGTCAACGTTCCGCAAATCAGGCAATACGAATAACGTAGTATACCACATGAGATAGATCCCGTGGAATAGTTGTCTATCTATTTGCTATTTTTCCAAAATATGTTGTTATTGTTCTTTTGAAATGTTTGATTTGGTTGAAAAATCTCATCCATGTTTTATGGTTTTTCTTTCTTTCATGTTGTACATCAGCTCCCCCCAAGGGCAAGAGGACACAGGAGGAGGGTGCTGAGGATGCAGGCCAGGATCGGGCAGGCGAGGGCTCCTTTGCTGGCCCCAGTAAGTTTACATTTTACTAAACAGTACCTATTTTTTCCTAGCGTTCCTCATTCGATTTTTTCTAAATCGTCTTTGATCTTCTTGTAGACTGGATATAAATTCTTATCCTGCCTCGAATATGATGACTCCCTGTGGTATTACTAGACTATTCTTATTAGTCTGTCTGTGTAGCTAACTAAGATTGGACATTTGGCAATTCCATTGGACTCCCATTATATTCAGCAATACCTCTATGCACTGTCTCCTTACTGACTAGATAGTGTGGCAGAGTCATTCAGCTCCCGAAGTCACCGATTATAGATCCCCAATGATCTCTAGATTATCGTACGCAGGACAAGAGAGTAGTACGGAGTCACAGCACAGTCAAGAAGTGTCAGAGGCACTCATGCTTGCAAAAATTCCAAAACCTTTAGCTCATCCACTCTAGTCTAGAGGAACAAAAACCACAGAGTCTATTTAAGTGTAAAAGCTTTATTAAAAGTAAACACATTTATTGAAATCTACTTTGTCATAAAACTATTTAACTGTAAACGGAAAAGTGGTTAGTGCTGACGATTAATTGGACACATTTCTTGTGGTCGAGCCGAACTCTCACCTACTTTGAACTTGATCCTGGTCGTGTTCTTAGGACTCAGGAGTCAAGCTTCTGTCTGTTAGGAGAAAAAGTGGTGCGTGTTAAAAATCAAAAGCAAGCATTCATCAGTTGTGCATAAAAGTGCAGCAAGACAACAGCCTTCCCTGGAAAATGGGACATTTTTACTATGGAGTAGACAGTCACAAATTATTACATTGTATTCTGTTTTTTTAACATTTCTCCTAGACCAAATATTATATAGTAGTGAGTGGTGTATTCTAACTTTCTTAAATGTACTTTGTAGGTGTAACATCTGGTGACGGGGCCAGCGCGGAGGTGGCTGATGTGTTGGACTTGGACTCGGAGGCCTCTGGGGAGGATGCGGCGGTAGAAGAGCTGGTGGCCGTTCCTGTGGGGGATCAAACGGTGGTGGCGGAAACAGGTAAGCTATATATTCCTTACTTATTGAGATTGAAGACTGCATAGTGTGCTTTCTGCACGGGTGTATTACAATTACAAATCAACCAGGTAGTAGCCTCCTCGAAATGTACTTCGACTTAGCTGTGAAGTTTTTGGTGAGAAGAATCCCAATAAGTTCTTAGACGAACGTGATGGATGGGATGAACGAAAAGCGAAAGAAGGGTGTAAGTAAGTGGGACGCGAACTTGTATGATGGCTGGCAAAGAAGAACGATATGTGTTTGCTTGGACCCAGAGGTGGCTGGGAAGGAAAGAATATGGTATGGTGCATGGCTGGGTCAATGATGAAGCAAGGATGGGTGGAAGGACAGCAGCCTGGGTGGGTGAAACAGAAACTGTATGTGTGCGTATACTTTGAATGAATGGATGCCTGGAGCATGGTATTCTCTGACTCTTACATAGCAAATGTGTATCTAGAGAGAGTAGATGGTCGCCAGGTGAAGTAAGTGTTACCTTGAAGAGCATGTACCACCGCACCCGCACGTCCGTCCCAGTGCAGGGAAGGCAAGGAAAAGAAATTGTAAATGTGTCCAATACTTCCATGAATAGTAGCAGTACTTTGTATTGCGTTTGCATTCACAGCATATATCTGGTTATTACGGTGGACACTCCGTACCTCTCTTAATAACTTTAGTTTACTTGTAGTACGTCATTCATGTGTGGGTGTATCACTGTGTTCACTCAATATTAAGCAAAGCACCTAAAGTCATCTCATCTGTCATTAAATACGTCCCATGTGAAGTGATAGATAATCAAATTAGTTAGCTTCTTCAGTTTCCTTTTCTAGTACTCATTTGCACTGTAGGGTGAAAGGTAAATTAATTAAGCAGTAGCCCTTGTAACAGAGTATTCTCAGTGCCACCCGTAATAGAAAAGTAATAGCTTCACCACCTGCATGTACTGGACCGGTACAGTAACGCAAGTCTGTCTCCATCATCATGGTGTGCAACTTTTTTTCTCGGGTGCAACTTCACTGTGCTGTGTCCATGTCATTCTGCCGGCTTGCATAAGATAACGTACCCATTTCCCTAAACAAGAGAGAAGAAGAAGAATAAGACTGGTGTACTGTCATAGTCGACTGTAATGGAAGTCCATAGTGGTCGTAGAATTAGTTCATTAAACTACCACTACTGTTAGAGCAAGGATGCAGAAGTGGGAGGGTTACATAGATACTGTCCTCAATAGTTATGTACTGTGCTTTCAATTTGCTACTTGTACTCTGTGACCCAACTTTCGGCTCAATCACTTTGTGTTATTAATAAGGAGCATTGGTTACAGACTATGTCTTTCTTTCTTCATATAGTTGCTCCTTCTTCCAAATCAACAACAAGGAGGGAGCAGGCTAGATTGGCCCGGCAACGGAGGCTGGAGGCCACAGTCGCCGAGTATCGGCGGCTGGTGGCCCTGGAGGAGGAGGAGGACACGCAGTCGAGCGGGGCAACATCTTCGACTGCATCCTCCTCCGTGACTAAACCAGCGGGACCGAGCCGGGCTAAGAAAGCCGACCGCCACCGCCAAGCACCGGAAACACCAGCTGCCCCCCACAGGAGCTGCAAGGAACGCCAACACCGCCTACGAGTCCGCATGTCCAACCTGGAGCAGGAGGTCCTGAGGTATAAGACCTTGGTTAAGGGCCTCCGCTCCGAGCTTGCCACCCTCCGCAAGGAGTATGATGCCCATGCCGCATCATGCACCAGCACCAGCACCCTCCAGTAGTGGAGTGTCCCTTGCCCTTTTTTTATAGACTTTTGGGGGGTGGGATTTGGGAGTTGGGATCGTTTTGGGACGTTTCAGAGACAATCGTTGGGGTTAGGGTGGGTGAGGGAGATTATTTTGTTAGGGATAAATAAATATATTTTTCAACTACTTTATCTGACCATACCTGTTTTTTACTGCTTTTCAGTCTGGTGGGTGGGGGGCGGGGGTGTAACAGTAACTTTGTTTTCCTGAACAGTCGTAGGACTTTAGTAGTACAACCGTCAAACTCTTGTCTACTCCGAAATAATACTCCATTATACTACCTCCCACCAAACGCTTATCTTACCTGTAATTTGTGTTAGAAATTAGGGCTAGGCCCAGGGCTGGCTCCAGGTGAAATGGGGATTAACGTTGTCATTCCTGGGCGGGTGACATTTCCTCATTGCGGTGTTACTAGTGGTGTGACACAGTGGCAGTTGCATGCCTATGGAAAAAAAGAAAACGAAACCTTGTTTGTACTCCTTACTGTAGCATTACAACGGTTACGGTACGATCGAGAAAATAGCAGGTGACAGTACACTAGAACAGTGCCATAATGTAGCCTAACAAATGGTAAAGTATTGCAAGTATAACTAGTACTTGCGTTGAATTTATTTGACATTGGCTACTACTACTAGAAGATATAGTACTGAAGCTGAGTAAGTCTAGAAGATATCCTCGTATTCCTTCACCAGCCTGTTGCTGCTATCACCTTATCCTCCCCAGCAAGTGTGTGGAATTATTGATGTCATTTTAGTCAGACATCAAGCAAAACAACACAGCCCGGGGGAAGAGGGTTAGGGTTTGTAAAATGGATGGGAATGGGGGTTTCTTTTTGGGTAGGTTTTGTTGAGAGAAGAAAAAAAAAGCAGAGCATGGACAAACAATAATTGAAGATACAGAGTTTACAGACAATCTTTGGTTACAAAGTAAAGGTAAGCACATGCAGTCACACTCATAGAATAAAAGACAACAATGGATACTGTATCTGTATTGCGTATGTTGTTGGAGTTGTCCTGTTGAAATTGGTAAGTAAGTTGCATGCAGCAAACAATTCCTCTTATTGGCGGCACTCCTCCATTCCAGCTGACGCTTCGTCCATCAATGTGGTGGTGACCACTGACAGAAGAGACACCCTGTCCACTGCCTGCCTGGCGGATGTTGACTGAAACCCGGCCTGTAATTATTGAACGGAAAACAGGAAGTGCTATTACAATACCACTGATAAATAAATAAAAGGTATGTACGCTGTGTGGTTCAAAAAGTCACACTTTGATGATGCCTAGCAGAAAAATGGTTACAAAACGTACTTTGAAAGTAACAGTAGACCCAAATACAGACCGTGGATTGTATTCAAACCACTTGCCTGCAAGCAAAAGTATCCATAGCCAGCATCGCTCCAACAGTGCTCTACAACAACAGAACCGCGTTGCAATAGAACCCCCCTAAACACATGCAATCCTGCTGCTAGGGCTAACCCTAACGAACCCTAACTTACAAAGTGCCAAAACTGGTGTTTCCTTATGGATTTTGTCCAACTAACTTCTAGCCGGTATTAGACCTTCCCAGGAATGCCCCAGGCAAGACCCGCCAACCCACCCGCAAAAAAACACCCGACACAACACCACCAAACAGCGAAAAAGCTAAATCTCATACTTACAATGTCTCTCGGCCTTCGGTCCAAACGCGGCGCTGTGCAGCTAGGTCGTCATCATCATCATCAATCATCATAACTCCTGTTTTCCACCACGGATTTCCTGAAAAGCAAATGCAATCAAGATTAGACTGTCGCAGCAGTGCTTCGACAGAGACCCCGGCCGCAACCCACCCACGAACAGCAGGAAGCCCCCCAAAACGCTACATTGAGCAAGATGTCTGAAGAAATGGCAAAAAAAAGGCTGTTCCTTATGGATTTTGTCCAAAACACTTGTATCCGGTATTAGACCTTCCCAGGAAAGCCCCAGGCAAGACCCGCCGGCGCCAACCCACCCGCAAAAAAACACGCGACACAACACCACCAAACAGCGAAAAAGCTAAATCTCATACTTACAATGTCTCTCGGCCTTCGGTCCAAACGCGGCGCTGTGCAGCTAGGTCGTCATCATCATCAATCATCATAACTCCTGTTTTCCACCACGGATTTCCTGAAAAGCAAATGCAATCAAGATTAGACTGTCGCAGCAGTGCTTCGACAGAGACCCCGGCCGCAACCCACCCACGAACAGCAGGAAGCCCCCCAAAAGCTACATTGAGCAAGATGTCTGAAGAAATGGCAAAAAAAAGGCTGTTCCTTATGGATTTTGTCCAAAATACTTGTATCCGGTATTAGACCTTCCCAGGAATGCCCCAGGCAAGACCCGCCGGCGCCAACCCACCCGCAAAAAAACACCCGACAACACCCCCAAACAGCGAAAAAGCTAAATCTCATACTTACAATATCTCTCGGCCTTCGGTCCAAAGTAACGCGCTGTGCAGCTAGGTCATCATCAATCATCATAACTCCTGTTTTCCACCACGGATTTCCTGAAAAGCAAATGCAATCAAGATTAGACTGTCGCAGCAGTGCTTCGACAGACACCAAAAATTACACACAAACCCCCGGAACCCCGCCAAAGAGCACCTCAAAGGCAAGCAAGTCAGCAAAAACGGCAAGAAATTTTCACCTCATATTTGGTCCAAAACACTTTTGTCCATTATTAGAGCTTCACAGCAATGGGCCCAAAACCGTCAACTCACCCGCAAAGAAGTACAACACCCCCACAAGTGCTGAGTCTTTCTTCATTGTGCGTAATCCAGCACTCTGCTTGGAGGGAAATCGCAGTCTGGAGGAGGAGGATAGAGGAGCATGTTCTTCAGAACTTGTGAACCTGAGGAATGTAGACTGCGGCACCTTCAAATCAATAAGCAAACAAGTGAAGACAGTTCTGATGATGGTCTTCTTTTTGGGATTAGGTGATTAAAGTTTGAATTAAATTAACTGTGCAAAACAAAGAAAGAGAGACACAAAGCACACAGGAATAAAAGTGAATAAGGACGAAAAAGAAAGTTCTTGATTGATTGTCTCATTTTCAGGGCTCGGTGTCAGGGAATAAGAACAAGATTTCGTCATCATACTCTGCGAATTCAGGCTGGATGAGGTCAGTGGCACCGAACAGAGAAAAAATCCCCTCATCTACGTTGCTGTCCTCATCGTCTTCATGTGGCGTGCTTTCTCGCACTTTGTAATCTGGTGGTATGAGGTGCTGATTCATCTTGATCATTGTCAGCCGCTCCACATTTTTGGGCGATAGGCGGCTCCGTTTGGCAGTTACAATGCCACCAGCAGCATTGAAAACACGTTCAGAAGACACACTTGCGAGTGGGCAAGACAAATAGTTTATAGCCAGGTTGTAGAGCTGTGGCCACAATTGTTTTTTGCCATGCCAATACTGCAATGGCTCCTCATTAAGAAAGACCACTGTTGAGTCATTCAGATAGTCCTGCACCATCGACTCAAGGTCATCAACTGTTCCTCCACTTTGCTTACTTTTTGCTGTGCCTGTGACATTTTTTAGAGAACCATACCCCATCAAACTTAGCCAATCCTCCTCCCCAGCCACTGTTAGTGTTGTCATTGTGTGTGGTGCAGATGATCCAGTTGCCGGTGTCTTTAACGGCTGAGAGGTCACTTGTGCCCCAGCCACAGGTGCAGAAGTGGATTCTTGTGACTGCGGATGGCCTGCTGATGCTGATGCTGATGTACTGGCTTCTCCTTCAATAACCTGCCGTTATTTTTCAAACCTCTTGGCTGACCAGGCTAACCAATGTTTGTACTTTTGAACATCTGCATCAGCGAAAGGAAAGAATGCGTTGTCTGCCAGCGCCTTTTTGTAGCGTGGATCCAGAATAATAGCACAAATGTAATGCTGATCTGAGTTGATGTTTTTAAGACGTTCATCACCACGTAGGCGATGTAATAATTTCTCAGACAAAATGAAATGGTTTTTTTTTTTTTCATCTTTTTCAAACTCAGAAGAAACCGCCATCAGTTGGTGCTCCAGTATGCACAACAATGGGATAGCTTTTCCCAAATTACAGTCCTCCTGGCTGACTGCACGCGTGAAGAACTCAAAAGGACGAAGCATGTCTGTCAGGCTTTTAACTATGGCCCATTGCGCCTTACTCATCCGCAGGTCCTCCTTCTGAGATGTAGCCTCTGTCAAGAAATAGTGATCGAGTACCGTATACTGCTCATGCAGACGCTCAAGCATGTAGAAGGTTGAGTTCCAACGTGTTGCCACCTCCTGGATGAGTGCTTTCACTGGCATTCCACGTTGAAGTAGCAGTCTCCGCAGATGCTTCCGGGCCTTAAAAGAATGGCTGAAATGGTTGCACATTTTGCGGCAGGTGGCCATTACCTCGAACGCTGGACTCTCTTTATCACTCAAGAATTTTTGAACTACCAGGTTGATACAGTGCGCCAAACACGGCACTCTAACATGGTGACCCTGTGACATGGCCTTAACTACATTGGCGCCATTATCCGTGGAAACATAACCAATCTTGCGTTTTAGGGGGGATAGCATTGACAACACCTTTTTGTCAAACTCTTCCAAAAGGTTTTCTGCTGTGTGACTTTTCTCCAAGGCAAACATGGCTAGTGTTGCATGTTTCCGAGCAGCTTTGAAAACTTGGTCCGGGTCAACACCTGCGTTTAGCTTTGCTATAACACCTGAAAAAGAGACCCAGTGTGCAGTGATGCACATGTAATCATCGCCTGGGCCACTGGTCCACATGTCTGTTGTCAGATGTATTGTGTGAACAGCACTCTTCTGCAAAGCTGCCCCAATCGCCTGCAGCACATCTTCATGTAGTGCTGGAACCGCAACTCTGGCAAAATAGAACCGGCTCGGAACCTTCCATTTAGGGCAGAGCGTTGCAACTAATTCAAGAAAACCTACCGCTTCTACAAAAGAAAAAGGTAGAAGGTCCACAGCTAGCATTTTAGCCAGCTTAGTGTTATACAGACGCGTCAGTGGGTGGTTGCGTTCATATGGCACGTCTGAAGTAAGCATTGTTCTAATGTTGGCCTGGACCAAGCATTTACGGGCTGATAATGACTTCGTTGACCCAATTTTGCTCGCTGGTGAACTTTTGTGCGTTGGTGTCTCACTCGCTCCAACACTCTTAGTGTGCCTCACATTGGGTGTGCTGCTGAGAGGGGTACTGGGTGTAAGGGAAGTGTTTGACACGTCTTCTTCCTGCTCGTCAACATCAGATGAAACATCAACGTTTCCTTGATTTTGGCCTTTCTTGATCGCAGCTAGGTGCGCAAACCATTGGACACCGTGCTTTCTGTCAAGATGACCACTCTGGCCGCCGGTACCATAGTTGCTACCTGGCTTACCACGACTAACTGCAAGCTTACAAAGGGTACAAATGGCAAACCTTGGATTTTTGGGACAAACAGTAAAGAAGTCCCAAACTGGGGACTTGAAGTGTCTGTGGGACCTGGAGGAGGCGGCGATACTGGTGGTGGTGGTGGTCATGAAGCTAATGCCAGATGAAGTGGAGGATCTGGATTGGCCAACTTTTGTACGTTTTCCACTTTCACCGCCACTAATTAAGGTCGAGGTTGACGCAGGTCTCTTCTTGCCAGAAAGAAATATGGAAGCGGGACGAGTTGGTGTACTACTTAACTCCAATGATTGTGGTGTTTCCACTGCCTCCTCATCGACAACATCATCATCATCATCATCACGCGCAGCAGCTCTTCGGGCTAGGGTCAAAATGTCTGTTTGCTGCATGCCCGCTGGGGCTGCAGTGACCTTTATGATGACTGGGTCGTCGTTGGCAGAGTCTTCATCAGCAGCAGTATCCGCCACTTCTTGTTGAGCCTCATCACACTCCATAAGTCTGAGACTTTGGACGAGCTTCCTTTTACGCTTAAGTACCTTTGTTGGATCATGGTGTGCCTCACTCTCAGACGGCTGTGGTGCTGGTTCCCAAGTTTGATCCGTATCATCAGAAGGAGGTGTGCTTGAAGAGGATGTAGACACCACCCTTGATCTCTTCCTTGCTAGGGTTGTGGAAGACAATGAAGGATCATCAGGAGGAGTGGCTTCCTCAAATGATACCTCGCCTTGATTGTCGATTTCCTGATGTGCCCCTACTTCGGGAGGAACAACTATTGTGGGCACTTGTGACCCTCCATGCACCTCTGCTTGCGCATCTCCTTGCGCTGCCTCTCCTTCCACATGTACTTGGGCTTGTACTTGCACATGTGATTGTTGTTGCCGCTGTGGTTGTTCAACACTCGTCAGATGAGCTACAACAACCTGTGTTGATTGAGGGACATTGCTGCTGCTTTCTTGCGATGAGCCAACATCACTGGTCGATGGTGATTGAAGAAGTATACTGGCTGCCTCTGCAGCACTCAAGGGCTTGGACTTAAGTTGGCGTGGTGGTGGTGGTGGCACTGAGCCCAATGGAGCGGGGGTGCTGCTGCCAGCTTGGTCCCCAGCAGATCCCGCTGCAGCTGCTGCAGGCATACTTTTTTTTTTACTCACAAAAAAGGGGCGGGCGGCACACCAGTGTCCTTGGTAACTTGCTTCTTCTGCTCCTTACTGGCACCTTTCTTGCTAGAGGAGCTACGGGTTACTTTTTTTGGGGCCATCTTCTTCAGAGCAGGTCAGCAGGCAGCAGTTGCACGAGTTGCAGAGGGTTCTGTGTCCAGACGTGACGTCGCGTGACGTTATGCTGCACACACCGCTGCAGGACTTCTTCCTGGCACTGGTGGTTCTATTGAGTCTTCTTGTGCACCTAAAAGCAATGGAAGACAGAGGAACATCAGTTCAGTTATACACCCCAAAAAATCGACAAAACACAGAAAAATGAGCACAATCCCATGCCATCCATGATGTTTACATTGAAGACACCCCACAGAAAGACTAGGGACATGCAAGTATGCAACACTCACTACCCCTGGGCATAAGGGATGAAAAGTAGGCAAAATAAGTGCAGGCCTCAGACACTGCCTCTCCTCAAAATGGCCCCCTTACACCCCAAGCACATGTTGCTGCCTGTACCAGCCAGCACTCAAGATGGCCACCACCACCACCCACATGGCCAGTCCACATCAACAGTACACCCCCAAAAAACAGAAAAACAGCCAGAAATCACCACAATCCAATGCCATCCATGATGTTTACATCAAAGAGAGTGAGACAACACCACAGGCACACTCAGTCCATGCACCACCACCACCCCTGGGCAAGCAAAAGCCCACACCAGCAGCCCCCCAAAAACGACAAAAAAAAAATAAAATAAGCACAATCCCAGCCCATCCATGGCCTCAATTATGTTTAAATTCAAGAAGACACCCCACAGAAAGACTAGGCCCATGCAACACTCACCACCCCTGGGCAAAGGGCCACACCAGCAGGCCCAAAAAAACGACAAAAAACAATAAAATCTGCACAATCCCAGCCCATCCATGGCCTCAATGGTGTTTAAATTCAAGAAGACACCCCACAGAAAGACTAGGCCCATGCAACACTCACCACCCCTGGGCAAAGGGCCACACCAGCAGGCCCAAAAAAACGACAAAAACCAATAAAATCTGCACATTCCCAGTCCATCCATGACCTCAATGGTGTTTAAATTCAAGAAGACACCCCTCAGAAACACTAGGCCCATGCAACACTCACTACCCCTGGGCATAAGGGATGAAAAGTAGGCAAAATAAGTGCAGGCCTCAGACACTGCCTCTCCTCAAAATGGCCCCCTTACACCCCAAGCACATGTTGCTGCCTGTACCAGCCAGCACTCAAGATGGCCACCACCACCACCCACATGGCCCGTCCACATCAACAGTACACCCCCAAAAAACAGAAAAACAGCCAGAAATCACCACAATCCAATGCCATCCATGATGTTTACATCAAAGAGAGTGAGACAACACCACAGGCACACTCAGTCCATGCACCACCACCACCCCTGGGCAAGCAAAAGGCCACACCAGCAGCCCCCCAAAAACGACAAAAAACAATAAAATAAGCACAATCCCAGCCCATCCATGGCCTCAATTATGTTTAAATTCAAGAAGACACCCCATAGAAAGACTAGGCCCATGCAACACTCACCACCCCTGGGCAAAGGGCCACACCAGCAGGCCCAAAAAAACGACAAAAAACAATAAAATCTGCACAATCCCAGCCCATCCATGGCCTCAATGGTGTTTAAATTCAAGAAGACACCCCACAGAAAGACTAGGCCCATGCAACACTCACCACCCCTGGGCAAAGGGCCACACCAGCAGGCCCAAAAAAACGACAAAAACCAATAAAATCTGCACATTCCCAGTCCATCCATGACCTCAATGGTGTTTAAATTCAAGAAGACACCCCTCAGAAACACTAGGCCCATGCAACACTCACTACCCCTGGGCATAAGGGATGAAAAGTAGGCAAAATAAGTGCAGGCCTCAGACACTGCCTCTCCTCAAAATGGCCCCCTTACACCCCAAGCACATGTTGCTGCCTGTACCAGCCAGCACTCAAGATGGCCACCACCACCACCCACATGGCCAGTCCACATCAACAGTACACCCCCAAAAAACAGAAAAACAGCCAGAAATCACCACAATCCAATGCCATCCATGATGTTTACATCAAAAAGAGTGAGACAACACCACAGGCACACTCAGTCCATGCAACACTCACCACCCCTGGGCAAAGGGCCACACCAGCAGGCCCAAAAAAACGACAAAAAACAATAAAATCTGCACAATCCCAGCCCATCCATGGCCTCAATGGTGTTTAAATTCAAGAAGACACCCCACAGAAAGACTAGGCCCATGCAACACTCACCACCCCTGGGCAAAGGGCCACACCAGCAGGCCCAAAAAAACGACAAAAAACAATAAAATCTGCACAATCCCAGCCCATCCATGGCCTCAATGGTGTTTAAATTCAAGAAGACACCCCACAGAAAGACTAGGCCCATGCAACACTCACCACCCCTGGGCAAAGGGCCACACCAGCAGGCCCAAAAAAACGACAAAAAACAATAAAATCTGCACAATCCCAGCCCATCCATGGCCTCAATGGTGTTTAAATTCAAGAAGACACCCCTCAGAAACACTAGGCCCATGCAACACTCACTACCCCTGGGCATAAGGGATGAAAAGTAGGCAAAATAAGTGCAGGCCTCAGACACTGCCTCTCCTCAAAATGGCCCCCTTACACCCCAAGCACATGTTGCCTGTACCAGCCAGCACTCAAGATGGCCACCACCACCACCCACATGGCCAGACCACATCAACAGTACACCCCCAAAAAACAGAAAAACAGCCAGAAATCACCACAATCCAATGCCATCCATGATGTTTACATCAAAGAGAGTGAGACAACACCACAGGCACACTCAGTCCATGCACCACCACCACCCCTGGGCAAGCAAAAGGCCACACCAGCAGCCCCCCAAAAACGACAAAAAACAATAAAATAAGCACAATCCCAGCCCATCCATGGCCTCAATTATGTTTAAATTCAAGAAGACACCCCACAGAAACACTAGGCCCATGCAACACTCACTACCCCTGGGCATAAGGGATGAAAAGTAGGCAAAATAAGTGCAGGCCTCAGACACTGCCTCTCCTCAAAATGGCCCCCTTACACCCCAAGCACATGTTGCCTGTACCAGCCAGCACTCAAGATGGCCACCACCACCACCCACATGGCCAGACCACATCAACAGTACACCCCCAAAAAACAGAAAAACAGCCAGAAATCACCACAATCCAATGCCATCCATGATGTTTACATCAAAGAGAGTGAGACAACACCACAGGCACACTCAGTCCATGCACCACCACCACCCCTGGGCAAGCAAAAGGCCACACCAGCAGCCCCCCAAAAACGACAAAAAACAATAAAATAAGCACAATCCCAGCCCATCCATGGCCTCAATTATGTTTAAATTCAAGAAGACACCCCACAGAAAGACTAGGCCCATGCAACACTCACCACCCCTGGGCAAAGGGCCACACCAGCAGGCCCAAAAAAACGACAAAAAACAATAAAATCTGCACAATCCCAGCCCATCCATGGCCTCAATGGTGTTTAAATTCAACAAAACAGTTGTATCATGCACCCATAACCAACCCTGGTCCTACTGGATACTGTGGCTACCCACAATATAATTTATTTAATTTTCTGAAAAAGTTCCAAAATTGTACTTGCAGCAACTGTAATGCCCCAAACAAACTTACTTGTGAAAGTTGATTTCTAATCCAAAAGTGATCCAAAGACAGTCAAAAAGGCCTCAAATCCAAATATCCAGCAGCACCCACAAAAAGTAATCCTTCCAGCTCCAGATCCAAATGAAAGTGACCAGGAGATGGACAAAGCACTGGGAGGAGCCTGCTGGACAGGAACAGGAAGTTGGAGACTGTGGGGCACTTCCTTCCTCCCCCCCCCCCCCCAAAATGGACTCCTTGCAAAAAAAAAGGCCATGCAAATGTCAACCTGAGGAGTGATTCTGATAAAAATCATAATTTTCTGAAGGTTTATCCTGTTTGCTGGTGATTTTCTTGTGCGAAATTGCAAAATCTCTATTTCGCAAGTGCGAGATTGTTCCTTTCCGCCGCAACTACATGTTCGCAATTGCGAACTCTCGCGAGGTGTGCTGTGCAAGGTGGCAAGCCGCGAGTACGTATTCGCGGGCGACAAACTCCCGCGGGAACACGCAGCAAGATCTAAAATGGCGCGTCACTCGCAAAGAAAAACAACTCGGCAAACGCTAAAATGACGGAAAGTGAACGCCGTGCACCACGCCGCGCGCCGCAACCAAGCAAAAAATCCGCCGCGAGCGGATTCACGGATTTTCGACAAATTCGCGAGCGTTCGCGGATTGCGGATTTGCCGAAAATCCGAAAAATCCGCGAGCGGAGCGGATTTTACGCCCATGCTTAGTCGTGGCCGTAGATCGAAAGCCCGACTTGGAGAGAGTGCTTGCACTGAAAATTACATTCTGCCAATGGTTTCCTCCCCTGTGTTCCTGGCTGCCAAGGGTACCTACTTTATTTGTCATGATCGTGCATATACATGGTTGCCCTCTGACTTTATGGGCTCATGTTTTATTGCCAACTTGTTGCCTCCGACGTTCACTGTAGATGCAGATTATCACAAGACTAGAGTTGTGAGAGGTGTAATTAGCGAAGAGGATACTGCCGGTCAAGAGGCAGGAGACTTTTTCAAGGGTTTCCTCCCGTTTTGGGGACCTATGGTTAATAGTAGGAACCTGAGACAGTTGACTCGAGTGGTAGAATCGACAGCTAATATTACTGCCAGTGCCCTTGGTAATATCACCACAGAACTTCAGGCGGATAGACTTATGACGTTACAAAACCGTATGGTTTTAGATGTGATCTTGGCAGATCGAGGTGGGGTTTGTAAGGTGATCCATTCATCTTGCTGTATTTTCATTCCTGATAACGCTCCGACTGTTTATCAAGCCATCTCAAAGTTGCATAAAATCTCTGAATCCATACACGTGGGTGTAGGGGATTGGACGCTACTTGGATGGTTTTGGGGCCTGATGTCGACTTGGGGTTGGAAAATTCTGATGATCATTGGGGTCGTTGTAGCGTTCCTGTTCACGTGTTGCCTTTGTGTACAGTGTGGTCCTGCCTTATGTGGCCTCTGTGCTACAACGTGTATGAGACAGCCACCTGTTACCAAAGGGACTCGTCTGGATAGAGCTATGCTACAGCAACATCTCGAGGGTCTGATGAATATCGAATATGATTCTGATTAATGCTTGCCTACATGAGGGCAAAAGGAGCGTCTGAGGTTCCGTGACGATTTTTAGTGATGTTTTCGACTCGCACGAATATGGTCGAGTCTGGTATCTATGAACCGCAAATGACAAGTTCAGTAAATATGCGCAGTTTCGCTGAGCTAACTCAAACCGTTCGTTTGTTATGTGGGTTTTTATTAGTACCCACGGGTTCCATCTTAGATACGGCATCCATTTTGTCTCTTGCCCTCAAGTAGCCAGCGAACGGACGATGTCCGCTTCACGACCCTGAGACTTCCAAGATATTTGTAGAAGACACATGTTCTTTGTAAATGTCTTTATGATGAGGGGGATGATACTGTAAGGCAGATGGCCCCGCTCGAGGCCCATCTTGCCGTGCCGGTTTATTGTCTCAGCCGTGCATCTCATTAGGCACGTCCCTTTGATGCCTGTATTTCGTGTTTCCCGATACCTCCCCTTTTACACCCTTTTCGATTCCCTCACTGTCTCCATCTTCCTCTGCACCTGTCCTTGTTCCTATTTCAATCTGTTTTACTGCCGATTGGAATTCACTAATGTTGGGAAGATGGGTTTTTACAGTTGAGAACCGCCAAATGTTTCCGCACTTATGTTCCGGACCTTATGTGCATCAAAGTGACCAAAGCGACCCCTCTGAGGGATAATTATGGGAACCGGGTTGTAAACTTTGTGTATCATGATGTCCTATGGGTAAAATCTGTATAAAAGGAGCGATCCACAGAACCAATTTGAAGCAGTCTCCCCAAGTTGCACGTGTTGTACTTGCCGTGACTTCTGTGTTCCCTGCAGTAATAAACCTTGAATCTTTGACGCCGAAGGAAGTGTCCCGTGTCTCTGTAGTTTGTGCGCCGAAACAGGTATCCCATGAAGGTTATAGGTGTTATTCCCTGGCACCGCTGGTACTATTAAAAAGTCCAGTCCTTCACCAGCTCCAGTGAAAGGACGTGCGAGCTCCCATTGCAAAGAAGACGCCAGCTTACCTGATTTACGATCTCAAGGCCTGCAGTCTTCTCCGGAGTTAAAGCCTGGCATCTTCTTTCAACGTCGGAATCTGCAAGGACAAAAGATACGTTTTATTATTATCTAAGTTAAGGCGCCCCTCGCAAGAAAGGTTACCGGAACAATTTTTGGAACACTTCCTTCAGGAGATAATCTACAGGACTTCAGGAAACAAACATTGAAATTTGATTTAGGTATTTAGTAATTTCGAGTTAGTTTATTTGAATAAGGTTCAGAAGGTGATCTCTGTAATTTGGAAAGGTGTTATTTCCAAATGTGGTATCTTTGATTCCTCGTGTTTTGCGCTTGTTTCTTCTTGCCATAAAACCTTATTTTTAGATCTGGAAACCAAAGAATATAAAGACACAGAACACAATTTAAGTAAGTCAAGAAAATGAGATAGGCCCTAGTTTATTAAGGTTAAAAGGGGGGTTTTCTAGACAAGAGTTAGAGAACAAAAGTCTTCATCCTTTTATTTGTTTATTACAGAAATATTTTCAAAGGCTTGAATCCACAACAAGACAACACAACAAGACGGGACAACAGAACCCCACCCGACAAGACTGACCAACAAAACAAGAAAGACATACTGGACGGAAGACTGACAACAGCTGTTCGCAGGTAGGCGAGAGGTTGAACTTCTAGTAAGAGGGAGTAGAAGTCACAGAAGTAGTGTCTGTAAAAAGATCAGAACAAGGAGAAGTAATTTAGTGATTCATGTTGTTTCGCAGGTCGACAGCAAGAACAACTACGTCCAGTACCGGCCCTCCTCCCCTTTGTCTAGCTCATATCTTGTAGTGTTTTATACTTCCTCCAGGAAGGGGTTAGTCTTTAGGGAGGTTGGTCCCTTGCGTCCCTGCGAATTCACTACGGGTCTCATATCAAGACAAGGTAAGGGACGACATTTTAAGACCTTGACAGAAGGCAAAGCCCAAGTAGACTCATTCGCCTGGACGCAATGGACCAAGTCTCTCTTCAAGATATAGCTGCCATGCTATCGGAGTTAAAACAGGAAAATGTAGCTTTTTACGCAGAGACATATTTTCTCTCCACAACACTGTTCACCAACAAAAGCCAATTTTAAAACCTGCCACCTTTTCGGGGGGAGCTTCTTCTTCTGCAGCTCAAACTCAGATCCAAGTAATCACACCAGTTCCTACGCCTTTAGCTCAACCTGAAAGGTTTTACGGAGACCCTAATAAATTCACCATCTTTCTTAATCAGTGCCATTTACACTTTTTGGCCAAAGTCACAGCTTTCCCAGATGATTCCTCCAAGGTGGCTTTTATGTTGTCCTACGTAGGTGGAGATGCTGCTTTGTGGTCTGTCCCTCTGGTAGAAAGAAACAATCAGGTTTTGTATAATTTTAGAGCCTTTGAACGATCATTAAAAAAGATTTTTGCAAAACATGTCTTTGTTCAATCCGCTGACAGTGAGCTCCTAAATTTAAAACAAGGTTCGTCTGATTTACTACATTATATATCAGTATTTAACCGTTTAGTTCTAGAAGCTGAGTGGCCAAATCAAAAAAGGGTGTCTTTATTCTATAGAGGTCTGAAGGACGAGCTCAAGGACATGGTAACTCAAGTCTTAGAACCTCCCGAAGAAATTAGTGAATTCATAGATCTAGTAGTAAAATTAAATCATAGACTGTCAGAAAGGAAAGGAGAAAGAGGAAAATTGGATCATAAAGTAATGTTTCAAAGGGATAGAGTCTTTACTCCTCGAGAAACAATCCAGAAATCAGACTCGGTAGAACCCATGCAAATTGGCTCTATCCGAGGGCCTTTAACTAAGGAAGAAAAGGAAAAGAGACGAAAGTTAAATCAATGTCTTTATTGTGGGAAGTCGGGACATTTCGTGAAAGAATGTCCTTCTAAACCAAATAAGGGGAAACCTAAGTCCGTAAGTTTAACTGTAACATCTGAGGAAACGGAAAACTAGAGCACTCGGTAAAAGAAGAAGTCAGTTTATTGAGTGTGTGTTCCAGTTCGGCCTCAACGGTCCCACCCAAGGGGTGTTGACACTTTTGTGTAATTGTCGAATTGAAAAGTCTAGCCTATTCAGCAAGTTCTAGGAAAGTAGAAGTAATCATTGATTCTGGAGCTACTGGGAATTTCATTGACACTCAGTTTTTAAGACACCTAGGATTTAGCTCCGTTCTAAAAACTCACCCAGAAACAGTCAGAGCAGTTGACGGCAAACAATTGACTTCAGGACCTATTAAAAAACAAACCGAGGTCTTAATTATGGACAGTTCCCCTATTCACAGGGAAAGAATAGTTTTTGATGTTATTGACTCTCCACAATTTAAACTGATCTTGGGACTTCTTTGGCTTGTATTACACAACCCAATTATTGACTGGCAGGCAAGAACAGTGACCTTTAGATCTCACCAATGTTTGAGTCAATGTTTTCTGTTAAACAGGAATGGAGACACAATTCAAGGTTTTGAATTACCCATAGAATCTTCGAGTATCCTACTCCTAGAAGGAGTGCCTATAGTATACTCAGATTTACAAGATGTATTTGATAAAAAAAGGCTAATACTCTTCCCCCCATAGGGATTTTGATTGCAGGATTGATCTTGTGCCAGGGGCTACCTTGCCATGCAGCAGAATCTATGCTCTTACAGAAAAGGAAAATGAACACTTACGAGAATACCTGGACGAATATCTTGCTAACGGTTTCATCAGGCACTCTAAGTCTCCTGTATCATTTTCATTCCGAAACGTGGAGGGGAATTAAGAGCGTGCATAGATTATAGAGCCTTAAACAATGTCACAATAAAGAACAGATACCCTTTGCCTCTCATTCCAACTCTTTTAGATCAGGTAAAAAAAGCAACCATTTATACTAAATTGGATTTGCGCGGAGCTTACCATCTTGTTAGAGTCCGGAAAGGTGATGAGTGGAAAACAGCATTTCGTACCAAATTTGGCCTTTATGAATATCAAGTCATGCCTTTCGGACTCTGTAACGCTCCTGCAGCTTTTCAATTTTTTATAAATGAGGTTTTGCATGAGTTTATTGACATTTGTTGTGTGGTCTATATTGACGACATTTTAATTTACTCTCATTCTGAAGACGAACATGTACAACAAGTTCGCGCCATTCTTCAAAAACTGCTTTCCAACTCATTATATGTGAAATTAGAAAAAAGTCTTTTTCATGTGTCCAAAGTAGATTTTTTGGGATACATTATTAGTCCCTCTGGTATTGAAATGGACCCTAAGAAAGTTGAAGCTGTTACTTCTTGGCCCCAACCCTCATCTGTGAAACAGATACAAAGTTTTCTAGGGTTCGCAAATTTCTATCGTCGATTCATTCAGAACTTTTCACAAACAATAACTCCCATTACCAAGCTGTTGCGAAAAGGAGTAAAATTTGACTGGACGGAATCAGCTGATAAGGCTTTCCACGACTTAAAGGAAAAGTTTACGTCAGCTCCCATTTTAAGTCACCCAGATTCTAAACTCCCATTCATTGTCGAGGCAGATGCTACACAGTTTGCTTTAGGAGGTATCCTGTCTCAACGAAACTTTGAAACTGGTCAAATGCATCCCATTGCCTATTATTCTAGGAAATTGTCCCCTGCAGAAGTAAATTACACAATAGCTGATAAGGAATTATTAGCTATAAAAGCAGTTTTCGAGGAGTGGCGACACTACTTGTTAGGGGCTCGTCACCCCATCACTATCTATACTGACCATAGGAACCTGCAAGCCCTACAAAAAGTAAAAGCTTTATCAGCTAGACAGTTAAGATGGTCTCTGTTCTTTAATGATTACAATTTTGTGATAACATATCGACCTGGGAAAGAAAATCTAAAAGCTGACGCTTTGTCTCGTTTAGGAGAAAATAGTTTGATTCAAGAAACTGTTGTTCATCCTGTACTACCCACTACTTGTTTTCAAGCTTGCTTATCAGTCAAGAGTATTTCTGATGAAATACAGAAGGAGTTAAAGACCAAGAGTCTTGAAGAATGGAGAAAAGAGTACCCATATCTTCAAGAAAAAGACACGTTTCTCTATGTGCATGATCTAGTAATGGTTCCTACTAAGACCCTTCAGGAGTCAATTATCCATACTTTTCATGATTTACCTCTCTCGGCTCATCAGGGAATTGCCAAAACATACGAACTGATCAAAAGACAATTTTGGTGGCCAACAATGTTCAAGGATGTACAATTTTATGTAACCAAATGTAGTGTTTGTATCCAACACAAGCCCTCTCATCAGTCCCCTAGTGGTTTATTAACACCTCTTCCTATACCTCCTCAACCATGGCATTCTATCTCTTTAGACTTCATTGTGGAACTTCCTTTAACACAAGGAGGAGACACTACCATTCTAACTGTAGTGGATCAGTTTTCACGTATGGCACATTTCATTCCACTGAAAAGACTTCCTACAACTATGGAACTAGCTAAAATATTGATTACACATGTCATTCGTTTACACGGAATTCCACCAGTAGTAATTTCTGACAGGGGGTCTCAATTTATATCTCATGTTTGGAAGAATTTGAGTTCTCTTCTCCAAATGGAAATTCATTTGTCGTCTAGTTATCACCCCCAAACTGATGGTTTAACTGAACGCACAAACCAAACCATTGAACAGTACTTGCGTTGCATGTTAACCACCGTTTCAGGGGATTGGTCTGATCTCCTAAGCACTCTGGAATTTGCATACAATAATGCTGAACATACTTCCACTAATATGTCTCCTTTTTTTTTGTAATTATGGCTTCCATCCTAAAAGCTTTCCAGAAGACATTAAGATTCATACTCCGTTCCAGCAATTCATGATTATATTTCTGGGTTGTCTTCTGTTCATAAGGAAGCTCGGTATAACTTGGCTAAAGCAAAGGAATCCCAAAAAAGGGCAGCTGATAAACACAGAAGTGAACAATCCCAGTACAGTCCTGGAGACAAAGTTTGGCTAAGTACAAGAAATTTGACCATAAGAGGAACCAAGAAATTCAATCCCCGGTTTATAGGTCCATTTTCTATTGATAAAATCATCAACCCGGTTTGTGTAAAATTACTCCTTCCTCAGAAATATCGGATTCATCCGGTATTTCATGTGTCCTTGATCAAACCTTTTGACCCTCAAACTTGGTTGATTCGTCCTCCCTCTTCTGTCTTAATTGATGGACATTCGGAATTTGAAGTCAAGAAGGTTCTGGATTCCAAAAGAATTCGTGGCAAACTATTCTATTTGGTAGATTGGAATGGGTATGGCCCTGAGGAAAGATCATGGGAACCTATCGCTCATCTACAAAATGCTCCAAGGGTTCTAAGAAAATTCCATAGGCAAAATCCCTCAAAACCTAGGCCTACAGCAACAGTCTTAGGGGGGATCTTGAGGAGGGAGTACTGTCATGATTCCGTATGAAGCCTTTATGTATGTTTGGCTTCATATATAGCTTGGCACTATTTGCCATAAAAAACCCGCCCCTTTCCCGTGCACCTGCACTCCTTAAGTATGTAAAATGAGAATATGTGTTTTGTACTTATGTGATTTATAATGGTTGCTTTTGAAAACATGAAGCCTCTGATTGCCGTTTTTATGAGAGTGTCTCATGATTTAATTCAGTAGATTTCATTGTGCCTTTTTTCCTAATAACTCAATGTACCTCTCGAGAAATATCTTGTAGGCTTGTTTCAGGACTTAATCATTTGGATTTGATCTCTCACGTGCGCCCTGCCTGAATTTGGCCAAGCGCACGCATACGTAGGGAGTGGCTGGGTGCGGTCGGGTATTTAAATCGCACCCAGCCTTCTGGAAGGCGCTTTGCCTTCCGCCAGCTCCAGTGAAAGGACGTGTGAGCTCCCATTGCAAAGAAGACGGCAGCTTACCTGATTTACGATCTCAAGGCCTGCAGTCTTCTCCGGAGTTAAAGCCTGGCATCTTCTTTCAACGTCGGAATCTGCAAGGACAAAAGATAAGTTTTGTTATTATCTAAGTTAAGGCGCCCTTCGCAAGAAAGGTTACCGGAACAATTTTTGGAACACTTCCTTCAGGAGATAATCTACAGGACTTCAGGAAACAAACATTGAAACTCGATTTAGGTATTTAGTAATTTAGAGTTAGTTTATTTGAATAAGGGTCAGAAGGTGATCTCTGTAATTTGGAAAGGTGTTATTTCCAAATGTGGTATCTTTTATTCCTCGTGTTTTGTGCTTGTTTCTTCTTGCCATAAAACCTTATTTTTAGATCTGGAAACCAAAGAATATAAAGACACAGAACACAATTTAAGTAAGTCAAGAAAAGGAGATAGGCCCTAGTTTATTAAGGTTAAAAGGGGGGTTTTCTAGACAAGAGTTAGAGAACAAAAGTCTTAATCCTTTTATTTGTTTATTACAGAAATATTTTCAAAGGCTTGAATCCACAACAAGACAACACAACAAGACGGGACAACAGAACCCCACCCGACAAGACTGACCAACAAAACAAGAAAGACATACTGGACGGAAGACTGACAACAGCTGTTCGCAGGTAGGCGAGAGGTTGAACTTCTAGTAAGAGGGAGTAGAAGTCACAGAAGTAATGTCTGTAAAAAGATCAGAACAAGGAGAAGTAATTTAGTGATTCATGTTGTTTCGCAGGTCGACAGCAAGAACAACTACGTCCAGTACCGGCCCTCCTCCCCTTTGTCTAGCTCATATCTTGTAGTGTTTTATACTTCCTCCAGGAAGGGGTTAGTCTTTAGGGAGGTTGGTCCCTTGCGTCCCTGCGAATTCACTACGCGTCTCATATCAAGACAAGCTAAGGGACGACGTTTAAGACCTTGACATAGAGACCCAGGATGTATGGAGCTTTTGCTGGACAGCCAATTCCAACATTGATGGACCCCCCATGGGAACTGTACAATGAAATGCGTCCAGTGGTTATACTTAAAGGAAGGATTTTAGTTAATCAAAGGTGCAAGAGCAACTGGCAGTAAGGACAAATAATGGAACTAAGTGAACACAAAAAAAAAAAAAGTGAAACCAATTATTTATTAATATGAGGTCAGGTAGAACCAGTAAACAAGTGGTAGAAAAAACGGGGGAAAAAAGCCATTAAGAAATCCAAGGAGGAATTGAATTCACCAGGAAAAAGTAGCAAAGCGTCCACAAGTACACTAATCTCACCAACATATTTGAAGTTTGGTAAAAGTTTGCCTAGTAAAAAATGTAGGTTCCTAAAGGATCCCCCGGGCAGCAATTTATTCAGAGACAGGTAAATAGTGGGATTACCAAATCCATTGACCCCACAAAAGACAGTAACATCTAAATTTGAGGATCCTATTATGAAAAATTCACAGGATATGGAAAAAGATCCGTTAACCAGTAAGCAGATAACAATTCAAGCACAAATACATGGCCCGGATTGCTCACATTCAACCCCCAAATGCATACTAAGAGAGGGATCTTCTAGCGCCTTGCAAAAACAGGAGGAATATCATTGCGACGTCTCAAATATTGTCTCAAACATTACCCATGGCCCACAGGAAGAGCAGAACAAATCATGTCTTTACTCATTATCTCTTTCAGAAAATAGGGATCTCCTTCAAGCATTGGATGCAAAAACCATAAACATATCAAATAAGCAGATGGAAAATTCAAAGAGTTTAATATCTCATGAACATAGTCGGCCGATAATAAAAATTTCTAGCATGCTGGAGCATCTTGCACAAGGGATAGAGAGAAAACAAGAGGAAAATTAAATTAAGGCTGCAGCAGAACTGTGCTACAGTGTAAAGCAAACAAGTAATACAGGGTCAGAAACAAGGGAAAATATAAAGGAAAATGAAATATTAAAACATGAACTCAGGGAGGACGGCCCAGTAAAAAGGGGAGATACAAAGAGAGAGGACTACATAGCTGCGTCTTCCTCGCTGCTAAAAATGCTAGAAACAGCGATAATTACGTTTAACATGCAGTCTGACAAATCAGACATTCAAATCGATTTAATGAATATAATAGCCACCTACATCGCTGGAATAAATTCCAAATTGGAAAATCGTACAAATCTAATAACTGCTCGAAAAAGTTAAAAGGCAGAAATGTTCAGCGAGTGTGCATGTGGTCCAATAATCGACAAATTGAGCACCGTAGCAGCAATTTTGCAAAACATCTTAATAGCAAGACAAACTAATGACCTGGAGCTACCTAAAAACGTGAGCCATAAAGATGAAGCCGCTAAAGATATCCAGCGAACTTCAATCGATGAGCAATCAAAACCATGGGAGTCAAATAAAGTACATAAGCTCCCCGAGGGGGATCTAGAAGTCATAAACAATAATATGAAACACTTAAAACAACATAAATCAATTAAAATTGTTCAAGAGACATCAAAGTTAAATAAACCAACAAGGAGGCAAAAAAACGGGCAAGGAAAGCCAGGAAGAGCAATAATGGCAAAAAAAGATTGTTCCACATCTTCGATAAAAAACAATTAGTACAAATATATAAATCTACAAACCACGAAAGGGAAGATACGAATGATTTAATCAAGGAGCCATACCCCTTGTGCAGTACAACAAGTCATAGTATAAATTTAGAGGAATCATCGATCTCAAGCAAAACAAATCAGGAAATATTAACTAAAAAAAACTACAACAATTAAAAAGAAGAAGCTTAAAAAGCAAACAAATTATACAGATATCCCACACACAACTGTGACAGCAACTGTAAAAAAAGATCAAAGGGTAGTACAAGCGGAAAAAGATCAAAGAGTATTACAAGTAGCTTCACAAGACAATATAGGAATGAGTCAGGAACTTCAACAAGAGTTAAGCCGAGACTTAAACATCTCTAGTGGCCAACCGCGATTAGCTAATAATGATAGGACAGAACAAAATAAGGGCTCGCCTATCTCCCAAGATATAAGATCAACACAGGTAGTAACAAACAATGATCCTCAATATTTAAATGTCCCAGATGAAGTTTCACAAAGGTATATACAAATGGAAGACGAATCAAAAGAACAACTGCAAATAAAAATTAATATACGAAATACAAATTAATAATAATAACAGCTCCACAACATAGATCAAACCATATGTCATCATATACAGAGTTAAACCAAGAGGATAGTTGGGGCAATCAGATTATCCTAACACTGAAATACATCTCACAAGGACAGCAAGATATTCTCAATAGAGGAAATATAATGCGATTACTGGCGGAAATTCCGGCGCTAAAAAACTTGTCTCAATGTGATTTATTGTCCATAAAATTTATCCCACAAGAAGAAAGGATCCAGACTGAAAGAATGTACAATGAAAAGAAACAGATGGAAAGAACACTTGCGACGTGGAGAAATGAGGAAATAGTGGAAGCCATTATGAATGCCAGACATCAGTTCGATATGAAACAACCAGGGTTTGGGCTCATACTCAGTAGGGCCGAGCCACATCAAATACTAAACAACAGAAAGCCACTACTGATAGAAACTTCAGCTTTATTTTCAAAAAAGTCACATTGACCTAAATAGACGTGACTGCTTTACTATTTACACTCTTAGTTTTTTATTTTTTCAAAATTCATTGATCCATAATTAAATGAACAATCCAACACAATTTATCACAATTTATACAATACAAAATACATTACACAATGAATCCCCCATCTTTGTATTTAGTATCTCTTTTAAAATACAAAAACACTCTAGTCATTCAAAAATCCATTCTTCTCAGCAAACACACCCATTCATCCTAACACACTACCAAAGACAGTGTAATATTTATATTCAACATAAACATTTTAGCTGAGAAATAATAACTAGACCTATGGTGCATAAATTACAAAATTATTGCGAAAATCAAGCACACTTTAAATGGTTCTAAATCACTCTATAGGTCACCACAAGCAGTTCGACGCGTTTCGAACACCCCAAGTAAATGGTGTTCTCCTCAGAACCAACAAGCTTTCTCTCTTTATTATAGATCAGCCGATCTATATGACTACTGGTAAACGACCTCAACTATTAGCCAGCCGGGATATTCAAATAACACCAGAGTTCCTTGGTTATTTGAACGCTCTTGGTGGGGAGTCACGAGGACGCCATGACCTCTGAATGAAGTTAATCTCTTTGCGCTTCGTTACAAGGGGCCGTGGTCTATACTTCAATCACTTGAATCGTACCGAGGAATGTGGGCAGCTGCTTCCGACATCAGCTCGAAGCATGGGGTATCTCATTGGACAAACCCCTAAGACCTTGTTACCCATCACCGTTGATGAAGCTTATGAAGTGTCGCTCTCTGGAGAGTGAAAAAAGTCAGGTGTTTTCAGTAATACAAAATGCTAGAGGTACAAAGGATGTCTTAGGTAATGGTACTATTAAACAATCATGGGGTCAGGGTCCAATGCAATGGAGATGGTTAGCAGCGACACTCAATGCACCAACAAGAGAATGACTTGTCACTCAAGATAATAGTCTCCGTCATGATTGTATAAAGCTTCTGTCTTGGAATATAGCGGGGGCTAAAAGTGAAATTCAGGGGGATGTTGCACCAACATATTGGAGTAAATATGACATTGTTGTATTACAAGAGACCTGGTTGTTAACACCGCAGGAAGTAGCGAATTATAAACTCCATTACGTCAACGCTGTAAGATCAAACCACTTTGGGAGAGCAAAGGGAGGCCTAGCAGTATGTATTTCAACAGCAATTGCCAGAGGCTCAGAGCAACTCAATACAACTACTCCAGACATACAGGTTATCAAATTAGATAATTTGGCAACACATGATTTAACAACAATATTATTAATGTAGGAAACCAACCTTATTTATACCCCGGAGGAAGATGAGTTAATAACGGCACAAAATGGGTTTTGGTCGGTACCAGTACAAACATCTTCAATGGCAACACGCAGGGATTTAATTGGCCAAAAAACTGTTATGGCCCTGGAACATCTAGGTCTAAGAACAATAAATGGAAGAACGCAAGATGATAGGCCTCCATCCTGGACATATCAAGGAGTAAATGCCCAGTCAACAATAGACTTTACAATTCTGTCTTTACCCTTACTAAATAAAGTGAGGAAATTCATGATTAAGTTTACAACACTAAGTGACCATTCACAACTGTATCTGGAAATAATAATCAATTTTAATAAACATCAGGAAGCCCCTAGAAGGATAGGTAATCTATCAACAACTAATTTGAAGCGTAAAAGATGTTCGGTAGGTAATCCAGTTGAGATAACAAAGCTAGCAAAGGAGGTAATAGAATCAAATACAGCTACAGAAAACAACCAAGTTGAAAACTGGACAACTTTTACTACAAAATTGTTGAGGCTCGCACCGAAACAGGGTCACATAAAATTTAAAAGAAGTAGGGAGAAGGCGAAATTGTCAAATAATGCACTAACATTACGGAAAGAAATTAGGAAGGCAGTTAGGAAGAACAAGACAAATAACAAAGCAACTCCATGGAATTATATAAATAATCTGAAAAGATTATACAAAAAGCAAATTTTGAAGGATCAAAAATCAAACCAGGAGCAGTCTGGACAAGGGTTCTTTTTTGCACCAAAAAAATCTAATAATCAAGCATTTTGGAAAATAATAAATGGCACTTGTGTGACAGATTTGGATTGGAGGTGGTGAAAATAAAAATAGTTATATTGGTTTGGAATCTAAGCTGCCAGATACACCTAAGGAACAGTGTATAATTAAGGTACCCCAAATAACGCCGGATAGCCAGGTAGCAGACAGGATAATGAAAATAATAAAATCAGGTCGAAGGGATGGGGCCCCGGGGCCTAATGGAATACCTCAAGCAATCTTATCTGTGGACCACGAATATTGGGCGAGCCCGTTGTCAGGTCTATTCCTGGAGGCAAAATTAACAAATAACCTGCCGATGAGTTGGAAAGGTGTTATAATCAACCGAATATTCAAGGGCGGAGACAGATCGGATCCTGCAAATTATAGGCTCTTGGCTCTAATGGACATGGAAGCGAAATACTACACTTCACTAATCCTGGAGGACCTAATAGAATGGTCTACTAAAATTAAGCTGATTCCTATGAATCAAACCGGATTTCGCAAGGGGTTCGGTACAACAACTAACATACTTGCTTTGACCATGATTGCAGAAAGGTGTAATCGCTTGAATTTAAAATTACAGCTCTGCTTTATTGACTTTAAATCAGCTTTTGACAGCATAGAGTGAGGTCTATTGTGGTGTAAATTGAAGAAAATGGGTATCCCAGAGGTCTTACTGCATGCCATTATTCAATTGTATACGGCAACATGGATACGAATAAAAATTGCAAATGGTACAAGAATTTCAAGGAAAATCCACACTGCAATAAGGCTAAAGCAAGGCTGCGTATTAGCCCCCCCACTTATTTAATCTTTTTATGGCGGATCTTTCAATAAAACTAAATGAGATAAATGCTCATCCCCCTTGTCTAGGTCAATTGCCAATATCACATCTTTGTTACGCTGATGATATAGTCCTACTCAGCCAGACACGAGTTGGCTTACAAATATCACTAAACGAGCTAGCGTCATTTGCGGAGGTCAACGCCTTGGAAATTAATATAAAGAAAACAAAGATGATGACTATTGCAAAGCGGGCAGGACGTAAATTCCCTGTCAGGCTGGGAGAAATAACATTAGGGGTAGTTAATAACTACAAATATCTAGGTTTCTACATTGATGATCGTTTAAATTTCCAAAAACATAAACAATATTTGGAAGCAAAAGGGAATGGTCTAATATACGCATTTTGTGCCCTCTCAAAAAAGTTAAAGGGTCCATCTTTAAAGCCCCTACTTGATGTAATGGCTGCCAAATTGATGCCGACAGTGGAGTACGCAAGCGTCGTTTTACATGGAACAGATGCTGAACTGTTGGATAAGATTCAAGTAAGAGCACACAAAATGGTCTTTAAGTTACCACAGAATGCGTCACCAGCACAGGTGAGGTTGGAATTTGGTCTTATCCATCAAGGGATTGGAAGAAATTATGCATAAGTCAAGAGTTGGTATAGAATCTGGTTGAGTCGAGCAAAGTTTTACACGCTGCTTTGTGGCGAGTCCAGGAAGATCAGCACTCCATTTATGGCAAGTTTTTAAAATCGGCCATGGAAGAAACAAAGTCTAAAGAACTTTTGGCACAGTCCCCCTCCTTTTCCGTTTTTCGTAAAGTGGTAAATAAAATGGTGAAAATACATGCATTAATAGAGGACAAAAATAAATTTGCAAAGAGGTAGCATGCTTGGAAGGTAATACAGTGCTATACCAAATTACATCTGGCGGAATATTTGAGTACAACATACTCATACTATCTAAAAAGGAAATTCTTGGCCACCAGGTTTGGGTTATTACCAAGTTTAGCGGATCAGCCCAAATGGAGATATAGTGGGCCCACATCATGTACACTATGTGGCACCGAGAAGCAAGACCTTATTCATCTTATTTGTATATGCCCTGGCTTAAGGCAGACCCGGGTGTGGCTTTTGAAAAAGATATTTATTGAGAGAGGCATTAGGTCTTGTAGAGCCGCAATAATCAAGGGTTTGGACGCAATGGATTTCCATCTAAATTGTAAGATTATGAAATTTTTTATACAATATGAACAGATAATAATGAAAAAGGATAACAAAATCACCATGCCATTGCTGGGGTAGTGTTTGGCAAATATTAATATGAAATTTTAGTAGGGACAGCATCATTGACTATAATAGTGGGACTAAAACAGGCAGCAATGGAAGCCCTGCTTTTTTGGTAAACATATATTGGATTAGGTACATCGGTTTTTATAGATTAGAAAGGTTTTAAAAATAATTGTTTTATTTTAGCCAAAAAGTCATTAACACTGTATATTTATGAGATAATTTTTATATAATCGGTTGAAAACTTTTGCAAACTTTTAAGGAAAAGAGAATATAAATTCTTTCGATATTGTATGGTTTTTATTAACTCAAACAATAAAGATTCAATCAATCACTGGCATCCAAGGAGTACAGGCTGATTCATCACCTGTCTGGGCTGAAATAGGGAGCAGTCAACCAATATATTGCCCAGAAGGGATGTTCAGTTTGTTACACTGTTATCGAAGAGACAGTGGTACTACTTTGAAATTGTAGAAAGGGGAACAAAACAGGGGAGGGCTTATCGCATACTGCTGGAACATCGAAAATACTTCCCCTGTTGTGGATGCAATTCAGAAGCACGATATTTGTGGACAAAATGACACCCAAATGTTGGTCAGGGGCTTGCACATTTCTTTAAAACTTCAGCACCTTCTTAGACTTAGTGCTGAAGTTGGCCTAGTTTGTGCAGATCATACACTAGCTAGATGATTTCTTTTTTGTCGGGAGGTGGGTGGTCAAGGAAGGTATGCAGGACTGATGAGAGTGATGAAAAAGTGTTGCAAAAACTGGGAGCTCCGTTTGTAGGTAAATAATGGAGGGGCTTGCGACCACGCTCACCTCTTTGGAGTCAGTGGTCATGGTGTCTAACGTACTAAATAAGCTTGCAACATTGAGGCCTATGTTGCAAAAAGAGTTAAGTAGTCAAAAGTGTGAATTTTCGGAAGCTGCAGCAAGACCTGGGTACCTAAACTTAGCATGCAAAGTAGTGGTGCAGGAAAGTTACACCACAGAGTGAGGATTATAGATGGAATATGACAAGACACGAGGACCTGGATGAGATTCTTTGATGACTACAATGGTGTGGCAATGTGGATGGACACATACCTTTATACACGGACAACTGTAGAATTGCCAGATGCTTCTGGATTAGGCAGCATTGGCCTATATTGGAAAGTATGATGGAATACTGAAAGCACTGGGGGCTCGCCGAGGGAGTGCTGCGGGGTGGCGGGCGGGGGTGAGGCCAGTGGAGTCCGGCATACGACGGACAGGAGTAAGGTAAGTAATGAAATAAATAAAAAAATCGGTGATACAGAAATAAACATACAAAATACAGAAATAAACAGCATACCTGACAAGCTCACTCTTCCTGGCTGATCCTTGATATAGTGACTCCTCCCCAGTCTGTGAAAATAAACATTGTAAATACAGATTACTGGAAGCAAAAAGGCAAATAAACTGCCATACACCGCACATTCTTTTCCCAAATTCAGTTTTGCTAAAGATACTCTATTACACCAATGTACTACAAAAGAAAAACATATTGAAGGACATGTTTTTAATTTCCGTTCAATACTGCTTTATATTTAAAATTTGGCTTACAGTAATACAGATTGTTGCCTGGTACCACATTTTCTTTATTAGTACATTACTCATTCCCCAACAACACACATCAATCAAAACATTGAAAGACATATCTGCAGCCTCACGTAAACAATGAATATTGGAAAGAAAACTGAGGATGATGCCCAAATGCTCCAAATGTTGATAAAGAGCACTAAGTCAATTATTAAATCATGTAATATACAACACATAATGAGTAGTGTCTAACATGGTCCTATATTGCCAACTTGCCGTTCAAGTGACTTATAAACTTCTTGGCTTTTATCTGTCTATCGCCATTGGGAATAGGGGCTGGAGTCCATGGGGAAATTATATGGCTCTGGAAGGTGGGCCTCCCTCCTCCAAATAAATAGAAACCAGACCCCAGTGATGGGGGCCCGGAGCCTAAATTGTTCGGTGGAAGGGGCTGCATGCCCCCTCCCTGTCAAAAAATATATTGGCCCTGGGGGATGAGGTCCCCAGGGTCTACAAAAGAGTTGGGGGGAGGGGCCCACACTACCTACCCATCTAAAAAAATAGGTCATTTTCTAGTGGATGGGGTCTTCAGTGCCATTAAATGGTTCTGGTGGGGAACGCACCGCCTCCCCCCAAAAAAAAAAATATTATAAAAGCACAAATGTGAAATGAGCGGAGTAGCCGCTCATTTCATATTCACTGCTCCAGCTGAGGAGAGCCCCATAAAGCCCTGCAAGAGCTTTGAAAATAACTTTTGATGTTTGTGGTTCCCCTAGAAGGGGCAAGGGCACCACCCAGCTTAAAAAAAAATGTTTGTGGGAGGCTGCAGAGACTGCAGCAGCCCCCCTCAGAACATATAAAAGAAAGTTGCAGTAAGTCCCCGTGGTCATTGGATGTATGACCCCAGGAAAGCTTACCATATTTTTTTTAAGTACTCTGATCTGGAGCTGAATGTTCTTCAGGTGGAGTGCAAGACCCCTTTTCATTAATTCTATGGCTGCACTTTGTGGCTTTGAGAATGTTAGAAAGACGTAATACATGCTTATGGTGTTTTATTGAAAAAGTTGATATTTAAAAAATTGGGACAGTGATTATTATTAATTATTGTAAGGTATATACATTGGATTATAGTTTTTTTTGGTTTGGTTTTTAAACTCACTTTATTTATACTTAAATTAGGCATACATTATGGAGATTCACTCTCAACATATCACATTGGCAGCAACATATTATCTCTTTGTTATTGCATGCACCTAGATGTGCTATATATATGTTCTGCACACCACACAATTGGCCATGAGAGGACTACAGTAATGATTGGCCACAGTGCCTTGTCGAGCCATACTGTGTGCAATAGGGATTGTGATGGGGTGTCATGACACAGCAAGTGTCGGGCTCAGGGGGCTGACCTAGCCACCGGGGGATGTGGGAACAGATGTGTCTGTTGTTTCAGTGACCTTTTGACAGAAGTACACCGCGTAGGAGTCCCAGATATATTTACGCAGGTCTTCAGAGGCATAAGGTCACAAAATCTGGTTTGTTGTTCTTGGCAATATGAAATGTCAGCTAGCCTAGCTGTACTAGCGGGTGCTGGCTTTCGGTCCCAGTGTCTTGCCACTCTGTGCTTAGCCAACAGCAGTAGCATCGCAACAAGGCAGCGGTATGCATCCGTGGCCTCCTTTATATATCCAAGGAGGCACACCAGGGGGTCTGGCAGGAAGGGGGCATCTATGATGGCTTTAACAGTATAACACACAGTCACCCAGTAGTCCACTACCCTCGGGCAAGTCCAGGCCAGATGCACAAATGTGGCCTCTGGCGCTGAACAGTGAAGACAGTGCAAGTCGCTGAACAGTCCCATCCTATGTAAGTGTGCGGATGTGTGATATGTTCTGTGTAAGTATTTGAAGTGTATCAGACGCAGTCCATAGTTAGGAGAAAGGTGTTCAATCTGACTACAGCAGTAAACCCATTTATCTGCAAGTATTTCCAAGCCCAATCCTCTTTCCCAGGCCGCACGGGCCCTCAAGGCATCTAACGGGGAGGCGGTCAGTTTTAGGGAGCAAGTCGGGTAATGAGTTTGCACGGCAAAGTACTTGTGTGGATATATTCTAATGCTGTGGAACGGGGGAGTGGGAAAGTGTTGTGTGCCGTGCAGCAGGTTGATCTGGTTTGATAATATAATAATGTGTCCATTAATGTGATCTCTGTCTCGGCAGTGCTGGTGAATTGGGGGAGAAACTGGCCTTCCAGGTATAAGTCTACAAACATTTTAACGCCGTGTGCACCAGCTCGTCTCGCCGCGCCCTTATCCTGCAGTGGGGGATTATAGATTGTCCACCAGTGTGGCGGAAGGCGCATACAGCATTGTGAGCACAGTGCATCAGCGGATGCCATCCCAAGCCGATCCACACACTCCATCATGTTTATTTTGGTTTTGGGTGATTTGTACGGCTGGAATAGTGCAGTTGCAAGTGGCCATGGAGATGCCTGGTCGCGTTTCACCACCTTACATTGGATTATAGTTAATCATAAATGTTATCATTGTGTTGAATTATTGACAAGGCCAATAAGTCAGATTTTATATGTTGATGTGCTGATCCCTTGATAAAGCCAATAGGCCCTTTTATTTTTTGGCGTTCTGGCCCTTTAACATAGCCTTAACTAAAATGACACTCATTATATTACTACAGGACATAGTTGGCTGTATGTGGCAATGAGTTGCTGTCTATGTGAGGTTGAGCACACGGCCTGGCTGCATGCGGCAATGGACAATGGAAATTCACTGAAAAAAAGCAAATGTTAAAGTGATGTTATATATAGGAATTCCAATAATATCTTACTTTACATTAAAACAAATTAATTCACAGAATAAAATAAAGGTTAAAGGACATTATAAATAGGGTGAAAATATTAGTTAAAACATAACATTTTAAACCAACAGAACCACCGAAATTCACCAGTAGTAGTATCTCAAATAACTATAACTTCTGCCTTAAAGTAATTATAACTCGCTCCCTCGCATGTACTGCTTTACCTTCACATATTATATCAATCATGACATATTCAATGACTGCATTGATAACATCCCTAATGACATCTGTAATGACATTATTGATAATAAAACTTTGAAGAAAACAAAGTTAACGTACCGTTATAGTAAGGCAACAATGTCATTGGTAACATTTTAAACAAAAACAACCCTGAAATTTGCTGGGTATACTTCAGCGAGCTAACTATAACTTGCGCCCCACCATGCACTGCTTATAACCTCGCATATTACATCACTCCTGACATGTTCAGTGACATTATTGATGACATTGCTGATGACATCATCCAAACTCCTGCTTTTCAAACTACTGTATTAACCAGTACAGCATTTCAGATATGACAGTAAGTACTAAGTGGGTCAGAATCATATAAAGAATACATTACCCTTCAGATACATAACACCCCTTACGTGAACCAAGCTCCTTCTACACACAGCATTCACCCTGTACCAAACACTTTGTGGATAGTTGATCTTATGTGGGTAGTCAACCAGGAACAAGCGGACGAGCCACCGCTGCACTTAGCTTCACTTTTTGAACAACTCTTCTTTGCGAACTCATTTCCTTCAAACAACCAGGCTCCACTAGGTTTCCAAACCTATAATATGCACAGAGTTTGGCTTGTACTGAAATCGTTCACAGAGAGCTAGCCCCTTGTGGGCAACGAACAAAGAAAGTAGCCTGTGTTCCACCCTTCAAGGGGGGCCACTCCCTCAAGACACCCAAGAATAGTAAGGCTTTGAAGGCATTACTATGCATAGTGTTCACCGTGTGCCAAGAACTTTTGAGATAGTGAACCTCTTGTAGAAAATCAAGCACATGTTGATAGGCAAGTGCCTGCTGCATACTCGCTGCACTACTATGCACTTTTTATGTAGAACCTACTCTCAGTAGACACTCAAGGCTCCTTAGGCGAGTATTCCAATAGGTTTGCCTGTCAGAAAAGCTTTAAAGCTCTTACCGATACCTGACCTATTGTGGGTAATCAACTAAATATGAGTTGGTAAGTCTCTGCTATGCATGATCTTTGGCAGTGCACAACTATTCATGGAGAGCTGACCCCTCCACACACCCAAGACCCATTAGAGTCCAAGAATGTTGCAATGGTTTACACCCATTAGCAGTAGCAGGCAATAGAAAATTAGGTCAAGACATACCTTGCAGTATGATAAGCAAATATCAAATTGCCACATTCATTAGATGATGTAATTAGGGATGTCATTTAACATACTATAAGTGATATGATATGTGAGGTCATTATTGCATGGTGAGGGTGCAAGTTATAATTAGCTTGCTGAATTATAATTTGTGGATTTCTTTTTTTGAAGAGTTAGTTTTCTTGCATTTTAACACCTATCTTTAACATCACTTTAACCTAATGTAAGCTAAGATACTATTACCATACCTAATTATTAGGCAACCTTTGTTTGCCTAGTGTTTGTTTTTTTCCCAGTGAATTTCTAAGGGTTTTCGGAACATAATCTGTCAACACCTCTGCTGCACACATCCTTTTCCCATTCACAACCGGGGGTTGGTGGCCAACCCACCATAGCTTGCTCTTCGTGTTCAGCTTGATGATCTTGCCCTGCTCCCCTACTGCTTTCCTTCTATTTTCCATCTGTGTGCCCTTGTTCCAACCTCCTGTCCTCCATGGTTAGCTTGCTGCCTCTGCCCATCTCCTGCTTGCCCTCTGTTCTCCCTTTATATGTACTGGATGCTCCTGCCTGTCATCTGTGGTTAACTTGCTGCCCCTGCCCCCGTCCACACTTCTTTATGTTGTTCAGTGTGCTGCCTCTACCCATGCCGGCATACCCTCCATGGTCAGCTTACTACCCCAACTCAATGTCCCTGAGTCCTGTAACGGCTGCCACATCATATTGTTCAGGTTGTGACCAATCAATCAGAATTAACTTGTCCCCTTTAAAGTAGCCAATCAGAGTATACCTGGACACCGCCTGTCTATAAAAATCATACACTTTAAACCTTAAATTCTCAAAAACATCTGAACAGATTTACACCAATTCACAAAAATCACGCTTTCTGAGTATAAATCTAACTTTCTGCCAAATTGGTTGTGTTTATGTTCAGATGTTTTTGGTATATTGTCTAAAATTACCTATTGAAACTGCATGGGGAAATTTTGGGGGGGACAACCTGTTTCTCAGCCTCTGCTCGATGGATCACGCTGAAAATTTCTGTTAAGGAGCTGAAGTGGATGAACTGTTGTTTGTAAAGTTTTGTGAAGATTCGCCAAATGGCTTCAAAGTTATTACTGAACCAAAAAACTTTGAACTACACAGTTGTGACATCACTGGATTATATATATAGCATTAATTGCACACCTGATCTTCTATCATCTATCCATGTGAATTTTTTTTTTAAAATCAGCAGCAAGAAAATTAAATAAAACTGTCCCACAGTGCACATTGTTTTTTTCAATGTCAGGGTAATACAAACAAAATCCAGACACCTTAAAATGCCTATTTTTAATTGCATTAAAATACTACCTTATATTTAAAATGTGATATAATAATACATATTTTATTCATTACCACATTATCTATTTTCAAACAAAAATGCACATTTATCACAACTGTCTGAGATTGCATTCTTGAGAAAAACTGTATATTAAAAATGAAACCGAGGATAACACTCAAATGCTCCAAATTTTGATCAGAACACTAAATCAATAAATAAAACATGTAATATAATACACAATTAACAATTCACATATACGTGTAATATCGTTCTGTAGTGCCATCTCGATGTTCAGCTGACATTTTTAAACCAATCGGCCATGGGAAAATAAAATACAGGAGAGGGAGAAAAAGTGTATCTTTCCCATTTAAAAAAAAGATGGGGATCCAGGAAACCAATGAAGAGGAAAAAAGATAAAGGGCTCTATTCCGATGTGGTTAGGAAGGCCGCCTAACGGCATTTACTCTGTCCGGGTCCGATCGGGAACGTGTCTTTTCAACCAAATTGGAAAGGTTTCTGACTGACCGAATACAATGCAAGTTAGGCTTTAAGAATATCCCAATCAAAGCCTGATGGTATTTGGAATGACCGAGCAGAATCGTACGTCACTACGGGGCGCGTTTCCGAAACGACTGAGTACGATGCTGGATTCAGAAAGCCTTTCTGAATCATGCCGTCTGACTCGAACTGACAGTTGGAATCAGACTTTGGGGGCCCTTAGAGGGCCGCTCCGCACCCAGAGCCTTCCCAATCGGGCCTGTGTGGGTATCCATGAGTCCCCCTTACCAGCCATTCACAGTGTGGCAGGAACCAGGGGTGCCCGCCACAGGGTGCCCAATTTTTCCCAGCCACGCCTTTCTTCAATGGAAGCCTATGCATTTGAACTTAGGCTTTGTTAGATCTGAGGGTCTCTAGTTGACAATGGTTATCACCTTTGTCCAAATAGGGACCCTTACTTCTAAGTCAGGATAAGGGGATTACACTCCTTAATAACCCCTGCTCACCCCTTGGTAGCTTGGCACGAGCAGACAGGCTTATCTCAGAGGCAGTGTGTTAAGCATTTGTGAATATACACAGTAATACAGTGATAACACTACAGTTGGACACAACACAGGTTTTTATAAAAATAGGTATTCTTTATATAGACTGAAACACAAGACCATACACGACAAAAATCCTCAATACTACACTTAAGATTACTTAAAAGATGATTAAAGGCTCTTAGATCAAGTTGCTGTTAAATGCGACAAAGTTCTCAACAAAGTACCTGGATGCGTAACGCAAAGTGAACAAAAGGCTTGCGAAAGGGGAGATACGTTGGTTCCGTTATCTGGGGGAATGGTTGCGTCCTGCCTCAATGCTTGCGCATAGTAGGGGACTCGTCGTGAGACTTACCGGCGGAGGTGATGCGTAGATTCTTGGCTTGCGGGCCTATTGCGGTGCGCAAGATGGCGCCTTGATGCGATGATCCAGTTGTGATGCGAGAAGATGGCGCCCTGGATGCGGCGATGTGATGACACCCTGGCAGCCTTGCGGCGACTCTGTACTTTGGAGCCGCGACAGGCCCTGCGACACGCTTCTCTGGTGATGCGATGGCGACTCTCACGATGGCATCACGCTTCTTCGGTGATGCGACAGCAGACAGCTTCGATGAACACACGCTTCTAGGGAGATGCGACAAAGGTTCGCTTCTCCGGCGTTGCGATGATTTCAGCTGCGGCGGCGACACGCTTCTTCTTTAAACTCTACCTAGATTGCCCTGGATAAGCTTTACACTATGGCTGGCCGTGTCTTTGCTGGTGCAGCATATTGAACTAGAATGTCCTGGAAGCGTTTGTACTGCATGTTTGTAGTGTCCATTGTCCTGAACTTCACCTCCTCTACATATGAAGACTTGTAGGTCTCTTCTATCTTTGTGTAGTGTGTTTATCTAGGTACCTATATTGATACTCCTATTTCTGACCCTTGTCCGGTTATTAATTCACAAATGTCCATACAACGGCACAGAAACCCATTTTCAGATTAGGTCATAGCGCATGCTGTCACATTAAGCAAGCACTATCCCTCCAGCCCCCTAGAAAGCACACCGAGTTCTCAAAACAAATCAAACCTCCAGCAGACCTGGGAAATCCCCCGCAGCTATTGTTTTGATTTCGCTCAAGAACTCCTGAAAAGAATGTAAGAACGACCAGTCCTTATGACATTCTTACTGACGTCTTATGTCCATCCTTACGTCAAACTCGGCACCTTTCAGGTATAAATATACCGACGCTGCCCTAAGCAAGGACACGGTGGTGACGAGCTTGGAGCAGCGCTACTTGCCGGAGAGCCCAGCTGATGCAGAAAAGCCCACGGACGCTGCCCCTCCCTTTTGACGCGCTGAGAGAGACGCTGCCTTTTCTCCTGCCGAGAAATCCAGCCTCTGGCGTTTCCAGCCGCCCTCGCGGGTAACTGGGATACCGAGTCCTGAGACAGAGATACCAACCCTCCAGCCTTCTAAATCCCAGGTACTGAACTGACTAACCCTTTACAGAGAATTCTTGAGTCAGATCCTTGGCAAAACAAACTTAACTTAAACTGCTACTTATTTACTCCCGCCCACGTATTAGGCTTAGGTCAAGTACACCGGGGTAGGCGTAGTTAAAAGCACCAGTTGAGAACGAGTAGTCAATGTATATATGTATGTATATCTTTTATCCATTTTAAGTATCATATGGCTAAGAAACCATATAAATGCTTTTACAGTATTATTTTATAATCCTGTTTTTACTGTATGCACTTTACTTAACTATAAGTATTACAATAATAGCAATTCATTTCTCTTGTACGAGAAAAGAGACTGATCAATAAATAACACCTTCTTATTGAGAACGCCCGTCTCTTCCTTTTCTCTACAATCTGGTGAAACTAAGTATGCACGTACTGACTGAGTAAAATAGTTGTCTTTTGTTTTCACACGACTCTAGAGATATACTCTTGGTTAGGGGGGAGCAAAGTTGTCATGTTCTATGGTTGTCAGAAACTAAATCCCTTCTTGTCTATCCAGGGAGGTTAAACTCCTCCTTGCCTATTCGAGAAAGTTTCTAGTGAACTCTGAGCTAGCTGGCACACATAACTTTAAGTCTAATATCGTCAGTAGAAGACCTAGTTAACCACAGTCCTACGTCTATACTATTGAAGATATTATTCCAATGCGCAGAGCCTATTGGGAAAATAGGAACTACACTACATGGCGCCCAACGGTTTGGATAGGGGATAAATCTAACGCAAGACATTAGAGTAACTCAGTCGTGCTTTTTAACACAGACCCCTTTTTTCCCATAAAAACTCCAAAGACATCTGGAGTGGGTGAAAGGTTAAATCCGCCAAACTTAGTAGGAGGAGACTCCTATGTATGGTTTTTGGTTTATTCAACGTTGAAGGATACAGTGTTCCAAAATATTGTGCATCTAATCTTTGTTTCCGTGGAAACCTGATCTGCAACAAAAACCCTTCTTGACAGTAAAATGTCAGAAGCTGAAGAAGAAAGGGAGACAGCTAGAATAGCAGCTCAACTCCTAGCGGATGACAGAAGTCTACTACAGCAAGACCCGGATGCAATACTCATCCCGGTCAGCATAAGAAAAACTATAACACTTAAACTTATAGAAAATGGACTAACACCGAGAGGTGGTACAGTCATATTCGTAATTGAGGCACACGAATATCGGCAGACAGAGGTATTCTATTCATGGATAAATTTTCCAGCAGCAAACGCTGTAACAAAGGAGTTCCACTATTACAAGATAGAGGAACCTCCGGATGAGTACACCCCTTTCGAGGAGGTGGAAATACCACTCAAATACCAAGAGCACCTGCTCTGGTTTAAAGGCGCCCTAAAACATAATGATCACATCACCAGGCTCGGTCCACTAGGTAGACCAGGAGCAACGTGGCCGGTTCTAGCCGGCTACACACCACACCCAGACATTGAAAAAATGTCGAAACCAGAACTTTTAGCACAGCTAGAACAACTGATTAAAATACACAGACAATTAGTCCAATATGTAATGCGGACTTCAACGGTCCAACCAGCCGTTAAAATTCCACAGCTGACCCCTGATCAGGGGAACACAAATAAAATCACACCACAGAACATACAGTCCTGTCTAGGTAAAGTACCCATTAAAAGGGAACAAATTCCATTCTGGTTAGCACAGAAAATAACTCAAATAGAGGCGGTATTTCCATATACCACCCCTGTTGAGAAACACAGAATTCTGACTATCTGTCTCCCAATGGGGATCGCACCACATGTGGAGGACTGTGACACTTGGGGTACAGTCTTTGCTTCCATTTACACAAAAACACGTGGTGTTCCGTCCATGTCGGTAATACCAGAGGTGCTAAAACAGATTCAAAATGAATACGGTCCAGAACCTGCCTTAACTCTGGGTATGAAATTACTGAAAGACTTTAAGCAGGTCTCGGCAATATTACTAGCAAACATAAAGGGGGAAGCAGCAAATGTGGCAATCCGCCAAAGATTGAAGGAAACAGATATATAGCAGACCAACCATTTGAACTTGCCAGAATTATAGAAAAATCCTATGAAGAACTAGGGAGAGATAGTTTGGGTGGGAAACCAGTGAAACCCCAACTAATAGAAAATCCTGAAAAGGTATTTATTAAAAATAATCTAAACACTTCAAAAAAGAACTGGGATGGAAATAAACAATCCACTCCCAAAGAAAAAAGATTCCAGTCCAGAGGAAGGTCTCCTCGGCGGAGAGAAAGATCTCCGGACCAAGGACACAAGTCTCCCCAGAGGGAGCCCTCTGAGAAAAAATACAACCTTAGAAATAGGGATAATTTGAAGAAACCTGATAGATATCAAGATATTGATACACATCCCTCTCGATCTTTTCAGACTTCCTCGCAGAAATCGGAAAGAAGAGGACGGTCAGAACACAGGGAAGAGCACGTCAAGTCCAAAGACAAAGAACCTGCTCATCAAAGTAAAAAGTTACAATTTCCAAAGAAGAAGGTAGCCAGCATTAAAATAATCAAACATGCCGAGGATCCTGAGGACCCAGCTGAAAAACGGAGAGTGGGCTCAGACAATGCTAGACAGCGCAGCAGAAGTGAGCATAGCTCGCAAGATCCTGATGAATCATCTGGAGACAGTGGACACGAATGAGTACATTCAGGTGGAAACTGCAGATACCAGAGTTAGCAAACCTCATAAAATATATGAAATAACCTTACGTATAGAGGGAGATAAGACTAGGAAAATAAGGGGTCTATTTTGGGATAATCTCTCCAAGGGCTATGACATCCTTCTAGCTGAAAAAGACTGGCCACCAGAGTTTGTCAGGGAGTGCCCTCATGGCAAAGAAATGATTATGCCTGCCTTCTCAAATCATATTCCAATTCATAAAAAATATACACTTGCAAGAAAGTGGGCAGTAGCCCAAGCTCCTGCACTATATAAAAATCATGTGGGATGGGATGAGGACTCCCCTCCTCACCAGATCCAGTTAAAATCTCAACCGACTGCACAGAGGCAGTACCCAATTAAGCAAGAAGCTAAAAAACAGGTCAGGGAGATCTTAGATCAACTTGAATACCAGGGGGTGATTGAAACATGCACCTCACAAATGAACAATCCTTTGTTTCCTGTCTCCAAACCAGATGATTCATATCATCTAGTTTTGGACTACAGACACCTTAACTCATGCTGCAAAACGTTTGCAGTACAAAACTCACACAGTGCAGCACTAATGAATAACATAGTGCGCAAAAAATACAAAACAACATTAGACATCTCTAATGGATTCTTTTGTCAAAATATAGCACCAGAAAGCAGATATTTGACCGCTTTCTCAATAAATGGCTCGCAGAAAATTTCTGTTGTTTGCCCCAAGGGTTCAAGAACAGCCCAGGATTATTCTCAGCGAGAGTAACAGAGTTACTACAAATATATGATGACGAGGCATTATCTTATGTCAATGACATCTATCTAACAGATAATGACTTGGATACTCACTTGAAAAGAGTGAACACCATACTACTTGGGTTCGTAGCAGAAGGTTACAAATTTAACTTCAAAAAGTCAAGAATTGCCCATCTAACAGTCCTGTTTTTAGGATATGAATTATCAAGTGAAGGCAAAAGCCTGGCTGACAATTTCCTAGAGAAATGTGCTGTAATCCAAGCACCTAGAACACTGAAAAACTTGCAATCAATTCTAGGTTTCCTGAATTTCGGAAGAACTTACATTATAAACTACGCAGAGAGGGTTAAACCTCTCTATGACCTCATAAAACCAGATTTTAAAAGAATCAATTGGACTCAAAAACACACAGAAATTTTGAGATCTTTACAAACAGACATGTTAGTTAAAACAAAACTGCAAACACGCGATAACACACGCAACCTTGTGATTCGAGTCATCCCAGGAAGATGCGGATTCACATACCTAACCTCTAATGAGGGAGAAACGGAACCAATAGCTTACAAATCACACTTGTACACAAAAGCTGAAATGAAATTTAGCCCAACGGAAAAAATTCTAACCGCGGTACAGACTGCTGTAGCAAAAGAAAGAGCCCTAGCACAAGGTAAACGAATAATCATCGTGACACCAATACCAGCCCTGGAGGCGGTAACAAAGGCAAGCATTCCGAATGCTAAAGCACTACATCCGAGATGGATACAGTGGGCTAATTCCCTTGCTGCAACAGACGTGGTATACGAATTTGACCCTAATTTAAAAACACAAGAATTTCTCCAATATGAATTTGAATGTCCTCTGCCGACTGAAATTCTGCCTCTAGAACATTACGGCTGTATAATATATACGGACGGATCAGCACAACCCGCAGTTGGGGGTAAACAAGCTTACAGTGCTGCGTGCGCGATTGTTAAAGGTCACTGGCACGAGGGAAAATTTAAACCACTGGTCACTAAAACGCAATCCCTAGGAGACTGTACAGCTCAGCGAGCTGAACTACAAGCATTTAAGATGGCGCTTGAAAATACAGATCGCGAATTCCCCACACTCATAGTGTGCGATTCATACTATTGCGTTCAGTCTTACAATGAATACTTGCAGATCTGGGTTCAGAACGGTTTTAAAGATGCAAAAGGTGGCACAATCAAGCATAAAATGCTTTGGGAACAAGTGGTTCTTTTACAAAAAGAACTACAAAAGACTCACGTGATACATACACTGAGTCATCAACGTGATGGCGTTCACGTTGCAGGGAATTAATTGGCTGATGAGGCCGCGAAGGCAGCTGTGCAAACGGCTTCCGTAGCTGCCATCACCCGGTCAAAAACAAAAATAGACAGCGAAATATTACAGGCTGTCTGCGCTACGGTAAAAGATGCGATAGAAACACTCCCGAAAGGCTTTCCAGTAAAGTACTTATACATAACTGATGCTAATAACGTTCCATTTGCTCGAATCCCTGGAGTGGGGGATAGGGCAATTCCGAACATGGAACATAGGTTAGGACTCATTATAGCCGCACACGAAGGGCTTGCTTCTGTACATGCTGGCGTTTCAGCCACAGTATCGTTATTAAAACAGAGATACTGGTGGCCACGAATGAGGAGACAAACTAGGAACTATGTTCTAGAATGTGAAATATGTCAAAGAATGAAGGTATCAACAGTGAAACGACCAGCCCAGATGCCCCTTCTAATCTCAGATAAACCATTAGCCTGTGTTTACCTGGACAACTGCGGTCCCTTACAAAGGGACGGTAACTATAAATATATCATGGTCGCAGTGGATTCATGCACGAGATTCATATGGATGTGGCCCCAGCGATCGGCTGACGCCAGAACTGTTATAAAAGATTTGCGAGTCTTTATCGGCACATACGCAATTGGCATGCTACATTCTGACCAGGGTCCTGCTTTTAGCTCTCGAGCTTATAAGGAGGCCATGACCAGCATAGGCATTGCATTGCGGTACTCTTGTCCCTTTCATCCTGAGGGAAATGGAATTGTGGAAAGAAAAAACCGTGACATAAAGCAATCTATAACGGCAAAGGTATTAGGTTCGGGAGCTGGGTGGGTCAAACATTTAATAAGTCTACAACGTAGTCTTAATAATCTGCCAAGAAATTCTCTGAGAGGTCTCAGTCCGTACGAACTATTGTTTGGGACTAGAATGTTTATCCAGGACCTCGATACTCAAACTTCAGTGGTTAAATAAAAATGCTTTGATATCAAAGATCGTTTGGCTATTTTACAGGACTTAAACGAAACAAGAAAAGACCTGAGCAACATAAAATTGAAACAGCAGCCAATAACCACTGAGGAGAAACCACCTGTCCCAGCAAGGCCTGTCTGGATTCCAAAAATCGGGGATCTGGTCAGAGAGAAGATCGCGGTGAAGAAGGAATTTGGGCCTTCTTACAGAAAAGCAGTTCCTGTCTTGTCTGTCAACGGGACAAGATCAGTAGTACTACCGCCCCTTGCTGGTAAAAAGGAGAACCGAGTTCTATCCATCGACCTGGTTAAACCACAATCATGTGGCCAATAACAAGTAGTAGGCCAAGTGGACTCCCAAGAAGTAGCAGAACACCAAAGTTTGCTACAAACATAGAGGTTCAAACTGAAAGACTAATCACACCTGATAAACCTACAGTGATTCAACAAGGACTATGCAACAAAGCGTTGGAACTTAAACCTCTTGAAACCCAAATCAAAGCTTTACATCAAGAAACTCCATTCTACAGTGATGTAACCACAGACTATGCTAATGAAACAAAGCAAATACCTAAAGCAAAAAGGAATCCAGAAGCAATTGAAATAATTGACAGAACAGCATCCGGCTACTTCATCAACTTCGATGATTTTTCTGAAGATCTGAGTGAACCTGAGGAACAGCCGACAACAAAAACTTTTAAAGACAAAGCGAAGGAACTCTTTCATCAACTAAAAGAAACCTATCTGATTTCTCCATGGATTGAAATTTGGGTGTCACTTGGTGTATTTGTCCTCATACTTTGGCTCATCATGGTACTATGCTTGGGACATTTCATTGAGGGAAAATATGCTACAATGGACACAGCAAGTCAGAATATCAACTTGGTCCTGAAACCACACAAGTCTTCACACATCGAGAAAAGAGAACTTTCTTCAGTAAACTTCACAGCCAATCCTATACCCGGTGGGGAAGCATGGGACAAAACTGATTACGAAATCTATGGTCCGGTTGAGCTCCTGAAGTATCCTCATCAATTCAAGATTTCATTAAGTGACTTTGTAAAACCAAGCACATTCGCTGATGATTAGGACTTTGAAAGTATTAATGATATGATGTCTGATCTAGTAATGTCAGCTAAATTTACAGAACATGATTATTTGCAAGGTTCATCTAATTACGATCAAATGTTTTGTTACAACCATTATGGTAACCATTATCTGCATAAATCTACTCAACCTAGAAATGTTTTAAATTTTAACCAATGGGAACATTGTGCAACTCCACCAAAAGGCAGTTCAAAGACATTTTTTGATAAATATTCATACTTTTCAGGGTTCAACACAAGTAATGCAGAATCATTTTATTTCAAATTGTTAAATAAGACAGGAGTGAAAACCTTGCTTACAAACACAAAATTTATATATTCGGACTAATTTTTTGAAAAAATGAATACATTTGGTTTTGATTTCTGGAACAATAACATTGAAACGAAAACGATCTGGGGCACAAAAGATTGGCAAGTGCAAGGTATAGAATCATTATTTAGAGCCTGCATGATCCCAGAACAAATTATATTTTTGAATGACACAATTCAACAGACTACCTGTCTTGGCCTAGCAAAAATCAAAGACTTAAATAAACCGTCTATTCCAAAACCAACACCTAACAGTAATAGCACTACGGATGTTGAGATAGACGTATTCCATATTTTAAACCAAAACAGAACACATCCTGATTGGAAACAATGGTTGATCTGGCCCACAGACACAAATAACTGTCAAGACAGATTCCTGAACAAAATACAGGGGTTCACATTGACCAGGCCAGACCAAAGATACTCCCAGAGACAACATCCAGGGATTGTAACTACTTACAGTGTGGGGAAACTCTGCCTTCAATGGCTACATACATCCACACTGTCAGAAATTAAGCAACACTTAACTTTACTTAAAGAAGGTGCTGACTTGCGTGATTTCATCATGGGACCACGCAAACAGCGTCAAAAACGTTTCATAGCGGCCTCTATATATGCAGCTTACAACGAAGCTTGGAAAGTAACTCAAATTGAGACAGCAGAAAAAATACGGGAAATTGACCGTGTTAATTTGGAAAAATCACTTTCTGTTGTGGACAATGGGTTAATGACTGTCTTCCAGAATATATTCACTGGACAGTATTGTATCTTCTGCAATCGATATAATAGAACAAGACTTACTGATGTTGCAACACGGTCAGTCTCAATTACGTTCTATTGTACAGCTTGGCTGGACGTTACAAAATCTGCGTTCAGGCTATGTACCTTGGCGTTTAATCAACACAACGTCACTATTTAATATCTTTAACCTTACTGATAAACAAATCAGTTTGGCACAAAAGGGTGCTGACTATACAATTCTGAGCATTGAAAAACTTGAGAGATTACCATTGACAATGTCAGAACGACCTGTCATTGAATGGATAATACATGAGATAATAAATATTCCGATAACAACTTTCCAGTTTCAATACTGCCAAAAATATATACAGGCAGGCCAGTATGAAAGGTTGGGTAAAGGATACGTTAAGTCCACATGGAACTTGCCCTATACACACACATGTGTCAGTAATAAAGGACAGAGTGTATTGTAGTGTAGTTCCTATCTTCCCAATAGGCTCTGCGCATTGGAATAATACCTACAGCAGTAAAGGCCTAGGCCAGACATTAACTAGGTCTACTACTGTCGATACTAGACTTAAAGTTTTGGGTTTGCCAGCTTAGCTCAGAGTTCACTAGAAACTTTCTCGAATGTTCAAGGAGGACTTAACTTCCCTGATTAGACAAGAAGGGATTTAGTTTCTGACAACCATAGAACATGACAACTTTGCTCTCCCCTAATCAAGAGTCAATCTCGAGAGTCGTGTGAACAAAAGGCAAATTATTTTACTCAGTCAGTACGTGCATTCTTAGTCTCATCAGAATGTAGAGAAAAGGAAGAGACGGGCGTGTTCAATAAAAAGGTGTTATTTATTGATCAGTCTCTTTTCTCATACAAGAGAAATGGATCGATATTATTGCAATACTTATAGTTAAGTAAAGTGCATACATTAAGAGCAGCAGTATAAAATAATACTGTAAAAACATTGATATGGTTTCTAAGCCATATGATGTTTTAAAATGAATAAAATATATTACATACACATATACATTTGACTAAACGTACTCAACTGGTGTTTCTAGATACGCCTACCCCGTGTACCTGACCTAAGTCCAATACGTGGGCGGGAATAGATAGTTACAGTTTAAGTTAAGTTTGTTTTTGCCAAGTGAATAACTAAAGAATTCTCTGTGAGGGGTTATTCAGTTCTGTACCTGGAAGTTAGGATGAATGAGGAATGGTATCTCTCTCTCTGGTCTCGATATTCCAGGCTGCCTGCGAGGGCTACCCGGAAACGCCGGTGCTGGATTCTCGGCAGGAGAAAGCAGCTTCTCTCAGCGCGTCAGGAAGGCGGGGCTGCTGCCAGCGGGGTCTGCTCTGCTCTTGGCTTCGGCAAGTATGGCTGCTCCGTCTCGTCACCACGCGTGTGTTTGCATATGGCAAGATCGGTAATATTTATACCTTTAAGGTGCCGAGATTGACGTAAGGATGGACATAGATACGTCAATAAAGATGTCATACGACTTGCTCGTTAGCACATTCTTTTACTAAAGTTCTCGGTGAAATCAAAACAATGGCCGCAGGGTTTTGCCCAGGTTGTCATAGGTTTGATTTGTTATGAGAACTCCGTATGCCTTATCAGGGGCTGGAGGAATATAGCTTGTCTAATTAGATCGCAAGCGTTATGACCTAATCAGATAACACGTTCCTGTGCCGTAGTGTGACTGCGTCAGATAACGGTATCTGCATCATGGGGGTTTTCTGCCTCATGGGCTGACTGCTAGTTAACTTGTTGGTTTGTTTAACTAGAATAGGGTCAGAAATAGGGGGATCGATTCAGAACCTATAGGAATACATGACACCCACTCCACGCTAACTATGGACATATTTACTAATCTAGGCATAGTATAACATAGTACAACATACTATAGAGTAGTGTGTATACCTTACCACCCCAAAATACATAAATACATTTTGAAATTTTCAAATATACTTAAAAATTGCAGACATATATATTGTATGCACTCAAGCTGTAGAATAATGCCAAAGTAATCGCATTTGTATACATTATTGCTTGTATGGTATATGTGAATTACACATGAAATGGTTTCTTAAATACAGAAAAAAGTTTCGAGACCATTCCATCACAGAATAAAATATTTATGAACATACAAGGCCGGCAGCTAAAGTCTATAAAGTATCTAAAAAATAGAAATCTTAGTTCTTTAGGAATAGTTTCTTACTTTAAGCAGAAGATAAGTGTCCCGAAAAACCGAAAAAATGAATTTGGGCTTCTGAAAGAGTTGCTGTCCGTGAACTGGAGTGAAAAATAGTTCATGTGACTTTATTATTTAAAGTTGAAGGCCGAATTCAGGGAACGCCGTGTGCGGGCTTGTTCAAAAGTCTCTATTTCTGTTCGGGTGAGAACATCATATCATTTAGGCTGTCGAAAAAACTGTCAACAGCTTCCTGGGAAAGTTCCACTAACTCGGAAATAGGTGTAATCATGCATTCTTGTGCATGATTGTCTCCATTGACATTCTGATTCGCATTGCTGACAGAAGGTCGTACCTGTTCGATGCTGCTTTCATCTTGAACTTCACTACCCATCAATCGCAGTGGTGAAGCTTCCACGAATGCCGTCATCAGGATTGGTAGCCTTTGAGGGCAGCACAAAGCATGAACCTTGATCGGGCTCAACAATGTTTCTGCATCCATCGGCGCATCCGATTGTAGCGTCAGACAGGTGTCTAACACGCATTCTTCTCCGCATAGCAGACACCTCAATACAGGTAAAACACATCTTTGCCACATTGGTCGAAATGATAGAAACCAAGTCATGTTCAGGTCTCTAAGCCGGGAGAGTCCCAGGATTTTTGATATCCGGTCCCGGTATCCAATGGCTAGGATTGTTTCTTCCCTTGTCGCAAGAGTTTTGTCTGTGACATGGGTTGCCATAACGAAAAATAAGGACTAAGAATAGGATTCCTGCAATTAGTCCCAAGATCAGGGGAAGTCCGCCAAAAATCGAATGGACGAAATCTGGAAAAATACCCAGTATGGCTTTGAATGGTGTTAATGCCATCGAAAATACTGTCTTAAATACCTTTGAGACCCCATTGGTATCAGAAATATTTAAGATATCATTCAGGATTTCCGCGGAATGTACGGGGGAATTAGTTGATAATAATGTATGTATCTCTGCAGTCGTCCTTGCGACTTGTAGATCATACGTTTCTTTTGATGACGAGAGCCTGGTAGGCGTCTGAAGAAGGACTGTTTTCATTCTGCTTAAAGTATCTATTTGAATAGAAGTAATTTTCAAATCGGGCCATGCCCTTGCCTCCCTGTCTGGGAAGGAGCTGGGGAACAACGAGCGTCCACAGCACTTGACCTTCGCAGTCGTAGTTACTAGATAAGGAGTCCCGGGCATAAGAATACAACATCTGCGGTCTACAATAAGAATGTAACTCCCATTATAGAGTCTTTGAAAGAATTGTTCTATTTCTGTTGCAGGTGCGCCTTGCTGGTGACATGAAAGGTTGTATGAATTCCCTTCACAGGCTCCATGCAAACTAATTCCGTTACACAGAAGTGTGCCACTTAGTGACATCGCACAATTGTTGCCACTAAGAAACACTTTCTGTCCTTTATTACTGACACATGCATGTGAATAGGGCAGGCTCCATGTTGTTTTAAGGTACCCCTTTCCCAATTTCTCGTACATGCCAGCCTGTATATATTTTTGGCAGTATTGAAACCTGAAGGTTGAGATTGGAATATTTATTATCCCATGTATTATCCATTCACTGACAGGTCGTTCTGACATTGTCATTGGTAATCTTTCTAGTTTTTCAATGCTCAAGATTGTATAATCAGCACCCTTTTGTGCCATACCGATTTGTCTATCAGTAAGGTTAAAGATTTGGAATAGTGACGTTGTGTTGATTAAACGCCAAGGCACATAGCCTGAACGCAGATTTTGTAACGTCCAGCCAAGCTGTACAATAGAACGCAATTGTGACTGACCGTGTTGTAATAACAGTAAGTCTTGCGATAATATATTGATTGCTGACGACACAATGCTGTCCAAAGAAAAAATTCTGGAGGACAGAGTCATTAACCCATTGTCCACTACAGAAAGTGATTTTTCCAAATTAATACGGTCAATTTCCCGTATTCTCTCTGCTGTTTCAATTTGAGTAACCTTCCAGGCCTCATTGTATGCTGCATATACAGAGGCTGCTATGAAACGCTTTTGACGCTGTTTGCGTGGTCCCAAAGTGAAATCACGCAAGTCAGCACCATCAGTAAGTAAAGTTAGGTGTTGCTTAATTTCTGCCAGTGTGGAAGTTTGCAGTCATTGAAGGCATAATTTGCCCACACTGTAGGTGGTTATTATCCCTGGGTGATGTCTTTGAGGATATCTAGGGTCTGGCCTGGTCATTTTGAACCCCTGTGTTTTGTTCAGGAATCTGTCTTGACAGTTATTAGTATCTGTGGGCCAGATCAACCACTGTTTCCAATCAGGATGTGTTCTGTTTTGGTTTAATATATGGTTTACGTCTATCTCTTCATCTGTAGAAGTGTTGCTAAACATTGTTGGCTTTGGAGTAGACGGTTTATTTAAATCTTTGATTTTGGCTAGGCCAAGACAGGTGGTTTGTTGAACAGTGTCATTTAAAAATATCATTTGTTCTGGGATCATGCAGGCTCTAAACAAAGCTTCTATACCCTGTACTTGCCATTCTTTTGTACCCCAAACACTTTTCAATTCAACATTCTTGTCCCAATATTCAAAACCAAAATTATTCATTTTTTCAAAGAATGAGTCTGAATATAACAATTTTGTGTTGGTTATCATGGTCTTGGTCCCTGTTTTGTTTGACAATTTAAAATAAAATGTTTCAGCATTACTTGTGTTAAAACCTGAAAAATATGAATATTTGTCGTAAACGGTTCTTGAGCTCCCTTTTGGAGGTGTTGCACAATGTTCCCATTGATTATAATTTAAAACATTTCTAGGTTGTGCAGATCTATGTAAAAAGTGGTTACCATAGTGGTTATAGCAATACATACTGTCATAATTTGTAGAACCCTGCAAATAATCATGTTTGGTAAATTTAGCAGACATTACTAAGTCAGACATCATATTATTAATGCTTTCGAAGTCCCAATCATCAGCAAATGAGTTTGGTTTTGCAAAGTCACTCAATGAGATCTTAATTTGGTGTGGATATTTCAGGATCTCGACCGGACCATAAATTTCATAGTCAGTGTTGTCCCAAGCTACCCCACCAGGTATCGGATTGGCTGTGAAGTTGGTTGAAGAAAGTTCTCTTTTCTCGACGTGTGAAGATGTGTGTGGTTTGAGGATCAAGTTGATTTTCTGACTTGCTGTGTCCATTTTTGCATATTTTCCCTAAATAAAGCGTCCCAATGTTAGTATCATGATGAGCCAAAGTATGAGGATAAATGCACCAAAACCCACCCAAAATTCAATCCATGGGGAAATCAGATATGTTTCTTTCAGTTGTTTCAAAAGTTCTTTGGCTTTATCTTTAAAGGTTTTTGATGATGGCTGTGTCTTTGATTCACTGAAGCCTTCAGAGGAATCATCGAAGTTTATGAAGTAGCCAGATGCTGTTCTGTCAATTGTTCCAATTGCTTCAGGATTACTGTTTCTTGCATTTTCACTTGGTACTTCATTATAGATTGGTGTGTCTCTGCTAAATGTTTTTATTTGGGTTTTCAGAGGTCTGAGTTCTATTGCATTGTTGCATAGTCCTTGTTGTTCTTCTGTAGGCGTTTCGAATGTGATGAGCCTCTTCGTTAGGACCTCTGTACTGGTAGCAAACCTTGGTGTTCTGCTACTTATTGGGAGTCCACTTGGCCTACTGTTTGTTATCGGCCACATGTTGTGGTTTTACCAGGTCGATGGATACAACTCGGTTCTCCTTTTTCCCAGCAAGTGGCGGTAGTACAACTGATCTTGTCCCGTTGACAGACAAGACAGGAACTGCTTTTCTGTAAGAAGGCCCAAATTCCTTCTTTACCGCGATCTTTTCCCTGACTAGATCCCCGACTTTTGGAATCCAGACAGGTCTTGCTGGGACAGGTGGTGATTCTTCAGTGGTTGTTGGCTGTTGTTTCAACTTTATGTTGCTCAGGTCTTTTCTTGTTTTGTTTAAGTCCTGCAAAATAGCCAAACGGTCTTTGATATCAAAGCTTTTTTCTTTCACCACTGAAGTCTGACTATCAATGTCAGAGATCATCATCCTAGTTCCAAATAATAATTCGTACGCACTGAATCCCTTCAGAGAATTTCTTGGCAAGTTATTGAGACTACGTTGGACACTTATTAGATGTTTGACCCACCCAGCTCCCGAACCTAATATCCTTTCCGTTATAGATTGCTTTATGCCTTGGTTTTTTCTTTACACCGTCCCGTACCCTCAGGAAGGAAGTGAGAAGATTCCCGCTGGACTATGCTCATTTGGCCATGTTTCCCCCCAGGCTGGAGGGCTTGGGTGAAAACAATAGTCAAACGTAGCATGCGCTTAGCGTATATGCCATTTAGACCCGCAAATCTTTGTATAACAGTCCGGACGTCAGCCGAGTGCTGGTGATCTACATTATAAGTGGAAACTAGCCTGTATATGTTAATCGCAACCCTTCCTTTTTACTCCTGATTTTTCCTGGAGTAGAACGACGAGGTATTAAACTGTTTCTCTCCCCACTGCGATCTCTGTTGCAGTTTGGGCAGTTTTTTACAAACATGGTGTGACGCAGGCTCATGCCTGGCCACCAGTACCGTGATTGTAATTCTTCCAGAGAATCTTTTAGTTTGAGGTGTCTGAGACCCTCGCCCATATGTGCGTCTGCGATTAACAAGTTTCTCCTGTCCATGTTTGGAATCACCCTATCCCCCACTCCAGGGATTCGAGCAAAAGGGACGGAGTTTGCATCGATTATGTATGTATAATTGAGTGGATAGTTGATCGGTAACGCTGAGCAGTCGCCTTTTGATGACGTTTTCACCGCCAGCACTGTTTCACCGTCAATGTATTTTAATGTACGCTTTTTTCGAACTACGGGAGCCGATTTAGTGGCTGCCGCTGCGGCTGTTTCAGCCAATGAATTCCCTACAACGTGAACGCCATCACGCTGATGACTCAGTGAGTGTGTCACGTGAGTCTTTGGTAGCTCTTTCTGTAAAAGAGCTATTTGTTCCCAGAGCAGTTTTTGCTTTATTGGTGCATCTGTGCCATCTTTGTAACCGTTTTGAATCCATGTCTGCAAATCGCTGTTATATGATTTGACGCAGTAATATGAATCTGACACTATAAGTGTCGGGAATTCGCGATCCGCATTATCTAGCGCCATTTTCAAAGCTAATATTTCAGTTTGTTGTTCTGAATTAGTTTCTACTGAGTGTGTCTTTGTTAATAGAGGTTTTAGTTTACCTCCGCGCCACACTTCTTTTGTAATCTCACATGTGGGATTGTATGCTTGTTCTCCCCAAACGGAGGGTTGAGCATGTCCGTCTGTATAGATTACACAGGCGTAATGTCATAAAGGCAGAATGTCGATTGGCAGAGGATATGTTTCTTCATATGCTAGATTTTTCAATTCTTCTAGTTCTGGATCAAAGTAGTAGTATACTTTGTCCGTTGTGATTGAATTCACCCATTGTAACCATTCTGGATCCAATGTTGTTGTTGGTAAATTACACGGTTAATGCCTCAAAGGCTGATTCAGCTGTTCTGACTGTGATATGTCTACCGTCTGCTTGATCTTTTTCTCTAGCTATTGCGGTTTGAACTGCATGAACAATTTTTTCTTTGTTGCTGAATTTCTGTTCAGCTTTTGTGTACAAGTGTGATTTGAATGCAATTGGTACCTTTTCTCCCTCATTAGAGGTCAGGTATGTGAATCCGCATCTCCCTGGGATGACTCGAATCACAAGATTGCGTGTGTTATCACGTGTTTCTAATTTTGTTTTAATCAGCATGTCTGTTTGTAAGGATCTCAAAATTTCTGTGTGTATTTGAGTCCAATTGGATCTTTTAAAATCTGGTTTAATTAGATCATAAAGGGGTTTGACCCTTTCTGCGTAGTTTGCAATGTATGTTCTTCCGAAATTTAGGAAGCCTAGAATCGACTGTAGGTTTTTTAGTGTTCTAGGTGCTTGGATTACGGCACATTTCTCTAGGAAATTGTCAGCCAGGCTTTTGCCTTCACTTGATAACTCATATCCTAAGAATAGGACTGTCAGATGGGCAATTCTGGATTTTTTAAAGTTGAATTTGTAACCCTCTGCTGCGAACCCAAGTATTATGGTGTTCACTCTTTTCAAGTGAGTCTCCAAGTCATCATCTGTTAAGTAAATGTCATCGACATAAGATAATGCTTCATCATCATATAGTTGTAGTAATTCTGTTACTCTCGCTGAGAATACCCCCGGGCTGTTCTTGTACCCCTGGGCTAACCGACAGAATTGTTTTTGAGTGCCATTTACTGAGAATGCAGTTAAATATTTGCTCTCTGGTGCTATGTTTTGACAAAAGAATCCATTAGAGATGTCTAATGTTGTTTTGTATTTTTTGCGCACTATGTTATTCATTAGTGCAGCACTGTGTGAGTTTTGCACTGCAAAAGTTTTGCAACATGTGTTAAGGTGTCGGTAATCCAAAACTAGACGATATGAATTGTCTGGTTTGGAGACCGGAAACAAAGGGTTGTTCATTTGTGAGGTGCAAGTTTCAATCACCCCCTGGTATTCTAGCTGATCTAGTATTTCATTTACCTGTTTTTTAGCTTCTTGCTTAATTGGGTACTGCCTTTGTGCAGTAGGTTGTGATTTTAACTGGATTTTGTGAGGAGGGGAGTCCTCATCCCATCCTACATGATTTTTATATAAAGCAGGTGCTAGAGCCACTGCCCACTTTCTGGCAAGTGTGTATTTTTTATGAATTGGAATTTGATTTGAGAAGGCAGGCATAATTACTTCTTCGCCATGAGGGCACTCCCTGACAAACTCTGGTGGCCAGTCTTTTTCAGCTAGAAGGATGTCATAACCCTTGGAGAGGTTATCCCAAAATAGTCCCCTTATTTTCCTAGTCTTATCTCCCTCTATACGTAATGTTATCTCGTATATCTTGTGAGGTTTGCTAACCCTGGTGTCTGCAGTTTCCACTTGAAGATATTCATTCGTGTCCACTGTCTCCAGATGATTCATAAGGACTTTGCGAGCTATGCTCACTTCTGCTGCGCTGTCTAGCATTGTCTGAGCCCATTCCCCGTTTTTCAGTTGTGTCCTCAGTATTCTCGGCATTGTTAACTACCTTGATACTGGCTACCTTCTTTTTTGGAAATTGTAATTTCTTTTTTAGCTGAGCAGGTTTCTTGTCTTTGGACTTGGCGTGCTCTTCTCTCTGTTCTGATAGTCCTCTTCTTTCCGATTTCTGCGAGGAATTCTGAAAAGATTGAGAGGGACGTGTATCAATGTCTTGATATCTATCAGGCTTTTTAATATTATCCCTATTTCTAAGGTTATATCTTTTCCCAGAGGGGTCACTCTGGGGTGACCTGTGTCTTTGGTTCGGAGATTTCTCTCTTCGCCTAGGAGACCTTCCTCTGGACTGGAATTTCTTTTCTTTAGGATTGGATTGTTTGTTTCCATCCCAGTTCTTTTTTGGTGAATTATTATTAAAAAATATTTTTTCTGGACTTTCAGTCAGTTGCGGTTTTACTGGTATTCCACCTAAACTATCTCTACCTAGTTCCTCATAGGATTTTTCTATGATTCTGGCAATTTCAGCTGGTTGGTCTGCTATATCTGTCTCTTTTAATCTCTGGCGGATCGCCACGTTTGCTGCTTCACCTTTTATGTTGGCTAATAGTATAGCCGAGACCTGCTTGAAGTCTTTCAGTAATTTCATACCAAGAGTTAAAGCGGGTTCAGGACCATATTCGTCTTGAATTTGTTTTAGCACATCTGGTATCACCGAAATGGATGGAACACCGTGCGTTTTTGTGTAGATGGAAGCAAAGACTGTACCCCAAGTGTCACAGTCCTCAATGTGTGGTGCGATTCCCATTGGGAGACAGATAGTCAGAATCCTGTGCTTTTCTAGCGGGGTGGTGTCAGGAAACACCGCCTCTATTTGGGTGATTTTTTGCGCTAGCCAAAATGGTATTTGTTCCCGTTTAGCCGGTACTTTACCTAGGCAGGATTGGATGTTCTGTGGTGTAATTTTATTTGTGTTCCCCTGGTGAGGGGTCAGCTGTGGAAGTTTAATCGCTGGCTGAATTGTTGAAGTCCGCATCACATATTGGACTAATTGTCTATGTATTTTTATTAATTGTTTTAGCTGTGTTAACAGCTCTGCTGCAGACATCCCATTGATGTCTGGGTGTGGTGTGTATCCGGCTAGGACCGGCCACGTTGCTCCTGGTCTACCTAAAGGACCGAGCCTGGTGATGTGATTGTTATGTTTTAGGGCGCCATCAAATAAGAGCAAATGCTCTTGGAATTTGAGTGGTACTTCCACCTCCTCGAAAGGAGTGTACTCATTAGGAGGTTCCTCTATTTTGTAATAGTAGAAGTACTTTGTTACAGCATTTGCTGCTGGAAAATGTATCCATGAATAGTATACCTCTGTCTGCCGATATTCGTGTGCCTCAATTACGAATATGACTGTACCACCTCTAGGTGTCAGTCCATTTTCTATAAGTTTTAAGGTTATAGATTTTCTTTTAATGACCGGGATGAGTATTATCTCCGGGTCTGCATTTTGTAGTGCAGTATCAGCTTCTGCTATGTCAGCTGCTAATCTAACTGCCTCTCTTTCTTCATCACTGTCTGCCATTTTACCGACAGGATGGTTATTTTGTTTGTTTGCAGATCAGTTTTCTTATGGAAACAAAGATTAGATGCACAATATTTTGGAACTGTTTATCCTTCAACGTTGACTATACCAAGAACCATACATAGGAGTTCCCTCCTGCGAGGTCTGGCGGATATAACCTTTCACCCACTCCAGACGTCTTTGGAGTATTTGGGAAAAGGGGTCTGAGTGAGAAAGCACGACCGAGTTACTCTAAATGTCTTACGTTAGTTTTATCGCCCTTTCCAAACGCGTTGGGCGCCATGTAGTGTAGTTCCTATCTTCCCAATAGGCTCTGCGCATTGGAATAATACCTACAGCAGTAAAGGCCTAGGCCAGACGTTAACTAGGTCTACTACTGTCGATACTAGACTTCAAGTTTTGGGTTTGCCAGCTTAGCTCAGAGTTCACTAGAAACTTTCTCGAATGTTCAAGGAGGACTTAACTTCCCTAATTAGACAAGAAGGGATTTAGTTTCTGACAACCATAGAACATGACAACTTTGCTCTCCCCTAATCAAGAGTCAATCTCGAGAGTCGTGTGAACAAAAGGCAAATTATTTTACTCAGTCAGTACGTGCATTCTTAGTCTCATCAGAATGTAGAGAAAAGGAAGAGACGGGCGTGTTCAATAAAAAGGTGTTATTTATTGATCAGTCTCTTTTCTCATACAAGAGAAATGGATCGATATTATTGCAATACTTATAGTTAAGTAAAGTGCATACATTAAGAGCAGCAGTATAAAATAATACTGTAAAAACATTGATATGGTTTCTAAGCCATATGATGTTTTAAAATGAATAAAATATATTACATACACATATACATTTGACTAAACGTACTCAACTGGTGTTTCTAGATACGCCTACCCCGTGTACCTGACCTAAGTCTAATACGTGGGCGGGAATAGATAGTTACAGTTTAAGTTAAGTTTGTTTTTGCCAAGTGAATAACTAAAGAATTCTCTGTGAGGGGTTATTCAGGTCTGTACCTGGAAGTTAGGATGAATGAGGAATGGTATCTCTCTCTCTGGTCTCGATATTCCAGGCTGCCTGCGAGGGCTACCCGGAAACGCCGGTGCTGGATTCTCGGCAGGAGAAAGCAGCTTCTCTCAGCGCGTCAGGAAGGCGGGGCTGCTGCCAGCGGGGTCTGCTCTGCTCTTGGCTTCGGCAAGTATGGCTGCTCCGTCTCGTCACCACGCGTGTGTTTGCATATGGCAAGATCGGTAATATTTATACCTTTAAGGTGCCGAGATTGACGTAAGGATGGACATAGATACGTCAATAAAGATGTCATACGACTTGCTCGTTAGCACATTCTTTTACTAAAGTTCTCGGTGAAATCAAAACAATGGCCGCAGGGTTTTGCCCAGGTTGTCATAGGTTTGATTTGTTATGAGAACTCCGTATGCCTTATCAGGGGCTGGAGGAATATCGCTTGTCTAATTAGATCGCAAGCGTTATGACCTAATCAGATAACACGTTCCTGTGCCGTAGTGTGACTGCGTCAGATAACGGTATCTGCATCATGGGGGTTTTCTGCCTCATGGGCTGACTGCTAGTTAACTTGTTGGTTTGTTTAACTAGAATAGGGTCAGGAATAGGGGGATCGATTCAGAACCTATAGGAATACATGACAGTATTTCTTAGTGGTAATAATTGTGACAAATCACTAAGTGGCATACTTCTGTGTCAGGGTATAAGTTTGCATGGGGCCTGTGAAGGGACTTCAAATAACCTTTCATGTCACCAGTTAGGCACACCTGCAACACAAATAGAACCATTCTTTAGAAGACTTTCGAACGGGAGTTACATTCTAATTGTAGATCACAGATGTTGTGGCTTGCTGCCAGGCAAACCTTATCTTGTAAGCGTGACTTCCAGGGTCATGTGCTGTGAAAGAGTATTGTTCCCGAATGATGCTCCAGACAGGGAGGGAAGGTTATGGCCCAGTTTAAAAATCACTTCTATTCGAATTGATACTTTAAGCAGAATGAAGACTGTGCTCGTACAGGCGCCAACCCAGTTGACGTAATCAAAAGAAACGTATGATCTCCAAGTTGCAAGGACAACGGCAGAGATTCATTCAATGTTATCAACAAATTGCCCCCTACACTTCGCAGAAATGCTGAACGAAATCTTAAATATTTCTGATACAAGTGGTATCGCAAGTGTATTTAAGACAGTCTTTTCAGGAGCTTTAACCCCATTCAAAGCGATCCTGGGTATTTTTCCTAATTTCGTCCATTCCATCTTTGGCGTACTTCCACTCCTGTTGGGACTCGTAGCAGGCATTTTATTCTTGCTACTCTTGCTTCGTTATGGCAAGCCATGTCACAGACAAGACTCCAGCAACAATGGAAGAAACGATCCTAGCTATACGCTACCGGGACCGCATAACTAAAGTCCTTGGCTTAGCCCGGCTACGAGATCTAAATGTGACCTGGTTTCTTTCATTCAGACCCATCTGGCAGAATTGTGTTATGCCTGTATTAAGGTGCATGCTATGCGGCGAAGAATGCGTGTTGGATACCTGTCTTACACTACAATCAGAAGTACCATTGGATGCAGATACTTTGTTGGGTCCAGTAAAGGCTCATGCATTGTGCTGTCCCCAGCGGCTACCTATCCATATGACGGCATTCGTGGAGACTTCACCACTACGATTGAAGGGTAGTGAAGTACAAGATGAAAGCAGCATCGACCAGGTACGACCTTCTGTAAGCAGCTCTGATCGAACCATCATTGAAAGCAATCATGCGCATGACTGCATGATAGCGACATTTTCCAACCTGGTCGAACTTTCACCAGAAGCTGTAGATTGTTTTTTCGAGAGTCTGTCTGAAATGATGTTTTCACCGGAACAGAGAGAATGACTTTAAACAAACTTGCACACGGCGTTCCCTGAACTCTGAATTTGGCCTTCAGTCTTTTAAAAACAAAGTGACTGTGAACTATTTTTTCTCTTCTCCCCTGAAAAGCGAAAACTTTTTTCCCAATTCCAAAATATTTACCTTTTTGGCACTTATCTTCTGCTTAAAGTAAAACTATTCTTAGAGAACAGAGCTTCTATTATTAGGAATTCTAGAGACATTACATTACCTCAACCTCTAGCTTATATGCAATTAATTTTGTTTATATGTGATGAGATGGTCTCGCAATTTTTTTTCTGTATCAAGAGCCATTTCATGTGTAATTTCGCAAATCATTCATGCTGATATAAAATGTGCATCTCCTTTTTGAATGATTATACTGCTTGAATGCATACAGTACCTATACTCATTTCGTGCATTTTGCATACGCCATTTTTCAAATACAAAAAAAAAATGTTTTTGGGGTGGTTCGGTATACACATGCACTGTTAGTTATGTTTACTATTGCTTAGTTTAGTAAATATGTACATAAAATCGTGGAGTGGGTGTAGTGTGTTTATCTAGGTACCTATATTGATACTCCTATTTCTTACCCTTGTCCGGTTATTAATTCACTAATGTCCATACAATGGCACAGAAACCCGTTTTCAGATTAGGTCATAGCGCATGCTGTCACATTAAGCAAGCACTATCCCTCCAGCCCCCTAGAAAGCACACCGAGTTCTCAAAACAAATCAAACCTCCAGCAGACCTGGGAAATCCCCCGCAGCTATTGTTTTGATTTCGCTCAAGAACTCCTGAAAAGAATGTAAGAACGACCAGTCCTTATGACATTCTTACTGACGTCTTATGTCCATCCTTACGTCAAACTCGGCACCTTTCAGGTATAAATATACCGACGCTGCCCTAAGCAAGGACACGGTGGTGACGAGCTTGGAGCAGCGCTACTTGCCGGAGAGCCCAGCTGATGCAGAAAAGCCCACGGACGCTGCCCCTCCCTTTTGACGCGCTGAGAGAGACTCTGCCTTTTCTCCTGCCGAGAAATCCAGCCTCCGGCGTTTCCAGCCGCCCTTGCGGGTAACTGGGATACCGAGTCCTGAGACAGAGATACCAACCCTCCAGCCTTCTAAATCCCAGGTACTGAACTGACTAACCCCTTACAGAGAATTCTTGAGTCAGATCCTTGGCAAAACAAACTTAACTTAAACTGCTACTTATTTACTCCCGCCCACGTATTAGGCTTAGGTCAAGTACACCGGGGTAGGCGTAGTTAGAAGCACCAGTTGAGAACGAGTAGTCAATGTATATATGTATGTATATCTTTTATCCATTTTAAGTATCATATGGCTAAGAAACCATATAAATGCTTTTACAGTATTATTTTATAATCCTGTTTTTACTGTATGCACTTTACTTAACTATAAGTATTACAATAATAGCAATTCATTTCTCTTGAATGAGAAAAGAGACTGATCAATAAATAACACCTTCTTATTGAGAACGCCCGTCTCTTCCTTTTCTCTACAATCTGGTGAAACTAAGTATGCACGTACTGACTGAGTAAAATAGTTGTCATTTGTTTTCACACGACTCTAGAGATATACTCTTGGTTAGGGGGGATCAAAGTTGCCATGTTCTATGGTTGTCAGAAACTAAATCCCTTCTTGTCTATCCAGGGAGGTTAAACTCCTCCTTGCCTATTCGAGAAAGTTTCTAGTGAACTCTGAGCTAGCTGGCACACATAACTTTAAGTCTAACATCGTCAGTAGAAGACCTAGTTAACCACAGTCCTACGTCTATACTATTGAAGATATTATTTCAATGCGCAGAGCCTATTGGGAAAATAGGAACTACACTACATTTGTGCCTCCGGTAACCTGACAGGAGTGTAGACAGAGTGCAAGTTGCAGCATTCCACAGAACTCAATTGAGACCAGCAATGGTGGTAGCCATCTTGGATTCATGAAGTATAAGTTCAGCATGTTTCAGAGTGTTCTTTGCTAGGCAATCAAGATACTTAGTTGCTGCAGCCGGATCCTTGTTGTCAGCATTTGGAATTTAACGTACTATGGGGAATATTCACAATAAAATGGTGAAGCGTGTCCTTAATCCAAGAAGGCTAACAACACGCTTCATCACTTTAGAAATGAAGGGCTGCACCATATTTACTAGAATATGGTGCAGCCCAGCGTTTCCCCCTGCACTGGTGCTAACTTTAGCTGCCTTGTCTGAACTGGGGTGGCTGAGTGAACTAAAGTATGGTGATGGATTAAACCCAGATCAGTTGACTGGGGGTGAGTGTTTGATTTGTTCAAACGCTCCGTCCATCATCCCCTTTTGTATCGCTTTGTTCGCCCTAAGTGTGGCAGGGTATGCTCAGACGTGAGTCCCTTGTTCACTTGGCCACTGGATTCAAGATAGCCTGGCTGATGAGGATTATGAATCCGAAACCGGTCCCAGGATGCTTGTTTCCGGTCCAGGGAAGACATGGCTTGGCAGTTCGGGCTGGACTGTTCCCATGAGGCAACAGGGTCAGACTGATTTGCATAAAGCCATGTCTGAACTGGGGTGGCTGAGTGAACTAAAGTATGGTGATGGATTAAACCCAGATCAGTTGACTGGGGGTGAGTGTTTGATTTGTTCAAACGCTCCGTCCATCATCCCCTTTTGTATCGCTTTGTTCGCCCTAAGTGTGGCAGGGTATGCTCAGACATGAGTCCCTTGTTCACTTGGCCACTGGATTCAAGATAGCCTGGCTGATGAGGATTATGAATCCGAAATCGGTCCCAGGATGCTTGTTTCCGGTCCAGGGAAGACATGGCTTGGCAGTTCGGGCTGGACTGTTCCCATGAGGCAACAGGGTCAGACTGATTTGCATAAAGCCATGTCTGAACTGGGGTGGCTGAGTGAACTAAAGTATGGTGATGGATTAAACCCAGATCAGTTGACTGGGGGTGAGTGTTTGATTTGTTCAAACGCTCCGTCCATCATCCCCTTTTGTATAACTTTAGCTGCCTAGCGCCAACACAGGTACCCTTGCACCACAAAGCAATGGTTCCTGTGTTGAGGCGAAGATTGTTTATGTGCAGTAAGGTCCCCCTGTGTTATTGGAGAATTTCAGGGCTATTTTGGGTCAGTGTTTTCACTGACCCATAACTAACTTTTAACAGTTTTTTTTAGTGAATATTAATATGCCTCAATAACATACATTATTTAGAGCTACTGCATACACTAAAAAACACACATTTATTACGATAATGCAAAGGCCAAATTACTTTTTATCATCATAGATTGACACTGTTTTATTGTCTTGCAGATTGCATTAAAAAAATCCATCTGGCCAAAGAAACAAAGAACTCTGCTAAAATTGATATTTTTTTTTCTATAATGTGATTTGTCTTCATTGCATCAATTTATCCCTTTTCATTCTATTTTTGTTTCCTAATTTTTGCTAAATACATAGACTTAAAAAATATATCGCTAAAAAGATGCCATGATATAAACCATATATGTAAAAGTGCATTGTGTAATCAGCTTTCCAATACCATTGTTGAGTGATTGGAGGAAAGTCGACACCCCCATTCAAAAATGGTTATAAATGGCTATTACATTCTGAACATTTGTAAATGCACATATGCTGTGCATAGCGGGGGTTGGTGCATTGTAGGAATGATGCTGATGTCGCTAAAGGCAAAGTCCAGCGGTGCAAACTGCTGGCTGTTACTGTAGGCCCTGTGTAGCAGGGGTTGTTGACTACAGAAGGGTGTGCTTTGCTCACCCCTGAGGCGGACGCCGGGGGCTCTCCTTGCTATCCCTGTAGCCCACGGGCACTTACTTTATTGATTGCGGAATTTATTTTAAAAACTGTAAAATATTTTAATCTGTTCTTTTTACCTGTATGCATTACTGACCCCTCGGTGTGAGATTTACGTTGCTCCGAGGCCCCTCGATGCCATTTCCTGACCGGTGCAGCCGATTTAGGTGCTGACGCCGGCAGGCTAGGAGGGGGGACGCCATTTGGGGGGGAATAGGGTAGCGGTCCAGTAGTTGGACGCTTCCCGCCCGCCTCCACACTGGATAAAAAGATGATGTCTTCCCGTCCGCGCGCCGAAGGCGCGCCAAAGGCAAGCCCGTCTGCGCCCGTCCGCGGCCGACCGGGGCGCGGGGCCAAAACCCCTGCCCCTTTCATCTCCATTGCCAGTAATAATAGAAGGCAAATCAGGTATACTACAAGTGACCTACTTGCCCTCCGCCCCAATGTTGAAGATAGCTGTCGTCATACCCTGTCAGCGGACTCACTATCGCCGCATTGTGCGACCTGCCGCTTTACCACCCGTGGGTGGAGGAACGACGAGTTGACGCTGACTAATATGAAATTGACATTATTAAATTGTAGATCCATGAAAAAGCATAAACTGGAGATACATGACCTGGTGTTAGAGGGGGATCTCGATGTGCTCTTTCTAACAGAGACATGGCTGGATGAAGCTTCAACACCCGAAATTCTGGAAGCTGTCCCCGTAGGCTACTGCCTGCTCAGAACTGACAGAGAAAGGCAGAAAGGTGGGGGACTGGCAATGATCTACAAAAGCATCATACAATGTACCTTAGAGAAGGCCACACTGTCCAATAGTGAAGGTGGTTTTTTCACTATTAAAGCCAATCCGAAAAATATTATCAATGGACTCCTCTAGTACCGGCCGCCAGGTAAGACTTCACAGTTCTGCAATCAACTGACAGAACTAATAACTCAGCCTGTACTTCGGTATAGGAAATTTCTTATTTTAGGAGACCTTAACCTCCACTTTGAGGATCCCAACTGAAAGGAGGCACAGGCTGTAGTGGATGCACTAAAATCCCTGACGCTCAAACTACAATCTACATCCCCGTCGCACCAACTAGGTCACCTCTTAGACCCCGTTTTTGCTAACTGGGAGGGTATTAAAGTTCAAAGCACACAGAAGAATACAAAGTTCCCCGGGGAGAGTACTACAGTGTGGAGAAGAGAGGGGTTGTAAAGATTCAAGGAACTGGAAGGGTTCCCTTGTCGGAACTAGAGAGCCTCACACACCCAGAGCGTTAGGTGTGAAACACACCCTGACTGAAGGATGTCCAGTATCATCATCGGCTCACTGCTCCTCGTCAGACCGGCACTGCAATGTCTGACGGAGTGCCCAAAGGCACTCTTTTGGCGGAGTTCTTTTGTTCCTTGCCGATGGTGAGTGTGAGTGAGGACGAAAGAATGTGTAGTCGGTGCAAAGTGAGTGAATAAAAGGGTAATCAGTCCACAATGGGTTTTATTAACGTGGCTGATTCCCTGATTAAAAGGGGTGGGAGGGAGCTAGAAACTGTGGAGGTGTACAGAAAACTAACTCAACCCCCTGGTGTGGTCAACATGTTTCTCGCCAACCGGCGATTCATTAGGACCTAAACAAAGTACTACACAAGAAGACAAACGATTAAATGCTCATTCACGTAGTAAAAAGCAAATACAACCTCTCTGGGTCGGGTACAAAGAGGGCCACGGGGTCCTGCTCTAATTAGGCGGCCCAAAGGGAGAGTAACACGGGCCTCGCAGCATGCTCCCGTGAGGCCAGCGCTGTCTGGTGGATGAACCTTAATACAGGCGCTGGAACGGCAGGACACCTACCCCTCACGCTCGCGGCACCTGGTCAGGGTGCAAAAAAAAAAAAAGGGTATTAAAGTTGCCACACCGATTCAAATAACATGGTCGGATCACTTTATCATTCCATTCGAGGTAGAAGTTGCCCTACAGGATTGCAGAATGACCAAGCTCAGGCCTCAGAAACGCAGAGACTGGAAGAAGTTTACGCAGGAAAACTTTAGATCCGCCCTACTTAAAGAACCTCCTCTTCCTAGCGACACTCTGCTTAAGGCATGGGCTGACTACGAAATATGGATGTCTAGGGCGCTAGACACAGTAGCACCATGGACATTCAAGCCCCCCGCCAGAAAAACCAAAACTGCCCCTTGGTTTTCCAAGGAACTTAAAGAAGCTAAAGCCAAATGTAAAAACATAGAACGTGGCTGGAGGAAAAATCACAATCCAGAAGACAAGCTGAACTACAAAAGAGAATTAAAATTATATCACAAACTCGTAAGAGCAGCCAAAGGCGCTCATTTTAAGGAACGCATTGAATCTACTAAAAATCCCACCAAAGAACTTTTTTCAATTTATAAAGAACTTACAGTCCCAATTAGGCTTGAGGCCCAAGACACCTACTCGAATGAGCTATGTGATGACATTCCAGACTTTTTTGTAAAGAAAGTGGATTTAATACATGCCACTTTTACAGGTAGTCTGCCGACCAAACACTCAGTAGTGAGAAGTGATTCTGCCACCAAACCCCATCTGACCTGTTTTAAAGTTCCTGACAGGCAAGACCTGTTCACCATCGCAAACGGCATCCAGTCCGGATCTCCCTATGATGTGATCGCTCCCAATCATTGTAAGGGAGTCCTAGAATGTATGATGGATCAGATTGAACACCTGATCACCATGTCTTTTCAGGAGTGCCATGTGCCTGACGTATGGAAAACGGCACAGGTCATTCCCCTGAAAAAAAAAGCCACCATACATATCTCCCAGCTACAAAATCTCCGCCCTATCTCCCGCCTCCCTTTCTGCAGGAAAGTTGTGGAGAAGGTAGTGAACAGCCAACTCATGAAATTTGTTGAAGAGAACTCCCTTCTCCATTCCACACAGTCAGGGTTTAGAGCAGGCCATTCAACAGAGTCGGCGGTTCTCTTCTCCACAGAATGTCTGAGACAACTAGCAGACGAGGGGCAGACGGCAGTGTTGGTTTTATTAGATCTTAGTGCAGCTTTTGACACCGTGCTGCACTCGACGCTGTTGTCTCGCCTCTCAGACATGGGAGTAGAAGGATTAGCATTGGAATGGATAAAATCCTTTCTAGAAAACAGGAGTTTTCAGGTGCACTGTCCTCCTCATAAATCCTCTCTTCGCAAGCGGAGACATGGGGTTCCACAGGGCCCAAGTTTGAGCCCTACGTTGTTCAATCTTTATATGGAGCCCCTAGCTCATATTGTGAAAGCTTTTGGAGTGGATATCGTCACATACGCTGACGATACCCAACTAATAATTAGACTCACCCACAATCAGGCAGAGGACGCCACTAACTTCTCCAATTGCATGCTTTCCGTGGCAGGGTGGATGAATAACAACTGCCTGCGCCTTAATGGCGATAAAACAGAATTGCTGGTGGTTGGTAAATCACCCTCTGCCTGGTCGAAGGCTTGGTGGACAACAGAATTAAGGGTGATCCCCCTTCCGGCGGAATCCGTCAGAAATCTAGGAATCATGCTGGACGCGGAGCTTTCTTTCAAGCAACAGATCAGTAAAATCACGGGAAAATGTTTTGGAATACTGAAAACACTCCGAAAAGTTCTTGACCTGCTCCCTATCAGCACCAGGAAAACACTTATTCACGCCCTAGTCACACCACATCTGGACTACGGCAACGTTTTACTCCTAGGCCTAAGCAAAAAAGGCATACACCAACTGCAGTGCGTCCAAAATGCTGCCGCCGCCTGGTGCTCAACCTTCTGCGCAGAGCCTCAGGAAAGACAGCATTATTTAAACTTCACTGGCTCCCTATTGAGGAGCGCATTAAGTTTAAAGCACTCTGTTTCGCCCATCGCATTGCCCAGGGAAAAGGCCCAGGTTACCTGCGAAATCTTCTCACTATCCATCGCCCCACCCGAAATCTAAGATCTGCCGGAGCGATGTCGTTCCAACTTCCTCGCGTTCGCACGACCAGGATGGGAGGTGGCTCCTTTCGGTTCTTAGTGAGTAAACACTGGAACAATCTTCCTCTTGACCTACGCATGGAGCCCTCCGAAACGAGATTCAGACTGAAATTAAAAACTCATCTTTTTCCACGCAAATAAAAGCATCCTTGTACCATCCAGGCCAGTCCCGGACCTCGGTCTTTTCGGGGAGCAGTAGCATTTCTAAGCGCGGGGACACACTGTTTTGAGTGTAACCAGGCGCTCTAAAAGTGTTTTTATTATTATTATTATTATTGCTGTATATCATTAAGAAACCCCAAATTGTCACTGAAACAAAATATGTTAATGATAAGTAATGGTTTCTTCGGATCATAAAGACCCTATGAAATTATGTGACAGTAGCACAGTTAAGGATATGTTGTGGCTAGTAAACCACAACAAATACTGCTAACCAGTTTTGGTTAGCTAAGCAGACTATAATTTTAGTATAAAGTGGTATTGTTGGAATCTATTACTTACTGGTATAATCACTGCAGAGGCCTGTTACAATTTGGAATGATATATTGAAATGCAAGTGTCGTACTTTGCTTTTATAATGGTAATTAAAAGGCATGATATGAAAAGAATAATTTGATTGCGTGAGATGAGAAATCTAATGCCTACGTGATGCTGAAATATATTAAAGAACTAAAATTGTCGCGTGCTGCTTAGCTGAAAATTATTCATGACAGCATTCAAATTTGAATCACTTTTTGCAGCCGAATTGATTTCTTCTGTGCTCGACAATTCTGTGTACAATAAATCCTGAATCGTCAAAAGAGACCGAGAAGTAGATATTCAGGAAATGGAGGCGAAAGGAGTTAACAATCACTGTCTAAATGATCTTTCAGACATTAAAGGCAAACTATTTGCTGAGATTGTCTTTCATGTGTAGAGGAGTGGAATGGGGAGGACAAAAAAAGCTCTTGTCAGTAGGTGAAATAGGTTGCCATGCCTGATTCGTCCCAAAAGACAAAATGGTGGCCTTGAATATGCCACCACCAAGTCCAACACTGTTCATCCTGTAGATAGTATCTCTAGAAGTGAAGCAGGCACATAGCCACCTGCTGCATTCGGGTGGAAAAAAAGCTCTCTATCGCTTCTTCATAGCCCTGGGTGGATTTACATTGGGTTTGAAATGAGAGTAAACATCGAGAGGGCAAAGAAATGTAACTTTGTAAGTGTGAAAACAATCATTAAATATGTGATATTGTAGAGTTTGTTAAATGGTATTCGTGGCTAAGTACAGTGCATTCATTTGGCAATTTTGTCTTTGTAAAGTCAAAGGGAAAATTCAATCTCTCTTCAACGACAGAAAAATTCCATTGAAGTATCGTTGTTGATCTTTGAACACATAAATGAAAGCCTAAATTGTAAAAAATGCAAATATTATGTAGCAATTAGTGGTTGCTGTAAATAGAAAATTAATGATCAAATGCAATGAGTGAGTTACACTATGAACATAAGACAAATCACTACACCAGGATTGTTATTTATGAAGATTTGTATAGCGTTCTAACCCCCATGAGAGTATCCAGGCACTCAGCAGGTGTGTAGGCAATGGTGATCCTGGGTGCTAGTGGAAAAGCCAGTTTCAGCCACTTGATGAACCCACGTAGAGAGGAGGAGGCTCTGATATGGTGAGGAAGGTCATTCCATGCCGTAGGGATGTGCATGAGAAGGCGCAACCTCCATCTCTGCATTTGTGTATGTGTGGTATTTGTGTGAGTGAGAGTTTGACTGAGTTGAGGTGTATGGTGGGCTAGTCGAAGTGTATGAATGTGTTGAAGTGTGCAGGACTGATTTATGGAGTGCTTTGTAGGTGTGGGTGAAGAGTTTGAAGTGAATGCGTTTGTGGATTGAGAACCAGTGGAGCTCCTTGAAGTGTGGGGGAATATAGCACGTTACAATGCATGCTTTTACAGCGCAGTAGTTTACAACACAGTAGTTGCATGGAACGCGTTGTTACCACACGTGTCATCACAACGCCAGTCATTTCAGCGACTTACTCTAGGGGGCACGCTTAACTTAGGAATGGTATTAATTACTATTCCTATTCCAGTTTCCGCACCAGCAGGGAAGGTGTTGGATTTAAAATCCAACACATTCCCTGGTGTTGCACGCCCCCGAGAGCAAGTCCTTGAAACCACTTGTGTTGTAATGACACCTGTGGTAACAATGCAGTCGTTGTAACGACCGCGTTGTAAAGAACCCCGTTGTGTCTGTTGCATGGTAAACGTTGTTTCCCAGGGTGGGGCGGTGTGAGTGCAGCGTAGGAGGTTAAGGACTAGTCTTCCAGCAGTGTTGTGGATGGTTTGAAGTCTGTTCAAGAGCTGCTTGTTCATCACAGCATACAGTGTGTTGCTATAGTCAAGCCTGTTGGTGATCAGAATTTATGTGACCGTTTTTTATTGGTGTATTCTGATAGGCATTTGAAGATATTTCACAGCAGATTCAGCAGGTGAACACATGAGGTGTTCCCTGCGTTGACCTGTGCAGTCACAGAATTTTTTGTCCAGGATGATTACCAGGTTCTTGGCATGTTACTTGGGCATTGGGGCAGGTCCTTGGTCTGGCCGCCACAAGGTGGAGTCCCACTGGGAGGACTTGCACCCAAAGATCATGATTTCAGTTTAGTCAGAGTTGAGCTTAAAGGTGTCCTTCATCCATGTGGCTACTGAGGTTATGCAGGGGTTGAAGCTGTTTTTTCTTGTTAGAGCCTTGTCTGATTGGGAGAGTATGAGCTGGGTGTCTTCTGAATAGGAGAGGGTGTTGATGCAGTGGGCTCTGATGACGTTGAACAGGATGGAGTGTAGCGAGTGCAAACATGCGGCCAACACATTTTGCTAATGCATCACCCTTTATCAGGGCTTATGGTAAAATAACAGTTTCCCCAAAAAAGTGTCAGCATTTCACATCCTGGTAGTAACTACTAGACTCAGTCTTAATCGTAAGTCCTCCATTTTAATAAATCTGAGTACTGTGCACGGTGTACCAAATGAAAAGGTGCGTTCAATTCTATACAGGATTATCTGTTACAAAATCAACAGATGGTTAAACTGTTCGCTAGCAATAGATCAAGTAGTCATGATGTGACCAATAAAAGTTATTCAGGAGTCTTACGAGTTGCTTTGATTCCAATTTTATTTAAAAAATGCCATTTTGACAGAAGCAATGCAACGCATTTCGGCCCTGTGGGACTTCATCAGGGCTTGATCAATATCCCAATGTTATCGTCCACGCCTGAAGTCGTAGGACATTAGAACCAGGAAGGATGAAGATAAGATGGGAACGCAACACGCCATCTAGTAGTACAAAATTGTATCTATGAGGATTCATGAAATAACAAGAGCCAACACTGGGTGGTATTTCTTGACCTTGTGTTGGGTTGGACTCTTGGCAATGGTGTGTCACAAAAGTAGAGCGAGGGAGGAATCAGAATTGGTATTAAATCAGAGATTTCAAAGAGTAGCACCAATTTGTTGTGTGCGATTCAGTTAGTGCAGAACTTGCTAGGGAGCGATCACCTCGGCAAGCTCCATTGCGTAATCTACTGTACACAAGAATGAATAGGGTTTGAGTCCCAAGCAGCTGATGCAAGATTTAAATTAAAGGCCCCCGGACCTGCAGTCTGGTTTTATCCAGTCATAACTAAGAAAGATCAAGCTATCGGTTTGAGAGAGACAGTTAGCGAAAATGTTTGGGATTTCACTGGGAAAGAAATCGGGTAGATTAAGTTTGCCAAGCCCTTAAAGATAACCCTTTGGCCTAACATGGTATTATAGTATTCCCTCAAACACGTCCTTACAAGTTTACCCTACAAGCCATTGCAGGAATAACGGCTGTCATTGAGAACATGGCATTTTGAAGAAAGTCATCGGGAGTCCATGTAAGTATCTGATTATGGCTTTGCAAAAAGCAAATTAAATGTGGAAAATAGTGCAGTATCTCTAAAGAATTTAGCAAAATGTTGTTCCATACTATCCTGTAGTACTGCCCCCTGCCCAGATCCTGTTCCATATTCCTCCAGAAGCTGAATGGTTCACGGTCAGTGACTTTTGCTAGGCGTTCTTCTCGGTTCCCCTTAACAGAAAGAGTTTCTCTCTGCATTTTAATTCCAAGAGAAGACTCACATATGATGTTGCCCTCCACAAGGGTATACATAAACCCTGTCCTGTTTTTTAAATATGACCTAGAAAGTCTGCAACTACTGTTTAGCTCGACCCTGATTCAGCACATTGCTGACTTACTCTTTGCTACGATGACAAACAAAGCTTGTAGGTAAGACACTATTGCTCTGCTCAGTCGCTTGGTTGAGAAGGGGCACAAGGCTTTCCCAGAAAAGTCATAAGGAGAGTATGTATGTGGGACATCACATCAAGAAGGGGATCAAGCGAGTCCCATAAGCGCATTAAAATAGTCCTTGAAATTGAAATTTCTAAACACACAGTGAGAATTGCGAATATTCCTGGCATGGTTGGGCACTGCCGGAACAGGTTCCCAAAACTTTCCTTTGTGACATGCCCCAATCTATACTGAGGCTGATTGACACTGATCTTCAATGACCCAGTACCACAGGATGATGAAAGCATGGAAGCCTTCCAGGAGTTTAATATTCTACTTTGCAGCACACCCACTCTTGGAATGCCAGACTACACCAAAGAATATGCACTCTTTTACCATGAGCGAGATTGGTGTGCTTTATCTGCATTAACGCAAATATAATAATAATAAGCGCCCCATTGGGTATTTTCCAACTACTTTTGATTCCGTAGCTGCAGCATTACCTAGTTGTCTCACTGTGATTGCAGAAGTATGCCTTAAGATTCAGCAAACAGAAGGAATAGTGATGGGTTATCCATTCAATGTAATGGCCCCACATTAACCAGCTATGTGAGAATCATTTTGGCTGCTGAAAATGTTTCTATTGGAAGATTGAATACCTTAAACCTCCCTCCTCTGTTACCAATCCCAGTGGGAAATGAAGAAGGAGATGTTGATCATGACTGCGTGAGTGTTACCAAGTTATGCACAAAGCCAAGACCTGACATATTAGATGTATCCCTTCCCGAATCCAACCCTACCCTGTTTGTTGGTGGGTCTTGTTTGAGAGACAGACGTGACCTGTTTTCAGACCTACATATGCTGAGTGCACCCTGAGTGGGGTCATTGAAGCCTCTTACCTATGCCATGTAACATCTTCACAGTAAGCAGAATTAATTGCCCTCTCTAGAGCCTGTTGCACATCCAATTCTTGTGGGTTACCAATTCCACTGACAGCCAGTAGTGATTTGGTGCTGTGGATGATTTCAGGCAGTTATAGTCGCAGAGAGGATTTATGACTTCTGCCAGCTCACCCATTAGAAGTGGATTGCAAATATCCAACTTATTGGAACCCCTTCAGTTTCCAAAAGAAATTGCTGTGGCGAAATGTGCTGCACATAGGAGTGGCAATGTCTTTGTCATCAGCAACAAGTGCTATGCAGATTAGATTGCCCAGTATCGTGCTCTTGAATCCAGCACCTTTCACATGGAAGAGCCTTGAAATGACAAAAGAGACACCAAGTCCAATATGTTGTTGAATACTGTACAGAATTTCAGTTGCAACACACTGCCACGTAAATTGAGAAGGCATGGTGGCAAAGGATGGGATGTGTAAAACACGCTAGTGACATTTGGATGTTGTTAGACCTGGCACCCTTGGTGTGGTTTTCCCCCTAACTTTTTGCTTTCAGCCCTCCTGTTTTGCTGACTTTATTTTTAAACTTTTAGGACTATGCACATTACCAGTGCTAAAGCACTTGTGCTCTCTCCTTAAAACTTGATAGTATTGACTCAAACCCAATTGGCATATTTAATTTACTTGTAAGTCCTTAGTAAAGTGATCATGCATTTGCCCAGGGCATGTAAATTAAATGTTACTAAAGGGCCTGCAGCGCCGATCTTGCCACCCACTTAAATAACCTTTTAGAACATGTTCCAGGCTGACCATTGCAGCCTGTGTTTGCAGGTTTAAATTGCCATTTTGACCTGGCAAAGGAAACCTTTTGCCAGGCCAAACCTTTCTTTGTAATACATTTAAGTCACCCCTTATGTAGAACCTCGACAGTCCAGAGCGCAGGGTACAGTGTATTTAAAAAGTTGTACATCTGCTTTTAAGTTTTACGTGTCCTAGTAGTGGAAAGTTCTTAAATTCGCTTTTCCCTACAGCAAGGCCTACCTGTCCCATAGGATAACATTGGAGTTACCAGATTACATTCAATAAGGTGTAACTTCCATATAGGAGCAGGTAACTAGTTCATGTTCCCTGCAGGTGATCTAACTCCCTAATTACCTGTGAGTATTTTTTATCTGGGAGCCCATCTTGTGGTAAATTTGGGCACTATCCTTCTCAGGAGGTAAACAGGATTCATCTTGGCTGGAATTCCGGCATGGGACAACCTCGACAATGTCAGAGAAATGCTCCTCTAACTAAACAAAGAGGTTTTGTCATTTATATAATACATGTCACCCATGTTGTCATGCCAAAGTCCCAGTCAGGCTGCCAATATTGATTCTATCTTGACAAAGCTGTTGCAGAGTGAACAATAACAAAACCCACCATTTTGCACCGTGAACTTTATCTTTAGTACAGAAAGCCAGGGCTCTGATAATATGCCAATGAAGATGAACAAATGTAAGCAAAGTTATTTCATGGAATATTTTCCCAGAGGCACCTGAGCAAATGTGTGTCGTGTCAAAGTTCAAGAAAAGATGTCAACCTTAAATGTGAGCATGTAAAATGGTGGTATTCTCACCCAGGCCTAATGTGACCACATAGCACATTGAACATGAGGTGATTAAAGGCTTCCTAAAAACAATGCTAAAAGTATGTATTTAAACTTTTATGGGATCCTAACATCATAAAAGTATTGTGCTTCTTTAATAAAAAAAACATAGAGAATGCCACATTATAGTAAAAGTCCCAAACATACATCGAGGGCACACTTGAAAGTGCACAGCTGACAGTGGAATACGGTCTGCATGCAGTGTAGCCAGACAGGCCGAAAGGGCAAGAACCAGCTGTCATTTAGTTCCTGAAGCAAGGGTGCACCAAAAGACTGCATCATTATCTCATGACACAGTAGCACATGTGGTAGAGCCATCCCCATTTGGCCACATGACGGAAATCCATTGCTGAGCAACCAGTGTCCTGACAACCAGGAATAGGACAAGTTGTAAGCCTCTAAAAATGCTACTGAGCACGGAGGGTATGAAAAATGAAATAACTCTGAAGACCATCTGGAAGTTACTAACCAACTCGGAGTCAATTGTTTAAAAAAAGTGTGCTACCCCAGTGGTATTTCAGATGTTAAAAATGCAGTGCACTACCCCCCACCCCCAAAATGGTGTGGGAGATTCGTGCAAAGTAGTGACTATATCTCAGAGGAAGAACTTGAAACTTGAAGATAAAATATCTTTCAAACAGATGTTAAGGACGCTTCCTTCTGAAACAAGAAAACTTTCAGTCTACTCAATGCTTCATAGTGCACATACAAAGTTTTAATCGAAAGCCAAATTGTTACATCCCTAACTGTATGGGATGGTGGAAAAAGCACTTGTGTACAACAAGCCACGACCGCAGAAACCATCACCAGATATGGTATTCCCAGTTTCATCCCACTGCAGCCTTGATCATTCAACATCCAATAGCTCCCATTGGAAAGCAATCCAAATGCTGGACAAATTACTGCAGCTTTGGAACCTTTCAGATAACATGACAAGTTCACCTTGTCTGCATTGCATGTGCCATGGAGTGTAACCTCCCTGCAAATTAGAGAATGGCCTAACGTATTCTCACAGTCTGTACCTTTAAGAAAAACCTCAGTTGCACTATTCCTACAAAGAAAAGTGAAAGGAAGGATCTATGCCTCATGTACAAACCTTTCTCCTAGTGCTTCATATCTGCCTACTTGATGGTGTTGCAAGCAGTATTTGAAGTGAAAAGTTGAAATCAGCGGAGAAGTAAACCCATGTATTATCCAATCTGCTGATGGTACCTCTGCAACAGTAAATGGTAATTGTTCTAACTTTTCTATGTGCAATATCGTGTAAGTTACGTCTTTTCTGCCCATGGTTTTCTGATCTTTTGTCAGATTGTATGGTAACAAGAAACCAGTGGCATTTATGTGCTTCCATGGAGCACATCCATTTTGCAAAGTCTGTAGAGTCCAACTTAGCATGATAGACCTAAGCTGTGATTGCCCATGTTGAAAAAAGGACATGTCACTCTGTATGATGTCAATAACAGACAACACAATGTAACCCAGAGACTATAAATCCTATTGGATGATGTAGTCATACCATTGTCAACTACTGCTAGAGCCTTTTCTAAATTTGCTCTATCAATTTCACATATTCTCTCAACAGCTTTCTACTGTGAAACTTTCCACACGTCATTGTATATTGTACACAGAAAGTGCTTTGTACGTGGCTTTCGGGTTACCCTGTCATCAGAAAGAAGAGACCAGTGTTGTTTCACCTCAAACATCTTTGAATGTCTTAGCCTCTCTAGGCACAACTTTCCACCACTATATGTGGTGACGCAGTCCTTGTGATTGTATGCTTATTTTCCCGTTGAGTGGAGGCATATCCCACCTGGAGATGTGGGAGTTTCCAAAGTTCTATTGCGGGAATGAATCCTGTGTTTCGAGATGACAGTTCATCCTGAATCAGACCAAAGAGATCATTTAAAAAACAAGTGTTAGAATTGGGGGTCTCTAGTTGGCACAGGTAGGTACTTGTGACAAATAGGGACCCTCCCCTCTAGTCAGAGTAAGGGGATTACACTCCTAAAATAACCCCTGCTCACCCCCTTGGTAGCTTGGTATGAGCAGCAAGGCTTTATTTCAGAGACGTTGTAAGTAAAGCATGTGTGACCACATACAGTAACCCAGTGACAAAACTACAAATGGACACCACACAAGGTTTTATATAAAAAATAAGTATATTTTATATAGAGTTACCACAAGGCCAACAAACGACAAAAAGAATCCACAGTACTATTAGATTTTAAGAGTTCTTGTAAAAAGGCTTAAATCAAGGTTCTGTGTGAGGCGGTAGCCCTCTCTGGCTACAGCGTTGTTGAAATTACACAGAGGCTAGCAAATCCAGCAGACTGCGTCGGTACGGGCCCACTCAAAATGTCGACAGACTCAGTCACAGTACCTTTTACTTGAGGCGGCCGGCACGGATGTGCAAGCTGGTTCCGGTGTTCGTCGCGGTGCAGAAAGGAAGCGTTGCAGGACGCGTTTTCTCTCAATGCGGTGCAGGCAGCAGCCTGTTGACAGAGTCGGTGGATCCAAGGCTTGCATTGCAGGGTGAGACGGTGCTTCGATGCGGTGCTTGCAGCTTGCGGTGCGGCGACAGAGCCGGAGTTCGGGAGCTGGTGTCGATCAGTCCAGACAGTGGTGCGAGTCGGGTGGTGCGCCGCGAAGCGTGCGAGGCTGTGCCCAACTCCAGTGCGGTCACAGGACTCGGAGTCAGCAGCAGGGACCTCCTCGGTCAGACCAGTACGAATCGATGTGGCGAGGCGTTGCACATCGCGGTGTCCACCAGTCGCATGCAGGCTACGGCTCGGTGACGGCGACAGGACAGAGTCGGTGAGTGCAGAGCTTGCTTTGTTTGAGGCGGACGTTGCTTGATGCGGTGCCTACAGGACACCGGGCCGGTCGTGACAGTCGGTCACAGCTCCATGCCTCTGTTGACATGGAAACAGCATTTCCAGCAGCAATCCACAAAGGCTTGTGAAGTCTACTGGTACTGAGACTTCTGTCAGTGGGCAAGCACTCTTCCAAGCCCTTGGAGATCTTTTCACAAGTTGAAAGAAAAGTCCACAAAGTTCTTTCTCCTCTCTTTGGCAGTCAGGCAACCACTGCAGGCCAATCCCCCAAGCAGCACTTCAGCTTGGGAATAGTCTCTTCGCAGTTTCTTCGAGGTTTCGTCTTGTAAGTCCATAAGTGATCTAATTTCATGGGATCAGGGTCCCAATACTTATACCCCAAAATCCTTTGTTCTCTGAGGGGAGAGAGGCTTGTGCCCAGTTCAAGCCAGTTCTGAAGCACTGTTCACCAGACTTCTCCTTTCCTTTCACAGTGAAGGGCAGGCACATCAGAGGCCCTACAGGAGGTGGAGCCAGCATTGTGGAAGGCAAGTAGAGTCCTGGAGCACTTTGTTGACAGTCTTTCTTCTCTTCTTTCAGTGTGCAGGGCAGAGACATCAGAAGCACCACAGGAGGTGGAGCCAGCATTGTAGAGGGAAGGCCCAGCCCTATTCAGGTCCCAGGTGCAACTCCTCCCTCCCATCTAGATACAGATCTCCCTATTCACCACCGGGCTGCCCCAGCCTGTCTCTTGGAATCTCCCAGCCCTGTCACTCACAAAACCAGACAAAGGAATACACAACCTCGCAGAGGCAGGCTCAAATGGTTAGGCAAGCAAATACCTACTTTCTAAAAGTGGTATTTGCAAACACAGAATATTAAAATAAACTTCACAAATAGATGTATTTTATTATTCTGAGTCCAGGCATACTAAACTCGAATTTCTACCATGTTCTCTGAGTCTGCTAGGATTATAAACATGTAATAATCTAGCAGCCCATTCTGGACTATGGAGAACAGGTAGCCTTGCAATAGTGAAAAGCAAAAATGGCTGTAATTCACTATAAGGACATGCCACACACATCAGGGCTTGTCCTACCTTATACTTAAAATGCACCCTGCCCGTGGGCCTACCATAGGGGTTACTAATATGAAGTCAAGGGAAGGTTTAGGGACTGGCACGTGGGTGCACTTGCCCAGTCATCATGACAGTACCAGACTGCACGCAGGCCCTGCAATTGCCGACATTAGACACATTTTACAAGGCCGCTTCTGTGGGTGGCACAACCAGTGCTGCAAACCCACTAGCAGCATTCGGATTTACACGCCTTGGGCACACTCAGTGCACTGTACTAGGGTCTGACAAGTAAACCAAACATCCAATCATGGAATCACTAATCAATACATCAATTTACAGTAGGGAGCACTCGCACTATGGCACTGGACAGCAGTGGTACAGTGCCCAAAGCATCTAACACCAGCAAAAACACATGAGGCAAAAGCAAAAAATGGAAGGGAGACCCACGCCAATGGTGCCAGGTCTAACAACGAGGTAATGCAGTTGCAGACCAGTAGATCAGAGATTCAATTGCAGTTGCAGACCAGTAGCTTCAGACATGGTAAAGAGACTGAATGGAACTATCAAGGTAAAGTTGGGCAATGCCTATGTGTCCACATCTCTTTAATGTCCTAATTGACTTCCTCTAATATTAATGAGCATTCGAAGCACCCCCTGTAGATGGTCAGGATTGTCTCCCCCCGAGGGGTTGATGGAAAGAGCAATGCTTATCCCTTCCATTACAGATGCTGCCCTTGTGAATATCACAGATGATCTGGTTTGTTTTCAAATACTGCAAGGGATTAACTGATGTGGTGTGTTCTAGCTCTCATTAGGTTGGAGCTGTTACTCTAGTTGGGCGAGAGTCTCCAGGTCACCATGACCTGAACCCCGGCGATTGGGTGCATGTGAAGAAGCATGTCTGCAATTCATGGTGATCCTGTCTACCAGCACTGCTGTAAAGTGTGTTGGTCAGCCAAAATTCCTGTAGCTTTTGAGATAGGGTATTTACAATAAGGTAGAGCTAGAAGGAGTAGTACCTTAATCTGGAATAACACTTATTTACCTGGTCTGATTTAAGCTAACATGATGCAGAGATGCTGCAAAGTATTACTTGTAGTTTTGGCAACTGACATTTATGTCTCTGTAGTTGGGTGGATGTTAGATGTTCATCAGCTGGGTGAAAATGTTTCCAGTATTCATGTAAACACAACCATTAATCTTGAGGTTAGTCAAACAGTGTATTGAGGTTAGCCTTCACATGTTCCTCATGCTGAAAGTGTTTATTGCCATAACATTTATTTTTAACTGTTAGCTGAATATGTGAAAATCATGCAGGTAGAGGAATGTGTTGTTTGGTCTTATCTCCTGGCCTCTGCGGCTGAGTCAGGTGCCTATTTCCACCTGATTTTGCCATATTCTTACTCGTGTTGTTTTCCTTAATCTATCAGCAAAACATCATTCATTTGTTCTAACTGACTATCACAGACTCTTAGAATTTGTACCGATAGTAACTGATACATATTTGTGGTCTGTTGTGCACTGACTATCTGGTTTTAGAGTGACAGGATCTGGGGATGTGCATCCAAGGAAAAGAGCTGGAGAAGCTGTAAGGAGGAGTACTTCCCCATTGCTGTGTGGATGCTTTGCTAGGTTAGCATGCAGTGTCTACTTCTGCCAAGGAGAGGACAAAGACTGAACTGTGCTGTGTATCCTGCTTGACGAAGATCTCAAAGGGCTTGGTGTAGAGCTTGCTTCCTGTTCTGAAGTCTCAGGGAGCCAGATAACTTCACTCCCTCTGTCCTCCAGCACCTGGAACTGTGGTTTTAGCTGCCACAGAGGGAAAAAGCAACAATAAAGCCAGCGAGTGATGGTGCAACCTGCAACAGAGCTGTGGGCACCATTCATGAAGTGCACGACGCACAACCCTGACTTGCACCGCTGCCCCGCCACCTGCCGCTGCACTGTTTTGACTCTGATGCCATCACTGAGGCTGCTTCCTGCACCAGAGCTGAGGGCATCGCTTGTGACACTCACGATGCACCGCTCCGACTCACACCGCAGCCCTGTCCTCACCGACAATGGTTCTTCATCTTCACAGAGCCAAGACCTAACGTGGGTAACCCTCCGAACCCATCAACACCACACTGTCATAAGGAACCACCGCCTCACCACCGCGATGTCACCTCACCTGACAACAGTTATGAAGCGACGCCTCACCTCCCCTGCATCGCAGTAAGGCAGCGACGCTTCACCTCTCTTGAGTTTGTAAGGAACCGACGACGCCCAGCGCCAGTGAAGCATCACCTCTCTGAAGCCGTGCAATGTCTTTGTTTTCATTGTTGGCCAAGGCACTGTTCTTAGTGGTTAATGTGATTCGGGGCCTGACACCGCACACCTCGCAGTCGGCAACGTACTTTGGGATTTTCATCTGTCATGATGTCGTAATAGCCCCAGGTGGAGCTATTTGTTGCTACAAGCTTTATTTTTGTGAATAACCTATTTTTGATATCTTGATATATGTATGGTGGGTTTTTGTCCTTTTGGTCTTGTTTTGTTTAGATAAAGATTTCCAATTTTTTAAAACTGATATCTTGATATATGTATGGTGGTTTTTTGTCATTTTGGTCTTGTTTTGTTTAGATAAAGATTTCCAATTTTTTTAACTGATGTGGTGTCCATTTGTAGTGCTTTCACTGTTACTGTGTGTGCACAAATGAGTTTTTACACATTGCCTCTGGGATAAGCCTGCCTGCTCGTGCTAAGCAACCAAGGGGGTGAGCACGGGTTGTCTAAGGGCGTACCTCCCTTACCCTGACTAGAAGCAAGGGTCCCAACTTGGACAAAGGTGCAAACCATTGCCAACTAGAGACCCCCATTTCTAACACCCCCCAAGTACAGAAACTCTACCCAACTGCTGAGGCCCTTTGTAAATCAGGCCCATAGTGTATAACCTATATAGTACACACAATGGTTTCTCTAAATATATGAACTAAGAAAGAAAGTAGCATATCCTGTTCCGATAATCAGACTCACTGCATCTAAAATTTCCTTTTATATTTCAATTTCAAACCTCATTTATGATGCTGGTTAGTGAAGAACTGAAATCTTCATTCTCAGGGAATACTTACTAATAGAAAAAAGAACTTGGCACAGAAGCTGAAAATATGAAAAGACATCTTTATTAAATGTAATAAGTGAGGCCACGTCACACAGAAGCCATAGCAACTGAGTGAGGTAGTCTGAAGAGTACAGAGAACAGAGGCCTTTTATATGCTCTCAGGGTTACAAACTTCAGCATACAAGTAAGGGGCAGTCCTAGCTTTTGCAAGCATGCAAAATACCTAACATTCCTTCTTACGCAAGCCGGACAAACCCATAATAAAAGGACAACAACCCATATCATAAACAGACCATAAAAGAAGGAACAGAAAACAGATAAGAAGAAGTATAAGGGGTGTGTGTGTGCATACCAAACTCTACAATGTCCTGTGCTTTGATCCTCAATCTTGATCAGCTAAAGGGCAGGAACTGGTTTAACAAGGTCAGCTTCAGGCAACAGGGTCAGTTCACTCAGGTCAAACAGGAGTCAGCATGAACTCAAGCTAAGGTCTACATGTCCTTAAAAGACTAGTTTCAGCCACAATCATGGCCTATGTGGAATTCACAGAACCTCAGACCCTCCTTTTGCCCTTACATAGGCAATCACTCAGTCTGTATCTGAATCGATGTCAATATTATCCGTTATTCCCTTCACTAAGGCATTATTACTCGAGTTATCTTACATGGAACGCAAGGGATAGACTTCGTTGGCATAAATAAACATCGTCTGATATGCCCATACAGACCCATTGTAACTAAATGACAGAACCAAATAGGGAATACCTCTATCTGTAGTATGTGGCATAAGACCACACACCCAACAATTAGTGGTGTTCATTACTAACTGGTATTGATGCTGAAACTGTACAAAGGAATTATTCACAAATTCCGACCTTCTAATCGGCTCTTGTTCAGGTAAGATATGAAAAGAATGCAAAGAAGTAGTAGGAAAAGACATAGGTTGGGAGGTGGGTGCAGAAGTCAATTGGGTAGCAAAAACAATCCCACCCATCAGAGACAACATCATGCTTAAAAACACTAGAAAACATGTTATTAAGAACATATGGACAATAGGAGAAAGTAATGACCACTATTACAAACAAAATTATAATTTTTCATAACGCTAAGCAGAAAGCAAATCCTAAAATTATCTAGTAACAATTATTTATGGCTCCTATGCATTTCAGTAACTTATTATATGTTCAGGTGAAACAGTGGTGATCCTCATCAATGCTCTGAGGTGAAAAGGGATACTCTTCCACAGGGAATGGACTTTATTCTGCTTTTACTAAACAGAATACTACTTTAAAACAATGCCAGCAAAACAGCAAAAATCAGTCTCTTAATACCCATTATATTCAATCGCACGGAAACCACTTGTGAAACCAACTATGCCGAGAGTCCATTCAAAAGCCTCTCTGGCAGGCTTCTATTGTCCATCAAATCTTCTTTTGTTGTTTTCTTCCGCATGGGCCTCTTCATTCAGGCCTTTCATGTAAATGGTGCTTCTCAGTATCCGTTGGAGTGCCCTCCTGGCAAACACTCATAGCTCATTCGAAGTCTCAATGTCTCAAGGCAGTGGACCAGTATCTCTCCTCTGCGGCAGACACTACAGATAGCATGATCTTCATTGATCATGAGCACAAATCATCTCGTGCAGACCCAGGACCATTCTCAGACTTCAACACTCATCATTCAGTGTCAGAGGACGCTCAGGCTGCTCTTTCATTTAATAATAGGTACCACAATGTAGTGCCTTTTTCCAATCCTGGATCCCCTGGTGCACTGCCTTTCCGTTGGAGCAAAGAAAAGGGGGGGGTGTGGCCAAAACTCAGGCCAAGGGGCTCAATGGACTGCCTACTGTCAGAAGTTACCAGCACATGACAGGTGAGAAACTAAAAACTTAAAATAACTGGAGTCCTTCTCTTTCGCTCTTTTGCACTGAAATTCTGGTTCTGTGATGTCCAATGCCGTCTGATGGAGCAAGTGCGATGCTTTAAACAGTTCATTGTATAACAAGGGGACTGCAAGCAGGTGGCCTGCAATCTTCAAAGGAGTGGCCATATGCCATTGGACAATTCTGGTCTAGAATACACTGTCATTTCTCAAAGGCAATACAAAGACAAAGGCAGTAAGCAAAACAGTGCCTCTAGGCTCTTCAATTGGGTTTCCGTGTGAGAGCATATCCTCCACCATCTAAGGGTAGATAGCGACATGATTAAGTCTAGGTATTCCTAAATATCTTATCTAGAACATCTCAAAAGAAAAATTGCATAATATAGATTATCAGGGACATGTAGATACCTCCCTTTTAATAACTGTGCACCAAGTGCACTACGCAATACACAGGCTAATAATCAAAATGTGGAAACTTGTCTTATAATAGCATTGAGTCAGTTAACCAGTCCATTACTACCATGACGGTTAGACTGAGAAACATGGAGTTAGGCCTAAAGAAAATTCTTAAAAAACAGTCTAGTCATACAAAAGTGAATTATACATAATATAGGGGGTCTCTGGTACATTACTGCAATCTGGAAGTGTGAACCTAATACAATAATAATAATAAAAGAAGGCTAACTAGTGAAAGGAATATGGAAAAGGGAAAATGGGACTAGGACACAGCTAACATCCCCAATTACTAGGGACGATGCAACATCAATCAGAGGAGAAGTGACAAAAGAAAAATCTATAGGAAAAACAAGAAATTACTTGGGTGATAGTCAGGCATGTGACACAACACCAAGAGTAGACGTGATACATAAAAATCAAAATAGTTCATGATAGTCAGCTCTACCGCTGGCCTCTACACCACATACGGTAATCTCAGCTAATGTTCCAGTTCCTTTTTCAGGGAAAAAAAATTAAACCTTGTTTCCTTTATGGTACAAGGCCATACACTATTTAGGAAGCAGAACAAAACTGACTAATGTAATATAAAAATGAGGTCACCATGCACAAAAGTCACAGATCTATAATTTATCCTTACGTCCAATTCAGGATACATCATTTTAGGGCTGCCTGTTCCTTAAGGGGAGGGGCAGTACGTGATTAACAGCATGTGACACACTTTGATTCTGTATATCTCTTTTTTATTTTCCTTCAAATACCATTAAAGCCAAATTTGACATACACTGATGAAGTGTTGTCTGTTTTTCTGTGAAATTTAGTGTCAAAGCAAATCTACCCAACTGTTTGCAGGATACACATCGTCATGTATATCCCTTTACAACACAGGTAAACTTGTAATAGTATTAAAAGCAGCAACATAAAGCAAAAAACATGCAAAAAAACCGCACAAAACGCACATGTCAAGCCATCAGATATACTTGCTGTATATCAAGCACAAAAAACATAGACAAGACAATAACATATGTAAATGAGCGGTGACACACCCACTTCAAGTCCTGTACTTTATGCTCTGTGAACCTGCAGCCCAAAACCCACTATTGAGGCCTTCTTAATTTGTCAGGTTTAAAATCCTCATCCTTCTTTTGACAGCAAATCACCATTTAGTAGACATTTGGCTGTCAAATACAACCCACTATGTCTCTTCTGACACACAGGACCCGCAGGAACAATTCATGATAGGACCAAATACACAAACATTAAAAAAAACACGCAAACATTTCTTCCCAAAGGCTACGCAAAAACACATCCTTTTTTAACCAACCAAACTCATGTGTCTTGTCAGCCTTAAAATCACCCAGAACAATCCATGAATGATCTGTTGGCAGAAGCAAAGAAAAATACACAACACACAAAAGAGAGACATTTCTCACAACAAACAGACATCAATTATAACTTTTAATCAGAAGACAAAACATAATACACATTAACAGACACAAAAATAAATTTCCATTACTTAACTGTTACCATCTTGTCAGTCAGCTTGCAACATTAAGCCATTTTAACTTTCCAAAAGTAAAATTCTTTCACTGACACTCCATGTTATCTTTGGGCCACAATTTCCACTGTAAAAAATAATTCTTAATTCGCAAATCGTTCTCCCTTAGGCATGTAACCTTCAAAATTTCAATAAAAAGTTTACGTCTTATTTTCTGTCTAAGACTTAATGCAATGCTTTATTTTCTGTCAAATAAAGCAACCAGCGGACATTATTTTTCCAGAACAGAGATACAAATGTATCAGTTCTGCAGAGCATTTAGCACGATGTTGGGACTTTGAAAGAAACCCTTTTTTTTATATTGTCCCTTTGGAATTAAGTTCTTTAATTTTATTGATGTTCTTACAGAGAAACCAGAAACCCTTCCTTTTAGAGGCCCGTTTAGCAAGGTCATTCTGCATTCCACAGAGACAAGGCCCTAATTAAAAAGGTCACAAATGTCAACATGACAGCCTCCTTCCATTGTTTACAGGGAAACTAAAGATAGCATCTCAGCGACTTGAGCCAGCTCTGCAGCTTCTCCTAGCCCCCACCCTCTGCTCATTCTGAGGCTGCCAAAGACGAAAGGCCTTCCTAATTCCTCCTAACCTGCAATAATTCACTCTATTTTGAAAAATATTTTCTCTTTTTTAGGCGCTAAAAATGATCTCTATTCCCAGATTATTAAACAACATTTACTGTGAATAATTCACAGAACCTAATAACACACATACCAGTTTTTAGAACAAATGCTTATTGCAATGGTACTCATTTCATCAACCTTAAATGGATCTCACTGGGTCATTTAAAAGCAAACCCCAAATGGGGACAGTCTGCAAATTTGTATTATACCTAAATGTATGCATTTACTGAAGCCTAAAACACTTTAAAGCTATCATAAATGGCAAGAATGCTGTTTTAAATGGTCTATTTTACCCAAATTCGACTTTGATGTTTGGGGCACTTAAAAATAAATATCCTATACTTGTGATACATATTAATCATCCTCAGAATGTTCTTTACAAATTACAGAGATTGGGCATTAGACATATCCCATGTAAATCCTTAGAAAAATGAATTTTTTACGCCTGCGCTAGGTAAGATGTCATATGCTAATGTCCTCATTATGCAGTGCAACACAACTCAAATTAAATTATAATGCTAGGGGGTCATAGTATGAGTATTAAGCTTCATGAATAGTAAAAAACGAATTTGCTAGCACTTATTTTTAATAATTATTGTTCATAATGTAATAATTATTTTTAATATACCCAATCATTTTTGCTAATTTCACATATAAAAGCAAGCTGCAACCCTTGCCTATCATTTTAGACACATTCATTTATAAGCCTAAGCACAGAAGCCTAACTTGAAACATGACAAAATTTGGCGCTACACTTTCTTTCTAAAAAGGACAATTTTTATTTAGCAACGGAGCCAAGAATATGCGTATGCTTAAAGAGAGGAAATTCTTAATTGAAATGTCATCCTGTAATACAAAATAATGAAGAAATTATATAAGTTGGTTTTTCTACAAAAACACACCATTCATTTTTGGGGGCCTTTTTATTCCTAGTGAATGTGAATGTGAATTTTATTTTTTTAAGCATTTAGAAATTTTGCCTAATAGACTGAAAACATAAAAAACCACAAACACACCTTTGAGCTCATTTCAGAAATAAACAGAAAGGGTTGAAACACTCAGGACACACAATACGGCGAGCTTTTAGCCATGCATTTCATAAATAGCGCCATCGCAATTTACTTACAGAAGTTGCACTAATTGGAAAACCACATAGACATTTAAACACACATTTAACCCATAACTCAATACTCAGGACAGAAACCAAGGACAGCCCACAGACTGTATTTAAACCAAACCATTTGCAAATACTAGTTGTAAGTCATATTTACAAGAAACGCTTCTCAATAGTGTTCCAAAAGACTGCAAAAACAGCCCAACAGACTGATGTACATCCAAGAAGCGAAAATACACTCAATTCACTAGCTTTGGCTAGCAGAACACCAAAAATCGCTCTGCATATCTTCATTCATAAAATTGCACAGAACAAAGGATCCTTGTATGTATTATGTCCATATTTTAATTCCCTGGGGATACAAAATCACCAAGAAAGAAATATGTTTGTAAATCTAAACCTATTTAGATATTTCCCGCTGGGGGGCCGGCTAATTTACTTCACATCACACTATGGTACCTTCCAAAAAAGCAACACATTTTTCCATGTGAGCTTGAGAACAGGCATGCCAAAAAATACTGCGGAATACGCAAGTATTATAATCAAAGTGGTGCTTAAGGTACTTTTCGTACGTGCACCGTTCAACTAAACCAAATGGAGAAATTTCTCCTCATTACCTGCCTACACAAATTGCAATTCGCATATACAAACCTATACAAATCCAAAGTTGGGCAACACAAATTCCAAAGTTCCAAAGCTACAGTACTAAATTTGCTAAGACCAGGCATCTTATAGCTCACTAATCTAGCTTCAAACTTCAAGGGGTTATCTCTACCAATACACTCGCAAATATACGAGCCCCTCGGCTTTGGTTATTGCAGCAACCAAATCAAAACCAAGAAACCAAACAAAGTCGTGGGAGCGACCCACTTGTACTTCTTATTCTTACTAATCAAAAGGTTATCCAAATTCTAACTGTCAAGTTCTACATGACCTAACGGTCTTTTTTAGAATACTCACACCAAAAAGGTTCTCAGTCAGGAGTGACATCATGTGGGGGATCAAAATCAGGAAGAGCAGAAATATACTGGGCTGCAGAAACAGAGAATCTCCAGAATTCCTGTGCACAGAGTAGTAGAGTCCCGTCCTGTTCTCCTCAGTAGATTTCAGTCTTCTTACAAGATCACTCCCACAGAAAGTCACTTCTATGATGAAGCCCCACAGTGGGCGCCATTTGAAGAACTGAAATCTTCATTCTCAGGGAATACTTACTAATAGAAAAAAGAACTTGGCACAGAAGCTGAAAATTTGAAAAGACATCTTTATTAAATTTAATAAGTGAGGCCACGTCCCACAGAAGCCATAGCAACTGAATGAGGTAGTCTGAAGAGTACAGAGAACAGAGGCCTTTTATATGCTCTCAGGGTTACAAACTTCAGCATACAAGTAAGGGGCAGTCCTAGCTTTTGCAAGCATGCAAAATACCTAACATTCCTTCTTACACAAGCCGGACAAACCCATAATAAAAGGACCACAACCCATATCATAATCAGACCATAAAAGAAGGAACAGAAAACAGATAAGAAGCAGTATAAGGGGTGTGTGTGTGCATACCAAACTCTACAATGTCCTGTGCTTTGATCCTCAATCTTGATCAGCTAAAGGGCAGGAACTGGTTTAACAAGGTCAGCTTCAGGCAACAGGGTCAGTTCACTCAGGTCAAACAGGAATCAGCATGAACTCAAGCTAAGGTCTACATGTCCTTAAAAGACTAGTTTCAGCCACAATCATGGCCTATGTGAGGGCAACCACAAAATGGCTGCCATACACAAAATGGAACCCATGGGTTCAGAATTCACAGAACCTCATTAGGCTTCGATGAGACTGTTAACCCAAAAATGTGGCATGCAGGTTTCACGCCTACAATATATGTAAAATGTATGAGAAATACCCTTCAGACCGAGGGAATGCCTACAACGACCATATCACACTTACTTGGTATCCAAAGTAAAAAAGTACTCTCTTAGAGATAGTCGCAGTATACATTCCAATCTTTCTATGAATCATGTTGCAACTTTACAGCCATTAACATTTAGCTTTCAAAAGAGAGATCTAGATTTCTTTATACATTTCAAACTCCTAAAACTTTATTCCCACCAATATCCAGAGTTCATTGGACTTTAACTCACACTACCTTTTACCAAGCCCTCTATTTGTTGACGGCCACTAAATTGTGCTATGATGAACCAACTGTGTAGATATACTACGGTTCACAATCTCTCTGGAGTACATGGTTCCGCAGTGTTTCAACTCTAACCACTCTCCCTTGCAATCCAGAAAGGGAGATCTGACAGTTATTTATATATTTCAACCTATATTTTACCTAGTCTACGCTTTTCAGCGTCCATTAGGCTTAAACACCCTCTAACCGTTAAGGGCAACGTACTATAATCACCCATCCCAACAATCATTCCTACACCAAAGTGAAAGGGCAGGAATGCACCGTATTTAAGCAATATGGTGCATTCCTGTCCTTTCTGCCTGGTACGGGTGCCGTTTTGCCACCCTAGCACCAACATAGGCAGCCTTGCACCATGGTTCATGGTGCAGGCAGGATTGTTTTTGTACAGGAAGGGGCACCTCCCTTTACAAAAACAACCCTACAAGGCATTTCCTTTTTCTACGAGTGCTGCAGAAATGCAGAAAGCAGCATACATGAAAAGGGGATACACATACTTCACGTTATACCTCACCTCGGGAGGCATACGGATTTGACGTTTCCCCAGGTTTACATCATTTTGTAAATCTGGGGTAGTGTCACATTCCATGGTGTTGCATTAGAAAACTCACCACAACACCCATGGAACGCCTTCTGGGTGCAGAGTGAGGTGATGCAGCGATTTGCGTTGTGTGACCTTACTCATGATTTATGAGGCCTTCAAAGCCACGCAGGGTGGCTTCATAAATCTTTATGGGAGCCCTGCGTCAAAAGTGCAAAAGTGATGCAGGACTCTCATAAATAAGTCCCCTAGGCCGTATGCACACAAGTGAAATGTATTGATAAAGCTTCATTGATATTAACAAGCGCTGGCAAAGCCAATACGCCTGACTTTCAATGTAAGTCCTCACTATGAATTAAAAAATACTACAGCGGTGGAAAACAAAACAAAAAATGCTTCCTGTATGTTTTGCATGTATGAGACAAAGAATTTAATATGTGGCAACTCCATGTACATTTGAAAGGTAAAATAGACCCTCATGTACCGAAAGGCAGGCACTACACAGGAGGTGGAATGATACACCAAGCAGGCAATAGCATATGGTCAGGGGGAAATACTTCTTTGGGAGGGGGCAATATGTTTCAGTTCCCTACAGGTTTAGGGCTGGTTCGCCGGACTTTTTCCATGTGTTTTATTTTAACTTAATGACAATGTTTTCTGTAAGTACGTTTCTTGAAAGACTAGACTCATACCAGCACCTCGCCTCTTTCCTCCTGTTGGCGCTTAGTTATACAACTATTTATGTACAAAAACGTAATTTGCCACTAGTTTTCGCACATACCCCTTGAAAAACAGAAAAGTAACTCTAGATAGAACAATGTGGTCGTCGTAGATCAACAGAAGGTCAGACTTTCATTTATAAATGCAATCATTTCAGCGGGGGCTACTGGTTGTCGTTAAAATGTGGCATTGTTGTAATCATTATAAAAGAATCAATAAATAAATATTTTGGCCAACTGTTTTATTTGCTAACCAAAAACGGATAACTTTTACTGACTAAACTGCATCTCTTTTGAGGATTACATTTTTTATACGCCACGTGCTCCTTCATCCCCTCCTTTTTTGTGCATAGCTGTTCCTTAGTTTATTAAAACACACATTCATTATTAATTAGTATGTTCATTTACAAATCATTTGAAAAGATAATGTGTGAAAAGTAGAAATGCAGTTTTGTTCGGAAAAGGCGTTTAAGGTAACTTATGCTAGCGTTGCTAGTGTTGGAAGACTATGTACTGGCAGTAGATGGGGCTGCTGCATAGTTAATGAGATAATTTCTTCCCACCTAGAAATGAAGCTGGCTAGTTGCTCGTGAAGATCCTTTGTGCTACTGAGATGCACATGACCGAGCCAGATTTAATTAGATTATACTTGGATAACTCATGTGACTTGGGCATAACTTTGAGGCGGGATGGGCATTCATATATTAGACCCCTCTGCTTGTAGACATTGTTTTAGTGACCGTGAGGAGGGTAGATCAAGTTGCATTCAGAATGCACTTTAAAATGGAGCAGGCGGCTGTAATAATGCTTCTGTGTCTGCCCTTCGCAGCTTGCTCTGCTGCAGGACCTCTGCATGCCCAGTGCAAAGTGGAATGGTATGTACTGCTCAGTTTATACTCATTTGTTCATGGCAATGCATATTGTTATAAGAACATTTATTAAACATGTTTTTTCGGTAAGTCAATGTCAAAACATTTTGATTACATTAGAAAAAAGAGTTTAGATAATGTGTTAGTCCTGCCGTTTGAACATATTAAACTAGCTTGACATGAAAGCTCTTGATGTATGTATGTATATGGGGGCAGATTTACAAGCCCCTTGCGCGACTTTTGCGTCAATTTTCCCATTTTAAAAGTGACGCAAAAGTGGCGCAAGACGCTTGTAAATCTGTCCCATGGTATTTCTATAGAGTGAATCTAGCCAAAAAGCAGAAGAGTTCTGTAAAGGGTCAAAGACAAGCATAACGTCAAAGACTGATAGGAGTGGTAGCTGGTTCTGGGTGGTTAATGGCACTGTGATGTAATGTTCTTTAAAGAGGTGAGTCTTCAAGTCTTTCCAGGAGCAGGGTGGAGGCCATCCTGATGGATACGGCTATGCTATTCCACACACTGGGTGCGTAGATGAAAGTCGCCTGCTATCTTGTTTTTAGTTTTTTTACACTTCTCAGGCTTCTGGATGGGGGTCTGGCTGTGGCTGTGCCGGGGACCAGCAGAGATGGTGAGCTTGTCTGCAAGATACGTGGGTGTGCTGATCGTGACGTCTTTGTAAATGATGCTGCTAGTTTTGAAGCTGGCGCCAGCCAGTATGGGGAGCCAATGGACTTCCATTAGGATGGGGTGAGGTGATCATATTTCTTCGGGTCCTGCATAAGGCATGCCGCGGTGTAGCATATCTCTAAGGGGTGTGAGTGTGGAGTCTTGGCGTGGAGCCGGGGGTTACCACCATACAGATGCCAGAGTATGAGGGCTTGAGCAAGAGTTCTGAAGATGATGACATGCGATCCAGGCTCACAAAATTATTGGTGAGGCACAGGCCACACAACCAAATTTTGAATATAAATTGGGAAGAATTGCAGGTAGAATTGGAATGAAGTGGGGCACATGTCCAAATCTCTGCTTCTGCTCATTTTTGCTCACATTCTGACCCTTCTGCTCAATCTCTGCCCAGTAGCTCTGTGCCCCTTCTTCTGCCACACTGCTCCCTCTTTTCATGCACCACCCCCTCCTGGTCTGTTCTTAGCACTCACTGCTTCCCCCTACTCTGCAACTTCTTATCAGACACTGTGAGTTCTGCGCCCTTTGCACACAGCACCCTTTGCTCCATGCCCAGCTGCTCGCTCTAACCCTTCTCTGGCATCTCTGCTCCCTGCCCCTTTGAACACTCACTGCCCTCTGCTTGTTGCCACTTCAGCACACCATCTGCTCCGTTTGCTTTCTATGTTCTAAGCTACACTATCATATTTTCTTCTGCATCTGTGTCGCATTCATTGGTGCCAAAATCCTAGATCATTAACTGACGTGAATTTTCCACCTACTGGAAAGTCTGCATGAGTGAATTGTGGAATCTGGAGTATTGATGACAATCTCTCATAGGTTTTGGGGAGTATACCTTGGACTTGTTTTTGAGTTAGGCAAAACATTTCTCTAACTTGCAAAATTGTGAAAGAAACTCATTTTTCCCCAAAACACTTGCAGAGCGAAAATGTTTGGGGTTCGTGAGATTGTGTGTTTCTGCCTAGCAGCCAAACATGGTCCATGGAGAACCACACGAACTGCATTCACTGCACAGACTGCCTACGAAATAGCAGTTCTCAGATAGTTTTCTGTTCTGTTACTGATGTAGACTAGAATAAGAAGTCTGCGTGACGTGTAAGATGGCATCTATTGAAGACAGAAGTGAGGAGATTAAAAGAGTATTAGAGGCCATATGTATATATATCAAGCTAAATTGCGTTCGCAAACGCTTAAATTTAGCTTTGTGCTATGTAGGTAAATTTAAACCTACTCACAAAATAAGGAATCTCAAAAATTGTGATTCCTTATTTTGCACAAGCATTTAGAGAATCGCAATTTGCGATTCTCTAAATTCTATGCTTGGATGCATCGCAAATTGCAATATTGCCTTAAGGAATCGCAAATTACCACCAACTTCAAGTAATATGCGATTTCCTTTAACAAAGCACTTTTTGGATTTTTTCAAGGTGCCATGTGGCACACATACATGCCCTTAGAGCATGGAACTTTACTTCGACTTGGTTCCTAACCAATAAAAATGAGATTTAGGGTTAGTATACACCACCATCTTTAAGCATATCCTAACGTTGGACCTTTCCCATTATTAATTTGTGTCCTTTAGACAAATGTTCAACACGATCCATGATACATTTAATGCTTTTTGCAATTGCAGGCACAAATTAACTATATTCCGCTATGGAAGCAAGAAAGCTTGACTATTTGTATGACAGCCTTTCTATATTTGCAAATATTATTGCTACATAGAGTCTGTATTGCTATAGGCTACTTTTTAAAAAAAATTCTGACTGTTACTCTTAGATTTGATGTTTTAGATTATATGCAGCATGTTTGCTCAATCCTGGATGCTGGTTAATATCTGAAAAGGTAAATTGAATACTGTAAGTTGTTGTGTGATTATTTTTTATTTTATGTAAGTATGCCATTTTACTTAAATAAACTGTATGCTCTGAATTTACCCGAATTAACAGACAATGTACCCTCATTTCAGCATTTTGGAAACTATTCATAATTTCAGAGAATAACACATGAGAAAAAGCAGTTTCTCCCTAAAATGGTGCATCAATCGCTATTTGTGGTTCACCATTTTACATCAAGATTCACCTCTATTCCTAAACTCAGTGTGGCGCCAAACAAAAACATAGGAGCAGATTTACAAGAAGGTGACTCAGTGCGTGCCGCAAGCCATTTGGCTGCGCTGCACTGAGTCACATTCAAAGCACAGGGATGCAACATATTTATAACAATATGCCGCATCTCCGTGCTTCCCCCTGCGGTGGTGCACAAACTGCTGCCATGTGCCAGTGCAGGCATCCTTGCACCATGGTGCAAGGAGGCCTGCATCATGGGGAGATTGTTTTTGTTCAGGAAGGGTTTCCTTCTTGCACAAAAACAATCTGAAATGCCGTTTTTCAACTTCTATGTGTGTTGCATTAGCACACATAGAAGTTGAAAAACGTCATTGTTTCAATGAGTGTTTATGTGCAGGAAGGGACACCCGTGCAAAGGGGCCATATTTAAAATGACAGGAAAAGTCACACAAGGTGGATTTTCCTGTCCTTGTAAATATGGAGCAGTAAAATGCGCCGCCGGTACGTCACAAAAAGTGACGCACCGGTGGCGCAAGGGGCTTGTAAATCTGCCCCATAGATTACAACTAAAAACAAATATCAGCCTTTGCAAAATCCATGTTGCTTATGGAGAAAAATGGCTGGATGGTTCCACCTAACAATACAGCATCTATCATTTATGTAACCTTTCACTTATATGGTATCATGAAAAACAGAACACTTTACAAAAATATGAAGAAAATCACAGTGAAGGGCAAGGGTCTGGATTATAATAGCAATATATTTGAAGGGGTAGGTTGCTTCAAGGCTGTTTTTAGTCAGGAGTCAATCCACAGTCAGTGACTACCTGGTAGTGATCTCCTCCCTGGTCATTTTAACCAAAAAGTAACAGTAATCATAACAACGTACTCCTCTACATTTAATAATAATCCTCAATTGTGTTACTTCTCTGAGCTGTTATGGTTGCTTTGTTGAGGAGCTTTGTGTGCAGAAGAAGGCACTGCATAAACTTAACGGGCAAGCAGCCAAGACAGACCTATTCTTAATAATTTTCAGAACTACTGGACTTGGTATAAGAAACTTAATAGAGAAAAGAGAAGTAGAGGGCAGAGCATGGGAGAACTTAAGCAGCTAATCACAATTCAAAAGGCTTGTAACCTGGGGTGTGGGAGGATCAGGCATTAGTGTGACTTCAACTGTGACTGAATTCAAATGGTTAGTCATTAGTCCAACCTGTATGCAGGTCATATCGGGTCTGGAACGCTAATAATTCCATCCATATGATCCGTAGCAATGTTGATTGCTTACACAAAATAGAATTAACGTTAATATGGTGTTCACCACTCAAAATGCAGGGAAGGCATTAAGACTTGACAACATTTCAGAAGTTTTGTGTGAAGATCAATTGGATATGTGGGTCGCTATATTTTGTACTCCATTCGATGCCATGTGGTATACTGGTGACAACCCACCCTCTTGAAAGGGAGTTGAGGGGCTACCCATTTTTCTTAAAGAACATAATCTCTCAGGCATTTACAGACTGATCTCAATGAGAGATATGTTGGCTAAAATAACCAAAACATGTATTTTACTCCACATTCATGGAAGCCTTCATGAAAAAAAGATCATCGTCCCTCTCCAAACGCAATTTTAGGAGGAGTTGACAGTCTCAAACAAAAACTTCAGTTTTATTTACTGTATGTCATATATGACCAGCATAAAAAGGTATTTTTCCAGGGCTTTGTATATCCTAAAGTGCAGTCTCTGAATTATTCTGCAGACAGCTTCTTTGTCCTTATGGAACACTGGAGTGTGAGGACCTACGGTGCAGTGAAAAACAGCTATCCAAGCTGGCAGTGAAGCTTGAGTTCAATTTGTTCATGTTGTGGCCCTGTCCATGTGGACCTCAAATGTGGCTTAGTGAGATAGCCATACTAAGGCTAAAACTCTCTCCTTTCCTATTAGACTTCCTCACTGTTAGACCTGGCATCTTATGACATGTTTCCTCTTTCTTTTTGCTTTCTGACCTCCTGGTTTTGACTCAGTTATTGCTGGTTTAGTGTCTCTGTTCACTTTCTCACAGCTGATCAGTGTTAAAGTGCAAGTGCTCCTAAGGCAAGCTACAGCTGTTGTTGTGACTCAGTAGAGAGCCTGCGGGGGAGCTGAAGAAGTGTGCGCGCGGCACAGTTTTGGATTAGCTGGAGTTTCTGCAAGGTATATTCCGGAGCTCCTAAGTACAGAGCTTTGCCAAAATTGAGGCGAGATTGGATCAGGCCTTGAATCACGATTTGTTTGGCTTCAAAGGGTAGCAGGGGGAGGATCTTCTTGAGGAGTCTAAGAAGACCAAAACAGGTGGCAGATAGCCTGGTTGCCTGGTTATCAAACGTCATGGACCTGTCTAGCCAGATTCCAAGACTCTTTATGGTATCCTTAGGGGCTGGTGGCGGGCCTAGACAGGAGGGCCACATAGAGCTAATTGTAGATGGAACAGAGCGGCCCAGAAGCATAAGCTCTGTTTTGTCTCCGTTGAGCTTGAGACATGACGTGGTCATCCAGTTTTTCACTTCCTCTAGACAGCCTGCCAGGTCAGCCTTTACTAGTGAGCTGTCTCCCTGCACAAGGGAGACCACCAGCTGAGTATCGTCCGCATAGGTGATGATCTTGATACCAAATGAATGGACGATCTCAGCCAGCGGTCTCATGTAAACGTTAAACAACGTCGGGCTCAGGGATGAGCCCTGTGGAACCCCGCATCCTAGGGGTTTGCTAGAGGAGGTGGTGTCCTCTTCAAAAACTTGAAAAGTTCTGTCACTCAGAAAAGATTGAAGCCAAGTTTAGTGCTCTGCCTGATACTCCTACATTCAGAAGACGCTGCAATAAGATTCTATGGTTTACCGTGTCAAATGCGGCGCTTAGATCGAGGCGGATGACTGCCACCGATCCCCCTCGATCTAGGATCTCTCTGGTGTCTTCCATCACCGCAAGCAGGGCAGTTTCCGTCCCATGCTTAGGGCGAAAACCCGTCTGGTGGCGTCAAGCAGATGGTTGCTCTCGAGGAATAGCGTCAGAAGGCCATTACTATATTTCTCGAGGATTTTGCCAATCCAGGGAAGCAGGGAAATGGGACGATAGTTATTAAGATTATTGGCGTCCAAGTTGGGTTTTTTCCGAAGTGCCCGTACCATGGCCTGTTTCCACATCGGTGGGACAATGCCTGAGGAGATGGATGCATTGAGTATATCCAACGTGGTAGGAAGAATAGTGTGAGTGACGGCAACCAATATGCGGGGAGGAGCAGGGTCACAGGGGGAGCCTGATTTTACTTGTAGCGTTAAAGGAGCAAGTAATTCTGGATTTAACAGGGGAAACTGATCTAAGATGGGTAACGAATGACAGGTGGTTTCGGGGGAGAACGGAGATGGTGATTCAACATGGATATTCAGGTCCACATCAGGGAATGATGAGTATATTAAGTGGATTTAAAAAAAAAAAAAAAACTCCGCCAGATCATTACAGCGAGATTGTGAGTCGTAATTAACTGAAGAAGTTTGAGGAAGCTTGGTAAGGCTTTTCACGATTTGATATATTTCTTTGGGTTTGGAGCTGGCCGCAGAGATTTTTCTAGTATAGTACATGGATTGAGCCGTTTTTATCTCCTGTTTGTAGGCTCTTATTGCCTTTCTATAAATAATTTTGTCTGATGTGGCGTACTCCTATCGCCACTTTCTTTCCAGTCTTTTACACTGGCATTTACTTTCCCTGAGCTCTGCCGATTACCAAGGAGCGGTAGTCCTAGATCGTTTTAGGGTAGTTTTTCGGATGGGAAGTGTAGAATTAAGGGAATTCAATATCCAGTGGTTAAAGTTGTCATTAGCTGCCACAGGCTCTTGACTAATTGGAAATCTAGACGTTTCTAGATCATTGGTCCATTGTTCTAACAAGAGTTTGGACCAATTTCGTGCTTTTTGTAGTCCAGGTATTAAAGCAGGAAGTTTTTGGATCTCCAAAGTAAGAGGAATTAATGAATGATCGGTCCAGGGAAGAAAAATGGGAGGGTCCACCTTCAAGTTGGGGCAGTTACTAAACACTGGATCCAACAGATGGCCTTTAATATGCGTAGGGAAAAGAACAAGCTGGTCCATTTGTAATGCAGAGAGACCAGCTATCAGCTCTAGGGCAGTGTGGTCGGATGTATTATCAAAATGGATATTAAAATCACCCAACAACGTAAAGTTGGAGGGGGAGGTGCCTAGATCAGCGACAACAGGAGGTAGAGACGTATGAAACTGTTTTAAGGGCCCCGGAGGGCGATAAATGAGCACCCCTGAAAATCTAGCATTCGTTGAGAACTCTAGAGAGAAGGACATGCTTTCGCAATCTGGGATGGAGTCAGAGGTGCAGCGGCATGTGATATGGTCTCTAAAAATAACTGCCAGACCACCTCCTTTCCCATGGGGGCGATCTTTCCTTACAATTTGGTAAACCTGCGGGAGAGCTTGCACTAGGTCGGGTTCCGAAGACGGGGTTAACCAGGTTTCAGTACGGAAAGTTGCATCTGGTTTAAGTTCATCCAGCAATAATGCAATTTCTGTACAAGGCTTAGGTAGAGACCTACAATTAAGGAGATACAATTTACGTGCCGGCTGTTCTTTAGCAAAAAACGCGATTTTGAACTTAGCATTACATTGAGGACAGAGAGTAGGCAGATTTAAAGGGTGATAAAGATGGTGGCACACCGCATTGACCTGTTTCCTTAGCTTGTGCAGTGTTTTTGAACTGTAACGCCTGGATTGGCCAGAAAAATATGTAGGGGTTGCGGCCCCTGGCCCCGGCTGGTCGCGGACGAGCGCAGATGGGCGCAGACGGGCTTGCCTTAGGCGCGCCCGCTGCTCCCGCCCGCTGCGCGGCCGGGGAGTAATAATCATTTTATACGAGAGCAGGAGGGAGGAAAGCAGCCAACAGCTAGTCCGCTACCCTTGCCGTCCAACCAAGATGGCGTCCACCCCTCTCTCCTTCGGCGTCAGCGCCTAATCGGCTGCGCGGGGAGCGGGGTTCGAGATGCGGTGTGGGAGAGGTGAGTGTGGTGGCTGAGGTGCGGTTTTAAAAAAGTGAATCAGCAAATGAATAACACAATTTCTAAAAAATAATACATCAGCTATAGAGTGACACAATTTTAAAAAGTAATTACAACGAGCCTAAACGCCCCCGGCTTTCCGCCTCAGGGGAAGTCAGCACACTAAATCCTGGTTCCTGTTCAGAGATCAGCCCCTTCTAGTAATATGGTTTCTTTCTTAAAAGTTTATAAAGTGCATCTGAGCAGAGTACCAATAAGCCACATCTCCTCCAACTTGCTCCTGCTAGTGAATTTTTCACAAGTGCTCTGCTGCAGCTTTTGCTCTGCTCCAATACTACATGATCCAGCTCCTGCTCTGCTCCAGGTCTGCCAGCTCTGGCTGTGCTCCAGTCCTTCTCTTACTCCACTTCTGCTCCAGGCCTACCATCCCCAGCTCTGCTCCATTCCTGGTTTTACTTCACCAGGGCTGTAGTCCTGCAAGTTTCAGCTCTACACAGTAATGGAGCTCTGCTGCAGGCCTGCTAGATCCAACTATGCTCCACTCTTGGTCTGCTTGAGACTTGTCAGTTCCAGTCCTGACCTTGCACCAGTTCTGATCTAAAATTTCCAGCTCCAGTCCGGGTCTGACTCTAGCTCCACCCCAGGCCTGCCCAGCTTCATCTCTGGTCTAGTCCTGGTCTTACTTCAGTTCTGGTCTAGTCCTGGTCTTACCCAATTACAAAACATTAGCATTTCAAAAACTGTTGTACATTCAGAACCCAGAATGTAGAAGGTTTTTTGCGACTGTAGCTTTGTCCTCCTTTTGCTTTAAGGCACTGCTTGACATAGGACATCTTCTCCTACAAAGGAAGAGAACTGAGACTGAAAGAGTGGCTTTCAGAATGGATTCCCCTTTCATCAGAGCCTCTAAGAAAAAGGTGTATGATTGACCTCCTGTGTCAGGCCCTCGAAACATCTGCTTTAAGGCACTTTCTTTGGTGCATGCTGGAAGATAAGTTTCGAGGTAAGATTAGATAATCACTTTGGGGGACGAGGGTGAGGTGGTGCTGATCAAAGGCGAGTGACTGAGTGGCAAATCCAGAGCCTTTTTCCAGGAGAGCTCGGAGAGGGGACAGAGCAGCTTCAGCCTGATTAACTTTGGGCTTGCTCCTATGGGTGCTGCCCCACTCCCTATCTTGGGCCCAATCTTGTGTCGTAGTCCTGGTTGGGGGGCACAGAGTGCTGGTGGCGGGGCCACCTCCTTTGGAATTGATCTCCTGTTTGTTATGGTTGTGGGAGTAGGAAGAGGACACAGCATGAGTGCCACCATCAAGATAGGATAATTTGGGGCTCTGAGGAGCCAACACCAGTTTTATACTGAGAGCAGGGGTGAACCGGGGAATAGGTGCCCTTTTGCTATCTTAGAAACCCTCACTACACCTGGCGAGAAGAGTTGCCTCACTGGGCTGGTGTCAGCAAGGGCTCATTGGACAGCCCAGTAGTACGATCCAGACTTTGACTGCTCTTGCTGCAAACCTCGGCTGGTGGGCCAGGGTCTGCCACAGGCCTTCCCAGGACTCTAAGCGTACGATGAGAAAAGAAAAGGATAAGGGCACGGGTGCCACTAAGCAGGAGGCCTAGATAAAGTTGCAAAGCTGCTCATGGAGCCGCCCGCCAGCAGACCAGAACATGGGGAAGATGGTGAGACTGTCCTAGGGGAAACCTACTAACTATACAGACAAGATACTGTAGATCATTGCTGCCTCCAAACCAGCTCTGGAATCACAAATTACCTCAGTGGCCATAGACGTCACCTTACTCCACCAGGACTTGAAAAATGTAGTGGTATTGGAGGCAGAGACTCAGTCAAATCTATAACTGCCATGGGGCAAAAAATTAAATGCCACAAACCATAAATTATGCTCAAGAGCGGACGGCGCAGAAGGGTGAGGGCGCTGCAATAATCTGCGACTGGTGGGATTCCCAGAAGGTATTAAGGGGAATGTACCAAAGCCTGTTTTGTGTCAGTGGCTAGATCTCTCCTCCCCTCGACGGACTGTTATCCTGTTTAATAATTGAGCGAGCCCATAGAGCACTAGGAAACCAACCCCAGCCTGGAGTTCGTCCCTGAGCCCTTGATTCCTAAACTACAGAGACAAGGATGTGATTCTATAATTCACCAGGATGCAAGGGAAGATGCTTTACAAATCCAAGAAGATCGTAATTTTCCCACATTGCACTCAATTCGTGCAGCAATGTCGCAGAACATTAGACCAAGTAAAACTGAAAATGCGCCTGATGGGTATCAGATACATGCTACTGTTCCTGGTCACAAGTTTAAAAGTATATATAATAGTTAATTTCTTATCATTGAGACACCAGAAGAGGGATGATAGTGGGTGGAGGAGCACCCACAGTACATGCATAAACAGTTGGAGCAAGCTGCAGATTCAGATGGTGGTGTGGTTTGGAGGAGCACAAGAACCTGCAGACATAGTAGCGGAAATAGACATTGTAAAAGAGGCTCGCAGTGGCCCACATTATCTGACTGTCCTAATACCCAATTGGCTCCTAATAATGTAATATCAGACTCGGAGAGTCCAGCAAATCTGTGTTACCCTGGAGACCGGAGGGAGGCTGCAGACACAGAAAAGTGGAGCACACTTTGTAGAACCTCCAGCTAACTTATTCTCTACTGGTCTTACACTAAAGGTGCCAGCGGTGGGGCCTTACTCAGCAAGCTAACCTAACATGGGGGGAGTGGTGCAAGCCCGGCCACAAAACTTTAATTGCGCTATCTATTGAAAAATGTTTTTCGGGGGGGTCAGTGCTTTGGAGTGACAGATACTTCTCGGGAGGAAGTGTGAGAAGAGGGGAGTGGGGGGATATAGAGGTTCTGTGCTAGTCGTGTTGTTGTTTTGTTTGTGTTGCAGGGGCGGTAGCTATCCTTGCCTTGCACTGCATTTGAAATCAGAGTGGGATGACTGTGGGGGAGGATAGAGCCTGTGCAAGTCCACAAATACTTTCTTGTGATTACTAAATTAGGCATGCAGCAGACTTGCTGTATATAAGCTAATGATACTTGGTAACTCCCCGTTAAAATCCATCAACTCCATCTGGCCACCCTCATTGGGCTCGGCCCCAGAACCTAAAGACACCATTAAAAGCCTGGGAATTTGGATGGATAAAACACTCACATTCAATTACCAGGCAGTAATACTGTCAGCTACCTGCCTAGGTATCCTCAGGCCTATCCGCAAAATCCTTCCACTCCTCCCTCTAAAGGCAAAACAGATCATGATTCAGGGCCTTAATCTCTCTCGGCTGGATTTTGGGAATGCCCTCTACCTTGGAGCACCTCAAACAACCCTCAAAAAACTCCAGGTAATTCAAAACTGTGCCGCTCGCACTCTCCTGGGCATCCCTCGTCGCCAACCCGTGAAAACTGAACTTAAAGACCTTCACTGGTTACCCATTAGGGAAAGAATCGAGTTCAAAAGCCTGTGTATTGCTCACCGTGCTTTTTGGAAGAAAGGAGCAGCTTTAAATCACGCGCTGGTTAATCCATATATTCCCACCAGACAGCTTAGGTCGGCACATGCCTTCCGAGTGAGCAACCCCAGGTTTCAAAGAGCGAGATGCGGAGGGCGAACCTTCTCTGTGAATTCAGCCAGACTATGGAACTCCCTTCCCCTCTCCCTTCGCTCAGAGCCCAATCTTCTTCCCTTTCGGAAAAAATTGAAAACCCTCCTGTTCAGCAGATAAACACAGCCTCCTCCTCATACACACCTGTTAATTATTAGCGCTAGGAAGCCTGCGGGTAACTATCGCGCTTTATAAAAACTTATTTCAATTCAATTCAATTCAACAAAAAGAAACCCAACATTGTGTTACTACAAGAGACCCACCTGCTGGGCAGCAACTGCACCTCCCTGGGCCATTACGGCTGCACAACAGTGAATCACGTAGGTTTCAACAGAGGTTCCTGAATGGTTGCTATCCTCCTCAAAAAATCATACTCATTGGTGGTGACGACAGCTGAGCCTGATCTCTTGGGTAAATCCATAAAACTAGTTGCTGGAGGGGGAACCATGGACACTAACCAAGGACACTCACATTTGCTTTGGTATGCTCTACACTTGACTGCACAGTGATTGGAGGGATTTTAATTTGGTGATAAACCCCTCTGTAGATACCAGTAACCCTGCTGCATCTACAAAACAAATATGTGTAATGGTTTGCGTTGTAAAAGTTGCGTCGTAAAGGCACTGCGTGGTAAAAGTTGCGTTGTAAAGAATGTTTCCCGTTTGTGTTTACATATCTGGATGATAGTATTATTACCCCATTGGCCCCTCCTTGAAATAGTCTAATTTTTTGTGTGGTCCTGAAGAAGGTGTTTGGATAAAATTATTTCTCACACCGAAACGTGTGTCAACCATTTTTGAGGAGTGATTCCAGCTCACAAAACGACAACAGTTAAAATCAAACAACTGTCCATATTGTACTCTGCTTTGTGTATGTGTGGAGTGGCTGAGCCTTGGTATATTTGGATAGAAGGATAGGAGGTGTGTTTTTTTATGAATGTAGGAGTGAGTGCTGTTTCAGGGCCTTCAGGACTCTAAAATTGTGGATGGAGTTTTATGATCCCAATGCTTTTCACAACCCCTTTTAACTCCTTCTTCTTTTCCTAGCATCAGTGGTCTTAAACAAGTTTTGAACCTGTTCTCCTGCCAGTTCGTGATATTCTCCTGACCTATTGTCTTCTTGCAGCGGCACCCCACATTCCTCAAGGTAGACACTCTACCTCTATATACTCCCCAAGTACCACATGCCTTTCACTACTCCAACTTTGTATTGTATGTCCAGGAGGAGCCTTTATTCCCTCTTCCTGGGGCCCTCACAGCAAGAATAGGCCACTGATGTCCAAGAGGACTCGCTTTCTTTAGGCTCCCCAGCAAATCCACTCATCACTCCCACAAGGGAGTCTTACAAGTGTCCCAGAACCACGTGTGTCCCTCCGTTACAGACAGAGATTTATCCACACAGGCAGTCCATCTATTTCTTCTCTGTTTGTCAAAACCTCTTCTCTAGCGGCAAAATGAAGGTAGAGATTTTTAAGAATGTGGAAGTCCTACCCAGTCTAGGGATGTCGCACCACCCAATCACACTTACAGGAAGGCACCCATGAGCTGTCCAATCTCTTACACAGATTTTTCCAAATAGAAGTTTGAAAAAGATTGGGAAAGATCTTTGAGAAAGCCTCTTTCCAGTAGTTTTCTTAGGTGACTGGTAGTCAGATTTGCACTAACCTTTCATTATGAATCCAACAAAAGCAAAGCTAATGTCCACAAGTCCCTTGAATCCACTGACAATGATGCAAACAATATTTATGCTGGTTGCAGTAGAAGAATGAGAAGGGGAACGGAACAACAGAGGGAGAACTAGTGACAATGGATATCTTTACTTTGCCTTTCATTACAGGTAGGCTCAATATGCACTGCAGAGATGTTGATATTTACAACAAGAGAATACTCTCATAGTACTTTGGGCCCGATTTAGACTTTGGTGGATAGGTTACTCTGTCACAAATGTGACGGACTTCCCATCTGCCTTATTATAACTGGATTGTATCTCTGCAATTTGGCTGATGGGCTATCCATCACATCTGTGATGTAGTAACCCATCCACCAAAAGGCTGAGCCAGGCCCTTTATTATCTGCATTTCAATTCACTAATCCTAATATGACATACAATACACCATGGGACAATCACTGTATAACCAACACTGGTTTGTGAAGGCGTTGTATTTTCTAGACCTGAAATAGAAAAAAACAGTTATGATGGATATACAAAATAACCGGTATTGTAATATGTATTCTAAGCAGATAATATGTTCAGTAATTTGTGAATCAAGTCTGTGCTCTGAATGATTTGTATTGCAGCTTTTTCATCAGCTGTAGCATGATAAATACAGATTCGTGTTTTCTGTACCCTCCTAAACAATTTATGTTCACTCGCCCGAAAATATCTTAAGACCATACATGACTCAAAATATTATACATCTGTATAAGCTGAGGATTCCACTCGCTCCACTTATGAATTTTAGGAGCAATAGAGTTTGTAATCCTCGAAAAGCATGACTCCAGTATTAGTGTGCAAATCAAATTCTAAAGCTTGGATTCCAAGTGTTATCCCAAAATGCTTCTCTGTCTCGAGCATCTTTTGATAACTTTTAGATGAAATAGCACTTAATTCCAGTCTCCTGCTAACAAGAATCCAGCTTTAGCATCTCATTATCTTGATTGCCTTGCAAAGACGAATTCTTTATCTAATGCAAAACAGAATTTTGAGATTGCGAGAGAACCTCTTTCTGTTATAAAACATGGGGCACACCATGTAATTTAATGATTTTATTGTGCAAACGTTTGTGCTAACTCTTTAGAAGAGTTCAACTCAGTCGATAAAATGAATGCCTCATTTTAGTCGAACGATCAATAGTTACAAGAATGACAGCACAACATTTACTCTTGGGTAATACTAAGATAAAGTCCATGAATAATGTTTGCCACTATCTAGGACGGACAGGCATTGGTCTTAAAAGATCCATGGGTTTTGTGTGTGAACCCTTAACAAGGGCACATATATCCTATTTCCACATATTGTTTAACATCTTTAGATAATGTTGGTGACCAAAAATATTTTTTACCTGCTGCTATTGATGTACGCTAGTCTTAGAGTCATGAAACCAACTCACTGTTTGTTGTCGTAGTTGCACTGAAGGTAAATACAAAACCTTCCCTTTATGTAACAACCCATCATTCTCACCTCTGCCTTCCTTTCCTCTAGTCAAGTCTATTTATCAACATGCTTTGATTAGAAAAGTCACAATTGCAATAATGCCACTTTTAGAAAGTTGGCATTTTCTTGCCTTAACCATTTGGGGGCTTATTTACAAGCCCTTTGTGTCGCTGGTGTGTCAATTTTAATATGGGAAACACTGATGAACCAGCAGCGCAAGGGGCTTGGACATAAGCCCTTTGGTGCCCACAACCTCTGTCCTGGGTCACATGACTGTAATTACCATGGTAGTTGACCTTTGTGTATTCCTCCCAGACAGTGAGACAAAGGGGGACTAGATGTTGGCAGGATGGGCCATTTGCCAGGATGAGAGGGACAGAGCTGTTCTGTGCCCTACACACATTTCAAAGAAGCTGTACACACACCAATAACTTCACACCAGCCTTTTGTCACACTAAACCTCTGGAGCCTGAGCAGGGTGGGGAGGAAGAGGGGAGGGGGAACTCTAGAAGTTTCTTCGACTTCAAAGCTGGCACCAGGTATAAATTAGACCCACTCTTCAGTTCACTCCTGCACTGTGGAGGATAATTAGAAGGCCTTCCTTGAACTTCAAAGTAATGCCCTGCTGCTTGAGGCCTGGCCCAATCCACCTTGTATATCCAAAACATCACGGTTGCGATTTGCCATAACTTTAGACTTTGCCCCAGTCTCAAGCACCTAGATGTCCACGTTGGTGCTTGATCATTTATGCTCTATTTAAAAAAAAAAAATTAAAAAAAAGTTAAAAATGTAACTCTGGTCCTACTAATTACTGTTTGAGTGCTGCATACATACTTTACAAATTGCCTTTAATTTAAGCCTGACTGCATTTGTACCAGGCTATCAAAGGGGTAAGCACAGGTAAATTTAGTAATGTTTGTGGTTCACCCTGAAAAGGAATGTGGTTGTTTCTTGAGAGGTGATTTCACCCTGTCTCAATCAAAAACCTAATTTCTAACAGTTGATCTCTGTTTCATTAATTGTTTTGGTAATTTAGTTACTTTAAGTATTTTCACTATACCTAAAAATTCCATGAGCCTATTGTGAACCACTGTTTCTCTTCTAAAAGGGTCTAAATCAGCAGTTCTTAGTGTTTGACTTCAGTGGACCTGCAGTGACCCACTAATGCCGCCCGGAGACCCCAGTTTAAAGAATGTGTGTTTTCAACCTCAAAACAATTCACAACAATACATAGACAAGTTTACTTCATACAAATACATAAAATATGAATTATTTCTATTTACAAATACAATATGCAAAAATAAAAATATATTTTTACGGAAGGTTGTAGCTTTTACAAAATGTGTGGTTATTTCTTAAAGATGGAGTGATTTCATAAACTCTAGCATATAACGTAGTTGTTTTTGCTCTTCATGCATGCTCTCTTTTTGTTGGTGCATACCAGAGCTTCAATCGAGGCCACCAGTCGTCCATACTAGAGTCTGTTTGCTGTACATCCTTCATATCCTACCATAAGAAGTGGTGAAGGCAGGGTATTCGAAATGTTCTCATAGAATTCTGAATAACATCCATATTGACCCAAACGTTTATTATTCAGGGAAGGCACAATTACATTTTCTGTAAAAAAGATTTTTTCTTAAACAAGACCATCATGCTATACAAAGTCTGAAATGTTATTGCGAGCACACAGTTAGAATTCAGCATGTGTATTACATTATGAAGTGGTTGGAGCGCAACTTCTGAAAGGTTCATGAACAACATTACGAAACCCAGTTTAGTGTTGGGCTTGAGCCACCCAGTCACAATTTCATTTTCTGTCTTGAACTGTATGGGTTGCTAGCTGTTATAGATCTTTATGGGCTTGAATTTATGCGGCATGTGAAGTATGCATTTAAAAATTGAATTCACTGGGGGCGTGGCCAAGATGGCGGTGTGGTAGGATGCTGGTTCCTTCGCTCCCGCCTGCCGCCAGCCCAAAATCACAATTCCCACGGTGTGTGCTAGGCACAAAGGGATGAATTCCGCTGAACACCATCCCCAGATAGGCCCGGAGCTGTTTGGGCAACATTGATGCGGCAGAATCGGTAACGGAGAGCGATCGCTGGGGAGCGGAGCTGCCTCAGCCAAACACAGTAGCTGGAGCGGGCGTGTCCACGGGCTTGCGCAGCCTGGAAAACTCGCGGCCTGCACTAGCACCAGAGGCACGGTGCCCGGCCTGGCTGCACTACACAAATGGGCCCACACAGAAGGAGGCAGAAGGCACTGCCGTATGTGGTTCCCGGTAAGGCCCGAGGCGAACTGAGTGATACCACGGCAAGGGAGACAACAAAGATGACTGCCCGAGAGAAAGCGGCGCGGACGCTGACTGGACCTGCAAGGAGAGAGTGAGTGGTCTGCCAATCCGGCGAGCAGCCTGGGACACATTGGAGAGATAACGGCCCATCCCGGCTACCAACAAGGTGAGCGGCATGAATCAAACACAGCGGGGGCTTGAACTGTGGTGAAGGCAAGACCACAGAGCAATTAGAAGAGCGACGAGACGAAGGCCCTGATTCCCTCATAGCAGCGGAGGCCCTATAAGCTGTCAGGGAGAAAGAACATCTGCCACTGCGCACCAGGGGCGACTCCAGAGGCAGTTCTTATCTGGGCCCCCTTCATCACGCAGCTGCGGCCACCTCTGGGCCTCCACAGCAGGGCTCAAATAAACGTGGACCTTGGGATCCGGAAGCAAGAAGAGCACATGTACACTGGTAGCACAGCAGGCAATAGTAGCCCTCTGGATCCACTCTGAGGGTTCCGAGTGCGACCCATAGCACTTACAGACTCCAGGACGATCCCCCCAAGGCTGCATGATCACCGACCACCCTCGCACCTTCCCCGCGGATGAGCTAATCTCAGTGAGCAGAGGCAGTAATGCATTATTCCTTGGGAGGGAGTCACGGACGAGGGCACGGATAACAAGGATCGCGGAGAAACAGCGGGAACCCACAGGTACTGGAGTGGAGGCGCACTTGGAAGACACGACCAGTACTCTCACGCCCTAGACCTGGGCAGTCCCATGACGCATGGAGGATCGAACTGGCCCCGGGAAAGAGCTTGTGAGAAGAGCCAATATTAGGCCATAGCATGCAGTGGCACTGAGACAAGCGGATACCTGGACCGGCTGGGATTAACAGTACGCAGGGTGAGCACCGAATCAACCCTCATAGGGGCCATGGCAGCCTAGATCGGAAGGGGAATATGACCTCCACTCGAGGGAAGAAAGATAAAACACTGAAAGAAAAGAATTGTTCATGCATCCCCAAGGAGGTAGCACAATGGATCTCCAAGCGCAGGAGAAGCAACTAAAACCCAGATTGAGAGCACGAAGGAGGAACCGGTGGCATCGTTGTTCATGGTGCTCCGCGAGGATCTCCAAACGGTGAAGCACGACCTAACGTCCGAAATTAAAGACATTAGATGGGATGTCGATGGGATTGGGGAACGTGTGGCCGCACTGGAGGATAAAGGAGACAATAGAGACACCGAAATGGTGGCCTTAAAGCAAGAGGTAATCCGTCTCCAGGATCAACACATAGATCTGCAGGCAGATCTTGAGGATCTTGAAAACCGTTTCCGTCGACCCAACATTCAGATTAGGGGGGTGAAAACTAATGCAGAAGGAAGAGATATCTTCAACTTCACAAGGGACTTGTTCAATAACATCCTCGGTAACCCTCCCAACACTGATCTCAGGTTGGATTGAGCACACAGAGTGGGTCCGCCTCGCCCTGACAAAGCTCCACCGGCAGACATATTAGTCTGTGTTCGGGACTTTCAGACAAAAAAAGAGATCCTTCGTAAAGCTAGGTCCATGCACCCTATCACCTTCAGGGATCAGACACCAATATTGTACCAAGATCTCGCAATGCTTACTCTGCAAAAGTGAAGAGACTTCTGACCAATTACTATGCACCTGCGCCAGCAGGCCATTCCATACTCCTGGGGTCACCCGTTCTGACTCATCTTCCGACTAGATGGTAAACTCCACCAGCTAAGATCACTTTTAGAGGCAGGACGATTGTTTGGGCATGGAACTCCCTGAAGAGGATGAAGAAAGGGAGAGCCTTACCTTAGCACTGTCGATCAAATCCTGCGACGGCGGCATCAAGGTGACATTCGGAAAGACCTAACCAAGCAGAGATCATGAAAGGGCAACAAACTGCATTGGTGTCTAATCCGGTGGCCCTGGCAAAGACACAGGCTTCGTGAGCATGCAGATGGATGTTAATCCCTTTTTCATTGTGCAAGGGTGGGCGGCAGGTGGTGCAGAGACCGAGCACTTGGCCACACTTTGGACACTGTACAGACTTCCTGTCAGTCACAAATGGCTGACGGACTATTCTTTGAATTCTTATTATTTACCTGTATGCATGTTTTGCTAGTTCAAGGCGGGTTTTTGTTTACTGGGGTTCCTCATTCACTGTATCATTGCACAAAGTGGTTTCACAACAAGACACAGGGGTTCACTAGAGACAACGGTCATGAACAAGTACGACGGCTTAGCTATAGACCTTCAGCTACAAACCCTGCCACTGGGCCCTCAGATTCACCCCACTGATCTCAAGATCCTCACACTGAACGTGAGAGGTCTCAATAACCCGATAAAACGTAGGGCGATTGTATCATACTTGGAAAGCACCAAAGCTGACATTTGCCTCTTACAAGAGACACACCTCCTTACATGCGACTGCCACCGGCTCCAGTCTTGTATGTTTCCAACAGAGTTATTCTCGTCTGGCCCCACTAAAGCTACAGGGGTGGCTATATTGGTATCCCTGTCCTACCAAGGTAAGGTGGTCAAGAAAGTGGCAGAAATTAGAGGGAGGCTGTTATCTTATCAGTTTTTAATTGGGGGTCAAACATTGATAATCGGGTCGCTGTATGCACCAAACGAGAGTCAAGAGAGATTTTTTCATGAGGCCCTGACAGAGGCAACAGCGACGACTGAACGTAAGATACTCTTGTTGGGGGGACCTCAATCTAGTACTCAATAACACCCACGATAGATCAGCCCAGCAGTTTGGCCAGATGGGAGCGATCTCGGCAGAAGGGTTGGACAGGAAGATAGAACTGGGCTTGGTAGACCTATGGAGATCCCACCCTGACCTCAGAGAAGATTCCTCTTTCTCAAATGCTCACAAAACCTACGCCAGGCTTGCCTATTTAATTGGCTCTAGGGCGCTAAGTGACCTCACCTCGGAAGTCAAAATCCTGGTGGCGTCCCTATCAGACCAAGCCCTGGTCGTGGCCCCACTGGCACTTCCGCCCATACATCACCCTGTACGGCAGTGGCGTCTTAGGGACACACTCATACAGCTCTTAGACATAGTTGTACAAATCCAGCGCTCCATCAGAGACTACCTCCTACACAATGATGATCCACATACACTTATATCAAAACGGTGGGAGGCACTCAAAGCTATGATTAGGGGCAAACTAATCACAATCTCAGCAGCAGATAACGCTTGCCGTAGAAAGAAAAGAGATGACATTGCTCAGAGGATATGAGAGCTGGACCAAATGCACCAGAGGACGGGGGCAACTAGAATTTGGCATCAACTAAATGCAGTCCGAGGACAACTAGCAGCCATTGACCAAGACCGGGCAGAGTACACAGCCTTGTGACTGCACCACTTATTCTATGTCAGAGGGACAGATGTGGGCTCCTTCTGGCACATAAGCTCCGCAAGAGTAGACAACTACAAGGAGTTCAGGAGGTGCTTGACTCAGCAGGGAAACTGGTGTTTGACAATGCAGCAATAGCTGTGACCTTCCCGGAATTTTATGCCCAGCTTTACTCGGGACGGACGCTGGATAGCACGGACGGGGACACTTATTTAGCAGAAGCGCATCTCCCAACACTAACCTCAGAACAAGCAAAACACCTACAGAAAGACATATGAGTAGAGGAGGTCATAGCAGCAATTTCGGGATTTAAATTGGCCATATGTCCTGGGCCGGATGGCTATACAGTGGCCTTCTATAAAACTTTTTTTCTGTGTTACCCCCTCTATTGACCAGGCTTTTCAACACATTTGCAACTCCAGGGGTAATCCCAACTTCAATGCTGGAGGCCGCTGCCGGGGTCATCCTTAAACCTGGGAAAGACAAGGCCAGCTGTGGTTCATATCGCCCTATATCTTTCCTAGATATAGATCTGCAACTATATACAGGGATTCTGGCTCACAGGCTCACCACATACATTCCCGGCCTGATTGACCCTAATCAGGCAGATTTTATCCCCCAGCAGCAGACAAGTGACAATACTAAGCAGGTCCTGCATATTAATGTGAAGGCCTCAAGGACTCAGGGAGAGTACATGCTCATCACCATCGACGCAGAGAAGGCCTCCAATAGGGTCCATTGGCCATATCTTGAACAGGTATTGTCACTCGTTGGCCTAGGCGAAAAAATGAGGACACAAATCTTAACTTGCTATGGCTATCCCACAGCGACCATCAGAATCAATGGGCATACATCGACCCCTTTCCCCATAGGTAGAGGCACAAGACAGGGGTGTCCTTGTTCACCCCTGTTCTTTGCATTATATATGGAACCTCTGGCAGAAGAGTAAGATCACACCCATATATTACTGGGGTCCCATTTGGAGGGGACGTAAACAGTATTAGCCTGTAGGCAGACGATATAATGGTGACACTGACTGATCCAGTCACTGCACTGGGAATCTTCCTTGCAGAGTTGGAATCCTTTGCGAAGGCCTCTGGACATAAGGTGAACATTGAGAAATCTGTGTTCTTAATCTCCCTATCACCCCAATTTCTGACCGATTTGCAGATCCAGCACCCCATACAGTGGACGAGTGGCACAGTCCCATACTCGGGAATCCAGTTAGTGACCACACTACAGCTATAGCTTTGGTTAACTATTGGAAGGTACATACCCAGGTCCACTCAGGTGGAAACACTATCCTATTTCATGGCTAGGGAGAATAGCCGCAATCAAAATGACGGTCCTTCCAAAGACCTTATATCTATTTCAAACAATCCCTCTGTGACCCCCCTCTGGTCTGAGACATCGGATACAGACGAAGGTTTCACAATTTATTTGGCAAGATCGCAAACCACGTATGAAGAAAGCCATCGGTTTCCTGCCACCTGGCGACGGCGGGTTGGGGATCCCTGATTTCCAGCTTTTTTACTATGCAGCACAACTAAGACATCTAGTGGAGTTGAACCTCACCGAGTCTGAAAAGCATTGGTTATTTCAGGTTCGGGCGGTGGCAGGCACGTCTTTGCAGAAGATCCCCTTTTTAAAAAAAGCACATAGGCCCCCAATCTATACGCATCCCGTATAACGCATACAACACTAGCGGCGTGGGACCAAACTAGCATTAAATATAATCTGACAATATTCCCCTACCCTCTCACCCCACTCTTCGATAACCCAGAATTTGCCCAAGGGATGCGTGAGACAGCTTTTGCGCATTGGCTCTCCTCGGAGTGCTGTGCCTTAGGACACATCTGATTACAGGATCCCTGAGACAGAAAGGCTATGCTATTTACAACTTCGACACTGGGTACTATATCCACCTTATAGACCACAGGCGCAGAGACATCTTACACCTTACAAAAAATGGCTTATAACTAGAACTTCGGACAAGAAGCTAATCTTGGACCTCTAAACGATGTTAATTACACGATATACACACTCATACAACGCAAGCCGCGACCGCTGGGAGAGAGACCTAGGAAGGGAACTGAGCAGCATGGGTTGGGAGGGGGTATACCATAGGGCACAACACACAGCGAGCAACATGGGACTGACCGAAACTTTGACGGAAGTAGTTACCTATTGGTATTACACTCCAGAGCAAATACATAAGGTAGACCCCAAACAAAGTGCAGATTGCTGGCGAGGGTGTTGAAAGCTGGTGAGGGTGTGGAAAGCAGGTAACACCGGTTCATATCTTGTGGGAATGCGAACACCTACAACAGTATTGGTCTTAGAGACTGTATTGTATTGTACTGTAAGAACGCTTATAAAGGGCACTGTAACCCTACAGGCATCCTGGCGCTGTGATACATAAATGTTACCAAGAAAAATACTAAAAGATTATACTCTGGGGAAGAGCCAGGTCTTGATTTTTTTTTTTGCGAAACAGCATCAGATCCTGGACCTGTACTGGATGAGATTGATACGTATCTAGATACCCAGCTGCCGAGATTCCCAGACTATGTACTTTTAGGGGTACCAAACCCATTAACGTATCCCCTTAAGTCCAGGAGAGGTCGCCAGATTGCAATAGCCCTGGGCACAACTGTTCAAAATATCTTGACTTACTGGAGAACTCCCCGGACCCCCACTCACACGGGTTGGCTCCAACTTTTATGGCACGTACTGCTGATGGAGAAAATAACTCTCAAATTGCCAGGGAAAGGTTCGATGTTTGGGGATCATTGGCAGCCGTTCCTGACACTACTTACACCAGAATTTCATGAACTCATGTGCCCTAAATACTTACCCTTATTGCACTTACCAGAGACTAACGCCCCTGTGGCCACGTGCATGGACCAACAAGAAGCGTTACAATCCTAAGCAATAGAATTTAAGGCGTGACAGTGAATGTGGGGGTAGTATGTTTTCTTTTCCTTTTTTTAGTTTGATTTTGTTCTTATGCTAATTGTACAGGGTTATTTGTTGTCCATGACAAAGCTTACACCTCAATGTGGCATTGTTTGTCTGTTTATCAATCTCAATAAAAAGATTTAAACCTGAAAACTGAATTCACGTGTAGAAACTGATAAAATAAATTGGTTTTGTAACGAATTTCCTATGACAAGTTTCAAATTATCTCTCCATAATACCTCAACCTGCACCCCCCCCACCCCCTTGAGCTTGCTACATCAACAGGACGAACCAATATGGTTATTTGATCCAATTCAGCGTCTAGTCCTTGGATGGCAATGCTGGATTATCGGTGACTCTTGAAGATACGAATATTATGTTGCACTGTTTAGGTTGTTCCCTTTTGTAATACTATGTCAACGATGAATCCTTTTTGTAATGCTATATACAGCGCTCTGATATCCTCGGATCTAGTCAGCACTATATACAACTCTCCAATAAATAAATACATAAACAATAAATACATAGGTTACACAGAACACAGTTGAGCTACAATATACGGAGTTATTTTGCACTGTTATTCTTTTGCTCACGAAGAGTCTTTCCCAATTCAGCTATAACTTATAACATGTTTCGTTTTTCTTCTGCTGGTACATTGAGACCTATTAATTCACAAAATACTTGATCGATGTTGTATCATATTCTTTTCTAACATTTCCTGATGACTTTAGTATACAGGTTGTTGAATAGTTATCCATGAAATGGGATAGTGCTTAGGTGTGAAGGCAAAATGACTTTCATGTGCTCTATTTAGCTGAAGAAGTAATCATTTTGTTCACACCATGATGAATCTGCAGAATTCCTTTAATATGTAAGAATAAATAACGAAACCACTCAATTTTGGGGGTGAGTCAGATTTTTAGGAGCATTCCTTGATGCTGTCCGTTTTTTCTATTGACTTTGCTATCCTTTTGCATACTCTGTATATCTTTGCATCAGAGAGACTTTGTAGCATTTACTCTGTTTCATTTTACTTCTGAATTTTGCAACAAAACCCTTTAACTTTTCATTGATCCAGATCTTAGTTATAGAGTGGGCCCAATCTATTTCAATTTACATTTTTACATTGAATTTCTCCTGATTTTGATGCTCTGGGAGGTGCCTTAACGCGGTGACACAGTGCTTCATGGAACTGAGGCTTAACACTCTCTTCGATCCAGCAATTCTGGAAACACTGTTCTAGGTAAATATTGGGGTGTCTATTTGTGAAGTTAGTAGTCATAAATCCTTCCTATTAAGACGTGAATACTTCTAGGAATTATTTTCTCATACCAAAATATTCTGTTATAGTTAGATTATTCTTATCTCTTGCTGGCTATGCAACTCGTGGTTTCTATTACGTCAATATTGACTGATTTGCCTCATAAGCATTGCGTCCTATTTTAATGCTCAGACGTCGAAGTGGAAACTGACCCTATATTTTCAGTTTCTAAATGCAGTAGGAGATGCTCAAAATAAAGTGTGGCTGTTGAGAAACAAGAAGAGTGTCACCCCGAATGAGAGACGCCGAATCAGTTTTCCAGGCATTAATGCCATTCAGACTGGCTTTGAAAACTCTCTTGTGCCAAGCCTTCAAAAAAGCTTGGCTGCTCTTCTAAGGGCAGTGTCTGGGTGAAACCAGCCCCCACTGCTTGACTGTACCACTTTCCCCCAATTTGTCAAAGTAGACTCATCCATCTGGTGCATTACTCTTTCGCCAGCTGTGCACTGAGAATTTGGGGCATTAACCCAAATCTTCTTCTGCAAAGATCTAACTTCTTTCTTATTCAAGAGGGCTCACACCAGTATGGTCTAATCTCTTGGCCCATTTCATTCCTTCTTCCACAGTACAAGGAAACATACTCATGGGCCAAGGATGAAGACCTACTGAATCGCAGCCCACTCAAATGCTAAAATACCCTTACACACTGATGCATCAGGGTTGTTACCCAAATTTCTGTGGAAGCCTGTCCGCTAGGCTCGTAGAATAGTCCAGTAGTCCCACTCTTCATAGACCCAGCAGAACCTTCTTACCATGTTGTAGGCTTTTGCACTATCCAACCCTGACACTCTGCTCTTGCATACAATTAATATCACGTTCTGCTGCATTAAAAAAAAAAATACTGGAAGAGTAAAAATAAAGCATATCATATACACATTCACATCTGCCTGAAGTTAAGAAATGTTTAGAAACATTTCATTTAGTTATATAACAGAAACATATCATATGTAATTCATAGCTAATGAATAAATAATAAAAACAATAAATATTATATTGCACATCTTCCTAATTCCCCCTTTTACATTAACTAAATCCTTTCAATCCCAGAACACCCCAAAGACTGCAGATCTTCGCATATGAACCTGATCTTAAAGCATATCTTTTTTCCAGTTCTTTGACTCTATTTAGTTTCAACTGCCATCGTTGAAATGTTGGAATTATTTCGATCTCCAATTTTGTACACTTATTGATCTCGCAATCAAAAGAAAAATATAAGTTATTTTTCTTTCCAAAAGGCCCATTTTATATCAGATGAATACCCCATAAGTCCCGTCTGGGTGTCTATAAACTGAACCAATTCTAAAACGTGAAGGCAGTATGACTCTTTCTCATTCCAGTATGACCTGATACGTGGGCAACTCCAAATTATGTGGGCCCGTGTCCCTGCCCACTCCTTCTTACATTGAAAACAGTTAGAGGACATTTCAGGGTTTATTCCTCATAAAAGAACAAGAGTTCTATAAAGCAGCCATTGGGAGAAAAATTGCATTCGCCCAAAATGGGCCCATTTTATCAGAGTAAAATAACTTCTTTTTTTCACTTTACGGAATTTTATATAGCACAAACTTGATGTTATGTTATGTTATGTTAAAAAAAATTTATATAGCGCACGGCTACTCCGACAGAGTGTCCCGGCGCTTTCCACAAACAACTCATCACAAAAGTGTGTAATAACATAACACGAAACGAAATACAGAAGAAAAAAAAAAAAAAAGAAAATGACCCACCAAAAGAGCAGCTAGACATTAAAAAGCCATGTCTTCAATCCCTTCCTAAATTGAAGCAGATTAGGAATACTGCGTAACGCCAGTGGTAGGGAGTTCCACAGCTGGGGTGCCTTAAAGCTGAAGGAGCGGCCCCCAGTGCGGGCCTTCCGCACGCGAGGAACCACGGCAGTAAAAAGAGATTCGGAGCGCAGTGAGCGAGCAGGGCGGTAAAAAAACAGCCTGCGCCGTAAATACCCGGCCCCGGAGCCAAACAATGCCTTGTGCATCAACGTAAGGGATTTAAACATAATCCGCTTACGGATAGGCAGCCAATGAAGCTTCTGTAGCAACCCCGAAGCTCGCGATCGCCTATGCAGGCCAAAAATCGCGCGGGCGGCAGAGTTTTGCGCCACCTGTAGACGCTGGGCCAGGTAGTCAGGAAGGCCAAGAAAGAGGGCATTGGCATAATCCAGCCTGGACCCAATAAGCGCCTGCACGGTAATCTGCCTGTGCTCCGCAGAAAGCAATGGAAGAAACTTGCGGAGCATCTTCAAAACACCGAAGCAGGTTCCAACCAGACCAAGTACATGGGCTCTCAGTGACAACTTATTGTCAAGTTTAACCCCGAGATTTTTGGCAACCAAAGATGACTGTGCCGGAGGGCTCATTTCAGCCGGCCACCATTGCCGCCACTCAGGGTCAGTGACACATCCAAAGAATAGAACCTCCGATTTACTGGAGTTGGCCTTCAAGTTGTTATGCTGGAACCAATCGAATACCATGCCCAAACAGCCCCGAATCCTCTCTCCATCAAATGGCTGATCTTTGCCACACGTAAAGAGGAGTTGCGTATCATCGGCGTAGGACACGATCTGGGCCCCATAAGCCTCCACCGCCGCCGCCAGAGGGGACATAAAGATGTTAAACAACGATGGGCTCAACACAGAACCCTGTGGAACCCCGACCCCCAAAGGCGGCATCTCGGCGGAGCTCTGCGAGACCCAGATCGTCTGGCGGCGGCCAGATCTGAAGGTATCGGAGCGCTTTACACAAGCAGTTGCATTACATGAGGACACATTAATTTTTTGTTAGGCACAGGGAGATTAAGTGATTTGCCCCGAATCACAGGATGCTTAGCGTCGTTGCCGAGACTCAAACCCGGTTTCCCAGATTCGAGGTCAAGCCCCTGGCTGTTAGGCCAACTCCTCTCCCCGAAATTCATCCATCTGATTCCATAGGTCAGGCAGAACATCAATATTTTCTTTAGTATGCCACTTATTTTGTGCTTTGTCGTACACCATTGCACTTTTGTTTTGCCCATCCACTGATCATCTTTCATTCTAGGTTTCAGCAATTCCTCAGCTAGCTCCTGTGTTGCCTGTATTCCGCGTGCATCTAAATACTTAAAAAAACTGGCAATAAAAATTAAAGACCACTGGAGTATATTTTTATGAAACCTAATCCCAGGTTCTACATATCCCCAGACCTTCCATGCTTTTCCATTTAAGAAATCTGATATCAAACTAAAACCCTTACATTCTCACTTTGAGACAGCATTCTTTTCTAAAAGGGGTCTTACCCTCTTATAAACATCTGTTAAGTGAGTTACGTCATTAATCATTGGAATTTCATAATGTTTAAATACCTGTGCTTTACATTTTATATGCCACTGTAAAGTCTTATATCTAACATTTTTTTTTTTTTGGTAAGACGTAAAATGTCTATAATATCATATTCTTTACAAAACATTGTTGTTTAGGGGCTTGATAAATCTAAATATGCCATGTGCAAAGTTCGCAAAATAATACATTTTTAAATCAGGAAGAGCTAATCCTCCTAAAGCATCTAGTGCTAAAAAGGTGCTTTATTTGCCAAAATAAAAACTGTAAACATGCTCCCTATTTCCTTAAAAAACTTTGGGCACCATTCCGATGGCGGTCGGACAAAGTCCGCCCGCCGCCGTAACAGTATGCAGGGCTGCCCGCCAGGGGTGCGGCGGTCCTGCTGTGCCAATTACGATGCACCCGCCACAATGGCGGGCGCATTACGCATGTTTTACATTGCGGTGAGCGGTGCTGCAAGCAGCACCTGCCGCAATGTAAAACAGCATATTGTGCATTTGCGTACACAACGTGACAGGCACTGCGGGGTGCCTGCCATCTTGTGTATGCAAATGCAGGGGGGTACCATAGATACTCCCCATGTGCACCCCACACACCCCCAACACCCTGCGGGGTCGCAACGGGCCCCCAAAAGCAAAGAACGCATACCTTTCCATGGCGACAACACCGCCATGGAAAGGCTGCTCTCTGCCAACATCCTAATATGGATGCCAGTGTCTTGCTACACCGCCACCATATTAACCATGTCTTCCGCCCAGTCGACGAGTCAACCGGCGGAAAAGCGGCAGATGGTCCTTCCTTCGGCCGCGGACCCCCCAGCCATCCTAATATGGTGGGGGGTCTTTCTGGTGTGGATGGCGGGCGGTTCACCCCGCCAAGCCGGCGGTGGCTACCGCAGGCCCGGCGGGGGTGAACCGCCCACCATCCTAATGGGCCACTTTATCTGGAGAGCCAAGGGAATAGCAGCAAACAAGAAATTATACAAAGTAAAACAGACATCCGGATTAAAGCAGTACGACCCATTATAGGAAGAGGTAACTTGTTCCATCTAGTGAATAATGCCTTAACCTTAATAAATTAAATAAGTTATTATCATTATCTGTGAAATATACCCCCAAATATCGCTTGGGTCTAGAATTTATTCATGTAAAAAAATCATATAATTAAGTGTATTGTGTGCAATTACATAATAAAATCTCTGTTTTGGATTAATCTTGATCGCAACTTGATCGCAGAGTTTTTTTGCAGAGAAGGTGGCAAGAATTTACTCCACCTTCCGAGACGAGGCCCGTAACGGAGGGGGAGAGGGAGTGGATCGGCTTAGCTTTGAGAAGGCACAGCGCCTCTCCAGATTTGACCACCCATCTTACGACGAGCTTAAAAACACGGCCCTAGGCATAAAGTCCGGATCACCAAGGGACCCTACGAAACCCAAAACACTGAGAGATAGCATGGGAATCCTGATACCCTATATGGGACAGCTCCCTAAACTCTCCTTTGAATCAGGGATAGTCCCAAAGCAATGAAAGGAGGCAGTCGTCATCCTGATTAAGAAAAAGCCATGGGTGAATGCGAGCAAGTCAGATAACTACCAACCAGTCTCACTCCTGCCATATTTCACAAAAATTGCTGAAAAGGTGGTCAACACTCAGCTAACCACACACATTAACAGGCACAACCTACTACACCCCACACAATTGGGTTTCCGGGCTACTTATTTTACGGAGTCAGCACTGCTCCAATCAACAGAAACAAGCCGCAGACACGTAGATGATGGCCAGACAGTGACGCTGGTACTGCTGGACCTCAGCGCCACCTTTGACACCGTTGCCCACCCACTGCTCCTACAGCGCCTCAAAAGAGGTGGACTGGACGAATTGGCCTTAGAATGGATGAGGTCCTTTTTACAGGATCGAAGCTTTCAAGTGTCTCAGAGTCCGCACTACTCTAAAAATATTAGGCTGGCACAAGGGGTCCCCCAGGGCTCTATTCTCAGTCCCACCCTTTTTAATCTGTATATGGCCCCTCTAGCGGAACCCATTGCGAAATACAATATTAGTATAGTATCATATGTGGATGACACGCAACTAGTGGTGTCACTATCTCAATCCCATGAGCAGGCAGGCATCAACTTTTTCACCTGTTTACAGGAACTAGCTGTTTGGATGGCAAGTAATTGCCTCAAACTGAATGGCAGCAAGACAGAGGTCCTAATAGTAGGCAAGGCTCCTTCCATATGGTCCTCGGCATGGTGGCCACAGTCCCTGGGCCCCACCCCTTCCCCCAATGAACAGGTTAAGAACTTGGGGATGTGGCTGGACTTGAAGCTCTCTTTTGACCACCACACCAGGACTGTTGCCGGAAAATGTTTCGGTATAATGAAGGGCCTGCGGAAGACGCTAGATGTGCTACCCGTATCTGCCAGAAACCCCCTGGTCCATGCACTGGTAACATCTCGCCTGGACTATGGGAACGCTCTATATCTTGGAGCAAGTGGGAAGTGTATACAAAGACTCTAATGCATTCAAAATGCGGTGGCTCGCCTTGTTTTGATGCTGCCCAGGAACGCCCTCGCAGCCCTACACTGGCTCCCGGTGAGGGAAAGAATTCTTTTTAAAACACTATGTATCAGCCATCGCATCCTACAGGCAAGAAGACCTAACTACCTACTTAGCCTACTGGACCCTTACATCCCTACCCGGGCTTTGAGATCCTTGGGGACAGGACTGGTGAAATTACCAGCAATGAAGAGAGCAAGAATGGGAGGAAGTTCTTTCTGTTGGCTTGCCGCTAAACACTGGAATGGCATCCCTCAGTCACTTAGGTCAGAACCTTTGGAAAGGACTTTCTGAAAAAAATTTAAAACCTGGCTCTTCCACATATAGTTTTTCTGAGCCTATAGGAGTGTCCCATGTGACCAATACAAATTGGGAGGCTAGCTGCAGCGCGGGGACCAACTAGTTAGTATAACCAGGCGCTTCAGAAACTCATTTATTATATTATTATTACATTATTCTTGTGACACCCCAAGTCTTGACGTCTGAAAATTGAAAAAACCCTTTTCTGATTTTCTACATCTGGCTGTAAAAGCAATACTATATCATCTGCATATAATTTAATGGGAGTGATACCGCTTACCGGCGGATCTATATTTGGTGTTGTATGGATGGCAATACCTAATGGTTCTATAAAAAGAGCAAAAAGTATAGGTGATAGGGGACAACCCTGTCTTGTTCTCCTATTTAATGCACATGTCCAGATGCCTTTGGCATTTATAATTTTTGGGGCTTTTATTCCCCTATATAAGCTAGATATTAGCTGAATCCGTCTAAAAGGGAATATGAATTTTTGAGGAATAGTGAAAAGACTTTCTCAGCTTACCAAATCGAAGGTCTTTTATACCTTTAAAAATGTCACCTGTGCAGGTATGTTTTTCTGGCAAAATAATCTAGGGCTTCTTTAAAAAGACTGTATTAAAAAATAACTGTCTTCCAGGCACAAAGCTGTACTGATCTGGATGGAATACTGTTCCCATAACTTGACGGATCTGATTAATTAAAGGTTTTGTGATGATCTTGTATTCTACATTTAAAAGACTAATGGGCCTATATGAACTGATGTTTTTCTTTCTTTTTGTTTTTGATGAAAACTAAGTACTGTTGCTAAGCGAAACGTAGCCAGAATCTTGCCCTCCTCCAGAACATAATTTGCCAATTTTAGCCATTCTGGATTTAATACTGATGCACATCTTGTTTTAATCTTGGGATAAAGAGTTTATTTAAAAAAATCATTTAGCGCCCTGGAATCACCCTGTTTTTGAGTTCTGTATATGGATTCATAATGTTTAAGAAATTCCTCCTGAATTTGCTCAGTGTCTTTAATACTTCTATTTGTCACTGGATCTTTTATTAAAATTATCTTGTTTTTCTCTTGGTGATCTCTCGTCTGCCAGGCCGGAGCTTTCCCCCATACTCACTCTCTTCAATCGATTGATTGATACTTTATTCGATATTGTCATATCATAAAAGTACATTAATTCATAAAACATTAAAGCTAAAAATTTACATTCCATGTTAGAATTTGGTAAAAATACTATATACATTTAAAAACATAAAACATAATCAGATTACATGACAATACTAAGTGAATCAATATTAAAAATATAATTGATTAATAACCGTATCTGGAGGATCTAAGAATTAATAGCATTACATTTCCTCATGCGAATAAGCCAAGCACTTGATAAGTATTTTGCCACACAACAAACAATGAAAAGGGGAGACGTATTAATTGTGATGATGCGGAGGGCAACCCGGAAATCTCTAACCCCCAGCTCCCTACACACTGGTCTCAGCCATCTATTTCTTGCCCTCTTATAAGCTTTACAGCCTAACAGAAAGTGTGGAAGGGATTCTGTTTTGCAGGGACAACAAGGGCATGCACCGTTAGGGGCCCTTGAGCCTTTCCAACCTTTAGTGAAACAATTAAGTGGTAAAATTCCATACCGCATCTTTAGAAAAATCACTCTGTCTCTAGGTGTTCTAATGAGATCTAAAAAGGGTTCCAACTTCCTAATTGGTTTGTGTTCTATAAACTGCATGGTTAAAGTACCCCAGCTTGGGTTCCTCTGTTCTTCTTATTACTTGTTTTGGGGGCGGGGACTGGGAAATCCAGGATTCAATCAAACACAACTTCAAAACCATCTGTTTCAATGTGTTTACCCAATGGATTTTACCACCGGTGTTCAATGTAATCAGTTCGTCCAACACCAGGGCATAGTTTGCTAGCTCTGGGGTCCTCCTTAGGCGCACCCAGAACAGCAACGGGCGCAAATGAACTACATCTGAGATAGAGCTTTTGCCCATATTCAGATACAGTGGTTTCAGCGGGGTTGAAGCCGTTAGGGCAACTAATACCCTTATAAATTTATTCTCTGCTCTGGCCAAGACCTGGACATTTTCTCCACCCCATAATTCTGCCCCATATGTCGCAGAGGGCAATGTCCTTCCTACATACACAGCAAGAGCCGGAGCGATAGGTCTACTAACTGATAAACTCTGGCTCCTCAGGATGGCACCCGAGACTCTCTTAAGGTTTAGTAACATCTTGGCTATATGGGAATCCCACCTCATTTTACTATTAATCCTGATTCCCAGATAGTCAAATTCCTCCACCACCTCGAGTGGAGATCCATTGAGGGTAATCTGGGGTTTCCTTCCCTGTTTAGGGGGGGGCAACACCATCAACTTTGTTTTAGTCGTGTTGATGGTGAGTCCACGTTCATAGCAAAACAGGCTAAATTTATCCAATAATTTTTGCAAGCCTTTTGGAGTTTTAGCCAACAGTAGGGTATCGTCCGCGAAGAGGAGGGTAGGTGTTTTCTCCCCAGCCAGGACCGGGGCATCGGCACTGTCCTCCCTCAAATAGTCCACAACCCCATTGACAAAGAGAGAGAACAGTGTCGGGGCCATTACACAGCCCTGCCGTACACCCCTATTCACGGTCACCCTCCCTGTTAGCTGCCCCTGGCTCCCCCACCTAATCCTAGCATAACTGTCTTCGTGGAGCTTAACTATCAGTTGCAGAAGATAGCATGGGAACCCCATGTCCATTAAGACCTTCCAGAGTTTTTCGCGGGGAACTAGGTCGAACGCACTTTTAAGGTCTACAAAGGCCAGGTAGAGTTTTCCCTTCATAACGGTGACTGTTTTCCAATAGATCGCCCAGAATCTGACGACCTGATCCATTGTCCCCACATTTTTTCGAAATCCTGCCTGGAAATGGGAGAGTATATTCCCCTCCTCTATCCATCTGTCTATTCTATTCACAATAGCCCGGCCAACTACTTTCTGCATAGCATCGATTAAACTAATCGGCCTGTAGTTGGCTGGGTCGTCCCTATCACCTTTCTTGTAGATTGTAACTACTTCTGCTCCCTTCCAGGAGTCGGGGACAGGGTGGCCACCAAGGATTAAGTTTATCAATGGGGCAATAAAATTAGACCACAGCTTGGGTTCAAGTAAATACAAATCACCTGGTATCCCATCCTGGCCAGCCGCCTTTGCAGGGGTTATTTTCCTTATAGCTACAGCTACCTCCTGGGCTGTGAAAGGCTCAATGGATATAGTCCCATTGTTGTTGGTGTAGGTTTGTCCCCACCAAGATGGCGCCACTTCTTCCTCACAATAATACAGATTAGAAAAGTGTGAATGCCATTGAAATTCAGTTATATGATTGGCAAGAGGATCCACTCCTTTTCTATCGAGCTTATTTATCATGTTCCAGAATAGTATTGTATTTTTTTAGCTTGCTGCCACCTTTAATTCCTGCCAGTATTCCTCCTTCCAATCCCTCTTGGCCTTTTGTATGCAGGTATTGTATTCCCTTCTAGCCAGCCATACAGCTGCACTATCTTTCCCCTTAATCGCAATTCCTATTTCCCTTCTCTTCTCCCTACATTGTGCCGTATACCAGGGAGTGGTGGGTTGCAGAAGGTGTTTTCTTGTTGAGCCTCCGCTGCCCTTAACTACAAAGAAGGATCCAATTTCCCTCACTAAGGTATTATAAGAAACTTCAAGACTAAAATTATTATTATCATTATAGGAGGCCATAGTTTCAGAGATCAATTCCCTGGTTTGTGATTCCACCAGTCCTCTAATAGAAGGCAGACTATCTTCTTGCCCCAATATTTTGTTCCACTTAAGCTTACGGTTACCATCAGATGGGATTAGTTATTTCGTTATCATTAATGGTATCTCTGCTAGATCCCTCTCCCTCCCCCATTTTATTTCCATACATAGTGGATTATGGTCGCTGTCCTGAGACTGTACAACTTCCATATCAACTAATCTACTCCAGGAACTAGTATCAAGCAAAATATAATCAATACGGGAGGTACAACTGAGTTTGTTGTAATGTTCTCCCATTCAAAGCACGTAGATTATATTCTACTGTTAGGGCATTTAATTGGATCACTCTCGGGGTCCACTTTTTTATTGGTGCTAGGGTCAGCGGCGGGATAGACTTTATGCAATCATCCTCATTCATACACATGATGTCATCTGTGGCCAAAGGTTCATAAGTACAATTAAAATCTCCCCCGATGACAATACTAGATAGTGGGCGAATACCTGCCAACGCCCCCTCAAGCAAAGCTATAGTGGATGACGTTTGGCCTCCCGGAGTCCCACGTGCATACACATTGAACAACTCAAAAGATTTATAGCCCTTTGCAGAAATATACAATATATCATCTGATAGCCCTGAGTGGGAGGTGATAGACAAGTTAAGCGCTATTTTAATCCAAATCTGTAGGCCACCAGAAGGCCGCCCCCGCCCTGTACTCATAGCTGGGATAAAACAAGTTGTGTATCCGCATTTATATTGGGGAGATGTACTCCATGTTTCTTGAAACATACAAATGTCGAATCCCTCTATGAATTCATTCTATTCTGGCTTAGACATATTTTTATTAAGCCCTGCTATGTTCCAGGAAATCATCCTAATAGTTCCTGTATTTGGATTCACATTGTTACTAATTGTATCTAAGGCTTTTTCTCCTTTGTCTTTGGTAGGGGGCTTATCTGCTGTCGGCGCTATCCCAAGACTTCCTTCCCTGGGTGACAAGGTTACCTCGTCTTTAGCTAACCTAGCATTTTTCCCCGAACATTTAATGTTACAACAGGGTGGATTAGCTGGAATATCCCTTATAGCCTTACTACACAGTCAGTCTATTCCTTTCATCCCTTCAAACAGGGAGTGGCGAGAAAGAACCTCGTAACGGTTTTGAAGGGGTATTAGGTGATTGGTCTGGGAATAATTTCCGGCTCTAAAATTGTTGATTCTAAGGTTGGATCGGGGAGCCACTAACGATCTAGGGTAAAAATAAGTCACATCACAGGGCGTGATGGAATCGTTGCCCTTGTCTGGATACCAGTTTAAAATGTGACTGACTGTTCTGTGGTCCCTGAAATGAATGACAATTATGTCTCCTATTTTGTCCTTTGGTCTACTACCAAGCCATGAAAGACGGCGAACGTGTAATATCTCGCCGTTTAAGTTTGGGGGAAGAGGACGGTTCTGCCTGAGCCAATACGTGGTCTTATTTTTTAACTGGGGTAGTTTTCCCACTTACCATCTTCTAATGTTGGGACTCCTGTAAGAACCACCACCAGAGGGACCGCTTCTGGTGGCAATTCCACTTGACGCCCCCTAGGCTTTATAATCCTATCTGGGGTTTTTCTAGCCAGCTTATTTTGTGGATTTCCTGAATTAAGCACTTTTCTCTCTCCTAAGGGCCTCTCTGTCTACGTGTTGTACAGCCTGGTGCTGTGGTTTATCAGTAACTGGCTTTGGACGTTGTGTTTTTTTTTCCTTCCCCTCAGTAGTTTTTGAATCTTTTTGGACAATGGAATTTAAGGGTGATGACATAGGCGAAATTACTGGTACAGGCCTGACATTTTGATTAATTAACCCTGTGTTTCTTCTAACGTCCTGAGCCGATCTTCGATTTTTTTCAGTCTCTCTATTAGTGACAGTGTTGAGGCTCTAATTAGATGTTCCATTATTCCTATTAAGTCCTTACAGGGGGTATCCAGTGTCTGACATTGTGGTGGAGTTCCTACTACAGGGGTCATGGTAGTGTCTGGTATAGGGGCTTTAGTGGATTTCCCAAAGTCAGTGTGGCTGATCTTTTTCCTCTGTGATTCATTCCCTTTTTTCCTTCTTTTCCTTGGCGGTGAACCCTGAACTCTGGGTTGCTTTGAATTTTTTGGCATTTTCCGTATGGCCTTTACTACAGTTAGGGGCGTATCGGGTATAACTTCTGTTTCCGGTGGTGATTTACAGGGAGGAAGTGAATCTAGTCTATGCGATACATTGACTGTATCAGGAGTAGAAGTTATATCTCGTAATAGTATTGGAATACTGTTATTGGTTATGCCAGGGTCCTCGATGTCAGCAGGGCAGCTAATGTGTGGTGGACTATCTATCTGTGAACGACCAGGGAAGAAGCGCTTCTTTTTAATCAATTCGATAGAGCGACGTCGCTCAGCTCGTCGTTCTGCTAGTGTGCTCTCCCTTTCGCTATCAGAAGAAATCCTGAATACATAATTGTCCAAAGTTCCATTATTTGCGACACTTATATCCTTAATGCTGGTCGAGGTCATGATGCGTAGCAGCAATTGTCTAGATCAGATCTAGAATGAGGGATGACCCCAAGATGGCAGAAACACAACCAAAGAGTCTCACAAGCTGGCAGGCCAATACTCGCACACAAGAAAGTAAAGGGAGCTTAATACCTTACAGTACGAATGTTCTTAAGTAAGATTTCAGCCAGTAGGCCCAGCCCGGCCTCCTTCGGCTCCTGAGGGCTACAGAGGGCCCGCCCTTTGCCCGGGCTTCGCCCGGTGTCCCGCGCAGCGGATCAGTCAATTAGTTTTATGGCGCGGTTACAAGAAGGCGGGGTTGATGCGGGACAGGTGCTGTGTGCCCCGTGCGTTGCTGGGACCTGGAGTCCTTAGGTCCTTAAACCTACCACTAAGCCCACGCAGAGATCCTTTCACGAAGCGTCTCCGTAACATTATCCCTTTCCTTCATCATCTTTAATGTGAACATTCTTGCTCTTTTCTAAACTGAGGCAACTCTCTTCAATCATTTTTGTAAATATGCATGATTAGCTGTGCATCCTCATGCATAGTAATACTCCCGCATATGCACTCTAGCTTTCCTAAGTGCCCCCTTATTAGCTATTGTTGGTATACATTGTATGTTTGCATTTGCCTGATTTAATTGTGTCCCCAACTCCTCCCTGATTATCGACCTTACCCTTCTCTGTGCAATCTCTCTAGATGTAATGTATCCATGTATTGTAACTATATAAGCCTCCAATATGTTCTCAATACTAGCCAAATTATTATTTAAAAAAATAAATAATTACCTATCTCTCTTTGTATCTCATTACACCACTCCTCATCCTCAAGATGTACTTTGTTAGAAATCCATCTTCCATTCCGCCTCTCTCCCATAATGCCTGTTATTTCCATTTTTACTAAGGCATGGTCAGAAAACACATTTTGAACGTGGTACCATGTTTTTAGTTGTATATTTTGTGTAGGGAAAAAAATCAAGCCTAGCAGCTGACTTATGCGGTACCTGAGTAGGAGTAGTATTCAGGATTATCTTGGAATTTTTCTTCGCATAAATCTAATAGGAATCCTCCCTTTCATTCTAACATGGCAGCCTCCATTCATGATTTTTTCTGCCTATGCTTCTGTGAGGATGAATCCACCTCTGGGCGTTTTAGAAAATTAAAATACCTCTCTAAGATTAAAAACCTTGGAATATCAAGCAGGGCATGATAAAAACTTGTAATTGGGGTTGGGCCATCAGTTATTGGGGCATATATTGTGGCAGTCGTAAGTCTGTCATTATTAATAGATCCACTAATAAGAGCCCATCTTCTCTCAGTGGAAAATGTTTACTCACATACAGTGTGACACCCCTATGTGCTGCACTTATGCATGATCAACGCTAATATCCAGACCATTGCTCCAAGATTTTAAAATGTAGTTCCTTGTTCTCAATGTAATGGGTTTCCTGGATAAGCGCTAAGGGCCCAATGTAGGTAATAGGGAAATACCGATTCCTAAATACCGAATTTTAACGATTTGGTATTTAGAAATCGGTATTTCAGATGTAGGTAAGAATTCGGTACAAAATACAGAATTGTTAATATTTGTTATTACCGAATCTGTAATTAATATTCGGTAATAACTAATACTATCCATTTATTCCTAGGGGCTTGGAGGCCCATAGGAATGCATGTGAAGACATTCGGTATTACCGATTCAGTATTACCGAATCGGTAATACCGGGAGGTATTTCAAGGGTGCCAGGGTGTCCAAAGGACACCCTGTTGCACCCCTGAAATGTGCATGTGTGCACATGTGGCACACATGCATGCCCTAAAGACATGGATGTGTGCCACATGGCACATTTCAAAAAGCTTTTTGAAAGAAAATCGCTACTTACCACCAACTTGAAATCGGTGACAAATATTGATTCCTTAAGGCTGAGGTGCACTGTTTTAAGTGCTACCTACATTTATTTATTTTATTTATTAATGCAATTTATAGAGCGCGAACAATTGCCCGAGGGCGTCTCGGCGCTATGGATGAAGTAGAGAGAAGGGATGGAAGAGAAAGAGGTTTTATTGGCAAAATAGCCACGTCTTTATTTTGCATCTGAAGATGGTCAGAGTGGGGGCAGCCCTTATGTCTGCGTCAAGGGAGTTCCATAGTTTGGCCGTTGACACAGTGAAGCTGCGGTCACCCCATGTGACTGTCCTAGTGCGTGGGACCGTCATGATGGAGGCGTTCATGGATCGAAGTGATCGTTTTGGGACATGGAAGGCAAAGGATTTGATAAGGAAAAGCGGGCCTTGATTGTGTGTGGCTTTGTATGCGATACAGAGGGCTTTAAACTTGATTCTGTTTTTCACAGCTAGCCAGTGGTATCTTTTGATGATGTGAGCAATCGGTTGGAATTTTGGAGCGCCTGAGAGTAGTCTAGCCGCAGCGTTTTGGATGGACTGCAGCCTTTTAATGATTTTGTGTTGAGCATTGACCAGGAGTCCGTTGCAATAGTCCACTGAGGACATAACAAATGAGGTGATCAGTGTTTTGCCAGACTCGGGGGGAGGAATAGGAGAATCTTTTTTATGGTTTTGAGTTTAAAGTAAGAGGATGATACGATGGAGTTAACATGTGCCGCATAGGTGAGTTTGTCGTCTATGATGATTCCCAAATTTTTCACCTTAGTTACTGGGAGAGGGGGGGGCCTAAACTGGAGGGCCACCAGGCGTTGGGCCAGGTGAGCTTGCCAAAAGTCATGACCTCAGTTTTGTTCGAATGTAACTTGAGGCAGTTAACAGACATCCAGTTGCTGATGGCCAGCATGCCCTGATGGAAATTGGCCGCTACTTTGTCACCGTTCTCTTTGATGGTAAGAACCAGTTGGGTGTCGTCAGCATATGATGTTAAGCCCATCCCCCAGTCCTTAATGACCCTGGCAAAGTCAGTAACATAGATATTAAATAATGTTGGACTGAGGGATGAGCCCTGAGGGACACCGCATGGTAGGGTCATTTGTGCTGATTGAAAAGTACCCAACTGGACGGTCTGGGTACGGTGAGCAAGGAAAGGAGGTCTTTAGCTTTGGCTTGGATACCTATGGCATTGACACGATCGATCAAGATGTTGTAATCGACCGTGTCAAATGCCGCTGTAAGGTCCAGTAAAATGAGCACCGCTGCTCGGCCCTGGTCGAGAGCTGTTCTTATCTCATCAGTGGCTTTGATGAGCGCGGTCTCAGTACTGTGGCATTTCTGAAAGCCGAATTGGCTGTCATCTAGAAGGGAGTGTTCTTCAATGTATTGGGAGATTTGAGAGTTCATGAGTTTCTCTGCGATTTTGGCTGGGAATGACAAGCCAGCAATCGGTCGATAATTGCTGGAGTCATCCGCATCGAGATGGGGTTTTTTCAGCAGGGGTTTGATGATTGTGTCCTTCCAGGTAGTAGGATAGCTTCCGGTATTGAACGTGGTATTGATGATCTTGGTAAGTTGGGGTGCTATAATATCCGCTATGGGAAGGAGAATGGATGAGGGGCAGGGATCCTTGGCAGAACCTGATTTAATTCTGTTCATGATTTTGGCAACTTGCGTAGGGTCAGTGTTATGAAATTGTGAGAAAGAAGGGTGATCTATGGGGGTTACAGTAGGGTTAGATTTGATATTTGTTATGTCCGCGAATTTAGTGTAAATGTTGTTTACTTTATCGAAGAAGAAAGTGGCCAGGTTGTTACAGAGGGTTTGAGTGGGTTTAGGAATTGATTGAGGGGGCAAGTGTGATAGCTTGGCTACTACTTGATAGAGTTCCTTGTTGGAATTTTGAGCTTGCTCGATTTGGGAGGAGTAAAAGTTGCTTTTAGCCTGGCAGATCGAATTTTTATATCGGGTAAGTTCTTTTTTATAATTCTCCTTGTCTTCAAGGGAGTATGTTTTCCTCCAGTGTCTTTCTTTATTTCGGCAGAGCTGTTTCTGTAGTCTTAGAGCCTTGGTGAACCAGGGTGCCGATGGGGCGCTGCGGTTCTTGGATGTAGTTGTGGTAGGGACTAATTTGTTTAAGGCCAAGGAAAGCCAGGTGGAGTATTCTTCAACTGCAATATTGGGGTTTTGAGATAGATCGGTGGTAGAAGCGGACAGAAGGTCACGGAGTTGATGGTAGTCGAGATTTTTCCATGATCTGGTTGTCTTTATAGTGCGAGCGGTGTTATCAAGGGGCGGAGAGGAGCAGGACGAGATTGTGAATGTAACCGCATGGTGATCGGTCCATCCTAGAGGGAGGATTTCAAGGATGTGTAGGTTTTTGTCATTGGTGAAAATGCCGTCTAACGTATGCCCTGCTTCGTGTGTGGTACCTTCGACCAGTATTACCGATTCCTTAAATGCAAGGCCAATAAGGAATCAGTATTTAACAATTCCTTATTACCTATTCCTTCCCTACATCCCACATGGCTAAATACCGGTCGGTAACGGTGAAATATAACAAACTTCACCGTTACCGACCGCTATTTGCCCACCTACATCTGGCTCTAAGTCTGGAGAATGCCCTCTCACCCATATATCTATGGCCCTAGCCTTGGCTTTATTATTCAAACCATTAACATTCAGTGCCACAATCCAAATTGATTTTCCATATTCTGCTATCGATTTATCATACTAATATATCTAGAATTTCTATATGGAAACAGTCTCTCCCCTTGAGTGATCCCGTCCCTACTTATTTGTAAAGTTAGCATTTGCCTCCGAAAGATGGAGTGTGCCTGTAAACCAGATTTTTTTATTGGTTTCTCCTTTCCTAATCATTGAAAAGAAGGAGTGTATCGCTTAATAAAGAGCTGCATGGAGCTAAAATGTGCAAAGTTCTTATTTACTACATTTAGCTTAACACTCTCCTGTCTAATCGCCTCATAAAGCACCTCATAAAGCACCTTCCTTCCTATTTTATAAAAGTGTCATTTACAACTAAAAAGTGCATTGTGCTCAAAAACTGTACCTACGTTCCATATGACTAAATTATTTCTTATATTTATGAACATTTTTCCATTTATTGTTCCTTGCTGTCTGTTCACTACATTGCTGTTAAATAAATATACCAAGAAAAAATTACCTCCTTGCAACCATTAATTCAAATCTCTTCCATTTTCTATTGCCACCCCCCATTGCCCTCCTCCCTCCAAAAATCCCCAAAGCGAGGATTGCCAACACTCCTTGGGTGGCATGTTGCTGTACCCTAGTGCACTCGTGCCTATGGACTGTCCAGAGGACCCTCGTGCCCCTCTGATCTCCAACTTATAATATATCTCAATTCATTAAATTCAGCAGAAATGCCTGCGCTTCTTCTGTGCCTGTTAACAGATGAAAACAGCAAGAACTTTGAGTTTGGACTGCTGTATAATTGATGCTTGACCACCCCATTCTTTAAATGGGTCAATCATTTTAACAAAATCCCTTTATCTATGTGCAAAGATAGCCGACATATCTGGAACAATGTTAAATGGAGTTAGACCTGACATCCTTGGTGTGGTGGTTTTCCCCTGTATTTTTGCCTCTGCCTCCTGTGTTTTTACTGTGTGCTGGATTTCGTTTTAGCAGGTCTAGATGCTTTGGGCACTGATCAGTGCCAAAGTGTAAGTGCACGCTCTGTAAATTGTGAATATGGATTGGTGTTTCCATGATTGGCTTGTTTGACTTACTACTAAGTCCCTAGTGAAGTACACTGTGTGTGCCCAGAGTCTGTACGTCAAATGCTGCTAGTGGGCCTGCAGCACTGATTGAGCCATTCACTCAAGCAGCCTTTCAAAAGGGGTCTCAGACCTGTCACTGCAGTGTCTGCGAGCAATTGTTGCTACCATGCCGACCTGACAAGTGCACCCACTTGTCAGACCCTAACCTTCCCTTGAATTACATGTGAGTCACCCCTAAGGTTGGCCCAAGGTACCCCTGTGGGCAGGGTGCAGTGTATGTGAAAGGTAGGACATGTACTGATGAGTGTGACATGTCCTGAGAGTGAAATACAGTGTATTACATTTTTCACTATTGCAAGGATATCTGTCCGATAGGATAGATTGGGAGTCTGTTTATAACATCTTTTAAGTATAAATTCCCTTTGGGACTAGATAGCAAGTTGGAGTTTAGTATGCCTGAACTCAGAATATAAAAATACATATTTTAGTAAAGATGATTGTAATATTGTGTGTTTGAAAATACCACTTTTAGAAAGTGGATATTTTCTTGCTTAGCCATACTGTGTGCCTCTGCTAGGTTGTGTATTGACTGTCTGGATTTGGAGTGACAGGGGCTGGGGATGTGCATCCACTGTAGACAGCAACTGTGGGGGTCGAGGTGTGTCCTGCCTTTCCTGGATAAATCAGGGCTGGGCTGAATAGACCTAGTAGCAGGGGGAGGAGATTTCCTTTCACTTGAAAAGGCCTGGTCTGCTTTACTCAATGCTGTCTCCGCCTCCTGCTGGGAAGCCAGACCAGAGAGGACAGAACTGGTTTTGACTGAGCAAAGACCTTCTCTGCCACATGAGAACAAAGAGAAATGCTTTATAAATATATGGGCCCAGACCTCAGAACTTTAGATTACTTCCGGACTCAAGAGGACCCTCTGCCAAGGAGAAGAGCTGGGAAAGATGAAGGAGAAGTACTGCCCCTTTGCTGTGTGCTGACTGGGGTTGGCCTGTAGTAGCTGTTTCTGCCAAGGAAAGGAACTGTTTGTGTATCCTGCTTGTGGAGTGTCTCCAAGGACTTGAAGTAGAGCTTGCCCACTGTTCAATAAGTCTCAGGAACAGCAAACACTTCGCCATCCCTCTAGGAACTGCCTCTGGAACCATGGGTTCCAGTTACCCCACAGGAGAAGAGCAGCCGCCTCAGGCGCTAGCTCTGTTTGGCACCGCAGAAGGCACCACCACACTTTGGATGGCAACCTTGGTCTCAACGATGCCGTTGGACAATCGTACCCGAGCTGATGCTCGTACTGTGTCATCTGGGCACCTCACTCCGCACCGTCTCAATTCACTCTGCCGCCCGGACCTCACTGACACCGTCGCTGCCTGCCTGAACATCGACCGGCTCCGTCACCTGCACCGTGACCTGCCAGCACCGCATTGAGAGCAGACTCACTCTGCATTATAGCCCTGGTCTGGTCTTACCGACGCAGCTGGAAACTGTCACCGAGCCGCTGCCTGCACCGCGCCTTGAGGGCACTGCACGCCGTACCACTTCACTTTACAACGCAACTGCAACGGTTTGTCTTACCGACTCATACCAACGTGATCAGCCGCAACAAAAAGGTACCGTTTGCGAATCTGCCAACACCTCGACTGATGCGGTCAGATGCAACTGTTGAATTCTTCTGTTTTCAGCGCCTACAACAACTTTTTAACACTTGATGATTTCAATTTCTGTTTCGATTAATTTACTTCACCATATCCCCTTAGATTTATGAGCAATGTAATTCCTCCAGTAAATTCAACAAGTTCTCTTTCTGATGCATTCAATTTGACATGTATTGTACTTTATGGTCAGGTAATTTGTTTTTTATTTCCCCTCCTCTGTGGCCAGAGAATTTTATTTCAAGGATTCAGCAAAAATCACTAGTCAGTTACACTTTGGATGATTAAATTACAGTCTGACAGGTATTCAGATCATCAAGTCCAGAACTGATTTACACATAATTGCATTATCTGAGGCTGCCCAAACAGTCAGTATTAACAACAGTGGGCAAGTCACTCCCCCAAGCCACTCCCCCCTGCCCTCGAGTAACACCCCCACTCTAAACCAGGAAGTTCTGCTTTCTCGCCGTGCGAGAAGGCAGAAACAAATCACAAATGGTAGTTATATTACGGCAATAACTACCATTTGTTTCTGCCTTCTTGCACGGCGAGAAAGCAGGGGGGGCAGCGCCCAAACACCCCCATGGAGAAACCGCCACTGCACAAATACAAAAAAAGGTTAAAAAAATCAAAACCCCCCATTGGAAATGGACCATGAAAGAGAAAAATGTCTGTTTCAGCAGATACCCCATAAAAGTCTCTACTTCCTTTGATGAGCATAATATAAAATGTGCTAAGGAATAATGCCTGCCATATTAATCAAAATCATACACATAATCTGAAGACAGTGTAAATTGACACTTTATATATGTGTCAATCAAGAATCCAACATATGTTCTCAAAAAGTAATATTATTAAAAAACGTAAGACTCATAACTGTCATAAGAATACCCAGAAAATCTCAAAGTTATTATACTAAGAGAAAATCACTAAGCAGAAAAAGGCACTAACTTGAAAAAGGACCTCACAACAGGATGATCAGCACACACTGAACCAAGAAATTCTAGTTGAGTATAAAAATTCGCCTTTCACATTCCAATTAATCACCAATAGTTTCATGGAGACATATTGTTAAATTTTCAAATCCTTTATTCTTTTTAAATCTTCAAGACATAGCCTACGTGAAACTATTAGTGGAGAAGTGTGGCTCAATGGTTAGAGCTTGGTCTGGTTTTGCTGTGTCGGTAGTTATTGCCAATAGCTGAGGGCATGTTGTGACCACTGACCTTACGCACCATCTTCCCTTTCGAGCACTGAACTATGCACATAACCACCGTGATGGTTTTCCACTATGTGGACTTAGAGCACATACATTACCATACCTTACTCACACCACTCTCTGGGACTTTACGGTACTATAGGTTAGCTGTGGTGTTTTCCTCTGCTTCTCCCCTTTTGGGATATGTACTTGGGTGTACTCCTGGCCGGTAGAGGCATGTGACCACAGTTTAAGTAGGATGGTGACGGCATTGGAGCGGGGCGTGGTGGCACACAGAGTGTTGATCATCTGCCTGCAAGTTAATGTATTGTATTATATGTATTTCTAGGTTTGTTTCCCCTCTTCTTTTGTCGCCCTGTCCTGAGGAGGCCTGATTTGTTGGAAAGCCGAAACGCGACCGCGTCGACACTTTCCAATTGGAGGAGTCCTTTTGTTTTCAATTAATTTGTGAAAGATACATCACTGGACACATGTGAAGATTGAGGTTCCACAAGGTTTTTGGTTTGGAACCGTTGTGTCTGACTACCTCTAGTGTACCACCTAGATTTTATAGGAAGACACTTTTGTAGTACTGTTCCATAGGGTGAAAGATAGGAAGTACTCAACAAAAAAAAAGATATATATTATATCCTCCCCCCTTTTTTTGTTACCCTTTTATTTTTTTTTCTTTATTTTTTTGTTACATTTTTTTGCTGTATAAAGTGTATATGTTGTTTTCATTGTGTATATTTGTTGTATATAGGTATGTTAATGTGCTGTGTATAGTGCATATATTTGTTTTGAGAGGATTTAGCGCTTGTGTTTTGTGATATATATAAAAGAAATGAGATAAGTATACTTTGAACAGATTACAATAAATGGAAATGTGTAATCTTATCCTCCTGTGGGTGTGATGATATTGGAAAACATTTGAATAATTTCACAGTGGACTTTAGCCACAAGACCAATAGGAGAATTTATTGTCATCTATTGCGAAAATTTGTCTATATTTGTTCCTCCTTTTGCCAATTTTCCCTTCCCATATATCAATGGTTAGAGCGGCAGACCCTGATGCAGAGGTCTGGCCCGGGACCAGGGTTCAATTCCCGCCCCGGCGGGTCTTGAGCTCAATTTCCTCGGACCTGATGATTCTCGCCTCGGTGCCTATTTTAATCATGGGTCCCACTCTGCAACTCTGGGCAATAGCTTGCTTAATCTCCACAACGGCCCCAACAGCGCTGGGATGCCTGGCTTCACCTTGGGGGTGCCCAGGAGTGGACATTTCACAGGGAAAAGCCAGGAAGGGTTCCACAGCGGTATGCGTTACAGCGCCAGGACACCCATGGGTATTAGTGCGCTTTACAAGTACAAATTACATTACATTTGTGATTAATTGGAATGCGAAAGACGAATTTTAATACTCAACTCAAATTTCTGGCTATAGTGTGTGCTGATCATCCTGTTATGAATGCATGTGCGAATTTTATTCACTACTTTGGGAAATAGGAGTTTTGCTTCCAGTGATCCTTGCACCACATAGACAATATCCCTATAGCGTAACAAGTGCCGTACCGTATGTCTAATGAAAAAGGACCTGTTTATCCAAACACCTCGGAAACAGACAAAACCTGGTATCTCATATCACAGAAGGAGGTATGGCCATGTAAAAAAACCAAGCAAAACAAAGGGCTAATAAAGAGTATCATTCCACGTGATGGTTGAGAGCTTTCTTAACAGTGTTTGCTTGGCAAATCCATCAATCCCCCTTCAATGTGAGCAATCAATACACATCATGTCTTCTCATGGTGTGACCAATCACGTCTAGTACAAACCATTCCATTTGATTGACAGCATGTGCACATTTGTTTATAGTGCTCAACAAATGGAGCATTCTGAACATTACATTGAATTCTAGAATGGTGTTGTAAAACATGATGACAAGGACCCTCAGTGCCATAAATTATATTATTAGAGGCACAATGTGAAAACTGTTTAAGTTGCCATGTTATTCCATTCAAAACACATGTTTTAACAATACTCAGGGTGGCACACGCAGCACAATTTCCACATGGATGGTGTCCGGTAACAGGTCCAAGTCCCATAATTGTATCAATGTAGTTGTTTGAGGATCTATATGTGTCTTTACCAACCTGTCTCTTATGTTTCTGGTCCTATTAAAGGAAAACATAGATACTTCCAATGTCCAATTTTCACAACCCGCAATTGATTGATTCATTTATTTTTTATTTCATTAATTGATTTATAAATTTTACATGTTAGAGATCATTCGTTTTGATACTCATAAATGATATTTACAAGTTTATTACAATATTTTCAAATAAAATCTCTTGTAGTCACCTTTACCTGACAACTTTTAGAAATTTGGCAATTTTGGTCCCAACCCTTTGTGCCTTCTGCCAGTGTCTTGGGTCACATGACTTAATGGCTCTGCTGTTGAGGTTTGTGTATTACCCAAGACAGTGACACAAAGGGGACGAGGTGTGGGCAGGATGTGCCATCCTGCATTGATGGTTGGAGGCAGAGCTGTTTCCTGCCCCACTTACACTTCAAAGGGCTTGCCTCCAGCACTCACACAACAGAACCTGACACTAATGGTTTTCACTACAAACTTCTTTGAGCCTTGACAGAGTAAAGAAATAACCTTCCAGAAACAGATGTTGGAGTAGGACATGGCGTATTCCCCACACACAAAGGCTGGCCCCAGGTATAAATATGGGATCCTCAGAACCATTCTTAAGTACACTTCAAGACCAGTGGAAAATTCCGAAGGACTGGCCAGCTGCTTGAAGGAGAGCGGGACTATCTCCTTGAACCCAGGACCACCAGAAGTGACACTAAGGGCTAGTTGCTAGCAACGTGTATGGGCATACAAAGGTTCTGAGGCCTTGAATTCTGCTACTGGCCTCTGCTTGAGTGAGTCCTAACATCCAAAGTGGTGCCCTCGGTTTCCTGGACCCTTAGTAGTGGTGTTGGTGTTACTTCTCCAAAAGCTGGTACTACGAAAATGTTTCCTCCAAAAATATTTCTGGAGGACCGACTGAACACCATGACCTACTTGCCAGATGATCTGCCGTAGGTTCATTGCCCCCAGCGTGACTTTGCAGCTGCTTGTGCTACCTTCTTCTCTGCAGCAGCAAATGCTTTTAAGCAGGGCTACCCAGCACTGGTCTCTGGCCTTGTGGAACTGTAACAAAGATTTAAATCTCCAAGTTGAACAGGCGTGAACTGATTGTCCGTAGAACATGCTTATTCAGTTATTCAAGATAGGAGAACAATCACAGCCATCTTCCTCGCAGCTGCTTCAGCTCCTAGTTTGAACACAAATATTCTGCCTTGGAGCAGCTCTTGCATAATACATTCTGTAGAGTAAGATGACATCTCAACATTCCATTTAAAGACCCAGATACCACACACCTCCCTTTTTTACAAACATAAGGGTAGCTCCTACCCACAAGGAACATTATAAGTAACATAAGGAGTATTTTAACAAAAAACTCATGACACTGTCATGAATATGGGGAAAATGTACTGTGTAGAAGAATAAAACATAAGTGCCATATAGATAAATGCATTTGTATGTGAAAAAACTGAAAGTCAACCAACCTAATTTGAGTGTTATGTACCCCTCATTGCACTCTACTATAAGCTTCTATATACTTAGGTGCCCTTACAACTCTTTGGCTCCTTCTTGCTTCCAGCCAAACTCCTTTTTTATCACTTCACTTGCCATCATTCCCATCACACAGTGTCCCCATTCGTTCATTACATCTTACAACAACCACTCTATTCAAGTTCCAAACACATGAATCTGACATGTTGACTACCTTTAACTGTTTAACCACTCTTATGAAATTTGAGAACCTCACTCCCTGAACAATCCGAGGTTTTCTCATTCTCATCCAATCACCAACTCACACATTTTTCACCTTCACCCCTTTTCTATCATAGAACCATTCCTTTCTCTCATACATTTTCCTCACTTCTCTGTCTTGCCAATTCACATCACCCTTCCTCTCACATTGTGCATTCACCCACAATGGAGACATCAGACTGCTCAGCTTCCTCCCCTTGAATTACTCAAATGGGCTTTTGCCTGTTACCAAGTGTGGAGTTAACCAACACACTTCAACCATTCTGCACACCTCACCTTTCCACTCCAAACAACACCTTTTAGCAACCTGTATGGTTTCCTTCAAAACCCTATTGAAATTCTCAACCATACCATTGGCCTTTGGATGATATAAAGCATATTTCTTGTGCCTAATGCCATTTTTGACAATAAAATCCTCCATCACTTTGGAGACCAACTGGATTCCAGTATCTGTCACTACAACATCCGGTACCAATACATACACTATACCAGCTATATATCTCCTTTTATACTCAATCAAACCCACAAAATATCCTCCCAGTCTTATAGGTTCACCCCATTTCATGATATCAGGTTTCTGCAGTTTTACCTTACCTAAAAGTCGTTCATTAAAGAAAATGTTGGACACCAAGGTTATTTGTGCACTCCCCTTCCACCAAGATCTCATCAACAGGACTTTTCCTTTTTCCATTTCCAATCTGTAGTACAATCTGACCACATTCAATTTCAGTGTCACTCCCTTCTTGTCATTAATCCACTTTTTTACCCTCTCCTTCCCCTTCTTACTCTTACATTCACTTTGAAAATGACCTCTCTTCCCCCACTTTGTACACTCAGCTTCTAAATTTGGGCATTTTTTGTGAAAAGGCAAATGGCTCATCCTTCCACATCTAAAGCATTTATTTTGAACATTCAGTTTATTTTCCTGTGGACTGTACTTTTGTTTACCCACACTAACTGGTTGCAATGAGTCATTCTTGATGCCATCCACATATCTCCTAGAATGTTAAATCTTCTTAGCTATTATTAACACCTGATCCAGTGTAGGGTCATCCTTCTGCCACAACTCTTCTCTAACGTTGTCAATATTGCAACCCAGCATGACTCGATCCCTAATTCTCTCTTCCAAAGTTCCTAAGAATTTATACAAGGATGCCAGTTTTCTCAAGTCGCTGATGTAGTCTTCCACCGATTCTTCATTCCTTTGCACCTTCTTCTCTAAATCATACATTTCAAAAATAGAAATAACGTTTAGTAAATTTTGAATGTTCAGTTTTCTAATGCACAGCTCATAATCATTTAAATTCAAAGCATCACTATCAGGCACACCAGGAAGATGATCACAAATTGTTGCCTTTCAGGACCCAAACAATGCAGCAAAAAAGCTGTTTTCCATTCCTAGTCTCAAAGAGGATCACATTCTAGCGTATCTTTCAAATACCTTTTTCCATTTAGCCCATTTTATGTTGGACTTGCCAGGAACTGGCAAAAGAAATGGATGCAATGTAACCTTCTGCATTGTGAATGCAATAGCATCTATAAAGCACAAGAGAAGAAGAAAGAATAACATTAGCAAAAATAAACCAAGAGACAATGCAGCGCAACCAAATTATAGAAGACATTAGACACAATATGTTGCAACACCGGCACCAGATAATGTGCCCGAATTCTCCCCTGCAAAAAAAGAAACTCACATAACAACTGCCCCAAATGTCTGAAAATAGGTGTGTCTATCACTGCATGTAGTTGATGCCGGCACAATTCTTCAAAGGTATGCCTCTCACCGTATTTTGGATACTGCTTTTTATCTCTTATCAAATGTAAAGTGATTTCAATCTTCCAATATAATAAGTTCCACCAATGTAGCTTACATAGTGTTCACTTGTGGCGAAGTGCCCAAACTCCCAAAATACACGAAATCAGGGCTGCGTCTTGTCTTTTCCTAAAGGTGATCTTGCTTTAAACAACTCAGTAAGAATGCAGTCAGCCCAATCCTTCAAAATGATTGATACCAGTGTTGTGCTGTGTCTGATTGTACAGGGAATTCAGGTTGTTTCCACACAGCTATGACGACAAGGTAACGCACATGCCAGTGCACAATGATTGGAGCTCGTGTATTCTTAACCTTAAAACAACAGCAGCAGAGCGAGGTAAGCGCATGCTTAATAGCTGTTGCCCTAAATGTATTAGGGGCCAACAATATGGGACAAAGCTCTCCAAGCCAGTACACACTTAACCCCAACACACTAATAATAGCACAATCTCTGATAACTACCAGTGTGGTAAAGCTAAATGCAGACCACAAAAGCTAGGGCTGCCACTGAGAACACCCAAAGTCATCTCATCTGAAAGTTGGGATGAATACTCTCCCAAAAAATCCTTATTTTCTTCTTCCCCAGTGTAGGAAAAACTAAACTATGCACATTGAACAGGGGTAACCTGGTTGAAATCCATAAATACGTTTATTCAGTTAATCAAGATAGGATAACAATCCCAGCCATCTTCCTCACAGCTGCTCTAGCTCCCAGTTTGAACATAAACATTCTTCCTTGGAACAGCCCCTGCCTAATACGTTCTATAGAGTAAGATTACATCTCAACATTCCAGTTAAAGCCCCAAATACCTTCTTCAGCTACAGCTCGCTGGACATTTAGAACCTCCAAAAGCTGTGTAAATCCAAAGGAAAAAATCTTCACCAGGCTTAACGAAGACCGGCTCCCTATCTATGAAGATGACCTCCTCAGCCTGGAAATCCAGCATTTCCAACAAGGCTTCATCCAGTGGGTTCCCGGCAACAATCGCCCCTCTTCAAACACAGCCTGCTGCCTTGCCCTGCTAATCTCTACTTTCTCAGGAACTTTTCTGCCGCCATTTTTCCAAGTCGGGAGGCAAGCTGAGTCTCGGCTTAATCCAACCCTTGTATCCGATCCTTGCTTGATCATGGTCGACCATAACTTTTGAATTTGACCTGGTTTTACACAACTAAATACCTGCTATTCGGTCCTTTCATCTTTTAGGTGCTGGATTTCGGCAACACTTTACAAATTCATACCTGTAGCGCTACTGATTAGATTTAATTTGTTTTGGAGTCATTTATTTATTGCAATTTACTCTATTTTTTTCCTAAATCAGCCTGGTTCTTTTTTGTGTCTTACTATTTGTGTGCTACATAAATACTTTACACATTGCTTCAGAGTTAAGCCTGACTGTTTTTGTGGCAAGCAACCAGAGGGTTAAGCGCAGGTTAATTAGTGACTTTTTGTGGTTCACCCTGACAAGGATTGTGGTTGTTGCCTGAGTGAGGTTACCAACCACCTCAACCAATAAACCAATTGTGTGAAGCAATTTTGTACTAAGCGCTCCCATCCTAAATGAAATTATATTATTATTTCAATTATTTAGAACATACCATATAACATGCTGGAAATGCTATATGCATGTTACAAATAATATACCATTATCTGCCTTGATAGATAAGCTGCAGATGAGCACCTCATTGTGATTTGATTATGTATTGCACTGTTTTGCCTATTACAACCTGCAGAGGTTAATCAATGATCTGGAAACTACAATATCAGAATCTGCAAGATATAAATTATGAAGTAAAGCCTAACGCCAAAGAGAAAGTTTTCCTCAAATTATACATAATGCTAATGAAAATATGTAATACATATTCTCGCGTTAGAGCGGTCATCGTGTTGTCAGATGCACAAGCTTTGCCTTCATCTCATTTCATACACAGAAACTGTATCTCGCTAGATATTTGTTGCAATGCTAAATTAAACAAATTGAACTTTTTTACTTATTTTTAAAAGTAATTTACAATTTGAGACATAATTATAAACAACCTGTCAGTTTTTCCTTCTTATGTTGTTGGGCATTCTTTTTTAAATAGTGACTTTTCCGTTGTAACAAAAAATTACTTCATTAACTTATAAAGAACTAACTTTTTTAGGTCTCCCATTTAGAAAATAGTCAGCAGAATTGTAAAAGTTGAATTCAGGTCGCGGGATTCTAGTAGCCGGTGTTTACTGATGCCGGCTGTTCTGAATTGATTAAATGTCTGCAATGGAATATAACATGACATTAGAAGTCAAGACGCAGGGCAAGTGAAAATATTCTAAGCATCGGCAATGCCAGAGCACGTCTGAATGTAATTCTAGTGAGGGTGTTATATGACACGAATGTTTAATGTACCTCCGCACGCCTATGCCAGGTACTACAAATTCCTGTTATATCATGGTCGCTGATTCAAATGCCTGGGGTAATGGAATCGACATCATGTGCCCTTTGACCTGTGAATGACCAACAGGAAATGGCCTTCTAAGATGGTTACATAACTGGTAGAAATATTGTATGACCTTTAGTAATAGTGAATCACAGCAAGTGCCATCATATAAGTGGATGGGAAAATCTCACTTCAGCAGGGATACATTAAAAACCTTAAACACACAAGAAAATGTCACAAACCTAGCTAAAACACAGTCAGTACCTGACAATATGCACTGCAGGGAAAAACAGCCCATCCTAATTTTGTACGATTTACATGGTATGGCGTCTTTGATTAAAAACTCTAATAAAGAGGCTCAGAAATGTCCAGTGGCATCTTTTTGGAAAAGAAATCACATACATGCCAACCCTCCTGGTTCAGGTGGGAGACTATCGATTTCTAGGCTAGTCTTCCGCCTCCCGCTTCCTGTATGCAAAATTCCTTCGCTGGCTTCATCTGACAGGCACTGGTCTTGTGTGCACGTCATTTTTGTCATGTATTCTCTGCCTGCCATAGCGCTTTCTCTGTGCTCCTGACAGGTAAGAAAAAAAACGTATATTTGCATTTCTCATTTCAGAACCCGCAGCAGCACACTAGCAAGTCTCATTCATGCCAATAGACTCGAATCACACCTCAATAGAAGTCAATGGGAGGAATGCATTCTCCTGATAATTTTTTTTTTAATCTCCCACTCTCCTCTTCTAAAAAGGGGTTCACTGATAGAACATCGATGACATAAATATCGATATTAAATATTGAATAAAAAATATAGACTACAAAAATATTGACTCCCATACCTAAACAGGAAAGTATAACAATATTAAATCAAAAATATTGATGTAAAAAATATCGATGTAAATAAATATTATAAAATAAAATAATATATATTAAATATTAATATAATTGTTTGCCAAAATAAATTAAATGCAATATACATAAAAAAATATAACAAATAAACTTAATTAAAAAAAGATAAACATGCAAACATAATAATGTATACATATATAATTACTTTAAAATAATTTGAATTAACTATTATCTTTAATTTATTTTAGAAGTTTGAAATTATATACAAATAAAATAAATATATCAATAATTTAAAATATATAAAAAAAACATTTGATAATAAATTGAAACATGAAACTATTAAAAAATATTTAAACTTAAATTTCCCAATACAGTCAGTGCAACAGTAGGGAAAGTGTTGAACAGCAGAGGAATTAAATTTACCATTACAACACCAGTGAGTTCAACAGTAGGGAAAGTGTTAGATAGCGGAGGGGTAACAAGTACTATTCCCACTCCAGTGAGAGCAACAGTAGGGAAAGTGTTGGCTAACGGGAGGGGAAAAAATGACTATACCCACTCCAAAGAATGCAGCAGTAGGGAAAGTGTTGGGTAACGGGGGAGTTAAAATTACTTTTCCCACTCCAAAGAGTGCAACAGTGGGGAAAGTGTTGGATAGCGGAGGGGTAAAAATTACTATTTCCACTCCAAAGAGTGCAACAGTAAGGAAAGTGTTGGATAGCAGAGGGGTAAAAATTACCATTCCCACTCCACTGAATGCAACAGTAGGATAAGTGTTGGATAGTGTAGGGGTAAACATTTTTATTCCCACTCCAGTGAATGCAACAGTACAGAAAGTATTAGATAGTGGAGGGATAAAAATTACTATTCCCACTCCAGTGAGTCCAACAGAAGGGAAAGTGTTGGATAGAAGAGGGGTAAAAATTACCATTCCCACTCCATTAAGTGCAACAGTAGAGAAAGTATTGGACAGCGGAAGGATAAAAATTACTATTCCAACTCCAGTGAGTGCAACAGTAGGGAAAGAGTAGGATAGCGGAGAGGTAAAAATAACTATTCCCACTCCAGTGAGTGTAACAGGAGAGAAAGTGTTGGATAGCGGAGGGCTAAAAATTACTATTCCAAGTCCAGTGAGTGCAACAGTAGGGAAAGTGTTGGATAGCAGAGGGGTAAAATTACAACTCCCACTCCAGTGAGTGCAACAGTAGGGAAAGTACTGGAAAGCGGAGAGGTAAAAATTACTATTCCCACTCCTGTGAGTGCAATATTATGGAAAGTGCTGGATAGCGAAGAGTCAAAAATTACTATCCCACTCAAACAGTTAAAACAAAAATAAAAAACATAAAAAATTACAACAAATCATAAAAAGAAACAATATTTTTAAAAAGAAAAATCAAATATATTAAATATATCAAAAGAAAACATTTTATAATAGTAATTTCATGTAAAAAACTACAAAGATATATAATATAAAATAATAAATAAATGTATTAAAATCATCTTTTAAACTAGAAAATATTTACAAATACATTAATTAATACATCAATATATATATTGTCTTTCCTACCCTATAACCTCATGCCAAAAACAAAACACTTCAACATTTTTAGTTAATTTCCCCATAATTAACATATTTAGCAATCACTTTAAAAATATTATTTATAAAAATTAACTAATAAGCATTAATTGATTTAAAACAGTTTAACAATATGAAATCCACAACTCGAAAATGATAAAACACAATTAAACTTTTTATTCAATTTTAAAAAACTATTAATATTAACAACTAATAATGAAGTAATTAAAATGTAATCAATACCCACCCATTACCTCTTTAAAAGTGAAAACAACAGACAAAAAATAAAAATTACCCAAAATAAATATCAAATAATTAACATTAATTAACAACGATATATTCATTATTTGAATACAAATTACTTCCCACCCTTTACTCCTATAAACACTAAAACACACACCTAAAATTAAATACACAATTACCATAATGAATGACCAATTTATTAATAAAAAATAATTAACATCCAATTATTAATTCATCAAATAAAAATACATTAATTCCCACACTTAACACCTATAAACACCATAACACACACCTAAAATACATAAGTACCATAATTAATTACCAATTAAAAAATAAAAATTAATTAACAACAAATTATTAGTTGATAAATTAAAAATAAATTACTTCCCACCCTTTACACCTATAAACACCACAACACATAAGTAAAAATAAATACACAATTACCATAATTAATGACCATTTAAATAATTCAAATTAACAACCAATTAATAATTAAATAATAATAAATTACTTTGCACCTTTAACACTATAGCATCTCAATTAAACACATATTAATAAATAAAAAATAATCAATACTTTTAATATAATTAAATTACTTCCACCCTATTCCCCTATAAGCCCACAATCCGCTACGGAACTAAAAACGCAACATTCAAATTAAAAAATAATTAATAACTACTAAAAATTTAACAATTATATAAAAAATACAAAAATTCTTATACAAAAAAAACAACACATTCATAAAAAATGTGTACTAAAATATATAACATTAATAAACTAACAATATTTTTAACAACTATATCTTTGCAAACAATATTAAACACTTCGATATTTTTAACATCGATGTTACTTACCTTAAGGCTATATTCTTGACCGCGATACTCTTGCTGTCGATATTTCTGAACCACAATATATACAACTCGATATTTGTGCAACTCGATATTTTTTCGTTGATTTTCTGTCTCTGCACCTTCTAAGATGATGGAATGTAATCATCTTTGACAGCTCATTACATAAGACAAATTCGGACATGGCCATGGTTGCCTCTGGTAGGCAATGCCAAAAATCAAAGCATGCAGCAGAGAAAAAGAGCATGTTCCATTGTCTAAAGCAAGACTCCGGTGTTTTGTTACAACTTTGTATAGACCCTATTACATAGAAATAGGTAAATAATGACTCTCTGTGCAATTCTTTATTTGACTACATTATATAGCAAGGACAATAATACAATAGGGCTCCCCTCTGAGAATTGGTACCATTCATTATGCAGAGCAACAATACGGCGCGAAGCATGGAATCGAAGTCTGCTCATTTAATTAGCAAGAAAATACCGGTTCAGCATTGCACAGAAATGGAAAGGTCTGATTCCACAGGATATAATGCAATGAAAAGGGCTCTATTATTTCACACGTTTGACATTTTCAATCTCATTTTAAAAAATGCATCTAACATACAATATGCATATAAAACATTAAATCAGTCAGTTTTCCAAATATTGTCAGAGACTTCATGTGACCTCTCTCTGAACTACATAAGCCTAGGAATGTACATCCAGTTTCTGATATATGCACAGAATATTCTTTTTCATAGTTATGTGCTAGATGAAGTCAAAGAAGCTTAAAAAGTATAACACTTGAAACTGGTGCGGATCGGAGATTCCAAGACGTGCAAATGTTGCTAGGGGTCTGCTTTTGCCCTCATCACCAACACTTCTGGTCGCACCTGAAAATCCCACTAACCATTCCAAAGACAGACTGGAACAGGGGCGGCCTTAGGCATGTGCAAGCTGTGCACCTGCACAGGGCCACCAAACCCCAGGGGCCACCACACCAATATATATCTCCTTAATATAATAATCCTCTGAGGATGGATACATATTTGCATGGCGGCCCCTGGCAGGGATTTGGCGGCCTCCAGCTCTGTTCCACTTCCAAACACCCTGACCCCCCCTCTTCACTGGCCTACACGCTCCGCCCCGGCCGGACCCCCTCTTCCGGGGCCCCCTACCTACGCTCCCTGCCTAGGGCCGCCATGAGCCTTGAGCCACCCCTGACTGGAAGTTTATCTCTAACATATGCCTCTTTGTGCCTCGAGTTTTGTTCCTGTGCCCCTCTTCCCCATATTACTACTTACACCGCACACTGGCAGTCTCAGAGAGGAAACAGACTTGATTTTATGGTGCTCTGTAAGTGGCTACCTCCTTCATTGGCTGTTTTTTTTAGCAGACAAGGCCACAAGGCCAGTGTGCATCAAGAGGAATATTTATCTGACATTACTCATGCTATAACGTTATGCGTCATAAGCACTCAGTGCTTGCACAACAGACCCTCCCCTAAATCAAATTAGGTATTTCGAACTGAAGAAAAGTAGACTATCTGCACAGTACAAAAGGAGGAGCCCGAGTGCCCAAGCCATTTCGATTTTATGGTTAACCAAGAATTCTGGTTTACCTTTTATAAATGCTAAGCAGGAACGCCCACTCTTAGTATGAAGTGGTGGGGCGGGGGGGGGGTTCTACTTGTGTGATTTTGTTTCCTTTTCCCCCTCACTCTATGGCCTATAAGTACTTATAGGCGGTACCTTTTTGCGATATTTGGGGCAGGGGGAGGTAAACACTAAAAACAAACAAATATAAAAAAAAAAAGAAAAAACGAACTGCTTTGGCTGCCCCCACCTTGCTCCGAATCCTTGTGTCCTTGCTAGGAGCCTGTGGCACACTGTGCAGGCTCCCAGCTCCCAATCCCAGCGCTGCTCACATGCTGGGAATGCTATTTCAGTGCTGGAATTGGTCTGAGTGCCTCCCTCCGGCGCTCATACATAGAGTGGGAGTCTGTGTTGGTTTCTCCATCCAGCTGTAAAACGCAGCTAGGGTGGAGAAAGGCTAAGGGCCTAATTACGATGTTGTGTGGGCTTATGTCCACCCGACATTGTTTCGGGTTTGGGACTGCCCGACCTGCAAATTAGGCTGCAACTGTACATTGTTCGGTCACACTCCTATTCTTTACAATGGGAGCGTGCATTCGGACCGAAATTCATACTCTTGTTGTAAAACGAAGAGGTGCAGTTCATCCCTGCACCCTGTGGCAGGTATGATAGGTCCCCCCTCGGCCTCCAACAGGAGGCTGTGCACCCATGGGGGCCCTGCAGGGGGGGCCCGAACGTCAACTTCTGATAGCCTTTCTGTGTTGGAAAGGCTATCTGCATCCAACATTGTAATCCCTCGGGCAGAAAGAGCCGCCCTTGGGATTACTGAAGTCATTCTGTCCGGCCCAGAGGGCCTTCCAAACTGTCATGAGCACTTGGTAGTACCCAACACTCCCCCCTCCTCCCTGGTGCTGCCAGCCACGGCCGGTGGTAGGTGTAACTGCAGGGCGGTGATGTAGGGAGGGGGAGGAGTAGGGTGGGGGTTGTAATGTATGGATTATGGACTTTAATAGGTAAGTAAACATATAAATAAATAAAACGAATTTCGTTGCGCGCACTGCATCGCATTTGGTGATGCAGTGCACACAACGAAATTCGTTTTATTAATTTATATTTACTTACCTGTTAAAGTCCGTAATCCATACATTACAACCCCCCACCCTGCCCCTCCCACTCCCTATATCACCGCCCTGCAGTTACACCTACCACCGGCTGTGGCTGGGTGCTGCAGCTGCAGCATCAGACATTGAGACCACGCCCCTCCCTCGCAGCCTGCAAGGATAAAAATTAAATGATAATACAATTTTATTTTTGTCCTGACTCCTTTGCCTCTGCTGGCTTTCAGCAGGGGGTCAACGCTCCTCTGCCATAATGGAGGAGCCACCCCTGATACTGGAGTCGCATACAACATGCCAGAAATCTGATGATCAGAGGTTGAAGCTGCAACATCTGGCCAACCCTAAATGATATCCACGCATTACACGCTGAAATATGAAAAGAATGGATGCAAAAAGATTGGATAGAAGGCTAATGATGAGAGTACAAACATGACTGATGTCAAATGAGAAGCCGGAGGAGGAAGTCTGTCCTAGTGTGCTGGATGTATGAGAAAACATGAATAGGGGTATTCAAAATTAGCAGAATTCGTTCTTGCATGATTGGGCAAAATTTTAGTAGAATTATAAGAAATTATGCATAGTTACACAAAATGCAAATGTATTTTTTGTGCTATATTTTGTGTGAAACGTGTCTTTGCATAAATATTTGACTTACGCTAGGTGCATTTCGCAGTAAAAGTACACAAAAACTCAAAGAACACAAGTGGCATGAGAAACAGCTGCTCATGTTCTGGCTGTTTAAGTTATTAGCACACCTGGTAAAATATTGCCGCAAATGGGGCATAATAACTCAATGTGATACATTTTGAATTATCGCGTAGCTGTTAGAAATGTGGTTTCTGGTTGTCTAGGGTATGCACCTAAGCCAGGCAACACCCGCCACTCTACTCACGGCAGATAAGTTACATACCAAAGATAGGGTGTGGTCACCCTCTCATAGCTTGGCGCAGAACAATAAGGCCAATCATCAGAGGCAATGTGTAAAGCATTTGGGCAACATACTCACACAGTAGCACAATGAACACACCACAAAAGAGACTCCACACAGGATTATATAAAAAATATTGTATATGTATTGCACAAATAATATGGACCAAAATGACATAAATCAATAATTACTTTTGCTCATTGGACAGTTGTCAAAACCTCTCAGTTAGTACAATAAGATAAAGGCTTATGTGTTGCACATGTCATGTCATGTCACCTCTAGACTGGACTATGGCAATATTCTTCTCCTGGGGGCATGCAAAGAGGTGACCCGTAAATTACAGACAGTCCAAAACATGGCGGCTCGACTGCTCTGTAAACTGCCCAACCTATCCCCCACTTCCAACTCTCTTCGTAAATTGCACTGGTTACGTATCGAAAGCCGCAGGAAATTTAAGGCCCTCTGCTACATGCACAGGATCAATACAGGCCAGGCTCCATCCTACCTTAGTACTTTAGTGCATCGATACTGCCCTGCCCGCACCCTTCGATCTTCTAATCAGCACAGGTTTCAAGTTCCCAGAGTTAAGAGAGCCAGGGTGGGTGGTCGCTCTTTCTCCGTCCTGGCTCCCTCCCTCTGGAACTCTCTTCCGCTTTCTCTTCGCACTGAATCCTGTTATCTCAAGTTTCGCAGAGAAGTTAAGACTTGGTTATTTAACCAATAACTCCGCCTCATCTTTTTCAGTCTGCTCTCACCCTTAATCTGGTCCCTAGCGCCGGGAAACCTCCGGGTAGCTGTGCGCTTTATAAGCTTAAGTATAATAATAATGTCATGAAAACACCATCCGTGAGCAAACAAATGTAAATCCTGAAATGATACTCGCTATCCTGACAATGCAAGGCAAAAACAACATATATCATAACATCAGGGCAGGAGTTAGGTTATGGGGAGAAAACAAATGAGTCACCAAACATCTGTGTAGTACATAAATCCCCCCAGTATTATTGACACTGAGACCATATAGATATGCCAGGATAACCATGGTTATCCTCTGGAAAATTAACTCACAATGATTAAAAGCGTGTGAGGCAATCTAGAGATAGCCATCATTATTCTGCACAAATCCTGAGCAGAACAAAATCCATATAATCTGTACTTTCAAGGGATATGCCCTTTTACATATGACCATTCTTGAGGGGGCAGCAGTGCTTCCAAAGTTCTGGGGGCTCCCTTTAGGGAGCACATTATAATGAGTAGAAATGCCCAAACGGCAAGGTTTCCCAATACAGGAAGCCCTGATTGTCGTGCTGGACAATGAGTCACACTCCAGATAAATCAGGGAATCCTGGCACTCAGCAATCAAAACTAATACAAACTGCTGCAAGGTGCAGTCCTCTTCTACAGGTTGATCGGATCAGACCCTGAAGGGAATGCCAAAAAGCAGTTGCTTGTGATGGGTGCAGGACCGCATTACAGCCACGTTGTTCCAGGTGGCTGCAGTGCTTTTTGGCAGCCTGCACTTCTTAGAGGGTTGCTGGTAGAGGCCGCCACACACCCGATCTCTTCTGTAGTGCAGGGAGGTGTGGTCGGACAGTGATGGGAACCTTGCAAGTCCCAGTGATGCAGAGCATAAGTCCGCAGAGAGACACGCCGGTCTCTGGGGCACACAAAGGATTCCTAATAGAAAAGGAACTCAGAAGTGGATGCCTGCTTTTGCCCTGGGGTGGCCACTGAGTGCACACCATGATAGAAGCACTCCAGTAGGGCCCTGCTTGTGTCCAGGGGGCACATCACAATGCAAAATGTATCAGAGCAATGGAATAAACAAAAAAGCATGCTGAATTTCACAATCCACACAGCACGCTGACAAGGTTACAGGAGTCTTACTGGACCCCTGAACCCCTTACAAGCGCTGGGTGAGGGGGGCAAGCCCATAAGCCCCTGGAGAACACTGGAGGCACAAATAGCAGGGCACAGAAAGGCAGGCCAGCACAAGGGTCTCTTTAGCAAAAAGTGGCAGTCCTTCTTTAATCTCAGCATTCAGCAGATCAGCACTACAAGCAATCAAGTCCAATGGCAGTTTCTCCTGGCAGTCCTCTGGCAAGGAGCAAGCATGAAGCGCCAGCAGCGTCTGGTTACAAGTCCCACGCAGTGTCTAAAATCATGGGGTCAGAGTCCCTGTACTTATACTCAAAATGACTTAGATGTGGAGGTAACTTCCAGAGAACCTTGGAAGTACACAACACCCCCATTCAACCCCATCACTGGCTCCAGACATCACTAGGGAGTAAACAAGCCCTTTGTGTGAGGGCAGGACACACCCTATACAAATGTAAGTGTGCCCCACTTCCCTCTCTTCCAGCCCAGAAAGACCATTTAATATGTAGATTTAACCCTGTAACACCCAAACCTCCCTGAGTAATTGATGTCTGGAAAGTATGCACAAAGCCTAGCTGTCACTCTGTACTAGACGTGGATTGGAGTCAGGCTGCAAAGCACAAAGAGTCATAAGTACATAGAAATGTCCACTTTCTAAAAGTGGCATTTCTACAATAGTAATGAACAATCTACTTACATCAATAAGCAGGATTTATCACCCCTATTTCAAACATACCAAATATGGCAATGCTACCCCTTTCAGATCAGAAATGACCACTAACAAACATATAAGGGAATTCCCAATGCTAACCTATGAGAGGAGCAGCACTCACTGTAGTGAAAACTGAACACAGTGAAAGACAAAATGTTTGGGGCTAACCCTGCAAAAAGTACCAGGTCCAACACAAATCTAATGGGAAATGTACAAAATTATGTGAATTAGGACAGGATAATTTAGTTAATTTAAATTTCATCCCGCCTAAACATGAAATGGATATCAAATAAATACACTCTCCCACCAAGCATCTCATGCAGAAATGATGTATATAGGTCAAATCAAGCAGTGCATAGGATCTTAACATAGATGGTAAATGAAAACCAAGAGAAGGTAGAAAGACAATATACTAATACACTTTATGAGGAATTGGGTTATTAATTTAGGAGGGTGGTACCTCAGCAAATTAATAAGATAATATCTTGCTAGGTTGACCTTGCTACTTCCTGCTGCTCCTTTCAACTGTATTGGAGCTGGAGGTGTGTGTCTGGGCTTTTTGAGAGCTGAGCTGGGCTGGACTTATGGCCCCCAACAAACTTGCAGAATCTGATGAAGTCGAAGTTGATCAGCAAATAAGGGATAGGGGTCCTTGTGCAGCAATAAGATACTGAGCCCAGGCTCCCCTTTATTTTAACTCTGGACTTAGTCCCAGTTACCACTTTCCAGCTACAGTCCCTGCTCACCGGCAGGCCGTTGCCTGTTGCCTGACTGTAATTGTTGATACTAGGTGCGGAGGCAGAGATCCTTGGAGATTTTGAGCCTGATGGGGTACACTGGGAGTTGCGGCCATGGTGGATGCGTGGAAATATTAACGGTGGTCCGGGTGCTGTGTTTGATGAGCGGGAGGCCCTGAGGTGGGTAGGCAATGGAGATGCCTGCCTTTGGACTGCTCGGTTGGCAGCCCCATTAACCCCGACCCTGGTCTCCAGCTCCAGCTTCAATCCATTGCTCCTGTCCTTGCACTTGACCTGCTCTGTTGGGCAGAAGGCAGAGGATGATAGTCTGGGGGTAAGAGGAGGTGTATGGCCAGTCCTGGTGGATAGATTCCTGGCTGGAGGGTTGAGCCCTCTGAAGTGAAGAGGCTGCCTTGGCCTAGGTACTGGTGCTACTTATGCTCTCAGCACTTCCCTGGCTCGATCCCTTCTTAGAACACTCTGTCACGTCCTTGATCGAAACAAATTGACAGCAATTTGAAATAGATAGGGTTGACAATAATGAGAAGGTGGGCTAGAGGAAATGGCCCGTTCGTGATTTGCTAGTGCAGTTGGTCAATTTCTCATGTTGATGGTGACCCAGGTAGTGCATTTTCTAAGTCATTCTATTTTTGTTATTACTGCTGCTATGACTATTGCAAAGCTGTGTGAATACACCTTCATCCTCAAGAGATCGCTACAAATATATAATAAATTATTGCCAATACTGCCAAAGACTAACAGTACTACCAGAAGTAGCTCAAGACCTGGCTCTTCTGATCCACTCCATGGAAACACCTGAATCAACCTGTTCAGACTCACCCCAGAGTCAGACTCCTGACCCCCACACCAGATCAGCACCTGGATCACCTCCCAGGTGATAAGTCGGGCTCTACAAATTCTCATAACATATTATAACTTAAAGTATGAGTACCAGAATTGGCTGCAAGTGTCAGTACTCAAGTATTTAAAACAGTTACGGGTGCTTGCTATTACAATCAGCTAAATCCTTGGGTACAACTCTTAAGGAAAGGGTAGTGGGTAACCCCAGAGAAATGAATGGCATAACGCAAGAGGAAAGCAAAAAATTGATTACTGACTATTATGCAATTGCACTGTCTGACAGTGGCTCCCACCGAATGTGATTAGTATGGTCACAGAGAAGTACAAGGGAAGATGGGAAGGGTCTGGAGACCTCACCTGAGGAGGCTGTGTCCTCGGTTATTTTTCAACCGAAGAGTATGCTTGATGTTCCTAGGAGCGAAACGAACTGCAATGAGATCAAATAGGCGAAAGTCAAAAGACTGGAAGGCACTGTTAACAGCAGACCAATAATCACTGCATCCTCCCCAACACTGGCAATGTTTCTCTTGAGATGCTCTCTAGATAAATATATATCCAGCACCAGTGCTAGTGGAAAAGAGAGCAAAGCAGTCAAATTGGAATTCTGCATTGTACAAAAAACTAGCCCTGAATGTAGGAGATTTATCATTAATTGCAGTAGATTACCACCTATAACCTCCTCTCCAGTGGATATAGCTGTGCCTACGGTGGCCTACTTGTGCCAAGGTCTACTTCCATTAACTTGTGTACATCACTGCCTTAGACGTTAACAGAGAATTTGGGGCAGATTACGACTCTGGATAGCTTTGACTGCCAGACTTGAGATGGCGCAGCAGTGGTAGTCCTGTTGCTGCCCTATTTAGATGCGGCCATTCAGACCACCACCGCTGTACTGGCTGTGCCAGGGAACCACCATTTCCTGTCAGTGGTCAAAGGACAGGGGAATGCAATATGCAAGGTGGGATCTCCACGGTCCACTGAGCATATTATGAGTTTCCCCACGATCAGCCTTTTCGTGGTGGTGAGCCTTCCATAAAAAGGCTGGTGGTAGGGAAACAAAGAGGGCCCTACAGGGCCCCCATGCCCCCGCCGTCAACGGGATGCATTCAGGGGGACACAACATGTGCCCCCCTGTTTGCTTGCACCCCAAGTTCAAGCACGCATGGACTAGCTGTGCTAGAACTTCTTTTCCATTCCCATTGCGGTGCCCATTTTCAGGGCACCACCATGGGAACGGCAAAAGAAAAGTCTGCAAGACAGGAGTTGAACTGGCAGGCGGATCACACACGGCTTTGACAGTGCTGTGCCGAACAAAGCCGGCACAGCACCACCAAACTCGTAATCAGGCCCTTAGCCATTTTGCCTTAATCATTACACACTGCCAGATGTTCCTACTAAATTAATGAATATTGGGACGAGTATACCTCGCAGCAGTATTTCACCAATTATATTAGAAAGACTAACAACGGCCAATCCCTCTGTGAATAATACCGCATTTATAAATCAAAGTTCTCTTTGCTAGCAGAATTTGGGGTTTTCCTGTCTTAGAACATGACAACTCAGACCCCATTTCAAGACGTTGTCTGCACTTTATAGTCTCAATATCCCTGTATTTCCTCCAACAGATATCAAGCTCTATGCTATCATTATTAGAGAATATAGTGCAGGACAATAATCACAACGCCTACTTATTAACACTCATACTGGAAGCTCTCGCCCTGAGAACGATGTAAAGCGGATATGTCAAGCCAAACCAACAACTACCTGCCAGTTCATCCTCCATTTTATTCACCAGAGAAAGTCACTGTACCGTCGTTAACTCTCAGAAATGGTGTAGGACTCGTCACAGCAATGAAAAGTTGCAATTCCTGTCAAACCCAGCACCTCAGATCACATCAAAGCAGAACAGACCAATACCGATGCCAACAGCGTAGGGCTGCGGAACATAAAAAACGAATTCCTTTGGATTTAAGCGACAGTATGAATGAAACCAGTGCAACTACTAACCAAACCATCAGGGATATCTTGCAGAGTATGGCGAGAGTAAAAAGGCTCAAATCTTAAGAGGCACCCCACAAGCAATAAGCCAGCTGCAGCCAGTAACAAGATACCCCTAACCAGCAAAGTGTCAGATATTGAAGAGAGCAAAAACGAAAATAGAAAATGTAGCAACAAGTAAAAAGGGAAGAAAATATGCCCTGAATAGCATTATAACTGATGCTAATGAGATTATTTCCTTTGAATATCTATTCAAAGAACCAGCTGAGAGTTACAGGGATGGCAAGCGGCTTTACCCAATTATTAGAAGAAAAATCCAGTGACCATAACAAACTTTACTGTGGTTAACCCAAATGTCGAGCCTGCCCCGCAACCTATAGCAAAGTGGAAAAAGGAAAAGAAAATCTAATAAGAACAAAGTAGTACGGAAGCGCACAAAAAAAGGAAAACAGCCTACCGCAGAGGCAACCCCAGCGGGAAGCATTTTGCAAACACGCACTTTAATATCTACATACAACCACTTGCGGTGGTGGCGAAAAGTAGAGGACTGTCATTAGTATCTTATGCTGATGACACTCAGCTGCTTATGTCCTTTTCCAACAAATCTAACAACAATTTAATTACATTCCAGGATGGAATGCTGGCTGTAGAGGAATGGATGTCAGCCAACTGTCTACAGCTTATGCCAGCAAGACCGAAATCTTACTGTTAGGAAAAGACACGTATCTATGGACAGACCAGTGGTGGCCGGATGTGCTGGGGTCCGCGCCCTCTCCTAAGTAGGCGGTAAATAACCTGGATGTCTGAATTGACAGCGCCTTGTCCTTCAATGCCCAAACAAAAGCAGTGGCAGAGGCTTGCTTTGGGCTTATACGCGGACTCAAGCAGGCCCAGACTGGCCATAGCGGGCACCGGGCAATCCCCCGGTGTGCCGCATGGGTGGGGGCCGTTTTTGTTACAGGGCCGTTTTTGCAGCATAGCTGCAAAATCGCCCCTGTAGCAAAATTGGCCGAAAACCGGCCCCGGCAAAGTGCTCATTCCCAAATTACACTGGCTGCTGGTGGACAAGAGAATTAATTTCAAGACCCGTTGCACTGCCCACAAAATTTTCATCCACCAAGCGCCTCATATTCTATCAGATCTGCTCTTGCCTTGTACACCATGCCGCAAGCTGCGTTCCATGGAGTTGCATTTAGCATGCGTCCCTTGAATCCAATGAGCAAGGGTGGGTGGGGCTGTCTTTTTCAATAACGCACTGGCATCAGCCCTCTGGAACTCCCTACCTGTGACCATCAGGAGTATCCAGAATCATGTGGCTTTCAGAAGGGCCAACAAAACTTGGCTCTTCACAGTCTAGTAGGTGCCCCTCGTTTTCTCCACCCTGCAAAGTTATTTCTGGTTTTAGCACTGGGACGCTCCGTTGCTGGGACAGCTACGCGCTTTATAAATTTAGTAACATAACATAACATAACAAATAAGCTCAAGATGTAGAAAACAGAGTGCTGGGAAAGGAGTATCTCTTCATGCTCGACCTTTGTTAAACCACCTGCACGGGAATTCATTCCAGAACCACCTGATTCTCCAACAAAATAAAAATCTTTAGGAGTTTTTGGACAGCACGATGTCCAGCCCTTCAAGACCATAACAAAACTATATTTTTATAGATCTATTTCCAAACCCACTGCATCCGCTACATCTAAACCAAGCTCACCTACTAAAAAGTTTCCATTCTGTTGCAGCACTATGCTCAATATCCTTGTGAGACATAACATTTGTGAATCTAAGCATGTGTTGTAACTTCAGTCCACAGGCCACTAAAAATGGGGTGTCCAGCGATATGATATTCAACACACCAGTCACATGGACCATTTGCATGTGATTGGAATAGACATGATCCCTCAAAGCAGTGGATGGATGTCTGATACATGGCAAACAAAGCTATGCAGAACTGTGATCGATGAATAGCAAGCAAGAGTGAGTGTCAATAATCCCTAAAAGACCAGAAGGTTCATTTAAATTGGCTTAATGTGTAAGAAGGAAAACAACACTAGAGCCATTGAAATCCATCAATGAGGTAGGCAAGTGTCTACAACAGAAGGTGGTAGCATCTGGTTTGGTTGGTGCCTGCTTTGAATAGTTTCAACATCCCAAGGCCCAAAAATTGGCCCACTTCGACCACATTGTTTTAATTATACTAATGCCAAGTCTCCTGAGTATGCCTGTCACATTCTGCCTAATAGTAATACTTCAACAAAAGCTGATGGAATGACTGTTCTGTCATGGAACAGAGCTGATATGCAATCCAAGCCTGAGGACAGTGATTGGGTGGCATTTGTAAGCTCTAAAGAGTTCTGTTGTTTCCATGAGACATGGGATGCATATTGCTACCTTAATCGCAGTGAAATTTGATTGCACAGAAAATAAAGTTTAATCAGTCTTTACTTCTTTATGTATGCTGCATGTGAGATTGTCTAAGGTCCAAAGAAAATCGCAGATCTTAATAATAGACATTATCAACGTTTATCTAAATTCCAACCAGTATGGCAAACCGGAGGATCAACTAACATTACTTAAATAAAGAATCTGTAGGATAAAGGCTAGGGTGAACGCTAGTACAAAACATATTATGATAGTCTGTGGTGGCTTCAATGTACACCCTCATGCAGGCCTTTGGGATAATTCAATAGGTGAAGAGGAGGCTTTTTGGGGCATCCCGACACCAGATATTGGGAGTTCTATTCAGCTCAGTGGGTGCAGGGAAGGAAGACTATTTGCAAGCTTTGTGTCTGATCTGCAATTGAGTTTTCTAAATGGCCAAACTACTTCGGACAGTCCTGCGTCTCTAAATTACCATAGTACTAACAAAGCCAGTATGATTATAGCCTATTCCTGAATGGGATTTGGTGATGGACATAAAGGTAGTTTAATGGTCTTAGAGCGACCTCAATCCTTTGTGCTTTAGATACAGAATTCCAGTCGAAGTACAAAATATTGTTCCCTTCACCGCTAACATCATCTCAGCCAACAACAGAAGGGGGGTAAAATGGAACATGGAAGCATTCCTAGAAGGCAAGACCCAGTTGAAGGATACCATAGAAGGCCACCTATTTAGCATTTGCGCTGCCGGAAAAAATCCCCATCGCATCATATTAGATGATTCTGCTCTGCCCCTTGGCTGGCCAAACACAATGGTAATAAAAAGTATGGTGGATGGTTCATCAAAGAATGCAGAACATCGAAGTCAAACTTTCAAACGGTCATTGTGTCCATCATCTATTACCAACAAATGAGGTAGCCTTTAAGACTGTGTGGAGAGAGCTTAAAGTCCTACTGAGATATAAGTAACTACCATATCTTTAAGCAGTCTGGAAAGATCTGAAAAAGGCAGCAAAGGAAAGAAACAGCAGAAGTTTCTGGGTGCACATAGCAAGTATTTAGAGCAGGAGCAAATAGCCAAGATTGCCTCATCAGCACTCAGACTTGGAAAGATCATTTCAAGACTGTGTATCACAACAATGAATCGCTGCAAAACTGTAGTGTCTTTGATTCCCTAATTATGTGAAAAATTACATTTCTTATGGCTGGAAGTAGATAGAGCACAGCACAAAAGGTTAACAAGGCACTAGGTCCTGGCCATGTCCCAGTTGACAAGTTTAGTGTCGATCCCAACGTTTTGTCTGTAGGCTTGGCCAAGAAAATCAATGTGGCACTGGGCAAAAACTTTATTTCATCTTCATCACTATCTGCCTTAATAGATCTGCTTCATAAAAAAGGAAGTAAGTTATTTCCCAGTAATTATAGACCCATATTGCTATAGGATAGTAAAGGGAAAATCTTTGGCCGCATCTTGCTAAATAGGCTACTGACATCAAAATACAATTCTTATCGACATGCAGACTGGCTTACCCACGGGTATTAGCACCATTGGCCAAGGTATAAAACTAAATAGTGTGTGTCAAATATGTCAAAGCATACAAGGCTCCTCTTTATATCATGTATAGATCTTAAATCAGCATTTGACTGGGTGCCCAGACCAAAATTATGAAAATCATTGGAGAAATTAGGGATCTAGAAATTGCTTTTCCAAGCTATGAAGATCTTACACCAAGAGTGAGGGCCTGTGCTCATTACAGAATTGCATGGGAATACAGTCTCCATTTTAAAATCCGTTCCGGCATTAAGCAAGGTTAGTACTTGCCCTGTAATTGTTTTCCCTCTTGAATGATGCTGAAGAGTGTCTTTTTATAGGGCAAAGCCTGATTCCCCAAAGCTGTGTAATAAAAAGATAGTTATCCCAATCCACGCCGACAATATAGTAACACTGTAATGCATGCAAAACGAAATGCACAAATCACTTGGTAAATTTGAGAGCTTGTGGCGAAGTAAGGCCTGCATATCAAAAACAAAAATGATGGTGATGTCCTCTGCCCACCTCTAAAAATAGAAAACGTATTCCTTAGGTCCCTATTGGAACTCGGCCGGGGTGCGCTGTTTCTTCCACTGCTTTTGGAGCTGGGTTTGGTATCCATCTTCGACATCGTAGTCCTGGCCCCTGTGACACAGTGGCTGTGGCTAAACAGGAACCGCTGTAGGACTTGCTATCTTAAAACGATTCCTAAAGGATCAGCCCCAGGTAAATTGCAGTATAATGCTTGGTCACTTCATGTCAAAAAATGTTTGAATGAACTCGGCCTTTGCCATCTCTGTTCCAACCCAGGGCACACAACTTCAATGGTCAAACACGCTTTCTTGGATTTACAATTTAAAGGTCGAATTCTTTGCACATGCTTCTCGAAATTGACTGTTAATTATCTCCAAGTCAAGCAATCATTTGGCATTGAAAAATATTTGAATGTAATCGCCCCTGATGCACCTCGAACTTCATATTTAAAATTCTGACTAGGTAGTTTCCCTACCAAATTATACAAGGCTAGATTAGTAATTGTTTAATCCACAACCAAACATTGTGACTGCGAGATTGGAGGGGCAGGAGATGCTGTTACACTGCATGCTGTTTTGCACAAAAACCAAACATCTACATCGTAAATGGCTTGTGCCTCTATTTAAGCGGTTGTCAATAGTACCCTGCCACGATGCACTTGTATTCTGTCTTAGAACAGACGGTCCAACAATAAACATGTCAGTGGCAAGCTACCATTCGACTACTTGGGTTGGCATGAGAAGGTGTCTGACCGTTCTGTTCCAACCTCTAGGTAATCCTACTAGCACTTTATATATCTATAGTTGCATGTGCACTTTTACCTCCATTGTCATCCATGATGGACTATTGCAAGTAGAGTCTGGGGTGTAAGTTCTGTCACTTGCAAGAATGACCAGCAAGTCAATCCGAGCAATTTTTATATTTTGAGCTTGGATCTGTCTCTTGCTTGGATGCTTTTAAACAGTGCACATGTGAATTTAACGTAATCTGTTTTTGATAGGATTTTTTTTAGGTAAAATTAGCACAGCGAATCAGTGATTCCAAAGTTTTGTAAATAATGTATTTGGTCTTAATGTTTGGATGTTGATTAGTGTATTGTCCTTATATTTGTTATGGCAAATATGCCGAAACTATAAATAAAAAATCACTAATGACTACCTTGCTAGGTTACAACAAAATTTGAGGGTAAAAGTTTTCCCATTCCCTGGTACATCTGCCTCAAGCAGCACAAATGTCAAATGAGAAATGCATAATGACTTTCAGCAGTTTCAAAATACAAATTCCAAGTCAAATAAGAAAAATCAAGAACAATGTAGTAATCAAAATGAACTTGAGATGTCAAATTGCAGAAAAGGATCCACTACCAATCAATGACAGAACACGGAAAGTGGAGCAAAGTTTATAATTTCTCCCTTGCTCATTTTGACAAAATGTGCTGCAGAAACTCACAGATCATAGGCACCAGTTACCTTAAATAGGAATACTTTTAATACAAATGAAGTAGACACCTACCACCTGACTTCTTTTGTGTCACTTCCATTGCCAGTGTGATCTGCACCCACATTAGGGAAGGTATTGAACTAAATCACAAGCCAGCTGGGTTGGGGGTCAGGTATTGATACAAGTCTTGGTTCTCGGGGTAGTCTTAAATCAAAGTGCTGAAACATTTAAGGACTACTATCCATGCAGGTGGAATCAAGGGAAGATCTAAGAGCGCAATGGTTGTTCTTTACTACGGCCATTAGTATTGTTGGAACAAATGTGTAAATTTGCACATTTCATAACTATAAAGTCCCTTTAATCTTTGTTCTTTTTCAGTACATTTCTAAGCGTTGTAAATGTAGAAGAATATGTCCATCGCTGTGTGTCGCTTGGGTTTGGACACTCAACCCCAAGCCATGCAGTGCCTTCAGCTCAGAGCAGGTGGGAAGTAGGAACAAGAAAGGGTCGATTATTTGGCCTATAACAGGGATTCACATTCATTTTGTGAACTGGCGCACGTTAGTCCCCAACTTAAGTAGAATAACTTGTGATTGCACAGTGCAGGGGTGCTATCACAGAGTAGGTAGTTCATCCTCCCTGCATTGCACATCTCATGATTGGGAAACAACTGGTTTGCACATCGGCCCAGTAGTGCACCCAATTTGCCAGTGCTATATAATGCTGGCATATTTTGTACAGAAACGCATTTGCTGTTGTTTTGTAGGGAGAATTTCAGTATTGAGTTAGCAAAACAGTTCGGCACACAATGTCTTCGTGTAATTTTTACAAAATTACCAGTGAAAAGGTATAGTTGGAAAATATTTTATGAATTGGTTGTATTGCTTCCATGAGGATAACATAAATAAAAGTTGAAACACGAAGACAAAATGAAGCTGACTAGTGACTATATGGCACAATGACAACTTCTTGGCGAGTCCTGTGCACTGGGAAACTGACTGTCCGAGAAATGTAGTTTGGCAGAAAAAAAGATTTTCCATAATTTTTTAGACCTTTGTGAATCTACAATGGAGTTTTGCTGGAAGCCACTTTCACAGTACAGGTCCTGGTATGAAGAACCTGTGACTCCAAAGAAGAATGCATTGTTAGATAAGATAGCGAGATTGCAAAGTTTTTACTTCCAAATAAGCAGCAGGCATCATAAATCATACTAACACTACCGGAAGCTTACAATCAATTAATGAACAACAACCCAACCTACATTTTATTTAACCATCCAAGTATAACGCCGTATTTAAAATTTTAGTTATACTCTTCTTGTTATTAATCAAGACGGCGAAACTACTATATAAAAATGTAACAGCTTAGTTACAGCATTGCACTATGAAGTAATACCTACTGACATTTAGAGAACTGATGTTTAAGGTTGTAGAATTTCTCTCCATGGTCCCATTAAATTACATAAAATGTCTTTAGAGAAAAAGTGAGAGAATGAAAGCTAAACGTGCAACCTGGGAATTATTATGTTGTCACACTGTTCAACAAGATAGACACTGCAAACCTTTAGCCTTTATAGAACAAAGAGGTGTACACAAGGAAGTATTTTTGAGAAAAATATTGCGCAGAGTAATTCAGAAAAGCTCCTCTCAGAACAGTTCTATAGATTTAAAAAACATATTCTAGAACAAAATAACCTTACCACGTGTCCACTCAAAAGAGCAAATGCATCCATGACTATGTGTGATAAACTCTGACACCTTCACCCACAAATCCAACTAAAGCACAAGTTGCACAGTTAGGAGAACAGAAATATACATATATGTACAGGTACGCGAATAGATCCAGTAAACATACACACAACACTACATTTGGCTTGCAACACTGAGGCCCTGATTAGGACTCCTTTGTTAAATCATTTTGTAGTACAAACCAGCTGAGGAGTAGCTTAGACAGTGAAATTCCAGGGGTGTGAATCTCATATTTCCAACCTAAAAAAGCAGTGGCCCGCGGGGTGAATGGGTGAGATTGTCAAGGTTCGGGATGAACTGATCCCATGAGGAACAGGGTCAGCACTGATTTACATTGGATGGGTCTTTGGAGCTGATATAGTGTTAGATGGGCAGGTTTGCTGGACTCCTGACTTGCTGCGTTGCCCTGCTGCCTGTTGTTCCCATCCCTGGGCATGAAGGACTGGATCTACATCACGTAACGTAACATAACATAACATAACATAACATAACATAACATAACATAACATAACATAACATAACATAACATAACATAACATGTATTTGTAAAGCACAAGTTCAACAAGAATGGCATCTTGGTGCTGAATAATAGATGTTTATTGTTACCCAACAGTACTCATTTTATTGACCTCAGAAAGATGAAAGGTTGAGTGGACCCACTGAGATTTGAGCCTGTGACCATGAGGTCGAGAACAGACGACTCACTCCAGTGGACGCATTAGTCCACTAAGTCATCAGACCCGACTTGGACCCAAAGTGACTCCCAGGGCTAGCTGCAGGCCTCTTGATCTGAAGTCTCAGGGGCATAAAAGACTCAGGGCCTCATGTAGGTAAATAGTATTTACCGATTCGTAAATACCGAATTTTACCGATTCGGTATTTACGAATCAGTAAATGCTATGTAGCTAAAAAATCTGTAAAAATTACAGAATCGTTAAGTTTCGCTATTTACAGAATCGGTATTTACCTATTCAATAATTGCCATTCATTCCTATGGGCCTGGAGGCCCATAGGAATGAATGTCAATTACCGAATCAGTAAATACCGATTCGGTAAAAGGGGGAAAACATTGAAGGGTGGCAGGGTGTCACTTTGACACCCTGTTGCACCCCTCAATTGTTTATGGGTGCACATGTTGCAGTCATACATGCCCTTCTGCAACATGGCACTGAAGCAATTTGCATTAAATTGCTTTTTGTTTTTTTATCGTTATTTACCACCAACATGTAGTTGGTGGTAAATAACGAATCCTAACATGGGATAAGCACTCATTTAAGTGTTCCCTACATTAGGAATTCGGTAATTTACCGAATCGGTAGTTAAGAAATCGGTAATTTACCAATTCCTTAAATTACCGATTCGGTAAATTACAGAATCCTTAATTTCGGCCCCCTACATAGGAAAAGCCCATTACCGGTCGGTAACGTTCGAAATTCGTTAATTTCGGCCGTTACCGACCGGTAATGAGCCACCTACATCTGGCCCTCAGGGGCATAAAAGACTTCCAATCACCCTGCTTCTGCACCTGGACTCTGTCATCTGTGAATCTGCCCTGCCAAGTTTTGACACCCCAATCGTAGACCCTTGGAAGTGGACCTATGGTGCTTTTTCCAGCGGAACTGGAGCATCCTCTATCCAACCAATGCATTGCAGCTGCAAGCAGATAGGAAGTAACAAATTGCCTCTGCTGCGTAGTTCAGGACCAACACATCACCACTGCTGCATGGATCAAACGCGACACATTGCCTTTGGAACCATCAGTCTTCTTGGCGCAAAGTCCTTGCATCTCTGACGATGGCAGCCTTGACGACGAACCTCCGCATCGCAGATTATGTCTCATCACAACTGATGCATCACCACTTCTGTGCAGATCAGGACCAGCGCACTGAAGCAGCTGCATTTATCAGCACCAACGCATTGCCTCTACTGTACCATGTATCCTCGACATCGACGCACCCAGGATTAAGGTACTTTTGTTCGGCAGGCCTCGCTGGGTCCCTGTAACCGGCCCGCGCTCCATCGTGGTTGGCCTCAACTTTTGACTTTGTGCTGATCTGGAGCAACCAGTTATCCCTAATAGCCCTTTTTGCTTCAAGGCGCTATTTTCACCTGAAAACATTGAGATTCAATATCTCAGGTTCTACGTGTGGAATTTTTGTTGTTCTGGTCTTGTTTCATTTATTAAATTAGGCTCTATTTTTCAAACATGGTGAGTCTTTTTGTGTGGTGTTTTCACTGTTTTACTGTTTGAAGTGCTGCACAAATACTTTACACATAGCTTCTCTAAAGTAAAGCCTGACTGCTCTGTGCCACGCTACCAGAGGGTTAGCACAGGTTAATTTAGGGTGCACTTTGCTTTACCCTGACTAGGATTGTGGTTACTGCCTGACCAGGGCTTATACCCCAATCAACCAGGAAGCCAATTTCTAACACTGCTCTATTGTAATGATGGCAGTGTATCCTGCCTGCCAAACTCAAGGTCCACCCCCCTGATTTTGAGTCGGACAGACCGTCAGTTTTATGCAGAGTAAAATTTGCTCTGTCGGTGTAAATGAGTCTCCAATGGAGTAGGGACCATTGAAGATAACTCCTGACTGTACACCTGATTTGAGTGGACAGTCGGAAGGCTTTTTTCAACTGTCCTTTACCACCAGGTATAATCTGTCTTGGCATATAAATCACCCCTAAGGTAGGCCCTAGGTAACCCATGGGGCAGGGTACATTGTAATTAAAAGGTTGGGCATGTACGTTTATGTTTTAGATGTCCTGGTAGTAATAAACTCCTAAATGTGTTTTTCACTGCTGTGTGGCCTACCTGTCCCATAGGATAATACTGGGTGGCCTTATTACAATACAATATGTGCTAACGTTTGACTGGGGACAGGTAAGCATTTCATGTTTGGTATCTATGAAATTGTAATAAAAAATTATCTTTAGTGGTAAAGATGGATTTTAAATTACAATTTTTAAAATGCTACTGCTAGAAAGTTGTAATTTTCCTGCCCTTTGCCACTTGGTGCCTGCAGCCTGTTCTAGGTCACATGACTGGGTGTAGTTGGCAGTGAATTCCTCCCAGGTAGTTACCCAATAGAGGGCTTAGGTGTTCCAGAATAGGACAGCCCCACTTACCATTAAATAGGCTGTGCTTTGCCTTCACACAAAAGGGTTGCCACCACTACATTGTCCCTGCAGCTAGTTTGGGGCCAGGGTAAAAATGTTAGGAAATGTCAAGCACTTCAAAGAGAAAGCTCTAGAACCCTCTATTACTTCCAAGAATGCATCAGGTATAAAAATAGGACCCTCAGAACCACTCTTCAGTTCGCTTTCTGGACCTATGGAAGGACTCTCAGAGGACTCCACAAGACTTCTTTGCTACCCCTGAAAGGACTACTTTTCCGCCTGGAGCCAGCCCTAAACCCTCAGAGGCCTGCCCTGCTGCTTGAGCATTGCTTCATCACTTGAACCCAGGACTACCAGAGAGACTCCAAGGAGGTTGAAAAAAATAGAGGGTTACAATAACAAGTTTTCCTCTTTCATTTTTCCATAGAAACTTTTGACAAAGTTACAGCCCAAACGCCTGAACAGCAAATTTGGCAGAAAGCTAGATTGTGGTCCACAGAGAGGGCTTTTTGTAATTTGCTGTGAATCTGTTATGTAGTTTTTGAGCAATTAAGGCTCAAAAGTATTGTATATTTCGTGCCTCAGAGGATCCGTGGGTCTACATATCTCAAGATGAGATGTGATTGGCTGCCACCCCATCAACAACTATGTGGTAGCTGCTATCATAGGGCATATGACTCAGTCCTGAGTCCTAGAAAAAGGTTAAAAAAGACATAAGGGAGCAGGGTAGGAATACCCTGAACCCTAGGCCAGGTGGTAGGGTCCCAAAGGGACCCTGCCTGGGGCCTAAAAGTATTTTTTTATAAACATTTGCTGCAAATTCGCAGAGGATCTACTACTGTTAATATTAACCCCCCCCCCCCAGGGTAGGCTAGGGGCAGCACAAAATATTCCCTTTGTGGAGGAGACATGTGACCCCTCTCCTGAGCCTCAGAGAGCCCCTAGGGACCACAGCCCCCAGACCATCATGTAAAATAAGGGCTATGAGTGTTGACTCCACATCCCTGAGCTTCAATAAGTTGAGGGGGACCGTATCCCTTGGGAACGATTCAATTACAAAGGGGAGGGGGGGCGCGGCACACACCCCATGCTCTAATAGGCCCTGGGGACCTCATCCTCCAGGGCCAGATTCCATGGAAAAGCCAAGCCTTAATAATAGTCCCCGGTGACATGATCTCCCTGTGCCAAGCTTAACTTCAAAGGGAGGAAACAAACGGAGTGGAGTCCCCAGGGACTATTACGGCTCGGGAGTGGGACTACCCTTCCTCATAAAATAAATGCTTTGTCCCCAGGGAATGGGCTTCCAATGGGAGGTATTGCTTTGGGGAAGGGGCTTTGCGCCCCATCCCCCTAAAGGCACCAGGGGATAGGGTCCCCAGGGACTATTAAGGCTTGGGGTCCCTGGGGCACCGGGGCTCCTTGTGGCACTGGAGTGGGGGCTGCATGCCACTGTCCGCTTTAAAGAAAAAGTCCCCGGGGTTGCGGTCGCAGTGGCCTGAAGTGGCTTAGGGAAGGGACTGAACCAAAAACTTTTGCAGATTTACTCCTGTAAAGGGCAGGGGTAAGTTAGTTTTAAGGTAAACGTAAATAATAAGTGACAGGGTGCAACGTTTTGCTCAGATGCCAGGATTTCGAATCTCAGGACTGCCAAATACCAAGGCTGCATTTTCTTGATTAAATTTCATGCCTCTTTCATCCACTACCAGACACTCCCTGTCCCTTTATCTCACTCTTGCAGGTTCTTTTTCACTCCAGATTTCTTCCTGGGTCACTGTTTTTCAGTCTTTCTCATGCTCTTGGTGAAAGTCTGATCAAGCACGGCCGGCACAGGTAATAGCAGTGGGGTGGGTGTGGGAGTCGGCAGACGATGGGATAGGTAAAATTATATATATTTTTTAAAAACACTTACCTTGTGCTCGCAATGCAGTGAGTGCAAGGTAAGTGATTTTATTTAATTTCAACAATCCAGTCGTCTGTCAACTTCCCCCACCGCCGCCCCTGCCCACCGCTCTTACCTGTGCCGGCCACGCCTGAATCTGATTAGGAAGAATAAGTGCCTGTCCACAAAATTGAGTGTGGGTATGCTCCAGCTGCAACCACTGTCTTAAATTAAGCACTGAGGGGAAGGAAGTGGAACACCGCCACAATTGGTCAGGATGACTACAACATGGTAAAACATATTTCTCTGCTGGAGATCAAAATTCCCTTTTAATTTTCCATATCCGTAAATGTATATGCATGTGAATAGCTCAAAAAAGCTGTCATAGAGCAGCCTTCTGGTAGAATTCCTGTAATTATGTACGATTTCGAAGATAGTATGCAAAATAGAGGCATAATGCTATGTGAGTCTTGCAACTTCCTTTGCAAATCAGGCCTTAAGTAGCAATTTGAAATTCAGCTGATCACTTAAAAATCGAAATCATCTACAATAAAAATAACTATTTGGCTTCTGTTCCTCTGATTGCAAGTGGTGCACTTTTATTTCTTTACCTTGGTCGGATCAGAATCTCTGCAATACCAGCTCATATTGATCACCCTGCACTGTTAGCTGTAGTTCTTTTTTCTTCATAAAGGCTGACAGTTACTTCACCTTGAAACAAATTAGTGTGCAATTCTAACAATAAATAATCTTTGTCTTCAAGGAATTTTGGAGTCCCATGCTGGAACGTGTATGTTGCACTGGTATCACAAATAAAACTGTGGTCAACGGCGGATAATTGTCAACAAGGAGGTGAAAAGTGCTTATATACAGTAAGTTAAAAACAATTTGTGTACACGCTGATTGTTATTTGTTAAAAATATATTGTTTTAATTTATGACACAGGAAATTTATTCAGTACAGCTTTGCCTATTTTACCTTATTTTAGGGGTGTTAGTTTAGAAAATTAAACCTTCAAAGATGTAAACGTCTATATACAATTAAATCCTTTATTATTAGCATTAGCTCTAATTACACAAAAAGAAAAAAATAATTAAGCCAATGAATTAGAGGTTTTCAATTATTTTGCTTTGAACCAATATTTAGGACAATGAAATTATATATTGTTGAATATCTTTATTCGGTAAATTTGCTCACCATAAAAGAGTTCATTTTACACATTAAAAAGAGTACATTTCACCCAATAAGAAGATATTAACTATCATCAATAAAAACCATGATTAAAATATAAACACAGAATATAAACAATACAATTAATATGGACCATAATCAGACATTCTCAACAGTTCATTATATGATAGTGGGTGAACCTTCAATTACATCCAATCTAGTCGCTTGGTAGCCTAGAGTGCAGCTTCAATATCCTTGAGCGTGTCAGCCATGCACTACTCAAATATTTTGCCACCCCGCATATCATAGCAGTAGATGATGAGTCCGTAGAGAGTACTCGTAAGGCCAGTCTGTGGCACCTCAGTCCCAACCCCCTGCATACTGGTTTCAGCCAAATCTTCCGTGCCACTTTGTAAGCGGGGCAGGCAAAAAGTAGGTGGGCCACTGACTCCTTAGGGGCCGCACAACCGGGGCACGGTCGCGATGGGCCACCAGGGTTAGACCACCTCGCGGTGAATTCGTACACCGGGAGGGTCCCGTACCTTAGTTTTAAATATAGGGCTCTGTCTAGCGGCTTAGTTATAAGATCGAAGAAGGGTTCCAACTTCCTAGCCCACATGAACTCTAAGAACCGTTCAGTGAGTGAACCCCCAGCCCCGCTGCGTGTTGCCTCGACCTGCACCCAATCCCAATATAACTTCTTAATCACTAATTTGGGCGGTGGCATTTGGGTCTCCCACACATCTCTCAATCCCAATTGGAAAACTAGGTGCCTCACATTATACAGCCATCCAATCTTGTTGCCAGTATCAAGCAGTATTAGGTCATCCAACCCTTCAGCATATTTGGCAAGCTCCTTAGTCCTTCTTAGACGGACCCAAAAGAGCAGTGGGCGCAGCCTCACTAGGTCCTTTAAGGCTCGTCTACCCAAATCTAGCCGCAAGGGGATCAGCGGGGTAGAAACAGGGAGAGCCACCACATCCCTCAGAAACTTATTTTCCGCTGTAGTTAGATCCGAAACGTTTTCGAACCCCCAGAGTTCGGAGCCATATAATGCAGCCGGGAGTATCTGACCCTCATAAATGGCCATGACCGGTGACAGAGGTTTACTAGTTGACTCCCGATACTCCCTCAGGGTCACCCCAGATACTCTTTTGTGACCAAGTAACATTTTAGCCAAGTGGTCCTTCCAATTCATTCGACTATTTATCCGCACCCCTAAATAGTCGAAAGAATCAACCAACTCCAGGGGGGCCCCATTGAGCGTGAAATTGTTTTTAAATCTTTTGGAGGGTGAAAAAGCCATCAGCTTGGTTTTAGAGGTATTGATGGTTAGGCCTCTGTCTATGCAAAAGGAGCTAAATCGATGCAAGAGCTTTTGCAGTCCTACCGGGGATTTGGATATCAGTATAGTGTCGTCGGCGAAGAGTAGAGTGGGGATTCTTTCCCCTGCCAGGGATGGAGCATCCGTCTCTTCCCCTCTCAGATGGTCCACCACTCCATTCACAAACAAGGAGAAGAGGGTCGGAGCCATAACACATCCCTGGCGGACTCCGCTCCTCACGGGGACCCTGTCTGTCAGCTGTCCCTGGGCACCCAATCTGATCCTCGCATAATTCCCCTCATGGAGCCTTGCAATTAGACTCAAGAGTGGGCCGGGGAAGCCCATCCTTTCTAGGATCTCCCACAATTTAGCTCGAGGGACCAGGTCAAAAGCTGTCTTGAGATCTATGAAGGCCATATAAAGGCTGCCCTTTTTGATGGTAACTGTCTTCCAATAGATAACAAAAAAAAACGGAAGACCTGGTCCATCGTACCTACCTTCCGGTGGAATCCAGCTTGGAGGTGGGAGAGGATACTTCCCTCCTCCATCCAATCGCCAACCCTTGAGATGATGACCCTGCCAAACACTTTCTGGATTACATCTATCAGACTGATAGGTCTGTAATTGGCAGGGTCATCTCTTGCCCCCTTCTTATACACAGTGACAACCTCTGCTCCCTTCCAGGAATCTGGCACAGGATGACCCCTTGCAATCAGATTCATTATAGTGGCAATTAAGTTGGCCCATGCCATAGGTTCCGCAATCAAGAGGTCCCCTGGGATCCCATCCGGACCGGCCACCTTCTTTGGGGTCAAATGTCTAATAGCCACTACTACCTCTGAGGCCGTGAATGGATACTCGTCCTCCCCTAGAGGTTCCCCTCCCCCACCGCTAGTTACCATGGGGCTGGTTGTATCTTCAATTCCGCCATATAAAGCTGAGAAGTGGTTAAACCATTGCTGGCTAGTTATATGGGCTGCTAGTGGTTGGGATCTCCCCTGCCTAGCTCTATTGATTAAGTCCCAAAATAACATCGGGTTCCTCATACTCACAGCATCTGTTAAGTCCTGCCAATGCTGTTCCTCCCATTCACGTTTAGCCAGCGCTAATACTCTCAAATAATCCTTCCTAGCCGCTCTAACTAGTAATGGATCCTTTGCGAGTAAAGCAGCTGTCAGATTTTTCCTTTTTCCCTTACACTGGGCCGAATACCAAGGATTGCTAGAAATGGGGGGTGTGTTATTCCGTCTGCGGCTTTTCCCTTTTGAGAGAAAATAGTGACTCACGTGGTCTATTGTGGCTTTGTAAACTGAATCGAGGGTAGTGGAAGGATTCGGGACACTACCAATCTCCCGGTCCCATACCTCCAGATCCAAAAACAGATCCACAACAAGGGATTTGATGGTCCCTAGTTGGTCCTCCTTCAGTTGGGCCTTATCCCATTTCAGTCTACGATTATTATTATATGGGATAATCTCTTAAGTTAATTTCATGGGGGCACTCACTACCCTATCTTTAAGGTTACCCCACTTAAACTTGCTGCACAGAGGATTATGGTCACTATCCTGAGTAGATACCACCTCCATATCAATTAGATCAGTCCACAAACTAACGTCCATTAAGATATAATCGATTCTGGACGGACCTGTAAGCCTATTAAACGTCATCGCACCAGCCCTGTCAGACAAGGTCCTACCATTAAGTGCTCTTAGTTTGTGTTCCCTAGTAAGGGCATTAATTTGGATTGCCCTCGCAGACCATTTTCGAATGGCGGGTAATGACAAGACTGGGATGGACCATTTAGAGTCTTCTTCCTCAGTGCCTAGGGAGTCATCACCAAAGAGAGGTTCAAACATACAATTGAAATCCCCCCCCACAATAATTTTGGCTGCAAGAGGACAGTTGGCTAAAGCTGAATCTAAACTTAGTATAGTTGCTGAAGTAGTATCCCCCGGGGCCCCTTTGGCATACACATTGAATAGTTTGAGCCTGTTCCCCTCAATATGACCCCTAGAGGAGAGATGTAGTAAGTCACTACACCCTGAGTCGTGGATAACCACATCCCAGTCCAGATCGATTTTTATCCAGACCGTGAGACCTCCCGCTGGTCTGCCCTTCCCTCTACATACTGCTGGAGAAGAAAAGGTGGTATAACCCGATTTATTTATTGGTAGCAGACTCCAGGTTTCCTGAAACAGACAAACATCGAACTTCTCGATGAATGTATGCCACTCCGGTATAGCCATCTTACTTTTTACCCCTGCTACATTCCAAGATAACAGGTTTATTACCCGGCGGCCCTTAGGAACCTTAGGAACTGTGCCAGAGACCCCCTTGCACCCCCCCCCACCACCCACCTTGATCGTACAAGTATCCACCACACAGATAGATGGTTTGGAGGGTACAATGCAACCAACAGTATTATCCATACTCAGAGCTTCCAAAAGGGCCCCGGTAGAACTGCTGCTAACCGCATTTTGAACTACAGGGGTAACCTCCTGACTTGTGTCTTCACATCCAACTGACCATGGAGCCTCCACACCTAATTGACCACCTCTCTCCCCCTTAGACTGTAAACATCAATCGCAGTCTTCCATACCGGAAAGCTGCGAAAACCTATTGCAAGTGTCCAGAGGAGTGAAGGGTCTCAAATGCTCCATCCTGCTATCGTGACTCAATTTGTGTCTCTGGGGAACTGTAATCCAACCAAACTGATCAGCGGCCTGGACGGGGTACTGGCCATACGGGGGATAGATGTTACTATGTAATAATGGGGGGTTAGATCTGGAAGGGTAAAACTCATTCCGATGGTTGGGGGGGAACACAACTGACCTCGGATAGAAGTATGTTAGAGCCCGAGGGATAATGCAATTTTCCCCATTTCCAGTGGGCCAGTTTAGAATGTAGTCTACTGCCCGAGGGTCTCTAAAATTAGCCACCACTAGGTCCCCTTCAATATCTTTGCGTCTACTGCCCAGCCAGTTAATCCGCCTAACATGCACTATTTCTCCATCAATATTATGTGCTATGGGCCTATATGTCCTCAAACAGTGAATTATTTTATTTTTCAGTTGAGCATATCCCTCCTTCTTGTTCTCTACTAACGGCGGAACCCCAGTCAAAGCTACCACAAAGGGCACTGCTTGTGGGGGAATCTCCACTTGTGGCCCCTTGGTTACTGGACCTCTAGTGTATCTACCTTCCCCATATTCCTCCCGTTTGTTTGCTATGGGGGCCTTCGACGCTACCCTTGGGGGGTCACCACCCGTCCCTACTACTGGGATGTTTATATGTTTTCGGGGGTGTGGATTTTGAGAAACCAGGCTCAACCCTACCGTGAAGCTGTGGCTTCTGTTTAGGCGGCTGGGATGTAGCAATTGGGGTATTAGGAGCATTGTTGGTGGGTAGCCTAACTGAAGATATGGGTTGCACCACCCCGCTCCCCTGGGCTTTGGTTAAGGTGACCATGCTGTTTATAGCAGTCACCAGGAGTGTCAATCTAATTTCCACTTTCTTAATGCTCTCATTAATGGGTAGGAGCAGGGATCTCAGTAAGAATTCCAAATTCCCTAATAATGAAGGGGGAGGTAATATATTTGGTACTGTAGTCCCCACGATTATATCAGAACCTACAGCATTTGGGTCCATAACAGGCGATGTAACCTCTAGCGGTGGTGCGCCGGGTGATGGCAATACTGGCACCACCACTATTGCCCTTTCATATGTGGTGGGAGGTTTTGACCCTGTGCCAAAGTCAGAGTGGGGAATTTTAACTTTGCCTAGCCCTACCCTTAATTTCCTCCTTCTTTTACTTGGTGGTGGGCCATGTATCTGGGCCACCACTAATTGCTTAGATTTCGTCTTCCTAGGCTTCGTTGTAACAGTAGTACAACGGAGACTAGGAGTGGGAGAGACAATTACAATATGATCTGAGGGCAAACAAGGGGTGGGGGTACAATCTCGCAGCAAAAAAGGGACACCTTCTTGACTAACAATTTCCCCACAAATATCAGGTGAACCTCCCTCCTGGGCCGTAGTAAAAGGAGCAATGTCAGTGAGGGATCTATTTTTCAAACTTCCAACTGAGCGTCGCCGCTCAGCCATGGACGATTCCTTATCAGCATCACACAAAACCTTAGGGAAATATTTGTCCAGTGACCCATTGCGTAGCCTTCCCATCTTCCCAGGTATTCCCTCTTCAGACGGCATGGCCATTACACTTGCCTGTAACAGGAACAGCAGGCATACAGGTGTTAGAGGATGGGCCCAGCCCAGCCTACTCTGGCCTACGAGGGCCTCAGAGGGCCCGCCCTTTGCCCGGGCTTAGCCCCGGGCGCTCCCGCGCGCTCCCGCGCAGCGGGATTCTTAATTCTCTTTTATGGTAGCCTCCAATTGGGAGAGGGGGCGGGGCGTTGAGGGAGAGCAGCCCAGGTGGAACGGGCGCGGGATATCCAGGGACTCCTGGGAAAGCGAGTCCCAACCCTTCTGCTCGCAGCCCTCAGCCCCGGTTACACAACCAGCAGCTCCCAACTCAGTCACACACCCCCTGGCGATGCGGGACCCGCGAAGCGGGTACCGCGAGTCTTGGAATAAATAAACAATCCGTTTGGCAGCAAACAGCAAGAACAGGCTCAGAGAAGGTCCCACGAGGCAATGGCGAGCAAGGTATTTAAAGATGGTCCTGGTGGGGGCGGGGCGGTGAGGGAGAGCAGCCCAGGTGGAACGGGCGCGGGATATCCAGGGACTCCTGGGAAAGCGAGTCCCAACCCTTCTGCTCGCATCCCTCAGCCCCGGTTACACAACCAGCAGCTCCCAACTCAGTCACACACCCCCTGGCGATGCGGGACCCGCGAAGCGGGTACCGCGAGTCTTGGAATAAATAAACAATCCATTTGGTAGCAAACAGCAAGAACAGGCTCAGAGAAGGTCCCACGAGGCAATGGCGAGCAAGGTATTTAAAGATGGTCCTGGTGGGGGCGGGGCGGTGAGGAAGAGCAGCCCTGGTGGAACGGGCGCGGGATATCCAGGGACTCCTGGGAAAGCGAGTCCCAACCCTTCTGCTCGCAGCCCTCAGCCCCGGTTACACAACCAGCAGCTCCCAACTCAGTCACACACCCCCTGGCGATGCGGGACCCGCGAAGCGGGTACCGCGAGTCTTGGAATAAATAAACAATCCGTTTGGCAGCAAACAGCAAGGACAGGCTCAGAGAAGGTCCCACGAGGCAATGGCGAGCAAGGTATTTAAAGATGGTCCTGGTGGGGGCGGGGTGGTGAGGGAGAGCAGCCCAGGTGGAACGGGCGCGGGATATCCAGGGACTCCTGGGAAAGCGAGTCCCAACCCTTCTGCTCGCAGCCCTCAGCCCCGGTTACACAACCAGCAGCTCCCAACTCAGTCACACACCCCCTGGCGATGCGGGACCCGCGAAGCGGGTACCACAAGTCTTGGAATAAATAAACAATCCGTTTGGCAGCAAACAGCAAGAACAGGCTCAGAGAAGGTCCCACGAGGCAATGGCGAGCAAGGTATTTAAAGATGGTTCTGGTGGGGGCGGGGCGGTGAGGGAGAGCAGATCAGGTGGAACGGGAGCGGGATATCCAGGGACTCCTGGGAAAGCGAGTCCCAACCCTTCTGATCGCAGCCCTCAGCCCCGGTTACACAACCAGCAGCTCCCAAATCAGTCACACACCCCCTGGCGATGCGGGACCCGCGAAGGGGGTACCGCGAGTCTTGGAATAAATAAACAATCCGTTTGGCAGCAAACAGCAAGAACAGGCTCAGAGAAGGTCCCACGAGGCAATGGCGAGCAAGGTATTTAAAGATGGTCCTGGTGGGGGCGGGGCGGTGAGGGAGAGCAGCCCAGGTGGAACGGGTGCGGGATATCCAGGGACTCCTGGGAAAGCGAGTCCCAACCCTTCTGCTCGCAGCCCTCAGCCCCGGTTACACAACCAGCAGCTCCCAACTCAGTCACACACCCCCTGGCGATGCGGGACCCGCGAAGCGGGTACCGCGAGTCTTGGAATAAATAAACAATCCGTTTGGCAGCAAACAGCAAGAACAGGCTCAGAGAAGGTCCCCTATATTTGAATCCGAATTGGCCAGTTGACTTTTTTGATATTTTAATACTAGCAAAGTCTGTTTTGCATAAAAAGTAATGTAAATCTAACTTAGTCAGCGAGTAAACCCTATGTATCATGCGCTGCAATCCGAATGACATCTAAGTGCTCCCTGGATGGGAAAGTGATGTCATGAGAGTTGGAACAGATAAACACATTATAGTATATACCTTCTATTCTCTAATAAAATCTTGTATTTCTCTGTGCAGGGGAGGAAAAGTCCACTGTATATTCCAACATCATTTGTGTTCAATGTCCACCTGTCAGGTGTTTAGAAGCTTGATGATGATTGGCCAACACTGAAATATGCGGGATTAACATCCATGATCCTCAACCTGCATTTAGGTGTTCATATACGTATTTTAATAGCACTATATAACCCTGCGTGCATTTTGTGTTTATTAGTCCAGTGTGTCTCCTTCCCTTAAGTTGCTTAGATCTTTGGCTGATGAGGTGTACTATCAATCTTCATTCGCTCCGTGCCCACCACCCCCAAACGCACTGCTCGCGCCAGCTGGCATCCCTATGTAGCTGGCCGGGCTGGAACTTGAACGTGATTCATTCAACTAAGTTCTTCCTTTCCACAGAGCACACAGCCAAAGACCTGTATATATGTTCAGGGACCCGGATTTGGTTTATATTATATGGGGCAGTTAATGAGACTGCCCGTCAACTAAGATGTATGCCTACACTTCTGAAGCCTTTTTTGGGACTTCCATTATAATGGCACAATTCTGCATTTGTGTTTCTTCGAACACAAACATTGACATTTCTATACATTTATATTTTATTTCGGTTAACATGATAAAACTGCGTTTCCACATGATTTTCCTCATTTGTAGGTGCTAAGTAAGAAATGTATTTTTGATGTTGCAAATAGACATATAAATGAGATACACAGAGGCCGCACAACATTTTCTCTTACCACTTCCTTGCAAGCTTGGTGAACCCTGCTTGCCTCAGATTTGCTAGCATAACTTGCATTCTGGTGCATGCTGTCCTTTACAGCCAGGAACTAGCATCTTGACCTCGGGGGGAGTATTACGTATGCAATGCATATTCCTGGTTAGCACTGAGCGCACCTTTCAAAAGGTGCGCCCAGCGCTAACTAGGAAAATGAGCTGCATTATAGTGAATGCGCTACCTTCAGGGCAGCTGCAAACTTGCGCTGCTCTGGGGGCAGTGCATTCAGGTAAAAAACAGAGCAGCTGCGTTGAAACCACTGTCTGCACTTTAAAGGAGGATTAGCGATTCCCCTGCAAGCGGATACAGTGAGTGACTGAACACGCCTGCAAGAGGATGTCTGGGGGGGGTCTATGGGACCCACTTTCCCCCGCTCCACAGGGCTGCTGTCAGGGGGTGCACTGACAGTGCACCTCCTGACAGCTTCTTTGCCTCTGCCCCCGAGTCTGTAATAAGGTACGGGCGCAGTGGCAAAGGGATTCCCTCATTTCTAAGGGGCCACGCCCCCATGCAAAGGAGGGAACGCCCTCTGAAGATAGGTCTGGCGCTTTAAGTACGCCAGCGCTTTCAATGTTACAGAAATTGAAGCACAAGTGTCTGTGGCCTCTTCTGTAATACCAAAGTGCAACTAGGGCATGCAAAGCAGGTGGAAACGCCTGTTGCACCCCCGGTGCACTACCATGATACAGCCCATGGGGTCGTATTACGTATGTTGCTCATTTTCCAGGTTGGCGTTGGGTGCAACTTTCAAAAGGTGCGCCCAGTACTAACCAGGAAACTACACCGCATTAAAGCAAATGTGCTGACCCCAGTGCAGTCGTAAACTCGTGCTTCCCTGGGGGCAGTGCATTTAGGTGAAAAAGAGAGCTTCTGCTTTGAAGTCGCTCCATGTGTCACTGTGCAGGCAGCAATCCGCCTGCACTTTGAAGGGAAATTAGAGATGCCCTTGCAGGCGGGCACAGTGAGTGACTGACAGTCTACCACCTTTTAGGTAGTGCCTCCTGACAGCTTCTTTGCCACTGCTGCCATGTTTGTAATACAGCCCGGGTGCAGAGTCAAAGGGATTCCCTCATTTGCATTGGGCCATGCCACCCATTAAATGAGGGATCGCCCTCTGAAGATAGCACTGGTGCTTTAAGTGTGCCAGGCCTATCACTATTACAGAAGGGGACGCACAAGCATCTGTGGCCCCTTCTCTAATACCAAAGTGCCTTGCGGGCGTGCAAAGCAGGCACTAACACCTCTTGTGCCCCTGGGTACTTCCATAATACGTCCCCAGATGTCTTACACGCTCCTATTTTGGCTCTCAGCCCAACACACAAGAAATACTCTCCAGATCTAATAAAATATCGTAAAGCATGCTATGCTTTGGTAATTCAAATGCAGTGCGACACACTGCCACCTCCCATGCTCTAGGGCCCTCCTCTGAATCTTGTGTCTCTCAGCTCCTGAGGAATGCACTGATTCAACTTTTAATTAGGTAAGAAGAAAATCCAATTATGAGCTTAAATAGTATCTGGTGACTTTTATAATGGATAACACAGTCTGCATTTGTTCACTTCTTTGTAAGGGACTCCAGTTGTAGTAAATGATGGCCCTTTCCAATGGCAATACAAAAGCAAATATTGAAATAAATGACATAATCATTCTTGATTAGAAAAAGAGAATGGGGACAAATTCGCAAACATTAGAGATAGGAAAGGGGTTGGGACAGCTCACAAGTATTTTAAAACAGTTTACGGTGAGTAGAAAGAAAGAATAAATATTGACAAATCTTTACAACATGCATGTTTTGCCATATGTGTCAAATGAGAAGGACGCGGACCATTTAAAGTTATTTTTTTTGAAAATTTTTATTGAAGCCATATGCAGTCACTTAAATCAGAAACAAACAGTGAAAAATCTCACAAGAGTACATTTTCATTCCTTGCAAAATAACATAGTATACAAAAAATTACTCAAAATACAGTCCCCATATCTGTTCGAACTTTTATGTATGATATTTGCCCTATGTAGAAAGTTATCACTATTCTGTTTTGACTCACAATTTTGCAAGACAGTATTTATTCCCTTCACTGTCATGTTTTAAACCATATGTAGTTCTATTATGTAACATACCCCCTTCACACAAGAATCAGTTATGTTCTGTTTATATACTTCATGCATGTTGCATCACTTCTAGGTGAAGCGGTCTTCTGACCATTTAAAATAATTTACAAAATGCAAATTTCCTGTTATGTATCCACATCTTCTCTCACATTTGGCTATTCCTTAGCGTATCATTATTACTATTACTGGCAATCACCACACCACATTCCCTTCCAATGGCAACTGGCAGTCACAAAACCCCTCCCTTGTTTAGAACTGCAAAAATAAATACAACAATACACAATTCCATCTCCCTTTCCAAAATGTATTAAGTACCTATGCCGTGTATTTGTGCAGTTTTTTCAGTACAGTTCATAAAATCTTTCTTGTTCCCTAGATCAATTTCCAAAACATGCTGGCATCAATACAAAAGCCATTGGAAGTGTTTCTGCTCCACGATCTTTCAAATAATACTGAAAACATTGGTCTCAATTTTAAAAAACTACTTGGACCTGAAAGTTTAGATTACACTTGCAAGTGGTCTCTTCCACAAGTTTAAAACCATGTTTAACATTTGCAAAAGGTGAATCTACACACATTTTCATTTCATTATGTCTATTCACAGAGTTGGTGTGTAGGCTCACTGACAAAGGTATTTGTTTGAGATTGTTGACAAAATGTTCATGAGCTATTGCCTCCCTGTGAACAGTTGGAGTAAATTGCTTTACAGATTCAATTAAGCATGAGCACCCCTAACATTCCTTGATCCCATGGCCCCCAATTATGAGCTGCACTTTACTGGGGCCTATTTTCCACAAAGTTCATTTTGCATGCAAATTTGTCATTACCATGCAGTAAATCCACCTAGAACTATGCGATAAACCCCATGGAATGCGGAACTATCATGTAGGACCAATTTCTCCAGCTGTACAATTAAATGGAATTTGCAATGTGGTTCTTATGCACCTGCTCTGAGCTACTGTATGGGATGTGAGAGTAGGGGGGAATGGGATCTTTTTTAAGCAACGGAAAGTATTGTATGATTCTTTCTGTTAAAAATAAAAAGGAATGAGACTTGACTGATGCTGCAACCAAAGTCACCTGCGAATTTTCCAGCTACTTTTACGAGCGGAAAAAAGCTACACAGAAAACTGGTTGTGTTAAAACCTAACTAGTAATCAGATGTAACGAAATTGACACACGATACCATGCCTTAATTTCATCCTGCCTGCCCAACACAATTGTTACTTGAGGAATAATATTTTCCAGTGGAGGGAACAAGAAAAAGTGTAATTGCAGTCATTTAAAATTGATTTTTGTGTGTACAATTACACCCTATGTCCAACTGCACTTGTGGAAAGTTCCACACCTACACACAAGTCGGAAGTCATAAATATTTTCCAGTGGTAGACCCTGAAATCGGCAACTGTTACATGTTCAATTATTACTTTTGGAGAAGTCTGTGAAGGCCTACAATTCAGAAATCGTAATCCATGCAAGTGACTAAACTTGTGGTACAGATTTCTTTTGAGACTTTAGCATTACCTGGCAGATTTACAAGCCCCTTGCGCCACTTTTGCGTTATTTTTAACATGGGAAAAGTGATGCAAAAGTGTCGCAAGGGGCTTGTAAATCTGCCCCTATGTATTTTTTTTAATTAAAAATGGGGGTTGCCTTCTTTTATGGTCAGCACTGCTATGTGCTCGGCTGTTTTTGTCATTGGACATATGTAGGGGGACATCTGCATTCTTTGTTGGTCCTTAATAGTACACTGTATGCCAGATGCATTTGCTCTAAATCATTGATTTTTTATTAACTTTTTGTGGGTTGCTGCTGTGTAGCTTTCAAGGCGAGCAGGTGGTAGATGACAGATTTGAATGGGCGGAAGATGATTGCTCTGTTACCATGCAGACAGGTGCAACTGACAATGTACATAGAAGACAGAAGAACAAGGACAGGAAAGAAAGCACACAAGTTTACCTTGTACACTTTATACGTTTTGTTTGTATTCAACAGTTTTGCAGGAACAGTGTGTGATTAAACGTTTGATCCAAGAGTGAGGCTGTTCTTGCATATCACGGAAACGTTATGTGGTGTATTGAAATTACACACCGCTAGCAACTCTGCTTCAGCATAGTACACACTTATTTGAGTCATTATGTTTTTTTTTCATTACTCATAGAAAATGAAGTATGTTTATCTAAAACTATACATTTATGTTACAGATGGAGTCTGCAAATATACATTCAATAACAGCAAAGCACACTACGTTAAGTGATAAACGTGTGGAAGATATCATTTTAAAGCTGATTCCTTTTCATGACAACCAGTCCTGCCATGTTTCCGTGAGTAGAGATTAACATTTCATCACTTTTTCTTAATAGACAGGCTGAAGTTCTATTGTTGCGCATGGCATTTTAAGGCCCAAAACGTTAGTGTTTAGGAGATATTTAGAAGGAAATAAGCAACGAAATCGTATAAGTGGCACATTTGCAAGCTTAGATAATACATTTCTTTATATGGGATCATTTTAACATTTTCACAAAATTACACCGAGGCTTCAGTTCTTTAATCAATACATTAATTTTAGTTGTGTTCAAAAACATCCTTAGCGTGTGGGGGAAGTGCGATAACTTTTGCTCATCTGTGGCACTCTGTTAGTGAAGCGATTTGAGGATGTCACAACATTTATTATTAATGCACACATTTATATTGCTAAACATTAAACATTCTTGGACAAGACGTTACTCAAAAAAAAAGTTGTGAGGAGAGGGTAAATAGTCTCATGTTTTTATTTTAAAATATGTATTTATTGTTTGACTTACTTGCTTCAAAGTGGCTTTTGTGGAACCTTCTCCTAATATGTCCTCTGCAGTAAGAATGGCAACATATTTCTGACTGTGGGGTGCATGTTTCCAATATTGCATGAAAACTGTGACTGGAAATGTAAGACATCAGTTTTTCTTGGGTGGACATCAGCCTGGGCCTTGCAGTTAACAGGGGGGGAGTTCGAGGGACGATTTATTATTTATTTAGTGTATTTTGATATCGCGCACAGATACCCCAACGGGGTGTCCCGGCGCTCCTGTGTGATTACATGCTGGCTGAGATGATTATTAAGGAAAAGATGATCAGCAAAACAAGTAATTTTTTATCCTGAATCAACCGGATGGCATTTGGTAGCTTATTCCAGAGAGCCGAAGTCAACACGGGGAAAGTTTTCCCGCCTGATAAATAAATATTTAATTTTCCCTCGGCATCGTCCCTCGAAATCCCCCTCCACGCGGCCCCACCGCCCCCTGGCTGTTAACTGCATGGACTGCAGCTGATGGACATAGTCACAATTTCGCTGTCCACCATGAGCAGGAACCTGGTTTACTTTACAGTAGATAGACATCCTGGGTTGAGAAAGCTGACGTGAAACAGCTTGCTTCTTTTCTAGCCCAAACCAATGAATTGTCTGTCCCTCGGTAGATCTGAATCTTCAACTAGCAAAATCATTGTGCCCACCCAATTCTTCAGCTATTTCCGGGTTCACCATTCAATTTAGGTTGTATATTACTTTCAGACTAAATTTATTATGTGCGTGTTTATCATCGGGTCATGTGTTAGGCTGAGTAATAACACAAGCGACAAAGACACAGCAGTAGAATGAACCATTTTGCCAAATAGTGTAATGTATTTTAAAAATGTTGGAGCACAGCATTGCATAGTAGCATTTTTTAATTCCATCTACTCTCATTTTTTTTATTCCAAGCCTCTCCTCCAAAGTCCGAGCTACCTCTTAGAAAGGTAAACAGAGTGGGATAAAGGGCACTTCTACTTTTCCAAATACAGCTGGTTTTCAAACTGAACTTTAAGCACCTCTTTCACATGCACCGGGACAGTTTGTAAGCAATGAAGGCCTTATCAAAATTTAGGGATCAAAGAAATTTATAATGCCCAAGTAAATAGATTAAATACTGAAATGCTGCTTATGCATTACATTGTCCAAAATACCACCATTTATACTCTTGGGAGATGATTCAATAGTCCTTCTAAATCCATGCATAACATTAAGTATTGTATTTGACCAGTGCATATCTCATACAAAATATTTTTATATTCTCAAATGGCACCTTGTAGGCATGGGCCTATAAGCCCAACTCAGTGGGAAAGTCAGATTTTTAATTTTTAATAATGATTAAAGAAAAGTAAGTTTTAGAAAGTCCCATGGCCCCTTTTCTTCACTCTTGGGAGCCGATTTCGCTTTCACTTTTACAAAACTACCTTAAAGAAATTAAATCTGGCTCTCCCCTGGACCCCATGCCTCCACAAATACTGCGTACTATGGCTCCAACTACACTCCAAATTATTCTGAACCTTCTAAATGCTTCTTTGATTGAAGCTACGGTCCCCAACGAATGGAAGCATGCGATGGTGGTCCCACTGATAAAAAAGGCCAACGCGGACCCTAATAACCCTGCCAACTTTCGTCCCATTTCTCTTCTTCCCTGTTACTCTAAGATTCTGGAGAAACACGTTAATTCTCTTCTCACCTCCTATGTTGAATCTTCTAATCTTTAACACTTCTCTCAATCTGGGTTCAGGGCTGGCTTCTCTACCGAGACCACTTTACTTGGTGTGTCTGAGACTATCAGAAGACAAGTGGACTGCGGGGAGACTGTGGCACTCATTCTGCTAGATTTGAGTGCCGCGTTTGACACCGTCTCTCATTCCATCCTGCTGTCCACCTTGAAATCTGTGGGTATTGATGGTGCCGCCCTGGCCTGGATTGCTAGTTTTCTTTCTAATCGTACTTTTCAAGTCTTTTCTTCCTCGTCTGTCTCCTCCATCTTTTCCTCCCCTCACGGTGTGCCCCAGGGGTCTATTCTCAGCCCTCTTTCTTTCAATCTCTATGTGAGACCTCTTGCTTTTCTGACAGAACAAGCAGGCCTCACAATCTATTCTTACGCAGACGATACACAAATCGTCTATTCGCTATCCACCAATAAACATCTCCCTACGTCCTCCTTACAGTCCGGGCTGGAGCAAATTGCCAACTGGATGCACAGCCATAAATTAAAATTGAATGGCGATAAAACTGAGTTACTTCTATTCGGCCCTCTCACTTCGCTTTGGGGCCCTCAACATTGGCCTCATCAGATGGGTCCCACTCCTACCCCTTCAGCCTCAGTTCGCAACCTCGGGGTCATTTTTGACAACCAGCTGTCTTTTAAGCAACACGTGGTAAAAGTCTCTGCCACCTGCACTACCATCTTAAGGTGGCTGAGAAAAATCAGGTGGATGCTTCCAGCTGATACCCTGAGGATAGTAGTCCAGGCCCTTGTCACCTCACGCTTGGACTACGGGAACATTCTGCTTCTGGGTGCTTGTAAAGAGGTAACAAAGAAACTTCAGGTGGTCCAGAATTTGGCAGTCCGCCTTCTTTGTAACTTGCCTGCCAGGTCATCGGCCTCTATCCATCTGCGCGAGCTGCATTGGTTACGCATTGAGAGCCGAGTAAAGTTTAAAGCGCTCTGCATAATGCACCATATTAAAATGGGTAAAGCTCCTAAATATTTATCTTCCTTAGTCCAGCAGTATGTTCCGTCCCGTACACTGAGATCCTCTACACAAAACAAGTTTACGACCCCGCGGGTCAACAGAGCTAAAATGGGCGGCCGCTCGTTTGCTCTATTGGCACCCTCTCTATGGAACTCTATGCCCCAGTCCCTGCGATCTGAAACATGTTACCTGATATTCCGCAAGGGAATAAAGACCTGGCTTTTTAACACTTAATTCTGTATCCCACCCCCCCTCAACTCACTCATTCTCTGTTTATCTTTAGCGCCGGGAAACCTTCGGGTAGCTGTGCGCTCAATAAATGTAATTATAATAATAATAATAATAATAAAGTTACCTTTTCCCTGCCTAAAGCTCCTGGAGGCTAATAATTTACATTCAATCTCCAGCTGTAGCACAGTGAGTGATTGGCCCAGATGTGGTGTGAAATCTGCTCCTAGAGCAGAGAAGGCCTTGGTGTGAGAAAGTGTTTTTCTGTTCTCTGGCAGCAAGACCAGTTGGGGGGGACCTAGGAACTTAATTTATTTCAAAGGCCCCTTCCTTGTTACAGGCAAATGTTATCTGCCACCTGTGCAACCACCCCTTGCCCTTTTGTTTTTCCTGTCAGGCAGGAACCAAATCCAGTGGGAGAAAAACTGTTACCAGAAATTATTTGGGGTGACCAAGGAGGAGGGAAATGCTCATTACCAGTTCCACTCCTCTTGGTGGACACTGCATATGGGGAGAAGGGTTTCTCCATCTTGAAATTAGAGAATGAGATGTACAGTGGAATTGTTTGCAGTTGGTCAAATAGGGTAGGGTTAACCCTAGGAACTTTTACAGTGTTGTTAATGGAGGGGCTGGTAGTCACCACTACCTTCTAGTTAGTGGCAGGCATATATGTGGCACCCCATGGCACCTTCTTCAGAGCACTCTGGACAGAATGGCACTTACTGTTTGAAACCTGTGAGGAGACCTGAAGGGCTAGGCATTCTCCCACTTGTACTCAGGATAAATAAGTGAACTCCAGTGGTCATTTGGTGTCCTCCTTTGTAAGCGACAGGCTTGCAAGAGGCCTATTCTCTGAAGTGCCTATCTGACCAGTACCATCTGTACATGACCTGTACCCTGCTGGGGCTGCTGTGGGAGTGAGTCTTGACCCTCAAGATATATTCCTGGGGTCCTGGGACCCTTGACAGTGTCTAACTGGACTTCTATCACCTCTGAAAAGCTGGGACTTAGAACCTTTTGGGAGCCAAGACTTCCAGGAGACCTGGACTAACTTCCACAATGCATTAGCTAAACCTCCAACACTTTGATGGGGGCAGGGTGGTAATGTGAATGGCCCAATTTCAGGTCTTTCAGACTCTTGTTGTGGTAGATGATTCTTGGCCTAGAGAGATTGGTGACTATAAAAACCAACCCAGGCAGAAAGAAATCCTTGTAGCCAAAAGAAACCACAAAAAAAGACTTGAGCAATTTCCGGCCCTTAAAAAGAAACAAATAATCTAGTGAAGGCTTCAGAAAGAGAGATACTAATGCTACTAGTAGATACAATGAGAATGGCAAAAGAACCCTGCACTGTAAAACAGACGTCCATCGTTCTTCCATAGCACAAAGCATCCAGATGCGACACATAGGGGCACATATATCCAGAAACACAAAGTGAGACTTGAAAAAGGGCAGTAAGTCACAAAATGAAGAGTAAGATGGCTCTGATACATGACTGAAGAAACTTGATCATTGTTAGATTATCCGACTCCATATTTAAACACTCATAGTATTCTCTGGACAACTTCTCACTACTTCATGGATAAAAAATGACTGTAAGGAATTCTGGCACCATGAGCAAAGTGAAACTTTGACACCCCATATGATCTACTTAAGCAGCCCATGCAAAACTTGTTTGCACAAGGCCCCCTTTCCTCTTCGTCCCCCCTCAAGGTTTAGCAGTTATCAATACACAATATGAGCTGCTGTGGCAAGACAAGAGCCCAGCATGCCCTTGATTTGTCCTTAGTGTTAATGTATCCAAGGGTGCTCTTTCTTCTTTGACTCACCTGCTATGTGCAGAGAAAATGCATCAATCCCATTGAAAGTGAGTAAACTCCTTAGAACAATGAGTTAACAGAAATTCAAGTGCCCAATTAAAAGTCCTCCTTTATTTTTCATCCAGCAAAAAAAACACACACACAATAACAACCAACGCGTTTTGTTACTTTAAATGCTATGGAACTTCTTCAGAGCAAAAGCAAGTAAAAATCTTTAATGGTAAAGTCAACCCTCTCCAACATTTCTATTGTCATGGTAATTATTTTGATGATCAGTCACATGACAATGGCACCATGTCTCTGGTATGATGTCAATGGCATCTCCAACACTGTTATTATCATGTGACTTATCTTCAAAAATCTATCTATCTATCTATCTATCTATCTATCTATCTATCTATCTATCTATCTATCTATCTATCTATCTATCTATCTATCTATCTATCTATCTATCGATCGATCGATCGATCTATCTATCTATCTATCTATCTATCTATCTATCCATCCATCCATCTATCTATCTATCTATCTATCTATCTATCTATCTATCTATCTATCTATCTATCTATCTATCTATCTATCTATCTATCTATCTGTCTGTCTGTCTGTCTGTCTGTCTGTCTGTCTGTCTGTCTGTCTGTCTGTCTGTCTGTCTGTCTATCTATCTATCTATCTATCTATCTATCTATCTATCTATCTATGTTCACTTCTTCTTTTTCCTGTATTCCAAAAATGTCTCATTGGGTGTCCTGAAATCATGTGCAACGGTTTCTTAAATATTATAGTGCTTGTTTGCATACTCATGAATTCCCTTATTATGCACTACTTTAGTTCCAGTATGCCAGTAATTAAGTGTTCAATGCCTAATGCAGAGGGATGAAGTAGACTCTTTCGTATGGCACTCACAGTATATTCTAGGACAGGATCCCTACCTAATTGTAATGCACATACGAACAATTCCAGCTTTGATACAATCGCATAAGAACAGTGGGCTCCCGAGAGGGTAAGCTATACTGAGAAAAGAAACCAAGCAAGTACAGATATTAATTCAAATGTGCTTTGTACAATAATTCATAACTTCCACGCCACGAAATTTATTAGCACAAATCAGAGATAAACTCCACTACAGTCTTTCAAGACCCAAATGCCGATATTTTATATCTGGTTACTACCACACCACATATTAAAAAGCAAGCCTCTAGAGGAAACATTCTGCTTTTAAAACACGCTCAATAATTAATATATTTAATTCGTAAAGAATAGCCCTGATATTGTTTCAAACAGTACTACAAGTGCAGTGTATCAACCCCGACCCTCCATGACTGATACAAGCACAGTTTATTCGGTAAAGTAAGCAAACAGGGCCCCAAAGTCAGATACAAACTGCTGTGTGAGTGCGTCACGAAGACCCCATCATTCAAAACCATTAGCTTTTATTTTATTTTATTTTTTAATAAATTAACATGACCTTTTATTTAATATTAGCTCTTATTTTTAACATTGTCCTACTAAATACAGCAGACTCATGAACTTTGTTGTCTGTTGAACTGTTAAATTAAATATCTAAATATCAGTAACTTAATGCCCACATATTCTATTAATATCCTAAAGAATTGCATTTTAGAAACCTATTTTAAAGTTATATCAACCTGGCTACTGCGTCTTCGGAGTAGGCTCTTTAGGCAGGAGATAGAAGTCACTGGACATTTTAGAATAATCTTCAATTCTGTTTTTATCTTTTACTCCCATAAACTATACCGATGTTAGCATACAAACACTGGGCTGAAAATACTCAGAGAACGGCCTTATATTTCCCCGCTTTGAAATACACCACTGACAAGTTTACAAAATTCACCGGGATGAGATCCACATTTCTTTTAATTATATGTTAAGTACACACATTGATCTTGTATGTCGTATTTCTCAAAGAAAGCCGACGGGGCTGGACATATACAGAGGTCATCCTACGGTATAAACCCTTGCCTACAATTAAAGAAATAGCACTGTGTTGTTTTAAAGGGCGCACACAGAATTAGACATGTGCTTGCAGAAAAAAAGTACACTTGCTTTTAAATAGTTCAAGATGTTATCAAAAAGTGTGGCAAAATGTAGGGATGCCGGTTACTCTGGGTGGAGTTTCACCTGAGGGATTACAAGTGGGGTCGACAGGTTACCCTGAATGATGAGGAATAATTTGGGGAATCTATAATCCCACATCCGATTTTTCTGTCAAAGCCTAATTTTCCCCTAGTATTCCATCAGCAGACTCCAGCAGCTCTTAGCAGGTGATTGACATACTATATGCAGAGCTACTGCTGATCTAGTAATCCTGATGGGGCCAGTACATCCCTTTAGTGGTTCCCTCTAAACTAAACTGTCACTCGGAATGAGGACCATAGTATTTTAAGACGTATAGCTTTAAATCCATGTGAGCCAGTGTTTTGTGTGCTGGCCTTGGATTGGGTATCCCTGAGCAAGTATGGCGTGCACCCTTGGAATTCCTCAAGCACAGCTGGGTAATATTTTTCAGTGAGACCGGTCTGGCTCCTGATCTTGGCCTGGCTAAAACAATGAACACATATTTTTTAAAGTTTACTACCACCTTTGAAAATTAATGAGCTCAAATATAAACCTTTATTGAAGGACCTGTCACTCAACGGTATTCACCTCACATAGTTCTAGGAGAACCAGATCCATGCAGATGTTTCAAGATAATCACTGGAGTACATGCTTTATTTTCCTTTAGGTCACATGCTTACCAATTAACTTAGATTGAATGATCAAAGAACTAGTTTATCCTGGCTTTATGTTGACCATAATTGCTCTGACACCCACTGTAGGATTAGTTTAACAAGGTTATAATTGCAACTTTGTTCATCATTGTAGACCGACTATGGCCCTCATTATCAGTGGCCTAGAGTAATGTGTGATATTTTCGACACCTGAAAAATAAGAATAAGGTGGTGTAGTAATTAGGTGCGATATATGGCATCTATTACATATTTTTGTCATAAATGGAGCATTACATGAGAACATGGATACTCCCTGTACCATAAGCTGCATGTCCCAGAATTTTCCTGGCCTTTGCCTCCCTTTAAATGACGGCAGGCTTACTATGTCAAACTTTAAAAGGGATAGCATTCCAGCCCATCGTTCTTCTGTGCACCGTGCCACCTCAACTTGGGCCCAGCTATATGGAAATAACTCTTGACTCTGCCCCAATAGGAATAGTCCAGCCTAAACTGTCAGATCAGGTCAGGTCCTTTTCCTGAACTGGAACACAACCAACTCGATTGGTTTCACCCTGGTTAAGGCTCATCAGTCTGGTGTAGCTGTTTTCCAGCAGCACAATGAACATGGGATCCACTTCTGGGCATACCCATGGCTCCTTAGAGCATTACATGAAACAAACAAAAGTTGATGCAGGGATGCTTCTAATAAGTCTAACCACTGGCAATGGTTTAGGCTAGCATTCTAGAGGATCACTCTTTTGTTCACCATGCCACCTTACTTTGGACTCAGCCTTATGCAAATCAGTCTTAACCATGTTTCAAAAGGAACAGTCCAGCCGAAACTACCAGACAAGGTCCTCCCTGAACCAGAACACAAGCAACTAAATTTCACCCTGATTGGGGCTCTTATGTCGGTGTAGCTTGGTTCCAGTTTCACAGTAAGCATAGGACCCATCCGGTTTAACCCTAATTGGAGTTCTTTAGTGGGGTGTAGCTTGGTTCCAGTGGCACAGTGAGCGTGGGACCCATGTATTTGTCTGCCTAGTGTTCATGTGTTCATTGGTGGTAATGCATGCAGGGCCACTGGAATGATCTGCGGCCGCGGATATTTTAGCATAATTATTAAATTGCCGTTCTTGCCACATAATCCATCAGCTGCTGCATAACATACAGAGTTAATTCAAAAAAATAGTTCTAGCTCAAATGGATAAAAAGTTACTAAAAATGTGGCAACCTATGTTTGCATGCAATGGGAGGCCTTTTGCAAGGGTTAACTGATCATCTTTTAGTTGCTTATTTCTCTATTTAGTTGTTTAACTGATATTAACGGGGTGTATTCATTGCTCAGACAATTTGTGTAGAAATGACAAAATAATGAAGTAATACTAAAATGTGCCTCATTATGTCACATAATTTGGCTTTGTTGCTGCATAATTTAGTCAATGTTGCAGCAGCATTTGGTGCTCCAACGCCATATATTTTCAGCCGCCCTGCATATATGTCATCAAGCATGAACTGGCCATTCTGGTTGCAGCTTAGCATTGGCAATAATCATTGACAAAGCCAATAGGTCAGTTAACGCCTTTCAAGGGCGAGAACTATCATCAAGGCCTATAAGCTTTACCAATGCTAGTTTTCTTCTTTGTTTTAACGCCACAAAGCACAGACTCCCCTCTGAGGATGAAACAGTGAATGCAGCCCCAGAGTATGAATGCTCATGGACCACCAATCTCAAGATGGATTTTCTGGTATGCCATCCATGGCTGTGTGTAAAGCAGGGTCTGTCAGCATAAGCCCTTCTGAAAAGGCCATTTGCCAGTTGGAGTTAGTGACAAGCAATCAGCAAGGGAGCTGCAGCCTAATCTGTAAGCCATAGCACTGGTGGAGAAGAAACCTGCACTGGAAGAAAAGAGACTGCAGTTGGAGGAGAAGAAGGATAGCATAGGACTATTAAGGGTGTAGCAATAGTGAGATGTTTACAGGGGGGTGGGACACACACCTCTTGCTTGCCCAAGGGTGCTATGCCTAGCTTAGTGGTGAACGACTATATTGACAATTGTTTTGCCTCCTATGAAAAAGCATTGGGTGCAGGGTGGCTCAACTGCACTGGGGAGCCTTACTGTGGGAGTTAGTACCAACAATTGGGAGGGATAAACTCCTGAATCTAGAAGAGGGCATAGCTGACTCTTACAATCACATGAAGGATTCATTTGTGCAGAAGTTTGTTCTTACACCTAAAGAGTACAAGAAGAAGTTTGGAACAAACACACAACGATCCTGGGATGACTTTGTGAAAGGCTTAATAAAAGCACTGGAAATGCTGGGTGAAAGGCAATACAATCACTACTTATGATGGGCTATATAGTCTTATCATAATGGAGCACATCTTGAGTAATTGTCATTCAGAGTTACACTAGCATCAAATGGATTCCAAGTTGTCTGGACCCAGGTAGCTTAGTAAGACTGCTGACATGTGAGTGCGTACTGAGGTATCTGAAAAGTCCCAGGCATGTGATCCTAAGAAAGAAGGGTCAGCCTGTCAAGATCCCCACTGTCAGGATCTCATCACATTTACAAAAGCACTGTGCACACCATGGGCACCCTGCCCCTAGTCACCAACTGCGTTCTTTATGCACTGCAGCATTGATTGTTAAGCTGCTTCAATCTGGCAAGGTAACTGTTTGCAAACACTGCCTTGTCCACTTTTTTCTAGGGTCAAATGTTGTCCTGCTATGTTGCCCATCCAGAAAAGCCATTTTAGGTGGGGTCTGCCTATAAAGGGAGGCCCCTCCCATTCCCAAGTGCCAATGGGAGGCCTGCCCGTTCCCAAGTGTCAAAGGGAGGCCCTGACCATTTTCAAAATGAGGCAACCACCATCTTGGGTTAGGCCTGTATATAAAGGTAGATCTCACCCATTCCTAGCTGACAATTATTGAGACATCTAGCAATAGGATCTCTGCTTTGATGCTCAAGTATCTTCTGGATTTTCATACCTCTTCTGCAAAGTGAGTCTTCATAGAATAGACTGTGCAAATCTTTATTTCACACACTCTAGGAGAGCGAAAAGCTCAGCTTTCAGCTTATTATGTAGCCAAATAAAACTCCACAGATGTGCCGGTCACACTCTATATTGGGATAATCTTTCGCTGTGTAAGATGCCTCTTTTTTTTTTATATCATCAGGATTTTGGACCCAAGCAACCATGTTGGAAATTAGACAATACTCCACTGTTCAAAGTCTGGGTTTTGAACCTGGATAAACCTTGTCAGAAAATGTTGGTTATGCTGTCTTCAGTAGTTGACCCAGGATAAACAATAACTGTATTACAAGCATTGCTCCTGTGAAGTAACTGGTTCATCCTGAGCTGTGGTTGCAGCTTTATGATGACATCAAGTTTGGTAGGACTTTCCAGAGATGAAAACAGTCTTGCTACAGTGCTATCAGGTGGAACAGACATTTGCTTATAGTATTGAACGTTCTTTAATAGTATATTTGAATATTGATGCTCGAACTCCACTAACAACCACATTCCATATAATCGGTAGGCCTAGAAATCAGGATCGGAGGTAGTATATTTGTGTTAGCCTTAAGCCAAGAACTGTTTGCATCTTATCTGCTAAATTGTGGTCTAAAGGTGTGTCAATGTTCCCAGGTTCAACTTCCTGGAGTTTCCTTCCTAAGCTCCTCCCCTTCATCTTGTTGTGGTTTGTCAAATATTCTCATTTCTGTCTACCACATCAAGGTAAGGGTGGCATTTTCTACCATTCTGCTCCTGTGTACATATCCCAGTTTAATGATACAACCCCCTCTCAGGAGGGGAGCAACAAGGGCAAAGAGACAGAGTTCTCTCAAGGGCCCTGAAAGTATACTCAAGAGTGGGAGCCCCATGCCTTTTCTAAACCCAAGTGGTGAGCGTACAAGGCCTTGAAACATTTTGACCCCATGAAGGCTGAGGTGTGCTTGGACTGTCACAAACCAGGACATAAAAGGAAGACTCAGTCTGTTCCAAGAAGCCACCAAAGAAGCCTTGGACATGTGGGCAGTCCCAAGGGATTGCTAGTGTAGGAATTGTAGTTGAAGTTTGCAAAAGGGAAACTGGATTTGGACTAAAACCATCTTAGTCTCCTTTGCTAGGGTGGATGTTGAAGCCATGGCTGCCTTGTTTTCCAGTATGTTAAGTACAGGCAATGTACTGTCATCAATGGGACCAAGGTAGATGCTCTGAGGGATACAGGAGCCAGCAAGACCACATTGTTTGACTCGCTGTTTTGCCAATAGCAAATTATCTTAGATAATCTCCAAAGGGTAGCCAGTGCTATCAATGAGGTGAAATTTCCTACCATATCGATGGTCACCTTGGAGTTGCGAGGGGTTAAAGGCTCTAAGAAGGTTGATTGTCATTCCAGAGTGTCTATTGGAAAATTACTTAGAAACCTCATCTTGGGCTGAGGTGGAAAGGAAGACTGATTTAGAAATGCTGGGTCAGCCTGAGTGGGTGTGTGTGGCCACAAGGGCCCAAACAGCCTGTCAGGCAAGTGAAGGGAGTCTGTAGTCTAGAACAGTGGCTCCGTTTCCCACAACCAAGAGGAAGGGCAAGTAGCATTGGAAACCAGCCTCAAAACTACCCACAGTCCAGAAGGAATCTGAAGCCTAAAGGGGAAGAAGTGTTGTACGGTTTCCACTTTCTCAGTGGGAATTGTTTGTTTGTTGGACAATATAAATGTTGGAATAGTGTCATACTGATTCTATGCACCCCTTCAGGAAATGTTGACATATTGTTCTGCTAGCTCACAGTGCCACCATAAGTACTCCTACACCTAGGAGGGTAACAAATGGATTGGGCAACCTCAGAACATGACAACCCCAACTACCCAAAGAATTGTGGTAATTGATCAAGAACCTTTTGGCTCAGTCACTTGTGGATACTTAGAGAAATACACAAGAAATATATAAAGAGGTGTTGAAATATTTATTGAACTATTGTGATTCTTGTATAAAATATATGCGCTGCAATGGTTAATAGAAACAGATAAAAGTGATAAGCAGTATGAGAACAGTGAAAAGGATAAACAATTCCACCATTGTGCTAAAACAGTATATATAAATGCTGGCATATAAGTACTATGTATATGTTTCATGTTTATTTATTTGTTTGATTAATTAAAATCTTACAAAATGTGTAAAAATGTATACAATCTTAAATACTGATGCATTGCATATTTTCAAATACTTCTCATAAAAACAATAAAAAGAAGTCTGACCCATTTAAATTATTCCATTAATCAACTTGACAGTAATTACACAAAAATTCAAACACCAGCATCCAACTTTTTCTTGGCCCATATAAGAAATTTCACAAATGCTGAATTAATTGCTAAGTCTTCGGGATCTAAGCTTGCTATAAGAGCCTGTCTACAGGTCCTTATACCACGTTCATTAAATAGTTTCTTAAGAACAGTTTTTCTTTCGACTTCCAGGTTCGGACAAAGGCACATTAAGTGTATTATGTTTTCTTGACCAGATTTACAAAGCGTGCAAGCCCCGAATTCTTCAGGTCTTTTCCATGGTGCCAAATGACATGAGCCTGGAAAGATACCAAACCAAGCATTCATAAAGATTTGTTTATTTTTTTTCGTCCATGATGTTTCCAAATAGGTTTGGATCTTCTTTTTCTTAAAACCATTTACTATTGGCCACGCATGGTGTCTTTTAGTAAATTTATCTTTGTCCTTTATCAAAGAAAGATAGTCCATGATTTTGTTTACTGTCTTCTTGAAGCTCTCATGTTTGATCGTGTTGTTCCAAATAGGAGCTAAACCATAGTCCTTGATTGCCGATTTTAGATAGGCGAAAATAGTTAGGGAACGGTTGGTGCTTGCTTCTTCTTACCAAAGAAGGCGGGACATTTTGTTATCATAATCATTTTTTATTCTGTTCCACACCTTCATTATGTTTCCTTTTCTTGCAGAAGATTGGTCGTTCAGACCAAATTCCAACCTTACTTGTGATTGTGAGGCATTCTTAGGGAGTGAAAGTAAATGACAATAGGTTTTTGCTACCGAAGTATTTATATCTCTGCATCGCTCCCATTGAGCACCTCACTCCCATATGTTAGGGAAGGCAATAGTTTAGCAGATATTGATTTTAATAGAGGGCAGTAAGACATATCTCCAATGGATTTCTGGATAGATCTAAAGGCGGCGGTAATGGAATTCGCTTTCCTTGTAATTTCACTTTTCTGATTTGCGAACTTACCATTATCGCTGTAAGTTACTCCCAAGTATTTGTAATCATTTACTTGTTCCAGTTTTTTCTTCCAAAAACCAGGTATGCCCATACTTTAAACGTACATTTTTGGTGATTACCATCATTTTAGTCTTTGCATCATTAATGTGCATACCGTTTTCCTTGGAGTATTTAGATATGCCGTCGATCAGTCGTTGCATCCCCACCTTTGTATAGCTCATTAGAACAACATCATCCGCATATAGCAGGTTTGATATCGGAGTTTGAGCCAGCCTTGGTGGATGGGCATTAATAGCATTAAGGTCAGAGGTGAGATTGGATAAAAATTAATTAAAAAGTAGGGGAGCTAACACACAGGCCTGTTTAAGCCCATTCGATGTTGGAATAAGTTTAGTTACCGTTGAGCCATTACCCATCCTCACTCTAACCCAAGTATCAGAATGCAAAAGTTTAATCATTTTTAAAAGCTTGGCTGGAATTCCTTGTTTTGCTAGCTTGGTCCAAAGAAGCTCGTGATCAACACAGTCGAAGGCAGATTTAAAAGCTACAAAACACAAATATAAGGGTAGATTTGCAATTATTGCCATTTCAATTAATATTGCTAAGAATAAAAGATTTGTTGTTGTGCCAAGACCTTTGACAAAGCCTGTTTGGTTTGGGGGTATTACCTGCACTTCTTTTGCCCATTCAGTTAGGTTTGTTAAAAGAATATTGGCAAACAACTTTGCATCTGAATCCTGCAAGGTAATTAAACGGTAATTTTCTGGCTGTTGCCAGTTGTCTTTTTTAAATATTGGGATTATAAGCGAGCCTTTCCACGAGGTTGGTATTTCCCCTCTCGCGCCCACATCATTAAAAACAGCTGTAAGATGATCTGACCAGAAGTCGGGCGATTCTTTAAATAATGCAAAGGGAATGCCGTTCGGCCCAGGGGCACCATCTTTTTGTTTTTTTATCAATCTTGCCACTTGACTGGGAGTGATACTCACGTCTGTCACTCCTTCTTTGCAATTCTTTGTTAGAGAACTTTCGACATAAGATTGTATCAAAGTTCCTTGGTTTGGATTGAGCTGAGTTTGTAGAAAAGTTACCCATTTCTCCTCGGATAAACTTGATCCAATTCCCAGATTCTTTGGTCTAGATAAGCAATTAATAAGTCTCCAGAACTCCCTTGAATTTGCCATTGAGCTTGCATGGAATATTATTGTCCATAGGTCCTGTCTTGCTTTATTCTTTTCATTCCATATCAGTTTCCTTAGTTTACAATTGATATTCGCCAATGAGGCTCCTATATCTTTGTTAGACAGAGTCCTCTTTAGGTGTCTTCTCAGTCTGTTTCGTTGCCTTCTAAGTCTCCTTATAGCAAGAGGTAAAAAGATCATATTTACTGCATCTTCCCCTTTTTTGCAATATGAGCTTTTCCTTTCTTGGGTGATTATAGATGGTAAATTATCAGTGACTACTTTGTGTGTAAATTTTTCCCATTGTTCAATGTGATTTAAACTTTTTTCGACCATGGAATCCATCAACAACTTTTATGCCCTTACAGTGATCTTGTCCATGTCTGCCGGTTTCCATGTTAGTTTCGTATAATTAACAGAACAGATTTCGCCAGGTATTTTCAGGAAAGATTTAGATTTTGTACATGTTATGTTGATGTCGATAATTTGCTGGCTGTGGTCGCTTTCCATCATCTTGATTAAGGAGTAGGATATCACCTTATGAAATATAGATAAAGACGTCAGGGTGTAATCAATTCGGGAAGAGCAATTTTTTAAGTACTATGTATAGTGTACTCCTACTATGCACTCCTTGACCCAGCTGCCTAGGACTGGTGATGTGCCAAAATCCCCTACTGGATGATCTAATTCTCCATTACCTGTGGGTGAACATGTTCAGGCCCCTGTCTTGATAACAATTTGGACATCCCTCCTGATATTGTTTATCCTCTTGTGATAGCTATTTCTCTTTACGAACAACTAATAACTAACAACAACATTTGCACAATGTACATTTAGGCCTTGTACTAAATGCTGAAGGTATCGTCTATAGTGTACTTATGAAGTGGAATTGAAAGCAATGTGTGTTTCAGAGAAACTAATCCTGCGCTGTCACACAAGCAAATGTGTGTCAAAAGTCATCATGTAGAAAAGAAGGCAACTTAAGAAACATGTGCATGTAAAATGGCAATATTTTGTCCTGGGCCTAACCCAGCCTTGTTACAGGAGAGCCTACCCTAAGACACCTGCCAGAACAATCGGATTTACCGGGGGCAGAAGAACCCTCAAGGGAGGAATTTTGCCAAGTGCAGAAAGAATTCCCAACCCAGAAGGCCTTTGGCATAGTCTGAAGTCCAGGAGAAGGGGGAACCAGTGCAACTCAAAGGATCTACTGGGAATATGACCTCTTATATAGGAAATTTAGGGACTCTTAGTGGAGATGACCTTGCCACAAGGTACCCTGAAGCCATAGCACTGAGGACAGTAACTGCGCCTGTGGTTGCAGAGGGCCTTCTTGTCATTTTCTACTAGAGTAGGACACCCCAAAGAGGTAATTTGAGATATTGGACCAGACTTCATGTTTGTATACTTAAAGGAATTGTGGGATAAGTATGGGTTGTTTTACACCCCGTATCACCGTCATACCAATGGGCTTGTATAGAATTTCCCCAAGACATTAAAAGATTTGATTATGGAGTTGTCTGAGGAACTCTGTAAGAAGTGGGATGTCCTGCTCCCTTGCCTACAAAGAGGTAACACAAAAGGGAGTGGGCTGCAGCCCCTTAAACTTTTGTATGGGCACTCTGTTAGAGAACTCTTAACACTTGTACAAGAAGGATGGGACCTCAAGGAACCCAAACAGGAATTTGCAGACTAAGTGCTGAGCCTGCATTCCTGCACAGCTGAGTACATGAAAAGGATAAACCAACACTTGGATGCCAGCCTGGAGCTTATGAAGCACTGGTATGCCTGTAAAGCAACCTTGGTGGAGTACAAATCAGATCAAAAAGTGTGGATGGTGGAGCCTGTTGTGTCCCGGGCCATTCCAGTACAAATGGATTGATTCCTATCTACTTGAGACAATGGGTGAGGTCACCGATCTGGTGGACTTTGGTACCCTCAGGCCCCCTCAACAGGTGATCCATGTCAACCGTTTGAAGCCCCACTTTGTTAGGCAGATATAATCATGCTAATGGAGGAAAGGAAGAGGGGAGGGAATCTCTCCTTGACTTCTTATCTCACCATACCAAGGATAGTTCAGAAGAGGGAGTAGTGTTTTCCCCTTCTCTGTCAGAGCAGCAACAGAGAGACGGTCACCAATTGTTCGGGCAGTTAACTGGACTGTTTTCTCTGACACCTTGACTGACCCAGTAGTGTGTTCATGACAACACCACTAGTCACAGCATACCTGTCAAAAACAAAATAGAAAGGTTGTCAGACCAAGTAATGGCCAGCATCAAAAAGGAAACACCAGAGGGTGATTGAGCCCTCTGGTAGTCCCTGGACCAACCCAGTGGTGCTGGTGCTAAAGGCTAACCTGATAGGCGTACCTAGAACTCCGGTTCAGCTTAGACTAGAGAGGACTTAATACCCTCACACAGACTAATGCACACACCATTCCCAGTAGGGTGATGAGCTCATTGACCTTTTGGAGGCTGTCCAATATCTGAGCATATTTGATCTGATTTCTAGATACAGGCCCTGACTGAGGGAGTAAGGGGGAGAGCAGCATTCCCAACTCCTAAGGTCCACCTCCAATTTTTCATGTCAGGAATAAGGAGGTAAGGGAAACTGAAGGCAATATTCTTCACTATGATGTATTGAATAGAGACTTGGAGTCCACACAGCGATGAGGCAGATTTGTTTTGGAGATTATACCTAAGGGTTATATAATAGATGTTCACTCTTTTCCTCCATGTTCAAGGTTCTTTTAGATCCCTTCGCCCAAAGACGAGAAGAGAACTTTACACAAAAGTATCAACTTTGCTGCTTTTAAAGGGAGACATTCTTCCAGTAACACATCAGGAAAAGTGCTTTAACTGAGTACAATTGTGTTTCAAATACTGACATTATTAGGGTGTACAGAATGATAATAGGCCTTAAGTTATTCTATAGTTTTATTCTGACTATTCTTTACAGATTTACTGTCTTCAACAACTTTCCTGATTGCCGGAACTGCAGCTACACCAGCCTCAGAGCCGACGAACCACCCGCCAAGAAAGATCCCAAGCACCTCCGATGCATACTACTGAACGGCCGCTCCACACGCAAGCATGCCGTCGAGCTCTGGGACCTGCTCGACACAACATCCCCGGACGTCGCATTCCTGACAGAGACCTGGTTTAACGACTCCTCCGCACCCAACACCGCCTTAGCCATCCCAGATGGCTATAAGATCACCCGCAGAGACCGCACCAACGGAGTCGGAGGAGGAATCGCCATCGTCCACAAAAACAGCATATGGCTCTCGACTAGCACCAAACACATGCATTTCCAGATCCACACAGACCCTAACTCCACCCTCAGAGGCACCCTCGTCTACTGACCCCCTGGACCCCGCCCCCAGTTCAGCGACTCCATTGCCGACTTGATCAGCACCCACGCCCTGACCTCCACTGACTACATCCTCCTCAGAGACCTGAACTTTCACCTTGAGAACAACAACGACAACAACTCCACAACCCTGATCGACAACCTCACCAACCTCTGACTGAAGCAACTCGTCACAACGCCCACCCACTCTGCCGGCCACACGCTTGACCCCGTCTTCTCCTCAAGCCTGCACGTCTCCGTCAGCCACACCACCGCTGCATCCACTCCGCCGTCCAGAAACCCACCACATACCACCACACCCAACAGATCCCCCGCCGCTGCTGGAGCAAAATCACCGAAGCCCAACTACACGCAAACCTTGCTGTCAGCCCACGCACCGAACCCTCCAACACCGACGATGCTGCCCACAGCCTCAGATGCTGGATAGTGGACTGCGCCAACACCCTCGCCCTGCTGAAGATACCCCCCCGAAGAGACACCAGAAGGAGAGCCAGCTGGTTCACCCCAGAACTCCTAGTCTCCTAGCAAGCCTGCCGGAAACTAGAGAAGAAATGGCACAGTGAACAAACTCCGGACAGCCACGCAGCACACAAGTACGCCATCCGCAACCACCAGCAACTCATCAGGGCGGCCAAGAGGACCTCCTTCAAAGACCCCCTCGACAACAACGCAGCCAATAGCAAGGAGCTCTTCAACATCGTAAAAGAACTCTCCAACCCCAGCTCCAACACCAACAACATCCCGTTGTCGCAAGCCCTGGGTGACTCCCTCGCCACCTTCTTCCACCGCAAGATAGCAGACATCCACGCCAGCTTCAACACCCAGATAGCCCCAACAGACAGCAACACAACAGACCCTCCGCACACCATTGACCACGAACCCCGTGAGCATCGATGACGCCATCAAGACCATGCTCACAATCCACTCCGGCTCTCCGTCAGACCCATTCCCGCACCACATCTTCAACAGAGCAAGAAGCTCCATCACACCCCACCTGCGCAACGTCATCAATCTCTCCATCGAGACCTCGACCTTCCCAGAGATCTGGAAACACGCAGAGATCAACGACCTACTCAAAAAACCTAATGCAGACACAAGAGACTTCAAGAACTTCCGGCCCATCTCTCTGCTCCCCTTCCCGGCCAAGGTCATCAAGAAAACCGTCAATAGACAGCTAACCTTTTATCCCAAAGAAAACAGAATCCTGGACCCTTCCCAGTCAGGGTTCTGCAGCTACCACAGCACCGAGACTGCCCTCATCGCTGCCACCGACGACATCAGGACCCTGCTGGACAACGGCAAGACCGCAGCACTCATCCTCCTAGACCTCTCTGCCGCCTACGACACCGTCTTCCACCACACACTACGCGCACGCCTCCACGCCGCAGGGATCTGAGAAAAGGCTCTGGATTGGACCACCTCCTTCCTCTACGGGAGAAACCAGAGCGTCCGCCTCCCCCTATTCCATTCCAAAGCCTCCGAGATCATCTGCGGGGTACCCCAGGGATCCTCCCTCAGCCCGACGCTGTTCAACATTTACATATCCCAGCTCCTCGCACACGTAACCCGACAGCACGGCCTCAACATAATCTCCTACGGCGACAACACTCAGTGATCCTCACCAAGGACCCCATCACCACCAAAGCCAACCTCCATGAAGGAATGAAGGCCGTCGCCGATTGGATGAAGACCAGCCATCTGAAGCTGAGCTCGGACAAGACGGAGGTCCTCATCCTCGGCTCCAACCCTTCAGCCTGGGATGACTCCTGGTGGCCGACGGCACTGGGGGCAGCCCCGACACCCACCGACCACACACGCAACCTGGGAATCATCCTCGACTCAATGCTCTCAATGACCAAGCAAGTCAACGCCATCTCCTCCCCCTGCTTCAACACCCTCCGCATGCTCCACATGATCTACAGATAGATCCCAACAGATACAAGAAAGACAGTCACCCAGGCCCTCGTCAGCAGCAGACTCAACTACGGAAACGCCCTCTATGCGGAAGCCCCGACCACAACGCATCCAAAACGCCTTGGCACGACTGATCCTCAACGTACCATGCCACAGCCTCATCACCCCCCCACCTGAGAAACCTGCACTGGCTCCCCGTCAGCAAGAGGATATCCTTCAAGCTCCTCACCCATGCACACAAGGCACTCCACAAGACTGGCCCAGCCTACCTCAACAGACGGCTATTTTTCTACATCCCCAACTGCCAGCTACATTCCGCTGACCTCTCACTCGCCACCGCCCCGTGCATCCGAAGAACAACCACCGGTGGAGATCCTCCTTCCACCTCACCGCCAAGACATTGAACACCCTCCCACTGAGCCTACGACAGACCCAAGACTTGCTGACCTTCAGGAGGATACTCAAGACCTGCTGTTCAATCAGTAGCACCCCCCAGCACCTTGAGACCCTTGCGGGTATGTAGTGCGCTTTACAAATGATTGATTGTTTGATTGAGAGGGTAATTAAATGTGCTCTACTCATAAATTTCTTTGTATTTTTTCCTTTATACCATTTTTCCATTGTATAAATGTAATAAAGCAACATCCGGGGATGTTGTGTTGAGCAGGTCCCAGAGCTCGATGCCATGCTTGCGTGCGGAGCGGGTGTTCAGTATTATGCATCGGAGGTGGTTGGGGTCTTTCTTGGTGGGTGGTTTGTCGGCTCTGAGGCTGGTGTCCCTGCAGTTCCGGCAGGTGAAGGGGCCGTGTGTGCGTTTCGGGGTGGCCTTGAAGCAGGTGTGGCTCCGTCCAGAGTTGAGAGTGTGCAGAGTGCTGGCGTCGTAGTGGCGGCAGTCGTCGTGGTGGGTGTAGGGGCCAGGGGTTCTGGCGCTGGACGCGGTCCAGGCGTGGATGGGCGCAGACGGGCTCGCCTTAGGTGCGCCTTCTGCGCGCCAGCGGCCCAGCTGCGCAGCGGCTGGCATATATGGGGAAGTGGGAGGGAGGAGCAGCTGGGAGGTGGGGGCAGCGAATGGGCAGTGGGCAGTCAAGAGGCGGGGCCACAGGGAACGCAGCGGCGAGGGCGGTGAGGGACAACGAAGGTAACCGAAGGAAAAGGGGCACAAAAATCGAGGGTGAAACTAGTGGCACAGAATGCAAAAGGGCACAAAAAACGAGTGGAACAGAAGGCAAAAGGGGCACAGAAACAAGGCAAAAACGAGTTGAACAGAGGGCAGAAGTGCACAAAAAATGAGTGGAATGGAGGGCAGAAGGGCACAAAAAACGAGAGAAAAACGAGTGGAACAGAGGGCAGAAAGGCACAAAAAACAAGGGAAAAACGAGTGGCACAGAGGGCAGAAGGGCACAAGAAACAAAGGAAAAACGAGTGGAACAGGGGGCAGAAAGGCACAAAAAACAAGGGAAAAATGAGTGGAACAGGGGCAGAAAGGCACAAAAAAACTAGGGAAAAACGAGTGGAACAGAGGGCAGAAAGGCACAAAAAACGAGGGAAAAACGAGTGGCACAGAGGGCACAAAAAATGAGTGGAACAGAGGTCAGAAGGGCACCAAAAGACTAGGGAAAAAACGAGTGGAACAGAGGGCAGAAAGGCACAAAAACAAGGGAAAAAAGAGTGGCACAGAGGGCAGAGAGGCACAAAAAACGAGGGAAAAACAAGTGGAACAGAGGGCAGAAAGGCACAAAAAATGAGGTAAAAACGAGTGGAACTGAGGGCAGAACGGGCAGAGAGGCACGGGGGGGCGAGGGGAACAGAAAATAAAAGCGGGCAGAGACATGGGGGCAGCGAGGGGTACAGAAGGAAAGACCGGGAAGAGAGAGCACGGGGACAGCGAGGGGAACAGAGGGAAGACAAAGGGGCACGGGCCACGAACAGGCAGCGGTGAAAGACAGACAACAGCAGTCACAGACACAACAATGAAAATACAGGCAATACAATAAAAGCAATAAAGCGGAGGATGAACAAACCTACCTACAGCCTACCACTGGCCACCAGGGATGAGGTGCAGGTGGCAGCCTGTGGGTGGTGGACTGCCTCGAACTTCCTCAGCAGCGGCAGCTGGGGCAGGGAGGCACAGGCGGTGCTGTGCGAAGGGGGAGCGACCTACCTGGTGGGGTCAAGGGTCGCTCTCCACAGTTATTATTATTCTTAATGAGTGTATCAAAATCTAGTTATAACATACACAAACAATGGCTTCTAATCAATGAAGAAGACAAAAAAATGACATATATCACCACATTCTATACATCAACAACAACAAAAATTGCATAACAAAATAACCCTAACAAAATTGTTCTCACTAGTGTCCCCCTTACAGTTCCGGGCGAACCACTTAGAGGTAGTCAAAATGAAATACTTAAGGTTTATATACTAGTTATACTAGCTCTAGTGTGACACCACGCTGTTACACAGATCACTATAATTTCAATGACTCCTCCTTAAAAGTTTTGACGTGACCACGTTTCAGCCTTTTCTTCTTAGGCCTCCTCAAGACAGGGGTTATACATTACTAAACAAAAAATAATACACAATACCTAGCTCCTAGCTCTAGTGTGACGCCAAGCTGTTTCACAGATCACTATAATTTCAATGACTTCTCCTTAGAAGTGTTGACGTGACCACGTTTCACCCTGTTCTTTTTAGGCCTCCTCAGGACAAGGGTTATACATTACTAAACAAAAAATATTACACAATACAATGACATAACTCCAACCTTCTAGTCTGTGTAGAGCAAGCTGGTTGATAAAAGTGACTGCCCATTCTACCAAGCACGTGACTGGACCCCATTGCTCCCCAAATCACGCACATGCACCAACTACCACATCATGGTTTATGTGTGCTAAAAAGTGCCTTAGTCGAACCAAACGTGGGACAAATACCACTGGGCCCCGTCAACACTTCTAAGGAGGAGTCATTGAAATTATAGTGATGTCTGAAATAGTGTGGTGTCACACTAGAGCTAGGATAACTAGTATATAAGCTTTAGGTGTTTCATTTTGACTACCTCTAAGTGGTTCACCCGGAACTGTAAGGGGGACGCTAGTGAGAATATTATTGTTAGGGTTATTTTGTTATGTAATGTTTGTTGTTGTTGATGTATAGAATGTGGTGATGTATGTCATTTTGTTGTCTTCTTCATTGCTTAGGTGCCATTGTTTGTGTATGTTGTAAATAGATTTTGATACACTCATTAAGAATAATAATAGCTGTGGAGAGGGTGATTAAATGTGCTCTACTCATAAATTTCTTTGTATTTTTTCCTTTATACCATTTTTCCTTTGTATGACACTAAGTCCCATACCCAAGTATAAGAGGGTAATTTGGGTATACCCCTGCTGATTATTGTCGCTTTATTACATTTACATTTACACTTACATTTTATTTTTCCTTTCACTTTTACTAAATATGTTTCTTAAATTATTATATTTATTGACCCATCTAATGCAATCTTATTTGTAACATTGGTGGCTTACTGCTTCTTCTTCTGGTTTATAAATTTGAATTATTGTGTCCACAAGGGCTCTAATCTGTGAGTGATATGATGAAAAGTTGGGTTAGCGTGTACCATACAAGAATAATGTGAGCTGAATTGTCAATCTTATTTGTTCATTTTTACAATTACAGGCATTAAATGGGGGGGGGGGTCAATAATTAGTGAATCCAATAGTTTTTCCATAGTCCAATTTATCAAACAATGACGGTGAGGGCAAGACCAGGTATGCACAAGGGTATATCAAAACTTATCCACTTGAACAAAGTATAACTGCTGTGGCACTCTACTTCCTGTGGTTCGCCGTCCAAGCCACAAAATTGTCCTCAAGTAAATCAAAAGAGAAGGAATGCCCGAATATTGAAAGAAGGTTTTTCCAGTCCAATACTGTAGTCCATGAATACTTTATTTTCAATATCCAATATTGTCCAACAAATCAAGATGTATCAGATCCAATGCAGAAAGTTCATAATCACAAATCCAATATTTCAAAAGTTCAAAATGACACAGCTAATGACACAGCCTACGCGTTTTTGTCCTACTTGGACATCATCAGGGCTGCGAAATAATAAAACAAAAGAACAATTAACAATCAAACCGTATCTAGTACATTGTAAATTCATTCAAAACATTTCCATGAGCATCCTGCCTATATTCCATTCTAGTTTTTGTAATAAGCTAACAGGTAATAACAGAAAAAGTATGTCGGATCCACCGTAATTCATTAATTTTGTAAGTGTCCACTCTATCCCTACAGTGCCTAAATTTCTATCTCTCTGATAATAATTCCAATATGATTGAACCATACCTTCATTATTGTGCGATCCATAAAGCATGAATACATTAGTCATCAAATATGCGCGAGTTTTAAACACCTCCACCTGTAGAAATCAGACAGGCGTAGGTTGAGTTTGAGATAAAATAACACATAATTTACATGTTCATATCACCTATGTTCTTAATAAAAAGCTCACCATAGAGTAGCTATATCCCTTTCTAATGGCGTTAGTGTAATTCAAAAAACTTCCAATACGCGTCAATATCACAGCTTAACATAAAAACCTGTAAATATAACAAAACAAAATTCTTTGTAGACTATGTACTCTTGATCATCTCTGTACTAACAGGTATGGTTCTAATTATCCCTCATTCCCCCAGTCAATACATCATTAAATCAATAAATCAAGCTGTTCCCAATGTCCTTCGTATGTTGTTACTAACAGTGCCCTCTATTTTATCTCTCAAGAATTCAAACAGTCCTGTTCTACCATGTATATACATAAGGCTCACCATTGATTTTGTTAAGTTCAATTCCCCAAAACGATCTTGCTTCACTAAGGACCAGTCTTTCTCATTAGAATAATAGGCTGTAGTAAGAAAGAAACCATATGTCACTGATCTGCACAGTAAAGTGCTTAATACCCTATCTCAAGGCCATTGAAGAGAATATACCCTTCCTATTTTCTCACCTTATTTTTAAATCAAGAGTTTTCAACACCGTTTCCTTCTGGTCCCGCGACTCGTCCGATCTTAATAAATCAGAAGAGTGTCGGTACCATGCTTCACCTGTCTCTTAAATACTCCACTTGACCAATCACAAAGGCCCAATTTACCCGCCTTTTCTACCAACCTAGTTCCCTTTCTGGTCCTCTCTTCCGTTCCACCAATCAGATTCTATTCACAGAGAATTTGTCTAACTCCCACGTTACTAACCAATCCCATGACAGTTGCCGATCTCAGCCAATCAGCATCCGGCATCCCTTTCACCTATGCTGTTCCCTTTCTGGTCCGCTATCCCATTTCCTGTCGTGGCCACATGTTTCACAATCCATCTCATAGACCGGAAATGCTGTTTCTGACCAATCGAATTGCCTCATGCGTTTCTTTATTTAAAGATATATGTAATGGTTCAAATATCCCTTTCCTGATTCATTCTGACGAAAAATAAACTCCCGTTTCTGATGGTGATATTAAAACCGTCCCATTGACTCCATATATTTACTTCTCAAATCTCGTTCTTGAAGTACCCACTCCCATAATTGGCAAACAATCAGAAGAGTAAAACCCCATACACCATGCATGCTCTCAGTTCTCTTGTTGTGATAACCCATAATCTATAAGGTATCAAGTTTCACCCGGTATTATCATCAGCCCTATATACAAATTATTCCTTTCAATTTCACTGTGTGTCCTGTTCTAGAAAGTAACGGACATTGAGAATAATGAAGCTAATCATTATCATATGCAAAGCTAAAGGATTCAATTTCCACCACCCCGGTATGTACTAACATACCCAATTAACATCCCTATTATTTACTTTTATCTCTATTCTCTCTTCTCTTCCTTCCAGCGTCACCCCATATATTGTCAGACACTAAGTCCATGAACAGTCACCCTCTCTATTCTTTCAATCGTCACTCCAGGTGTTTTAAGAACTATGTCAGCAAGTTAGTACTCATAAATTAAAAAGTCAAGAAAAAAGTACTCATCCTGATCCAACATTAACAGCTCATTTCTGGAACAACAATACTATTGAATAGTCATCTCTTCAAAACTCACCTGACTGAATTTCATTTAATTACAAAAAATAATGCAACTCATTATCACAGTTCAGCCCGCATGTACCGTCCTACATTTGCTGATCCATCTGGCCTCCTTTTGTCTAATGTTCAACTCCCAATCTCCACCTCGTTTGTTTGGAATTATCTTCTGTATACCATGAAATCTGATTTTATTCTGTGTCTCATGGTTGTCTCTAATGTGTCTGTAAAGTGGTGACCTATTATCTTTATTTCTAATGCTTCTACTGTGTTCCTGTATTCTGAGTTTCAATAAACGTTTAGTACTTCCAATGTACACTTTATTACAGTCGCAAATAATAGCATAAACGAACCCTGTGCTATTGTAATTAATACATTCCTTAATTGTATATGTCTGTTGAGTATTGTAACAAAACGTTTTTGTCTTGTTCAGTCCCAGGCTGCATACATTACATGAGCCACATACATAAAAACCATTAGGTGGTTGTGGAACCCAATTGTAATTATTGGCGACCACAGGTTCCAAATAATTTTTAGAAATCATTTGCTTGATCGTAGGACTCCTCCTATAGATTACCTCGGGTTTATCTCCTATCAAATGCATCAAGCCTGGTACTCCTTTCAACATATTCCAATTCTTGTGCAATGCCTTAAAGATTCTATCCTTCTGAATACAGTATGTGGTAACAAAGGCTAATCGATCTTTCAATATCATCTTTTGTTTCTTTACCAGGGTGGACTCTCTCTTTACATTCATAATGCGTCCCCTAGCTTCACGCAAAGAGTACTTACTATAACCCCTCTGGTGCAGTCTATTCTCTAACTGATCTAATTCTGCATTGAAATCTACTTCTTTGCTGCAATTCCTTCTAATTCTTATCATTTCCCCATACGGGATCCCCCGCATCACTGACTTGGGATGTGAACTATCAGCTACTTCTTTGCTGCAATTCCTTCTAATTGTTATCATTTCCCCATACGGGATCCCCCGCATCACTGACTTGAGATGTGAACTATCAGCTCGAAGTATTGAATTTGTTGCAGTGCTCTTCCTGAACAGTTTACTCATGATTCTGTCTCCTTCCACAAATAACTCTACATTTAGGAAATTTATGTTTTCGGTACTGTAATCTAAAGTCAGTTCCACATTAAAATCATTCTCATTCAGATGTCCCAGGTATTCAGTTAATACTACCTGTGTACCTCTCCAAATTATCAAAATATCATCTATGAACCGGACCCAAAATAAAATGTGATCCGTCCATTTGCTGGCACCATGACCCCAGGCGTGCTCCCTCTCAAACCAACCCATAAAAAGGTTGGCGTAAGAGGGAGCAAACCTGGAGCCCATCGCTGTACCCCTTGGTTGATGATACCAATCGTGACCAAAAAGAAAAAAATTATTGGTCAAGATCAACATGCACATTTCTTCCAACATAGTGGAATGATCTCTTAAGCTAGCACTGCGTGTTCCCAGAAAGTGATGTAGAGCCTGTATCCCTTTCTCATTCTTGATACAAGTGTATAGTCCTACCACATCCAGGGTGGCAAGAATGAGACCATCCTCCCAATTAACATCCTGAAACTTATTAAGGACATCCATTGTATCCTTTAGATAGGATGGCAAATTCAACACTAAGGGTTTCAGATGTAAATCAACAAATTCTGACAAATGCTCTGTCATTCCCCCAATCCCCGAAACAATCGGTTTTACCGGTGGATTGGTTCTTGATTTATGTACCTTTGGTAGAATATAAATGAATGGATAAGTGGGATTATCCACATATAAGTATTTGTACTCTGCCTCATCCAATAAACCCTCTTCCTTCCAAACGTATAGTCTTTCATTAATCTGCTTAGATGCTTGAGTAATTGGATTATTACTCAATTTCACATAACATGAATTATCCTGTAACTGCCTGTTAATCTCTTGGCAGTAGTCAATTCTATTCATCACGACAATGTTTCCACCCTTGTCGGCATTTTGGATCACAATACTCTGATCTGATCTCAGACTGTATATTGCCACCCATTCATTTTTAGTCAAATTGTCACATCTCATTACACGTTTACTGAATTCCATATCTTCTAATTTATGAAATTCTTCCAATGTTTTTTGAGTGTAAAGATATATTGCAGCAAATTGTGCACCTTGAGGTATAAATGTCGACTTGGATCTTTATCTGCTGTCCATTTACAGTACGTGTTGAGTTTGCTGTAACTGAATTCCAACTTTCTAAATACTTCATTTTCTGATGGTCCAATTTTTAAATAACAAGAAACGAATGAATTAAGAAAAAATATATAGTATGTTTTAACCTTGTGAGCACATATGCACTTTCCCTTTAAAAGCTGTTTGTAAAGAAACCACGTCCATCCATGAGCAGCGCTCAAGGTTATGAGCCAAAATGTGTTGCGTCCTTGATCATAGTTCACTGATTTACAGTTTTGGCCAACAGTGTCCATCCTTTCCATGCGTGGCGCAAGGGTCTGCCAAATATTTAACAGGTTTCTGTTTACCCACTCACCACTCACTGTGCCTGCCGCATTTGGGATTACGACCAAATAAACAAAGTTTATGTAAATAAACACACACACACACACACACATATATATATATATATATATATATATATATATATATATATATATATATATATATATATATATATATATATATATATATATATATATATATATAATATATTCCCGCTCCAAGTCTGACAGTGCTCAGGCACTTGCTAGCGGGTACACGGTGCACGAGGACAGTCTTGATGTCTGTATCAACGCTCCAATAAGAATCACCAGGACTCGCGGGGGTATAATCCTGCTTTGGATTTATTTGCACACAGTGAACAACAAACGTGTTTCAGCGGTACGCCTTCCACACTGAGGAAAATGTACCGCGGAAACGCGTTTGTTGTTCATTGGTCACAAAAAAAATATATATATCTCCTGCAAGTGGCGGGAGAAGTGCTGGCACCAACTGTTTCAGCTCGACCTGCTTTCCCGAGGGATTGGATCAACTCCTGCCCGCCTTGGGGATTGGCTGAGCAAGGGCTTCTACCACGGTGGCTCGTGACTACACGAGGATTCGAGTGCACTGTCACGTCGTTTCTGAGCCCGGCAAAATTCCTGCGCCCAAGGCTGGGACCTCAAGGGGACCCAAGGGAGCCTAATAACATCGCACCTGGATGTCCAGCCCTTATTTCATGCACCTTTTACCTGCTACTTTTTCTGCACTTAATATCGAGCCAGAAACACTGATTTCTGGGTAAGGAAGTCCACTATGGAAGGCAGCGGCTCTGTGACCATGTGATCAGGGGTCAACAACCTTTTCTCCAATGAGGTTGTTGCAGGACACTTAAAGGAGGGGGCGGAGCTACATCCAAGAAGCAGCCACATCTGAGGAAGGCCAGTTTCCCCGAAATGCATTATGCACATGCTGTTTTTATTAAAGGTTTCCTTGTTTTCCCCGAAGTGGCCTCTTCTCCTTACTTACCTGGAGGGGATTTGTTTATATATATATATAAATATATTCTACCACCGATCTCCGGTCAAATTGAAGAAGCTGTTGTCGGGCGGTCCGAGCGGGGACACTGGAAGTCCCTAAACGTCCTCTCACCAATCTTTTACGAGTCAAAATATACTCGGACACCTTCCTTCTGCAAAGAGTGATTTATTGCGGCAACAAACAACGCGTTTCGGCGATTAAGCCCTGATCACGTTCGAGAGTCTCACTGCACACAATCAAATTTAAATTCATTAGTGTAACACATAAGCATAAACATCAACATAGGACCATTTTTTAGGTGCTGAGTTCGTACTGGTAAATGTGTCGGCCATTTTGGAGTGTGTAGTAAACATATGAACAATGACCACCAAGTAGACAGTAATATGCGCACAACGCTCAATTTTTAACTTGTCAATATCCCAATGATTCAATGTTGTAAAGCAGTCACATAGCTGTCAATTTGTGCAATTCCTGACAATTTCTCGACCATTTTTTACCATGACTAGTATCATCAAATGTAATAGTCCGTTATAGCCCAAGTGGGCTTAAATACTGAGGTTGAACGTCAATCCAAAATATGGAAAATTAGTAATCAAACCTCATCTAGCAAACTCATATTGCTCAAATAATACGTTATAAATGATAATCTGATACAGTCATGCTACTCAATGAGAGCTATATACAGCATTGACACAATCTCCAAGGAAACGTCCAAAACACAATTCCTAATCTAGTGTCATATAGTAAACTAGGAAACATAATGCCCAAGTGGGCTTTAATATTGATGGTAAACACAAGTGTGTATCAGCCACTCCTTAATATCCTAGAACATTAGAACCTTGTAGGCTGAAAGAGTTGAGCCTTCATGTGCGTACGTCTCTTGTGGCCACAGAATTCTACACCTTCCAAGACACCTAAAAAAATAGAAATTTAAAATTACTAAAAACTAGCGGCTGCGAACTTCTACTACTCTAAGCACATATATCAGGATCAGTGCAAGTGTACTGCTAATTCCTCAGTAACATTTAATCCGTTAGGTGTAATACTTTCGAAATCAATGATATACATTGATTCCAATTTACGTAAAGATAGTTCCTGATCGCCCCCCCTGATCCCAAGGTCCACACTGTCAATCACAACCATGCGTACTCCTGTCTCATCTTGGTAGTGATGCGAATGAAAGTGACGAGCTATAGGATAAAGTCTGTTGTTATTCCTAATAGCTCGAAGGTGCTCTAGGACTCTCTTCTTGGCTTGGTGTTTGGTACTTCCCACATACCATTTGTTACACGGGCAAATTAAAATATATACACAATGTGTTGTGTTGCAAGTTAAGTGTTTCTTAATTGTAAATTCCTTTCCTGTGCTGGGAATTAATAGTTTTTTACAATTAGAACTCCCTTTACAGGCCTTACATTTGTTGCAGCACTTGTAACCAGGTTGTATACATACTTGGCCTTGATTCATTTGTGTGACATGGTTATGGCTCAGTTCATCTTTTAATGATCTGCTTTTCCGAAACGTGATCTGTGGATTGCTCCCAAGATCAGGTTTCAGATGTTCATCACTTAAAAGGACATGCCAATGTTTCTTGAATATCCCACGGATACTGTTGGCCTGTCCACAGTAAGTAGTGATGAATCTTACTTTATCTATCCCATCTTTTTTTCTCACTGGGTAAAGCAAGTCATTTCTCTCAATGCTCTCTACTCTTTTACAAGCCTCTTTTCATTCCATAGCCTCGTTCCTTGAATCTCATACACATTGTGAGTTTTTCTTCTTAAAATGCTGCTGAGGAACTACAAAGAAATTGTAGTATATATAAATATATATATATATATATATATATATATATATTTATTTTCCATGGTTGGTTCCTTTCGCCACTCCAACAGCGCTCAGTACGGGTGCGGCGCCCTGCAGCTGAACCACGCTGCTGATATCTTATCCACAGCTCCCTCACAGGAAACAAATGGGTCGCACTCCACGGGTATTCTTTTTGCAGTTTTTTTATTTTATCGTTTTAAGTTACATTTCCACAGGCAGATGTTCCGATCTACGCGTTTCGGTATTACAAATACCTTGCTCACGATCAACCGTTCTCTGGGCTACCCCTTCAAGATATACCACAATACAATGTGTTTCATACATCACTTCCTGTTCGGGGTGTGTCAGAGCCTCTAAGCTTTATGGGACATGTAGTTTTTTACTCAAGTGTCGATATTACTTCCTATCGCCCAATTTTTACATTTTATATTTCATTAGATGCAAATAAAGATGTTGTGACATGCTGGTGATATTAAGTTCCCTCTGGTGGGATTAGGAAACAGTATTATAACAATTTTAACTCCGTTTGTTTCTAAGCGGCTGCATTATTTTGTTTCTAATCTTTTCCCTCTGGTGGGGTGACGTTATATATGTAGGAATCATATAATTAAACTCCGCATTATCGGTATCACTGATTTATAAGTACAATTTGATTCTCACATAGTGTGAGGCTGTCTTAATATCCCAGATTCCCCATAGTGCTCAATTCCACCTTCATTATTCTAACAACCACTTGAGTGATTTCACTATTATAATATCACATTTTCGTCATTACTTATTTCTTTTGCACCTATTAACCGCAGTCAACATGGAGTAAGTATATATTGGGCGTCACAAAAGTTTAAGAAAAGAGAAGTTTTCATAAATGTATATACAATTCTTCAGATTGATTCAGCCCGTAGGGCGTTAAGGTTCGTAGGTTTAGGATATGGCGGGATTCCTTTTGTCGTAAGAGTCTTTCTCTGTCTCCTCCTCGATCTTTCTTGGGGACACTTTCCAGACCAAAGAATTTCAATTGGCTCCAGTCACTCTGATGATACAGTTCCATGTGCCTGGCTATTGCATTAGCCTTGTCTTTGTGGATGGTGGCACGCACATGTTCCAGTATGCGTTTTTTAAGTTCACATATTGTACTGCCCACATACCTCATGGGGCATGGGCATTCCACGACATAGACCACATGGGTTGTTTTGCATGTGATCAGCTCCTTTATCTCCCAGTTCTTTTTGTTGGACATTTGTACCTGTTTAATGGGTTTGGCGATCTGACACACCTTGCAGGCGTAGCACTTCACGAACCCCGTTGTTTTTAGCCACTCATCCTTTTTTGTTTTTTTAAAATGGCTATGGATCAGATGATCCTTGAGGTTCTTTGCCCTTCTGTAGGTGATCGTTGGATGTGGTCCCACCATGTCTTTCACAGTTTCATCCAGTTGAAGTATTTTCCAATTACGCTTGAGGATATCAGCAATTCTTTTGCTCTCGTTAGAGTAATCCATTATCATGCGTATGGGTTCCGCTTCCTCTGTTGATTTTTTCGGTTTTCTCTGGAGACATTCCTCTCTTGTTTTTTTGTCTGTTCTTTCCCAGCATTTGTTCACAATGCCTTTGTTGTATTTGCGTTTTTCGAATCTTTTCGAGGTTGCAGTGCTGTGTTTTTCCCACTCTTCATTTTCGCTGCAGATCCTCCGGATTCTTAAGAATTCCCCATATGGGATACTACTGATCAGGGAATGTTGATGGAAGCTGGTTGCTTCTAGTGTGGAGTTGGTGGCAGTGACTTTACGATGCAATGTTGTTTGAATCTGGTTCCCTCGAATATAGATCTCAGTGTCCAGAAATACAATCCTCTCATTGCTTATAACATAGCTAAATTTGAGATTTGGTATGCTGTTATTCATGATGTCGAAGTATCTCTGGAAATCCTCTTTGCTGCCATCCCAGATGATGAGTAAATCATCTATATAGCGGGTCAAGCTTATTACTTTATTCAGTGCTGTTTCGTTGCTGTTGCTCCACGCTATTTCCTTCTCCCACCATCCCATCGCCAGACAGGCATAGCTGGGACTGAAGGAAAATCCCATCGCCGTCCCGCTGTTTTGGGAGTATAGTTCATCCCCAAACATGAATATATTTCTGGTTAGACAGATCTGGATCATATCCAATATCATCTGGTTATGATGTGAAAATTCCATTTTTCGTTCTTTCAGGAAATAATTACACGCTGTAAGGCCCATGTCATTCCCTATGTTGGTATAAAGGGAGATGACATCCATGGATACCAAGTGGTACGTGTCCTGCCATGGGGTATTTTCAAGTTTCCTGAGCAGATCACTCGTGTCTTGTATGTAGGAGTCCAGGTCTAGTACAAACGGATTCAGGAAGTGATCGATATAGTCGGCAATGGGTTCCAGGAGTGAGCCTTTGGCAGAGAGGATCGGGCGTCCCGGGGGCATCTTTGCGTGCTTGTGCAGTTTAGGTAGAAAATATATGGTTGCGGTGACTGGGTGCGCTACCGTTAGATATTTCCTTTCCTCTTCGTCAATTAGACCTTTTTCTGACCACTCAAACAGTCTTGCATCCACCATTTCCTTTATTTCCATGGTGGGATTTTTTCTCAGTTTGTCATAATACTTTGTGTCTCTTAATTGACGGTGCGCTTCCGTGATATATGCCGTCTTTTCCAGTATCACCACATTTCCGCCTTTATCGGCCATTTTTATTTCGATTTGTTGGTCTGCCACAAGTTCCTCGAGCGCCTTTCTCTCCAATTCTGTTAAATTGTCTTTGTACTTGATGTTTTTCAGTTTATATAAGTCTTGGGTTACAGCCTCCTGAAAGAGATCAATCTTATTTCCAGGTGCCAATTGGGGATAAAACTTGGATTTAGGTTTCATCCCACTCAGTCCTGCACCTGTTTGTTCGCAAGCTTCTTCCAGGGTGATGTCGCGATTCACATCATCATTTAAGTTTATCAGGGTCATCAGGGCTTCCGAGTCTTTAGCTGATAAGGCTATGACCCCTTCCTGTATAGGGACTTTCTTGGTCCTTTCGGTTTTTTGCTTTTCTGCAAAGTATTTGGCTAGCTTGATTTTTCTGATATAGAGGTAAAAGTCTATCCGGACTTGGGCTAAGTTCATTTTTATCTTTGGACAGAAGTTAATTCCCTTCTTCAGAAGTTGTTCTTCTGTTGACGATATTGCCCTTCTGGATAGGTTGACCACCTGTAATTCGTCCTCTATGGGTTCATCTTCCTGCGCATACTGCGCGTTTCTGTTCCCACCTTTGTTCCTTCGCTGCCTTTTGCACCTTTTTCCTCTCCTTTTTGGTCTTTTTGGGGCCATCTGCGTCCTCTCCCTCTCCCTCTTTGTTGTTGACGGGGGGGTAGATTCTGTTCCCACTGTTTTTGGTGCAGTACCAGTCTCATGTCCCCTAAAAAAGGCTGCTGTACTGTGGCGGTCGACATTCCAGGTTCTCCTTCATTATTCTCTGATATCAGGGAAGATGCGCTGCTCGATAGACTTATAGAGCTGGTGCTCAATACTTGCTGTCTCATTTGATCAAACTTTTTTGAGAATGAGAATATTCGACCTTCTGCGTAATCTGTTGCATCCCTGATGAATTTCTGATGCTTGCGTTCTCTCACAGTATCCTCATGCTTTTCAATTTGCAGTTCTAGTTCTTCCTTGAACTTTGTCATGTCGGTATTTAGCTTTAAAGTTGCTAGCTCTTTCTCCATTTCATACAATTGTTCTTTTACTTTTTGTAAGCCGATTTCGATGTGTTTGACTAGAATTGCTACTAGTCCCAAAGATGACTGCAAGATGAATTCTCCCCATTCTTGTAATAAGTCATTAGAGCTGTCTTGATGACTCGGCATGAGCATGATCCTTAATCCTCTAGGTACACGTTTCACCTCTAAGTATTCCTTTAGTGTAATTAATTCCCAAGACTTATTTATCTCCTTCCTGCTCAGTTTCTCCCAGTTTTTAAGTTTCGATTTGGTATCCGTTTTAGCTTGTAAGCTTGCTCCGCCAATTTCCTTTTCCACAGAACCTTTTTCGAACATTTGACGTAATAGATCATTACGCTTCGCTTCTCTTTTTTCCATCTTGCTGCCTGTCCAGTTCCAATATGTATTTCGTTATAGATATTTTATACTGCGCACCCGTGTACTCCCTTGACAACAAACACAATGCGTTTAGCTTACGCCGCTTACTTCAACAATGAACCTCTATTGCGGCAATTCGACTTGCGTGTTGTTGATAATGGGGGTCCGAAAAGCTGACTTTGCCAGTTGCATTCAATGATTATAAACAATGTTCAAATCGTCTTCACACACACGCTTACCTCGGAAGCTCGTTCACGAGCGGAGTGTGACTAACTTCTCCTCTCTTCCTCGTCTTTTATCAGCGGTCGCTGATCGTGGCATTCAAATATTTTCCATGGTTGGTTCCTTTCGCCACTCCAACAGCGCTCAGTACGGGTGCGGCGCCCTGCAGCTGAACCACGCTGCTGATATCTTATCCACAGCTCCCTCACAGGAAACAAATGGGTCGCACTCCACGGGTATTCTTTTTGCAGTTTTTTTATTTTATCGTTTTAAGTTACATTTCCACAGGCAGATGTTCCGATCTACGCGTTTCGGTATTACAAATACCTTGCTCACGATCAACCGTTCTCTGGGCTACCCCTTCAAGATATACCACAATACAATGTGTTTCATACATCACTTCCTGTTCGGGGTGTGTCAGAGCCTCTAAGCTTTATGGGACATGTAGTTTTTTACTCAAGTGTCGATATTACTTCCTATCGCCCAATTTTTACATTTTATATTTCATTAGATGCAAATAAAGATGTTGTGACATGCTGGTGATATTAAGTTCCCTCTGGTGGGATTAGGAAACAGTATTATAACAATTTTAACTCCGTTTGTTTCTAAGCGGCTGCATTATTTTGTTTCTAATCTTTTCCCTCTGGTGGGGTGACGTTATATATGTAGGAATCATATAATTAAACTCCGCATTATCGGTATCACTGATTTATAAGTACAATTTGATTCTCACATAGTGTGAGGCTGTCTTAATATCCCAGATTCCCCATAGTGCTCAATTCCACCTACATTATTCTAACAACCACTTGAGTGATTTCACTATTATAATATCACATTTTCGTCATTACTTATTTCTTTTGCACCTATTAACCGCAGTCAACATGGAGTAAGTATATATTGGGCGTCACAAAAGTTTAAGAAAAGAGAAGTTTTCATAAATGTATATACCATTCTTCAGATTGATTCAGCCCGTAGGGCGTTAAGGTTCGTAGGTTTAGGATATGGCGGGATTCCTTTTGTCGTAAGAGTCTTTCTCTGTCTCCTCCTCGATCTTTCTTGGGGACACTTTCCAGACCAAAGAATTTCAATTGGCTCCAGTCACTCTGATGATACAGTTCCATGTGCCTGGCTATTGCATTAGCCTTGTCTTTGTGGATGGTGGCACGCACATGTTCCAGTATGCGTTTTTTAAGTTCACATATTGTACTGCCCACATACCTCATGGGGCATGGGCATTCCACGACATAGACCACATGGGTTGTTTTGCATGTGATCAGCTCCTTTATCTCCCAGTTCTTTTTGTTGGACATTTGTACCTGTTTAATGGGTTTGGCGATCTGACACACCTTGCAGGCGTAGCACTTCACGAACCCCGTTGTTTTTAGCCACTCATCCTTTTTTGTTTTTTTAAAATGGCTATGGATCAGATGATCCTTGAGGTTCTTTGCCCTTCTGTAGGTGATCGTTGGATGTGGTCCCACCATGTCTTTCACAGTTTCATCCAGTTGAAGTATTTTCCAATTACGCTTGAGGATATCAGCAATTCTTTTGCTCTCGTTAGAGTAATCCATTATCATGCGTATGGGTTCCGCTTCCTCTGTTGATTTTTTCGGTTTTCTCTGGAGACATTCCTCTCTTGTTTTTTTGTCTGTTCTTTCCCAGCATTTGTTCACAATGCCTTTGTTGTATTTGCGTTTTTCGAATCTTTTCGAGGTTGCAGTGCTGTGTTTTTCCCACTCTTCATTTTCGCTGCAGATCCTCCGGATTCTTAAGAATTCCCCATATGGGATACTACTGATCAGGGAATGTTGATGGAAGCTGGTTGCTTCTAGTGTGGAGTTGGTGGCAGTGACTTTACGATGCAATGTTGTTTGAATCTGGTTCCCTCGAATATAGATCTCAGTGTCCAGAAATACAATCCTCTCATTGCTTATAACATAGCTAAATTTGAGATTTGGTATGCTGTTATTCATGATGTCGAAGTATCTCTGGAAATCCTCTTTGCTGCCATCCCAGATGATGAGTAAATCATCTATATAGCGGGTCCAGCTTATTACTTTATTCAGTGCTGTTTCGTTGCTGTTGCTCCACGCTATTTCCTTCTCCCACCATCCCATCGCCAGACAGGCATAGCTGGGACTGAAGGAAAATCCCATCGCCGTCCCGCTGTTTTGGGAGTATAGTTCATCCCCAAACATGAATATATTTCTGGTTAGACAGATCTGGATCATATCCAATATCATCTGGTTATGATGTGAAAATTCCATTTTTCGTTCTTTCAGGAAATAATTACACGCTGTAAGGCCCATGTCATTCCCTATGTTGGTATAAAGGGAGATGACATCCATGGATACCAAATGGTACGTGTCCTGCCATGGGGTATTTTCAAGTTTCCTGAGCAGATCACTCGTGTCTTGTATGTAGGAGTCCAGGTCTAGTACAAACGGATTCAGGAAGTGATCGATATAGTCGGCAATGGGTTCCAGGAGTGAGCCTTTGGCAGAGAGGATCGGGCGTCCCGGGGGCATCTTTGCGTGCTTGTGCAGTTTAGGTAGAAAATATATGGTTGCGGTGACTGGGTGCGCTACCGTTAGATATTTCCTTTCCTCTTCGTCAATTAGACCTTTTTCTGACCACTCAAACAGTCTTGCATCCACCATTTCCTTTATTTCCATGGTGGGATTTTTTCTCAGTTTGTCATAATACTTTGTGTCTCTTAATTGACGGTGCGCTTCCGTGATATATGCCGTCTTTTCCAGTATCACCACATTTCCGCCTTTATCGGCCATTTTTATTTCGATTTGTTGGTCTGCCACAAGTTCCTCGAGCGCCTTTCTCTCCAATTCTGTTAAATTGTCTTTGTACTTGATGTTTTTCAGTTTATATAAGTCTTGGGTTACAGCCTCCTGAAAGAGATCAATCTTATTTCCAGGTGCCAATTGGGGATAAAACTTGGATTTAGGTTTCATCCCACTCAGTCCTGCACCTGTTTGTTCGCAAGCTTCTTCCAGGGTGATGTCGCGATTCACATCATCATTTAAGTTTATCAGGGTCATCAGGGCTTCCGAGTCTTTAGCTGATAAGGCTATGACCCCTTCCTGTATAGGGACTTTCTTGGTCCTTTCGGTTTTTTGCTTTTCTGCAAAGTATTTGGCTAGCTTGATTTTTCTGATATAGAGGTAAAAGTCTATCCGGACTTGGGCTAAGTTCATTTTTATCTTTGGACAGAAGTTAATTCCCTTCTTCAGAAGTTGTTCTTCTGTTGACGATATTGCCCTTCTGGATAGGTTGACCACCTGTAATTCGTCCTCTATGGGTTCATCTTCCTGCGCATACTGCGCGTTTCTGTTCCCACCTTTGTTCCTTCGCTGCCTTTTGCACCTTTTTCCTCTCCTTTTTGGTCTTTTTGGGGCCATCTGCGTCCTCTCCCTCTCCCTCTTTGTTGTTGACGGGGGGGTAGATTCTGTTCCCACTGTTTTTGGTGCAGTACCAGTCTCATGTCCCCTAAAAAAGGCTGCTGTACTGTGGCGGTCGACATTCCAGGTTCTCCTTCATTATTCTCTGATATCAGGGAAGATGCGCTGCTCGATAGACTTATAGAGCTGGTGCTCAATACTTGCTGTCTCATTTGATCAAACTTTTTTGAGAATGAGAATATTCGTGAGCAAGGTATTTGTAATACCGAAACGCGTAGATCGGAACATCTGCCTGTGGAAATGTAACTTAAAACGATAAAATAAAAAAACTGCAAAAAGAATACCCGTGGAGTGCGACCCATTTGTTTCCTGTGAGGGAGCTGTGGATAATATATATATTTATATATATATATATATATACATACACCTATATAGTTATAGTTATAGATATATTTATAGTTAAAAAATGTCATATTTTGGTGATGTTACCAATTTATTTTAATTCAAACGTGTATATACTGTTTAATGTTTGCTTTTAAAAATATATTTATTATTGATAATGTAATTATTTTTGTGATATTCTATTCGATATTGTGTGAACTTATATTTTTGATCTATGATAGTGTGTGTTTATCTAAAGGTGACAATATTTTTGTTTCCAATATTTGTGTTTTTGATATACTTACATATGTATATTTTTAACAACGATATTTATGGTGTTGATATTTGTGGTTATATTACTTAAGTATAGGAAAGTGATATTTTTGCTAAAATATTTTTTCTTGATATTATTCTGTTTCATATTGTATGCATCGATATTATTTCAGTGATCCTTTGTTTAAAGATAAGAAAGTGTAGGGAATGGGCAATATGTTTCTGTGAGAAGGGGTGGATATTCTGAGGCATTTACAGACACATAACTATGCACTAGGCCACAAAATTAAGTGCTAGAGCTTAGAGCCTTAATTTATGTTTACCAAAGTTTACTTTTCTTTAATCCTGAAACAGTGCACAGGTAGCACAATTACTGTTGTTATTTCATTAGGTTGGAGGAGACGGAAATGTCCGTGCTGAAAATTGTGAGGGGGGGGCAATTTAAACTTAAATAACTCTGAGACATGATAGAGACAGCGCCAGTTCATAAACTACAAGTACACTGCTGGTGTTAAACTAGATTGCTAGGACTGAGTTTTGGACTCCCATGTGTGATCCACAGAGGAAAGTGCTTTTTCAAGGCTCCGTGCAACAGAGCAGAACAAATTGATTTTATAGCACAAACAAAAGTAAAGAGTCTGCTAATGCTGAAATATTAATATATTTTCCAAATCGTATCTTTGCAGGGTTTCTCGGTTTCTGAGACATGGTATCTTGTTCTGGATTCTGGAACAAACTACTGCAACCTTCATAACCTCGTGGAAGGTAGGCTGCAATCTTTTAACATAATTGGAAAAGTGAAAGTGCTGATAGTAAAGAATGTCACATCGTATCTATGCAGCCCATTAATACTAATAGTGTTTGTTCTGCTTCATTGGTAGGAAGCGGCTTGGACAAAGCTCCGGGATATGCCGAATCAACTAATGATTTCAAATGCACTCAGTTCTCTGCTGCTAATTGCACCATCTACTAGCCAGAATGACTGCAGCAATATTGTGAGGATGACGGAAATCGGCATGCGGAATGGTTCAAGGCGACAAAGTGCAAGACCTTATAAATGGAATTATGCATTTTCTGCTTCCTTCCTTTTTTTGCATCAATTCGCTGGTAGGAGTGTGTGTAGACTAATGCAGCTCTGCGTTCACGTGCTAGCGCCCGCACCCGGGTCACAGAATGCTGCCTTTGCAATTTAAATACGTTCAGATTTGTCCTGTCAGCATATGTCATACAGGATGAGAAAACAGTTTAAAAGTCATGCTTCCACGCCATATAAATATCATATAAATATTTTACTTGGCCCCGTTTCTGTCACATATCATTCTGACAAACGTAGCCAACTTTTCTAAATAAACTCAGAAATGAGAATGGTTTATCGGATGATTTTATGGAATAAATCTAACTAACATTTCTTTAGCATTGGTGATGTGTTTTTAATGTTCTCTTCACAATGTTTTTGATAATAAAAATAGCAGATGTTTTCAAAAACGTAACCCTTACAGCATGGTCAATAGTTTACAGAGGTTTTGGGTATCCGTGACAAATACCAAATTGGGTCATTATTGGTACCTACAATAATACGGTGGCTATCTGAACTTTAGGTTGATGCAGATGGATAAGCACTGTATTACGCTTGTGTGGGACAGGCCACATACATATTTTGAATGCCTTGCCAGCCTTTTGTGTCTGGGTAGCACCCTACGAAGAGAAAGAGCGGAAGTGGGCCAGCCCTCATCATCCATTGCTTGTTGCAAGTGTCAGTCATGTTTGGGATCAACCCAGAGGACAGTGATTATGTGATGCAAAAAGATTTTTGTTTTTCTGAGCATACAGCAATTTAATTTGTTCACTGAGTATATGTATAATCATAGTTAGGTAGACATGGCCTGTCAAAGGAGTCTGTCCATCCAGCGTGGCCCGCCACATGACCAATGAAGGGAAGATATGGAGGAAACACATCCAGCCACTTGGTGAGTACTTCTGACTCAGGGGCAGGCATTCAATCGGCTGCTGCAGGTACTGCATGCGATGATGATACTTCTCTTTCTCTGATGAAATGGGCGACATCCGCTGCAGGTCAGGCAGCTCACAGAGCTTGTCCTTCAGCTGCATTTGCTGCTACAAGGTATTAAAAGCCTCACAGGGGGCTGATGATCCTCCTGCTTTTCCCCAGTCACTGTCTTATCCACATTCTTTAAGGCAGGGCGTATTCAGGTGTTGGAAGGTCAAAGGCATCAACCGCACTGACCAGCAGTTTGACTGAACTCTGTGAGAAGAGGCCGGGTGGCACTTGGCATGGGATTCGAGGATAATTATAGAGAGAGATATACCATCCAATGTGAGGGCCTGTACGAATGGTGGTACCATGCCCAGCCACCGAACAGAACCACCACCATCTCAGAGCAGAGTAAGGTCAATTTAGTAATATCTAAGAGGGAGTGAGTCTGGAACAAATAGAGTAACAGTTTATTTTTTAAATAAATAGCTCAATCTATTTTAGAGTGTTTTGCTCTTTGTTGGTTTCTTTGCCATCAAGTACCTCACTTTGCAAACAGCCATTTGGTTCATACGTTTGTATTGCAAGCTTCTCCAACAGGTCTTCATCTTCACCCCGAATTATCTCACCTCCATATGATAAAGATGGAATCAATGTTGATTTGATCACTGTTATCAACACCTTTAGGTTATGGCCCCACAGACGTTTCCTCAGGTTTGAGAGGGCGAAGTTTAGGGCCTCAGTTTTTGCAATGATATGCTAACACCCTTTAGGCAGATGGTTCAAAATGCTGTTGCTATTTTGAAACTTAATTTACCATACCGAGCACCTCTCGCCTCATTTGAGAAGTTGGCATTGGCCCCCTGTGAACAAGAGGAGAGCATTTAAGATCCTGCTCCTAATGCACATAGCAATGACCCACTTTGGTGCAGTATACTTGTCATCTAGGAAACACCATAACTTACCTGGGAGAACGTTGTGCTCATCCGGTGGCCACATGGCTGCCATTCCTACGGTCCGCCTTACCAAATCAGGGGGCAGATCCTTCTCAGGCCTGGGACCATAGGCCTGGAATAGGCTCGAAGTAGAGTTGTGTCAAATGGAAGAAAAACTATTTTCAGAAAGAAACTCAAGATGTAGCTCTTTACACTCTAGCCTCCATTTTCCTCCCTTGTTTTTCCTCTTCTCCGCCTAGCATTGTGACATTCTTTTTGAGTAGACAAGCGCTTAACAAATCTTGTCATTCTTTCGTTCATATGTGGAAAAGTAAATTTTGTCATGTTCTGTGTCACTACGTATCATCCATCATATGTTATGTGTGCATGACCAATATGCATATGTTATTCCCCATGTCCGATTAATGACGCAATTATAGTTGTGTCCACCTCTAGTATGCTAGTTTCCAGTCCTCGTGAATACTACGAATACCAGGCCTATGTAAAGCTACGTTGCCACGTTTCTCAGTGTGCACGTTATTTCATTATAAAGTCCCCGTTTCCAGGCCTCAACAGGGCCCGGACATCAGATTCAGCTCCTGTCTCCTGAAGCCTCGCTGAGGAGCGATCCAGCCCCCACCTGTATCCTCGACCTTTCACTTACTTCCTGCCTCGCAGTGCCCGGTGCAGCTTGGCTCTGCCTCTGAGTCTGCCAAGAATATGTTATGATTCCAGCTATCAGTTTAGTCCTCCTTCTCTGCATTCCTAAACTACTGAACTGCATCAATAGTTTCCGTCATTGTCTAGCCTATGCGGCTCCATGTTAAGAGAAATACTGTATTTAATGGTCATTTAATATTCTTCATCACGCACTACATGTAGAATAATGCATGGTCCAGTCTTAGAGTCAGTTAGCTTTTCCCCTCATGACTTCTAGTTTATATCAACATGTTCCCTAAACATCAGATACTAGATAGGGTTTAGGTACATGTCGCTCCGACCCTCCAGACTTTAGTCTCTGCTCCTAGCACAGAGTTCATAGCCCCCAGCTTCTCCTCGTAACACGTCATTACCAGTTTGCGCGCACCACCAGGTTAGAGGTCCCGGCTCCTTAGGTAGCCCCCTCCATGGTTTCCGCCCCATTCATGACATATCCTGTTACGTCTGCACCACATGTCTATGTATACGCCCAGTTACACCTCTTTTTACTCTTATCTTTCGCGACTGCTACGCGTCACGCCTTCTGCTCCACCCACTGCTACGCCTACTGCAATGTAATGCTATGTATTTGCGCTATGTATATATGCTCGTGTATTGTTATTAAAAGTTAGCGCGCTCATCCCAGCCCCAGCAGCTGCTGGGCCCTGTCATCCTATTCCTATGCAGGTTGTCCTGATCCTGTCCTTATGCTGTATTAAACCTGCAAAACTCCTTCTACCTCGAATCTTGACTCTTATTTATTGAGCTATCTGTTATGATATATGTCTAGTCAAAAATAGGGTATTATTTATTTATTTACCACATAATGGCGCCCGAATAGGGACTTGCCCTTTCCCCACGCGTCGGTGAAGCCACGCCGACCCCCTGACCCTCTGCAGTCGTGACGGAACTCTTCTGCGCAGTGGCAGATATTTCTGCTCAAGTATCCCTCAGGCCCACGGAGGAGACGGAGGAGGCGGTCCAGCATCCAGACGAGACGGTGGAGGAACGCGGCGAGTCCCGACCAGAGCCCAAGCCAAGAGTCCAAGGTCCGAGGTATCCGGAGGTCCACCCGTAACTGAAGTCCGAAGTCCGAAGTTCGTCGTCGTAGCAGTCCAGTCCAGTCCGAGGCCTTCCGTTCTTGCTACCCGGTGAGTACCGTTACTGGGGTGGTATCTAGACAGGGTCAATTTAATTGGCTCTGGTCTGTGGGTTGGTGGTACACAGTCCCACAAACGAAGTGTCCACTTCGGTGGATGCGGGTCCTGACGTGTCTCTTTAAAGAGACCGGTAAGTTTCGTGCTGTTTCAGCAGTGCATCTAGTTTCTGTTCTAGTCAGTTCTGTTCTCGAGAAATTTCAAGTATTTCCAGGTAGTATTCTGTCCGAACTGTTATTTTAAATGTTTTTCATGTATTCTAATGTCGTGGTATGAATGGGAAATAAGTATCGTGTTTATTGTGTATTGTATTGTGTCTAGATTACAGTTCAGTCATGCCTATATTTTCCAAGTTACGTCAGTTAAAGACTAGAAAGGGTCTGCTGGAAGCAGCAGTTCCCGTCCCGCCCAGGGACAGTCCAGGTCACTTTATGTATCAGAAGCATGGCATAAGCGCCATATTGTATCTAGATTTATGGGTAGAGTATACCAAACAGTTAGAAGAAAAGTATAGATGGCCCGTATCGGGTACATGGGATGCCGAATGCATCATGCGAGTAGAGGAGACATTATGGAAAAAGAAAGCCAGACAATCACAGAAAGATGCCATCGAGTTATGGCGCAAAGAAGCTCATAAAAGAACCGAAAAAGAAATCAGAAAGTCAGAACTAAGTAGAGAATCCCAAGAACGAGCCCAAGAAAGAGAATTAATCGAGATAGGTGAACGAGTTAGAACTGAGCAATCAGACAGACAGAGGAATGCCCTCATTAAGGGTATGTATCCTCTTCTTGCTGAGGGCTTGCCAAAAGCGACCCCGGAGGCATCCAGTAATTTCCCGCCACCATTAGTTCCGACCAAGCTACGTCACAAACCGACCGCAGCTGATATTTTTATTTCGTCCTATCTGGACGACACAGTCCCGGAATATGCAAATCCTGTTCGCGCTCCGCCAGTCCCTGTAAACCAGGTAATTCCTGCTCCTCCAGATACCGGGGTGCCCTTAACAGCCCCCCTGGGTCAGCCCGCCATACAAGTCCAGCCCACGTTACAATTACCGACCCTGCCAGGACGAAAAGCATCAGTTGATGATTCTAGTTTAGGGGCCGCAGGAGGAGGTCTTCCTCAAACCCCGCCGCCATACAAGCGTTTATCAGCACTCGAATTACATGCTCAAGCATCACAGCGTACTCCCAAGAGTAATAAGTCTGTCGCAGAAATCAGGCAAACCCTTGGCGAATGTGTCTATGACCCAGTTCCAGGCGAGTTTAATATGGTTTTATATTCCGTACGCGTAAGGAGAGTGACCGAGTATCTAGTCACCCTGCCGAATATGAAAGAAGATCTAGACAGGATATATCGTTTCATCCGTACAGGGGATGACCCACAAAGTATTAGTGATGCCATGTCTCAAAGGAAAGCCGAGATTCAGCGCATGATATTAAAGTTTTTAATTAACTGTCTAATAAGAGAACAAGATTACCCGTCTAAAGATCCGGAAGAAATGAAAACTCTAACAAAGTGGAGTGATAATATAGCCGAAGGAAAGCACAATACCATTGGTGCCATGGAAAGTATGTACAAGAAAATCCGTAGAGAAATAATAAAGATACACGAACAGCGTAAAGCAGCACAAGTAAGCGAGAAAGAAAGTACCTCTGATCCTGAAGAGGAAGACGATGAGAATACTGCCAGAATAGCGTATGTAGGAAAATCTAGATTTCCAGATCGCCATTTACGTCTAGAACACAAGTCTACTTTCCATCATTCAGCACCAGAACAAGGTTCCCTAGAACAAGTATTTCAAGCTACCGATCACATTCTGAAATCACGAATCGGTTACAGTGAGTTAAGTACCATGCATGAACAAGAAATAGTTCGGTCAGCAGTCCGATGGATTACTGATTCTACCACTTTTCCGGATGAAATAGTGGCACAAATGTTTCTGAAAATGCCCCCAGCCGAGCAGCGACTGGTGGGTATGTATATGATTCAGCACCTCATTACTCTGTATGAGGATCAACATTCTGATCCAGGCCCGTTACATGATATCCTGAACGAGTTACTCCAGTATAAATGGAGAGGTCTAGGTACCGATTTAATTAGTGTTATTCTAGAACAGCGCCATAAATATAGAACGTTCTTGAACCCGCATTTTGTTCATGTCTCACCCCCAGAAAGTAAATCATTCTACATAGACAGACAGAATCCGTTACGAGAAGTCCACCCAGTCAGAGGAGCGGGTGGCGAAATGCAGCGAGTGTTTGTATACACTCCGATCACAAAGATGGAACTCCTCGAAATGAAGAAATTAATTCCCTGTCATGATAAAGATCCAGCAGGGTTCCATAGAGAATTAAAAGACATGCTCCGTATGGGAGAATACACTTACCCAGATATCATTAAAATGTTAAAGGTTCTGCTACCCGCAGGGGTGTATGAAAAGCTAAAGGAAAAAGAATGGGAGGTGGGAGAGAAAAAGATCGATTGGGCAGTCCTAGAAGCAGAAGATAAGATACGTGTACCAGGTACTGGTCTTGGAGAGAAATGTAAAGAATTACCAGAATTATTAATTCAAGTTTTACCCAGATTATTAACAACGAGAAAAGAAGACTGGGATGCAATCTCAGCCTGTAAACAGAAACAAGATGAAGATATTAGTGATTTTTATTCAAGGTTTGAAAAGTGCTTTAGTATCAACAGTGGTCTCAAGACAAGTAGTGAGTCATACCCTCACCTTTTCGTTACCAAATTAGTCGAGAATTCAAGCCCACAAGTTAAAAACCGAGTTTTGAAAGTCGAAAGCACCTGGCAAGCAAATACTCCGTCCCAGATGCTCCAGATGCTCCAGTACCACCAGAATAGAATCAGGGAAGAGCAAGAACACGAGAGAAAACGTATGAAAGACACGAAAATGAAAGTACTAGTTGCACAATCTGTTCCTCAAGACAGTCAGAAGAGGGGTCCGAATCAAGCCAGTCATCCTGCAGCTCCCGTTAAAGGGAACTGCAATTATTGTAAACAGCCAGGTCATTTTATAAATGAGTGTGCAGTCCTGAAACATAACATAGCTACTGGTAAGACTAAAGAAAGACCACGTCCGCCTAGACAAGAACAAGTTTCACAGATTCCTCAGCCACAGAATGCACAACAGACAGTTACAGTACCGCAGCCTATTGCTGCAACACAGCATGTTACATCGCAGATGTACCAGTATGCACAGTCTGAGTATCCAGAATATCAGCAGTATTCATGAAACAGCCTAGAGAGGGAGGTAGGCTTGCCTCTCATCGAGATACCTGTAGATCAAGAAGGTCCCTATGTTCACAGTCAAGTATTAGGGAAAGACAGAAAGTTTTTGATTGATACAGGGGCAAGTAGGACCACAATTAGTCATGCCGAAGTTCCAGGGGCTCCGCTCTCAGGCTCAAGAAATGTTTCCCTTGGATTTTCAGGAAAGCCTATCGTTAATGAGATTTCAAAGCCAGTCACTCTAGAAGTAGGTCCATTGTCCCGCACTACTGATCTGTTACTTACTAAGTCATGTCCAGAAAATCTATTAGGCATTAAAACACTGAAAGAGTTAGGTGCCGTTATATGTTGTTCCCCGGAGGGAATACGTCTGTTCCTACGTGACTTTAAGGGTCACTATGTATTACGAGATTTTGATCCCAGACTGTCTAAAGTTCCGCAGCATTTATGGGCGCAAGGTCCAACTGATGTAGGTTACATGCAAATCACACCCCATCGTGTGACTCTCAAACCAGGTGTAATGTTACCACGAATCAGACAGTACAGATTGCCACCTGAGGCTGTAGCAGCCTTATCCAAAATTATTGACGAGCTCATGGCTCAAGGAGTAGTTGTAGAAACTGACTCCAATGTATGTAACTCTCCGATCATTCCAGTCATGAAACGTACTGATCCAAATGCACCCCCAGTATATCGATTAGTGATTGATTTACGGGAACTTAACAAATGTATTATTCCTCAGTACCCAGTTGTCCCAGATATCTCTTCCCTGTTGACAGCCATTGATTCCGAAGCCACGTTCTTTACAGTAATCGACCTTAAGAACGCATTTTTTAGTGTTCCTATTCATCCAGACAGCCAGTTTCTTTTCGGATTTTGTTTAAATGGAAGGAGCTATATGTTTACACGCGCTCCTCAAGGTTTCACGGAAAGCCCTAGTATTTACAGCCAAGCACTTAAGAGACAACTAGACAATATTCACATGCCAACTGACACTGCCCTGCTCCAGTATGTCGATGATCTACTGATCACAGCCCGTTCTGAACGTGACTGCGAGCGAGCGTCACTGACGGTTCTGTATTTCCTAGCCGAGATGGGGCACAAGGTGTCCCCTTCGAAGCTTCAATTCTGTGTCCAGCAAGTGGTCTACTTAGGACACTTACTGTCCAAGAGGGGTAGGCAGTTGACACCAGACCGTATCCAGTTAATAGCGAGTCTTCCTCAGCCCAAGACCCAGAAGGAGGTACGTGTCTTTATCGGCCTTACTTCTTATTGCCGACAATGGATTCCCCAGTATGCATTTCTAGCCAAACCACTGATACAGTTAACGACACAGGAGGCAGCCGTATCGACTGTCCTCCCTTGGACATCTGAACATACACTTAGTTTCAACGAGTTAAAGAAAGCCCTATGCCAAGCTCCAGTTCTAGCGACACCGAACTACAGTAAGCCTTTTACACTTTTTGTCACTGAACGTGAAGGTACAGCATTATCTGTTCTCACACAAGACCAAGCAGGACAATACAAGCCCTGTGCTTATTTTTCTAGCACACTAGATCCAGTCGCCCAGGCTCTGCCTGCGTGCCTCAAGTCAGTTGCAGCCACAGCACTAGCTATCAGACAAAGTGATTCCATAGTTTTAGGACATACCTTGACAGTACAAGTCCCACACTCCGTGGAAGTTCTTTTAAACCGAACACAAACACAGCACTTGACAATTGCACGTTTAACAGGTTATGAATTGACACTGTTCCAGCCACACATAGAAATTAGACGCTGCAACATCCTGAATCCTGCTACACTGTTACCATCAGTTAATTCAAATCCAGCCACACATGATTGCGTGGAAGTAGTCAACATTACGACAAAGCCAAGACAAGATCTGACAGATATTCCGTTACCAGACCCTGACCTGACACTTTATGTGGATGGTTCATGTATGAGAACTAGTACAGGAGAACTAGTCGCCGCGTATGCAGTGACTACTGACACCGAAGTTATTGAAACACACCGTATTGATACCCTGTCCGCTCAAGCAGCAGAGCTAGTTGCTCTGACACAAGCCTGTATACACGCCAAGAACCTGAAAGTTAATGTTTACACAGATTCACGTTACGCATTTGGAGTTGTTCACGACTTTGGAGTGCTCTGGCAGGAGAGAGGTTTCATGACTTCTCATGGAACCAAGATTCAGCATGGTTTCCTTATCCAAGCTCTGTTAGATGCAATACATTTACCGACATCCATTGCTATCATGAAATGCAAAGCACATACGAAAGTTACTGACATTATTTCCCAAGGTAATGATCTAGCAGATCGCACAGCCAAGCTTACAGCACAGACTCCAGACATTCAAGTTAATCCGACACAGACACATACTCCAGATCCGACTACATGTATGACAGTTAAGGACCCTACTCAAGATGTCATAGATATCCAGTTACATGCTACTCCCGATGAAATCAAGAAATGGTCCGAACAAGGAGGGGTCCAGACAGATCAAGGATGGTTAACAAAGGGTAGAGCCGCATGGTTTCTCCCCGACTCTATGGTTCAAGTCATTATTAATACCGCACATAGTCCAGCACATTTAGGAGAAAAAGCAATGTTAGACAGTATCCAGAACATTTGGTTCAACAAGCATTTACGAGCTGCAGCCAAGCAGAAAGTCCGTACCTGTATGATATGTTGTCAGTTTAATCCAGGTAAAAGTGTCCCGGTGGAACAAGGTGGTTTCCAGCCCCCTGACCACCCCTTTGAGGTCCTCCAAATGGATTATATTCAGATGGAGCGATGTCGAGGTTTCAAGTATGTCCTTGTAGTTGTATGCGCTTTGTCCAGATGGACAGAAGCATATCCAGTCCCAGATTACACAGCCGCGACCACTGCCAAACAGTTGGTTCGTGAATTCTTCCCTCGATATGGACTCCCTAGAGTCGTATATTCTGATAACGGTCAGCCATTCTCATCTGAACTGATGAAGCACGTTTCCCTGTTGTTAGGGTACCAGTGGAAGTTCCATTGTGTACGCCATCCTGAAGCAGCCGGTCTAGTCGAGAGACATAATCAGACTCTGAAAATCCGTATTGCTAAAATATGTAAAGATAAGGGTGTGGACTGGCTAGTAGCTCTGCCAGTCGCTTTGTTTTATATGCGCATGGTCGCACATTCCAGATCAGGTCTGTCCCCGTATGAGGTCGTATTCGGCCGCCCCCCTAACATGTGGGGTACTCCTAGACCCCGAAGTATTACTGATGTTTCATGTAATATGCTGACAGATTACCTAGCTTCCTTGATGTCTGCCCTCAACTCATGTCGTTCACAGGTTGCCGCCGCATTTCCAGACAATACCGAGGTGGCACCGCATGAAATCGTTCCAGGTTCGATGGTGCTCGTCCGGAACTTTGACAGATCAAGTCCGCTGGAGCCACGTTGGAAGGAGCCCCGTCAGGTCCTCCTCACCACCCGTACAGCCGTGAAATTGGAAGGACGCCGCGGCTGGGTGCACCTTTCGCACGTCAAGAAATTCTACGGATTAAAGCCGGTCTCTAAAAACATTTCCCAGGATATCAAGACTTGTCAAAACATTGTTCCTAAGGACTGTCCCGCAAATGACATTGATTCAAAACCCCCCCTGTTAGAGAAAACTCCGCAGCAGGAGTATAAGCAAAAACTCCGGTCTAGTAAAATAAGTCAGCCAGTTTGATTGTCTAAGTCCTCCCCTAGGTGAAACGGTTAGACTGTTTCTGACATGTATAAAATAGACCCCCATAGTGAGAGAGTTAGTCAAAACTCAAACCGATGTATCGTTTTTCTAAGTTTGATATTATTTCTCAGCCTTTTGATTTCCTGCACCAGTTACGCATTTTTCCTGTGTTTTCCAGTTCCTCATGTAAATAAGCCTTCTAATGTTACAGCAGAGCACACGTTTAGTGATCTGCCTCCTCATGAACTGTCCTACCGCCTCGCTATGCGCAATAACTCATTTATCCGCATGTTACATTATTCACACCAGACCAGCAATGCCACTAATTGTTGGGTGTGTGGTCGACTCCCCCCTTTCCAGACGTCGAAGGGAGTTCTGCCACTTTTTCCTTATCCTTTTTCACATAATGGTTCGTGTGGAGCATGGTCCACGTTAACGTCATCCTTAACAGATATGTCTTTTCTTAACAGTACATGTTTCCCAGACAAGCAAGGTTTCCCCCACAGAACAGGTTTAGATCTAGAAAATGAAGTGTACAATTTAGGTAACTATTCTTCGAACTTCATGGTCCTGAATGTTCAGTCTGATACTACTCCAGACTCACCTGCTATTTCAGTATTACCAGTCAAAGGCGAATTATGTGTTCGTAATTATGGTTCTGTACACGTAGGACATAGTGATTGTACTACTATTATCAAGTATAGTGACAGTGGGAAATCTATTTTTAAAGCTTCACGTCATTCTTATTTTGTTTGTGGTCAAACCGCATATGTTCGTCTGCCCCTCGATTGGGAGGGAACCTGTTACATTGCCTTCCTACTGCCACCTGTTTTCCTAGCCCCACCTGACTACCATAGGAATTCCTTCCTAGTACATACTAGACACAAGAGAAACCTCCCGATTGTCGATTATACTGAAACTGCTGCAGAGCAATTCATTGATATTGATAAAGGTGTGTTCCCTTATTTAGGCACAGTTGTAAATAGTAAGCTAATCCGTAGGTTAACAAGAACCCTTGAAGCTGTAGTAGATGAGACTGCCTCCGCTCTAGGTAACTTAACCGAAGAGCAATCCTTTATGAGAATTGTCGTGTTCCAGAATCGTCTCGTCCTTGACGTCATACTGGCCGATAGGGGCGGGGCCTGTAGAGTCCTCGGATCCAGTTGTTGCATTTTCATTCCAAATAACGCGCCGTCTGTTTATTCAGCTATAACCAGACTCCATAAAATTGCCCATCTATTACACCAAGATCCAGGCACCTGGACATGGTCCGGTTGGTTCTGGAATATAATTTCCGCCTGGGGATGGAAAGTCCTGTCCTTTCTAGGTATCGCAGTAGCGATCATATTCAGCTGCTGCCTCTGTATACAATGTGGCCCTGCGATTTGCGGCATGTGTGCTACCTCTTGTATTCCTAGTCCCAAGCCCCGTTCTAAATCCCGTTCCAAGACAATTCGAGATGAACAAATGGTACTGTATGAAATGATAGACGGTATCATGAATATTGATGTTTCCTGATGGAAACGTAGTGACAAGGAGGGAATGTGGAAAAGTAAATTTTGTCATGTTCTGTGTCACTACGTGTCATCCATCATATGTTATGTGTGCATGACCAATATGCATATGTTATTCCCCATGTCCGATTAATGACGCAATTATAGTTGTGTCCACCTCTAGTATGCTAGTTTCCAGTCCTCGTGAATACTACGAATACCAGGCCTATGTAAAGCTACGTTGCCACGTTTCTTAGTGTGCACGTTATTTCATTATAAAGTCCCCGTTTCCAGGCCTCAACAGGGCCCGGACATCAGATTCAGCTCCTGTCTCCTGAAGCCTCGCTGAGGAGCGATCCAGCCCCCACCTGTATCCTCGACCTTTCACTTACTTCCTGCCTCGCAGTGCCCGGTGCAGCTTGGCTCTGCCTCTGAGTCTGCCAAGAATATGTTATGATTCCAGCTATCAGTTTAGTCCTCCTTCTCTGCATTCCTAAACTACTGAACTGCATCAATAGTTTCCGTCATTGTCTAGCCTATGCGGCTCCATGTTAAGAGAAATACTGTATTTAATGGTCATTTAATATTCTTCATCACGCACTACATGTAGAATAATGCATAGTCCAGTCTTAGAGTCAGTTAGCTTTTCCCCTCATGACTTCTAGTTTATATCAACATGTTCCCTAAACATCAGATACTAGATAGGGTTTAGGTACATGTCGCTCCGACCCTCCAGACTTTAGTCTCTGCTCCTAGCACAGAGTTCATAGCCCCCAGCTTCTCCTCGTAACACGTCATTACCAGTTTGCGCGCACCACCAGGTTAGAGGTCCCGGCTCCTTAGGTAGCCCCCTCCATGGTTTCCGCCCCATTCATGACATATCCTGTTACGTCTGCACCACATGTCTATGTATACGCCCAGTTACACCTCTTTTTACTCTTATCTTTCGCGACTGCTACGCGTCACGCCTTCTGCTCCACCCACTGCTACGCCTACTGCAATGTAATGCTATGTATTTGCGCTATGTATATATGCTCGTGTATTGTTATTAAAAGTTAGCGCGCTCATCCCAGCCCCAGCAGCTGCTGGGCCCTGTCATCCTATTCCTATGCAGGTTGTCCTGATCCTGTCCTTATGCTGTATTAAACCTGCAAAACTCCTTCTACCTCGAATCTTGACTCTTATTTATTGAGCTATCTGTTATGATATATGTCTAGTCAAAAATAGGGTATTATTTATTTATTTACCACACATACATATGGATATAGAAAGAAGACTGAATTTAAAGGGACAAAGACTTGTTGGTTGAAATGCATTGGTACGTTTTTCACTTCTTCCTGTGCCTAATTAAATTAATTTGAACTTCAAGACCATATCTATCTATCTATCTATCTATCTATCTATCTATCTATCTATCTATCTATCTATCTATCTATCTATCTATCTATCTATCTATCTATCTATCTATCTATCTATCTATCTATCTATCTATCTATCTATCTATCTGTGTGTATATGTTTGTATAAATGTGCGTACATCTATATCTATATATATTTATATTATCTTATGTTAAAAAAATCAATAGAATGAATGCAACATGTTATTATTCCTTTTAATGTTATTAATTTATTTAATACACTTAAATTTAAAAGAAATTAAATTACATTTTTAAAGAGGCTGATAATCATTAAAACGAATTAAAGATGTAACTGAGAACCACATTACAAATTAAATAAAAGTGTTAGTGAGGGTGGGTGATTTGAATTGCATTGTTCAACGTGTAATATTTAAGAAACAAATGTATTTAAATTAATTTACAAAGTCAATTTTAAAAGCTAGAGTGCAGTTTATTTTTTCTTAGAGAAGACGTAGGTGAATGTTATTTGCTTTAAATGATTTTGCATTTATTTTATGTTTTTTGATTTCCCTATACATTCTGATAGATATATCTCCACAAACGGGGAACATTCCTAATAGTAACTTTACACAGATAAGTAATTCGTAGGAGTCTCCACTCCTTCATTTGAGGAGACGGAGACTCTAAAAACTAGATCTAGGTGTAAAACTCAAGTCAGAAATTGTCAATAGGGAAAAAAATCATGATTTACATCAGGGTGAACGAGTAGATCTACATTCGAGTAAATAATCACATGCAAACTTACTTTTGTCAACCTGGCCACTGATGTCTGAATTGCAATTTTGTCTCTCCAGTAGTATTGCTGAATTTCATAGCTCATTGAAAGCTGAAGGCTAGTCCCATCACACAAATTATTGCCTGAGATTATTAGAGCTAGTACTTCTTTTGTCAACAGTACCATTTAGACAACCGAGCTGATAGTTTTCTCAAGACCTTGTGTTGTAACTTGGAATGTTCCTTTTGCCCTTTTCCCGTTTCCCCCTCTCCTCCCCAGCACTTTGGTACAGTCCGTTCTGACAGCTCGGCGCTTGCTATCGAATGTTGACATAGCAGCCGAGCCCCGTGTTGACAAGCTGGCGGCATCGTTAAGGTTTCTACTTAATAAATTGAAGTAATCAAACAACCCACATCGTTTCATCTTTACTACATTTTATGGCGACGAGGTGAGGAGACTGTGCCAGGGACAGTGGTTGCCGTCCTCCTGGAGTGAATTTCTTGCTTGTCGACAGAAGATCAACGGAGTCCACGGTGACCAGCGGATGAGAGCTAAGTGTTACAACTGTAGTGATTACACGCGTAATTACGCGAACATTGTGAAGGAGTTACCGTGAATAGTTTGAATCGGGAGAAGGCGAGTCTATGAGAGGACGCTGCGTGAAAGTACGGAAGGATTTGGTAGAAGGTGGTTTACTCGTGTGTCAGGTCGGGCACAGGTGGTGTTTGATCGCTTATTAGAGTGGCGTCGAGGGAAAATAATAAACGGACTGAAGCGGCGCGTTGTTGTGTAAGAAAAGCAGCGAGGCAAGAGGCTGACTAGCTGAGTTTTATGACTGACTTTCTACACATGCGCTGCGTCATTGTCACCTCACGGCGCACAGATCTAAGCTCGCTCTGGAGACACGTCTCTCTGGTTGTAACAGCTATGCAAGCCTAGCGCGATTAGTAGCAGGCTCCCAGCTGAAGGAAGCGGTCTCCAAGACGAATATCCCCTAATCCTAGCGGTCTCAGCATTATGTTAAGGAATCCAGGCAGTACTTTTCTAATGTAAGGAAAATTAGGTGGAAGTATAACGATTTTACCTTAGCAGCCATCCAAGGGACAATCTCTCCACAAGCAGCTCCACTCTCACAGGAACTCTCTCCACGAAGACTTCTCCACAGGAAGTTCCCGCCAACAAGGGGAGGGGGCTTGCTCTTCCATTGGTTAATCTGACTAGAATCAGGGGTAAAAGAAAGGAGACTATCGAACCAACAGTGGGGCTTGCAGAAGTAATATCTATGTGTAGGAAACTGTGCTATTGTTATGGGAAAATGGTAGTTTTACAGGCCTGTTCGTAGGTGAAATTTTATTCTGTGTACATCTCTTCAGATTCAAGCAATCATCCCTTCACTTTCTCTTCTTTTATAAGTAAATTGGAACTAAAAGGCAGTTCATGGCAATGGCTGGCGCAGGCATGAGTCAGCCTCCACCTTTCCTCAATGAATTAGGAGAACCAGCTATTCCCTGGAAGAGATGGGAAGGCATATTTAAATCTTATCTCATTGCCATATGAGGTAGTAATTATTCAAATATACAAAAGCAACACATACTACTCCACAATTTAGGCACACATGGGAGGAAAATATATGAAGATATTACTGGGAGGTTGGTGGAGGATGATCAAGAGGAAGTAGTGGAGGGAATCAATGTCTATGAGAGCACATTAAGGGAGTTGGAGTCACACTTCAAGTAAAAAATTAATGTGGTGATGGAAAGACATAAGTTTTTTAAGAGGGTGCAGAAGAGTGAGGAGAGGGTGAGTGCATACATAGCAGTGCTGAGAGGCTTATCAGCCACATGTGAATTTGGGCAACTCACAGACTCATTGATTAGAGATCAACTTGTGAGATGCACCAACGATACAAAGACACAAGAGGAATTGCTCACCAAGAACCCTAACTTAGAGGAAGCAATCAATATAGCTAAGGGCCTGGAACACACCGCGCGGTGTATGAGGGAAATGAAACCACAGGAGGGGACAAACAAAGAGAGGGTGGAAAACAAGACCCACTCTGAGGGAGAAACCATTTGCAAAGTAGGGGACAAGAGTAAAGAGATGGGTCGCAGTAAGGCTAGCACTGTGGTGTGTTTTAAATGTGGTAGTCCCAATCACTTGGCCAACAATTGGAAGTGCCCGGCGAGAAATGTACAATGTAGGAAGTGTAACAGGTGGGGGCACTACTCCAAAGTGTGTAAAGCACCCAGCAAAGCAGTACATGCCATAGAGGAGTCCCCCCAGGAATAGGCGGGGGAGAAATCTTATATTTTCCAAGTGGGGGAGGAGGATGAAAATAATGATGATATCTATCCCAAATGTGATGTTTTACTTGATGGTGTAAAGTTCAGTATGTATGCTGATTCATGTTCGCCCTACACATTGGTAGACAAAAGTGTGTTTGAGGAAAAATTTGCTAATCATCCTGTTAAAATGATGCAAGCTGATATCAGCCCAAAGGGGTACAACAAGGGAAGAATCCCATTAGAGGGCATGGTGACGATGAGAATTTCATTTAAGGACAGGCACACAGTGGGGAAAGTGTATGTATCCACGAGTGGCTCGACTCTGTTGGACTGGAAGCATCAGAAGGAGTTGGGAATGAAGTTAGACCCGAACAATAAGGAACAGGTGTTACTAATCAACCCTGCAGGCATAGCGGGGAACCTCACTGAAGAGTTTAAGGAGGTATTTAGCGAAAAGTTAGGTGTATTTAAGAACTATATGCACAGGATTATTCTTAAGGAGGGGGCAGTACCCGTGGTACACAAGACTAGATCCATACCATTGCGAATGAGAGAACCACTCCAGCAAGAACTCCACAGGTTGGTTAGTCAAGGAGTTATTGTGGAAATTGAGAGTTCAGCATGGTTGGCCCCGATTGTGATCACGGCAAAGGATGGGGGAAACAGCATAAGACTCTGTGTGGACCTGAGAGATCTAAACGCCAACATCCTGGTAGACAGGTTTCCCCTTCCCCGAATCAGTGAAATGTTAAGCACAATCCGGGGGGCCAAGTATTTCAGTGTATTGGACCTGTCCTCTGCATACTACCAAATTAAGCTACATCCAGATTCGCAAATCCTAACGGCATTCACCACCCCATTTGGCAACTTCAAGTTTCAGCGTATGTCATTGGTTTGGCGTCGGCGGCCGCGGCCTTCCAACGAGTCATGCAACATGTCCTGAAAGACTGCAAGAACACGATATGTTTCCAGGATGACATTCTGATCTACGGCGGAAGTGATGAAGAACACAATGAGATGGCAAGGAAGGTGCTAGAGAGGTTGAAAGAGGTCGGGTTCACCACCAAACCAAGCAAGTGCAAGCTTGGGGTATGCTCGGTGGACTACCTTGGACACACCTTATCAGAGGAAGGCATCAAGCCAAAGTGCGACTTGGTCAGAGCAGTGAGAGACGCTCCCACGCCGAATAACAAAGAGGACATGCTATCGTTCTTAGGTCTTGCAGAGTACATGGCTAAATTTATCAAGGACTTTGCCATGGTTTCGCAGCCCCTTAGAGAATTGATCAAGAAAGACAGTGTTTTTACATGGGGGAAGGAACAAGAGTTGTCCATGAAAAGCATAAAGAAGGCGATCATTGAAGCCCCATTTATAGGCAAATTAAACCCGAATGGAGACACCATCATCTCGACTGATGCCAGCAACAGAGGAATCGGGGCCACATTGGCGCAAAGAGAGGGGAACAAAGTCAAAGTTGTGGCTTTTGCATCAAGAACCCTCACTTCATCGGAAACAAACTATTCAACCATTGAAAAAGAGGCACTAGCAGTCTACTGGGCCATCCGACACTACAAGTTCTTCATCTGGGGAATATCCTTCGAAGTACAGACTGACCATAAACCTCTGGTCTCACTATTTACTAAGAAGGACATGGAAAGCATGACGCCCCGCATAGCTAAATGGGCTGTGGGACTGCAAGCCTACAATTTCAGAGTTACCTACATCCCAGGGCAACAAAATAGAGTTGCAGATTTCCTATCAAGAGCACCAGCCGGTGGGGAAGAGGAGGTTGAAGAGTTGAGTGGTGACTCAATCCTGGAGGTGAGCCTAGCTGCGGTGGAAAAGAATGCATGGGTAACGCAGATGAAACAAGATGAAGTACTGAAGAAAGTGAAGAAACATATCCTCACGGGATGGCCGAAGAAATGTAAGGATATGGAGACCGAGATCCAACCGTACTGGAATGTGCGGGAAGATCTATCAGTTGAAGGAAATTTTATACTCAAGTCCGGGAAGCTGGTCCCGCCGGAAACTTTAAGGAGCCAGATCGTGGAACTAGCGCACGAAGGTCACCTGGGCCGTAGTTTAAGCAAAGCTAGACTACGTATGGACTACTGGTTTCCAGCAATGGACAGTGAGATGGAGGACAAAGTGAGGGACTGCTATGCATGCAGCCTGAGTGACAAGTCTAAAGTCACTAGACGAGCACCATTGTCACCGGTGGAAGTTCCCAATGTTCCATGGGACAAGTTAGGCTTCGACATAGCCGGGCCCATCCATGGCAAAGGGCCCCAGGATTGGTACTTACTGGTTCTGGTGGATTACTATTCAAGCTGGATAACCTGCAAGATCGTCCACAATGTGAACACAAAGTCGATCATTGAGTTCCTGAAAGAGGTGTTCTCGAGAGAGGGTATCCCTTTAACACTGGTCACGGACAATGGGGTACAGTTGATCTCTGAAGAGATGAAGGAATTTCTGAAAGACTGCTCCATAGCTCACATCCGCACGCCACTGTATTGCCCCAGGGCAAATGGCAAAGGGGAAAGAGTAAACCGCATGTTGAAAGAGTGCATGCAATTGGCAAACCAGGCCGGGGAGAACATCGAGGAGGTAATAAGAGACATGCTATGGGCATATCACACAACGCCAAAGTCCACTACTGGATGCACTCCATTCGAGTTGCTGAGAGGGAGGAAAGCTGGAACGAAGCTGACCCCTAAATGGATGGGAAGAAAGCAAATAGAAGAGACTGATCCAGAAGAGATCAAGAGGAGGATCGAAACCAATCAAGGGAAATACAAGAAATGGTACGACAAGAAGTGGGGAGTCAAGGAGAGAGAATTCCAGCAGGAACAAAATGTCTACATCAGGAAACCGGAAGGACTAAGGAAAGGGGGTGACAAGTTTTATGCCCCCAGTACCATCAGAATGCAAAAAAAGAATACTGTGGTCATGGAGGATGGAAAACTATGGAGCCATGATCGGGTGGTGCCCGCAGGGGGGGAAGAAACTAGGTCAGGCACAAGAAGGATGGAGGGTGGAGACATCAACAGAGGTGACAGACAGGACAGGAAGAGTGATAGACCTAGGATCTCTCCGCACTGGCACAAACAATTCATAATGAGATAGTGATCTGCAATGTGAACATAAAGTGTGTTTGAGTTACTGAGGGTCTTCTGCGAAAGACCACTGGCCTAGATTATGGGTGGGGAGTTTACCTTCCTGCCTCCACTCCTGCCATTCCGGTTCCTTCCTTTCCACTTTCCCTTCCTTTCTTTTCCCCTAGGGAGGATGATGTGTTGTAACTTGGAATGTTCCTTTTGCCCTTTTCCCGTTTCCCCCTCTCCTCCCCAGCACTTTGGTACAGTCCGTTCTGACAGCTCGGTGCTTGCTATCGAATGTTGACATAGCAGCCGAGCCCCGTGTTGACAAGCTGGCGGCATCGTTAAGGTTTCTACTTAATAAATTGAAGTAATCAAACTACCCACATCGTTTCATCTTTACTACACCTTGCTATTCAACATTTAAAGGCATTAGATTGAAATATACCTTGAAATACTTGTCAGCAAACTTACATGCTTTTTGAAGATTATCAAACTGCTTCAAATAGGAGTGTTCTACTAAATGAAAATAATCTGTCCTATTAGGACCTGTTGGTATTGGGGTGTCTGCAAAAAAACAGCAGCTAATTAATGAGCAATGCTCGTAGTGCCAACACCACAAATAGAGGTGGAGGAATTGCTTTGTTTCTGATAGTGGAGCCTCTTTTTGCCTAGGAGGATCACCCATGCCCTGATGGAAAACTCACAGTGCATCATTGGCATTGATTTGTTAATTCTTTAAAAACAGCCCCACATTTACGGCATACCTTTAAAAGGCAAATAAAGTGCTGCCTTGTCCACCATGCCCTGTGCCATTTTGTTCCCTCTTTGTAAGTGGAATCATTTTATTTAAAATTTCCTTGTATGTATGGGAAATGACTTCCCCTGAAAATTGCTGACTTCGAACCTCCCAAGGTCTCATGGCTGCTAAAAATGCCTTTTCTACTATGTTTCTTTTGCTTTCTCAGATTTGGGCTTTCGGCTTCTGTGAGGCTAGGGGATATTTTTGAAGTTTGTATGATCTTGTTTTGAGTCCCTTTGTAGACATTTTACCACTAGCCAGTGTCTTACATTGCAAACGACATGGTGTGCGTTAAATGTGTCAAAAGAAAAAATTGTTGATATATTTATTGCTGTTGCTATTCAGAAAATAACTCTAAACTGAAAAGATGGCATGGAACTGTTATATATTGCATGGCAGACCAATATTAGCCTAAATAACAAAATTAATTGATTCAATGATGTATCTCTACAATTAGCAATCTCTTTCAACAAATAATCTATACCTCTCCTCAGCATGTAATAATTAAGAATTGACTAGGAAACTTATATTTGTCAAGCCCTCTCGAAAGATGGGTATTTATTGTTGTGCATTATATATCTATGTTTATTAAACTCAGGGCCTTATTTCGAGTTTGGCGGTCCATAGGACGTCCGAACCCGTTGTGGCGGTTCGACTACCGCCACACTCTGGGACTACTCGCTCTATTATCACTGCAGCAGTTGGTCCACCACGAGACAGCCGATACTTCTGGGATCAAGGATCCCGCTGGGCCGGAGGTCTTTCACTGGAAGGAATATGCTGCAGCTGGCTCCGCAGATGACATTCTGAGTTGCCATTTCACTGCCCTTTTCAGATCGGTGAAGCTGCCATGAGAAGGGTGGTGGAATGGCAACAACAAGGCCCCCTGCCGGATTTGGGGCTAGGGGTGCATGCGGGGGGAGCAGATGTAGTGCTCCCCTAAAATTGCACACACCCTTTCTTCACTGTGTGCATATATGCCACACCGCGCAGGAAGGTGCAGTCAGAGCTCTTGCCAGACCAGGATGTAACTCCTAAACTGGCAGGCAGTCACACCATGGCTTTGACCGTTCTACAGCAGTTAGTGCAATGCGAAGTCCGCTGAAGGACCATCAAAGTCTCAATAAGGCCCAAAGTGTTACATAAACTTTCCATCTGTAAATTAATTTTATTGCTTTAATATTGCACTGTATCTATTTAAAAATGTGTCTGTTCATTGGTAGTGTATTGTACAATCAATGAGGTTATGCACCTTAGATAATACCCAAATTTGCTACTGTCCATAAAACGAGTCCTGTCAAATGTCCAATTCAGTCATCAGCATTGATTTAGGTGGTACAAACAGAGCATCATCCAGCCAGCGCGTTTCGTTCCAATCAGTTGATAGTACTTCATTAGGGCTATTGATCGTAAACATCCACATGTAAGTATTTCAAAAGCGTCCAAGGCCTCTTGCATAAAGAAACTGCATAACAGATAGATACCGCTTATGATATTGCAGTGGTACAACACTTATCTAGTGTCATAGAATGAGGGGCCACATGAGAATGCCCCATGTCTAATAACCAAGCTACAGATGCCCGTCCACATACACAACCAGCAAAAGCCTAAAAAGAAAATGGCGGGCTATAACACACTTCTTCAAACAGTGAGCAAGAAACACCTACATTTTTATCATTTTGTATAGCCCTATGCTAATTTTTATTGGGGCATGAGTTGGACATTGGGATTTATTCCTATAAATTGCTGCTATTGACTTAAACTGCATCTGCATATCGCTGGATAGGATACTGACCCTACAGTTCCAGCTTGACCAAACTATGTGACTCTGGGCAATTACTTTTCTTCCATCTGCCTCCTTTTCTCTGATTTTCCCATTTGAACGCACCTTGAAATAATTCAGTTCAGGATGTTCACTGTACAAAAAACCTCCCTCATATATGGTGTAATAGACCATAATTTTACTTCCCGAATAACAACGATGAAGGCTTTGCATAAGTGGTACTAGCCAACTGACTTGCCTCCTGGGTCAACATCCCCTCGCTTCCAGTGCCGGAACATTTCTTTTAGAAGTATCTGTGCGCCTAACAAAATTTTATTCATTCATTCGCTAATAGTATTGTCATTAGGTCAGAAGGAGAAAGGATGTGATACCTATTCAGGATTGGAACTGCACAATGTCTAATCAGTAAACCAGGTCCCAATCCTGACTTTCAAGCTTGATCAAACAGTGTGACCCTAGGCGATTACTTTTCTTCTTCTGTGTGCTGCCTTTTCTTTGATCATCTCATCTGAGAGCACCTTCAAGTAATTCACTTGTACAACAATTTCTCTTGTTATGGTATAATAGGCCCTAACATTTCTCCATAGGAGAAACAAGACAACTGACATCCTTCATGAGTCATTAAAACAATTGTCATGGTGAAAATGGTGTGGTTCACTAATTCTAATAAAGGTAACTCAGGATAGTACTATAATCTAAGATGATAAAGTAAAACAATCCAAAATACTCTTTTTTATGTAAAAGTTGACACCTCAGCTATAAATAAAGTAGCAATCAGGGACATTTAGAAAAGGCTAGGGATCCAGGATGAGCTAAAACCTGCAATCATCAGACTCCACTGCGCCACCAGGAGTCATTACATGTGTTGCTGCTGTTGCCAAAGATCAGTACTTCTTTCTTGTCTGTGTTCAGCTGCAGGCAGTTGTTCTTCATCCAGTCAGAGACGATTGTCATGCATCTGTGGAAGCTGGTTCTGTTGGGGGTGCGGTTGTCAGTGAGTGAAAGGATGAGTTGGGTGTCGCCTGCGTAGGAAATTATGTTGAGACTGTGGGATCTGACGATGTTATCCAGCGGGTCATAAATGTGTTGAAGAGTTTGGGGCTGAGGAATGAATCCTGGAGGACACCGCAGGTGATCTTCTTGGGTTCAGAGATGAAAGGTGGAAGGTGGATCCTCTGGGTTCTTCCAGTGAGGAAGGAGGTAATCCATCTGAGTGTGTCCCCTTGGATGACGATGTGGTGGAGTCTTTCTATCAGCATGTGGGGGGATACGGTGTTGAATGCTGCAGATACGTTGAAGAGGATCAAAGCTGCTGTGTCTCCTCAGTCGAGGATGGTCCGGATGTTGTTGGTGGCTGTGATCGGGGCGGTTTTGGTGCTCTGATTGCTGCAGAAGCTGGACTGGGAGGCATTGAGTAGCTGGTTCTGCTCCAAGTGTGTCATGATTTGATTGTTTATGATCTTTTCCAGTACCTTCCCTGGGAATTGGAACAGGGAAATTGGCCAGTAGTTTTTGAGTTTGCTGGGGTTGTTGGAGGGTTTTTTGAATAGTGGTCTGACTCCGGCATGTTTCCAGGCATAGGGAAATGTTGCAGTGGTGATAGAGGTGCTGAGTAGAGTGGTTAGTTCCTGGCCAATCCTTTGATTTCCGAGGTTGAAGATGTGGTGCGGGCATGGGTCTGTGGGAGCTCCTGAGTGGAAGGATTTCATGGTGGAGGTGGTGTGCTAGGTGGAGAGGATATTCCAGGTGGTCAGTGTGTGGTTTGTGTCGGTTATGGTGGGGCATACCTGTTTAGGAAGTCCATAAGTGTGGGTTGGTGTTTGAAGTTTCTGTATATGGCTGCGATCTTGTCATGGAAGAAGTGGGTGATGTTACACAGCTCCTATGAGGGTGTGATGTTGTTTTCACTGGCAGCCGGGTTGGAGAATTCCTTAACAATGTTGAAAAGTTCTGTGGTGTTATTGGGAATGGTTTCAATGTATGTGGCAAAGAGATATATTCTTTGTTACCCTCATCAGGCAGTGGTAGAGGTTGAGGGAGGTCTTGAAGGCTGCCCTGTTGAAGGTGTCCTTGCTGGTGCGCCATCTCATCTCCAACTGTTTGCTGTCTTGCTTCTCTGTTCTGACTTCTTCGGTGTATTAGTTGCCCTTTTTGGAGGATTTTCTCTGGATGCTGCTCTTGATGGGCACGATGCTGTCTGCTCAATTGGTGATGTAGGTGTTGAAGTTTTTCACTGTTCAGGGTTGGTGGCACTAGCAGGGTTGGAGGTGTTGAGGGCGTTCACCCAGCTGGTCTCTGAGATCTTGTTCTACCTCTGATGGGGGGTGTTGGTGACCTTGGGGGTGGCAGTGCAGGGGCTGGAGATGCTGAAGTGGATGATGGAGTGATCAGTCCAAGTGAGTTCTGTGACATGGCTGTATTTGACGCGGTTGCTAGAGGTGGAAATTGGGTCCAGTGTGTGTCCTGCTGTGTGTGAAGGGTCATGGATGATTTGGGTCAATCCAAGGCTGCTCATGCTGTCGGGGAGGTGTGTAGTATTTTTGTCATTGGGGTCATCGATGTGGAAATTCATGTCACCACAGAAGGTGTAGTCATTGGGTCTAAGATTAGGGGCTCACTGAAGTCTGCAATGGTGTTCCAGAAGCTGGAGAGGGGCACTGCGGGTCAGTATGCAAGGGTGCCTCTGATGGTTGTCTTATCGTCCGTGTGGAGCTTTAAGTTGAGATATTCCATAGGGGTGGTGGTGGTACATTGTGTGGTCTCTTTGTGGATAATGGCTGTTCCTCCTCCTGGCTTGTTGGTGAGGTGAGTGATTTTATATCCGTATGGGGCAGATGTGAGGTTGAGTCAGGTCTCAGTTAGTAAAACGGTGTCGAGTGCGAGGGTGGCGATGAAGTTCCATAATTCAGAGGAATGCTTGCATAATGAGTTTGTTTTGAGAAAGGCGCATGCAAGTTTTTTTTTTTCAGGTTGTGTCAGTTCGGGGTGGGGCTGGTCAGTGGGCTGGTATGTTTGCAGTGGCAGGTGAAGAGGTAGTGGGTGCAGGTGAAAGGTCGAGGGTGTAGAGCTCAGTAATGGTGTATTTTCTGGGGTGGAAAGGCCAGGGGCCATGGTGCTTGGTGTGGTCCAGGCGTAGACAGATACAGATGGGCCTACTTTTAAGGAGGTCCTGGGGTTGGCAGGGCTTCTGTTGGTGGGAAGAACGTTGAGTGGGAAAACCCCAACGGGAAAACTCAGGCCACTGCAGTGTCATTGGATTAGTCTGAACAGGCAGGAACTATAGGCCATAGGCAAGTGGCAAGCTAGATGCCCAGGTGCCTGTTTAAATGCCTGATGTGAGTGAAAGATTAAACCCTCTCAAAATATGTGAGCAGAGTTTACTTTTGAATTGATGTGTGAAATAAGCATTTTCTTTTTAAATGGAGTAGTCTTCTTTGTAAACTTTTAAAACATAGCTGACTGTAAACATTTTAAAATATAGCTGCCAAGTGGCCAATTCTGGGATTTTAGCCAACAGCACTTCGTATGATGGCGTTTTGAGCCCATGCTGAAAATGTTAAAAGCAAAACAACAAACCCTGAAATGCAGCAAGCTGTTGTTGGAAAATAAGACAAACATAGATTATGGTAGCCTCTGTCCCTCTGCAAAGGTGAAGAGTTGTGAAATGTAAAATAAAAGTTAGTTGCTGGCTTTCTTGCTTGTTATGAAGGGTTAAACAGCCCAGTGGAAGAGAGGGCAAAGATAACCTTTCAGATGCAATTGAACATCTCACTCTTAATTTGCTAATATTAACGGTCTTTAAAAAACCTGAAATGGGCGTTATTTACCAAAACAATGCAAGCAGCAACAGTTAGATGTGTCTACAGATACTCAGACAGAAAGTATTGTCTTATCAACACGTCGCTGCGAATATTGTCGCAGAGCCATCGCTTCGAGGGGTCATGAGAGGAGAAGATCGACGCTGCGCTGCGCATCGACGCCGCACCTGAGATCGTCAGTGTCCCGAAGATCGTCACATCGTGCCTGTGCGAGACGTTTCCTACCGAACCTGCACACCGGAATCCATACAATGTATCACGCCCGCTGCATCCAGTGGGGCTGTCGCATCGCCTCCCCAGGGTCTCAGGAGTGACGCATCGCTTGTTTTTCCAACGCTGCAGCTTCCATTTGGAACTTTTGTCGCATCTACAGGTACTTTGGGCTAAACGTGACGCAACTGTGGATTATTTTAACGCAAACCCTAGAACTCTTTTAAAATCATATTCTTGAACTGTGTATGTTGGATTTTTGTCATTTTGGTCTTGTGTAGTTTAGATAAAGATACTTAATTTTTCTAAACTGGTGTGGAGTCCATTTGCGGTGGTTTCACTGTGTTACTGTGAGTGTTGGTACAAATACTTTACACATTGCCTTTGATAAGGTTGTCTGCTCGTGCCAAGCTACCAAGGGGGTGAGCAGGGGTCTAAAGAGTGTATCCCCCTTACCCTGACTAGAAGCAAGGGTCCCTATTTGGACATTGGTACCTACCTCTACCAACTAGGGACCATCAGATCTAACACCAGAGTTGAGCACAGACCAATGGTCACGGGCTCTAGGTGTATGATTGGCTCATTGCCTTGTTTTTTGTTGAAGCTACTAGTTTATTTACAGAATTATTGTGGTTGGACAGTATCCTGTCACTGATGAAAGACTGGCTATTGCACTGTCAACGGATACAATTATGAGTAAATACATTTGCACCACTATAATGGCACAATCAAACATGTTTTATTCAATTTGTTAACACATTGATACTTCTCTTTTACAATCATTCTATGCCATCTACATATCTGCATGAAACTAAAATCATTCAACTAGTTAACATGAGAATACATACTTGTTTTACCCTTTAAATGTTGTTTCACCTATTATAAATCAACACCCTTTAACATATAAGCTTCTCGCTGATATTAATAGAGACCTGCACATGCAGGCTTGATACCTCCATGTGCTGGGATGTAACTTCCATTCTCGGGGTGGAAATCTCTGCTTACCTCTACAACTAGGACATTACATATAGTAACAGAAAGTTGGTCTTTTTTCTGGTGAGTCTTAGCTATCCTCCCACCACAAAACTAGCCTTATCTATCCTGCTGCTTGTTTGGCATTGAAAACCCCAACATGACTTAGTAGCAGGGATGAGAAGGTCGCAGCTTTACTGCATAGCAGCTGGATATTATTTTCAAGGGAGTCATCAGTTCTTTGGGAGTCCAGAGACCCAGCTGATCATGTCAGCGTGGGCTCATATTTAGAGGGAGTTTAACATATCCTTTGAGGCACTGAGTGTCCCTATGCCCTCACAGAGAAAAAGGACCATAAGTATTGGGCTGATCTTTGGACTTTGCCCAGTATATGTTCAGCCATATGTTCAGCCTGTTATCCCAGCCACATTTGAGGCATCCACAACTGGCACCACTGCACAGAGGGGTCCTGAGAACATCCTGGATGACCCTCCATGCTCAGCTGGAATAATTTGTGCAGCTGAGAGTTAGTAAGTGAAATATGTGTGTGATTGTATATTTGTGTGGATATGTTTTAAAAGTGTTGTCCAGCCATCTGCCCTGTTAATGTTTTTTTTATGTCAATGTTCCTGTACCATATATTGTTCTCGATTGAATGATTGCCATTTTCATGGTATTTATTAATAAATTCTGTTATGTTTTTTAAAACAATATGTTGGCACAATGGGAAAATATTGCAACCTTAGTATATTGGGGGATAATCCCATCAGCTACCACAGTTTGAACATTGACTTGTGATACATTTCTTTCTTTTGTTAACATAGGTGTATGTAAGGCTGATTTGTAACTATAAATCACTCTCCCATCTGCAATATAAAAAACCTTTTTGTTTGTGGATCAGAATTTTTTTTCTTGTGTATATTTACATTTATATGTACCAAAAAAACTAAAGAAGCAGTATTCTTATATGAATAGTCTTATTTCTAGCCCTGCGCCCTCCTTTTAATGTGTATCTGCTTGTGCACTGTTTGTCATTTAAGGAATCGCATATAATACATTCTGCATAATAGATGCTTGTTTTTATTATATATTGTTCAGTTATATATTTATATTTTGAGTGCGCGGATGCCCCCCTCAAGGAATAATAATACTATCCCATTGGGGTGAACTCCAAAAGTGACTAAATTAGCTTGCGTTCAGCCCCCTGGTAGGTATAGTGTAATGCACCAAGTGGGTTTCTCTTGGTAAAAGATGTTACCTTCTGACTCAGCCTTTTATGGAGCTCAAAAACCTCCAGTGGTGCAAGCTTGAAGCTGTATCTGATTGTGGAAAAGTAAATTTTGTCATGTTCTGTGTCCCTACGAGTCATCCATCATATGTTATGTGTGCATGACCAATATGCATATGTTATTCCCCATGTCCGATTCAAGACGCAATTATAGTTGTGTCCACCTCTGATATGCCATTTCCTAGTCCTCATGAGTAATATGAGTGTCAGGCCTATGTAAAGTTATGTTGCCACGTTTCTTAGTGTACATGTTATTTCATTATAAAGTCCCCGTTTCTAGGCCTCAACAGGGCCCGGACATCAGATTCAGCCCCTGTCTCCTGAAGCCTCGCTGAGGAGCGATACAGCCCCCACCTGTATCCTCGACCCTTCACTTACTTCCTGCCTCGCAGTACCCGGTGCAGCTTGGCTCTGCCTCCGAGTCTGCCAAGACTATGTTATGATTCCAGCTATCAGTTTAGTCCTCCTTCTCTGCATTCCTAAGCTACTGAACTGCATCAATAGTTTCCGTCATTGTCTAGCCTATTCGGCTCCATGTAAGAGAAATACTGGATTTAATGGTCATTTAATATTCTTCATCACGTACTACATGTAGAATAAATGCATGCTCTAGCCTTAGAGTCAGTTAGCTTCTCCCCTCATGACTTCTAGTTTATATCAACATGTTCTCTAAACATTAGATACCAGATAGGGTCTAGGTACATGTCGCTCCGACCCTCTAGACTTTAGTCTCTGCTCCTAGCACAGAGTTCATAGCCCCCAGCTTCTCCTAGTAACACGTCATTGTCAGTTTGCGCGCACCATTAGGTTAGAGGTCCCGGCTCCTTAGGTAGCCCCCTCCAATGTTTCCGCCCATTTCATGACATATTCTATTACGTTTGCATCACATGTCTATGTATACGCCCTGTTACACCTCCTTTGTACCGTTATCTTTCGCGACTGCTACACGTCACACCTACTGCTCCACCCACTGCTACGCCCATTGCAATGTAATGCTATGTGTTTGCGTTATGTATATATGCTCATGTAATGTTATTAAATGTTAGAGCTAGCCATTCCAGATCCGGTCCCCGGCAGCTGCCGGGCCATGCTAGTCCTTGCCATTCTGTTCCTATGCAGGTTGTCCTGTCCCTGTCCTTTATGCTGTAATAAACCTGCAAAACTCCCACTACCTCGAATCTTGACTCTTATTTTATTGAGCTATCTGTTATTCATTCATTCATTCAAAAATAGATCCGGTATTATTTATTTATATACCACATGATGAAATGGCATCGAAATCTGACAACTTTGCCTAATTTGATGGCTCTGGGGGAATTAGAAGTACAAACATTATCTAAGTGTATCCTTTTCGGGCTTTCAGGACAGCTCATCTGAGCTACCTTTAAGGCTCCCAGGGCCTCAGGGACAGCAGTTAAGGGCTAGGATTCACTCCAGAAGAGGCTACCAGCATGGTCCAGGCCATGACCATTTTGTACTGCTCAACTAATTCACTTCAGAAAAAATGCCTCTTGCAGCTTGTTGTGTCCCTCTAGCAACTCAGTAAAGAAGTCATGTCATGTCCTTCAGGGCTCCTCTCAGGTTACGGACCTAGTCTAATGGTTACCGCGCAAGACAACTTCAATGGATAGAAGTTTACAGTGGGTGTTCCTTCATTAGAGGGTCTCACAGAAGAGATCCAAAATTCAGGAAGTACAAAATAAAATAAAATATGATGTGGGGTTGGTTGCTATGATTTTGGGTCAAAATCCACTTCATCAAACCCAGTATATTCGTTAATGTTTTTAAAAAGTGTGATGAAGACAGCTTTACCAAAAATCGTAAACACAAAAACATGATAGCAAAGTAAAACAAATTAGCGTGAAAAGATTGTTAGTGAACAGCACTATTTAATTAGAAGAGGCCAGAACTCACCCTCAAGAACTATGTAAACAAAAAAAGCCATAAACCAGCAATTACAATGTAGGTATGTCAGCAAATCAAAATAATTAAAGAGCACTCATCTGCTATCTTAACAAAAGACCTACGTGCGCCTCATGATCAAAACATAATGGTAACACAAATAGAGCAATGTAATCTCCACAAAATGCCATGACCTTCATGGACTTCCTACCAAAGCTGTGGCAAAACATGACATGAGAATTTCTTCCATATGGAACACAACTATACCATCAGATCCGGGGGACCTCTATGGGTTCTACCTTCGCCCCCAGCTTGGCCTGCATCTATACGGCTACTTTTGAAGAAAGTGTTATCAGGGATGCTAACAACCCCTACAGCGACAACATAACACTCTGGCGCAGGTACATAGGCGATATTCTCGTACTATGGAAAGGAGACCTAGTGACCTGCGAGGCCATCTGTACCTGGATCAATCTGCAGAATCCCTTTCTCAAATTTTCTGGCACCATCTCAGACAGAGCAATCCCCTTCCTTGACCTAAGCATCAGTCTGACACCGACTGGGCTTAGCACAACACTCTACCGTAAGAACACAGATAGGAACAGTCTCTTGCTCTATGAGAGCCATCATCCTAGAGCCCTGAGGGACAACCTCCCCTTTGGCCAGTTCCTCAGGGTTCACAGAAACTGCACCGACAAAGCTGACTTCAAGCAAGAGGCGAGCCTCTTACAACATAAGCTACGGGATAGAGGGTACCCCTCTAGGCTCATTTACAACTCCTGCAAACGGGCCTTAAATAACCCCAGAGAAACACTACTGGAAACACGCCCCAAAGAACAATCAGAAATGATAACCTGTGTCACAAGTTTCACGAAAAACTCAGCCTACATCAAGGGCTGTATAAACAAACATTGGAGTATCATCAACACTGGAGGTCTGGATATTCCTCACCCTCGTTTCCCATTCAAACGAACATCGAATTTGAAGGATGCTCTAATTCATACACGACCCAAGAAACAACACACTAGCAGCCAGAACACATTATGGGACCTTCCCCCTGTTAAGGGGCATTTCACCTGCGGTGGATGCGCTGTTTGCCCACAAACTCACCTATGCAAAGAGATTAGTCTCACTGAGACATTCACGTGGCATCTCAAGACGCACACTAATTGCTACAGTACAAAATGCATGTATATTCTGATTTGCCCCTGCAATAAGTACTATATCGGAATGACTATGAGACAAGTGAAACTAAGAATAATGGAGCATAAAAGCAATATAAGATGCTCTAAGACACACACCAGACTCTATGAACAATACACACAACAAGGCCACCACGCGGACAGCGTCCGCTGGATTGTGTTGGAATCCCACCCTGCAATCTCACAACAAGCCTTGTTCCAAATCGAACAAAGATGGGTCCACCGGCTTAAACTGGACACCCTGGATCTTAATGATTCAGTGCCATGGGTGGCGCTGGCACGCTAACTACGATTCTTATCTTATCTTATCTGATTTGGTGCACACCTCACCTGTCTGAATACGGCCTATTGAGTCCATCCAACATAGGACCCCCATTCCCGCATGATAGGTTGGCAGAGCTAATCAACTTATATCATCTGGCACCTGGCAATATACTATTAGACTTGACATTTACTCTTATCGCCCAATGAGCCCCCTACTAATGCCACAGCTTGTACCAGCTGGGGAACTTAACATTCACTCTAAACCTACATGGGATATACACTATCCAGACAGGTCTACTCAGCCCTCCCAGACCCCTAGGATGCTATTTCTTCACTCTGCATCCCCGCTTAACCCCTCCCACTGCATAGACCTGGCACACAATACTGAGGATGTTCCCATGGTTGAGCTTCTTCTCAGCTCGATACTATCTGTCGGCCAATGACTGCCTATCTGCTAAGATTCCCTTTGATTGAGCCAGGTCAAACTCCCCCCCTTTTTTTTTTGTCCCGTTGTGGTCTTGATTTCCGACCACCACTATATATTTCTTACACCAATCACCTTAATTTATGTGGTCTATTTCGATACTCGCCCGGGCACCACCACCAACATGGCCGCCACTATCCGCCGCAGGTTACTGAAACCAGGTCGGGCGAGCTCGCCTCTCAGTGTAAGTGTATGACGCATGCGCAGTCGCGCATGCTTGCGGCCCCGCCCACCACTAGCTTGGCGAGGCGGAAGCGAGATCATTACAAATACGGCGGGTTCGCGTAATGGAGGCCACCAGTCGCTCTGATGCCCTGACCAGGCTCGTGGGGGTAGGTTGTGACAGCTGTGACCGCGCATCTTTCCGGTAAGTGCCTTACGAGTTGAATTTGAGCCCATCCTCCGCCTGATAATGTACCGGGCTGGGGGCGTAGGTTGTTCCGGGTTTTAGAGCTCTTGCTCGCTGAGTGTTGGCGATGACTGATTCCCAGAGTGGAGGGTTTGGGTCTGGGTAGCTGCACGATACCGGTTGCCATGCATGCACGGGGCACCGTTCTGGCCTGACTCCACCTCCGCCAGTTTTCCGGTTGGAGTGGGCAAAGGCTTAACGGGCTAGCTTAATGCATGCGGCGATCCAGGATATATATTGTGCAGCCCCTAGTACCCGTATCTTTTCCACTCGGCAGTGATTCTCGCCACTCATGTGTGGCCAATAGCTACTTCTCACACGGCCACCACCACCCCTGAGCACCCTTTTGTTGTCAACCCGCGACTGCACACTCATCCCCCTGTGAGTCGTCCCTAAGACTGCGGCCTCGCTGCTTATTTCTTCTTACCTGCAGGTACCTGACCACTGGCGCAGGTCCCACGAGAGCAGACTGTGAGGCGTCTTAGGGATTTTCTTAGGGTAAGCTCCTTACTTTCTCGCCTACCTTCCAGCCCTCTCTTCATTTTCATTTTAATTGTTTAACCATTGAGTGTCTTTCCACAAGAGTGCTTTTCCAGCATAATATGGTTGCGACCTATATATGGAACGATGCATTGATTCCTTCTCCATATTTTCATATATTCTCCGTAGGTCGCCACTCAATAGCAGGACCTGCCGGCCTGCCTTCCTTTTCACCTCCTGGAATAAGGTTGTACATTGAGTTTTTAATTTGTATTCACTGTGTAGTACTGAGCACTGAGGTCCTGACGAATTGCCACTGGAGCAAGAAACATGTTGACCTGACCAGAGGGTCGTAGGTATTTTGCTGAGTACACTTCTTGGCACATATCTCCCCTCCCACCTTTTTAACCAAGGGTGTCAGCCACGCTAATAAAATTCCTTGTGGACTGACCCACCTTTTTTACTTTTATTTTCACCACCACTTCACGACTACACCTTTACTTGCCCTCTCACCCACACGCACCATATGGCCGGAACAAAAGATCTACGATAAAGAGCCCCTTTACGGGTGCCCGTCAGACATTGCAGCGCCAGTCTGACGAGGAGCAGAACCCATATGAGGAAGCATGACATCTAGCTTGCTAGGTGTGTGAGGGTTTTAGTTCCAAAAAGGGAAATGCCCTTTCCCTTTTCCATTCCTCTATGCTGCACGCACTCTTGTCTCACACACTCTTATCGGGGAACTTTGTACCCTTCTTGTGCTACTAGTCGTCCGGACATGTACACTGGACCCCATTAAATATTGTCTACATACGGTTCCCCCTGTTGTTGAAAAAAAAACAACAAAAAAAAACATGAAAAACACATAACAACCAATGGCTGAAGGGGGCTGACCCAAAGCCCCCCTCACTGTTCTTCTTATTGTACTTTATTGAAGATTTGTTGACATAAGGTCTACCAGAGGACTAGAGCTCTCTGAATTCAAGCCTTAAAAAAGACACAAGAACAGTAAATTGTCAAACTGCAAGAAGCATCAGATATTTTGTAGCAACAATGGCATATAAAATGATCTAAGAAAGAGGATTTTTACCTGACAAAAATCTCAATATATTTCAATAGCAATGGCAATTATTGTGCAGCCCATTTCATTGCACTTCTTCCATGGCTGTCTTGTGCTCCGAGGGAAACATTGTAAGTTGGTTACACTTAGTTAAGTATAATCTTTTGCGAAAGAACACTGACTGAATGTAATATTTTAGTCTTTGCAAACATGTTTTGCAGGATAATTAGACCAAGTATGCTGAAGAAGACATCTGTTTATGAATATTTCTACTAATTTTAGATATGAGCAGGTTGATTTTTTGGGCTATAAAAGTATTAAGCACAGAGATTTTTGGCACGCGACCACAAGAATCAGTTGAAACTTACATCTTGGCCGACCAGTTAAAGTCATACTTTTAATTATGTAGTTAAAGCGATTAATGCACTTTATTGGAAAAAAATAAATGTACTGAAGCGAAAACTGCAAATGTCAAAAGAAATCATGCTCCTAATGAACTGCTGTGCCTACCTATGGGTGTCTGAATAATTAGGTTTTTACATAATGATACATCTACAGGTTTATCTTTTCTAATCTATGTAAATAGGAATGTTACCGATGAACAAACAACTTTTTTGTATACAAATTATCATTGCAAAATGGCAGAAATCATGGGCCAAATTGATCAAGGTTTTGCGCCCGTGCAGTGTCACAAAAAATGTGGTGCAAACTAGACTCAAGGCTTGACAGTGCAAATCCTGGTTTTCGTTGGACAGGGACAGTAGCCTTAAAGTTATGGAAAGCAGCTCTATGAACTACTTTGCATCAAGAGGACGTTCCATGGGTAGTACATTTCTAAACCCATGTTTTTTGGATGCAAAGACTTAGGGGCACATGCATCATTGAAGGATTTTGCACTTCCTAAATTGCGAAAATTAAGGAATCGCAATTTAGGAATTGCAAAATCCTATGCATCAAGAAATCCTAAAAGTTTTTAGGATTTCTTAATTTTCGGAAATTGCGATTCCTTAATTGTGAATCGCAATTAAGGAATGGCATTACATTGATTCCTATGGGCCTAGAGGCCCATAGGAATCAATGCCGTTTTGCATTTTTTTTTTTTGCACTCGCAATTTGTTGATGCATTGCAAGGGTGCAGAGGGGGATCCAAAGGACCCCCCCTGCACCCCTGAAATGTATTTTAAAGTGCATGTTTCACACACACATGTCCTTAGGACATGTGTGTCTGTAACATGCAAGTTTAAAAAATGCATTTTTTTGCTTTTTTAAAAATTTTCGCAAATTAACACGAGGGTCAACCTCGTGTTAATTTGCACTTCCTATTTCAAAATTTGCAATTTAAAAAAATGATGCATTGCATTTAAGGAATCGCACAAATGCGATTCCTTAATTGCATTTGCATTTTTAAGAAATGCAAAAAATAGCGAATTTTGACAATCTGTTTCATGCATCCCAAAAACGTATTTAGGAAGTGCAAACGGCCGAATTTACCGATTCGCACCGTTTGCACTTCCTAAATAGGTTGATGCATGTGGGGGAAAGATACTTAAAATGACAGGCAAGGTTTTGCACCAAAAATATATGCCTCCTTAAGGCAGGCGTAATATTGGAGAAAAGATTTCCAATATCTAAAGTTTTCCAAATTGACATGTGTGGCTTAATGGACAGCACACATACCAACTTGTCTAAGCAGAACATTTTGTACTGGAAGGGTACTGGATAGGTGCTAGTCGGGTTATTGTGAGACCAGTCACTTAGACTGCAGTTGCTGTGAGAAGCGGGCAGAGGGACCAGTCACTTAGACTGCAGTTGCTGTGAGAAGCGCACAGGGGCAACTTTTGCCTTCACTACAGACAACTCCAACACACTATCATCTCTTTGGCCGGACTGCAGGTAGGTAGGCTATACTACAAAATGTTTAATGCTATTATTGTATCCTTTTCTAGGAAATCCTTCTCCTAACATTAAAAACCACTGTTTGACAAAGTCAAAGAGATTCGGCAGGCAAACAGTTCATCTAGGCTGTACACGGATAAGCGATTATATTGTAAAACATTTGTGAAACATTTTTACAACTTTTTCAGTCAGAGACCCATAACAAACAACAGATTAAAATAAAAATGCACAACAAAAATCGCTCCTGCACGTGCCAATTTTCCTCCGTTCATTTTTTCCTAGGCTCTACAAATGCTCACCAAGAAGGTAGCTGATTATGTGCAGATGGGTGGCTACCTTCCCCAATCCCACCATATGAGCCCATACAGTGGATAAGAGGAAGATGCTGTGTTCATGATCACAATTTCACTCAGTGAGTTTCCAAACTGCTATGGATGTCATTTATCTCTAAACCAAGGGTTAAACTGTAGTTTTTATGTGCAATTTAATGCAGCACATGAAAAGGTAAGGGATCTATGCATGTACTGGGGGAAAGAAATTCTAGTGCGAGGTTTAAGCTGCATAAGAACGAGAAGCAGTACTGCCATACTATAACAAAGTTATTTCCTTGAAAGTTATGCAGTCTGTGCCAAAAGTATTTCTTTGAGGACGCTCTTGAGATGCAGGTGAATGAGAGGTTCAGTGTTTATTAAATGGGATCCCACTGGCTGGACCCATGCAGAGTGTAATCAGGTCTAGTTGAGAGAGTGCTGCTCATGAGACGAAAGTCTCCAAAGTGGATCTCCTGTGATGGCTGTGATGGTCACCATCAGTCAATCAATCAATCAAGGACATTTATAGAGCGCACTACTCACCCAGAGGGTCTCAAGGCGCTAGGGGGGGGGGGGGGTGCTGCTACTGCTCGAACAGCCAGGTCTTGAGCTTCTTCCTGAAGGAGAGGTGGTCCTGGGTCAGGCGGAGGTGGGTCGGAAGGGAGTTCCAGGTCTTGGCGGCCAGGTAGGAGAAGGACCTTCCTCCTGTTGTCGCTCTTCGGATGCGGGGGACGGCGGCGAGGGCGTGGTTGGTCGATCGGAGGTGGCGTTTGGGAGCGTAGAAGTTGAGGCGGCTGTTGAGGTATCCTGGGCCTTGGTTGAGTAGGGCTTTGTGTGCGTGGGTGAGGAGCCGGAAGGTGATTCTTTTGTTGATCGGGAGCCAGTGCAGGTCTCTCAGGTGTCTGGAGATGTGGCTTCGTCTGGGGACGTCGAGGATGAGTCTCGCCGAGGCGTTCTGGATACGCTGGAGTCTCTTCTGGAGCTTGGCGGTGGTTCCGGCGTAGAGGGCGTTGCCGTAGTCCAGACGGCTGGTGACGAGTGCCTGGGTGACCGTCTTCCTGGTTTCGGTGGGGATCCACCGGAAGATCTTACGTAGCATGCGCAGGATGTTGAAACAGGACGAGGAGACGGCGTTGACTTGTCTGGTCATGGAGAGGGAGGAGTCCAGGATGAAGCCCAGGTTGCGTGCGTGGTCTGTCGGTTTGGGTGCGGTGCCCAGGGCGGGGGGCCACCAGGAGTCGTCCCAGGCGGAGGGCGAGGAGCCCAGGATGAGGACTTCCGTCTTGTCTGAGTTCAGTTTCAGGCGGTTGGTTGTCATCCACTCGGCTACGTCTTTCATCCCTTCGTGAAGGTTGGCTCTGGCGGTGGCGGGGTCGTTGGTGAGGGAGAGAATCAGCTGGGTGTCGTCGGCGTAGGAGATGATGTTGAGGTTGTGTTGGCGTGCGATGGCCGCGAGGGGGCTCATGTAGACGTTGAAGAGGGTGGGGCTCAGCGAGGATCCTTGAGGGACGCCGCAGATGACTCCGGTGGCCTCTGACTTGTACGGTGGTAGGCGGACTCTCTGTGTTCTTCCGTCGAGGAAGGAGATGATCCATTCCAGTGCCGTCTCGTGGATTCCGACGTTGCTGAGGCGCTGCACTAGGGTGCGGTGGCAGACAGTGTCGAAAGCTGCGGAGAGGTCTAGGAGGATGAGGGCCGCTGTTTCTCCTTTGTCCATCAGGGCTCGGATGTCATCGGTGGCAGCGATGAGGGCGGTCTCGGTGCTGTGGTTGGCTCGGAAGCCAGACTGTGAGGGGTTGAGGGATCCATTCGTCTCGAGGAAGGTGGCCAGCTGTTTGTTGACGATCTTCTCGATGACTTTGGCTGGAAACGGGAGGAGCGAGATGGGGCGGTAATTCTTGAGTTCGGTGGGGTCCGCTGTATGTTTCTTGAGTAGGGCGCTGAGTTCGGCGTGCTTCCAGCTCTCCGGGAAGGTGGCGGTGTCGAATGAGGTGTTGATGATGTCCCGCAGGTGGGGTGCGATGACAGCGTCGGCCTTGTTGAAGACTTGGTGAGGGCAGGGGTCGGTTGGAGATCCGGAGTGGATGGAGTTCATCATGCGGACGGTGTCTTCGGTGCTGATCGGCGTCCAGGCGCGGAGGGTGGTGGTGGGGGGCGGTGGTTCGGTCGTGGCGTGCGTCGGTTGAGTGCTGAAGCTGTTGTGTATGTCCGCGATCTTGTTGTGGAAGTAGGAGGCGAGGGAATTGCAGAGGTCTTGCGAAGGGGTGATGTCGTTGTTTCTGGCGTTGGGGTTGGAGAGCTCTTTCACGATGTTGAAGAGTTCCTTGCAGTTGTGTGCGTTGTTGTCCAGTCGGTCCTTGAATGCAGTTTTCTTGGTGGTGCGGATCAGTTGGTGGTGCTTCCGGGTGGCAAGCTTGAGGGTGGTCATGTTGTGCGGAGTTGGTTCCCTTCTCCAGTCTTTCTCGAGGGCTCGGCAGTTCTTCTTGGAACTCATGAGTTCGTCGGTGAACCATGGGGCCTTCTTGCTGCCGGGTCTGTTGGGCGGGGTCCTCAGTGGGGCGAATTCGTCCGCGCAGTTGCTGATCCACTTCGTGAGGTTGTCGGCGGCCTGGCTGGGGTTCGCTGAGCTGGCGGGAGGGTGCTGGCTCAGGGAAGCGGCGAGCTGGTCGGCTGTGATCTTGTTCCAGCTTCTTCGAGCAACCTGTTGCTGGTGGTGGTGGATCGTCGTTCTTCTGAAGGTGAAGTGGACGCAGCTGTGGTCCATCCAGTGGAGTCCGGTGGTGTGGCTGAAGGTGATGTCTTTGCTGGATGAGAAGACGGCGTCGAGTGTGTGTCCGGCAAGGTGGGTGGGGGTGGACACCAGCTGCTTGAGACCGAGGGTGGCGAGGTTGTCGAGCAGGGTGGTGGTGTTGCGGTCGTTGTTGTTCTCCAGGTGGAAGTTGATGTCCCCCAGGAGGATGTAGTCGGCGGAGGGGAGGGCGTGCGGGCTGATGAAGTCGGCGATGTCCTCGCTGAATTGTGTGCGTGGTCCCGGGGGTCGGTAGATCAGGGTGCCTCTGAGGGTGGTTTTGGGGTCCGTGTGGATCTGGAAGTGCAGGTGTTCGGCGGTTGTCAGGGTGTCGTCGGTGTTGGTCTTGATGCGGATGGTGTCCCTGTAGATGATGGCGAGGCCTCCTCCAGTCTGGTTGTCGCGGTCTCTTTGGGTGATCTTGTAACCCTCTGGGATGGCGATGGCGATGTCGGGCGCTGAGGAGTCGTTCATCCAGGTTTCCGTGAGGAAGGCGACATCTGGGTCTGTGGTGTCGAGCAGGTTCCAGAGCTCGACGGCGTGTCTGTGGGCGGAGCGGGTGTTGATCAGGATGCACTTCAGGTGGGTGGTGCTGGTGTTCGGCTTGGTGGGTGCTGGTGTGGCGTGGGTCCGGTTGCAGGTGAACTTACAGGAGTGGCAGCTGAAGGATCCGTGGGTGCGTCTCGGTGTGGCTCGGTAGCAGCCCGGGGTTCGGCCGGTGTTGAGTGCGTTGAGTTCGGTGGCGTCGTAGGTCCGGCGGGTCGGCTTCCGACGGTGGGGGCCAGGGGTCCTGGCACTGGGCACGGTCCAGGTGCGGACGGGCATAGACGGGCTTACCTTTGGCGCACCTTCGGCGCTCATTCGGTGCTCACGCTGCGCGCGTCCGCTGCGCGGTCGCTCCGGGGGCGTCATAAGAAGGGAGCCGGTAGGGAGGGTCTGCGGGGAGGCGGGAGCGGGCCGACCAATCGGCTGGCGGGGGGGCGGGGCCGCGGGCTGGCAGCGGCGGGAAAACGGGAGGCCGAGGCTCGGAGGGCGGCCCTGCGGTGGCTGGGGCAGCGTCAGCGGCGAGGATCTGGTGCAGCGGGCAGCGAGGATCTGGTGCAGCGGGCAGCAGGTAAGCAGGTAGGCTGAGGGGGCGACCAGGCCAGAGGCGCAGTCTAGACTTAACAATGACAAAAGTCCATGACCGTCTGTGGAGGGTGTCATTACCCACCATTTTATTATTTGTCTGGGAGGTATTGCTGTATTTGTTCATTTTCTACAAGGCTTGGTATGCTCCATTATCCTAGAGAACCACAGAGCTGCAAATCCTATGCTCCTTATGCAGACCTTTGGAGTACCCTAATATCGGACAGAACGTAAATTAGTCTCATCCTCTTGTAGTCACAAGATCATAGCACCCCCAACCCCTTTGATCAGGCCCAGGTTGGTTGCAGCCTTTATTGCATTTTGTGGTTCACCCAGTACACCCATGTGAAATATCTACTTGCCTCACCTGTAAATTAAGTCCAGTCAGCTGGGGAAAATAGACTACTTCATGTTTGTTTTTAATCAATGTTGATGATTGCAAAAATTATGTGCTTAGGTTTTGCAATAAAGATCAGAAACATTGCAACATATGTGGATGGCATATCCTCGCAATCACCTTTGGTGAACCTGCAATTACGGTAAACCCTGGACCATCTTATTTAAAGAAATATACATTTCTATAATTTTTTCTAAACAGATAAATCAACATTTCATCAACTACATCAATAAAATCCATACAAATTGTTATATTACATTTTTTTTCAGTGTATATTGAGGGGTTCCGATATTTCCATCTTCCAAGCGTCCCTCTTTCTAGGGCATTTTTTACTCTCATTTACCGCTTTTTCATCTAGCATACACAAGTCAACATCTATCTTCCAGTCATTTAGGGCTGGTAGCTCTTTTCCTACCCAACATCTGGCAATATTTTGCTTTACTAGAATTAGTCCAAGTGCCATCCACAACCATGATTACATTGGGACCTCACCATCTCCTCATATATTTAACATTAACAGCTTAGTAGGGACCTCAATTATGAGTCCTGTTGCCTGTTTCATACATTCATCAATCTCTCTGCAATAACACTGTATCTCAGGGCATGCCCTAAGGATAATGAACATTGTTATATCCTCTGCTACATATCCTCAAGTCATTCATTCCCATCTTGTGCAGGATTACTTTTGAATAGTAAGTAAGAGTTGTATGAGTCTAAACCCGGAACATATCCCTATTTCACTGGGGCCCTCAATGCCCATTTCTCCTCATCAAATTCCCCCACATCTGTCTCCAAGTCTATCCATACATGGCCCTCAACTGACATGTACTTCTGTGCAATCTCCGTCACACTCCACCCATGAAGGTATAGCTATGGTCTTCTCTCATTCATATGATGAAAAGAACCCCTCATGGTGAGGTCCAAGTATACCTCTTTCATCATTCTCCCTCTAAAACCACCCAGATGGCACCATTATGGACAATCTGCTGGCCATGTCGGACATACACTCATGCTGGGGTGGTGGTTGACATGGTCTAATGCTGCTCTCTGGGAGAATAATTTCAACTTTCCAACATCAGTTTAATCTACAGGAGGATAGTCATGCAATGGGGCTCCTCTCTCTGAAACTGCTTTCTCAGTTAAAGGACTCACTCAGATGATTGTGTGGCAGACCTGAACTTTGAATAGTGTTCTGAAATATTGCCAAGACATGGCACATATATACCAAAAACATATTCAACGTGTTTTATTAAAGAGAGCGCACAGCAACATGCCTTCACCATGAAAATGATAGCGGCAATTAGAAAAGCATACCTGTTTGAACTTGGGTTACTGGCTGACTGGGGTGTGAGTCCTGGTCAGGCAGCAACCACAATCCTAGTCAGGGTGGGCAAAAGCAAATCCCAAATTAACCTGTGCTCAACTTCCTGGTAGCTTGGTACAGAGCAGCCAGGGTTAACTTAGGGACTGGGTAAAGTATTTGTGCAACCCTTCAAACTGAAAAAAAACTGTGAAAACACCACACAAAAAGTATCCCACATCAGGCTAGAAAAATAGAGTTTCATTTAATAAATGCAAAAAACACTGAAATGACAGATATCCATTCAGTAGACATGAGTTATGAATGTTTAAAGAATAGACTGAAGAATCGTGCCTAAAAGCATAAAGCGCCAACCAGGGACAACTGGTCACGCCAGACAGGGACAAAGTCACAAGTTCAGGCCAACCATGATGGAGTCCGGGCTGGCTACAAGGACCCAGCTAGGCCCGCTGAACAAAGTATCTTAAATCCCAGTTGTGGAGAGTGACATAGGCCAGCATTGAGGTTACACCACGCAGCCAAAGCAATGCGTCGGATCCAAGATGCGGGAAGACTACGATTCAAGGCCCTGTTGTGTCTTCATTGAGGATCCTGGCAATGAGGCCTGTGATGTGGAGTCCAGTGTTTGAGATGTGGTGCACAGCTGACGATGTATCAGTTCTGAAGAGCCGTGAGGCTGCTATGCGATGAGGAATCTGGCATCGTTGTCAAGGCTGCAATATTGTAGAGGCAATACGAGTCTTTGTGACGGGTCCAATCCTTGCAGCAGCAGTAGTGAATTGGTTCTGCTCAGAGATGCACTGCTCACAAGAGGAGATGCATCGTTTCAACTCCAGGAAATTACACCTATAAAATGTAAGGCAACTCCAATGTTATATTTGGGAGAGAAAGAGTTTGTTGCTATCTGGACATGTAAAACTTAATAGTTCATTTCTAACATTTTAAAAACATTGTACCCTCCTTTGGGGCTGTCTAGGGTCTACCTTAGGTGTAACATATATGTATTAAAAAAGAAGGTTTGGGCTTAGGAAAAAGTTCATTCTGCCAGGTCGACATGGCAGGTTAAAATTGCACATACAGGCTCTGCAATGGCAGTCCAGAGACATTTTTAAAGGGCTACTTAAATTGGTGGCACAAGTAGGTCTACAGGCCCACTAGTAGCATGTAATTATGATGGACACATGCAGTGAACATTACTAGGGACTTATAAGTGAACTAAATATGCCAATTGTGTACCAGCCAATGTTTTATGTTTTAGGGAAATGGTGCAAGCACTTTAGCACTAGTTAGCAGTGGTAAAGTGCGCAGATCCCTAAAGCCAGCAAAAACAAAGTCAGCAAAAACAGGAGCTCTGAAGGCAAACAATTTGGGGGACAGCACCCTAAGGATGCCCGGTCTAATATTACCAATGTAATTGTTCATGGCCAATGCATGCACAATATTCGACAGAGCACCTCAATGTAGGAGGGACACACCACCTGCCCAACTCACACCTCTGACACAACCACGTGCACTACCTCTACCACCAGGTCAACCAATAACAAGACAAGTACATTCCCATATAATCTCACAACCAGTACTGTGAAGGCAGGGTAGTAGCATATACCCCAAAATAGCTTTTGTTTTGCAAGATTTCTCAACTATTCCTCACATACTCACTGAAGACCTTTTACAACAATAAGGGCCAGATGTAGGTAGCCAAATACCGGTCGGTAACGGCCGATTTCGGCCGTTACCGACCGGTATTTGGCTTTTGACATGTAGGTGGCTCGGATTTTACAGAATCGGTATATTTACCGATTCGGTAAATTTACCACTTCGGTATTTTTCCGAATTGGTAAATATACAGATTCTGTTAATCCATATGTAGGTGGCACAGTTTGAAGTGCCACAGGCCCTTAGGATTTCTTATTTTACCACCCAATCCTATTGGGTGGTAAAATACCGAATTCCAGTGTACATGCACATCTGTGCATGTACACCTATGCCATGTGACACACAGACATGCCCTTAGGGCATGTATGTGTGCCACATGGCACACAAGCCTGCAATTGGGGTGCTACAGGGTGTCAAAGTGACACCCCGTTCCACCTGCCAGGATTCGGTATTTACCGATTCGGTAAATACCGAATCGGTATTTCCCATTGATTCCTATGGGCTAAATACCGAATCGGTATTTCCCATTGATTCCTATGGCCTTCAAGGCCCATAGGAATCAATGGGAAATACCGATTCGGTATTTACCGATTCGGTAAATACCGAATCTTACCGATTCAGTAATTGCAAAATAAAAATTACCAACATCTGCCTACTTCCTATTTACCTACTCTTAAATACCGATTCGGTATGATTCGGTATTTAAGAGTAGGTAAATCGGAATTACCTACATCTGGCCCTAAATGACTGTATACATTTTTAATACAAAAAAAAACCTGTTTCTATCTTTCATCTGTGTTGAATGTTTGATGTTGAATTTACTACATAGGAAAGTGTTAGTTATATTCTGTTTTTTGTTTACCTTTAAAGTGTATTCAGTTGAAAAATGTCATTGTGATATTGAAAGTATCTCCTAAATAGCTAAACATTTCTTTTGTGTGACATACTTTGCATTAATTTGCAACTATTTTGAAAATCAAGAAAGTCATTAATGATTTAAATGATAGATTTTTAGGTAGCTAATTCAAAAAAGTAATTTTATCAACAATATCATTTTAGGTAAAATTCATTAAGAATGAGCAAAATTAAATAAAATGGAGTAATGCAAACTTGAGGTGGGTGGGCAAAAACAAACATATCTAGAAACCTCAAAAGAAAAAGTCTATATGCAAATGGGACCAATTAAAAAATTATTCATAGTCAAAAAAATCAGTCCATAAAATGAATACTTAACTTTTTCCTAACTGGCTTGGTGGCATCCAACACACAACAGTTGATAGGAGCAATGCTTGCCATAAGGCTAACAACTGACAATCGCTGGGTGCACCATTCCAATGCCTCATTCTTTTGCACACCAAGCCACCTCAGATTCGACCCAGTGATATGCAAATTGCTATCAACCCTGTTCCAATTTGGACCATCCAGCCTTAACTGCCAGGCCATCCCTGAACCAGAACACACGCAACCCAAGGCCGATTTTGCCCTGACTTGGATTCTTCAGTCGAGTGTAGCTGGGTTCCAGTCTGCTGTTCAAACTCTTCCAGCTAGGACTGAGGAGATGGCCAAGTTGCCCAGACTGATCTCAAGACCCTTATATACAGTGGTGTCATGAGGGGTTGCAAGAATGTGGCTGGAAGGAAAAACCCAAAATGTCCTGGCTTTTAATCTTAGGCCTAGTGACTAATATCCTACCAATGGTGGTGGCATGGCTTCCCCCACCAGATGTGCACTCCCACTGTACTGCAGTGCATGGCAATGTCTCTCTAATTTGGTCCCTAAATCTTTTGCTAAACTGGATTACAGGACCCCCAGAGAGCTTACAGTACTTCGGAAGGCCTTTGGAGGATACCTGACAAATAATATCCAGTTCTTCATTAGTAAATGGAGAGGGGCCTCTCATCTTTTCCATCAGTCATGTTGGGGGTTTAAATAAAGAAAAGGATAACAGCATGGAAGATGATGCTGTGGTGGTGAAAGGATAGCTCAGAATGACCAGAAAATGGCTGAATACCTCTTTTTGTTTATTGCGGTAGAAGGAGATCTCTACCATGGCTATGCAGATATCTGAATGTGGGGTGAAGATTCTGCATATTCAAGGGAACCCTCCTCATGATGGAGGCAGAATCTTTAATATGTGAAATCTCCTATAAAGCTAGAGAATACCAAAAATTGTAATTGAGAATGAGGACAGATTAATAAACACATTCACATAAATAGAGAAGATAGAAAATGTTGTTTGATGTCAGTTGATTTCTTATGTGGTCAGCATGGATGGAATTGATTGGTGGTAAAATGTGTTTCACATGTAGATGGGTGGTGGAGTTCAGAATAATTATTCCTTGAAAAAGCAAGTGTGCTGAAGTGTTGTAAGGCCTGTTTATACAATTCAACAGGATTAAGATTAAAAATATATATTGGTATTACAAAAGTGTAATTACATTTCACAGGGTTTCTGGATAAACATTTTTGGATCTAATAAAACATAAACCAATAGCTATTGGTTGGCTCCATTATTTTCCATGAGAGTATGTTGAAGCACCATTAGTTGGCAATGTGTTATGCTAGATTTACTCCAAGACTCACCTGGAGTACATTTACTTTTCGTTCCATTTTAAACTGTATTAACTTTAGAAGTACAGTTTGTGAATAGCAATGGACTTACTCTTTTGGGGGTGGATTTTTGTCTCTTCCTAAAGCCTTAAGCTCTCCTTATTCCCCCTAAAACCCCTCCCACACCTGTAGTATACATTACCCACATTACAGACACATTTAGAGTAAAAACCTATGTGTACATGGGATGAAATATTCGCAACTAAGGCAGAGATCTGTGCATAGAAAAGATATGAGTGTAGGAGGCAACGAACTCCAAGCATAGATTACTGAATGGCATTTTGTAGTTTGTGAGTGGAATTACTGTGGTAGTACTAAACATACTACAAATTACAATGATTTTCCCAACCCCCATTAACAAGGTAAAATACATCATGGCACCCTGCACTTTCCCCCTCCCAGGATCTGCTTCATGGAAACTGCACCATGGATGTGCAAGCAACAGATACATGCAGTAGGTGTGCCACAAGGGCAAGCCCATCTGTGCCACTTCATGCCTGGAGTGCACCCAGCACTAGGAACCCTGTACTGACCACCGCCCAACCATACTCCGCAGCACTCATTAGGTCGCTAGACCCTGGACACCATTCCCCCAACAGCTGCTGCATCTAACGCCACAGTAAGAGCTTTCACCTTCACCCTACGGGCTCTCCACAAGCTACCCACCCATACCCACAGGCAAATACTAACAAGACCCTCCAAACCCACCCCCAACACACATTCCACACAACCACAAAAAACGTCTACACCCCGCCTTACCTCACAAACCACAGTAAACCTGCATGTCAACACCCCCTTGCATGCACACTTCTTAACACATGATCCCTCAGCAAACACAAAACTGAAATATGGGACCTGGTGAGCCGCAACATACCTGACATCCTCTTCATCATTTTGACCTGGTTCAGCCCCTCTTAGTCTCCTGACATTGTCATGGTAATCTCAGTGGGCCTTCACAAGCCAGGAGGAGGACTTGCTATCATCTACAAGGAATCCATCAAGTGCACAACATTCACAGAAAATGTTCATGGTACACCTGAACTTCAACCTGCACATATCTGAAATCTTCACCCTGAGCAGAATCCTCGCCTACCAACCATGAGCTACCTTTACCAACTTCATTACTGACTTCATCCCTCCACTCACCATTGACTCCAGAGCCTACATTCTTCTCTGTGTCCTCAACTTTCACCTGAAAGACCGAAACAACCCCTGCTCCACAGCACTCCTTAAAAGCTTTAGCAACATCGGACTCACCTAGCTCATTTCAGAACCGACACACACAGCAGGACATACACTGGGCTCCATCTTCATCATAAGCGACAGAATCAAATGCAAGTCCACCACATCGCTCACATGGACTGACCACTCCATCATCCACTTCCAAATCAATAAATCTCTAGTCAACATCCCTACCAGGTTCAGCATTCCAAGCTGCAGCCTGGGCAACATCACAGAAGGAGACTGGCTCAGCACCCTCAGCAGGGATGAGGCTAACCTCACAGACCACCTTGACAAGAACATCAACAACTTAACAACTGGATCAAGAACTGTGTAGATTCCCTTTCACCCATCATACCCAAGAAGCATAGTAGATCAAGGAAGCAGGCCATCTAGTATACACACCAAGACACCAAATGCCTCTGTAAACAGCTAGAAAGGAAATGGAGATCCATCCACGACACCACCAACAGAACTACCTACAAGTCTACACTCATACGCTATCACTAGCGAATGAGAGACACCAAGAAAAAAACACATGGGGACTGCATCGAAGGAAGCTCCAACTTTTGCAAGGCTGTCTTCTTGATTGTCAAGGATTTCTCAGTGACTTCGGCCACTGTCAACATTGCTGCCTCCCAAAAACTCTATGACAACCTATCCCCTTCCCCTTGAAAATTGCAAACATCTACAGCAACTTTGCACACTAACCCAACCCCAAAAAATTCATCTTTATCGTACCCACCGCCAACCAAGACAGCCACCTGACTGAATGAACAACCCCCATCCAAAATGACACAGCGGCAATCATGTAGATATGCACTCAGGGGCCCCAACAGACCCCTGCCCCCACCACATCTACAACCTGGAAACATCACCAATCAGTACCACCCTGACCTACATCATCAACGCCTCCATCATGTCTGCTACTTTCCCGGATGAAAGGAAACTTGCAGAAATAAACACCCTCCTCAAGAAGCCCACAGCCAACTCTAATCAACTGAGTAACTTCCAACCCATTTCCCCGCTCCGCTATCCAGCCAAAGTGATTGAGAAGACCATCTACAAGCAATTCACAGCCCACGTCAAACGTCACCATCTTCTAGACAACACTCAATCAGCATTCAGAAAGAACCACAGCACTGAAACAGTGCTCATTGCGGCCATGACAACATTGGAATCATCCTGGACCAAGGAGACACAGTGGACACAGTGCACCACATCCTGCTTTTTCTCTCCGCAGACTTCAACACTGTCTCTCACAAAACCCACAGAGAAGACTCCATGACATTGGTATACAAGGATCCACTCTCAAATGGATCTGGCCCTTACCTAATGGAAGAACCCATAGGGTCAGGCTGCTACCCTTCGCAGGATCCACAGGAATCGTCCTTTAGCCCCACCCTTTTCAACATATACATGACAATGCTCACCAACATCATCTGATCACCATCAACTCCTATGCTGTCTGACACTCAACTCATCCTCTCCTTGATGGACAAGACAATCACCACCAGAACCAACTTCCCCAACTGCATGACTATGGTACCAGACTGCATGCGAACCAAATATCTGAAGCTCAACTCCGACAAGATGGAAGTACTAGTCTTTGGCAACAAGACGTCCCTATGGGACTCCCCCTGGTGGCCACCGGAGCAAGGACCAACACTTATACCCACAGACCATGAATGAAATCTAGGGATCATCCTAGACAACCAGCTCAACATGACAGGTCAAGCCAACGTAGTGTGCACCTCCTACTTCCACATCCTACTCATGCTGCTAAAGATCTTCAAATTGTTGCCTGAGAACACAACCAACAGACAGTCACACAAACACTCATCACCAGCAGGCTGGACTATAGCATCATCCTCTATTTTGGAACTCCAACACACACTCCAGACCATCCAGAATACTCAAGACTCATGGTCAACCTCCCATGCCGCACCAACATCACACCACACCTCGGGTAGCTTCACTGGCTTCCCACGCTCACATAGAAAGCCCTACACAACATAGGATCATAATACCTGAACAGCTGCATACACTTTCACTAACCCACCAGACACCCATGCTCTGCCTCACTCTCACTTGCACATACTCTCTTCGTCCCCAAGAGCAAAACTGGAGGTCACTAATTCTCCTACATCTCACCCAAGATAACAAACAACCTCCCTCTGCACATCAAAGACTACTCCTCACTTCTTGAAGTCCTAAAGAAGCTGAAGACCTGCCTCTTCATAGAATTACTTTGGGGGCCACACATCTACACACCTGCCTAAGTACCTGGATACCCTCTTAGGTGATTAGTGTGCTATACAAATCAACATAATATAACATAACACAAAGTGCAGTATCTGACTAGGTCCCCACATGTACATTTATTTAGAATCATGCACATTTTGTTACTTCACACTAATCTTACGCATCTTTTCTATCATAGGTTGATTTCTGTTGAATTGCTAGATTTCCTCACTGTCTTTTTGTACCCCTGCACATTGTCAATTCACATTGGTACGCTATTATCAAGCCTGCTTAATATAATTAAATTAAATAGTGATATTGGTAGAAATTGTGTTTATGGTTGGCAGAGGTATGTACCCTGTCCAAGCAGGAACCACATTCCTAGTCAGGGTAAGTCAGATATTAGCTTGGAACAAAGCAGTCAGGCTTAACTTAAAAGGCAATGCCTAAAGTAATTGCGGAACACTTAAAACAGTAAGACTGTAAAAATGCCACACTAAAAGGTACCACGCCTGGTTTGGAAAATAGAGCTTCATTTAATGAGCAAACCAAGACCAAAATGAGAAGAATCCAATAAGTAGAACTTGAGCTATGAATTTTTAAAGAATTCGGTGAAAATCGGGCATAAAAGTGCAAATCGCCAACAATGGTCATCTGGCCGCGCCAGACTGGGACAAAGTCACAAGTTCAGGATGACCACATTGGATGGCTATGCCCAGACGTGGGTCCCATGCTCACTGTGCCACTGGATTCAAACTAGCCTGGCTGATGAAGGATAATACCCAGAAACCGGTGTCAGGATGCTTATTTCCGGTCCCGGGAGGACCTGGCTTGGCAGTTAGGTCTGGACTGTTCCCATGGGGGCACAGGGTCAAGACTGATTTGCATTAGGCCCGGTCTAAACTGGGGTGGCATGGTGAGCAAAAGAACTATGGATTTAACCCAGATCTCTTGTCTGTGGGTGAATGTAAGATTTATTCAGCATTCCGTCCATCATTTGTTTGCGTAACACTTTTCACCCTAAGTGGGATGGGTATGCCCACACGTGGGTCCCTTGCTCACTGTGCCACTGAATTCAAACTAGCCTGGCTGATGAAGGGTAATACCCAGAAACCAGTCTCAGGATGCTTGTTTCGGGTCCAGGGAGGACCTGGCTTGGCAGGTCGGTCTGGACTGTTCCCATAGGGCACAGGGTCAAGACTGATTTGCACATGGCTGGGTCTAAACTGGGGTGGCATGGTGAGCAAAAGAATGATGGATTCAACTCAGATCTCTTGACTGGGGGTGAATGTAAGATTTATTCAGCATTCCGTCCATCATTTGTTTGTGGAACACATTGGAACATGGGCCGGCTACAGAGACCCACCTGCACCCGCTGAACACAATCCCTTACATCCTGGTGCATGGTCTGCACAGCGTTGCTCTGCAAGGCTGAGGGCCATATTATGAGTAACCATGGGTGGACTTCCCGTAGCCGCGCTACCCGGAATTCCTTGAAGTTGCAAATAAACACCAAGACCTACACAGAGTTCAGTGAGCGCACTGAGTTGCTTGTTCCGCCCGTTCGCGATGCGTTTTTGCTATTCGGGAATGCGTATTGCGTGCTTGGGGGGAAATATCCCGCAAACTTCACGCGGTCGCCGATGTGCGTTGCCATCTTAATTTTCATGTTTGCTATGTTTCGGGCCTTTTTTCTATCCTCCCTATATCTTTCCAATCCTTTGTTTCTAGAAACTTTTTCTGATCTTTTTTATTTATTATCTATCCCTCTCTATTCCTGATTGTAAATTGTGCGTTTTTTTCAACTTGTTTGGTATTTTTTAGTGCGTTTTTCAGTTTTTGTATTACTTGCTTTTAATTTTTTTTTACTTCCTTTGTTACTTCCTACATTTTCTTTTCTGCCCCGCACTCCAGAACCATAGTGAAGAGTCTGAAAAAGAGTAAGGGCCAGGGGAAGAAGAGGAGCGAGAGCCACGACCGCCTTCCTTGCGGTTGCGGAAGAAGTCGTCGCCCGGAAGGGGTGCAGGCCTGGGCCTTGTTTTCTGAGGTGGAGGTGGCTGCACTGGTTTGTTTTGTCCAGCGCCACCTCACTTCAACCCTGGCAGCAGGCGGCAAGCGTGGGTCTGGGTTTGGGCTCCGGGAGCATCACTGGCGGTGGGAGAGGGTGACCCGGGCAGTGTTTCGACTGCTCTAGGGTTCTGCGCACCCATAACCAATTGACGCACCGGTGGTCTGACATCCTGGACCAGGAGTAGGACCTGCTGGACTTGCTAGGTGTTGAGGTCCTAGGGCTTGGTGAGTAGCTAAATATATTACTATTAGTTTTTCTGTTCTGTGTTATTGTGAATATTATTTCTGAGGGGTCAGACTCCAAGGCAAGCAAGGACGCATGGTTGGTGGTTACATATGACAATTGTATGTTGTCGGTGAAAGGTTTATGATAAACCCTTTGGGATCTTCCACCTGTCATGGGCCATTACCCATGTGGCTCTTGTGTTGTCTGTAGGTACACACTAACATTGAAAACTATCAAGCTCTCCGAGACTTTCAATTGGGAACTCAGGCACCACACTAACTGCAATACGACACATTGCATTTACCTATTGACCTGCCCATGCAATTTGCAGTATATTGGGATGACCACCCGCCCGATAAAGACCCGTATCATTGAACACCGCAGCAATTTCCGCTGTGAAAAAACCCACACTAAAATGTGCAAACACTTTGTGGATTCTAACCATAACGCAGACTCCTTGACATGGGTCATTTTGGAATCTAGTCCTAACTGTCCGAAAAATGCTCTCTTCAGGAAGGAGCAGAGATGGGTCCATCGACTTTCCTCAGATAGCCGAGGGTTGAATGAGGATATCCCTTGGCACTCATTATAAGCCGCATACCAGCTATTCTGAGATACTTGATATGGCCCCGCACAATTCACATGGGCTTAAAACCTGGGTCAGGTCCTCACTGACTCATTTTGGGTGCATTTAACTCTAATAAGATCACCCATCCATTTTGGGTTGAGTTATACACCATGGTAACAATAACATTTGCCCATTACATTTTGATCGTACCAGCCATACAAAATACCATGTGACCACCTGAGTGATACAATGAACCACACGAGAATTGAAACCAATTTCTGTATTTAAACATTTCCGGGGACATAATTGATGAGTCACCAGACAATATCATTTGGTTCTACTTACTAGACTCAGTAGACATTTTCATTCCCCACACATACTCCGCCCATGAACAATGAGGCTCATTTGATCCCCTACAACATGGCCGACCTAGACGGGCTGTTTCTCTCAGACAGGGTCCACAATACAGCCTGCCCAACGCATCATGGCAAATCTGATCACTCTCCCGATCACGTGACAGACTCCTTCCGAAATATAACCCAATTCCGCTAGTAAACATATCCTGGTCAGCTCTGAAGGATTTATATGTAATAACACCCGGGTTGTATACTAACGATGCATAAATCCACACTTAGACTTTATTGGCCCACTAACGATGAGGTTGGTTTGACCATTCAATCATGGCCGACACAGTCACCGCTTTTGGCACGTGATATCCACGGAAGGGCGGTAACAATTAGGTTCCCGAGGTACAGGTCACAATATAAACAAACACCGCGATCACCACCCATCTATCCGAGTTCGGCGGAGATGGGTAGGTGTCCCCACGCGGTCACGAGCTGATTAAGGTAAGATGCAATGGGCGATGGGGGGACCCGCTTCGAGGCTCCTTGACTGGGTCTCTCTAGAACCGATGCCTGTAACTCCTTGCGGAGCGTCCACATTGCAGCCTACTTCGAGTCCTTGGTACTGTTTTCTAAAACATGTTTACAATCTGTCTACTTTGTAGCTGAATCTGATGGCTTAACCTCGGTGTACCGACCCGCCGACCACTCATGTGGCATTTAGTTCATGACCATTAGGTGAGTTTGGCTCTTGCAATTTAAATCTTTAAATTGGTTAACATATTGGTTTGTAAAACCACCCGAAGTCATAGTTGGTGTCACTTTCACGTTTATAGCTCGCCCTGCCACTGTGAGCCATTATGGTGTTATTTGAGTTGCTTGCTGTTTTAAGATAATGTTTTTTAACCCTATACCTTCCCACTGACATAGTTTTAGTGTGTATGTGCACCCCACACTGCACGCTGATTTCACTTGGCATGCACAGATAGTGATTGCTCCTCAACACTGCCACAAGCATGTCATACTATGTCTGCATTCTGGCGCTGACCTTCCATGCCGATAAATGAGAAATGAGAAATGTACTTCTAATGTCTATTTTTCTTTTTTCTCATGATCTAGGCATAGGACTGTCCACGGAGGTAAAATATACCCACACTACATACATGACACTGGCATGTTTTTTAATTCTTTATTCTCACATTTCTTCACCTTCTTGAGGTCCTGATGAATCGCGGGAGATTAATCCAACTGCGAGAAACATGTTGACCACTTATTATTATTTTCCTTAGCTCGACAAGGGTCACTCTACCTAACGAGGTGACACCAAGCGAGCTGGTATTCACGATTTTAATTGTAGGAGGGGGACCACCAGAATAAAATAGTTTCCGGCACCCCTTGCTGCATTTTAATTATCACACCAGGCTCACCTGCTTCCTTGCCCACACACCCGCACTTCACCATCGGGCAGTTGGACACAAAAGATCTCCGCCAAAGTGCCCCTCTTTGAGGTGTGCCCGTCGGGGATTGCACCGCCCCCCCCGACGAGGAGCAACCGCCGATGATGAAGCATGACATCCCTCGGGGTGTGTGAGGCAAACACGTCCAACACAACGGATGCCCCAAGGTGTAATGTTTACACCTCCGGTCACGCCAGTCTTTACTTTGACCTCCCCCTTGCTCTAGGAACAGTTCAGCACCCCCTTTTTTGTTGAATGCTATTACGGACACATGCTGTAACTGGACCTTCCACTCTCTTAAGTGGTAACCAATGTCCACTGATCAAGTGATCACTCTCCCTCCCTTTGATAAAGAAAAGGTTTATGATAGCCATGTTTGAATGGATAGATGCCTAGGTGGTATCATAGTAGGTGAAAAGTTGGATTGGATGAAGAGAATGTAAAATAAAATTAAACCGTGCCAGAGTACCAAAGCCAAGGGTGAAGAATAAAATAATGCTCGAAGAGCAATGAAATGATAAATGAAACAAGCCCTGGAAAGAAGAGGAGCGAGAGCCACGACCGCCTTCCTTGCGGAAGAAGTCGTTGCCCGGAAGGGGTGCAGGCCTGGGCCTTGTTTTCTGAGGTGGAGGTGGCTGCACTGGTTTGTTTTGTCCAGCGCCACCTCACTTTAACCCTGGCAGCAGGCGGCAAGCGTGGGTCTGGGTTTGGGCTCCGGGAGCATCACTCGTGGTGGGAGAGGGTGACCCGGGCAGTGTTTCGACTGCTCTAGGGTCCTGCGCACCCATAACCAATTGACGCAGCGGTGGTCTGACATCCTGGACCGGGAGCAGGACCTGCTGGACTTGCTAGGGGTTGAGATCCTAGGGCTTGGTGAGTAGCTAAATATATTACTATTGTGTTCTTCTGTTCTGTGTTATTGTGAATATTATTTTTGAGGGGTCAGACTCCAAGGCAAGCAAGGACGCATGGGTGGTGGTTACATATGACAATTTTATGTTGTCGGTGAAAGGTTTATGATAGCCATGTTTGAATGGATAGATGCCTAGATGGTATCATAGTAGGTGAAAAGTTGGATTGGATGAAGAGAATGTAAAAGAAAATGAAACCGTGCCAGAGTACCAAAGCCAAGGGTGAAGAATAAAATAATGCTAGAAGAGCAATGAAATGAGAAATGAAACAAGCCCTGGGAAGAATACACAAGGACCTTTTTTACAAGGTTTTTGATTCACAGGTTTGAGGTTGTATTTCTGAATGGAATGCTCCCTTCACTCATGGTAGTTTGCAAGCACAACCTCCGACTCTGAGGCCCGCTTCCGTTCCAGTCCCTACCCATGTCACTTTGACTGTGTCCGCCATGGGTGGCCTATCGGCTGCATGATTAACTACTTACAAATCAGTATGTCATAATAATCACGTGGGTGACGTGACATTGTGCCGTATATCATCATCATTCATATTAAGCATATATCACGGGCCTTGTTGTAGTAGTCAGGGTGAAAGTGAAATTGAGCATTTGTCATTGATTTAACAGAGTATGGCTGTAATGAAAAAATAGATAATTGGGTAGTACAGCTGCCCCACCTGCAGACAGTAGTAAAGTAACGTGAGTCTGTGACACACGTATGTCTGGCTTGGGCCCAAGCTGACTGAGCTGGCATGCCTACAAGATTAATTGTGCTAAACAAGATAGAGAAGAAGAATACTTGTCTACCCCATTGTGCCTAATGCCTGAAAGTCTAATCATTAATCATCACATCCAAATCTTAGGAGCCCAGGAAGTGAGGAGGATAGATACCACAATTGCTAGTGCTACTGTGCCATTATAATTTTTATGTGTATAATTTTGTGTTACTGTTTTGCTAAGAGTATTGGTTACAATTGTCTTTTTTCTTTCTTAATATAGCTACTCCTTCCCAACCCAATAGGCAAGAGTTAGCAGCAAGGACACAGCAACAAAATCTGGAGGCCATCCGGTACGAATATCGCCGGCTGGTTGACCTGGCGGAGGAGCAGGCGGAAGTTGCAGCTTCCTCAAATGCCTGGGCCCCAGCCAGTCCCCCGTGCCTTCGGTGATACGGCACCATGTTCTAGCAGCCGCCCGCTGCCCATCATTATCATCCACTGCTGCCCACTCCTGTTGTTCCTGCATGAACTTTCAACGACGCACGCTCATCCGGATGGCGTGCCTAGAGGCCAGGCTGGAGGAGGTCCTGCCGTGCATTAGCAGGCATGCCCACAGCTAGACCTGTCTTCAAGCCTTGCCCCTTAAAAAAAAAAAAAAATGGTGGGTGGGTGGGGTGTTGGGCTTTGGGGACACTTTGGGTGTTCTTGGACATTTGGACATCTGGGAGTGACGTGGACAATCATGGACATTTAATTTACTAGACATTGGTTGGGGTTAGGTAGAGGGGTGAGTTAGGTGTTGTGGGTTTATTCTTCTAGTTTATTTGTTAGGGTAATAAATTATTTATAATTTTACAATACATATGAAGTAAATCTTCTCTGGGGGCGGCATTACTCTTTTATGTCACCTTGTTTGTTTCCTCCTTTTGCTGCAGGGCCGCAGCCAGTTTTTGAAATTCGTCAATAGTGTAACACACCAACAGTTAGATGCAGTACCCTCACTTGTCCTACTACTGTCAGTCTCTCCTCCTAGTCCATGCATTCTGCAACATAAACCCCTCTGTAGTATGTACTCGGAAGGATGTGGATGGGTGAATTAATTAATTTCCATGGTAGATACATTATTGCCTCCTCCATACTTCTTCTCTTACCTGTGATTGATGTTTAGGCGAAACAATGGCTGCATGGTGATGGTTTGGTTTCCCAAGGAGCCATGATGGGTGGTGGTAGCAATAGTAGAGAGTTGCATTTGCAAAAAAAGAAAATGAGACCATCAGTCACCTGAGGGAGACTAGGGAACGAGTAGTAGAAGTACAGTACGCAAGAAGAAGATTACCAAACAAGAAACCATGATGATGATAAGCAATGCTAAAATAAAATAAAACATAATGATGGAAGGGATAACCTAGTACAAGTTACAAACTGAAGTTGACTCGACCTATGAAGTGGACAAGCGTAACCTGGTAAGATAAGTGTGAGTTGTTTTTCCCAGTATAGCACAGGGTAAAAGCCGGCCTGTAAGTTTAGATGGAAAAACAAAAGGGATATTGAAAAATCAAGGAGAAAAGTAAAGTTAAACTGCATAAATAGAGGAGGAGTGCAACAAGAAAACTCTCAGAGGCGGCTTGGCTAAATCATGTCTACTCTGTTTCCAGCCTTAACCTACAACAACAACAGGACAGAGCAGGCCTGCAGCGCCCACCCAACCTCCACTAAGCTTAGATTTTGAGCCAGACTGCACTGAGCACACATACACAGCAACTTAGCCTTTTCCAAATTAAGTAACTAAAGCAATGCACAGCTGTCAGTTATACCACTACGCTCACCTCCACCACTACATGAAACATCCCAAGTTAGTCCATCAACCATCTCTGATCCTACTGACTGACTGCGAGTATGGTATGGTCACCATGGTGTCCAACTCTGTAGTGTACAGAGTGAGTCCAGAATCAAAAATGCAATGGATAGGATTGCAGTAGTTCAACTTTTTAATTAAAAAACAAGAAGGGAAACATTGACTTGAGTCAAGTTTTTGTGTGTAGATTAAATACTAGTTGACATCATGCACAACATCACAAACACCAATCACTCAGAGTCATTGTCCTATGCATGCCATCCTTTACCTGTTCTTATGGGTCAGTTTGGCCCATAGTACAGTCCTCCATGCTGACTACAATTGTGAAGAGCTCAAAAGAAAGTAGCATCTCTGCCAGACATTTAACTAGGCCCCATTGCTCCATAATCATGCCTTTCACAGTAGCATCCCCTCTTTGCGTGACATATTCATTGATTGGTCCGTACTGCTCTAAAAGACATTCAAGCGTTCCAACGTCCTGCACCTTCTAGATGAGTGCTTTAACTAGCACGTTGAATGATCCTCACCTGCTTCTGGGCTTTAAAAGAAAGGCTGAAACTTGTGCAGATTCTTCTGCAGGTGATCAGTAAGTTGCTGACTCTTCTTTTTTCAGAAAGTCTTGAACAATGATGTTGCCAAACACAGGACCCTGAAAAAGCCACCATCGGACATGGCCTTAACTATATCACTGTCATTGTCCGTGGCAACAAAACCAATGTTAAGCCCTCTTGGGCGTAGCCATTCAAAGACTTTGGTGTCAAAGTCTTCCAAAATGTTTGCAGTAGTATGAGATTTCTCCAGGCGAACATGGCTACAGTTGCACGTTTCCGAGTGGCATTAAAAAATCTCAGCAGTGTCAACAACACCTGCTGCAGATATCTTTTCTCTAGCCCCCACAAATGAGAGATCCAGTGTGCAGTGATGTACATGTAATCAGTGGCTTGGCAACTGGTCCATATGTCTGTTGTCAGGTGGATAGTGTGAACAGCACTCTGCTGCAAAGCTTGTCCAAGTAATTCCAGCACTTCGTGATGTGGTGCTGGAACAGCAACTCTGGCGAAATAGGACCAGCTGAGAACCTTCCATTTTGGGCAGATGGCTGTCACAAATTCAAGAAAACCCACCTCTTCCTCAAAAGAAAAAGGGAGGAGGTCCAGCGCTAACATTTGAGCCAGCTTCGCATTGTACAAACGTGCCATTGGGTGGTTGTGTTCGTACTGCCCCTCTAACCTAAACATGCTGAGAATGGTAGCCTGGATTTTTTTCTTTTCTGGTGCGACTGATGCAGGTGACTTCTTACCGCCAGATGTTGTTAGGCTCAATGCACGTTTCGTTGCTGTACTCTCTTGCCTGTGACCTCTTGGTGTCTCACTCAGCCTGACTCTTACTCTTGTGCCACTGCAATGTTGCTGATGAGGACGTGGGCGGTACCACAGGGCTACTTTGTGTACAAAATGTCTCCCTCTTGTTAACCTTCCACATCGATCAGATCTTCTACTTCTTCATCCCCACCAACAACAATGGGTGCAGTTTTTTGGCCACTAAGGTGCGCCTCCCACTGGATCAAGTGGTGGGTTGTTTGGCCTCCAGTACCGTAGTTTGAACCAAGCTTACCCCGACTAATACGACAAATGGAGCACATAGCAATGTTCACCTCCTTCCTGCTAACTGAAAAGATGTCCCAAACTGGGGAGGTCAACTTTCTGGAGCTGCTGGTGCCACTTGCAATGCAGGATGAACTGGCAGGTGGATGTGAAGTTTGACTCTCTGCAGTACCTACTTCGACTGAGGAGGTTATGGTAGATGTAGGTGGCTGACAGTGAAATATGGAAGCTGGAGGTAGTGTTGGTGGTATGATCTGTGTTGATGGTATCCGTGCCAAATCTCTCACAGCAATTTGGGATGGGGTAATGTCTGTCGCCACTGGGGCGGGACTAATGTCCATGACGACTGGCTCGTCACTATCCTCCTCTTCTATATCTACCTACATAATTCTATGGCTTTCTGGAACCTTCCTTTTCCCTAGCCTTGTCTTGTGGCATGTCTCACTCTCAGACTGAGGTGGGATCCAAGTGACATCTAGATCATGAGAAGGCGGGCTTGCCGAAGAAGTTGATGGACTAACCCTCCTTTTCCATGCTGGGTGTTAGACCTGGCATCTTTGGCGTGGTTTCCCCTGACTTTTTGCCTCTACCTCCTTTATTTTTGACGCTGTGCTGGATTCTGTTTTTGCTGGTTTAGATACTTAGGCACTTTGTCACTGCAGATCAGTGTCAAAGTGCAAGTGCTCCCTGAGTAAATAGTTATTGTAATTGGTTATCCATGATTGGCATATTTGTACTACCAGGAAGTCCCTTGTAAAGTGTACTGAGTGTGCCAGGGTAGGTGATCCAAATGCTACTAGTGGGCCTGCAGCACTGAGTGTGCCACCTACATGAGTAGCCCTAAAATGGTGTCTCAGGCCTGCCACCGCAGTGCCTGTGTGCAGTTGCTAACTGCCATGCTTCCCTGGCCAGTGTCCACACTGGCCAGGCCTAACCCTTCCCTTTCTGTACAAATTGGACACCCCTATAAAAGGCCCTAGGTACCCCCCTGGGCAGGGTGCAGTGTTTATGAAAGGTAGAGCATGTACTGGTGTGTGTGACATGCTCTGTTAGTGGATTACAGCCATTTTCGTTTTTCACTATTGAGAGGGCTATCTTACCCATAGGTTATAATGGGGAATGCTGAGTATAATGTTTACCTGCATATCTTCTCATAGGAGCAGGATAGAAAATTAAAGTCGGGTTTCCCGGAACTCTGAATTTAATAACACATCTTTTAGGAAGGATGGTTTTTAAATCCTGTGTTTGAGAACAGCACTTTTAGAAAACGGCTGTTCTCTTGTCTAACCTTTCTGTGTGCTTTGGCCTTTTTGTGAATTAACTGTCTGGTTTGTGAGTGACAGGGGCTGGGGAGCCCCCACGAGGGTGGATGAGTCAGCCCTAGGCTAAATGACTGCATCTGCATCTTGAGTGGTGGGAGGGGATAGCACCTGGGCCTGAATAGGGCTGTGCCTGCCTTCCACAATGCTTGCTCAACCTCCTGCTGGGCGGCTGATGACCCTGCCCCTCTCTCTGAAAGGATAGGAGAAGACAGAAAAACAAAGTGCTCAGGAACTGACCTGAACTGTTTCTGACCAAGCCATGGCCTCTCTGCCTCTAGAGAACAAAGGAAAGACTGGTATAAAAAGGGCTACCCAGACTACAGAAAATTAGATCATCCTGGAATCAAGAATGAACCTCTGCCAAGGAGAAAGCTGGAAGACTGAAGAGGAAGGATTGTACTGCTGTGTACTTTTGGGCTGACCTGCAGTTGCTTTGCTGCCAAGGAGAGTGGAAGGACTTTGCTGTTGCTTTGTCCCCTTGCTTGAAGAGATCTCCAAGGGCCTGAGAAGAGCTGGCTCCCTGTTAAGAAGTCCCAGGAACAAAAGGGCTTCACCCCCAGCTTCCCCTTGAACTCTGCTGTATGAGTTCTGCCCTTCCTAGAGTGCTTGGTCCAGCTGTGGTGCCTCTGGAAGTTGTGCCTCCTGTTTGGGAAGCTGGACTAGGAGAAACTAAGACAATCTGCAAATTTTCATTCATCACTCGCTTGCGGAGTGCATCCCCGACAGTGCGAGGAAATTCCAGCCGCCGCGAAGATCATGATCGTCGCAGCGCCTGTTGCCGTTGCAAGAGCCGACGCGTCCTTTGCTTGCGGGACGCATCGGCCCGGTGAGGGAAGATTACTGTTGCTGCGAACATTGTCGCAGAGCCTATCGTTGCTGGGTGAGATCGCCGCACCGCTTGCTTGCGGACCGCATCACGTCACTGCAAACATCGTCGCAGAGCCATCGCATCGAGGGGCCGCGAGAGGAGAAGATCGACGCTGAGCTGCGCATCGCTGGCACACCTAAGATCGTCGCCGTCCTGAAGATCGTCGCATCGTGCCTTTGCGAGACGCTTCCTACCGAACCTGAACACCAGAATACATACAAGGTATCGCCTCCCTCCCCATACAGACCGGATTCGTTGCAACATGCCTGCTGCGTCTAGCGGGGCTGTCGGATCACCTCCCCAGGGTCTCAGGAGTGACGCATCACTTGTTTTTCAATGCTGCAGCTTCCATTTGGAACTTTTGTCGCATCTAAAGGTACTTTTGGCTAAACGTGACGTAACTGTGGATTATTTTGTCACAAACCCTAGAACTCTTTTAAAATCATATTCTTGAACTGTGTATGTTGGATTTTTGTCGGTTTGGTCTTGTGCAGTTTAGAATAAATAACTTTATTTTCCTAAACTGGTGTGGAGTCCATTTGTGGTGTTTTCACTGTGTTACTGTGAATGTTGGTATAAATATTTTACACATTGCCTTTGATAAGCCTGTCTGCTCGTGCCAAGCTACCAAGGGGGTGAGAAGGGGTTATCTAAAGAGGGTATCCCCCTTACCCTGACTAGAAGCAAGGGTACCTATTTGGACATTGGTACCTACCTAGGCCAACTAGAGACCCCCAGATTTAACACTGGGGATCTGGAAGACAATGGATCTTCTGAAAGAGCGGCTTGCTCTTCTTCCTCTGCAGGAAGCTCGATCTGCCCCTACTTCAGAAGGAACAACTACTATTGGGGGTGGTTACAGCTGTTGTTACCCACTTATCTCAGTTCCCTGTATTGATTGGGTACTACTTTGAAATAACGATAAGTTAATTTCAACATCACTGCTCATCGGCGTTGTTGTGATTAGATTGACTGCCTCTGCGACAGATATGGGTTTGGGCCTAGTTTGGTGGGGTGGGACCACTGATGCGGGGGTGCTAATCCCTGCTTGCTCCCCGGACACCGCTGCTGCAGGCACAATTTTCTGTTTCCCAAAAAAGATCTTGGTTGACATACCGGTCTTGGTAAGTGGCAGTGCCTTCTTCTCACTGGCAACTTTCTTGGTACTGGAGGACCTGGTACCTTTCTTTGGGGCCATCTTTCTTTACGATGTCAACAGCACGCAGGGGCAAAAGTTGAAGAGATGTCTGTAGTCACACGTCACGTGCTGTAGTGCACAGCAGGACTGCTGTTTGGCAGTACAATGGGTGATGACGTCTCCTCCTCTTTTGTGCACCTAAAAGCAAAAAAGCAGGAAGAACATCAGTGAAATGTGGTGTTCACTGTTGTGTTTCAATTACTGCTAGTTCACACAAACAAATATAAAATATAATTCAGTGTGTGGTCACACTTTTTAGTGTTATTAATATTATTATTACCTCAGGTATTTAAAAAACGTAACAATACAGTGTAGACATTTGTGAGACTTTGCCACAAACATGGGCTTTCATGGTTGGTGTACTAGTGTACAGTACACTAAGGAAGGATAGGAAAGAAAAAGAAAACCAACAAAAATACAACTGTAACGCACCCAGCTTGGCATTGTGCATCACGTGGGATTCAGCATTCAGGGAGCTGCAGCTGACAACAAGCCAAAAGGAACAAAGGAAAGGCATGCAGGCCCAATGAGAAGCACACTTTTTGCCTTCACAAAATGGCCACCAGCAACATGGCCAGGCAGGCCACAACAAGAAGAAAAGGAAGACAGACAATGCAGGCCTATGGCAAAAGCACACTGGCTGCCTTCACAAAATGGCCCCCAGCTACATGGCCAGGCAGGCCATAACAAGACGCAATAAGCCAAGAGGAACAAAGGAAAGAAGACAAAAGCACTACCACCAAAAGAATTCCCTTTCAGGTGAGCAATTTTAGAGTGTCTCTGGTGTTGAGAGTGCTCTATGCTGGAGCTGCTTTCCACCTAAACTGGAGTACTAACCAGAGTTCTCTGATTCTTTTTTTTAAAGCACTACCACCACCACAAAATGACCACCAGCCACATGGTCAGTCACTCGCAACAACAGCAAGCAGGAGGCCTGGAAAACCATGAACTCAAGCAGGTCTATATGGACACAGACTTTACAAAATGGCCCCTGGTCACACGGGGAGGCCCAGCCAAGGCAAATGCTGGCCCACTATTACAAACACACTCACACACTGGCCAGACAAAGGAAGCATGCTAAACAACACAGCTTTAATGCAACAATGCCAAAAACGAAAATCCACAGGGCTAAAAAAGGTTTGCAAGTTACAACTACACGCATCCAACAAAGGTATTTAGTTAACACACATAAAAAAAGTGAAATACCAAAAAAAACATTTTTCATTTCAATCCCATGTCATTGTTTAAATTCAACAGACAGCACAGAAACAGTTGTTTCACACACCCATGAGTAGCTCTGGGTCTACTGGCTGAAAGGCCCACTGGCAGACTACAGGGTTAGTGAATTAAATAAATATTGCAAATTGATTTAAAAAATTGGAGAACATGTTGTGAACTTTTCAACATGTTTCCTTTATAAAAAGAAGAAGAATACTTACAAAGAAACAACCAGGCCCCTACTGAAACTACAGGTCACCCACCACAATACATTTTTAAAAAACTATCAAAAGTACTCAAAAATGTAGGTGCAATGTCCCAATCAAACAAACAACACTAATTTTCCAACTTACTTGTACAATTTCAAGTCCCAAATTCATCAGATCCAATGATATATGATGCAGCAGACACAAAGAGAGATCCTTTCAGCTCCAAATCCAAATGAAAAGTGAACAGAAGATGGACAAAGCACTGAGAGGAGCCGGCTGGACAGGAACAGGAAGTTGGAGATACTAGGGCACTTCCTTCCTCTTAAAATAAAAGTAAAAAAAGAAAAAGGACTCCTTGCACAAAAAAGTGCAGCCAAATGTCAATCAGAGGAGTTTTTTAAATCCAAATCGATTCGATTCAAAAACTTTTATTCGATTAACAGTAAGTTAAATCATAAAAAGTACATTATACAAATCGAATAAGTATTAAGAATACAACAATTACAGAGTAATCAGGATAAAAAATAACAACAATTCATGATGTAGGGAGCCCTATCTTACAGCGTGTTCTTAAACAGAATTTCAAAAAGAGTGCTACACATTTAGCAACATAGGGTGTATCTAACATCTGGAGTGCCAGAAAAGCTGGCCGACAGGTTCTCAACCCCATACTTCGTAGAAGAGGGATAATCCCTCGTTTACGAGGCTGATCATAAAAGTGACAGAACAAAATAGTGTGAATATTCGATTGTGAGGATACACCGTCGCGCGGGCAGTAAGCCAATTCGTGTGACCAATTTTGCACTTTGGGAAAAGTAACAAGGCGAAAGAAAAAATTGAAACGAAATCTTGTTAAAACGAATTTTTCATAACTGGATAAAAAGAAAGATAAATAAGGCTGAATTCCAGGAGAGGATTGTAATGATAAAATATGCACATTAGTTGGTTTCAATACCTCTGTAGAAAGGCGGAGATCTCTCAGGTGGTTCAAACAGAGAGCTTTCAACGCCTTTCTACTGATGTCAGACAGAGACGGTGGATCTAAAAAATAGGGTGCACAGTTCAAGTCCGTTAAAAAATTGGAAACATAAACTAACCAAGGAATTCTTTGCCAGTTTACCAGGGAGAGACAGTCTTGAAGAAGGGAGCGGGTAAGATGGCATTGAGGTTTTGTCCAAATACGGTGCCATAAGAGGATCGGCTGGCATCTGATGGTATCGGTTATGTAATCGATGCCCAGCTCGATATGGGAACCGTATATTGGAGCACTGTGAGGGAGAGCCAGGATGTATTTTATGAACCCGTTTTGAACTAGTTGTAAGCTGTCTACCTGAGCGTGCCCCCAAACGGGGGCGCCATAGGTGGCTACACTGTGGCATTTTGCATGATAGATTTTAAGCAGCTCTTTTGGAGCGGGTTCACCTAGTTTTCTCGAAAAGGAAACCAGAGCTGAAGTTGCTCTTTGAAAGTGCATTTTCTGCTTGCCACGGCCTGCTTCCAAGCTAACTGGTCATCCATTAGGATACCTAGATATGGGTATTCCCTGGCGCGCTCCAATCTAACCTGTTCTAAGTAGATGGATTTAGGATGCTTCGCCTTGGGACCAAAGTGCATGACGTAGGTCTTGCTCTTATTCACTTTTAGTCCCAGAGAGGACATAAACTGGTTGTATTTATCTAGTTGCTTTTGCAGCTGTATTAGGGTCCTAGCTAAGATGACGGAGTCATCCGGGTACAGTAAGGCAGGGATTGAACGGTGGTTGATAGAAGGTAGGTCCTGGCTTCCCTCCAACATGGCCTTCTCAACCCCGTTGGTGTATTGGTTGAACAGGAAGGGGGCCAGGACACAACCCTGCCTTACTCCTCTCGTGATGGGAAAAGAAGATGTTAATTCGCCAGCTAGCCCATACCGCACACGCGCGGTAGCATTGGAATAGAGCTCGCGCAAGAAGTTAATGAGAGGGGGGTCCACACCAAGGTCACTCAGGATGGACCAAAGCTTAGAGTGGATCACACAGTCGAAGGCAGAGCTGAGGTCGACATAGACTATATATAAATTACCACGCTTTGCTCCGACATATTTACCTATCAGTAAAGTTAGATTTAAAGCCTGTTCGATTGTACAAAGTCCCTCCTGGAACCCATACTGAAGATCGGTCAAGATGTTATTTTCAGTTGCCCAGACCTGGAGACGTTCCAGGAGCAGCCGCCCGGCAACGTTCCCCTCAGAGTCCAGGAGGGAAATGGGTCTGTAACAGGCAGGGTTGTTACGATCCCCCTTCTTGAAGATGGGTAGTAGTATGGAGAATGACCAGGAATCTAACAGGCCAATAGTCGAGACTGCCGCCATCACCTGGGTGACGACTGGTGACCACAAATCTATGTTGTTAACGAAGATGTCCAAAGGGACACCGTCGGGGCCAGGCGCTTTTCCAGTTTTGGAGGATGTTAGGGCATGTAGAACCTCGCCTATACTAAAATACAGATCAATGGGGTATGTTGGAGCCCCAGCGAGATCGTCAGCTGGGGTGCCCATTGGTGGGGCGAGGTCGGGAGACCCCCCAAATATTTTCGAGAAGTGAGACACCCATACCTCGGCGGGGACAGCGACATCTAGGTGCTGGGGGCTGTTGGCGTCAGTTAAAAATGGTGACTTGACGACGCGCCAAAACTGAGAGCTATCTTTGGTTAGGCAGCTATCGTGCAGTTGGGCCCATAAGTTTCTTTTCAGAACCTTTTTGCAATTCTGTTGGGCCACCTTATAGTCCCTTCTTAGTTTGGCTATCACAATTGGGTTTCTGTTGGCGTTGTGTGTAGCCTTTTTTAGGGCTGATAGAGCTTTGCGACAAGCAGTGTCAAACCATCCTAGAGAACCAGGAGTACCAGGTTTATGATTGCGAAGTAACACAGAACGCATTACAGATAAAATCTCTAGAAAACTGGTTAAAATCAGCTGAGGTGGGGAATCCTCAGCGAGGCAATTGTTTATCCATGGGAGAGATTTAGAAATGACATTGGCACTGGTAGCTAGAGGGTCTATTTTTGACCATTTTACCGAAAAACCATTCACTCTATCCATGGCCAATGACTGCTGGGATAAGTGGCTGATCTTAATGGATTGCGAAACGCCATTTAATATGGACAGAGTGATACTATTAGGGTAGTGATCACTTGAGATATCGGTGCCCGTACTAAACTGTTGGAGATTACCTTTTATCACTGATGAGCATAGAATAAAATCGATGGTGCTCAGCATGCCCCTTCCGTGAAAAGTGGGTTTAAAATCAATTGCGGGGTCCACTAAATCATTAGCAAAATCAAGTTCCATTGCGGACAAGCTGTCATTCAAAGCATTACCTACACAGGAGTGCGTAAAATGAATTAATGGGCAATCGTGTTCGTCCAGCAAGCCGCAAATACCTTTCTGATGGTTAGGACAAAGTGAGACATTAAAATCCCCCCCCCCAAACTGTGTAACATACAGATATTGAGTGTTTGTTGCGATGTTCATTTACAACAAAGGAAATTTCTTTCACACACTTAATGCAATCAGATGGGCTGAGGTTGTTGTAGAAATTAATAAAGAAATATACAGTACATTTACTGAATTCAACCAAAATAATTTGAAAATTCGAAGTAGAATATAAAACACATGATTTCAGCAGAGGTAGGGTGTTAGAAATATAAACCACTAAACCCCCCTTAGATCTGCCATGGGTAGTGGGACTAGCAGGGGAGTGGTATGTAATATAACCCTGAATGTGTAACAGGTCTATGGCCCACTTTCCTGCAAACAGACTATTTGATGGGAGGAAACTAAGTCCAACCAAGATTTAATTTTTAATTTTGAGCGGAGACCCGCCACGTTCCAGAATAGAACTGGGAGTTGGAAAGTTGGGGGAGATCTCTTAATTATAGTCGGTTTGTGTACAGTAGTAAATGTGGGTGAACTGTGAGGCAGGTGAGAATGAGAAACAAGTGAATTGGTTATATGATGATCAGGAATGGTAAGTACGAGTTTCGTAGAAACTTTAGATTGAAGGGGGGTCGGCGGAGCGAATAACACTTCTGGAATTAATACCTCTGGAATTGTTGCGACAAGGGTAGGTGCAATACTGGACAACAAAGCCGGGGACTGCACAAAATCGGATTGTTCGAGAAGATTAGCTATTGGGAAAAGTGGAGGAAGATTTACATAAGGACTGGCAGGTAATGGTCAGTCTACCATTTCCAAACAGTCGTATCTGTTGGACAATGGCACGCCGCTCCAACCGAAATGTGGAACTGCGTCGCTGCCCCCGTACCTCGGCCTGTCGTTCCAGTCACGTCTTCTGTTCCAGTTTCCAACTTGGGTCCAGTTCCACTCTGGCCCAGAGTTGTAGTGCTGGACTGGAGGGTAGAAGAAAGAGAGTCTTCTGGTACCAATTCCATCGGATGTGTATTGAGAGCCCCAGGAGCAAATATGCTCTACCGTGTGGGGATCTTCGAAGTTAACAATAACACAATCACCCGGAAGAGATTTGTGTACTTTTCCTAGCCAGGGAACTCTACGAACTGATGTAACTCTGTTATTTGAGTAAGGGGGAAGTGGCCTGTTGCTGGATAACCAATGAAGTACCTTGTTTCTAAGGGACCAGCTAGGTTCTTCCGAGCTTGAATTCAGTTCGGGGACCCCCGTCATAATAACGACGAATGGAGCTGCTTCGGGGGGAAGATGGATGGGAGGAACTCCCTTCCTCCTGTTCTTGTGGATAACATTTTGATGGCCGAGTGTATTTGAGTGCTTGATGGGCAAGACAGTAGGCTGAGCAGACAGAGGGACGGGAGTGGAAGCAGAAATAGCTGTTGAAGTAGGAGCATTTAACTCCCTTGGTAGTGGAAGTTTGGAATTAGTTGCCGCTACTGTGGTAGTACTTTTTGCTACTATGGTTGTACGATTTGTTACCGGTACCTCGTCACTGGGGTTTTTGGGATTGGGTTTGGGGACCGGGATTTGAGCTATTGTGGGACCAGAGATGGGCCCTTTACTTGATTTTAGTGATAAGGATAACACGTCTAGCTGTTTTGCTATGTTTGTAAGGATCAGTTAAAATGGTTGAAGATAGGATTTAAATAGTGCCCCTATGCTGTCAAGAAGATCGTTGTTTAGCCCACTAGGACAGCTACTACAGTCTACGTTAGAGCTAGGACTAAAATGGGGGCTAAAGTTGGCTGACGTGGAAGAAAGATTTAAGGAATCAGAAGGAATGATAGTCCCTTCAGTCGGTGGGGAAACTGCGTGATTAGAGGATTGAATTGCAGAAAGTGGTTGAGAATTGAAATGCGTTGTTTTTGAAGGCTTTGAGTGGGAATTGTTATTATGCTGGAGACTCCTAATATGGCAAGGGTTCTTTTTAGTCTTTTTGTTCTTGGGGATCTCACCCTCCCTGATTCCCCGTTTTACGGTTAAAGTAGGGTCATCCCGGCTCGGGCTAGTAAAAAGAGCCGGAGTTTGCTCCAAAGACGGAGATAATTGTGTTTGGTGGAGGACTGATAGTTCAAGTGAAACTGACAGGTCCCCTGTGGCTGGAACTGAATGGGAGTCAACATGGTCTGTAAGAAGCGTGACAGGTTCTGGAGGGTTAACAGGGGATTTGGCTGCCGCCAGTAAGCCCAACGAAGAGCGCTTAGTGGCATTCAAGTCCTGTGAGACCCTCCGTTCTAGGAGAAGTACGCCTTGATTAATGGCGTCATTTGCTTTAGCAATAAACTGGTCGATTGGGCCGGTGGTTTGGGCAATGCGAAGTGCCTTGTTGCTCCTAGTACCTCTCGGGGACATGGTTCGGGGATACGAGACAGGATGGTGATAAAGATTATAACAACAAAATCAAAATGTGCAAAAGTCAAATGGGGTGGCCCAGTCCAGACTTACCCAGGCTTGAACGGGCTTTCGCCCCGCACTTAGTCCCGCGCGCGTCCCGCGTCGCGGGATAATGATGGCATTTAAGTACTCACGGGCGTGTGGGTGTGTCCGCCGGGGGAAGAGGCACCAGCTGTGATGTTGAATGCTGGGCCTCGCAGTCCCCCGGTGATGCGCCTCGTAGTTTTACTGGTCTCTCAGCCACTGGGAGCAAGGTGTCAAACCGCCGGTTGCGGGTGTGCTCCCACCAGTGGGGGACCTCTGTGAGCAGGCGAGCAGCAGGCAGAGCCCTCCCGGGCAACAGGGAAACCTCCGTGAAGGGATTTGCAGGAACTAGAGAAAGTGAGCGGCACCCGCGCAGCGGGTGTCGCGAAAGGTAAATCCCGGCTGTGAAAATAGGGGCGTGTCCGCTGGGGGAAGAGGCACCAGCTGTGATGTTGAATGCTGGGCCTCGCAGTCCCCCGGTGATGCGCCTCGTAGTTTTACTGGTGTCTCAGCCACTGGGAGCGAGGTGTCAAACCGCCGGTTGCGGGTGTGCTCCCACCAGTGGGGGACCTCTGTGAGCAGGCGAGCAGCAGGCAGAGCCCTCCCGGGCAACAGGAAAACCTCCGTGAAGGGAGTTGCAGGAACTAGAGAAAGTGAGCGGCACCCGCGCAGCGGGTGTCGCGAAAGGTAAATCCCGGCTGTGAAAATAGGGGTGTGTCCGCCGGGGGAAGAGGCACCAGCTGTGATGTTGAATGCTGGGCCTCGCAGTCCCCCGGTGATGCGCCTCGTAGTTTTACTGGTCTCTCAGCCACTGGGGGCGAGGTGTCAAACCGCCGGTTGCGGGTGTGCTCCCACCAGTGGGGGACCTCTGTGAGCAGGCGAGCAGCAGGCAGAGCCCTCCCGGGCAACAGGGAAACCTCTGTGAAGGGATTTGCAGGAACTAGAGAAAGTGAGCGGCACCCGCGCAGCGGGTGTCGCGAAAGGTAAATCCCGGCTGTGAAAATAGGGGCGTGTCCGCCGGGGGAAGAGGCACCAGCTGTGATGTTGAATGCTGGGCCTCACAGTCCCCCGGTGATGCGCCTCGTAGTTTTACTGGTCTCTCAGCCACTGGGAGCGAGGTGTCAAACCGCCGGTTGCGGGTGTGCTCCCACCAGTGGGGGACCTCTGTGAGCAGGCGAGCAGCAGGCAGGGCCCTCCCGGGCAACAGGGAAACCTCCGTGAAGGGATTTGCAGGAACTAGAGAAAGTGAAGGTTGAAGAAGGTTTTAATGCTGCTCGAGAGAGATTCTTCGCCCAATTGCAAATTCTGCGAGTTCGGGATCCGGATCTTCACAAAACTTCAGCCGGAAATCCGATGGCACGGCCGAATTATGTGCTCGCGATTGCACACTCTCGCGGAACTGTGTGGCCGGCTACCAAATCTCGTGGTGCTCGCGAACTGATGGGAAATCTCATCGGCGATCGCAGACATGCCGGTAAGTCACTCCCAACCACACGAAAATGGATTCTGAGCACGCAAACACAAAAAAACTCCGCTCCGGTGCGGAGCGCGGAGTTTTTGGTAACTCTGTGTTCTATGTGGAACACAGAGTTGCCAAAAATCCACAAACTCCGCGAGTGGAGTTTTACACCCAGGGTTAATTATGAGTTTGGTGGTCCGATGGACTGCCAAACGCACAGCCTATTTTAAGTTGGGTGGTCAGACCGCCATGGGATCGCTACTGCCACCAGGGATCAGCTGACCCCTTGCTGTCTTGCAGCTGTCTGAAGCCCCTATTATGCTGCACTGCCAAGCTTATTAAGAGTTTCCTCACTGCCACAGTTTTCATGGCGGTGAGCCTGCCATGAAAAGTGTGGCGGTGAGGAAACAAAGGGCCCCCTATAGTCTCTGCACTTGGGAATGCATGCATGTGTGCCCCCTGTATGCATGCACCCCCAGTTCCTGCAAGGCATGGACTTGACAGTTCCTGCCATGCAGGAACGTGCAATGGGTTTCCTAATGGGGTGCATTGCTAAGGCTCGTGTATAAGCCTTAACACCGCACCCACACGGGACAGCTGCCGCAGGACCACCTGACCAGGATTCCAGTCAGAATCAGGCAGGTAGTCCCAAAATGGCTTTGGCGTTGTGGCAGGGGGAACTGGTGTAGCGGGCCGCTGCCACACCACCAAGATCATAATAAGGCCCTAGCGTCATCCAGCATTGGCTCCCAGAAGGACCACAGAAGGCAGAGCATCCTAGGTTCACTTCCAAAGTCCAGGACTGGGGTGGTACTATTTGGCAGGGTAGACTCACAGATTTCAGAATCCAGGTGCTGTAGCAGGTGAGTTGGAAGTCGTTTGTGTCCCTGAGACTTCAGAAATCGGGAGGCAAGTCAGCAAGTATTTTAGTCACTTTGGTTCTGAGTTGGAGAGATGCATGTCCAGTCCTTCTCACTACCAGGAAAGAAGGGCAGCAGGCCATCACAGCAGAGCAGGAGACCAGCAGAGTGACATTTCTTTTAGAATCACAGCAGTACTTCTTCCTTGCAGAGTGTCTACAGGTCCAGAACTGTACTGCAGGGGTCATGTCGGAGGTACAGTATTTATACTTTGGTGTCTTGTGATGGAAGTGGAATGTGGAAGGTGGAAGAAGCCTTTAGACAATGGCTTTGAAGTGCAGGGAATCCGCTTCCTCACCTGCCCTGGCTCCAAGCTGGCTGGAGTTACAATACAGTCATGGCTAAGCTCCCATTGTGTGTGGCTGTCTGGAGGGAATGCACGAGGCCCAGCTGTCACCCACCCTGAAGTGCATTCAGAGACAGGCAGAAGGCACAGAATGATTAAAGTAAGAAAATGCCAACTTTATGAAAGTGGAACTTAAAATCCAATTTTAACATAAGTTGGTGATTTTAAATTGTGAGTCAAGAGACACCAAACTTGAAATATCATTTTTTTTCATCAATTGGAAATTACTCTTATAAAAAATAATAAGGTATTCCCACTGTTAATGTATGGGTAAGCTAGGCCTTGCAGTAGTGAAAAACAAATTTAAAAGGTTTTCACTACCTGGACATGTAAAACCTAAAAGTGCATGTCCAACTTTGTAAATACACTGCACCCTGCCCTTGGAGCTGCCTAGGGCCAATGTTAGGGGTGATTTATATGTATTAAAAAAGGAAGGTTTGGGCCTGGCAAGAAGGTTAACTTGCTGGGTCGACATGGCAATTTAAAACTGCACACACAGACTCTGCAATGGCAGACCTGAAACATTTTTAAAGAGCTACTGATGTGGGTGGCACAATCAGTGCTGCTGGCCCTCTAGTAGCATTTAATTTACAGGCCCTGGGCCGATGTGGTGCACTTTACTATGAACTTATAAGTAAATTAAATATGCCAGTTGTAGACAAGCCAACGTTCCTATGGGCCTGATTACGATGACGGTGAGACCTCCACCGACAGCCGGTCTCACCGCTATCGAAACCACATCACCTCCCACCACATTATGATGGCGGGCAGTGTAATGGTGGTCAGAAACACCAACCGCCACGCCGCCGATGGGCTCCTTGAACTCGCCGGTGTGGTGGAGTGCCTCGCAATCCCTGCAATAGTGGCTGTGCCTACCAGGCACTGCCATAGGGATTATGATGTCCCTCCCCACCAGCCTTTTCATGGTGATTCACCCGCCATGGAAAGGCTGTCAGAAAAGGACATTGGGAGCCGATAGCGGACCCACCTTAACTTCCGGCACTTTGATGTGGGCATTGGGGGCACCTATGGTCCCCCCTGCACCATGTGGAAGGCACCATATGTCAAGTGACCCCTTTTTGTATTGCAGCATGTGCTGCAGCCAGCAGCACCCTCCGCAATACAAAAGATAGGCATTGCGACTGCCGTGGTCACATCAGAAATCCTATCTTGGGACCGCCGACAGTCTGTCAGGCGGTCCCGATTTCCGATAGGGTGGCGGGCAGACGTAAGTCCGCCTGCGTTCATAATCAGCCCCTTTGTTTAAAGTAGAGAGCACATGCATTTTAGTATTATTTAGTAGTGATAAAGTGTACAGAAAAACGAATTCCGCAAAAAAGAGAGGAGGAAGGCAAGAGGTTTGGGGATGACGCTGCAGAAAAGGTCAGGCCTAGCAGGTATCAAAAAGCATAACCCTGGAGCATAGCACAACCAGCACCTGTAGCTCTGAAGAACAGGCAGCATATCTAAAATAGATGCATTAAGTTGATCTATTACACAATATATTTCTTTTGGGTGCTTCTATGATGAGTGACAGCAGCTGCAGGCCAGGTTTTGCAATACTTGTTATGTACACCAAAGAAAACAATTTGCAAACGGAATATAATTCATTTACATAACTCATGAAAGGACAACTATATTTGTATTCAACTCCTTGCTGTCTAACTTCTGGTTTTAAAACTTTATTAGCAGATTACGACACATTTTTGTGTGGGTGTAAGGAATAGCAATTTTAGAATGTCTATGTATGAAGGAGTTAGACATCTGTGCTTCATTTTCTAGTATGGCAAATTTTAGAATAGCTATAAAAGGTCACTTATAAACATTCAGTTTTTTCATTTCATCAGGAAACACTAATGAAACAACACATTATATTACCTCAACTATTTAGCAATTTCAGACCTATTAACACTTTTTATTGATCATTCTCTCGAGAAACAGCTATATGAAACAGCAAAGGCAGCTATTGGGATGTCAGGTGGATGAGGGGCCATATCATGGTGCCATTTTCCGTGATGCCCCAGCGCAGAAGGTGTCTGTGAACTTCTTTTTGGTGTATCAAGCTCATACATTTCTATTATTTGCATTGGAAAGTAGCCTTAAAGAAAAGCAAAGAAGCGCTATGCACTACATTATGTCAAGGGGGCAGTGTTCAGACACAACATCGAAAAAAATATTGTGTAACATAAATATCATGAGAATCATGACATAAATATTGTTGCCTTTAATATTGTTGATAAAAATATCATTTTAGGTGTTGTATTTAATATTGATATATTTAATGTTACTGTATTTAATATTGCTGTTTATAATATAGATTTTTAAGTAAAAAATAGTGTGTTATATAATTTTTTGTTTTTCTATTTTTTTTATTTATAGTAATTATTTATAATTATTTGAATAATTCTTTTAAGAAGAATTTTTTTTTAAATATATATATATTTACACTTAGTACAATTCTTTTTTTTTAGTGGAGGGGTGTTGGGTTTATAGAGGATAAGGGTGGGAAGTATTTTTAAATAAATGTATTACTGTATATATTTTAATGTTTTTCTAAAAAGATTTGAAAAAAAGTAAAGAAATAGGTGCCGGATGTCGGGTTTATGGGGCATAAGGCTGGGAAGAACTATATAAAATGAAGTATTATTGTGAATTTTTTATATAAATTAAAAAACAAATTAGGAAACATTTTTTAAAATCTAGAAGCAGGAAGTTAGGTTTATAGAGAATAAGGGTGAGAAGTATTTAAACATAAATGTATTAGTGTATATATTTTAATGTTTTTTTTAATTATTTGAAAAAAGTTTAAAAGTTACAAGCGGGATGTTGGATTTATAGGGGAAAAGGGTGGGAAGTATTTTATAAAATGAAGGCCCTAATTATAACTACCTTAGCCATGGCGGCGGTCCTGCCACCACCACACTGCAGCACCGTGCACCACAGCACTGCTGCCACTGCCGGGGATCAGTGACCCCGCAGCGATGTTGCAGCATTAACAGGCTGCAATATGATGGCAATGCCGCTTCGGCTCTGCTGAATGAAACAGAAAAAATTGGTCACATGTGGGAATCAATAGTTTTCCAACTTAGCCTGTAAGATTATTAATCGGTCACTGGTCTGTTAAAGACTTCCCAAGTATTATTTATTAATCTTTTTACAGAGGGGGTCTAATAAGCAGTGTATCTACATATCACAATAACACAACAAATACCTATTCACAATACACAAAAAACATACATAACTCTGTAATTAACTGCAAAAAACAACAGACATCAACAAATATAAAGTGACAAAACATACATATACTCAATGTCCCTATAGAAATAGGAACTGTCTCTCTTCCAAGGATTTTTTATGCAAATAAATGGCTGCAAGTTCTATTTTTGGGTGGGGTCCCTTGTTAAATAAAATAGATTTCGTTTTGTTCGGACTCCTCTAGCAAAAAAGAGGTCAATGCATTTCGGCCCTTATTGTTTTAGGCCTCTTCAGGACATAGGAAGTAGAGGAACCTGCAAATTATGTATATGCACATTTATTATTTAAACAATGCTACTCGAGTAATCATAACTCAGCACTAAGGATCCCAAATCTGGATTCCAAAAATGGAATGGAAAAATAAATCACAATTTGTTTTTAAAAAGACACGTTTTATTGCCAGAACCGGCACCCTGATTGAACAACTGGAGTAGATTAGTGAAGGAAAAAATTGGCGAAGGAAAACATTCTCTATGGTATAGTGGCGCTGCCTATTGAACTGTAAATAAAATCCATGCGTGTGGTTAGTAAAACAATGCATAGTGACCACTGTGCATACACCTTAGCACCCTAAGCATACTAGACCACCGTGAGCTATACTCTTTTTTTTAACACAAATTTTATTAGGCATCAGGGTTTGCAAGTGAGTATTACATTACAGATTAGAACTTTTGACATTGTACAGATAATGGATAAATGTTCTCACATAGTAACGTAAACAGCTGAAAACAATTTTGTCAGTACATACGTAGTCTTGCCGACAATGACTGTATTTTTGCACTGACAAACGAACTTCCGTTTAATCGATTAACAGCCACATATTTTTAAAGAAACCTTTAATCCCTCCCACTAAATCCTCTTCCACTATACGTCCCTCCCAAAAACATTCCCATTAACTTTGCCGTCATGATCTAATCTGTCATGTCCTAGAGTATTGCCAGTTGGGGTAATGGTTCCGGCACAGGGAGGGGGAACACATATTTGCGCTTCGAGGTATGGTTATGAATCAAGAACTACATATAGGGCATGTGGTGTGTTCTGATACTCCTCAGCCTCTTCGCCCGCCTCTGAACTAAATTGTTCTATCAGTTGGGCCCAGTCCATGGAGATCAGCTTTTTCCTCTGTCCTTTATATTCCTCGCACTGCAGCGCCTCCCTTTCAGCTGTGGCCCATTTAATAACTTCCTCCCTCCACCTACCCTCGCGTGGGGCTGTGCAGGATTTCCAACATTGTGTGATTAGCCTTTTAGCTAGCATCAGGGCAAGTCCCGCAGAATGGCGCAGCAGGGCTGCCATCCTTGGAAGAGGAAAAAGGCCCAATAGACAGGCTTCTATGGGGGCCCCAGGGGAGCATTCAGTAAGTTGGGTGAGACCCCGGGTGACCTCATACCAAAACATTTTCAAGGAGGAGCAAGCCTGCACCATGTGAATAAAGCCAGCATCTGGACGAGAAAATCTTGGACAGTCCGAAGAAGCAGTAGGGTACATTTTCTGTAATGTCAACGGCATGAGGTAGGCCCTACGTAATATCAACAGCTGTATTGTTTTTAGTCATAAATTACTGGAGACCCGCTTAGGAATTGATCCAGCGGCCTATAGAAAATATATCATAAACTACACTACCCAACTTCATAACCTATAAACAAAATTCTATACTAAATATGGACCCATTTATAAACCTGACATATTTTGGGCCTACTGAATCAGGTGGTCAAATTAAATCTATATACATATTATCTACAAACTATATACAATTTTATACATCTGCGGAAAGAATGTTGTCATTAGAATAAAACTATACCATTTAAATGACCACCATTGGCGACGTGATCTAGCTAGTAGTAACCTACACTTCTGAATAACCAAGACCAGCTTGTTTGTCAAAAGTAAGATTTTATTTACTAAATTATGGTATATAAATTGATAGTTTTATAAATGAATTTTATTTGCAATAAAGCAAGCATGATTGTAAAGAAATATGAGAAAAATACAATTAAAGCAAGTGAATCAAGATCAAAGTGAAAATATAAAGTTTAACATTTCTAAAATCTAATTCCCTAACTAAGCTAAATAGATAGAAATTAAAGTAAAGTTCTTTGAGGATTCTTACGTGCTCCACGCAAAGTCCAACAGCACATCACCCTCATCGGAAAGTCAGAAAGCAGCAGCCAGCCCATCCCTAAGGGCATGACTTTTTATACCTTTCTACGCTAACTGAACTAAGCAAAGGAAAGTTTTCAGAAATCTTCGACGTCCCATTGGCTGAGAGTGACAAGTGACATGTCACCCAGTTTTCAAAAAGTTCCACTAAGTCATATTTCATAGAGACCATTGTTCCTTCCACGTGAAGCCAGAAGCTTCCTCATGTTGCAACAAATGTATTAAGTCATTCTCGCAGCGTCCATTGACTTTCATTATACTTCCGCGGATGCCAAGTTAAGGATTGACAAAATGTTCACTTTCGACCTTGGCCATGTCCGACAGAATGATGACAGCATTAGTTTTTGCTTTGTGAACGCAGCTTTTGACAAACGCTTTATTTCAGAATGGACGTCGTGACTTTCTGCAGAATTATATGTCAGCTCTTTTCTGCGACTCAAGTGACTAGGCCCAAAAGCAGGCAACTTATGATTTCTAATATAAAACAAACACAAGAAAAGTATTAATGTAAGAAATAATGTAGATTCTGTATCCACCCCTTGGTTCACTAATTAATTAACCCACCCGATTAATCAAAATGTTACCTAGCCTTTGCAAACAAATAAAGCAGCGTTTATATCTACCAGTCTCCGTTATTCCATGAGACCCATATGCACCTAGAATAGTAGAAATGACATCACACAGACAAGGAAAAGTAAAACAAGCACATGCTTATTTTAAGTTTGCAGCAATTAGTAATGACAAAAACGAAAACAATAAATTATTTTATTATTTTGCACGAACAAAAAGATGCAACATTTATGCACGTTTATGAGCACACATGTTAGTCCCCCCACGTGTAAAGTTTAATCTAAGTTGTATTAGCACGACATATCACAAATCATTAATATTTTTATTCATGTTATGGAAATGTGACTTCGCGAGTTTAAACAAAATTTTGTTTTCTATCTCGCTCCATCAACTCCCTCATCTGGTGATTAACAAATCACCACACCAGCACTCAAAATTTTGGTAAATTAAATTTTTAAGAAATCGATTCAAATTCATTTGTATCAGTAAACCTAAAAGTCTGTTTCTGCATAATCTTTGCAATTAACATGACGCTCTCTATGTAACTCCTGTAATTCGATCTCTCTTTCTTCTTCTTTTCTGAGTTTATAGATTCTTTTCTTTTCTTTCAACTGTTTCTTTCTTTTATGTAACAAACAACCTAATTTGGTCAAAATAAAAATGAATACTATTATAATCAAAGGTGCCAGGATCTTGCCAAGAATTGAACTTCCGATATTATGAAACCAGTTTTTAATTGCTTGAAACCTTTTTGAAAGTTTCCCTGTAAAATCTTCTTCTTCTAAAGGAATTATCTCTGAATGCATTTGTGTAATATTCTTAATATACATTTCAATATTCTTACTTTCATCAGGTATATATGTACAGCAATGTTGGACATGTAAAATGCCACAGACTCCTCCCTCTTTTGCTAAGAGTATGTCTAAAGCAAGACGGTCTTGAATTACCATAGATCTAATTGCAATAACTTCAACATTCACTAATTGAAACCCATCAGCTGTGTCAGTTGATAATCTATCAACTATAGTGGACAATTTTCTGATTCTCCCTGCATTTAGGGTTATACCAACAAAAGGTATTACAGCTTGAAAAATATCTCCCAGAACTTCAGTAAAAGTTTCTCTTTTAGCTCTATTTACATAATTATGAATTTTAAACAATCCTTCTGAATCCCTGTCAACATGAAACACTTTAGGAAAAACAATTCCCACATAACAAGTTCCATACCAATGGTCTGGAAGGTTGTAGTAGGCTTTGTCACCACAAACAAAATAAATCCCAGGAAAGATAGGATCTTTTCCACCTTTAAATCCCCAACCTCCCATAATCTGATAAGTATCTTCACAGTTACTTGCACCTACAAAGTAATTATCAAAAAGTGTATTATCTCTTCTAATGCAAAGTTTTCCACTAACAGGTTTGTCTATGTGAATTGCAATATTTTCAAGCATTTTGCCATTTAATCTCTCGTCCTCTTTCTGCCAGAAGGTTGACTTAGTCTGCTTGACTAATTCATTCCTCTTATAAATTGCTCTTCTCTCCTCGACCATATTCAAAAATTTCTTTCCTTCAGCACTTAATTTACATGTTAAATTATTCTTGTAAGCATACTCATATGTGAGTTCATTAGTAACAAGGAAAAATTCTCTCATTTGTTTTGCTTTCTTATGCTTATTTAAAGCGTTATCAATCTTAATATTAGCAAAAATTTCATCATAATTTGAATAGTAATATTCTAAACGTCCAGTTTGATAAAATAAACTAGTTAATACACTACATGTTACAGCATAAGTGAGAGGAAGCATATTATATGTTACTCCCTCAGAAACAGAAGCAGGTAATTTAACACAGACATAGCAGTCTTTTGCATCCATTACCTTAACATATTCACTCAATAGCTTTGTGAATGTATTACTTGAAAAATCACCTATAGATTTATCTTGATGAATGTTAGGCTGATGATCAATAACTTTTGTAGACGCACTATGTTTAGTTTGGCTAACCAGAGCTTTGCTTGTTAAATTAACTTTGTGCAATTCTCTATTCATTTCTAAAGGAATAATCACAGCTAGTACCAACCAGAGCAGAACTAAAATGAGCAGACATACCAGAGTCATCTTACAGCATCTTTTAAAAACAGAACACTTTGAAGTGCTCTCTTTAACATAAGGCATTTTTGGTTAGTTTTAGTCTCAAAAATAAAAATAAATTTTAAAATTTATATACACCCCCCTTTTAAAATATATTTTTCTTTTATAACCCTAAACAAGATTTCTTCGACCTTGTGTCATACATAAGTTTTCTTCAACTAAACAGTTTTTCTTCGACCTTGTGTCAACTAACAAATTTTCTTCAGCCTTTTGCCAATTTAATAATTCTGTACTTCAATCATTGTCACTAATTTCTTGGATTTCGTTTTCTTCTTCACTACTATCATATATGTCAATAACAGGTGGAATTACTAAGTAAGTCCACTCAGGAGACTTGTATTTCTGGTTTGGTCTTATTATTCTCTTCCCTTTTCTCGATATCACTTCAATTTTTCTTCCAACTCCAACTTCTTTTCCTGGACTCTTTTGACTACTGATTTCTTCTACTTGTTCTATTGGCTTTTTGATCAATCTGACTCTCAATCTTCCACCTGGCCAGTAGTCTGCTTTTCTCACGTACTTCTTCTTCGGTTCAGAATTATTTGATTCTGACTTCCAAGTCCTTTTCTTTCCGTTTTCACTTTCACCTTCCACGTCACTTTCTTCAGTTTCGTAGTCTGAAATTTCAATTGACTCAGGAATTTATCTATTCGGCAATTTCACTCCTTCAGGAACTTCACTTTGTCTTCCATCACTGGTACTTGGTAATTCGTTCTCCTCCTCTTCCTCAATTACCTCCAACTTCCCAGATTTCGGATTTTTGTTCCTTATTTCAGAGTTTGTTCTCTGCCTTTCGATACTCTCCTGGTCTAAAACTTCTTTTGGTTCAGCTTCTTTATCTTCAATAGAGACAACCGAATCTTCAGTTATCTTTCCTTTTAACAGATTCTCTTCACCTTCAGAATCTATTTCAATTATTTCCAAGTCTTTTCTTGTCAGATTTCCATTCACTGGCACAGTTTCCAGATGTCGACTTTCTTGTCGATCTTCAGAATCTGGAATTACTTCACCTTCTGTTTTGTCTTCTGCTTCAGAATCAGAATCATCTGTGGTATCACTTTCAATATCAGAACTCTCAGGAGTTGGTACTGGAATAGTATGACTAGGATGTATCCAACGTTTTAATCCTCTGCACTTTACAGCATTAGTAGTGATCAAGATTATCTGCCTAGGTTTCTGCCATCTAGGAGCTAGACAATTCCTTCTCCGATGTACTTTCGTTCTGACCCAATCGCCAGGTCTCAGATCATGAGTCAAAACTTTTTCATTTGATTGAGCTTCAGTTCCCACCTGATTAGACACAGAAGTTACCATATCAGATAACCTTTTACAGTAATCCAAAATTGCACTGTCATTTATGCTCAACAGTTTACCTACAGGTACAAAAGCTTGCCTCATAACTCTTCCCATTAAAATTTCATGAGGACTCAAACCTGTCTTTTTATCTGGTGTACTTCTTAATGACATCAAAACAAGTGGAAGAGCATCGGTCCACTTAATACCTGTTTCAAGACACATTTTTCCAATTCTGTTTTTGATTGTTCCATTTATTTGTTCAACTACTCCTGATGCCTCTGGTCTGTATGCACAGTGTATTTTCTGCTCAATGCTCAAAGCTTCGCAAATTAACTTCATCAGTTTGTTATCAAAATGGCTTCCTCCATCACTCTCAATAGTGACTGGAAAACCGTACCTTGGGATGATTTCTCTGAGCATTAGTTTTGCTACTGTAATTGAATCACAGTGTCGTGTAGGAAAAGCCTCTACCCATCGTGAAAATAAGCATACAATTACAAGTACATATTTCAAACAATTGTGTAAGGGCATTTCAATGAAATCCATTTGTAACCTGGTAAAGGGACCACCTTCTCGACCAATTATTCCTGTCCCCACCACTGATTTTCTGTTTGGATTCATTTGTTGGCATGACAAACACCTTTGACAAAAAGATTCAGCAATAGTTCTAAACTTGGTATTGAACCATGTTTCTCTGAAAAGTCTGACCATAGAATCTCTTCCTAGATGTGCTGGACCATGATATAATCTGGCCATGTCAGCAATCAAGCAATTTGGTAAGACTACTCTGCCATCTTTGTAAACCCACACTCCATCTTCTTCACGTGGTCTACAATCTGATCTTAACCATAAGTCTTTTTCATCATCTTCTGCTTCATTTTGTAAATCTCTAATCTCATGCCATGTTTCTACAACAGTTGTTAGCATTAATGAATTTGAATCAGTTTCTTTACTCCTCTCCCGATTGTATGAATAATTTTTCCTTGCGCAGTACTTTGCTGTTTCGTCTGCGAAGGCATTTCCCTTGGAAATATAATCAGTTCCTCTAGTGTGTGCTGCACATTTAACAATGGCAATTTCTTTTGGCAATTGTATTGCTTCAATTAATCTCCTTATGAAAACTGCATTTTTAATTGGTGATCCTGTTGATGTCATGTATCCTCTCTGTGACCAGAGTTGTCCATAATCATGCACAACTCCGTACCCATACTGACTATCAGTAATGATGGTAACTCTTATATCCTTTGATATTTCACATGCACGAATTAAAGCAATCAATTCAGCCACTTGTGCTGAACGAACTCCTTCAAGACATGATGCTTCTTCAACATCTACGACTGTACAAACTGAGTATGAAGCTTTCAAGACACCTCCTTCGGATCTTAAGCATGATCCATCTACAAAGTAGACAAAATCCGATTCAGACAAAGGTCTGTCTTTGATGTCTTTTCTTGGTTTTGTGCAGAATTCCATGACATCTAAACATTCATGTTCTGTTTCAATGTCATCAACAATTTCAGAATCAGGCAGTAATGTAGAAGGATTCAGATTCAAACATCTTGAAATCGAAACATTATCTGCTCCCAGTATGATTTTCTCATACTTTGTCAATCTGCTACTTGTTAAATGTTGAGTCTTACCTCTTGTCAGTAATATTTCAACTGAATGAGGCACAAAAACTTTCACAGGAAATCCCATAATGATTCCTTCACTTTGTTCGAGGCTGATACTTGTAGCTGCAACTGCTTTCAAACAACCTGGTAATGCTTTTGCAATTGGATCAAGAACTGCAGAGAAATATGCAATAGGTTTCTTTAAATTTCCATGTCTCTGAATTAACACAGATAATGCACATCCTTCTCTCTCACTGCAATACAGTTCAAAATCTTTCTCATAATTTGGCATACCTAAAGCAGGAGCTTGGCATAAACTCTTTTTCAGGTTCTCAAAAGATTCCATCTCAGCATCATTGAGAATAATTGGATCTTTTACATCTGACTTTGTCAGTCTTTGTAGTGGTTTTGCAATTACTGAAAATCCACTTATCCATTGTCGACAGTAACCTACCATTCCCAAGAACATTCTTACCTGTCTTTGTGTTCTTGGTGGTAACATTGCTTGAATCATTTTTATTCTCTCTATTGTTACTTGTCTTTTTCCCTTTGCAATTCTGTGACCAAGATATTTTACTTCTTGTTTGCAAAACTGTAGTTTCGCTGGGGACACTTTATGTCCTTCTTCTGCAAGTCGATTTAACAGAATTATTGTGTCTGTTACACAATTTTCTCTTGTCTTTGCAGCTATTAACAAATCATCAATATACTGCACTAGCGTAGATCTACCAGGTAAATCTAGGTCTTCTAATGATCTTTTTAACAGTTCGTTAAAGATTGAAGGACTTTCTGTATAGCCCTGTGGGATTCTTGACCATCCGAGGGTCTTACCTTGGAATCTGAAAGCAAATATTTCATAACTGTCTGGATGTAAGGGAACAGTAAAGAATGCATTGCAAAGGTCGATGACTGTATACCATTCAGCATCATGTGGAATCTGAAATAGAATTACTGCTGGATTTGGAACCACAGGACAACATGGAACGACAATTTGATTAACCTTTCTCAAATCTTGTACTATTCTAAATGTTCCGTTAGACTTTTTAACTCCCATAATTGGTGAATTACAAGAGCTACTCTTCATTTCCTTTAATACACCTTGCTTAATTAATTTTTCAATTATAGGTGTAATACCTTCAATTGTTTCTGTTTTCATTTTATATTGTGGAGTATTTGGAAATTCTATTCCCTGTTTCAATGTAATTTTCACTGGATCTACGTTTTTCATCAGACCCATCTCATTTCCACTAAAATCCCATATTTCAGATTTCACTGTTTCTTTGAGTTCTTCAGGTAGATCTTTTTCTTCAAATGCAGGAAACAATTTTGTTTCTTCTGCTTCTATCATCATCATTGTCATTCTGTATAAACCATCTTCCTCCATTGTTTGTAACTCAACTCCATCAGGAGAACAATATATTCTACAATTCATTTTACATAGGATGTCTCTACCTAATAGATTTACTGGACTACTATTACAAACCACAAATCTGTGTTTGTCTCTGTAATTTCCAATTTCAACTGGTACTGGATCAGTTAAGTCAGTTTTAATTTGTTGATTACTTACTCCGACAACTTGGATGGTATCCCCAGAGAGAGGTAGGTTTTCAATTTCTACTGATCTAACAGTAGAACGGGTAGCACCAGTGTCCACTAGAAAAGTGATGTCTACATCATTAACTTTCCCGTTTACAAAAGGACCAGACTGGTCAACCTCAAGAGTGGCTCCAACAACACACTCTTCCTCCTCTCTCGGGCACCTTCAGTAACAATCATCAGAATCACTGTCTTGACTTTCTGCTAATAAAAATTGTTGTGAAGCATTTTGCATTTGAACCCTTTGCTGCTTTTGCTGTTTTTGTGGTTTTATTACCTGTTCACTTCCCTGAAATCCCACATTTGGATTATATTTTTGAACTCCCCCACAATTCGGAAAAGGTGGTTGTGGCAATTGGTCTTGACGATTATTCACCTGTTGTTGTTGCTGTTGCTGTAATTGTCGTTGAATATTAAATTCGTTTAACCCCTGTTGCATCTGTAGCTGTCGCTGCAGGTCAACACCATTCTGCATCTGTGGATTCAATAAGGGATTCTTTAAGTTTTTAGGAGGATGAGGACACTCGTCCCTCCAATGTCCAATTTCGCCACAATTAAAACAAGGTAATCTTTGCTTCAGCTCCTCAATCTTTGGTCTAAATTTCTTTGGGAAATTATTACCTTTAAACTTTCCTTGTATCTGGTTTGTATTTCCAGTTTGAACAAAATTAGTGTTCTTATTTCCCATGCTGGCAATCTGTTGCTCAGCCACCTTTACCTGAGCCCACATGGCTTTCTCCTTCAGCTTTTTCTGTTTTACTTCTATTTCATCGCTACAATACTTTGCTTTTCTTAGAATATCATCTACAGATAGTGATTGCCATCCGACAATACTAGTTCTGATCATTTCTCCAATTTCAGGTTTTAGTCCATAAACAAATCTATAGACAAAGTGACTCATGTCTTTTTCATCTAATTTTTCATAACCACTGTATTGTTTAAAGATTAACAGTAGTCTTTCATAAAAAGAATGAACTGATTCTTTTGTTTCCTGTTCTGTTCTTTCTATTTTAACCCAATCGACTTCTTTGGGTGGAATTTTGTTTTTCATCCAAACAATTACTTTCTCATAAAAATCCATTACAAGTGGATTAGGAGCACCTGTTTCTTTAATTCGCTCAGGTTCTGCTTTTGGCCAACTAATCGATATTTTGCATTCTGTCCAAAGATCAGATGGAACAACAATGTCAAAAAATCCATCTAAATCAATCCACAGAACTTTTGACACTTTGATAAATCTATCAACTTGCCTGTACCACTCAACTGGTTTTTCCCTCAATTTTGGAAAGTCATTTGTAAATAACAGAATGTCCTGTCTCGACCACGGGATATGAACATATCCTCCACCTGCAACTTCTCTCATTGGAAATTGTTTTGACAATTTATCCAATCTTTCATCTTCCTTCTTTTTCGTCCATTTTACTCTCCATTTATTCAGTTCTCCTAGCTTTTTGATATAGACAATCAAATCTTTAATGTGAACTATTCTTCCCATTGAGTTCAAACTCTCAATGTCGCTTTCTGAAAAGTCTAATCTGTAATGCTTTGCAAAATTCTTTTGTTTACTCACATCGATTTCAAGTTCTGCTGCTAGATCCTCTAATTGATCATATTTATTTTTCGTTTTCCACTGAATGCTTTTGCAAATGAACAGTAGTTCATCATCCCGATAGTAATTTAAACTATCTGGACCAATTGTTCCAATTATTAATTCTTCGATATTCGCTTTTAATTTGGCCACATCTAGTTTTGGTGTGGTTACCCTGACTTCAGGACTCCCTATATCTGATATAGCACCCATTGGTGTTTTTGGAGATAAATCCTCATTAAAGGTTAAATCAGGCATTCTTGATTTAGAAGTGTTTATTTCAGATAAATCTGAATAAAATTTTTCAGCAGCCTTTTGAATTTCTGTATTTAAAGGAATAGTTAATCCAGTTTTGCTTGTTTCCCTTTGGTCAAATACAGGCTGAACAGGACCAATTGTTACTGGAACTGTCACAGCTTCCATGCCTTTTGTCATTCTTTTTATTAGTTCTTCCTTTGATCTTATATATTCATTATAATCAATATCTTCAACATTTCTTGCCTCTCTTGTATAATCTTTTGGAGGTTCCCTTGCTCTTGGAGTCATTGAAAAATGTCTACCTTCATTTCGAGCATTCTCGAATTCTGGTCTTCTAGGAGTTTCATTGATTTCACAATTATTTGGATAAAGTTTAGGAGCTTCATTAATTGGAGGTGCACTCGGTGAAGTTTCAGTAGAAACCACTGGAGTAGACCATGATCTAGGAGGTCTCAAAGGCTGATTAGGCTGATTCTTTCTAGCAGTTGTATATATTTCTTCCATAACTGCATCCTCAGATTCACTTTCCATAGATTTCCCTGTAGGAGTACCCATTACCATTTCATGAATTAAATACAATCCTTCACTCATGTTTCCCTGTCTCCACATTCTCAATCTATCTTCATGAGTTTCTCTTTTCCAAGATGGATTTTTAGAAGGTCTTTTAATTCCACTAGCTTCTCTTTGTAACTGATACATCTCGTCTTCCCACTCAACTAAAGCTTCAAATTGAGTTGGTCTCGGTTTTGGAACAAGAGCATTCATTTTCTCTCGTAAATTTCTTAAGACTCTTACATTAAATGAACCTTCATCAGGCCAAGTTAAAACACCGTCATTTTTAGTATAACGTTTCCAACTGTCAAACCATAAGACAGTATGATATCCATATTCACCTTCCATGTACGCTGCAGGTGTTTTATACTTATGAAGTAGTTTACCACCTCGCGTTTCGATTTTCTTGTCAGGTGAAAATAAATTCTTGAATTTCTGAAATAATGTTGTCTTTTTCTCAACATGTTTAAAATGATAACTCATTTTTAAGAGTTAAATCTAATTCACAAATTCGTTCGTAAAATATTTCCGGGATGTTCCGTACAACAACCAATCCGTGCGCGAAACACACCAACAAGCCAATAACAGTTGAGCTACGTCACTTTTCTGCTCAACCAATAAATTTAGAGATTTTCCGAAGGACCAATCAGCTCACAGGCCGTCAGAGACTCAAGAGCCAATCAGAATATAGCTTGTGACGTAGGTCACCCAATCCCAGCGCGGCTCTGTGACGTACACAGCAGCTGCGGTTTCTCGTTTCTCACTCCTGGCGCTTACCCCTCCTTCACAAAATCTTTTCACAGCGCCATTTTAAGAACACTTTTCAGTGTAAATTAATTCTTAACAATGACTATAAAGACAACATCTGTTCGTTTTACTATTTAGGATAGTTTACATACATTCAAGTATCCACACTTCGGAATAGACGGCGCTATTCACACTAAGGATAATTTTCAATTGTCAGTAGAGTAACCTTACCCTACCCTTCTAACACGTATAATTATGAACTCGCTTTGCTCTGAACTCACCGCGAAGTGAAAGTTCTAAGAGTTCCACTTGAACATAAAATACAATTCAAACTCGCACTTTTACACTGAAATTTCCCTAATTTCAAACATACATGAAATCCGTACAGGACTCTCACCTGTTTATAGAAATCATGCACCGTTAGCAAAATAACGACGTTATCTGTACAGGACTCTCACCTGTTTATAGATATGAAACATGTACCCGTACAGGACTCTAACCTGTTTATAGATAATCATGCACCGACGCTAATTTACCCTTCACTCAAGCTCGGATATAACTAATACTTTTATCACAGTGAGTTTTATGGAAGGCGCTTTGTCCCTATTCTCATGCTGCTCTAATTTCTTAGAAAACCCTCACTATACAAGATTCAGACCTAGCCCTAAAACTGTGCTGCTCGGCGACAACACTATGGTACACGGCGATACCTCTTGTGATACTCGGCGGTATCACTACAAACGGAACAGATGGCTTGCGTGACTAATTTCTCGCCACACAATCTATACCGGTATAGCTTACAGATAGCACGAAAAACGAACTCAACAAGTGTTAAAACATCGATCCTATTTCCATACCATAACGCAACCCTTAGCAACCAACATATTACCTTGGTTACTCCTTAGCAACCATCAATTTCTGCTACCAGAGAATTGATCCAGCGGCCTATAGAAAATATATCATAAACTACACTACCCAACTTCATAACCTATAAACAAAATTCTATACTAAATATGGACCCATTTATAAACCTGACATATTTTGGGCCTACTGAATCAGGTGGTCAAATTAAATCTATATACATATTATCTACAAACTATATACAATTTTATACATCTGCGGAAAGAATGTTGTCATTAGAATAAAACTATACCATTTAAATGACCACCATTGGCGACGTGATCTAGCTAGTAGTAACCTACACTTCTGAATAACCAAGACCAGCTTGTTTGTCAAAAGTAAGATTTTATTTACTAAATTATGGTATATAAATTGATAGTTTTATAAATGAATTTTATTTGCAATAAAGCAAGCATGATTGTAAAGAAATATGAGAAAAATACAATTAAAGCAAGTGAATCAAGATCAAAGTGAAAATATAAAGTTTAACATTTCTAAAATCTAATTCCCTAACTAAGCTAAATAGATAGAAATTAAAGTAAAGTTCTTTGAGGATTCTTACGTGCTCCACGCAAAGTCCAACAGCACATCACCCTCATCGGAAAGTCAGAAAGCAGCAGCCAGCCCATCCCTAAGGGCATGACTTTTTATACCTTTCTACGCTAACTGAACTAAGCAAAGGAAAGTTTTCAGAAATCTTCGACGTCCCATTGGCTGAGAGTGACAAGTGACATGTCACCCAGTTTTCAAAAAGTTCCACTAAGTCATATTTCATAGAGACCATTGTTCCTTCCACGTGAAGCCAGAAGCTTCCTCATGTTGCAACAAATGTATTAAGTCATTCTCGCAGCGTCCATTGACTTTCATTATACTTCCGCGGATGCCAAGTTAAGGATTGACAAAATGTTCACTTTCGACCTTGGCCATGTCCGACAGAATGATGACAGCATTAGTTTTTGCTTTGTGAACGCAGCTTTTGACAAACGCTTTATTTCAGAATGGACGTCGTGACTTTCTGCAGAATTATATGTCAGCTCTTTTCTGCGACTCAAGTGACTAGGCCCAAAAGCAGGCAACTTATGATTTCTAATATAAAACAAACACAAGAAAAGTATTAATGTAAGAAATAATGTAGATTCTGTATCCACCCCTTGGTTCACTAATTAATTAACCCACCCGATTAATCAAAATGTTACCTAGCCGTTGCAAACAAATAAAGCAGCGTTTATATCTACCAGTCTCCGTTATTCCATGAGACCCATATGCACCTAGAATAGTAGAAATGACATCACACAGACAAGGAAAAGTAAAACAAGCACATGCTTATTTTAAGTTTGCAGCAATTAGTAATGACAAAAACGAAAACAATAAATTATTTTATTATTTTGCACGAACAAAAAGATGCAACATTTATGCACGTTTATGAGCACACATGTTAGTCCCCCCACGTGTAAAGTTTAATCTAAGTTGTATTAGCACGACATATCACAAATCATTAATATTTTTATTCATGTTATGGAAATGTGACTTCGCGAGTTTAAACAAAATTTTGTTTTCTATCTCGCTCCATCAGATGTTCTAGGGCCAAGGCCCATTCTCTGTCATTCAATTCCCTAGCTAACGCTGTTTACCACTTTTGATGAAGGGCCAGTAGGGGGGTGCACAGATGTGCTCTTAATCCACGGTATAACCACCTGACCAGGTGACCCATGATGTGGATAGCCTGCAATAGTTGTAAGGTAAGGGCTTCCTTATAGTCCACCAACCAATACCTTGAAATAAACTGTGTGACAGCTGCATGCGTTAGGAATAAGGTGTCCGGGACTGCATTAGTACGTACAAACTCGGCATAAGGCATCAAATTACCATCCATAAATAAGTCCCCCACCGTCTTTGTTCCGGCCTGTTTCCAGCTCCGTATTCCAGCAGTTGACAATACTCCACGCCGGGTGGGCAGGCCACAGAGTGGAATATTTGGGGCTTAATGGGTATGTATTTTGACATATTTTAACGTCTGCTTTCAGTAATGTAGTGCACTTTGTAGGAGAAAAGACGGATCTCTCACCCTATCAGTTCCAGAGCATAACAATGCCTGTAGTGTTCTCAGCTGCAGACGCTCAGTGGAGTAACCTATTTCAAATAGATTGTGGCCAGCCAACCAGTATGCCAGCCATTGCAATTTTCCAATAATGTAATACGCCTTAAAATCAGGGACCCCCATACCTCCAGCGGAACTCGGCAACTGCATTTTTGCCAGAGCTAGTCCATGGCGGGCCGTTCCAGAGTAAAGATGCCAATAAGTTGTCAAGTGTTTTAAATATCCATTGTGGGTGCGCAACAGGGGGATTCACAAAATGTTATAAGAGTCTGAGCAGCATGACCATTTTATACACTGCTAGACGGCCAGCTATCGTTAACTGCAAGATAGTCCAGAGGGCTACCTGAGAGTGGAGGGAGTTAATAGTCCTAATCACATTGCCATCTATGGTGTCTGTGCTGGTCCTGTAAATGTGTATTTCAAGGAACTTGGAAGTAGTGTGCTCTAATCTGAACTGTCAAATAAAGAAATGAAGACCACTGCACTCCCAATGTTCGAGTGTGAAATAGTGCTAGAGTTTTTCGTAATTTAGGGTGCCCGAGATGTTCACCTTCTGTGCCAAAAGGTGCTAAATGAAATACTGTCCAGAAAACCTTATGCTGTGTAAGGTAGGTTCTCGAGCACTCCGTGAGGCGACACAGTCGCTTAACTTTCAATGAAAAGAAAAATGAGTGTATCCAAATAGCTGTTAGCCAGATGATGACAACTTCAATTCAGTAAATGATTCAATCATATTACGTCATATGATACATCATCCGTGGTTAAATCCATAAGTTATGAAACATCTATGCGAGTCCATAATCCATGTGTTCATCAAACTTTACATGGAGCGACCCCAATGCATTTCGAGCCGAAGATCTTCTTCAGGGGAAATTTTCTACAAGAAACAAACCAAAAACAATATGTATATGCTAACCCAGGAGCAAAAGCATTATGTTCTCATTTAATAGAATATCCATTATGGCATGCTGGAACAATCCGTGAGTGTGATCAGTTAAAAAAGAATCCAAAAGCACAGGAATCCAAAAACACAAGGGGCCCCATTAGGATGGCGGGTGGATTGCCCCGCTAGGCTGGCGGTAGCCACCGCCGGCCTGAGTGCACTGCCGCCACAATGGTAGAAATGCTGGATGCGCCCACCACTGTGGCGGGCGCATCCTAATGCCATGCACGGGACCCCCGCCCTTATGGTGGGTGGTCCCTAGTACCGTGAGGATGGCGGGCGGGCAAAGTCCGTCCGCCATCCTAATGGGGGCCAAGGTGTTCAAAGCTAAAGAAAAGTGAGGAAAAAGTGTGAAAACAGTGCACCAGCATCCGAGGGCTGGAACGCGGAAAAAACCCAACAGTGGCAGTGAAAATATGATGAAAGATGGGAACGCAACGAAAGAACGACCAGCAGTAAGAGTAACATCGGCGTTTGTCCATGAAATACCGGAAGACCCGGGGCCATGGTTATGGAAGGAGAACGTCATGGAGCTAGAAAGGGGACTAGCCGCACTTCAGTGTGATGGATGTATTGTCAATAAAGATCAAAGGTAAAATAAAAAAGGTACATACTCGAGTTAGAGTGTAAATAAAATGGTGAAAACGTGACTGTGTAAAAAAGAAAACATCAGAAATGGGCGGAAAGAAGAAATAACAGGGTCCAAATACGAAAATGAAAATCAACATAAAAATAGCATAAAAGTCAAAATAAAAACAGATGGGGTCTGCCCGAAGAAAAAATCTGAGACGATGGGGCTAATGAGGCGAGGAGCTAAATGAAAAGAAGAATAGGTGAATAAGGAAAGTTTAGATGAGGTATCTGTGGAGGAATGAGGCAGAACCCTCTGGTGTGTGCGATACAGAAATTGGTGAAATCTAAACGAACTCCAAGAGACTGTAAATGAATTGAGAATAAAATGAAACACAGGTGCAGGGAGAAATCATACCAGAGATATGCAAGCATTATCATAAATAGCAACTATATTCCAGTCTCCCATTGAGCCCTTTAGGATTAAGGGCATTCAGTCTGTATGTCCAGAACAATTCTCGTTGTAGTAGAAATTTCTTGTTGTCTCCACCTTCTCTGTGAGTGACAACCTCTAGTACCATGAACCGAATTTGGCTGACATTGTGAGCATGATTTACATAGTGTGCTGCCACGCTAAAATTAAGGTTTTTCATGCGAATATTACTGCGATGTTCTGTTAGTCTGGTTTTAATTTTTCGCTCAGTCTTACCCACATATGGCAGGCCACATGGGCATTTCAGTAAATATACCACATTGGTGGTATCACATGTGGCATTCACTTTCAGTTTTATCAGAATACCCTGGGTGGGATGTTGTAATGTGGTTCCTTTGATGATACTATTACAGTTTCCACAATTATAACAGGGTAGTGTCCCCTTATATGTGATTTGGGCCGGGCTTTTGTGGCGTTTCAATAATTATTGGATGTTGTTCGACGCTCATAAGCGAAAATGCGAAAACTTTGAAAGATGTTGTTGAAATCTGGCTCCAATTGTAACAGTTGACTGTTTTCTGATAGATTGTTTAATTTTGAGACTTTGAACAGAATATTTAGAGACAAATACAGGACGTGTGTCTGCAGTCTGTATTTTAGTTTTAGCTGCCAACAGTTTTGTGCGATCTTTAGTTTTCATTCTGTTTTCTGCCACTTGGGTAATGCTCTTTGATTGAATTTGTTAATGATCTTGGAACAATCTTTTTTAAAAGCTTCTTCTGATGATGCAATTTTTTTAGCTCTCAAAAGTTGTGAAAATGGCAGATGTTTCTTCAAACTCATTTGATGGAAGCTTCTGAAATGTAAATATTTATTACGGAATGTTGCCTTGGTGTAAAATTGCGATTCTCCTATTAACATGACCAGAGAATCTGGATTTCATTAAAGACACGGAGGCTAACATTATGCATTAATCCTTTAATGCAACTCACAAACAGCCGCTTACATCATAAAGATAAGAATAAGAATGTGATGACAGCATAGCAACAATTTAAGGCATGAGCAAGAGCAGATCTGCCTCTTTTAAATGCAATGAAGCAAGGATAAAGTGAGCAAAATCAAGCTGCAACTTGGAGCAAGGGATGCTGAAGAAACTGAAAACCAAGGAAGGAAGCGAAGGTAAATCCATGAAGATCCGTCAGTTCGAAGTTATCTGAAAATAAAGTGAAGAAGGTCAAAAGATTGGAACAAACTTGCCAAAGAAATTGAACATGAAGATAAAAATAACATATGATATGCAAATAGTTAAAAACATCATCAAATGGAGAGTAAAGTAAACAAAATCATAATATAAACAATCTAAAGAATAGATTCTCCGTCCAAGGGAGGGACGGGAGGGATAATGTTAGCCTCCGTGTCTTTAATGAAATCCAGATTCTCTGGTCATGTTAATAGGAGAATCACAATTTCATTACAAGACAAGGAGGCTACATTATGCATGTTGGTAGCCTTGAATAACGACGTCGGATAGATGTTCAATAGGTTTACAATAATGATGAGCAAATGTAGAGGCATTGGACCAATCAGCTGTCTTAAGGATAGCATCCAACTTACCACCAGACCAGAAGGACTTGCTGGCCATAGCACTTCTGAGAGAATGAGCTTGAAATTTGGAAAGGTCAATACCAGCAAAGTTCATAGCCATTTTAACCCACCTGGCAATAGAACAGGATGAGATGGGTTTAAAAGGTTTGACAAAAGAAATGAGAAGTTGATTGGCATCAGGAGGACGAAGGTCTTTCATTCTGGAATCGTATTCCTTCATACAATCAACGACACAAAGTTTTTTGCAGAAGTCAAAACGAGGATGAAAAATAAAGTCAGACATGGTTTTAGTCCTCCTAAAGATTTCAAATTTAACACCAAACATGTCATAACATCTATTAGAGTTATCTAGAGCTTTGACATCGGAAAATCTGCGACAAAAAACTAGGCAAAAAAGAGAGGCAAGTTTAATGGAAAGACATTTCCTGTTAAGAAGAGAATTGTCAGGCCGAGAGCAAAAAAGATCAAGCAGACGTTTAACATCCCACACAGATTGGTATTTAGGCCTAGGAGGTCTTTTTAGTCTAATACTTTTAAGAACTCTACAAATGATAACGTCCTTACCTACCGTCTTAACGTTGACAAGAGAATGTCCTGCAGAAATGGCAGATCTAAAACAATTAATTGATCTGTAGGAGAGACCGTTGTCGAAAAGTTCCACGAGAAAATTAACTATATTGACGATAGGAGCCTCCACCTGATCCAAGTTCCTCTCCATGCACCAACGATACCATTTTTGCCAGATGTTATTATATCTGTAGTGAGTTCCTGGTGCCCACGATTCTCCGAGGAGAGAGAGAGCAGATGACGAATGTCCAGACAATTTGTTAGATTGCCTGACACTTTCCAGGCAGGAAGGTTCAAACTCCCTGAAAGAACTAGGTGGTGATCTTCTCCGTTTGCGTTTAGAACCAGACCTTTGGTTGCAGGAATAAGGAAGGGGATGTCGCAAGAAAGTTCCAGAGCTGTGGGGAACCAAGCTTGAGAGGGCCAGAAAGGAGTTACCAGGACCAGGGAGCCCTGGTCTTGTCTCACTTTCTGAAGAACTCTTTGAATCATTGCAAACGGGGGAAAGGCGTAAGGTCGGTGAGAAGCCCATGGTTGGAGAAAGGCATTCACTGCAAGAGCGCCCGGGTCTGGCATCCAGCTGAAATACCGAGGGAGTTGGAAAGTCAATCGGCTGGCAAAGAGGTCCACATCGAATGGGCCCCAAAAAAGAGACAAAGAATTGAAAACGTTCCAGTTGAGTTTCCAATCGCCGAAGTCTTGAAGGAATCTCGTGTTCCAATCCGCTGAGAGGTTCGATTTCCCGGGGAGATATTCTGCCCTCAGCTAAATCTTGTGTTCCAAACAGAACATCCAAAGTTTCCTTGCCAGATCGGAGATCTGCAGATCGCGTTCCACCGAGGCGGTGGATGTAGGAGACTGCAGAGACGTTGTCCATCTTCAAAAGAACGGATCTGCCCTGAAGAGAGTGTCTGAAACTCATTAGGGCATAGAGACCGGCAGTCAATTCTAAGAAGTTTATATGGTGGGATGACTCTGTCCGAGACCATATCCCACCAGCGTCTTTGTCGAGGAGACGTGCACCCCAGCCATGAAGGCTGGCGTCTGACTCCAAGACAAAGTCCGGAGTCGAACCGAAGATAGCTCTTCTGTTCCAAGCATCCAAATTGTCCAGCCACCAAGAGAGTTCCAATCTTGCTTTATGGTCTAAGGAAACAAGGTCTCCGTACCACAGACCGGATCTGAGGGCATTGGATTTTTCTCTCTGGAGGGCATGATAGTTGAGGGGTCCGGGGAAGATGGCTTGAATCGAAGAAGAAAGTAAGCCCAGGAGTCTGGCCAACTCTCGGGGAGTGAGGGATTGCTGTCTCAGAGCAAACCTAATCTCCTTCCGAATTTTGGCGATTTTCTTTTTGGGAAGTAAGAGGAGACATTTGGAGGTGTCCACAGTGAAACCTAGGAACTCTAGAGATTTTGAAGGGGAAAGAATGGATTTTTCCCGGTTTATAATGAAGCCAAGGTCCTCTATGAGATTCATGGAGATCCTGAGATCTTCCAAGAGCTGGGAATGAGTTTGTGACATGATGAGAATGTCGTCTAGGTAGATAATAAGCCGAATACCTTTCGCTCTCAGGAGGAAGACCATTGTTCTCATGATCTTGGTGAAGCACCAAGGGCGGACGAGAGGCCGAAAGGGAGGGCCTGAAATTGAAAGAGGTGGCCGTCCCATATAAATTGAAGAAAGGGTTGATGTTCTACTGCCATAGGGATGGTAAAATAGGCGTCTTTTAGATCCAATTTGACCAACCAATCTCCCTGTAGGAGAAGGTCTCTGAGAAGATGGATGCCCTCCATCTTGAAATGTCTGTAAACAAGGTATTTGTTTACTTCCCGAAGGTTTATCACCGGTCTCCAACCTTTGTCCTTCTTCTCGACTAAGAAGAGGGTGCTCACAAATTTTCTATGAGACCAAGGAACATCGATAATAGCACCTTTCTGGAGCATAGAGGAAATTTCCTCTTTGACAATTTTTAAATGTTCTAAAGGAAGAACCAAAGGTTTGGGTGCAACACTCTGACATGGAATATCTACAAAATCTATTCTGAACCCCCGAACTGTCGCGAGAACCCACGGGTCTTGGTCAAGTATTTCCAAATGTGATAGAAGTGTTTGAGCCTTCCCCCGACCCTGGGAGGGGAAGAAGAAAGAGAAGCACTTACTTTGAGAGTTGTTGTTGGAAGCTCCACGGGAAGGGAAGCCTCTGCCACGGGAACCAGTGGCACCCCTTCCTCTACCGGATGAGAAGGGCCGGAAGTTTCCGCGGCCGGAAGAACGGCCCCTTCTTCCGGCCTGTCCAAAAAGGTTAGTTGAGAAGACTCGTCTCATATTATTCTGTGCCTTATCGAGAGCGGTGAAAGTGGCAACATACTTTCCAATGGTCTTAATCATATCTTCGCCGAAGAGAAGACCCTTGGGTTTATTAGAAGGTTCCTTCTCGGGAAGGTCACCTAGTTTAGGGTTAATCCTATTGAGGATAGTCTTCCTCCTTTCGATATTAAGTCCAGAGTTAGCGTTACCAAGAAGGACGATTACCCTCTGACTCCATCCCCTAATTAAGTTAGTGTCGAGGGGTGAATTCGAGATATGTGATTCCTCGGCCAGGTCAAGAAATCTAGTAAGGGGGCCAAGAACATCAAGAAGGCGATCTTGACAAGCTTTAAGGGCCCTCTCGTGGCCCTTTCTGGGGTCTTTACCCAGTTTGAATAAAAATTTAATAAGGTCAGGATCTAGATTGGGGGTCTGGCAGACCTTGTCTTCGATGGATGGCCTAGGACATTCTGATCTCATAGTATTGCGTGTTTCCCTCTCGAGAGAATTTCTGAGCCATTTAGTAATACATTTGGCAACATGCTTGTGCGGGAACCATCTAGAACTATTAGGGTGGGAGATGTAGTTGGGGGAAAACATTTGGCTACCTAAAGGGTAAAAAATGGCGTCTTTAGAGGAGGGGAAGAGTCAGCCTCCGAAAGGGCATTAAAATCCAAATCGTCCAGGTCATGGTCATTCAGGTCAGGGACGAATTCGTCGTAAGGGTCATTGAAGACTTCGTCTTCATCTGAGTTAGAGTCTGAGTCAACAAGTGCACTATCAACAATTGTGCCGCTGAGGGCACCCGCCAAATCTGTGCCGCTAGGGACACCCATCCTGGTTGTGCCGCGAGGGGCACCATTACCTTTTGAGGTGCAAGGGCCTCCCATAGTGCGCGAGGTGCTAGGACCTCCCAGGTCATGTGAGGTAGCGCGACCTCCAATAGTGCTTTCACAGTGTTTGACTTTCTTAGAAGGCTTAGAGTATGCGGATTCAGGATCACGAGGAGTGTCGCCATCGTTTAGTAAGGATCTCTTATGCGACATGACCTCTTTCAGTGTGTCCAGCATACATGATCTCATCTCCTTCTGTAGGAAGGTTTTAAAGGAATCATTAGTGTGGTTAGGTGAGCTAGCGACAGCGTCATCTGACTCCATGTCAGACATGACGGGTAGTTATGATAGGATAGCACTAGGTATAGACAAACTATATATAAATATATATATATATATATATATATATATTATTTTTTTATGGGAAAGATATCAAAGGTATAAGTAAATTATATATATATTTTTTATTTCGAGAGGACGGTGTGCCCGAGGACAGAGAGGTGCCCACACAGAATCACACCGGTGAGGGAGGGAGGGTGGTGGGTGGTAAACGACAACCATAAATTGGAAGTCGGGGGGGGTGAAGAGTTGGGGAAAAGAATCAGAGCAAGTCTGGCAATAAGGTCACAATTATACATCAGGTTTTGGTTAACAATCACAGTAAAAGTAATAAACTATGCAGTAATCATCAATCAATTACAAAATCAAATCTTGTACTTAAAATAATGGCAAAGTAAGAAATGAAGGTAGAGGGAACTTATCTGTTTGCGAGCCGCATTTAAAAGAGGTAGATCTGCTCTTGCTCATGCCTTATATTGTTGCTATGCTGTCATCACATTCTTATTCTTATCTTTATGATGTAAGCGGCTGTTTGTGAGTTGCATTAAAGGATTAATGCATAATGTAGCCTCCTTGTCTTGTAATGAAATTGAAGTCTCTAACCTGTTGTCTACCATTTCAATATTGACGTCTAGAAAAGCAATCTGAGACTGGCTGATGGTATGTGTAATTGTATCCTCTCGTTAACTTTGTTGAGACTGTTAATGACGGTCAAGAGTTTGCTTTTTGGATCTTTCCATATTAGGAATATGTCATTGATGCATCGATGGTAAGTACTAAGGTGTTCTTGCCATTCCGGATTTGAAAGGATATAATCAGTTTCGTATTGGTGAATAAACAAATTCGCATACGCCGGAGCAGTATAATTGCCCATGGCTACTCCCGTAAGTAGGATGAAGAATTTGTCGAGACATCTGAAGTAGCTATGATGGAGGGTAAATTCCATAAGTTCCATTAAGAAATCTTGAAGATCTTGAGGTTTTTCACTGTTTAGCAAAGCTGCTTTCATCGCTTGTAACCCCAAATTATGGGGAATAGAAGTGTATAGCACACTTACATAGATGGTACACAAATAGATTTGTTGATTGGGTTCAATCTCGATGTTACTGATTTTTCTCCAAAAAATCTGAAGTATCTTGAATGTAACTCGGCATGCTTTTCACACTGGGGTGTAAATGTTTATTAATGTAGATGCCAATCAGTTCATAGATGGAGTTGCGGGTACTCACTATCGGTCTGAAAGGTGGTTTGGTAGCGTGCTTATGAATTTTTGGCACCATTTATAAGTATGGAATTTGCGGATAAGCTTTAACCAAGAATTGGCCCTGCGTCTTCCAGGATTTCATGGACAAACACCGACGTTACTCTTACTGCTGGTCATTCTTTCGTTGCGTTTCCATCTTTCATCATACTGATCCTAGGTAAGAGCCACAGCGCTGGCAATTCCTACTTTACCTTTGTAAGAAGTTCCCGGGCACGGTGAGTCACTGATAGGAACTCGGTCACTTTTCGGGCACTTAGCGCCATCACTCATCACTTAGTTTTCGAACTATCATATGGTGTCAGTGTTCCTGTCTAATCGATGTGCACAATGACGTTTGTAATTCAGGATCAACTCACATTCAGGTTTTTAATTTTACAAGCTTCTTGTTATTCGTTTTGTCACTGCCACTGTTGGGTTTTTTCCGCGTTCGAGCCCTCGGATGCTGGTGCACTGTGTTCACACTTTTTCCTCACTTTTCTTTAGCTTTGAACACCTTGTGTTTTTGGATTCCTGTATTTTTGGATTCTTTTTTCACTGATCACACTCACGGATTGTTCCAGCATGCCATAATGGATATTCTATTAAATGAGAACATGATGCTTCCCCCTGAAGAAGAGCTTTGGTTCGAAATGCATTGGGGTCGCTCTATGTAAAGTTTGATGAACATAACACATGGATTAAGGACTCGCAAAGATGTTTCATAACTTATGGATTTACCCACGGATGATGTATCATATGACGTAATATGATTGAATCATTGACTGAATTAAAGTTGTCATCATCTGGCTAACAGATATTTGGATACACTCGTTTTTTCTTTTCATTGAAAGTTAAGCGACTGCGTCGCTTCACGGAGTGTTCGAGAGCCTACCTTACACAGAGTAAGGTTTTCTGGACAGCTAATCTGAACTGTAACAGGCCAAACTACAGACTGGGCATGTTAAAAGTATCATAAAAGCAGTATTCCACAGACTTTGAGGTAATAAGATATAAACCGGACACTTCACCAAACTGTGAAAATAAGGTGGCTTCGGGTTGCATGTCCATATTAAGATCTTTAAAATACAATAGCATTTTGTTGGTGTAAAGTGAGACAGAGCGGATTGTCGAGCCTGTTGGGATGCCATATGATTAATAAATCAATCAATCAATCAATCAATCAGAACATTTGTAAAGCGCACATCTTACCTGTGCGGGTCTCAGTGTGCTGGGGGGTGATGCTGCTACGGCTCAAATAGCCAGGTCTTGAGTAGTCTTCTGAAGGTTAGCAGGTCCTGGGTCTGCCGTACGAGGGTGGGGAGGGTGTTTCAGGTCTTGGCATTGAGGTGAAAAAACAATCTGCCGCTGGAGGGTGTGCTTCGGATGTGTGGGACGGTGGCGAGGGAGAGGTCGGCGGAGCGGAGCTGGCGGTTGGGGGTATAGAAGGTGAGATGTCTGTTGAGGTATGCTGGTCCGTTGTCGTGGAGTGCCTTTTTGTGCGTGGGTGAGGAGCTTGAAGGTGATCCTCTTGTTGACGGTGAGCCAGTGCAGGTCTTTCAGGTGGGGTGTGATGTGGCTGCGGCGAGGGATGTTGAGGACCAGGCTTGCAGAGGCGTTCTGAATGCGTTGTAGTCGTTTCAGGAGTTGGGTCGAGGATCCTGCGTTTAGGGCATTTCCGTGGTCCAACCTGCTGCTGACGAGGGCCTGGGTGACAGTTCTTCTTGTTTCAGTGGGGATCCACCTGTAGATCTTGCGGAGCATGCAAAGGGTGTTGAAGCAGGAGGAAGAGACTGCGCGGACCTGCTTAGTCATGGAGAGAGCAGAGTCGAGGATGAACCCCAGGTTGCGTGCGTGGTTGGTGGGTGTTGGTGCTGTTCCCAGTGCGGTCGGCCACCAGGAATCGTTCCAGGCCGAGGGGGTCGAGCTGAGGATAAAGTCTACTGTCTTGTTCAAGTTTAGCTTCAGGCAGCTGTTCTTCATCCACTCGGCGACGTCTTTCATTCCTTCGTGAAGGTTGGTTTTGGCGGTGAGGTAGTCCTTGGTGAGGGATAGGATCAGCTGGGTGTTGTCGGCGTAGGAGATGATGTTGAGGTCATGCAGTCGGGCGACGTGGGCGAGCGGTGCCATGTAGATATTGAACAATGTCGGGCTGAGGGATGAACCCTGCGGTACGCTGCAGATGATCTCTGTGGCTTTGGAACGGAAAGGGGGAGGCGGACCCTCTGGGTTCTGCCGGAGAAGAAGGATGTGGTCCAGTCCAGAGCCTTGTCTCAGATTCCTGCGTCGTGGAGGCGTGTGCGTAGGGTGCGGTGGCAGACATTGTCGAAGGCGGCTGACAGGTCCAGGAGGATGAGGGCCGTGGTTTCGCCTTTGTCCAGCAGGGCCCTGATGTCGTCGGTGGCGGCGATGCGGGCAGTTTCGGTGCTGTGGTAGCTGCGGAACCCGGACTGGGACGGGTCCAGGATGCTTTTCTCTTTGAGGTAGCAGGTCAATTGTCTGTTGGTGGTCTTCTTGATGACCTTCGCAGGGAAGGGGAGCAGGGAGATGGGCCGGAAGTTCTTGAGGTCCTTAGGGTCAGCCTTTGCTTTTTGAGTAGGGCGTTGATCTTGGCATGCTTCCAGCTCTCCGGGAAGGTGGCTGTCTTGAAGGAGATGTTGATGGCTTTCCGGAGATGGGGTGTGATGGTGGTGCTGGCTTTGTTGAAGATGTGGTGTGGGCATGGGTCTGATGGAGATCCGGAGTGGATGGTGTTCATGATTTTGATGGTGTCGTCATCACTTATGTTGGTCTAGGAAAGCAGGGGTTCGGTGCGGATGGTGGCCGTGGGGGCGGGGGTCTCGGTGGCTGTCGGGGCATTCATGACGTTGAAGCTGTCATGGATGTCTGCAATCTTGCGATGGAAGAAGGTGGCAAGGGAGTCGCACAGGTCTTGCGAAGGTGGGATGTCATTGGTGTTGGAGCTGGGGTTGGAGAGTTCCTTCACAATGTTGAAGAGCTGTTTGCTGTTGTGTGCGTTTTTGTCTAGGTGGTCTTTGAAGGAGGCTTTTTGGGCGGATCTGATGAGGTGATGGTGTTGGCACATGGCGTTCTTGTGGGCTGCTTAGTTGTCCGGTGTTGGTTCACGGTGCCATGTCTTCTCTATTTTTCTGCAAGTTTGCTTGGAAGCCTAGAGGTCCTCGGTGAACCAGCTGGCTTTCTTGCTGGTGTGTCTGTTGGAGGGTTTCTTGATCGGACGAGGGTGTTGGCGCAGTTGTCAATCCACTGTCTGAGGTTGCGGGCGGCGGTGTCGGGGTCGGTCGGGTCGGCGGGTGGGCTCTGGGCAAGGGTGGTTGTTAGCTGGTCTTCGGTGACTTTGCTCCAGCAGCGGCAAGGGATCTGTTGGGTGCGGTGGTGCGTGGTGTGTTTCCGGAAGGTGAAGTGAATGCAGCGATGCAATGGAGTTCGGTGGAGTGGCTGAAGGAGACGTGGGAGCTTGCAGAGAAGATGGGGTCAAGCGTGTGGCTGGCAGAGTGGGTGGGTGTTGTGACGATCTGTCTGAGTCCAAGGTTGACGAGGTTGTCGATCAATGTGGTGGAGTTGTTGTTGTTGTTGTTCTTGAGGTAGAAGTTTAGGTACCCGAGGAGGATGTAGTCTGTGGAGGCGAGGGCGTGTGTACTGACGAAGTTGGCGATGGAATCGCTGAACTGTGGCTGGGGTCCGGGGGGTCTGTAGATGAGAGTTCCTCTGAGGGTGGTGTTGGGATCGGTGTCAATCTGGAAGTGCAGGTGTTCGGCGGTGCTGAGGATGTTGTCGGTGTTGGTCGAGACTCTGAGAGTGTTCCTGTGGATGATGGCAATTCCTCCTCCTGTTCCATTGGTGCGGTCCCTGCTGGTGATCTTCTAGCTGTCTGGGATGGCTATGGCAATGTCGGGTGCCGAGGAGGGGTTCATCCAGGTCTCTGTCAGGAAGGCGACATCTGGAAAGGTTGAGTCGAGTAGGTCCCAGAGTTCAATGGCGTGTTTGAGGGCGGAGCGGGTGTTGAGAAGCATGCATCTGAGGTGGTTGCGTTCTTTCGAGGTGGGTGGCTTGGCGGATTGGATGCTGGTGAAGCTGCAGTTATGGCAGGAGAAAGGTCCTTGGGTGCGCTTTGGGGCAGCCAGGAAGCAGATGTGTGATCGTCCGGTGTTGAGTGCGTAGAGGGTGCTGGCAGCCTAGCGGAGATGGGCGTCGTGGGGTTCGCCGGCGCCAGGGGTTCTGGCGCTGGGTGCGGTCCTGGCAAGGATGGGCAGAGACGGGCTTGCCTTAGGCGCTCCTTCGGCTCGCCAGCTGCACGGCCGCGCAGCGGACGCCTTAAGAAGCGGAGGTGGGAGGGAGGAGCAGCTGGGAGGAGGAAGTGGACGAATGGGCAAGCGTGGGGCGGGGCTGCAGGGGACGCAGTGGTGGGAAAAACGGGGCAGGAACGGTGAGGGAACAGAAGGCAAAAGAGGGCACAGGGCACAGAATACAAAGGGGAAGGAGGAAAAATGAACAATTTAAACAATAAAAAACAGAAGCAATACAGGACAAAGCAGGGGTGCGGGCCGCAGGGGACACAGCGGCAGGAGAGACGGGGGCAAGAGTGGCGGCGGGACAGGAGGCAAAAGAGGGCACAGAATTAAACAATAAAAAGTAGCATGTACTGAAGGAACAAACGACTCCTTAGCAGACGTAATGCATATGTTGAAACTCAAGTGAGTAAGTGTTTCCACACGTTTTTAAAGTAATAAAATGCAAGGGAAAATCTTTTCTTCTTTCTTGTCCACTTTTATTCCTGTGTGGTTTCATTCTGGAGATAGTTTCACAGCCGACACGTGTTTCGTCGTAAAGGGAATTCTTCCTGTGACTTTCTCAAGGCTATTTTCAGTATTGTTCAATAATTATTATATGCGGTGATAATTCCAACCCACATAGGGCTTCACTGGGAGGCGTCTGTATCTTTGGGTTCCTTATTAGGTGTAGATGGCCTATATGTGGCTCTCCAATTTGCTGAAATGGCTCTTGCCAGTGTTCCGATTCAATACGTCGGACGTTTCCCAATCCTCTCGAGGCCCAGCGATACTGGAACCCAAAGATACACTCACTTGAGTTTCAACATATGTATTACGTGTGCTCAGGAGTGATTTGTTTCTAGAAGGCAGTAGCCTGATTTAAAGAAGATTTGTGGTTCTCTTTACCTTATAGCACCGTTACGAATTTAGCGCTTAGTAAAATATTGTGTGAAAGTTCTAAGTGGCGCCTCAATACCTATACCTAAAACCACTAACAAGCTGTTTATGTACTGTAGGAAGCCAATACAGCAAATAGCATGGAAAGGAATGGATGGACTAAACTGCCAATCAAATTTGAACAGATTTTATTTACAAACTGAAGAAATAAGGCCAATGGTCAGTCCAAAATCCAAATGTGGTTCAGCACATTGCTGTACCACTACACTTGCTTACCATGACACTGACAGGGAAGCCTCCTTGGGCAGGGGCATATAGTGGGCAGGCAAGGTACCTCAAAAAAGAAACTGGGGAGAGCTGAGTTATGTAGTGGGAGGGGTTGGGTCAACAATGGAAGGGGGGCAGGGGTTGGGGCAGAGGAAAAGCCAAGGGGAACCAGAGGGACTTCAATGGGAGCTTGGGCAGGTGGATAAGGGGTGGACTGTGGGAAGTAGAGGGAGTGTCTACTGTGTCATGGGTGCCTGTTGTTGGTGTTAATGTCTGGGGGTCTGATGTTGGCTGTATCTGGCCTGTGTCTGTTGGTTCGGGCTCTGTGGGTACGTGTGTGTTGGACTGGTGAGGGTGGTGTGGGTCAGTTCAGTGGTTGCATGTTTGCTTTTTTTGCTGCGTTTTGGGGGTGGTGTGGGGCATGTGGATGTTGGTGTGTGTGTGTGTTTCTGTTTGCGTCTGCTTGGGACAGGTATGGTTAAAGGAATTTGGGATAGGGAAGAGGCAGTAGGTGGGTTGGAAGACTGGGCTTGGGGGAAGGCTGCTGTCAATGAGGAGGCCAGAGGCAGAAACAACCTCTGTCTGGCAGACATAATACTGTGAATGCCCTCCAGGAAATCCAGCGTGTGTGCCATTACACTGGACTGACCCTGGAGGGCCCTCAGCAGTGCAACATGCCCAAAATAGATGTGTCCCAGGAGGTCAACAGCTGGGCCACGGGGATATGGCTTGAGGTGCCTTGGCCAAAGTAGACATTTCGCTCCCTACAGGAGTGAAGAGGGACACATTTGTGAGGCGCAGCAGGGAGGGTGGAGAAGGGAGGGTAGGTGGCTTGGAGACAGGTACTGCCACCACTGCAGAGCTGGCACAGGAGGCTGACTCAGAAGATGCAGATGTTGCTTCTTCCTCCTCCAGGCAACGCTCTTGACCCTCTGTGCCAGTCAATATCCTGCCCGGAGCCACTCTGTCCAGCTGCATCCCCAACATTGCAGACACTGTCTCCGCTGCTTGCCTCGGTCGATGCTGAAATTACAGTTCAATTAGGTGGAAGGCGTCTGCCTAAAATCCATGCACAAACAGCTCTCAACATTAACAACATCAAATGGCCACAGAACGCTCCACCAACAAGGTCTCCTACAATTTGCATGGAAACAAGTTGAGCTATGTTTTCCTGGCAGCAGCTGCACAAATATCCATGGTACCACACACCACCTCCAGGTAGGGACATCTCCACTCCACATTGGTCTTGGTGGCAACACCATCTTCAGATTGTATGTCTACAACTCAACTTAACACTGGAAGGCCTAAGTTATTCAGCTAAGCTCCAGGCAATAAATATGAGGTGCCACCTGTGGCCAAAAGAGGAGACACATGACACTACCCAATATGATTTGCACACACAAAAACATTCTATTACAGTGTTCAAACACCCTCATCTGACTACAGCAAATCTGCATGACACTCACTCATTCATGTCATCAGTCAGTGAAAGCACCTTCAACAGTGGACACATGTACACCACATTACTCCACACCTCCACATCAATACTATCGAGGAACAGTTTGTGAGACACAACTGCAACTTCACAAACCATCAAATACATAGCTTCAACAGAAGGACATAACTAATAAGAGAGACCAATGTAACTACATATGCCTAACAACACACCCATATCTACACACTGATGTCTATGTTTACACATCATCCTGTGTTCCCAACACACTAGACAACACATACTAATGTGGATGACTCTCATCCTCAACCTAGGCAGACCCTTAAATCATGGAACATATCCTTGTGCTGATGAAAGCAGAAAAAGCTCCCCACTACGCATGCTATCATGTAGGCAGAAATGCAGATGGCACCTGTGGTGTTTGCAGGATATGTACAAAGCAGCATTTGTTATAGGTTTGCAGATAGTCATGTCCCCTTGTGGATGTAAACTAGACCAGCATTTGTACATTGATTGCGAGGCCTAGTATACAGTGTTCAAAAGCTAATTGTGGATGAGAAGCTGCATCACAGAAAGTGATACAACATTGTCACATATGCAGCTATGTGCAAAAAATGTCAAAGGTCATTGTAAACATTAGGCAATGCAAGGAAAATGTGCAGCATTATTGCAGGGCGTAAGTGAGACACATGATATCCACTCCTCACACTAAGGGACGACTGAAAGGAGTCCGCTAAAACCAGAAGAGTTACATCTCAAGAGTGGATTTCAAAACTATGATGAAATATCACCTAAGAAATTCTATGAAAGCAATTAATAAAATAGTGACAGGAAGAGAACTGAAATAAAGCCTCCAAAAAAACTAAAAAAGATGATCATTCTCTTTGAAAGTCAAAGTACACAGAAAGACGTGATCCAAGGACATGGAAAGTCCTTCCAATTTTTTTTGTAGGACAGCTGTCATTTTATTTAAACAGGCTTAATCCATGGTTCACACCATAAGGATAAGCTCAATCTTTATGTGTTCCGAGTGGTAGATGCAAAAGTGCTGCTGCCAGCAAATGCAAACAATGTTCCCAGAGACACTGCTCGAAGCAAGTTTATAGAGCAAAGATGTTCCCATCCAACCCCCACAGCAGCCGGTTCCCAACTTGTAGAAGTTCCACAGCCATACCACTAGGAGCAGCTGCTTCCCAGGATGCGTCAAAGAATATATTCAGCAACAATGGAATATGCTGGGAACAACTACACAACTATACTAAGGGGTCCCAGAGTCCCTTTATGTTTGACGGCTCTGCCATTGGTGATCCGAGGCAGAAATCCAGTGCACATTCATACAAGCACAACAGACAGCGGACCGAAAGGATAGGAACCAATTCTCATTAAGCTCCTGAAGGCGTGATAATGAAGCATTGAACCATGCACAGCACAATAGCACAAGTGGCAGTGCTTATTCCATTTCATCTTGAACTGGGACATTCATTGCAGCCCTTAAAGACTGAAATCACAATCCCGGCAGCAAGGAGCCTGGCAAGCAGTAGACCTCCACAAACGCTTCCAAATACAAAGTGTACAAAAGAAAGCATGACACAGAAAATGGTCTCACAGTTGCTAACCAATCCAGAGACAATACACTGAAAAAGTGTGCTACTCCCTTTCTATCAGTCATGTTGAAGATACAATGAACCAGCTCGCCAAAATGCTGTGGAAAGTTGGTACGAAGTAGCATCCATATCTCGGATCAAGACCTTGCAATTTGGAGATCAAACGTCTCTCCACCCGGAAGTTAAGGTCGCAACACTTTGAAACAGCATGGCCTTCAGTGCTTAGAGTAACAAAGCTGATGGAAACATTTCCCTAAGGCCATAGCCCTGCTGTCTAACTGTGCGGGCAGGTGGAAACTGAACTTGTGCGCAACAAGTTACAATTGAATTAACTGTCACCACATAAGTGATGCCAGGTTGCATTCACAAAACAGCCTTGACCATGAGGCATCAAATAACTACAACTTGAAAGTTATGTGAAAACCAGACGACTCACATCCGCTGGGGAACTTCTCAGGTGGCAGGACAATGTTTGCTACCACATATCTTACATCTAAAGTCCAAACCCTGTGCAGACAGCTGGATGAGGAATCAAGGTGAAAATATCGGTTGGTGTCTGTTAGCATATATTTTTTAGCAGGTGTAGGTGCAAGCATATATCTGTTTTAGGCTGGGTCTGATGTGTTAAAACCAGAAAAAATAAGGACATCAAAAGTGCAATATTTTTATTAACTACCCCACACACCAACAACTGTAGACAAGCATAGAGAAGTGGATGCTATACAGGAATGGTCTATGCCCAAACAAAAGTCACAAGATATTGTGAACTATACAGAGTAAATTGCTGCACTATCCATGATAATAATGTGTAAAGTATGGACCTACAACATTCAAACTCTTACATCTCATATCACACACTGGACACCTAAGCACCATATGAGCCTGGGAACAGGAAACAACGCAGTACATCAGAGTGAAGTAGATATGTGAGGATCATACCTGCTTATCTGGTGGGCCATATAGCTGCCCATAATGCTGGAAGACCTCTTACACAAGCTTCTCGGCTCCTCTGGATAGAAGTATGGGGGTCTCAACCCTTTTGAACAGAGTAAAGATTGTTTGCTCACCCTGAGGGTGAGGGCAAAAATGGAGAGTCTGATAGGGACCTGTCTCAGAACCTGCTTTTCAGAACTGCCTGTGCTGAGCACCAGCAGGATCCGGCCCACTTTCAGCCCTGACGACAATCATGTGATGACATTTCTACAGAGGGTGTAGACCAAGTCTATGGGAAAAGCAGCTCACAAACTGTTATCTAGAACATTCCTTCTGATGTCCCCAACAACTGCTCCGTGAGTTGGACCACAGAGATGACAGAAGAACTTGTGTGAAAAGAAATATTCATAGGACAAGTCTGTGTGGAAGTAACAACTGGAGGATCTGCAAAATATTCGATGCTCGAATGTACACATGTGGAGGCCAGATAGGTAAAACCTTACTAAGCAAAGTTGTAAGTTAGCAAAAACTGGATGGATGTATAATACTAAGAATTTCTGTAAGGTTTGTGCACATTATGACTTTTGTTTGTCACCTCGCTGATGTCACAGTTGACACTGAGATCCATTCAAGATATGAGTAGACAACACATATAGAAATATTTGTACACTAGCTAGACAGTAAACTCCACTACACCTACCATGCCCAGTACTCAACATCATGCAAGTAAGAAATGTCAACCTTAAGGACACTACAGAAACTAAGTCCCCAAACATGATGGCTCTTATACCACCACATGTGTACTGACAGCCTGAGGGTCGGGCCCACTGTCAACGTTCCACATGGCTCTAGCTGTGGCTTCAGCGTTCACATGGGGACATGTCTAGTCTTTACCAACAGACACACAAGCTATGGAATTGTGTAAGTGTAAGTTGTCTCAGCAAACACAGCAGAGGTTGTGTGTGATACATAGTGAGAATAGGCATGTGAAAGGCCAAACCACATGTGTGCACATATGCACATTAATACTCTATCAATATTAGGCCTTTGTATATACCTTCAAGTGTGGTTATCCAAGATTGTCACTCCAGAACATTTGCCACTTATGCAATCTACACCGAAACAAGAGCTTCAAACCAAAAGAGGCTCACTGGTCCAAGAGTAGTATACATACCCACCATATTTCCAACCACTTTAGTACATGTCAACCTACATGTCCATCCATCGAGCAATTGGACATCTCTAGTGGTATGCCATCACTGCTGCCATTTACTGGTTCACTTATATCTGCTATTGGCACAGCAAAACACATGTACGAGCCAAAAATGCCAATACACATCATAAAGACCATGACAAGTACATATTTTGATCAGATACAGTGGCAGGACCCATGAGTATATAACAAAATTAGGAATATTTATTGTGTGCAACTAGAACTTACAATGACACATCCAGTCATTGAGCAGTCCATGACTTAGATGGTGGAGGCAGGTGACAAATAGTAATGCCACCCTACTTACCTACTAAACACTGCAGGAGGGGCATTAGGTGCGCAACCCAGGCATCACAAGGATCTCATATGGGAGTAGAGGGCTAGGTCTTGGAAGGGGTGGTTCATGAGGTGAAAGGATAGGGGATGGGGATGGAAAATGTGGGCCTGGGTTAGGGGAGTGAAGTGTCCTCCAGTGCAAAGTCCAATGGAAAGGAAGTATTAGTCAAAGGTAGAGGGTGTGGGAAAATAGAGGTGTGGTCAGGTTTGGAGTAGAGTGAGTGTAAGTGTCTGCTGAAGGTGGCTCTGCTGTGGGTGCATGTGTAGTGACCGGGGGTGATGGTGAGTGGTGTGGATGGGTATGTGTGTGCAGGTGTGGTGTCTTGGGTGCTGGTGGGACATGTGGATGGGTATGTGGGTGCAGGTGGGGTGTTTTGGGTGATGGTGGGTTGTGTGGATGGGTGTGTGGGTGCAGGTGTGGTGTCTTGGATGATGGTGGGTGGTGTGGATGGGTGTTTGCTGAATGTGTCTGTTTGGGTGGGTACATGAACAAGTGTGTGTGTGCTTGGGGCTGGCAGAGGAATAGGGTCTTTGGATGGGGATGGGTAGAGGAAGGACGTGAGGAAAAAAGGCTATGGTGGGTGTAATGCTGCAGTTAGTGAGGAGTCAAGGACCTGAAATAATCACTGTAGGGCACACATACCACTGTGAAATCCACCCAAGTAGGCAACCTTGTGACTATGCTGGCTGCCCAGACCAACAGGCCTTCTGCCCAACAGAGATCTGTTTCAGGAGGTCCATAACCTGCTCACCAAGGGCAGCTGGGGGCATTGGGGCAGGGGCTGAGGTACCTGCAGCTGTGGAAATGGCTCCCTCTTGAGGTAGCGGGCCCGGAGAACTGGGTGGAGAGCAGCAGGAAGGGCGGAGATGGAAGAGGGTGGCGGACATTGATGGCTCTGCACCAGGTTATGTGGGGTCTGCCACCTCCTAGGAAAGGCCACTGGAGTCTGACTAGCTGGATGAAGTCATGGGATCTGGGTCCTCTGTGGCACTCCTCTAGCCCTCTTGGCAACTGGGTCCATCTGTATCTGTGTCCCACCCGGCCCTACTTGGGCCAGCTGCTTTCCCAACATCGTGGATCCTGTCTCCTCCACTTGCCTGGCTGAATTCTGAAATGACAAAAGAGCTAGGTTAAATTCAACAGCGTAGACACCGGGAGGAAATGTTCTGTACAAATAGCACTAAAAGATATGCAGGTATCACACCACCTAATCGGAATGCCAAAATGACTACTCCCTTAGCAGGAGCACATTCATGTCTGTAACATGAGTTTGTAACAGCTGCATGCAAGGAGGTCTGGACCACAGTCTGCCACAATTGAAAGAGTCAACTTGTCACTACTCAATCTCCATGTATGTTGAAGGGTCTGATGTGACCCTGTAATCTTTGTCCACTTTCAAATTCTTCAGTGACCATGTGACTCCAACTAGAATGGCCATGCTTACAGCAATCCTACTCATTCCATACAAGGACCTGCAAAATCCACGATACTGTTGTGAAAACCATTTCCATATGAACTCATGTGAGTCTGCTACAGGTATCTGCCAGCAAGATGTCTAGAACCAAGTAGTTAGTATCAAAGAAAGTGCCCAGTCAACCCTGTTGTCACAACTACTTTTACACTGCATCATATCTTCCCTATCACAACACATCTCAATATATAATAGAAGGTTTAACATACCTACGTATCATGTGTCTCACACCAGAGTATCCTGGAAACAATGCGGCTCAACTTTGGTTGACATGTCATCACACACATCCATATGACCTGACACCACCTAGGCCTATGCACATTCCCACTCCATTTTTGTGTCAACTTCACACCCATTTCTGATTTGCATAATTTGTAGCTACTACAGCAGGTAAGAGTGATGAGAGAAAGGGAATGCTCAGTCCATCAGGTAAGAGTGATGAGAGAAAGGGCATGCTCCATCCATGTAGAGTATGTCATACCTATAGACAGTAGGGTAGAGACATCATAGCACCACAAATATGTCTCTAACATATATCCGAAATTGTTGCTGACAGTACACACTCACATATCCACCCACCAAGTCAGATTTGCTCTTCCTGCAAATTGTCAGCAGGCAGTTACAGTTCCTCCAAAACTGAACATGTGTCTGTGACATACATGTCTACTGATGTCTACTGATCCCTCACTAGCATGGTATTTCACATTGTGAGACAGTACTGTCAGTCCTCATAACATTTATGTAATTCCCATTATAGTTGCCTCAGCTATTTAGCAATGACCCATGTGAATAGGTGTGTGTGACAAACCCACCCTGGTCCACACACCCCTGTCTGTGATGAAACATGACATGCATACACATCATCAGTCACATAAGTCCTTGACACCTTGGCTACAACCTTAATTTGTGATGGATACATATTTCATACTATGTAGAGCCATAGATATTGTAGCATACACTTATTTATATGGTGGTACAACACAGATATGTTAGCAATGCCAAACAGTATTACACATGCAATTACTCATGCTCCACATTGATGTGTTTGCAGGTGCTTCTGACAATGAATAGAAGGTTAGGCATTAATCAGATTGTCCAGACCATTACTCACCCCTTATAGTTGTTGTTGGGCCCTCAACGGCCCATCAAGCTCAGGGTAGGTCACCTTCCAGGATACGGGCCATTAGGAGAGTCATGGTCCAGCCCGTACCCCTAAGACATGCGGAGGACTACCCCAGCTGGGCTTCTGTAATGGTTCAGCTACGGTGTCTGAGTTCCTCTCACCTCCTTCAGCAGTGGATGCTGAGACTTCCAGGGACCGCAATTTTCAAGTCATAGCTTTCCAAAGCCTCTGCTTGAGATGAACGTTGACCTTGATGGATGCAATAGATGACAAAACTGAGTGGACATGCAAGACAAATATCATATGTGTAGCAGTTCAAGATGTTCTAGACAGCTAACATGTTCAAA